>NC_060143.1:479859458-481109458 GCF_021461385.2 Schistocerca piceifrons | reverse complement strand
TAGGTTAGTTATGTTTAAGTAGTTCTAAGTTCTAGGGGACTGATGACCTCAGATGTTAAGTCCCATAGTGCTCAGAGTCATTTGAACCCTTTGAAGTTAACACACAGATGTAGACATTTAACTGTTTTCTCTTAAAATAAAAACATTTCTGTTTCCGTTTGTTGCCCCTCATGAACCTCTATTGGCATTACGTTTATTTCCGTAATTTCACTCTGTTCAAATTCTTCTTCAGTAGTTCTTCGAGTTTTGCCTCGAAAATTAAGTCCTGTATTTTCTTCTACAGAATGGAAAGACTTTTCTATTACGAAATTCTCGTAGTTCACATTCAATATATTTTGAAAATGACGTCAATTTATCATCTTTTTCATGAAGAGGTGCTCACTTGTCCTCTTTAAAACTTCAAGCGCAGCATCGGCAGACGAATTATTTTGAATCATTTTCGCTTTCTTCCGCGGTCGCATTTGGAGTGGCTCGAAATGTGTGCTAGGAGTACTACAAGTACTCGCAGTAATCATACTTTGTATTTCTTCCAGTTGTGAGTTATCGTCTTCTCTTACTTCTTCTGATGTATCCTAAAAAGTGGAAAAAAGTTCAGAATCTTTGCAGAATGAGCAGCGGAGTGTGCGCTGATATGAAAATTCCTGGCAGATTAAAACTGTGTGCCCGACCGAGACTCGAACTCGGGACCTTTGCCTTTCGCGGGCAAGTGCTCTACCACCTGAGCTACCGAAGCACGACTCACGGCCGGTACTCACAGCTTTACTTCTGCCAGTATCTCGTCTCCTACCTTCCAAACTTTACAGAAGCTCTCCTGCGAACCTTGCAGAACTAGCACTCCTGAAAGAAAGGATATTGCGGAGACATGGCTTAGCCAAAGCCTGGGGGATGTTTCCAGAATGAGATTTTCGCAGGAGAGCATCTGTAAAGTTTGGAAGGTAGGAGACGAGGTACTGGCAGAAGTAAAGCTGTGAGTACCGGGCGTCAGTCGTGCTTCAGTAGCTCAGATGGTAGAGTACTTGCTCGCGAAAGGCAAAGGTCCTGAGTTCGAGTCTCGGTCGGGCACACAGTTTTAATCTGCCAGGAAGTTTCATTTCAGAATCTTTGTATACTTTTTTCAGGTACCGCAAACTGAAGCACAATGGAAGCAAATTGCACGAGAATTTGAGTTTCGCTGGAATTTTCCTCACTGCATAGGGGCTTTATGTGGAAAACATGTTCGAATTGTTAACCTTGCCCATGCTGGAAGCACTTATTGCAACTATAAAGACACTTTCAGCATTGTGTTAAAGGCATTAGCGGATGCTGATTACCAATTTCTTTATGCAAATGTGGGAGTGCAAGGACGTATTTGGGACGGAGGTGTATTTAACCGAACAACTTTCAACAAGCCCTTCAAGCAGGCGAGTTGCACATACCAGAACCAGAACCTCTGTATGGAAGAGAAGTGTCCACCCCTTACGTAATTGTTGCTGACGATGCCTTCACACTACAAGAACACATAATGAAACCCTTTCCAGGTAATCATAACAAAGGCAGAAAAGAAAGAGTATGTAATTACGGACTCTGTAGAGCCAGAAGAGTCATCGAAAATGCCTTTGGGATACTGTCGTCTGTTTTTCGTGTTCCACGAAAACCTATTCATCTTGATCCCCATAAAGCAACTGTTGTGGTTTTGTGCTGCATTTATCTTCACAACTTCCTAAGAAGAAACCGAGAAGCTCGCCTAATTTATTCACCATCAGGCAGTTTCGATCCTAAAACCTAGAAACAGGGACTGTAGAACCTGGGAGATGGAGAGACCATCGCTGTCAAGAATCGGCAGAAACGTTGCTGAAGACGCAAAGCAAGTGAGAAATGAGTTTGCAGCATATTTTGTCACCGCTGAAGGACAAGTGGAGTGGCAACATTTATTTGCTTAGTGTCGAAGGTAGTTCAGTGATTGTTCATCGAAAATACTTTTTTTCAGGCAATACAGCAAAGAACACACTCACATTCATCATTGTTACGTAAATAAAAGTTTGTGATAAAAATCATGAGAAATAAATATGCTCTTACTTACGTCAAACGTGGATGAACTCTTTCTTGGCGTGTTTATGTCCTTCATGAATAGCAGTGAATTGTAGCCAAACCACTTACATATGTAAACATCTTCTCTGCCCGATCCTGATGGCTTTGTCGTTGATTTATTATATTCCCGGAGGAACTGAGATCTTAAATTATGGAATTTACTGTCCACCTCTTTCTCAGAAACGCCAAATAAACACAACTGATGACTTTCGTCCCGTTTGGCGTTGCGATTTTTATAATCTGAGGATGATGGATCCCACAAAGAGCGCAGTGGTTAGCACACTGGACTCGCATTCGGGAGGTCGACGGTTCAATCCCGTCTCCAGCCATCCTGATTTAGGTTTTCCGTGATTTCCCTAAATCGTTTCAGGCAAATGCCGGGATGGTTCCTTTGAAAGGGCACGGCCGATTTCCTTCCCAATCCTTCCCTAACCCGAGCTTGCGCTCTGTCTCTAATGACCTCGTTGACGATGGGACGTTAAACACTAACCACCACCACCACAAAGAGCGCCTTTCACGAAATTCTTCAATTAGTTTCATTGTGTTGTTCTTCGTCCCCTCCACCTCCGCAAGCGAAAGCAAAATAGGTCGAGATTACATGTTATAGCACTAACTGCTACGTAACGTACACAGCTGATCACATGTACCCAAGATGCAACACCACGCGTCTGCCTGTGAACTGCGCATGTGCAGTAGAACATATATCTGCGATTTGTGCCGTGTTATCGTTCGGCGATGTTGCAGGAACTTGCGACTTGTGCCACACCTCATCAGCTACACGTGCAAGATACGAATCTCCGCGACAAAACCCTCAGTGTGAACGTAGTTTTAGATAGATAGCGGAAAAGGCGAAAATCTGAGAACGCATGAGCAGATGAATTAGGTGGGTGCAGACAGACTTCACAACCCAACCCCTGTCAAGTTCTCTTACGTCTGTCTAGCAGAATGCGGGCAGGCTGTAAGGTGCCTCTTACGTGAGGAAGACATTTTTACCAGTTTTAATAAATTATTGTCTCTTATTGACGTATTCACGATAGTTAGGAAGTGTTGTAGTCCGTAGCCGGCCATGAGCCGGAGAGCATTTCCCACGCTGGCTGGCTAGGTGACGAAGCGACCATACGTCGTGCGTAGTGGGGTGGGGCTCGGCGCTGGACCGTAGCAACAAGCGTCAGCCTGGGAAATATACATGACGGGAAGTACCGCCATCTTGGCGCCAAAGTCACCGATTTTATTTATAATGTAAGTAATTTATGACAACGTGATGGTAGGAGGAGCCTCTGGATGTTTAAAACTATTTATCATAATTTTGCATCGTTAAAATTCACACCCGTTCATTAACAAAAGCATATCTTAGTAAGTACGAACTTGATCGGAAATCCACGAACTGTGACGAAACTAGTAAGAGATACGGACTGCGCGCCAAAGTCGGCAGTCGGCGTTAAGAGCTCTTCCTGTCTCGTTCGATGGTAGCCATGCTCTCGGTTACGAGTAGTTTGTGACATGAGTGTTTCATTATTGATCTAATAGGAATAAAAGTGATATTACTGCATTATGAACGTTAATTTCGAGTAAATATGCACCCCAAAGTTGATCGACAGTGATTTCAGATAATTAGCTTCCACCGACAGTGACATACAATGCGCCAATGAAGAATCTGCACGGGACGACATTTACGAGAGATGCACCGCGCACAGGTAGGAGAAAATCCGACGACACGACCCACCAAGGCGGATCAAGGAAGGTCCGACTTACACTCGGAAATTCCGGGTGGAAATGCTGACCAGTTATACTGTACGTCACATATGCCACCCTCTACGGACTTGTGGCTAAGCTGAGTAATAGCAGTATCAGCTTAGAAGCGAGGGGATCTTGTAAGGCGTTATCGTGGCGTAGCAGCACTTCGCGTAGTCTTACTGGTCGTTGTTCTTGGACTGCGTCTGCAAGACGTCTCAGTTGTTGTCAATAAACGTGAGCTGTGATGGCTACTCGTCTGACAAACAATTCGTAGTACACCACACCGTCTCTGTTCCACCAGATGCATACCATTATCTTTTATGGATGCGCGCAGAACATTGTACGGGGAGATGCTGCTTTGTTTGGGCTTAACTCTTCTTTTCTTTTCCTTATGCTAGGATAAAGAAACCATTTATCGTAGCCAGTAACGATGAACGATAGAAATGGTCGGTGTTGTTCACGAGCCAATTGATGATGAGCAAACAGACGTGCACGTATGGCTGCCAGCTGATATTTGTGATTTTGGCTTAGAGCATGCGGTACCCATACACCCGATTTTTTGAACCTTCCTCACTACATGCAAATGTCGCACGATGCTGGAACAACCACAGTTCATCATATTTGCCAGTTCTCGAGTACACTGACGTGGATCATTACTGATCAATACGTTTAAACGACCTTCATCAAATTCCGAAGGTCTTCCTTAAGGTGGACAGTCAGTAATATCAAAACTATCCCCCTTAAAACGAGAAAAACCATTTTCTTGTTGTGTTCTGTCCATGGCGTTATCCCCATACACGGTGCAATCGTTTGTGGCTGCCTCCGCTGCTATCACTCCTCTACTGAACTCAAACGGAAGAATATGTCGGAAACGTTCCGATTTCTCCATTTGGCATTCCATTTCCTAGCGTCACACAGCTCCACTCATCATCTCCAAATGACAAAATGATAATACGTAAACTTAAATGGCAACAATGAACTACAAATAAAAGATGACACTCGATTAATAAACCCATGGCAACAATACCTAGCCGGCCACTGTGGTCGGGCGGTTCTAGGCGCTTCAGTGCGGAACCACGCGGCTGCTAACGGTCGAAGGTTCGAATCCTGTCTCGGGCATGGATGTGTGTGATGTCTTTAGGTTAGCTATGTTTAAGTAGTTCCAAGACTAGGGGACTGATGACCTCAGATGTTAAGTCCCATAGTGCTTAGAGCCATTTGAACCATTGGAGCATCAGTACCGTCTAGATACAAAAGCTTACCCTACAAGTGAAAACTTTTTCTTGTCGAAACACCTACGTTATTTTTATGTACATTATTGTAAAATTCATCTTGTCATTGTGTGGAACGTTTGGCTGCATTTACGAAGTTTCAGATCCCACTAACAAAGGGCTATAGTGTAAGAGCAAAAACTAATCTTTAAAAAATTTTCCTTTTTAAAATACAGTCTTGATCGCACCACGTATGCTATAAGAACATAGGTGGCCGAGTTCGGTCATATCACAAGACCATCATCAGACCTGTAATTTAATTTAGAAACCTTACTAGATTGACAATAAAATATGACAAAATGATTATAAGGAAAAAATACAATAAGACTTATTATACCCATGGCATCCTTCGAAGATGGTAGGTGAAGCACTCTTCTCAGCTGCTGTGATGTCAACTGGTGCCAGCAAGTGACGGGTATACGCTTAAATACGAAGATGCTCTGCCTACCTTTTCTCCCTCTACCTCACGTCAACGAATCAGTGTAAAACGGGTTCACATAATAGTCAAAACGTAAAAAAATGTACAATAATAACATAAAAAAGTTATGTATAAAATATCTCTTTACAACCAAGGAACTACTTAAATATTGTATAATATTGTGAAGGTCTTTGGCATTGCGGCATCATATCGATATATGAGTTGTGACTCGACTGCAAGTATACACCTATGCTAGATTCAGTCTGTCTTATATTAACTTTTTTTGCCACTGGTGGTATATGTAATAAAGGAATAATCAACTGCAGAGTGCTATAATATTACATAGACTTTTTAAAATGTCATAAAACTGGTTTATTAAAAATGGAGTCATATTTCGTGATATTTCTAGTTGGAAGTCTAAGATTGTGATATAAATATTTATGTACCATTCTAAGGTACATTTCTGCCATGGATACAACTGGGTCCTATGATTTTCTGAACAAAGGAGTACATACGTGTTCATAGAATTTCGTCAAAGAGATCATAAAAATTCTATGAACACGTAAGTACTCTTTAGTTCAGAAAATCATAGGACCCAGTTGTATCTATGGCAGAAATGTACCTTAGAACGGTACGTAAATATTTATATCACAATCTTAAACTTCCAACTAGAAATATCACGAAATATGGCTCCATTTTTAATAAATCAGTTTTATGACATTTTAAAAAGTCTATGTAACATTATAGTATTCTGCAGTTGATCATTCCTTTATTACATATACCACCAGTGGCAAATAAAGTTAATATAAGACAGACAGACTGAATCTAGCATAGGTGTACACTTGCAGTCGAGTCACAACTCACCTATCGATATGATGCCGCAATGCCAAAGACCTTCACAACATCGTTGACTTTGAAACCATTGTGGTAGTACCACCTTAGCCCATAGAGGGCACTCTGAGTATACATAGTCTGTACAGTTATTTTAAAGCTTTTAATTGATATTTTATACAATATTTAAGTAGTTGCATGGTTGTAAAGAGATATTTTATACATAACTATTTTATGTTATTAGTGTATTTTTTTTTTTTTTTTTTACGTTTTGACGATTATGTGAACCCGTTTTACACTGATTGGTTGACGTGAGGTAGTGGGAGAAGAGGTAGGGAGAGCATCTTCGTATTTAAGCGCATGCCCGCCACTTGCTGGCACCAGTTGACATCACAGCAGCTGAAAAGAGTGCTCCACCTACCATCTTCGAAGGATGTCTTGGGTATAACAAGTCTTATTGTATTTTTTGCTTATAAGCATTTTGTCATATTTTATTGTCAATCTAGTAAGGTTTCTCTTACTTTCTAAATTAAATTACGGGTCTGATGATGGTCATGTCATATGACGGAAACCGGTCACCTATGTTCTCGTAGCATACGTAGTGCGACCAAGACTGAATTTTAAAAAGGAAATTTTTTTAAAATTTTTTTTATCGCTGTTACAAAAATGTTTATTAAAATTGTTCCATAACTAATCGCTCAGTAAAATAAAGACCTGTTAGTAATCTGCACAGTGATACCATTACTTTTATTTTCTGTGAAAATTATTATTACATTAATTTTTATTTATTTGGAATTAAAAATAGAGTTTGCGAAGGGAATAGTACGAGCCCTGTTCGACCTTCCTGACACGACCTTCAGAAACTTGTAAAGATTGTAACGGAGCCACATAGTTGCAGATTACCTTTCCCTACTGCGGTTCAGCAGCTGACCCCAATCTCGGGCCACACACGTGCGGCAGAAAGTGAACGTTTCGGATCACTCCGTGGCTGTCGGCTGCAGCCCCTTGTCTAATTTGCACCCTGTCTGTCAGCGCTGTTACACCCTAATTGTCAGCCATGTGGCGCTCTCTTCCCCCTCCGTTCCACGTGCGCGCACTGAAAAGTGGACGAGGAATGGAGACAGTTGGAGCGGCTATCGCGACATATGGCCCGTTGAACATGATTAGATTAGATTAGATTAGATTTACTTTCATTCCAATTGATCCGTAGTGAGGAGGTCTTCCAGGATGTGGAACATGTCAGAAAAACAACAATACGTGACAAATATTTACAACTAAAACAAATAAGCTAATGTACCATTCCACATCCCAAGTGGAACGATCGTCATTTTTTAATGAACACTAAGAGTCATTTTACAAATACTAATGCACTGAATTTAAAATAAAAAGTGTTTTATTTATTTATAAGGTAATAAACATGTAATACAACTACTGTAATACTTATTTACAATGAACACATTACTGCACTGAAATGCTGCAGAAGTTAGATTATACTTACACACACACACACACACACACACACACACACACACACACACAGACACACAAATTTTCAATGAACACATTACTGCACTGAAATTGTGCAGAAGTTATGTTGTACTTATATACAAATCAGTTGGTTTTACTGAGAAATTCATCAATGGAGTAGAAGGAGTTGGCCACCAATAAATCCTTTAGGATTCTCTTAAACTGAATTTCATTGGTTGTTAAGCTTTCTATGGCTGCTGGCAAGTTATTGAAAATGTGTGTTCCTGAATAATGCACACCTTTTTGTACAAGACTAAGTGACTTCAAATCCTTGTGAAGATTATTCTTATTTCTAGTATTGATTCCATGAATTGAGCTGTTGGTTTGAAAAAGTGATATATTTTTAATGACAAATTTCATTAAGGAATAAACATATTGGGAAGCAGTAGTTAGTATCCCTAGTTCCCTAAACAGGCTTCTCCAGGAACGCGAGTCTTTACTCGCTTTTGCTTATACAAGGGTCACTCCAAAAGAAAAGCGCACTATTTTTGTAAAAATACAGTTTTCATACCGCATGTATGAAAGTTTTACAGTGTGTAGATAAATCCTTCCCGCTTGTTTTCAAACTTAGTTCAACTTGTTCCCGTGAGTGGCGCTGTCACAACATGTCTTCACGATGGCTGCTTCACTTGAAGCAACGTGCTGTCACAGAATTCCTGTGCTGTGAAAACGAGACAGTGGGAAACATCCACAAGAGGTTGAAAAAGGTGTATGGAGATGCTGCTGTCGATCGCAGTACAGTTAGGCTGTGGGCAAACAGGTTACGTGATGAAAGCGGGCACGGCAATTTTGAGGATTGTCCTCACAGTGGCAGGCCTCGTACTGCACACACTCCAGACAATGTGCAGAGAGTTAACGAATTGGTGACTGCTGACAGACGCTTCACAGTGAACGAATTGTCACGCTACGTTGGGATAGGGGAAGGAAGTGTTTGCAGAATACTGGAAGTGTTAGCGTTAAAAAAAGGTTTGTGCCAGGTGCGTTCGCAGGATGTTGACAGTGACTCACAAAGAAACAACAAAAACGGTATGCAGCAAACTTTTGGAACAGTACGAGAATGGTGGAGATGAATTACTTGGAAGAATTGTGACAGGTGATGAAACATGGTTCTATCATTTTTCACTAGAGACGAAGAGGCAATCAGTGGAGTGGCATCATGCAAATTCACCCAAGAAAAAAAATTCAAAACCACAGCTTCTGCTGAAAAAATTATGGCTTCGATGTTTTTCGCTTCCGAAGGACTCTTGCTTGTGGACACCATGCCAAGTGGAACCACCATATTTTCTGATGCATATGTGACGGCACTGAAGAAACTTCAAGCTCGACTGAGTTGTGTTCGACCACATCGGCAAAAGCAGGATGTTTTGCTGTTGCACGACAATGCATGGCGACATGTCAGTCAAAAAACCATGGAAGCGATCACAAAACTCGGATGTACAACAACGAAACACCCGCCTTACACTCCTGACCTGGCTTCATGTGACTATCATCTCTTTGGGAAACTGAAAGACCGCTACGGTCGCAGGTTTGAATCCTGCCTCGGGCATGGATGTTTGTGATGTCCTTACGTTAGTTAGGTTTAACTAGTTCTAAGTTCTAGGGGACTAATGACCTCAGCAGTTGAGTCCCATAGTGCTCAGAGCCATTTGAACCATTTGAAACTGAAAGACCCTCTTCGTGGAACAAGGTTTGAAGATGATTACTCCCTTGTGCACGGTGGCAAACAGTGGCTCAGACAGGTTGGTCCAGAATTTTACCGTGCGGGTATACAGGCGCTGGTTCCAAGATGGCGTAAGGCAGTCGAGAGGGATGGAAATTATGTGGAGAAATGAAAATATTGTTTCTAAAGGATGTATCTACACACTGTAAAACTTTCAAACGTGTAGAATAAAAGATGGATTTTAAAAAAATTGTGTGCATTTCTTTTGGAGTGACCCTCGTAGTATTTTCTCTCCATCGTTATTTGAGTGGATTGCGCGGTCGCCGGCCGAAGTGGCCGTGCGGTTAAAGGTGCTGCAGTCTGGAACCGCAAGACCGCTACGGTCGCAGGTTCGAATCCTGCCTCGGGCATGGATGTTTGTGATGTCCTTAGGTTAGTTAGGTTTAACTAGTTCCTAAGTTCTAGGGGACTAATGACCTCAGCAGTTGAGTCCCATAGTGCTCAGAGCCATCTGATTGCGCAGTCGAGCCATGTGTCTTACCCACTCATTAATGTACCGTGTTTCTTGGTTGATTTTAGTTTATGGGTCAAAATTTAAATGGTTTAGAACCCAACAGAATACACTGAACAATGAAATTTCAATTTTAACTCATAGTCCCTGGCCACATTATTACAAGCAGCTTGAGATTTTAACGTAATAAGAGTTCAGAAGATGCAAAAACGTGCTAAGATTATTTTGATCACTCTAAACGAAGTGATTTAATTTCTTTAAACTTCATAAATTATTAATAACTGATAAACCATATACTTTTAATCGTTTTATAAAATGTCCAATAAGCAGAACTAGGCTTAATTTTTTAATGTTTTGTCAGTCTGCCGTTACCTGCTACGAATGCTTCATTTCGTTTTGGCATACTGTTAATACAGGTTTGTACGGTGTTCTGCGTCTGTGAGTGGGGACACCAGAGTCCAATAATATTTTGAATGAGACGAATTTTTGTTGAGATTTTTTCCTTCGCCATTTCCCTTTTAATTAGGTCCCAGACATTTTCAGTTGGATTCATATAGGGCGAATTTCCTGACCACGGTAACAAAGAGAAATTTTATTGCTGCAGAAAGGTTTTTACTGATCGCACTGTGTGGCATGGAGGTCCATCCTGCATAAACAGAAATGGTTCTCCTACAGGGAACCATTCATGTATTACGGTCCTCCTTAACGCAAGCTTGTACTGGTCTTGCCGCATTACTCCCTCAACAGACGACCAGTGTCTTTGCCTCTGATGATGGACCATAATATGACCTCTGTGGGACGTTTCATAGTTCACGCATTACAGTCGGAACTGCACGTTTCACCAGGCGACTTCGTATAAACTGAGATTCATTTACCAAAATTTAAAAAGTGGTCTCATTACTAAAGCAAATCTAAATCTAAATGGAAAAGCCATTGCCGGCCACTGTGACCGAACGGTTCTAGGCGCTTCAGTCTGGAACCGCTCGACCGCTGCGGTCGCAGGTTCTAATGCTGCCTTGGGCATGGATGTGTGTGATGTTCTTAGGTTAGTTAGGTTTAAGTAGTTCTAAGTCAGAGGGGACTGATGACCTCAGATGTTAAGTGCCATAGTGCTTAGAGCAATTTGCGCCATTTGAGCAACTATACCGTCTAGATTCAAAACCTTGCCCTACACGTGGAAACTTAAACTTTTTCTTGTCGAAACACCTACATTACTTTTATGTAAATTATTTTAAAATTCATCTTGTTACTATCTACATCTACATTCATACTCCGCAAGGCACCTGACGGTGTGTGGCGGAGTGTACTTTCAGTACCTCTATCGGTTCTCCCTTCTATTCCAGTCTCGTATTGTTCGTGGAAAGAAAGATTGTCGGTATGCCTCCGTGTGGGCTCTAATCTCCCTGATTTTATCCTCATGGTTTCTTCGCGAGTTATACGTAGGAGGGAGCAATATACTGCTTGACTCCTAGGTGAAGGTATGTTCTCGAAACTTCAACAGAAGCCCGTACCGAGCTACTGAGCGTCTGTCCTGCAGAGTCTTCCACTAGAGTTTATCTATCATTTCCGTAACGCTTTCGCGATTACTAAATGATCCTGTAACGAAGCGCGTTGCTCTCCGTTGGATCGTCTATCAACGCTATTTGGTACGGATCCCACACCGGTGAGCAATATTCAAGCAGTAGGCAAACAAGTGTACTGTAACCTACTTCCTTAGTTTTCGGATTGCATTTCCTTAGGATTCTTCCAATGAATCTCAGTCTGGCATCTGCTTTACCGACGATTAATTTTATATGATCATTCCATTTTAAATCACTCCTAATACCTACTCCCAGATAATTCACGGAATTAACTGCTTCCAGTTGCTGACCTGCTATATTGTAGCTAAATGATAAACGATCTTTCTTTCTATGTATTCGCAGCACATTACACTTGTCTACATTGAGATTCAATTGCTATTCCCTGCACCATGCATCCATTCGTTGCAGATCCTCCTGCATTTCCGTACAGTTTTGCATTGTTACAATCTCTCGATATACCACAGCATCATCTGCAAAAAGCCTCAGTGAACTCTTGATGTTATCCACAAGGTCATTTATCTGTATCGTGAATAGGAACGGTCCTACGACACTCCCCTGCGTCACACCTGAAATCACTCTTACTTCGGAAGACTTCTCTCCATTGAGAATGGCATCCTGCGTTCTGTTATCTAGGAACTCTTCAATCCAATCACACAATTGGTCTGATAGTCCATATGCTCTTACTTTGCTCATTAAACGACTGTGGGGAACTGTATCGAACGCCTTGCGGAAGTCAACAAACACGGCATTTACCTGGGAACCCGTGTCTAGGACCCTCTGAGTCTCGAGGACAAATAGCGCGAGCTGGTTTTCACATGATCGTCTTTTTCGAAACCCATGCTGATTCCTACAGAGTAGATTTCTAGTCTCCAGAAAAGTCATTATACTCGAACGTAATACGTGTTCCAAAATTCTACAACTGATCGACGCTAGAGATATAGGTCTGTAGTTCTGCACATCTGTTCGACGTCCTTTCTTGAAAACGAGGATGACCTGTGCCCTTTTCCAATCTTTTGGAACGCTACGCTCTTCTAGAGGCCTACGGTACACCACTGCAAGAAGGGGGGGGGGGGGGGGGGCAAGTTCCTTCGCGTACTCTGTGTAAAATCGAACTGGTATCCCATCAGGTCCAGCGGCCTTTCCTCTTTTGAACGATTTTAATTGTTTCTCTATCCCTCTGTCGTCTATTTCGATATCTACCATTTTGTCATCTGTGTGACAATCTAGAGAGGGAACTACAGTGCAGTCTTCCTCTGTGAAACAGCTTTGGAAAAAGACATTTAGTATTTCGGCCTTTAGTCTGTCATGCTCTGTTTCAGTACCATTTTGTTCACAAAGTGTCTAGACATTTTGTTTTGATACACCTACCGCTTTGACATAAGATCAAAATTTCTTAGGATTTTCTGCCAAGTCAGTACATAGAACTTTACTTTCGAATTCATTGAACGCCTCTCACATAGCCCTCCTCACACTACATTTCGCTTCGCGTAATTTTTGTTTGTCTGCAAGGCTTTGGCTATGTTTATGTTTGCTGTGAAGTTCCCTTTGCTTCCGCAGCAGTTTTCTAACTCGGTTGTTGTACCACGGTGGCTCTTTTCCATCTCCTACGATCTTGCTTGGCACATACTCATCTAATGCATATTGTACGATGGTTTTGAACTTTGTCCACTGATCCTCAACACTATCTGTACTTGAGACAAAACTTTTGTGATGAGCCGTCAAGTACTCTGAAATCTGCTTTTTATCACTTTTGCTAAACAGAAAAATCTTCCTACCTTTTTTAATATTTCTGTTTACGGCTGAAATCATCGATGCAGTAACCGCTTTATGATCGCTGATTCCCTGTTCTGCGTTAACTGTTTCAAATAGTTCGGGTCTGTTTGTCACCAGAAGGTCTAATATGTTATCGCCACGAGTCGGTTATCTGTTTAACTGCTCAAGGTAGTTTTCAGATAATGCACTTAAAAAGATTTCACTGGATTCTTTGTCCCTGCCACCCGTTATAAACGTTTGAGTCTCCCAGTCTATATCCGGCAAATTAAAATCTCCACCCAGAACTATAACATGGTCGGGAAATCTACTAGGAATACGAGGGTAATCCCAGAAGTAAGGTCTGCTATTCTTTTATAAATACATAGACCTGTTTATTTGTACAATGATTTACATCAGTCTGTAGCTTGAACATTTAGTTATTTTTCGACATAATCGCCATTTCTGTCGATGCATTTTTGTAGACGCTGTGGCACTTTTTGTATGCTCACATCATACCAGCTCGCCGCCATGCTGTTCAGAAAGTTACGAACGTCTTCTTTCACCGCGTCGTCGGAGCTGAATCGCTTTCCGGCCAAATGTTCTTTTAACCTAGGGAACAGGTGATAGTCACTGGGCGCCAAGTCAGGACTATAGGGTGGGTGGGTGATTATGTTCCACTGAAACTGTTGCAGGAGAGCAACGGTTTGCCGAGCGATGTGTTTGGGGAGCGTTGTCATGGAGAATACGTACGCCCTTGCTCAACATTCCTCTTCTCCGGTTCTGAATTGCCCGTTTGAGTTTTTTCAGAGTCTCGCAGTACCTGTCATGGATGTGTGTGACGTCCTTAGGTTAGTTAGGTTTAATTAGTTCTAAGTTCTAGAAGACTGATGACCTCAGAAGTCGCATAGTGCTCAGAGCCATTTGAACCATTTTTTGTCCTCACAGAGGCAGGCCTCGTACTGCACACACTCCAGACAATGTGCAGAGAGTTAACGAATTGGTGACTACTGATAGACGCTTTACAGTGATCGAATTGTCACGCTACGTTGGGATAGGGGAAGGAAGTGTTTGCAGAATACTGACAGTGTTAGCGTTAAAAAAGGTTTTTGCCAGGTGGGTTCCCAGGAAGTTAACAGTGGCTCACAAAGAAACAAGAAAAACGGTATGCAGCGATCTTTTGGAACAGTACGAGAATGGTGGAGGCGAATTTCTTGGGAGAATTGTTACAGGTGATGAAACATGGCTCCATCATTTTTCACCAGAGAGAAGAGGCAATCAATGGAGTGGCATTATGCAAATTCACCCAAGAAAAAAAATTTCAAAACCACACCTTTTGCTGGAAAAGTTATGGCTACGATGTTTTTCGATTCCGAAGGACTCTTGCTTGTGGACATCATGCCAAGTCGAACCATCATAAATTCTGGCGCATATGTGACGACACTGAGGAAACTTCAAGCTCGACTGAGTTGTGTTCGACCACATCGGCAAAAGCAGAATGTTTTGCTGTTGCACGACAATGCATGGCGACATGTCAATCAAAAAACCATGGAAGCGATCACAAAACTCGGATGTACAACACCGAAACACCCGCCTTACACTCCTGACCTGGCTCCATGTGACTATCATCTCTTTGGGAAACTGAAAGACTCTCTTCGCGGAACAAGGTTTGAAGATGATGACTGCCTTGTGCACGGTGTCAAACAGTGGCTGAGACAGGTTGGTCCAGAATTTTACCGTGCTGGTATACAGGTGCTGATTCCAAGATGGCGTAAGGCAGTTGAGAGGGATGGAAATTATGTGGAGAAATGAAAATATTGTTCCTAAAGGATGTATCTACACACTGTAAAACGTTCAGACGTGTAGAATAAAAGATGGATTTAAAAAAATAGTGTGCATTTCTTTAAGAGTGACCCTCGTAGTATTTTCTCTCCATTGTTCGTTGAGACATTAATTCTTTAAGTGGATTGCGCGGTCGAGCCATGTGTCTTACTCACTCATTAATATACCGTATTTATTGGTTGGTTTTAGTTTATGGGTCAAAATTTAATACACTGAACAATGAAATTTCAATTTTACCTCACAGTCCTTGGCCACATTATTATAAGGAGCTTGAGATTTTAACGTAATACGAGTTCAGAAGGTGCAAAAACGTGCTAAGATTATTTTGATCACTCTAAAAGAAGTGATTTAATTTCTTTAAACATTATAAATTATTAATAACTGATAAACCACATAGTTTTAATCGTTTTTAAAAAATGTCTAATAAGCAGAACTAGGCTTAATTTTTTATGTTTTGCAGGCTGCCTTTAGCTGCTTCAATTCATTTTGGCAAACTGTTAATACAGGCTTGTACGGTGTTCTGTGTCTGTGAGTGAGGACACCAGACTCCAATAATCTTTTGAATGAGACGAATTTTTGTTGAGATTTTTTTCCTTCGCCATTTCCCTTTTCTTTCGCTCCTAAATATTTTCCAATTGGGGTCATGTCGTGCGAATTTCCTGACCACGGTAACAAAGGGAAATTTTCTTGCTGCAGAAAGGTTTTTACTGGTCACACTGTGTGGCATGGAGCTCCATCCGGCACAGGCACAAATGGTTCTCTTATAGGGAACCATTCTTGTCGTACGTTCCTCCTTAACGCAAGCTTGTACTGGTCTTGCCGCATTGTTCCCTCAACAGATGACCAGTGCCTTTACCGTTGATGATGGACCATATCATGACCTCGGTTGGACGTTTCACAGTCCGCGAAATACAGTCGGAACTGTACGTTTCTCCCGGTGACTTTGTATAAACTGAGATTTATTTACCAAAATTTCAAATATGGACTCATCACTATAGCAAATCTGAAACTAAATGAAAAAGCCATTAAAATTTTATTTAGGATTGGCGTTGAACTCAAAAAATGTATTTATCGATATTGCATGAAGGCAAATACAGTCTAATTTAATGATACTCACCGATTTCCCGAAGTACAAATCTCGATTCTTCTGCTCCTTTGCCCATGCAAGGCGTTTTGACACCACAGAGGCAGTTAACTTTGGCTTTCGGGCAGGCCTACGGGCATTGAAGTTCTCTTGTGAAAGTCTGCGCCTTACATTTCTTTCAGGTATAATGACACCACTGTGTTCCTTGTTCATTTTATGCCCTTTTGTGCAAGCACACCAACTGTAAGCGCACCCCCCAGGGGGTCCACAACTCTTTCGTGGATACGTGCGTGGCGAGCACGGGGCCCCGAGCCATTGCAGCCTTCTTTCTCTCCCGGGCTGCATTTCCTTTCCCTTCCCCTCCTTTCCCCTCCATACCCCTTTCCCCTCGCCCTCTCCTCCCCCTCTATTGGTGTCGTTGCTTATGTTGGCCCCCGCTATCCTCCTGGTTCTGTTGGTTTTACACTCTGGCTTTGTTGCGTAATCACCTCCTCCTTTTGGCATTCCTTGGTCCCCCTCTGGGGTTTGACCTCCATTCCAAAATTTCTCTTCCGTAGTGTGAGCCATTTGGGGAAGAGCACCTTACCTAGTGTCTCCGACGTGTGCCCTCCTAGTATATTCCACCTTTCTTCTACGTCGTTGTCTGATGCTAGGGTGCATAGCCAGCACGGTAGCCAGCCCGTGTGGTGGGGTCGCTATGTACCCTTTTGGTTGAGCCCCCTGAACACACAGGGATCACACTTCTGATACCTGAGCTGTGACCTCCTCATGCACGCCTTGGAGTGGTTGCTCGTCATCCTGGAGCATCGGAACTCCCGGCAATGGCCGCCGTGCCAGACGGCCCTTGCTGTGGCTGGGTGGCGCCCGTGAGGAGAGCCCCTGATCGGAGTGGGTGGTATCAGGGCGGACGCTATGCAGATGAAACGCATAAGGGTCCAAACCTCTGGCCGCTCTTCTGCGGCCGTCTCTCTGCGTGGTACTGATTCCTCAAGTGCTGCTTCTCTTGCCCCTTCGGCCTTCCCTTCCGTGGCTACCCCCTGGGAGGAGGGTCAGGCCCGTCGTCTAGGGGCAAAACCTTTCCCCCGTTATCTAGTTTGCACCAGGACTGATGGAGATACTTTCACCAGTGTCAAACCTTTATTCTTTGTGGAACACATTGAAGACAAGTTCGGCGAAGTGGACTCCCTGAGCAAGATGCGGTTGGGTTCGTTACTGATAAAAACTGCTTCGGCTGCCCAATCTGCGGCCCTTCGTGCCTGTACCCATCTTGGCACAATTCCCGTGTCCATTACCCCTCACCAGTCTCTAAATATGGTACAAGGTGTGATTTTTCACAGAGACCTCATCCTTCAAACTGATGAGGAACTTCGGGACAATCTCGGACGGCGGGGTGTTCACTTTGTTCGGCGTGTTCAGAAGGGTCCTAAAGATAATCGTATTGATACTGGTGCCTTTATCCTGGCCTTTGAAGGGGATACCCTTCCTGAGAAAGTTAAGATTATGGTCTATCGCTGTGATGTGAAGCCGTACATCCCACCTCCTATGCGGTGTTTTAAGTGCTTACGTTTTGGCCACATGTCTTCTCGCTGTACCCAGGACCCTCTCTGTGGTGACTGTGGACGTCCGCTCCATGAGGGGAGTCCCTGTGTTCCCCCTCCTGTATGTGTAAATTGTCATGGTAGTCATTCTCCACGTTCAGCAGATTGCCCAGTCTATAAGAAAGAAAAAAAGATACAGGAGTATAAGTCTCTTGATCGTTTAAGCTACACAGAGGCCCGTAAGAAATATGCACGATTGCACCCTGTGTCCATGACATCTAGTTACGCCTTGGTTACATCTTCATCCCTTCCTCCCCCTTCCTTACCCCCATCCCGGACCCCTCTCCTTCCCCCCTCCCCTGCGGCTCCCACGCCTTCTCCCCTGGGCGCTGCTCCCCCTCCCCAGCCGGAGAAGTGTCCCACTCCTTCGGCGTCTGCCGGTCAAGGGCGCCTCTCCCGGGATGCCCCTTCCCGGCACCTTCCAGGTCAAAGGTCTGCTGCAGCGCGGCGACCGCGAGAGCCGCGGTCTATCGGCCCCCAGGTCGCCCGGTCACTTTCTGTTCCTGATCTTGCTGCAGCTGGCTCCATTATGCCACACAGCCCTCCTCGAACTCAGCCTGAAAAGAAGAAGAAACATAAGTCCCGGGACAAAGAGCCTCTGGTGTCACCGGAGGTCCCTTCCCCGGCTTCACAACCGGATTCTGACCTGTCGTTTATGGATGTCGCCCCCTCCTTGTCGGTGACGGGTGGGGACCCGGCGGTATGACTGGAATTAGCGTGTTCAGCCCTCATTTAAACCATCGTTCTGTGGTTCTCCAATGGAATTGTAATGGCTACTATCGTCACCTTCCGGAATTGAAATCCCTTCTTTCGTCCTACTCAGCAGCTTGTGTGGTTCTCCAGGAATCTCATTTTACTGATGCTCACTCACCGACCCTCCGTGGGTTCCGTGTTTTCTGTCGAAATCGGGTCGGACCCTTGCGGGCTTCTGGTGGCGTTTGTACGTTGGTCCGTACAGACATTGCTAGCACGTGGATTCCTCTCCAAACTACATTGGAAGCAGTTGCTGTTAGGGTCCACTTAGACTCTGCAGTCACAGTATGCAATCTTTATCTCCCTCCTGACAGGACTCTTACACCTGCTGCCTTAACCACCCTTCTTCAGCAACTTCCTCCTCCCTTCCTCCTCTTTGGGGATTTTAATGCTCATCATCCTTTGTGGGGCAGTGCCTTTCCATCTAGACGAGGTCTTCTTATCGACCAATTTATTGCAGACCACGACCTGTGCCTTCTTAATGATGGCTCCCCTACTCATTTCAGTGCTGGTCATGGTACCTTTTCTGCCATTGATCTTTCTCTTTCTTCTCCCTCTCTCCTCCCTTCATTACACTGGTCGCCACACGACGACCTTTGTGATAGTGACCATTTCCCGTTGATTATCACGCTCCCTTCCCGCTCCCCGATGGAGAGGTTACCTCGTTGGTCTTTCCACCGCGCCGATTGGCCTCTATATACTGCACAGGTCGAGTTTTCTCCCTCTTTGTTGGGTTGTATTGATGACGTCCTACGTGACGTGTCTGACGCGATTGTTCGCGCTGCTAACCTTGCTGTCCCGCGCTCATCTGGACCATTTCGTCGTCGGCAAGTCCCGTGGTGGAGTACGGCCATTGCCATTGCCATCCGTGATCGCCGTCGAGCTTTGCAACACTTTAAGAGGCACCCATCTGTAGCCAGCCTTTCTACCTTTAAGCGCCTTCGCGCTAAAGCCCGTTATTTAATCAAACAGAGCAAGCGGATATGTTGGGAACGATTCGTTTCTTCCCTTGGTTCCACTGTCCCTCTGTCACGGGTATGGGCTACACTTCGCTCTCTCCAAGGTTGCCATCGGCAGTCCACCCTCCCAGGCCTTCACCTCCCAGATGGCATTTCTACGGACCCATTAGTTCTTGCAGAACATCTTGCGACCCATTTTGCAGTGGCATCAGCGTCGGCCTCCTATCCAGCTGCTTTCCTTCATCAAAAACAGCAGGCTGAAGCTGTCACCTTATGTTTCACCACTTGTGAGTCAGAATCTTACAACGAACCTTTCACTGAATGGGAATTTCTTTCTGCTCTATCTGCTTCTCATGATACGGCTCCTGGCCCAGATTCCATTCATAACCAGCTGCTTCAACATCTCAGTGCTCCACAACGGCACCATCTTCTTCGGGTGTTTAACCGTATCTGGCTCCAGGGTGACTTCCCTTCTCAGTGGAGGGATAGCATTGTGGTTCCTGTCCTTAAGCCTGGTCAGAACCCCCTATCTGTTGACAGCTATCGGCCAATTAGTTTGACCAATGTTGGTTGTAAGTTACTTGAACGGCTGGTAGCCCGTCGGCTCACTTGGGTCCTCGAATCTCGGGATCTATTGTCCCCTTACCAGTGTGGCTTTCGAGAGGGACGATCTCCAATCGATCATTTGCTTCGCTTGGAATCCGCAGTTCGGCAGGCTTTTTCCCAGCGCCGCCATTTGGTTGCAGTGTTTTTTGACCTTCGCAAGGCCTATGACACGGCCTGGCGCCATCACATCTTACTAACCCTTCATCAGTGGGGTCTTCGGGGCCCACTCCCGATTTTTATCCGCCAGTTCCTGATCCATCGGTCATTCAGAGTTCGAGTTGGTACTGCTTTTAGTTCTCCACGGACCCAGGAGACGGGCATCCCACAGGGTTCTGTCTTGAGTGTCCTTCTTTTCCTCATTGCTACCGATGGACTTGTGGCCTCTGTCGGTCCCTTGGTCGCCCCTGCCCTGTATGTGGATGATTTCTGCATTTGGGTTAGTTCCTCCTCGATGCCATCTGCAGAACGGCAGCTCCAGGTGGCTATACGGCGTGCCTCTGCATGGACCCTCTCCCACGGGTTTCAATTCTCTCCTTTAAAATCGCGGGTGGTCCACTTCTGTCGCCGTACTATGGTCCACCCTGATCCAGAGCTCTATCTCGCTGCACAAAGATTGCCTGTGGTTCCACAGTTTCGTTTCCTAGGTCTTCTTTTCGACAACAAGCTCACTTGGCTGCCCCATATCAGACTCCTGAAGGTAGGATGTTTCCGTAAACTCAATGTCCTTCGCTTCCTTGCCCACTCCTCCTGGGGTGCGGACCGTTCCCTCCTCCTCCGTCTTTATCGTGCTCTAGTTCTGTCACGTTTGGACTATGGTTGTCAAGTTTATGGTTCAGCTGCTCCTTCCACGCTGCACGTGCTGGATCCAGTCCACCATCGTGGTATCTGTTTGGCCACCGGTGCCTTCCCTACTAGCCCTGTTGATAGTCTCCTGGTTGAAGCTGGGATCCCCCCCCTTTCTGTTCGGCGGTCCCAGCTTCTGGTGTCTTATGCCCTTACTATCCGTTCTTCTCCCGCTCATCCTTCCTATTCTATCCTATTCCCAGACCATGGACGTCGCCCGCCTGACTCCCGCCCTCGGGCGGGTTTACCGGTTGGGCTGCGCCTTGCGTCTCTTACCCGTGATTTTCGGCTTCCTTCTTTGTCCTGTCTTCCTCGCTCCCTCCCCTCCACCCCTCCTTGGTTAGTTCCTCGGCCTCGACTTCGGATGGATCTCCGCCGCGGAACGAAAGATTGCATCCCCCCGGTGGTGTTCCGTACCTTTTTCCGCCAAATTTTATGGGAGTTTCGGGATGCTGTTATTTTTTACACTGATGGCTCTAAATCTGCTGATCATGTTGGGTATGCCTTCACGTCCTCTGTTGGAACGGAAAATCATCTGCTGCCACCTACATGTGGGGTGTTTACTGCGGAATTGATGGCAATTTCCCGGGCCCTTACCTTTATTAAACAATCCCAACACAACCGCGTTTTGTTATGTACGGACTCGATGAGTGGCCTTCTTGCTATTGACCGGTGTTTTTCGCGGCATCCCTTGGTCTCTGCCATCCATGACCATCTCGCTGATCTTCACCGTGCTGCTTGTTCCATTGACTTCTTATGGGTCCCGGGCCATGTGGGTATCCCGGGTAATGAGCTCGCTGATCGTTTGGCTGGGGGAGCAGTTACTTACCCCCCGTTTTCCGTAACCCCTCCTGCAGCGGATTTACGGCTTCACATCAAATCCCACTTTGCACAGTCATGGGCCAATTCTTGGGAGGCTACTCCACTGTCTAATAAACTTCGTGCCATTAAGGTGAATACAGGCCCATGGCGTTCTTCCTTTAGCCTCTCCCGCAAGGACTCGACCACACTGTGTCGTCTCCGCATTGGCCATACCAGGCTGACCCATGGTTTCCTTTTGCGTGATGAGCCACCCCCGCTATGTGGTTGTGGAGCCTTCCAGTCAGTGGCCCACATTTTGGTTGAATGCCCCCTTCTTTTGGCTCTGCGTGCTAAGTACAGACTCCCCCACACTTTACCTTTGATGTTGCCTGACGATTCCCGGATGGTCTCTCTGGTTCTAGGTTTCCTCCGGGAGAGTGGTTTTTATTCTCAGTTTTAAAGTTTTTAATCTCCCTCTGGTGTTGGGGCAGGGCGGTGAGTGTTTGGGTGTCTCCCACTGTAGGCAGTGTTCAGAGATTCCCGATTCACCTCCCTGACCGGAATCCTCTTTTCTTTCCCTTTTACTCTGTTTTTACCCCTTCTTTTTAAGGCTTGGTTAGTTTTTCTATTCCCATACGTACTTTCTGCATTATAGCAGTTGTACCTTTTAAGTCACAGGTGGTCTTGCCTATGCTGTTTCAGCATAGTGTTGGGTTCGTTCTCTTGCCAACTTCCCTCATTTGTTTTTACTAATGACATCGTGACTGCCCTTTTACGTTTCCCCTTTATCCGTTTTATTTTTCTGACTATACTGAGATGTCCCGTTAGCAGAATGGAGTCTATTTGAAACAAGGGACTGATGACCTTGCTGTTTGGTCCCTTTAACCTCAAACAACCAACCAACCAACCAACTGTAAGCGCATACCTTTTTCCAGGAGCGCTCAGACCTTGGTGAAAATATTGGTTTTCTGCCACATATATTCTTCTTTTGTGGAACTTAACACGCCTTACAGATGATACTGATATGCCAAATCTTCGAGAAATCTTCCGATATGAATACATATTGGTGCCAATTGGTGCTTTTAGTTCCGCAGTCTTCGAGGCATCAAATTATTTACTTTACCAATTATTTCGTATCTTATTGTATGTAATATCACTCAGTGATCAGCGAAATTCATCATTAGAGGCCACAGCTGGTAAATGCACCAGGAAACTAACAATGCCGGCCGGAATGGCTGAGCGGTTCTAGGCGCTTCAGTCTGGAACCGCGCGGCCGCTACGGTCGCAGCTGCGAATCCTGCCTTGGGCGTGGATGTCTGTGATGTCCTTAGGTTAGTTAGGTTTAAAGTAGTTCTAAGTTCGAGGGGACTGATGACCTCAGATTTTGAGTCCCATAGTGCTCAGAGCCGTTTGAACAAACTAACAATACTAGAAGTTAATAATACACTCACACTTCAAACACATCAGCTCTTACTGTTCTGAAAACTGTAACTAGCAATTGTTCATTAAGAATCAGCTCTCACAAGGATGCTGCAGCACAACAAATGAGCTCATTTCGTTCTATAATAGTTCTTTAACAATATTCAGCCTATTAATGATAGGCGAGCCAGCTTACAAAACCAAACTCCAGAAATAAATTAATCTCAAAAATATCGGGTACGTCTAATAATTTGACCAGGGACTAACTAGTGGTCACTTTCTGTGTGAAATATATTAAAACAGTGAGACTTCACGGTCTGCAAACCAGTAAGATCGCAATACCTTTTATCGTGCATACCCAGCACCTGCTTGGTGATCTCTTCGGCGTTGTTATTGGTTTTCCTGCGGTTTCAGTGTATCCATTGTGAGTGATGAACTGGAACTATGATTTAAATTGGTGATTATCTGCACGCAAGCAGTCATTTTTTCTGGATTTTTGCGACAATTTACTTTCGGCGCAATTAACTAGTTTTCGAGGCACTGCAGGCTGGTCATCGTACGATCCTCTTCAATGAAACACATGCTTGTAATGAAACGAACACACTTAAATAATCACGAAATAATGGATACATATGGTTCAGACCATGTAATGTAAAAATATCCTTCTTTACAGGCAATAAACTCCAAAATACAATTGTTCGCAACATTAAACCCACTGGAGAATTACATCAAAAGTCAGGCATATAACAACTTGCATACTCTTGCATTTGCTACTATGTAGGACAGAGAGAAATTATGCAACTCACTGCGACGAGCATACTGATGACATCGGACCCATGAACTTTAACAAGTCCTGCTTTGCGTCACACATTGGTCATCATGAGCACTTTGTTGGTGATATCAATGATAGCATTTCTGTGCTGCACATTGCTGACAAAAGGTTGTAGATGGACCTCCTTCAACAATTGTATGGGGCCGTCAGATGAAAACGAGGCATATGGAAAAAGGTGAATAAACTGTTTATTATTTGAAAAATAATCCCTCTGAGACAAGAAAGTCAATGCCTTCACGGAAAAATGTTTACGAAAGCTTTCAAGGAAAAATCAAGATTGTAGCGAGGTGTGCACCTCTTCAAAAATGGTTCAAATGGCTCTGAGCACTATGGGACTTAACTTCTGAGGTTATCAGTCCCCTAGAACCTAGAACTACTTAAACCTAACTAACCTAACCTAATGACACATCCACGCCCGAGGCAGGATTCAAACCTGCGACCGCAGCGGTCGCACGGTTCCAGACTGTAGCGCCTAGAACCACTCGGCCACATCGGCCGGCTTGGACCTCTTCGTCGGAAGCAAATCGATGCCCATGAATGTCTCTCTTTGGGGGTCAAGAAAGAAAAAGAAATAGCAACTGCTAATTGGCTTTCAAGAACACGGAGACACAATTAACGTACAACGGTACGTGGACACTTTGCAAAAACTGAAGCGCGTCATCAAGTGCAGACACCCAGGGATGTTGATGGACGTCATCATTCTGTTGCAGGATAATGCCCACCCACATGTTACGGTGCAGAAGTTCGCTGGGAAGCCTCTAAACACCCTCCATACATACAAGACATCTCCCCATGCGATTTCCTTATTTTTTGGAGCCCAGAAGAAAAACGTTCGTGGCCATCGATTTCCTTTCGACGAAATGGTGCACGCCTGGGCGCAATCATGGTTTCTTAGGCAATCGCAAACATTTCTCGAAGGCATTGGCCGTTTTATCTAACAGTGGTATAAAAATATTAACAGTTATGGCGATTACTATTGAAATAATAAACATTTTCTTACTTTTCTCCGTTGTAGTGTTTTTGGCCTAAGGACAATTAAAAACCGATGTTTACCATCCGATGTGGTACGACCTCGACGTGGTTGATAGGCGTACCTAATTGACAGTGCTAGAACTGTTGACTGGCGAACTTGTGCAATCATGCACAATGAAGAGTACTTATGATGTAATGAGTAACTCAAACCATAGCCGTCATATTACAATCCATCTGTCATTTGTAGCCGACCTCATTTACGTTAAGACGCTAACGGCGTCATCTATTGGTAAGATTTTCGTTGATTTTTTTTTTTTTTTGTTCCATACATTCCCCCCCCCCCCCCCCCCCCCCAACGTCAATGATAAGCTGCTCAAAATTGACGTTATTCTGAACACTGGTTATTTTTATACGGTGCTCTGAAACGGGAAATTTAATTAATGACACCCTGTATATCAAGAACAGCTTTCACAATTTTTGAAAACGTTACTGGAGACATACAGTCTTCGAAAATAATTATAACAGTCGCAAGCACATTTATTGAAAGGTGACCTGTTTCGGTAGTCACATAATTATCTTGAGACCTACAGCTGTAAAGTAATACAGGATATAAATTGGAGGGATACATTGAAAGAACTTAAAATTACAAAACGTAGATATACCCATTTTGATGGAAATTGGCTGTGCATGGAGCAGGAATGGCTGAATGACAATAGGAAGATGCTGGAGAAGGCAGTACAGCTGTTTCTTAGGTACTGGAGTATCCACCTTCAGCTGACAATATGTCAGCGTTAGCCAATCAAATGTAAGTATAGTAGATTATATACAAAAAGATATACTTAGTAAATAAAACGTCAAAATTACGTAAAATAATTTTCAATAAAGAAGAAACAGTTTGTTAACATAGCTATTGCCAAATATATGCACTAAAAGCCTTAAAAAGAAAACAAATAAACAACGCATTCGCTTTGTGTAGGTGGGCATGCTAGAAAGTAATTTCGATGTTGTTGGACACCAGTATATCGGACAAACTGACAGTGACATTTAATACCTCTTACAGAGCACACTACCGGTACTGCACTTACCAAATCCTTGTTTGCACAGCATCTGTACGAACATAATCACTCTAACAGTATATCTGACAAACTGGCCATAACGTTTAAATACGTTTTACAGAGCGTACTACTGGCACTTCACGTAGCAAATCCTTGTTTTGACAGCATGTTGTTGATCATAATCATTCTCAGGGTTGCATTTCTAGCAATTTGAAAATGTTACATAATGCACCTAAGGGCTACATCTTTTAATACGTTAGAAGAAATTGAAATTTTTTCACATTACAGAAACAAACCCTTAGCTACTACAAATGAGCAGCTTCACTTCATAGGCAAACATTTCTTTGAGGTTTTTGGCGATCTACTTTGTAATGCTTAGTCTGATGCCCGATTTTATAACTGTACAAATCTGTTTCAAAAATGTTCAAATGCGTGTGAAATCTTATGGGACTTAACTGCTAAGGTCATCAGTCCCCAAGCATACACAGCACTTAACTTAAATTATCCTAAGGACAAACACACACACCCATGCCCGAGGGAGGACTTGAACCTCCGTCGGGAGCAGCCGCACAGTCCATGACTGCAGCGCCCGAGACCTCTCGGCTAATCCCGGGCGCCAAATCTGTTTTTCAGCCTTCTTCCAACTCTTTTTATTGTGACTCATATTCTTGTGCTTCTTTGCCTTTTTACTTATATGTAATGGCTCATGATATTTTTTCTTTAATTATGTCCTTACATCTTTGTAGAATGACAGTACATTTACAAGTAATTGGCAAATTAGGTCAGTCATAGCATTGAATCTATATTTGTTCTTCATTGCATCATTTTGATTTCTTTCTTTAGGACATTACTCAGTTTCACCAGTTTGTTTTAGGAATATAGTAAAGTATTATTCCTTTAACGTTGATAGTCTTTCATACTACGTTTACTACTATTTGCTTGAGTATTACGATCTACAGCTCTTACTATAGATCGATACCTACATTAACGGTTACTGCTTCTTTGTATCCAGGGACTGCGTCAATGGAGCGTTATCTACATTATGTGATCAAAAGAATCCGGACACCCCCAAAAACACACGTTTTTCATATTAGGTCCATTGTGCTGCCACCTACTGCCATGTACTATATATCAGCGACTTCAGCAGTCATTAGACATCGTGAGAGAGCAAAATGAGGCGCTCTGCGGAACTCACGGACTTCGAACGTGGTCAGCTGATTGGGTGTCACTTGAATCATACGTGTGTACGCGAGATTTCCACACTCCTAAACATCCCTAGGTCCACTGTTTCCGGTGTGATAGTGAAGTGGAAACGTTAATGGACATGTACAGCACAAAAGCGTACAGGCCGACCTCGTCTGTCGACTGACAGAGACCACCAACAGTTGAAGAGGGTCGTAATGTGTAATAGGCAGACATCTGTCGAGACCATCACAAAGAAAATACAAACTGCATCAGAATCCACTGCAAATACTATGAAAGATAGGTGGGAGGTGAGAAAATGTGGAGCGGCTGCTCATAAGCCACACATCTCGACGGTGAATGCCAAACGACGCCTAGCTTGGTGTAAGGAGGGTAAACATTGGACGACTAAACAACGGAAAAACGTTGTGTGGAGTGAAGAATCACGGTACACAATGTGGCGATCAGATGGCAGGGTGTGGATATGGTGAATGCCCGGCGAACGTTATCTGCCAGCGTGTGTAGTGCCAACAGTAAAATTCGGAGGCGGTAGTGTTATGGTGTGGTCGTGTTTTTCATGGAGGGGGCTTGCACACCTTGTTGTTTAGCTTGACACTATCACAGCACAGCAGGCCTACATTGATGTTTTATGCACCTTCTCCCATTGTTGAAGAGCAATTCGGGGATGGCGATTGCATCTTTCATCACGATTGAGCACATGTTCATAATGCACGGCCTGTGGCGGAGTGGTTACACGACCATAACATCATTGTAATGGAGTGGCCTGCACAGAGGCCTGACCTGAATCCTATAGAACACATGTGGGATGTTTTGGAACGCCGACTTCGTGCCAGGCCTCACCGACCGACATCGATATCTCTTCTCAGTGCAGCACTCCGTGAAGAATGGGCTGCCATTCCCCAATAAACATTACAGCACCTGATTCTGTGGTGTCACCGCCAGACACCACACTTGCTAGGTGGTAGCCTTTAAATCGGCCTCGGTCCGTTAGTATACGTCGGACCCACGTGTCGCCACTATCAGTGATTGCAGACCGAGCGCCGCCACACGGCAGGTCTAGAGAGACTTCCTAGCACTCGCCCCAGTTGTACAGCCGACTTTGCTAGCGATGGTTCACTGCCTACTTACGTTCTCATTTGCCGAGACGATAGTTTAGCATGGCCTTCAGCTACATCATTTGCTACGACCTAGCAAGGCGCCATTATCAGTTACTATTGATATTGTGAATCATGTACCGTCAAGAGCGACGTTCATCATTAATGGATTAAAGTTAAGTATTCCACCAGCTACGTCCGTTTTTCTAAATTCTAATTTCCTTGTCATGTTCCAGACCTCACGCCAGCCTGCGTGAGCTAAAACGCGTGCATTTCGGCCTCCTGTAGTAAAACGGAGTTGGCTGTCTTGCCAACCACAACAGATTCAACGTATGCTTGCGAGAGTGGAAGCTGTCATCAAGGCTAAGGGTGGGCAAACACCATGTTGAATTCCAGCATGACCAGTGGAGGGCGCCGCTAACTTGTAAGTCATTTTCAGCCAAGCGTGCGGATACTTTTGATCACATAGTGTACGTCATCTGTCTGTAGTTGTGGCTGCTTCATTGGGAACCGCCAAAGATCAGCGTCTTCCATCCCCATGGTAACCAACTGCTTCGTAGATCTATGGAGCGTCGTCTGCTCGTCACCACCGGTCGATATTCACGGCCATCTCTTTCGAAATCGCTCTGATGCTACATCGTTAGTACGGTCTCAATAGAATAATTGTCCTTATTTGCCAGCTTGTCCGTAGAGGGCAACCTATACACAGTGAATACGATGTTTACATGTTTCCTTTTTAAAGCTTTTACTACATTTATTTGACAATAGCTATGTTAACGTGCTGTGTCTTCTTTAAAGTAAAATTATTTTTCATAATTTTGACGTTTTATTTGCTAATAAGTACAGCTTTTTGTACATAATTCTCTCGACTTATATCTGATTGGCTAACGTTGACCTCATGCTGTCACCTGTACGGGGAGCAACCAGTACTTAAGAAATAGCTGCACTGTTCTCTGCAGCTATCGTCATTCAGCGGTTCCTGCACCAATACAGCCATTTTCTATCAAAATGGGTATATCTGCGTTTTGTAATATTATAGCAGATTTTAATTCTGTTAATGTGTCCCTCTAATTTACGTCCTATTATATACTGAAGCGTCAAAGAAACTGATTTAGGTATGCGTATTAATATACAGAGGTATTTCAACGGGCAAAACACGGCGCTGCGGTCGGCAACGCCTCTGTAAGACAAGTGTCGGGCGCAGTTGTTAGATCGGTTACTGCTGCTGCAATGACAACTTATCAAGATTTGAGTCTGAACGTGGTGGTATAGTCTGCGCACGAACGATGGGACGCAGCATCTCCGAGGTAGCGATGAAGTGGAAATTTTCCCGTATGACCATTTCGCGAATGTTTTTTTGGAAATTTGTGGTAAGACCTATGGGACCAAACTGCTGAGGTCATCGGTCCCTAAGCTTATACATTACTTAATCCAAAGAAAACTAACCTACGCTAAGGACAACACACACCCAAGCCCGTGGGACGACTCGAACCTCCGACGGGGGAAGCCTCGTGGACCGTGACAAGGCGCCCCAGACCGCGCGGCTACCCCGTGCGGCTTTCGTGAGTGTTCTGTGAATATTAGGTATCCGATAAAACATCTCCGACATCGCTGCGGCCAGAAAAAGATCCTGCAAGAATGGGACCAACGACGACTGAAGAGAATCGTTCAGCCCGACAGAAGTGCAATCCTTCCGCTAATTGCTTCAGATTTCAGTGCTGAACCATCAGCAAGTTCAACATACGAACAACTAAATATCATCGATATGGGCTTTCGGAGTCGAAGGCCCACTCGTGTACCCTCGATTACTGGACGACACAAAGCTTTAGTTATCGTCTGGGCCCGTCAACACCGGCATTGGACTGTTGATGAGCTCAAACATGTTGCCTGACCGGACGAGTCTTGCTTCAGATTGCATCGAGCGCATGGACGTGTACGGGTATGGAGACAACCCTGTTCTCTGTAATGGTGTGGAGCGTGTGCAGTTGGAGTGATATGGGAACCTTGATAAGTCTAGACACGAATCTGACGGGTGACACGTATATAAGGTTCCTGTCTGATGACCTGCATCCATTAATGTCCATTGTGCATTCCAACGTACTTAGGCAATTCCAGCAGGACAGTGCGACACCCCACACGTCCAGAATTGCTACAGAGTGGCTCCAGGAACACTCTTCTGAGTTTAAACACTTCCGCTGGCCCCTAAACTCCCCAGACATAAACGTTATTGAATATATCTGGGATGACTTTCAAGGTGCTGTTCAGAACAGATCTTTACCCCCTCCTACTCTTACGGATTTATGAACAGCCCTGCAGGATTCATGGTGTCAGTTCCCTCCAGCACTACGTCATACAGTAGTCGAGTCCATGCCACGTCGTGTTGCGGCACTTCCGCCTTCTCGCGGTGGCCCTACGCGATAGTAGGCGGGTGTACCAATTTCCTTGGCTTTTCAGTGTATTACAGTTGTAGGTCTGAAGATGATCACTAGATGATCGAAACAGGTCACCTTTCAATAAATGCACCTTGCGGTCTGGACTGTTATAATTATTTTCAAATAGCTCACACAAATCCACCTACGAAGGTTCTACCTACTGGAGATACCATTAACTAGTAGCATTGTAACATTTGCCGGCCTGGCACTCACCATTTACATTATTTACAAGACACAAATGCTGTGCACGGATACAGTGTCGAACCCACGAATATCGAGCAGGCAACAGACAGATATATTCATCATGACCACTTACGGAGTCGATTTATTTTACAAGAACCGTTAAACATCTCCGAGCTTTCTCGTTTTTCGTTGCGACAGGATCTTCTCATGAAATTGTAATCACCAACTTTGTCCTCAGAGTGTGCAAATATTTCATTGCCTCCCACCTACATGAGCAACTGCGGATTCGTTTTTTCCCTGTGCTGTTCAAGAATGGAACGGTTGACAAATTCCTTTAAGGTGGTTGGATGAACCTACTGACAGGCACTTAATTGTGAACTGCAGTGTAATACTCTAGATGGAGATGCAAACGTAGACGGTAACGTTTCGAACAAAGTTCATTACATTAGTAGATACATTAGTAGACCAGAGATCCCGACACAAATTATTAGCAAATGTCGGCACAATTCTAAGTAAAACAGTGTAGAGCGTAGGAGGAAGACGCCACTAAACTAAAAAAAGCTATGCGACAAATTTTAAATGCAGATTAGAGACCCAGCATGTCAAACCAACGTCAGTTATTTACAGAAGAGTGAAAAAGAAATAGATAGAAGCTGATCTCGGGGAAAATCACTTGGTGTTTCGAGAAATGTAGAACACGCGAGGCAATACTGACTATACGATTTGTCTTAGAAGATAAACTGAATAAAGTACATTTGTAGGACATGCAGATTTAGAAAAAGTGCTGATAATTTGTGCTTAAATACCCTCTTCAAGATTATGAAGATAGAAAGCATAAAATACAGGGGGGCGAAAGATTGTTTACAACTTGTACGGAGATTAGAATGCGATTGTAACAGTCGAATGATTTTGAAGGGCAGCTGCAGTCGAGAAGGGAGTGAGACAGAATTATAGCCTACCCCAGTGTTATTCAGCATGTACAGTGATTTAGCTTGAAGGAGACCACGGAGAAATTTGGATGGGAATTAAATTTCAGAGAGAAGAAATAGAATAGGAATTGCCAATTAGGTAATCGAGGGAATCGTGGGGGATAAAAACTGTAGAGGGAGATCAAGGCTAGAATACAGGAAGCAGTTTCAAATGAATGTAGGTTTCAGTAAATGTAGAGAGATGAAGAAGCTGACCGAGAATGAGCTAGCATGAAGAGCTACATCGAACCAGTCTTCGGACAGAAGACCACAAAAATAAGAACAACGACAAATATATTGGTAAGATGGGTGCAGAAATTAAGATAATGTTGAGACTTTGAATTGACTTGTGCTAGATTAGATTTTCAAACTAATACAGGCTGCCATACCATAATTTTTATCACTCCCAATGCTAGAAATAGAATCTGGTTCAAGAAATGTTCAATGTAAGTGATAAAAAGTTACAGAAGGTGTACAGCTATCTGGAGATGAATTCTTTTTGACATGCAAAAACGTTTGGAAAAGAAAAAGTTTTTTTTTGGACCTGTACAAAATTTAATTGTTTTAACATTATTGATGTTTACATTTACAATGTCACATGTAGGGCGACTCAGTGACGGTGTATGGCAGAAAATTAAATACGGTGCAGGTGATTTTCCGGTATAGAACTTGTGATGTGGAGAGCCAAATTAATAAAATAAAGAGCTTGAACGTGTCTTCCGACAACACAGAGTGTGTTACTTCAGCCAAAATTGTGGATTCGCCTAGCCTTTTCAAATTCTCTACTTTCAATGTGATGCGTGCTGCCTATACTTCAGAATCGTGCACCAATGATTATTTTTCACATTATTTGCGCCTAAATTAATAATGCTGGCTACATTGCAAACATTAATTTATACATGTAGATAGTGGTTGAGTTCTGTGGCTGTGGACTGAACTACTTGCTCTGCTTGAGTGTGAATGTTGAGAAAAAGTAAAAAAAAAAAAAAAAAAAAAACAAAAAAAAAAAAACTAGCATACTCCGCTTACTTTCATTCCATGATGTCATACATTTTTTTGGTAGCTCATCAAGCCAAGCCAAAGTTTTCCTAGACCAGAAACGTTTAATAATTGTCTGAGGTGTGAACTCAAAAACGTCCTGCAAAGGCCTGTTAACTGAACTAGGGATATTAATTACTGCTTCCTAATGTATTTGTTCCTTGATTAAATTTTTCGTTAATAATATATCCCTTTCTGCAACCAACAGCTCAATTCATGGAATCGATACTAGAAGTAAGGATAATTTTCACGAACATTCATTGTTTAACTATCAATAAAATTCAGTTTAAGAGGAGCCTAAAGGATTTATCGGTGGTCAACTCCTAATCAGTTGATGAATTTCATAGCAGAATGTACTGATGTGTATATGCCGCCCGAATAATGCGAATACTATTGTCCGTGCTGAATACCGTGTCTGATAGATATGCAGACGGAAAGGCATGCTTGGGAAGAGCGATAGTGGTGGGGGCTGCAGGCAGACTCTGTAGGGGAAACGCCGAGCGCTGGAGGGGAAGTGCTGTTCTAAGCTGAAGCCTACGATCACATTTTTTGTAAATATTAAGCGGGGCCCTCCATATGCACACTTGCATGGTGACCATTCACCTCTGCTTTGTTTTGTATCTAAAAAGAATTCCGCCGAAAACGCAGCGATTTGTTTCCAAATGGCTGAAATGGCTCTAAGCACCATGGGACTTAGCATCTGAGGTCATCGGTCCCCTAGACTTAGAACTACTTAAACCTAACTAACCTAAGGACATCACACACATCCATGCCCGAGGCAGGATTCTATCTTGCGACTATAGCAGCAGCACGGTTCCGGACTGAAGCGCCTAGAACTGGTCGGCCACAGCGTTCGGCCGATTTCTTTTCACCTGTCTTGTGAACCACCAGTAACTTTCAGAGAATTGTCACAAGTGGCGAATTTTGAGTAAAATCTACAAATTTCCCTTGTTGCCATGTTAAATCTGCTCCTTTTGCCAAAACTTGGTGGGTTTTACACAGCCTCACCCCACTATCATGTTGGGAAGGCACAATTGCGATATAATTCTGAAACAGTGGTTTATTAAGTTTATTAAGTGAGGAACTGAGGAAAAGTAAGGTCAGTATCTTATAAAAAAGCACTGAAACGCCCGCTAAACCTGCTGGGCAGAACAGGTGACTAGGATTGTGGAAATGGCCAAATAAGGGGTCGGTCCGGTTCACTTAAAATTGCAATTTATTGTAACTTAACAATACCTTTAAACCAATACGGCACATAGCCGAACCTTCAGAACTACGAGTTTCAAAAAGGCAATTATTTCATGGCTGAAGGCCTCCAAACAAGAACTCTTAAATCAAAAAGATAATTCTCAAGTGGTAAAACATGCAGTTAAAATTGCAAATAAAATAATTGACATATACACACTGAGGCTGAAAGCCTCAAGGCAAGGGTGAATAGACAAACATAGACAAGATGCAATACAAATGGCTGAAGGCCCACAAAAATATTTTCAAGATTTTAAAAATAAATTAGAAATTTTTTGTAGAATAAAGATTTAAGTGCTGAAGGCCACAACTGATTTTCCAAAATTCAAAATACATAAAATCCAGTTAAAGCAAGAATTTTTAAATCATTAGCTATGCTAAATTATAAACAGACAATTAAACACCGGTGAGTAGGACAATAAAGAAAACGGCACTCAGAAGCCTCGTTCATTTAGGTGAGACAGGTGGTGAGCCCAACTACATTTGAACTGTTGGAACCTAACCAGGGAACAGCCACGGACCGACCGACGAAACGACTTGCTTGCCACCAATCGGTACATGAAAACTCAATCACAAAACTTATGAACGTGATTCTCCACAATGAAATATGTATTAAGCTGTCAAAACTAAACACCATGTTGGACAGCGTCAACAGGTCAGGAAAGGACGCTGCCTGAAATTATGTTAGTGGCCATGGCAGGTAACTGGAACACTAACGGCCACAAGACAGAAAATTCCGCTGGTGCACTCGAATTGTAGTCAACCAAAATAGTTAATTGCACCGCATGGCGGTTAAATTTCAGCAACAGAAACACTCAGTGTTGCTCACAGGAAGACCTCCCAAAGAGCGAACTACCGAAACGAACCACACAACATGAATGGATGTGGCTTGGGTAGTTGAAACCACTACTCAGCTTCGACGTCCTGGGTCCGTGAACCACGAAGCTCGTAGTGATCGGACAGCTCCACATACGCTCCGACATTGCGCAGTGACCGCCAGCGGACCCAGCCGACTGCACTGCGCGGAGATAACTTCCATGGTCCGGAGCAACCGACCGACTCCTCTCAGAATACCGACAACATCTAAAATAGTCGCCAGTGGAAATAACGCTGTTTGCTAAAGTTATCGAGAAGGTTGTATATACAAGGTTACTGAAGCATTTAAATTCACATAATTTGCTGTCAAATGTTCAGTTTGGTTTTAGAAATGGTTTAACAACTGAAAATGCTATATTCTCTTTTCTCTGTGAGGTTTTGGACGGATTAAATAAAAGGTTGCGAACGCTAGGTGTTTTCTTTGATTTAACGAAGGCTTTTGACTGTGTTGACCACAAAATATTACTGCAGAAGTTGGACCATTATGGAGTAAGGGGAGTAGCTTACAATTGGTTCGCCTCTTACTTTAAGAACAGAAAGCAGAGGGTAATTCTCCGCAATATTGAGAATGGTAGTGATGTTCAGTCCCAATGGGGCACTGTTAAGTGGGGCGTTCCCCAAGGGTCGGTGCTGGGGCCACTGCTGTTTCTTATTTATATAAATGATATGCCTTCTAGTATTACAGGTGATTCAAAAATATTTCTGTTTGCTGATGACACCAGCTTGATGGTGAAGGATCTTGTGTGTAATATTGAAACAGTAACAAATAATGTAGTTCATGAAATAAGTTCGTGGCTTGTGGAAAATAATTTGATGCTAAATCACAGTAAGACTCAGTTTTTACAGTTTCTATCTCACAATTCAACAAGAACCGATATTTTGATCAGACAGAATAGGCATATTATAAGCGAGACGGAACAGTTCAAGTTCCTAGGCGTTCGGATAGATAGTAAGCTGTTGTGGAAAGCCCATGTCCAGGATCTTGTTCAGAAGCTAAATGCTGCTTTATTTACCATTAGAACGGTATCTGAAATAAGCGACACTTCAACACGAAAAGTAGTCTACTTCGCATATTTTCATACGCTTATGTCGTATGGTATTATTTTTTGGGATAATTCTTCTGATCCAAAAAGGGTATTTTTGGCTCAAAAACGGGCTGTTCGAGCTATATGTGGTGTAAGTTCGAGAACCTCTTGCCGACCCCTATTCAAAAATCTGGGAATTCTGACATTGCCCTCACAGTATATATTTTCTTTAATGTCGTTTGTTGTTAACAATATTAGCTTATTCCCAAGAGTTAGCAGCTTTCAATCAGTTAATACTAGGCAGAAATCAAATCTGCATGTAGAATGCAATTCCTTGACTCTTGTGCAGAAAGGAGTGCAGTATTCTGCTGCATCCATTTTCAATAAGCTACCACAAGAACTCAAAAATCTTAGCAGTAGCCCAAACTCTTTTAAGTCTAAACTGAAGAGTTTCCTCATGGCTCACTCGTTCTATTCTGTCGAGGAGCTCCTGGAAGAGCTAAAAAATTAAGCAAATTCCAGTGTTACATTGTTGATTTTCTTCATTTAAACTTACGACTAGTCACCTGAATATGTTTTTTTATATTTCATTTTATCTGTTTCTAATATCGTGTTATAATTTCATGTAATGACTCGTTCCATGACGATGGAGACTTCTCCTTAATTTGGTCCCACGGAACAATAAACACTTGCACGAAGACCTGAACGATACCCAACAGGAACTAAGCAAGCACGAAGACAAATCGGGAGTCGATGCGCGCACACACACACACACAGACACACACACAGCCGACTCATGAACGATCGGTGAGCCAAAACGTGTCGTCCGGTACGACGACCGACCGATGATCCACCAAGACTGTGGCCCGGCTCAAGTGATGCGTGGCGGCAATGGTCGGGCGAGCCATGTCGACGCAGACCTCACCGCTGCTCCAACCCGACTGCACGAGTGCCGCATGGCAACTCCCCGACTGAAAGGTCCAGACACGTTCCAACTGACTGAGCCCAAACTCGCGACCTGAACTCCTTACGACAGACAACGACCGGGAAGTAATAGCAGTCGAGCAAAGATACTACGAGAGGGGATATATCGATACGCACTGCTAGCGCCGGTCACCGACAGGCAAAGCAGCAGCTCAGTGACAGTAGTAATTTAAATTAACGTAGTGAGGTGGAAGTACGTTAAAAACAGGGTGTAAAATACATGATGGCGGGAACACGAACCACGCACGACTCAAGCACATGTAATGTCTTCATTTATATTCTTCCAAAACCCATAGCATTTCTCGTTTTACCACCTATCGATGCCCCTTAAAAATTACATTCTTTCATAGAAAAAGTACGTAGTTAGTGGAATGACACGACAGATAATGAAGTTTTGCATAATAATCACACGGCAAACTACTCTGCTCTTTGCTAGGTATCATTTATCAAAATCTCATTGCCATATCTCAAACCGTTTATGAAATGTTAGGAATGTTGCGGATATTTCACTCTGGCTTTATCGCTGGCGTGGCGCGATCGCAAAAAAGAGTGCTATGTCAGATCTGTTTTCTCGAGATTGGTGACAGGTAGTGAGCTCCACCCAAGTTTAAGGAAACGTTCAGTATGTTAGCTAAATTTCATACGCAGAAAGATATTAGGGGAACTCGGGGCATAACGGGATAGCGGGGCACAATGGGAAATGGCTCTTTTCTAGACTGGAAAGTGTTGCAACCTGTTGTATGGGCATGTAACTATTTCTCCGAATGAAAGGGAAGTGAGGGCAGCCATTCTGATTTAGTCTGAAGTGCGAATTCTAAGTGAATTGTTGTCCGTCACCTTACCGCTTACGTTGTTCTAACGTTTGGTGAATTTCAACGCCAGGTAAGCTGTTAATTGTTAATTGTATACCCTAAAATGACACATTCCCTTAAAGTGCATGGCATTTGTAATACTTATTATTATTAAATGCATTTAAATACGTCAGTTATTACACTCCTTAAAAGTTGTTAACCTCAAAAGTGCTCTTGGGCTCTTGGGGCGGAACGGGACGGGGGAGAATGGGATAGTGTCCCGTTCTGCCCCGTCATATTTTGATGCAAGTAGAAAGTAAACCCAGCCTGGATGTTCATGGATGCCAGACTCTCCCAAACAGCTATTTTCGACGAACAACTCAGCTTTCCAGATATCGCCCGAGGCTGTCATTCCAATCCCACTAATCTGTCAAAATATTTGGCGCACTACAAGACGAAAAGGAAAAACCGTCGTATTAACAGATTCTCCTTATAAGAAGGAACTGCAGAATGCTGTCGCACGCAAAGTAGGCCTACAGAAAGGACGAGGGTGCACAAATATAAACAATGTCAGGACAGAGACGTCAGGTGCAATGCAACTTAAGGCAAAAATATCAAACTGTGCACCCAAAAAAACCAAAACAGAGGACATCAAAGACCTTAAGAAAAATAAAAGGAAGAAGATGATGGACAAGAGAGAATCAGAGAAAGAGGATGCTGCGTGTCTCTACTGTGGGGGCTTCTACTCCGTTTCTGAGGGCTGGGTCGCATGCCAGAGTAGGCACACAATTCATGTGCTGGCATAGACAGTGAAGATGAAGAGGAAATACTGATTTGTGACTATTGTCGAAAGGGCTAGTAGTTAGTGGTTTGGTGGTTATTAAGCATTGTACATTTTTCAGAATGACATTAAAATATTTTCTTATTTTGAAGAATGACTTTCTAATTGTTTAAATTACACATTCCTTAGTCTGAATTTCCTGTTACACAACATTTTGTCATAGTTTAATACGATATTCGTAATTCAGATTCAACGTTTATGCAACAATTTAACAAAAAATACCCTTATCCCATTCTGCCCCGTGGCTGGGGTGGAACGGGAAATATGCAAGACTTTCTTTGAAAAATTGTAAAAAATGCAAAATGTATTGTTTTTAGTGATTTTAAGATAAGGTACATTAGGTTACACTACAAGGTGTTTTTTTATCACTTGAAGAAGTGTTTCCTTGTGTTCCCTTATTTTATAGAAATTGTTAAACATTAAGTGTCCCGTTCCGCCCTGAGTTCCCCTATGTAATATGCACCGAACGCAAAATCATAGCGGCCCCTATTTTTTATTGCAAACTTTTTCGAATTTCGCGCAGTGTCTTACTTCCCGTAAATATAACAGTAACTATGACCATTAATGAAATGATGGGCACGTCATAATGAACCTGATACATAAACTAAAAGTAAATCAAAACTGATTTCTTTATAGAATAGTTTCTGTAAGATCGTTTAAGAAAGATTGCAGGGCTTGAGCCTCGATTCTATCATCGCCGACCGGCCTAAAATTGGCAAGAACAAGTGAATGAACTCTCCCAGCGCTTTGGACGAGAATGGGTAGCTGCGCATTGGCCACTGCATGCTGCACGGACTCTGTACTGACCTCTGTACAAATTCAGTGCGGTAATTCGATCATTGTAAAGAAATGTTGCGAGCTGATATTTCTACTCGCTTATGCATGCCAACGTAATCTAAGAATTAGCGTATACATCTCAGTGTATTGAACTTTTACATGTTTTGTGACATATGTGTTATTATGTGATTTTGTACAAATTAAATGCATTAATATGTTGGTAGTAAATAAATATTGCAAAATCATCTTCTATTTGATGATGAGTGGCTACAATAGCCTAAGACTTACCAAATGCACCTCAGTGCATTGAACATTTACATGCTTTATAATAATTTTGTTACGACCTTTTAAACCAAAATGTGTTTAAGCTTTTTTGGCTTATTCCACATGCATGAGGACCATTACACTTGGGGTCTGTGGAAGGCACATTAGAATTTCCGTTCTTCTTTGTAAATATTGATGGAGTATTTTGTCCGCAGCTCGTGGTCTAGTGGCTAGCGTTGCTGCCTCTGGATCACGGGGTCCCGGGTTCAATTCGCGGCCGGGTTGGGGATTTTCTCTGCCTGGAGAATGGGTGTTTGTGTTGTTCACATCATTTCATCCTCATCATCATCATTCGGAGCAGTGGAGAGATTGGACTGTGTAAAGACTGGACTGCGTAAAATCCGGGACTTTGTATGGGCGCTGATGACCGCGCAGTTGAGCGCCCCACAAACCAAACATCATCATCATTGTGTAGTTTTGGTTTCTGACGTGTCCTACATCCTTGAGGATTTCCTCACTATGGATCTACTGAAGATGGGTGAGTGTCCGAAACACGTGTTGGCACAAAATGATACTAGACAATAAAAGTGGCTTGTCGACTGTATTTCTTCAGGTAATATATTGATGACATTTACATGTGTTTCGTTGACATTATTTACATTTTTATTTACAGCAATGTACAGTACATACACTTTACGTTACTGTAGTACAGTAATCAAGTTTAACTGCAAATGAAAAATAGTCATATTTTGATGCCAACGTTTTTAAGCACACGAAAGCTCTTCAAAATGACCGCTACCCACATTAGTGTACTAGATACTGTCACAAACTGCCAAATATTTTTCCCGTATTGCGAATAACGTTACAGATGGCTGCAATCTTGCCGTATAAGTCCTTATGTATACCTACATACAACGTGTTTTAGAACTCCCTTTTAGGAAAATGGTGACAGCATCTATGTCCAGCCACTTCTAGCAGTCCATCACTGAGGAGTTGCAGCTTTGAGATGGTCGAGGACATCCTCTTATTTACTAGTGTTCGGCTGTGCTGCAACACACAATTCACTTTATTCTCTTGTGGAAAGGTCTTTCTTTATATATTACAACATAGAGGTCTGCATCATAGATACGTAACATGCTGAAACATCAGCTAGACTCTACGCTGCAGCATGTAAAGAATAGTCTTCCCCCTAGAAGACGGGCCTCGGCCCGAAACTTGTTACGGTGGAGCAAATCATTTATTCAGAAAGTGTGGTTGGTTGGTGTTTTTTCTTCAGTGGTATTTAAGAAAGTAGTCGCAGTGTTCTAGAATCGCCAGGGATAAAATAAGTGAATTATCACAACTTCCTAGCAGATTAATACTCTTTGTTATCAAACCTGAAACGCTCTATGCTAGCGAGACTCTAAACCTTAATTACAGAGGAGACCTCGAAAATATCAAAAAGGCTGAAAGAAAATCATCCGAAAAATCCTTGGCCCAAAACTCACAGACGAAAGATACCGTCTACAATCACACACAGTCACAGAAAAATATTCCAACATCGAAACCGATTTCTCAAAAGACGATTGAAATTCTATGGACACATTATGAGACTAGACGACAACCGATTAACAAAGAAAATTTTGACGTACTTACAGAAAATGAAAACGACAACAGTCTGAATAAAACAGGTCCAAATTCATCTAAAAATCCCAAAATCTCACCGACAATTATCGAAGATCGAAACGTCTTCAGACATAAGGTCTACAGTTGGGAAATTTCATCAGAAGACAAACCGGAGGTAACTAGGAGAAAGTGGTCAGATGAACGTCGAACTAAGCATAGCGAGATGATGAAGCAATTCTGGAAGAACAAGAAAAATAACAGCCACAGGTCATACTTTGCCTTATGTGATTCTCTATGGGTCTAAACAATGTAAATAATAGTAATAACAATAATAATAATGCGGGCTGCAGCTGCGTAATTTTGTATCTACAATAACTTGTACTTGTTAAACAACATAAACGGATTTGAACTTCTTCTTGCAGAACCATTTTATTTATGTTATGTTGTTATATTGTTTGAATTGCTTTTAGCAGAATAACGGAAATTCTACAGGAAAGTGTTTTCCTAAAACAGGAATTGCATTTATATTACAAAGCAATGAACATGTAATATTTTTGTCAACGATATGAATATTTTGTTCAAATTATTTGTAGATGAAACTGATTTGTCGAATTTTTTGATAGTTGTGTTGTACACATAATAAAGTAGACGTGGTAATAAAGAAGACTTGAAATGCCTAACATACCAGTTTCTTCTCTTACGCTTAAAATAAAAAAATAAAAAAGTTATGCCAAACAATGCTTTGTATCTGTTGTACTCACATATGTCTGTATTTTAAGTACCACATTTGTAAATTTACGTGATTTCCCAACACTCTACTTCCATCAGGTGATTGTGTAACTAACGTGCATGCATGCTTTTCATCGTCATTTGCCGTTATTAACCCTTCTTGATAATCACTCCCTATATCTGCACACTGGCGGTTGGTTTTTCGCTCCTAGATAAGATTCAGCACTCCAATTTTGCACTGATGAAAAGTCGATAGTTTCCGGTAGATCGGTGCCTCTGATTTTGAAGTTTTTTCTTTTTTTTGCCCAATTTGAAACGGTAGTCGTTTTCTTGCAGAGATACGTGTGTGCCACGTTCGCTTCGCCACTGCACACTTTGCATAAAGCTGAGGGGGCCAATACAAGCACGCATGGCCCACCTTCCCAACTTTACTTCTGCCAGTTTTCTATTATAATCCTACCTTCCAGACTGTTGTGATGGCGGTTCCTGAGTAATGTTTGGATAGATCATTCGGTCGAGTATATTCCCGCAAAATACAAAAGGTTGCGGGATCTGGCAGGAAGTATGAGAATCAGCACACACCCCGTTGAATGGAAATTCGTTTTGGAACGAATTAATCAGTAGCTGAATATTGTGAAATATGAGAAATACCCATGATAGAAGCAGAGACGACGATGCATAGGAAATAAGGAGGAACAAAAAATCGGCTGCAGCAATGTTCCCTACGTTACATTAGGACAGCTGTCTCGAAACACACGTTTGAAACCATTATCTTCTTAAAATAGCTTCCAGACCCTCAAGTTATCTATATCAAAATGTTTGACGGAGTGTCTCCAAGCACTTATTTTTGTACATTTACACTGAATTACTCTAATAATCAGCACATATAATAGGATCAATATCGACACAGCAGAGTGTTTACAATATCCTTCACGCTTCAACAACGACGAAAATAGTCATGGTTCAGATACGCATTCCAAGTAGAGCGATGTTTGACACAGTGGTAAAGGATACCGATGATGTGAAATATTTACAGTTTCGTGGAACAGCACAAATATTTTCACAAGAATGCTTCGACAGCTGCTGTTTTTTGTGAATAAACTTCCTGATGAAAAAAGTGAAGCGCCCAGAAGACATGGTCGTATGTCAACGTAACTTTGTAAAGAGCAGTCCGTCTTCAGGCCACAAGTGGCCCATCGGGACCATCCGACCGCCGCGTCATCCTCAGATGAGGATGCGGATATGAGGGGCGTGTGGTCAGCACACCACTCTCCCGGTCGTTATGATGGTTTTCTGTGACCGTAGCCGATACTATTCGGTCGAATAGCTCCTTAATTGGCATCACGAGGTTGAGTGCAACCCCGAAAAATGGCAATAGCGCATGTCGGCCCGGATGGACACCCATCCAAGTGCCGGCCACGCCTGACAGCGCTTATCTTCGCTGATCTGACGGGAACCAGTGTATCCACTGCGGCAAGGCCGTTGCCCAACTTTGTACGAGGGACGTCCAATAAGCAACGCAACACATTTTTTTCCCTGCCAGTTCCTGTTGGAAAAATGCGGAATTTGTTGTTGGACATCGTGGAATATTTATGCTTCAGTCCTTACAGGTTCATGAAGTTCCCACAGGTGGCGGCACTATATGTAGCCTTCAAAATGGCGTCTGAAATGGAGGTGCGCACCAAGCAGACAGCTGTCATTGCATTTCTTCTGGTGGAAAAACAGAGCATCGCAGATATTCACAAGCACTTGGAAAAGGTCTACGGAGAGTCAACAAAAGCACGATGAGTCGTTGGGCGAGGCATCTGTCATCATCGCAACAAGGTAGCACAAACTTGTCCGATCTGCAGCTTCCTGGCAGCTCACACACAGCTGTGACTCCTGCAGTACGTTTGTCGCCACAAAAATGCAAACGAACTTCTCTTCGTACATTTTATTTATCTATCGTAGACAAGACATGACTTTTACGAAATGTTTAAGAGTACAATAAAGAGAAAACATAGAACATAAAGTAATACAATACATAGAAGTGAGAGAAGTGAAGATTAAATAAAGTAAAATACAAAAACACATAAAACAATGCTCATTTAAAAGAGCTGGTATGATTCTGTCTGGGATTTCAATCTTTATACCCCATGCGAAGCCCAGGACGCTGCAGCTTATAGGGCATTGTCATTTGCTTTTAGTAGGTCCTGTATCGTGCAACGTTCGTCCAATTTCCTGCAAACTTCTAGCGTTGTGGGTCATGCAATTCTCCAGATTCGCAGAGCTCGTCTGTATTGATATAACCCTTCAGATTTATTTTGCATCGTGGACACCCGACCTTAGTGTACTCGGGGCTTTTCAGATCGTGTATGGAAGTTCGAAGCAGGCTGTAGGTTCTTCCCTGGAGCTATTCCCTGGTCTTCCAGGTACGAGTTTCGCCACAGTTCTTCTCGTAGTGCTTTAGGCGCTAAAGGGGCTGGATCAGTTGTTTGTAGAAAACTCTTCCTTGATTTAAGTCTTTTAGATTCGGGGTAGTGTCTAAACATTGAATGCCTGGGATCTGTTCCTTATTTTTGTTTCTTTTCTGCAGCTGTTCTCCTACTGATGTCTAGAGGGGCTATGCCCATAAGTTGGTAAAGCTGGTTTGTGGGAGTTGGGCGGAGGTAGCCTGTTATGATGCGTCCTGTCTCATTCTGAGTTATATTTATTTGTTTTGCGTGGATGGGTTTTTGCCATACATGTGCCGAGTACTCCGCAGCGGACAAACGTAACGCAGAGCCGACGTACGGAGAACTGTGAGTTCTGCTCCCCTTCTACTATTTTTAGGCTTGCGGATGATGTTGTTCCTGGCACTCCCTTTCAGATTTGTGTCCAAACAATGATCCTTGACAAGTTTGACCCCAAGATATTTTGGTGCGTCGCAATGAGAGGCGCGGTGTCCCCGCTAAGTTATGTTGAGTTTTCTCCTGGCCTCTCTACTGCGCAGGTAAAAAGCGCAGACTTGTGTTTTGCTGGGTTTGGCTTGAGGTGGTTATCGTCATAGTAATCAGCTAGATTATCAAGCACTGTTGTCAGTTTTCTTGCCACTTTTCCTAATGTTTTGCAAAAAATGGTTCAAATGGCTCTGAGCAGTATGCGACTTAAATGCTGAGGTCATCAGTACCCTACAACTTAGAACTACTTAAACCTCACTAACCTAAGGACATCACACACATCCGTGCCCGAGGCAGGATTCGAACCTGCGACCGTAGCGATCGCGCGGTTCCAGACTGAAGCGCCTAGAACCGCACGGCCACTTCGGCCGGCTAATGTTTTGCCCTAATGAGCAATGACTGTATCATCTGAGTAGATGAAGGAGCGAGCATCTATACTAATCATCTGGTCATTGCTGTAGATGTTGTACATCGTTGGGGCATGGACGCTACATTGGGGTAGTCCATTTTTCTGGGCCCGCCATCGGCTCTTCTTTGTTTGTTCTACCTCAGGCACTGGATGAATTGCGCCAGTCGGTAATCCGTCGTGGTGTTATATATTTTTGATATTAACTTATTATGGTTAATGGTGTCATGTGCGGCTGTAAGGCCAATAAAAGCTGCACCTGTGATTTGTTTCCGTTCGTAGCCATCTTCTATGTGCTGGGTGAGGTTCAAAATTTGTCCAGAGCATGACCTTCCAGGGCGGAACGCTGCTTAATCTTTAATAATATTCTGGTCTACACGAGCGGAGATGCGGCTAAGGATAATTCTTTCCTAGGACTTTATAGAGCTGGCAGAGGAGGGAGATAGGCCGAAAATGTTTGGGATTTGTGGGGCTCTTTCCAGGTTTTGGTATAGCTACTATCTTTACATTCCGCTAGGTCTTGGGGATCTTTATTTCAAGGACGCATTTCTTGATCATAGCCACACTACTGGCCATTAAAATTGCTACACCAAGAAGAAATGCAGATTATAAACGGGTATTCATTGGACAAACATATTATACTAGAACTGACATGTGATTACATTTTCACGCAATTTGAGTGCATAGATCCCGAGAAATCATTACCCAGAAAAACCACCTCTGGCCGCAATAACGGTCTTGATACGCCTGGGCATTGAGTCAAACAGAGCTTGGATGGCGTGTACAGGTACAGCTGCCCATGCAGCTTCAACGCGATACCACAGTTCATCAAGAGTAGTGACTGGCGTATTGTGACGAGCCAGTTGCTCGGCCACCATTGACCAGACGTGTTCAGTTGGTGAGAGATCTGGAGAGTCTGCTGGCCAGGGCAGCAGTCGAACATTTTCTGTATCCAGAAAGGCCCGTACAGGACCTGCAACATGCGGTAGTTCATTATCCTGCTGAAATGTAGGGTTTCGCAGGGATCGAATGAAGGGTAGAGCCACGGGTCGTAACACATCTGAAATGTAACGTCCACTGTTCAAAGTGCCGTCAATGCGACCAAGAGGTGACCGAGACGTGTAACCAATGGCACCCCATACCATCACGCCTGGTGATACGCCAGTATGGCGATGACGAATACACGCTTCCAATGTGCGTTCACCGCGATGTCGCTGTAAACAGAATCTGGATTCATCCAAAAAAATGACGTTTTGCCATTTGTGCACCCAGGTTCGTCGTTGAGTACACCATCGCAGGCGCTCCTGTCTGTGATGCAGCGTCAAGGGTAAGTCTCCGAGCTGATAGTCCATGCTGCTGCAAACGTTGTAGAACTGTTCGTGCAGATGGTTGTTGTCTTGCAAACGTCCCCATCTGTTGACTCAGGGATCGAGACGTGGCTACACGATCCGTTACTGCCATGCGGATAAGATGCCTGTCACCTTGACTGCTACTGATACGAGGCCGTTGGGATCCAGCACGGCGTTCCACATTACCCTCCTGAACCCACCGATTCCATATTCTGCTAACAGTCATTGGAGCTCGACCAACGCGGGCAGCAATGTCGCGATACGATAAACCGCAATCGCGATAGGCTACAATCCGACCTTTATCAACGTCGGAAAGGAGATGGTATGCATTTCTCCTCCTTACACGAGGCATCACAACAACGTTTCACTAGGCAAAGCCGGTCAACTGCTGTTTGTGTATGAGAAATCGGTTGGAAACTTTCCTCATGTCAGCACGTTGTAGGTGTCGCCACCGGCGCCAACCTTGTATGAATGCTCTGAAAAGCTTTACAGTTCAGTTCAAATCACGTTTTGTTTGATCAGAGGTTAAGATACGAGTTTAAGTTGCATAACAGTTTTTGAGTACCTAGTTTTGGTAATACATAGATCTTTTTATAGAGGGGGAGATAGAGTTGGGCTACATTTCATACATAAACATATAGTGGTGAGTTTACATTTCTTCTGCAGTCACTGTCTGAATTCCAGTCATGACGTTTATTCTCGGTGTACGTTGGAAATCACTTGGAGTGGGAATCCAAACGTCTCAAAAATACATCAGCTGCACTGGCGACACACAGTCGGGCGATCAGCAGCAAGGGGCTATTTTGGACTCTGAGGAGAGACGTTTTGCAATCGTAACATACAAGATTCTCTTACAAATGGTCCTGTGAAAGCCGGCTGGCAAAGAAATGCTGTTCTAAAAACGTTTCTGTCCCAACAGGGAACAATTTCCTGGGTGCCAGCCAATTGTGCGATAAAGTTCTAAAAAGACTGCACTTCACCATAGTGCGTTACCAGCAGGACATTCATGCTGGACTGTTGTGTGGCTGTGCGGGCCTTCCTCTCACCTCCCCTGTGATGTGAAAGCGTCGGACGACTCCCACACGATGCCTGACACTGTACATGCAACCCAGCAAGGCGCTTCTGTCTGCCCAGAACTTCAGCTATTAAGGCGACCCTGCACTTACCCTCCGAGAAACGTGTCTCTCCCCACACAGCGGCAACACAAACAGATCACGAGATTTCAGTCAACAGAAAGAAAGACCCGTCACCTCCAATTAGCCAGTGCAACTAGATATGGAGGAAATCAGTATGCAGTCGCTCTCAGTCCACTTTATTTAACGTCATAACTACCCTCTACTTGCAGTAATTTCTTTTCCATAGGTAAGTTACGGTGTACTTTATCCACCTCAACATTAGAGCAATACATAGTAAATCATCATCCAACACACAAACATCCTCAGGAATACTACCACAGCCATCCACACAGTTACCTTACTGCTGGACACGAGGCATAAGGCTGTAAGTAGTCTGTTTAGGTTCTTATATTGGTAACGCCACCGCCACGCAGCGCTCTGTATGAAAATCGCTGGCTGTGCTGTATGGAGTCTGTGGCTGGGTGGCATTGTTGGAATTTGCTATTGTAGTGTTGGGCAGTTGGCTGTTAACAGCGCGTAGCGTTGCGCAGTTGGAGGTGAGCCGCCAGCAGTGGTGGATGTGGGGAGTGAGATGGCGGAGTTTTGAGAGCGGATGACCTGGACAGAGACAGTAAATTTGTAAGACTGGATGCCATGAACTGATATATGTATATTATGACTTTTGAAACTATTAAGGTAAATACATTGTTTGTTCTCTATCAAAATCTTTCATTTGCTAACTATGCCTATCAGTAGTTAGTGCCTTCAGTAGTTAGAATCTTTTATTTAGCTGGCAGTATTGGCGCTCGCTGTTTTGCAGTAGTTCGAGTAACGAAGATTTTTGTGAGGTAAGAATTCATGAAAGGTATAGGTTATTGTTAGTCAGGGTCATTCTTTTATAGGGACTACAGGAAGTCTGATTGCGTTGCGCTATAAATATTGTGTGTCACTTTAGTGAATGTCTGAGTACGTTCAGTTTTCCTCAGCTGTTTGAAAATCAAATAACATAAGATGTTTATCAGCACAGTAATTCATTAGTTTTTCTAAGGGGACGTTACATATGTCGACCCTTAGCTGAGGATACCTCACTGGAATCTTCTGATTTTTTCTTGTAGTTTGTGTAATTAGTGTAGCTATTATTTATTGTTAGCGGGTAATTGTAGAGAGAATCTTCTTTGTAGTTGTAGTTTTTCATTGTTGTACAGTAAAACAGTTGTGGCATGCATGTAGATTTGCACCAAGTATTTTGCAGCTGCGCTTGCAATTAACTAGATATTATTTTCAGTGCTATGTTAATGTGTTTTCTTATTTTACTCTTCCAATTGTGCTTTTCTGTGTTATCGCGTGAAACATTGTGACAATTATGGCGTGTGGAAAACGTAATACTAGGCTCCAAAGTAAACTGAGAAATGACAGTGAAGACGATAGCATTGAATGAGCACCACCGTGTAATGAATTAAACAATGTTAAACGTAGTAATATGGTAACTGTACATAGGGAAATAGAGTGGGTGGCAAATAATGGTGTAGACAGTGAAACAATTAGTGAACAGGGAAGTATTATCGATCGATCGGTCGGCAACAGCTCGCCTCAGGAATCCGAAATGACAGGACACAATCTTGCAAATACTGTAGATTCAGCTTTTGCGTCCTCACCGTTTTCTCAAATAAGTCAAGACACATTTTCTGCTTTGTCAAAATGTGAATGTTGCCGGTGAAAATGCACTGCCGAAAAGCATAGAGGAACAGATTCCAGACGCTAATACATTATTATTGCAATTAACACAACAAATGAAACAAAATCAGAGACAAACACAGCAACAGTTAGATACAATCGAACAACACCAGAGACAAACACAGCAACAGTTAGACGCAATGGAACAAAATAAAAAACAGCCACAGCAACAGCTTCAAAAGTTAGATACCACACTTGAACAAACACGTGAAGGTTTAACTGCTGAGTTACTTAAAATCGAATCGACACGTCAAAAAGTCTGTAATGACGTAAAAACACAAATTTTTGAGCATTTCCAACCTATTTTTTCGCGTCATGAAAATGCATTACACAATCACGAAGCAGCCATAAAAGAACTGCAAACTATTGTTCATGAAAATCACGACACCTTGCAAGCTAAAATTGACTCAGTTGCATCTACCGATTCGGTTACGCAACTTGCAAAATCTCAGGAAAACTTAAAGGACACAGTAGATACGATTTCAACACAAATGGACACTCTGAAACTTGGTTCAGAAAAATACACTGAGGAAATAAGTTTTCTATCGGAGAAAGTAGCCTAACTTTCGGATCAGTTCACCAACTTATCCACAAAGGTAGATGATGATATGAATGACACAAGACCCATAGCCTTCACTGACACAGAAGAGTATGAACAAATGAGAAAATTCAAACAAAATCAAAATGAAATCAATACACAGTACAAAAGAGAAATCCGGGAAGTACAAGATCAGTTGACACAGGTAATACAAGAATTACATATTTCAGAGAAGACTCGCGCTCCAACACGCGAAGAGGGACTTAGAAATACGGAAAAGTCACAAAATAATAACACAGGGCATTTCGGAAATGTCACAGCAACAGCTTCAAAACAGCACTAAATTTTGAGATTGATCCGCTGAAACGAAGTAACAACGAGCGATATGCGACTCGCCGACGTGATGATTTTGGCTATAAGTTGTTCATTACTACACGTAAATTCAAAACATTTAAGAATTCTGGCAAACGACATTCATCCACAAGCAAGGCTTCATCAATTCTCTTATTGTTTTCCTCCCAACTGGTCATTGGAGCACAGGTTAGAATTTATGTGTCGCTACTTAGAGAATGAACCAGCTGTGAGAATGCGATCGGTCATTCACGATTGTCACAGTGAAGGAGAATTTTATCATGTCTTCCTCTCGGCATATTGGTCTCAAGCTACACAAGACCGAGTAAAACATAGCATCATAATGATGAAACATTTCGAACAATCTGAATTCTCCAGTCTTGTCAAATATTTCGAGGACATGTTACATAAGAATCAGTATCTTTCAAACCCATACAGCCCCTCAGAACTCATCCGCATTTGCTTAATCAAATTGCCTGAACATGTACGACATATTATTTTGGCAGGGCGTTGCAAAGACGACATTGAAGCTTTTCAGGGACTGTTACAAGAATTGGAAATTGATACTGACAATCACAGAACGCGAAAACAGGAGCACAACAGTTACATGTCACATCAGTCACAATTCCTCGATGAAAGAAATAATAACTGGACATGACAAGGCTATTCTTACAACGTAAATCGTGACCAAAACAGACACCACCCGTACGACAACCACTGGCAGAGTAGTAGTAATTACAGGCAAAGATCACCTCTCCGCGGTAATGGCTATCACAGAGACAAAGAGAGAAACAGACAATATGGGAACTAAAATAATTATTATCAAGGGAGACAGATTAACTTCAGACGCAATGGTCCAACGTGCAATTACAATTCCGGGAGAAATTCTCCACCACATAACTGAGAAACAAGAAACTATGTAAACTACCGACAAAACGACAGACCTGAATTCCATCAGAACTGGCGGGATTCAAACAGGGCAGGGCCCTCTCGACAAGGTGAATTTGTAGAAGTTAGGTCTCCTAATCCCAATAACGACGGGCGCCAACAATGAGACAGACAATGACTCCCACTGTAGGCAGCCACATGCGCCGGCTGTTCAGAGAAAAATTACATATACGCTAACCTTGAGAAAAATTCCAGTATTCTTTACTGACGTATGCTGCATGATAATTGTGTTCAAGTTGAAACTCTGCGTACTAGGAAGAGTAAAGGTTTATACCATGTTTCACATGTAAAATCGTTTACTGAAAAATAATCTGCTTTTTAGCTTAGTCTTTGCTATAAAATTTTTCACTTCACGTTACTAGTACGCTTTGTCAGACTTAGAAACTGTTAACATGCAACAATGTTTGAAGTTAACTATCTGGTCAAGAACCAAGAGAACTTATTTAAACAGTAATTACGAATGCATTGTTATAGTGAACAGACGACACAGTATTATTGTGTGTGTACATTCTTGCTTGTTAGTTACACGATTACGCAACGACTATAAGGCTCACATATTTAGAACATATACTGGTACTGCTAATGAGATTTAAATGCAACATTTTGGTATACTTGAAAATACATTCTGGATTTGAAGTACTTTCTGAGAGATACCAGATGACACAGTGGTTAGTTTATTTGACAGCTAGACGTTACTAATGAGTGACACAGTTTATATTATTGCTTTTACGCTGTATGTGTTTCATATCTGCACAGTTTTTCTGAATTCTTCTGGAAAGTAAAACATGTTTTAGTAGTAACTTTTGTGGTATAGCTACAATGAGACAGCCTTTTTCGTAGCACAACAATACGTTACAGTATAGTACTTTCTTGATACGGTACTGTACGTAATAACTACGATATCTATATGCATAACATTTCGCTTTTGTTTATTACGAGGTAAGTACATTGACTTCCACAGAACTTTGCTAATGGACGCCGATAATTACGACACTTGGCACATTTTTACACTTAAGTAATGACAGAGATTATCTTACAAAAGATGCACAGTTTAGCGCTACAGTACACGTATTTGAGTGATTAATTTTGTACTTAAAACATTTATTTTTAAATATTTTTGAATTACAAAGAAAGTTTTCCGTGATACATTTCATTCCATTGCTGTAATCTGTAACACCTGAGGGTATAATTACATTAATCCTCAGGGGGGTACACGCTTACTTTGTGTATCATGTGTTTGGCAAGTACATGGAGCCCTAGCTAATATGGTATTTGCTTATACAACTTTACACATCGTTACTATATTTCTCTAACACAGAATTACACAGCTATCTGATCATTTAACTGAGAGAGACAAACATTTATTTTACTACGTCAGTGACAGATATTTACGCAATTACACAGTTGGATAACTTCACACTTATGAAATTGTATTTTGTCTGTACTTTGTGAAGTGTTCATATTTTTTCGGAACCATTGTGATACTATGAGAGCTTTGAATGTCGTATTTGGTATGAGATCATGAGTTTTAAAGTACGTTTGAGGTAGATGAAATGAGCAGAGAATTTTTTTTTAGGTTTTGACATTATTGCAGAAAGCTAAGACGTTTTTGAGATTTGACTGAGGTGTTATGATGTTATTTTTACGACGACGATGTGTATTATGCTGTTGAGGTATGTTTAAGATCAATAAGCTGATGCTATATGAGGAATTTGATTATGCTACCTATTTATAATGATGAAATATTGAAGAATGTCGACGAATATGTATATGTGTAATAAGGTAAGGAATAATGAGTAGTGGTTAAGGACGCTGATTTGTGAAAATGGATGTTGGAAACCAAGAATCGTACTTTAAGAGTTATGAGTTGTTTGTCCATGTGTGAATGGATCACAACACTGCTATTCCTGAGATTTCGTTTCTACACATTTCTACTGTAACTTTTCGACCTGTGAAATTTTTTTATATGAGACTGTAACTGCTATCATAAATATTTCGGTAAGAAAGTTAAGTAACTTTCACGTAATGCATCGTGGACGCCCGGCTGTCCCACCTGCCTGGAGAAAAAGCCATTAGGTGGAGAAAAAAGAGGCCATTAACCTCGCTATTGACACTTCTTTGTAGAAAGCATCGCAAATACGACACACTCGAACTTGAAAACATATGATTACACTGTGGAGCTCTTAATTTATGATATTTACTAAAATGCCTAATGAAATGATGAGAAACATTTTACATCTATTGTCTTTCTAGTTGAGAGATTGCTCAATTTGTTTAATATCTAGTTTCTAGCTGCACTGCAGCATTGGTTAAATTAAAATTTAATAGATGTACTAATACAGATATTTTATGCCTACAGATCCAGTAAATAATAATTTTATGATCTACTTCCAAAAAAAAAAAAAGGAAAGAAAAAACTAGGGAGCACAAAAAGATATTTCCCTTCACAGGAATTGCATACATAATTTTTGTCAATGATTGGGTAACTTGATTTGTAGAGGAAGTCAAGGTGATGCATCACTCTAGTGTTAAGATGTGACATAGGTATAAACACGGCCATTTTTACTGTAATATTTTTTCTGCTTGAGCTTTGTCATGTCTAGGTATAAGTTATAGCATTTGCTGCTGCTATTTGCCAGGCATAGTGCTACTGAATTTCACTTTGTATTACTTTGATAAGCCACTTTTACTACTGATTTATTTTTCTTGTTTGCTGCACATTGACTTATATTAGTTCTAATATTGCAGTTGCTTTGCTAATTTATATTTATTGCTGCTTGCTTTGCCAATTTGCATTTTTTGTCATCGCTGTTTGTGTTAATTTGTTGTGTGTTGCTGCATTGCCTTGTCCCTTAGTTTAGCATCTGAGCTCAGTAGATTTAAGTTAGCTTAAGAGGGGGTAGACTCTTTAAGAGAGTGAGTTGTGAGGAACTGGAAGAAATGCATTGACAAGGTATTAAAAAAAAGTGAAATAACAGGAAACATCTATGAAATGAAGTTTTGGGTTGGACTGCAGTACCAAACATCACACTGAAAACAAATCCTGTCCTGTCCTTTTGTGTTATTCCACTGTGTGTCTGTGTACCTTGTGTATTTGTGTTCTTCCTGTCTTTATCTGATAAGACTTATGTTGTAGAATTTTTCTAACACTCAGCTACATTCACTATGATGAGGAATACTTTTATCCTCAAACATAATTTGCATTTATAATATGTTATTTACTTTGTAAAGATGTTGAGACATTATTTATTCTGTTTTGTTTTAATGCTCACGTGTGAAGTTGATGTTTCGTAAGTTATTCAGACCTTTTATGTATTTACTTATGTCATAATTCCTGTAACACTGATGTATATGTTTATTTCTATTCTTTTGTAAAGCCCCTATTACTACAAATTTTATCTGTATTGCTATGTTCTTTAATGATGTATTTTGTACCTTTGTAATTGTATTATTATGTTGTAAACTTATAATTGTATAGACACCAGTTCTTCAAATTAAGTTACATTTCACTGCACACGTTTCTGTTGGTCATAATAGATGTACAATAGATGAGAAGTTGAGACTGTTAGTGTTTGCACGTGTGTTAATAATTCAGCAAGGGACTGGTTAACAGCATTACTGGTTTTAAGGTCAACTCCAAAAACTTTGTGAGTGCACAAGTGGTGGTTTATGGACTTGCTATATTATCCGCAAGACTCTTCAATGGTGATTGTGCACCTGCACAGTTGCGACAGATGGCTGCTGGCCGTCTCTACAAGGACTGCAGTGCGTCTGTACCTTTGATGGGCCACAAATACCATACTCTCTTCCAGGACTACAGTGGGTCTGCTCTGTGATGACCTACCTACCAATATTCTTCAAAACCTCGACTGACTCTGCGGTGGGTTTGTTCTGTTGTGGCCCATTACCTGTCTGCATGTCAAGAGTCAGCACTGTCTTTCCGTTTGAAGGACAAGATACTAGTTCTTCAAGACTGCATGGAAATCCACTACTTACGTGTGCATTTTCTTTTGCTAAGGAGACTTTGTGAAAAAAAACTGTAATTACTATTGTGATAAATGATCAGGACTGTCTTTATGAGAACAATTTTTGCTTTTGACCAACATTGCATCAATAAGTGTGTGCATTTGACATCTTTGTTATTGTAATTATGAAAAAAATTTTCAAATCTGTATTGGCCACTGCCCAAAACAATTTGTAAATTTTTTTGTGGGGAGCATGGGGGCTATGTAAGTAATCTGTTTAGGTTCTTATATTGGTAACGCCACCGCCACGTAGCGCTCTGTATGAAAATCACTGGCTGTGCTGTGTGCAGTCTGTGGCTGGGTGGCATTGTTGGAATTTGCTATTGTAGTGTTGGGCAGTTGGCTGTTAACAGCGCGTAGGGTTGTGCGGTTGGAGGTAAGCCGCCAGCAGTTGTGGATGTGGGGAGTGAGATGGCGGAGTTTTGAGAGCCGATGATCTGGACAGAAACAGTAAATTTGTAAGACTGGATATTATGACTTTTGAAACTGTTAAGGTAAATACATTGTTTGTTCTCTATCAAAATCTTTCATTTGCTAACTATGTCTATCAGTAGTTAGTGCCTTCAGTAGTTAGAATCTTTTATTTAGCTGGCAGTATTGGCGCTCGCTGTATTGTAGTAGTTCGAGTAACGAAGATTTTTGTGAGGTAAGAATTCTGAAAGGTATAGGTTATTCTTAGTCAGGGCCATTCTTTCATAGGGATTACTGAAAGTCAGATTGCGTTGCGTTAAAAATATTGTGTGTCACTTTAGTGAATGTCTGAGTACTTTCGGTTTTGCTCAGCTGTTTGAAAATCAAATAACATAAGATGTTTATCAGCACAGTAATTCATTAATTTTTCTAAGGGGACGTTACAAGGCAACCTGTTCATATAGGACTTCCTGATCTCTGCAGTCATCCCAGACATAAATACAGGCTGTCAGAAACAAATTAAATGTGTCCAGCACAACAACACCCTCACTTCTTTACTGATATCAGAGATCGTTATTAAACACAATCGAAAACCTGCATTGGAAAGTGAACAAGTCTAGAAATGTACACAAAAGTTTAATTTGACTGAAGGTTCACATAGTCAAATTTTACTGCAAGAACATGTTTAGTTATGGCACTGTCACCAACACTCATGCATAGAAGAGATATACAATAAAACATACGTTTGATAAATGAGGTGTGACATGTACAAAAAAACAACAATAAAACGAAAATAGACAAGTAAGCATCAACAAGATGTGAGTCATGATGTGTGGTAGACTGAGAATGAATATGCGAATAATTTACTAAAAAAAAAAAGTTTTGCTTGAGTGAATGTAAATTGTACCAACATATATACTACCCCACAGCCTAGACCTTCGTACATGTAATATGTATTGTAAACTGTACATGTATGTAGAGACGCAATGAAGACAGTTATTAGTTGTTGTGCGAGTATATTTAATTAACGCTAAATTATGGTCATACAGACATCAAAGGTATGGCAGAACAGTGACACTACAAATTAATTCTGTGGCCAGGTAAAACACTTAAACGAAAGTCAGTTGCCATAAATTCTAGTGTTTATTACAAAACCTGATGTAAACATAGGCAATAGTTGCAGTAAAGTACAATATAAACATTTTTGATTATCCTGTTCATTAAAAAATATTTTTGCAACTACGTGAAATGGTTGCATGCAACTACGGTTGGTGAAGATTCAAGATAAAGAACTCTTAGGAGAAGTTAGTACAGTCCTAGCATGACTGATCCGTTTCCGGGATCCGATGACAGTGACTGCCGAAAATCTGAGTTTCTAATGTTATGCATCTCATGGAAAATCTGATGTTCACTAAACACGTCGTGACCTATAAATGCCACAGCCGATCCCAGATCTTTTCGTTTTTTAACTGTGTTGTTATGCTGACCACCGATACTGCTGTTGAATTTTTTGTGCGCTTGTATAAGCGCAGCCACTGCATCTACATCTGCATCTACATCTGCACCTACATCTACATACATACTCCGCAATCCACCATACGGTGCGTGGCAGAGGGTACCTCGTACCACAATTAGCATCTTCCCTCCCTGTTCCACTCCCAAACAGAACGAGGGAAAAATTACTGCCTATATGCCTCTGTATGAGCCCTAATCTCTTATCTTATCTTTGTGGTCTTTCCGCGAAATATAAGTTGGCGGCAGTAAAATTGTATGCAGTCAGCGTCAAATGCTGGTTCTCTAAATTTCCTTAGTAGCGATTCACGAAAAGAACGCCTCCTTTCCTCTAGAGACTCCATCCGAGTTCCTGAAGCATTTCCGCAACACTCGCGTGTTGATCAAACCTACTAGTAACAAATCTAGCAGCCCGCCTCTGAATTGCTTCCATGTCCTCCCTCAACCCGATCTGATAGGGATCCCAAACGCTCGAGCAGTACTCAAGAATAGGTCGTATAAGTGTTTTATAAGCGGTCTCCTTTACAGATGAACCACATCTTTCCAAAATTCTACCAATGAACCGAAGACGACTATCCGTCTTCCCCATAACTGCCATCACATGCTTGTCCCACTTCATATCGCTCTGCAATGTTACACCCAAATATTTAATCGACGTGACTGTGTCAAGCGCTAGACTACTAGTGGAGTATTCAAACATTACGGGATTCTTTTTCCTGTTCATCTGCATTAATTTACATTTATCTATATTTAGAGTTAGCTGCCATTCTTTACACCAATCACAAATCCTGTCCAAGTCATCTTGTATCCTCCTATAGTCATTCAACGTCGATACCTTCCAGTACGCCAAAGCATCATCAGCAAACAGCCGCACATTGCTATCCACCCTATCCAAAAGATCATTTATGTAGATAGAAAACAACAGCGGACCTACCACACTTCCCTGGGGCACTCCAGGTGATACCCTCACCTCCGATGAACACTCACCATCGAGGACAACGTACTGGGTTCTATTACTTAAGAAGTCTTCGACCCACTCACATATTTGGGAACCAATCCCATATGCTTATACCTTAGTTAGGGGTCTGCGGTGGGTCACCGATTCAAACGCTTTCCGGAAGTCAAGGAATATGGCATCCGTCTGATACCCTTCATCCACGGTTCGCAAGATATCATGTGAAAAAAGGGCGAGTTGCGTTTCGCAGGAGCGATACTTTCTAAGGCCGTGCTGATGCATGGACAGCAACTTCTCTGTCTCAAGGAAATTCATTATATTCGAACTGAGAATGTGAGATATGCATAATCGGAGATCTGCTCCAAGCGGTGACTCTGTCGACTACGATGCCCGTGAAACCCAAGAAGCTACCTAGGTCAAACTTGACGCCTTGCTCCAGTTGGAGGTACAAAATAATATAACGACTATTCACTGTGAAATCGGAAACCGAAGTCTGCGAGCAGTATTCTAAGTGTTTTTCCTGCAAGCAGAGGCTCAGGAGTCTCTCCAACGCCTCCTGTCCTCTCTCTAAACACCACTTCATGGCGAGCCAATCAGAACATCTTCCAAACAGTTATCCAATGCTAACGAGCAATTTTTCCGGAGCATCTCCCTCAAAATACACTACTGGCCATTAAAGTTGCTACACCAAGAAGAAATGCAGTTGATAAACGGGTATTCATTGGACAAATATGTTATGCTAGAACAATCATGTGATTACATTTTCACGCAATTTGGGTGCATAGATCCTGAGAAATCATTACCCAGAACAACCACCTCTGGCCGTAATAACGGCCTTGATACGCCTGGGCATCGAGTCAAACAGAACTTGGATGGCGTGTACAGGTACAGCTGCCCATGCAGCTTCAGCACGGTACCACAGTACATCAAGAGTAGTGACTGCCGTATTGTGACGAGCCAGTTAGTTGCTCGGCCACCATTGACCAGACGTTTTCAGTCGGTGAGAGATTTGGAGAAAGTGCTAGCCAGGGCAGCAGTCGAACATTTTCTGTGTCCAGAAAGGCCCGTACAGGATCTGCAACATGCGGTCGTGCGTTATCCTTCTGAAATGTAGGGTTTCGCAGGGATGAATGAAGGGTAGAGCCACGGGTCGTAACACATCTGAAATGTAACGTCCACTATCCAAAGTGCCGTTAACCCGAACAAGAGGTGACCGAGACGTGTAACCAATGGCACCCAAGACCATCACACCGGGTGATACGCCAGTATGACGATGATGAATACACGCTTCCAATGTGCATTCACCGCGATGTCGCCAAACACGGATGCGGCCATCATGATGCTGTAAACAGAACCTGGATTCATCCGAAAAAATGACGTTTTGCCATTCGCGCACCCAGGTTCGTCGTTGAGTACACCATCGCAGGCGCTCCTGTATGTGATGCAGCGTCAAGGGTAACTGCAGCCATGGTCTCCGAGCTGATAGTCCATGCTGCTGCAAACGTCGTCGAACTGTTCGTGCAGATGCTTGTTGTCTTGCAAACGTCCCCATCTGTTGACTCAGGGATCGAGACGTGGCTGCACGATCCGTTACAGCCATGCGGATAAGATGCCTGTCATCTCCACTGCAAGTGATGCGAGGCCGTTAGGATCCAACACGCGTTCCGTATTACACTCCTGAACCCACCGATTCCATATTCTGCTAACAGTCATTGGATCTCGACCAACGCGAGCAGCAGTGTCGCGATACGATAAACCGCAATCGCGACAGGCTACAATCCCACCTCTATCAAAGTCGGAAACGTGTTGGTACGCATTGCTCCTCCTTGCACGAGGGATCACAACAACGTTTCACCAGGCAACGCCGGTCATCTGCTGTTTGTGTATGAGAAATCGGCTGGAAACTTTCCTCATGTCAGCACGTTGTAGGTGTCGCCACCGGCGCCAACCGTGTGTTGACTGTTTTCTGAAAATTGTGCCTGCGGCTGTGGTCGAGCAGTTCTAGGCGTTTCAGTCCGGAACCGCGCTGCTGCTACGGTCGCAGGTTCGAATCCTGCCATGGATGTGTGTGCTGTCCTTAGATTAGTTAGGTTTAAGTAGTTCTGGGCGTAGGGGTCTGATGACCTCAGATGTTAAGTCCCATAGTGCTTAGTGCCATTAGAACCATATGAAGTTTTGGATATAGTCTTAAATGATTAATTATACCATTTTCTGCTAATAACATGCTTTTTTTCCTCTTGAATTTCAGTATTCTGTTATAAAAACTGAAATGACATTCAAATAATTTGAAAGCCTGCTAAAACGCTCCATTCGACCCATGTGATGCCTGTGACGTCACTGGGTAGCTCGCTGCTCCTAATGTTATAATGTTAGTTCGCAGCGATGTGTTGTTTCGGAATTAACTTTTCGGAGACTGAGATACAAATAGTGTGTTGTACCATACTGTACAAATACATCTATAAAAACTCCTGAAACATGGTTTCTGAGCGTTCCAGAGAATGAGAACACGCATGAAACCTAAGTGCACTGTACCTGCAAATTGTCACCACGTCGACGCTCAAGTTCACTAAATTAAAAATGTATTGCACTGTAAAGTTAACATTAACTTACCTCCGAGATATGCTCTCCCACTATTACAACGAAGGATAGCGTCATTCAACGAAATTAAACTCCTAGTGAAAATAGTCGTTTTACCCGACTGCACCTCATTCATTCGGTAGCACAGTTGTTAGAGCGGTGGACCGTAGAATTTTATGAGACGATGTTCATACATCACTGGTTTGAATCTAACCCGAAAGAACATTTTAACTTATTTGTAAGACGACTCGACAGTCCTCTCATATGAAAACCAAATCACGTTACAAAACTTCCCCATACTGATCAGAAACAGAATTTTATTGTGTTTAAAATGCTGTTTACATGCGCTTACATTTGCAATCGCTGTTCACACAAGTCGCGTTGAAACAGATATTTCCTATTTAATGTGGTCACACACTTTCTACCTTATCAGAAACAGGATTTTTGTCTTCGTGCTGTCCACCTGGGATCCTTATTGTTTACTCTTTTGCAGTTTCATCGTCGTATACAGAGAAGAAGTAAGTCGTCTTGCTTTATATCTCTCCGTATGTCCTCACCTCCTAGACCTCGCTGTAATGGGGCGTGTGGTAATATCTTTACTACTAGCAGCGCTTTCCAAAAGAGTGAATTGTTTGTTGGCAAAGTAAATGCATTTATTCTCTGTTGTCCGTTTCTCACGCTATGACTAATGTGAAACTATATATAACACATCCCACAATCGAAACAACTGCTATAGTCAGTTCTTGCTAACGCTATTTTCTTATTTCGTGTAAAACTTTTAAAAATATATGACCCTTCAGCGATTCGAACTTGTGAGTTCCTTACCTGCAGTCGTATGCGCTATCCATTCTGCTACCAAACGCGTGCTAGATGCAGTGTCATTACTGAGTATCTTATACAGAGGAAAGCAGCACTAAGTTTTGCCAACTATAATTTTATTTTGCTTTTTGTCGTAGCTCATGACTGACAGTCGACAATCTAGTTATAACATACGGACCCATTTGCAAAATTTCTACAGTTATTAAGTTTTGAGCGAGTTTAATGATGTTGTTTCCAACGGCCTTGGCGCAGTGGTAACACCGGTTCCCGTCAGAACACCGAAGTTAAGCGCTGTCGGGCTGGGCTAGCACCTGGATGGGTGACCATCCGGTCTGCCGAGCGCTGTTGGCAAGCGGGGTGCATTCAGCCCTTGTGAGGCAAACAGAGGAGCTACTTGACTCAGAAGTAGCGGCTTTGGTCTTGGAAACTGACATACGGCCGGGAGAGCGGTGTGCTGAACACATGCCCCTCCATTCTGCATCCAGTGACGCCTATCGGCTGAGGATGACACCGTACCGTTGGGCCTTCATGGTCTGTTCGGCCGGAGTTTAGTGTTTAGTTTTAATGATGTTGCAGACAGCAGGGCAAAGGACATCTGTCGTTTCACATATCGCAGCTCTAAATGAGTGGAGCACAAACGCGTCAACTATTGCAAGGACTCCACTATCAGAGTTCAAAAAATTCCTTTCTATTATTACTTAAAAGTTGTAATTGCGTTTTCCATCACTAAATACCTAAACTATTTGCGAAAAAAGTACGTAAAAACCTCGTAACTTCAGCTAACTTTTCCTATAACCCATGTATACCTTCGTCGTATTGCTAGTCTGTGACTTCACCAGAGCATTAGCCAACAACAGAGCTCTTTCTATTACGTGACCACATGTTGGTATTTAATGATTTTAAGCTTTAATTACATAAAAATGACATATTTTGTGAGAATATTGACGGTAAATGTTACTTAAGCGTTATAATCTATCAGAGTAACAACAATCCGAACCAAATTTTTAACGTAGGAAAGTAGCCTATTCCCATATTTTCGTCCAGAGGACTACGTGACTTCAGTTAAAGAAAGGTAATTTGTTTGGCTTCGTCCTGTCAGTTACTCAAAGAAGTCCATTATTCAACGTAACAGCATAACAGCCTGTTTCCCCCAAATATCCAGATATTGCTGAAACTTCCTGGTAGATTAAAACTGTGTGCCGCATCGAGACTCGAACTCGGGACCTTTGCCTTTCGCGGGCAAGTGCTCTACCATCTGAGCTACCCAAGCACGACTCACGCCTCGTCCTCACAGCTTTGCTTCCGCCAATACCCCGTCTCCTACTTTCCAAACTTCACAGAAGGTCTCCTGCGAACCTTGCAGAACTAGCATTCCTGGAAGAAAGGATATTGCGGAGACATGGCTTAGCCACATCCTGGGGGATGTTTCCAGAATGAGATCTTCACTCTGCAGCGGAGTGTGCGCTGATATGGAACTTCCTGGCAGATTAAAACTGTGTGCCCGACCAAGACTCGAACTCGATACCTTTGCATTTCGCGGGCAAGTGCTCTCAGCTGGTAGAGCACTTGCCCTCGAAAGGCAAAGGTCCTGAGTTCGAGTCTCGGTCCGGCACACAGTTTTAATCTGCCAGGATGTTTCATATCAGCGCACATTCCGCTGCAGAGTGAAAATCTCATTCTGGATCCAGAGATTGCTGTTTACACTTTTCATGAGGGCCTGGCTAAAAGTATTTTGGGACGAGAAAGCTGTGGTCTCGTACTGTCTAAAGCATAGGCTCGTAAATGCCTTCCCATCTCTGCCTGTTACTTTCACAGAGGCCGTGGTCCACAGTGGTGCAATATCTTCCTGTATACAGGTTTGCACCGTGCTGCTTCTGTGTTTGTACACAAAGCATGTTGCTGCTCGCTAGCCGAAACATGTAACTGCCCTCTAGAAAAGTGTTTTAGGATGTGGGTTCAAATGGTTCAAATGGCTCTGAGTATTATGGGACTTAACTTCTGAGGTCATCAGTCCCCTAGAACTTAGAACTACTTAAACCTAACTAACCTAAGGACATCACACACATCCATACCCGAGGCAGGATTCGAACCTGCGACCGTAGCGGTCGCGTGATTCCAGACTGTAGCGCCTAGAACCGCTCGGCCACTCCGGCCGGCTTTAGGATGTGGGAGCGACGGTCAGGCCATCTGGAATTTTTCGAACTCTCACTGGGGCTTGCTAAGGGCTGTCCGTCACCAGAATGAAGTCGCATTACCGCTGGTGGCGTATTCTCTCAGCTATCTACAGGTGTCCTTCTAGGCTGCTCACTCAACAGAATAGCCTTTGGCGTGTGCTGTCCTACCTGTAGTCACGTTTCTTACATCCTGCGTTAACGGTGCCCTTAAGTCTACTTCGCTCTGCTCTCTGTCCGTAAATTTGCCAGCCCAGACAACCGCAGTTCTCAAACAAATAAACTGCTACAAGTACTTGATGTACCATCACTGTCCATAAGACAATTAAATGAAAAAAATACATGGACAGTCTTTGACAGAAATAAAGGAATATGCTATCTGCAAATTAATTCTATTTGCACAAAAATTCTAATGGTTGAAATGGCTCTGAGCACTATGGGACTTAACATCTATGGTCATCAGCCCCCTAGAACTTAGAACTACTTAAACCTAACTAACCTAAGGACATCACACAACACCCAGTCATCACGAGGCAGAGTAAATCCCTGACCCCGCCGGGAATCGAACCCGGGAACCCGGGCGTGGGAAGCGAGAATGCTACCGCACGACCACGAGCCGCGGACTCTATTTGCATACCATGGTATATAATTTGCATATCAAGTGTTGGTAACTGTGATGTCCCTTTCCTCCTTCTTCACTCGCCGGGAGGAGACGTGAGTCGTAACGATGTTCGTCCCCGTCGGTGTGACGTGGAACAGCCCCTGTAACTCTCTTAAGAACACAACTCCTCGCGTGGTTTAGAAATGTTCTGTTATCTGTACGCGTCTTCTTAGTTTATGCGAACTGGTAAACTGCAATCGTTCATTTTTATTTTTATGCCCGGTTAGTTCCGAGATGAACTAAAGTCTTGATTCTTGATTTCATAATTACGGTCATTTTTCACATCATACATAGCGAGGATGAAATTTTTCTGTCTACTATTCCGTTGCTATGCCGTTGCTACGTCCAGTTATTAACAACGGTCCAACGAAACTCCAGAGATAACTAATGTTGGAGTAAATGTTTTTTTTTTCTTTTTTTTTATACACCGTAATACTGGTTTAAACTAATCACCCTTCACTGTCCATAATTCATGTACTCACTCAGTCACTTAAAATGTTTAAAGACTTGTATTAACACACATTGTATTGTCCGTTTAACGAGTTAGGCGACAGTCGCGCGGGATTAGCCGAGCGGTTATGGGCGCTGCATTCATGGACTGTGGGGCTGATCCCGGCCGAGGTTCGAGTCCTCCCTCGGGCATGTGTGTGTGTGTGTTCCTCCATAGGATGATTTAGGTTAAGTAGTGTGTAAGCTTAGGGACTGATGACCTTAGCAGTTAAGTCCCATAAGATTTCACACACATTTTAACAGTTAGGCGACACTAAAGATTTACCTTTTGACTCAGATTTTATTGTTCTTTCTGTAATTAATTGTTTGTCCCTACAACACACGCACACCGGTATGTCATTCAAGATTAACTTCTGTTCAGTTCAGTAAACGTGACGCTGACGACAACTTTTGACTAATCGGCGTACTTGTCTTTCTTCGTGTGTTCGTGTTATTGTGTCCTACACAAGACTACGAATTGTTTTTCTGTCGTTGATCCATTGCTCTCAAAGTTTGTAACTGTTCATCAGTACGACGGCTAAGTTCGATAAACCAATATCATTCAACTGAAGTCTAACACTCGTCTTACTATACTACTATACCGTCGCGTTGAGAACGGTAAAGATTAACTTCATCAGTCAAATGACTGAGCAATACTTCAGTCTCTACCTCACAAATTATCAAACTTCCAAAACCGAAACAAACTAATAGCGTTTGTGTCCAGACAACTATCGCAAAAGTACTCTACAGCGACTAAAGAACAACTAACTAACTGAACATTTCCATATCCGAGTTTGGTTGTAGTCGCAATGAATTACCTTTTCGAAGCGCTACATCTCTCTTCCATGGTAAATGTTATCTTTGACTGAATTACTTTCTTGGATTTAACCTTTGTTCATATAATTCTGAATTTATTCTATAGATGTCTGATAAAAAATCTAGGATACTCCTTTCCTTTTGTCTCCCCTTTTTGTGTGCTATTCTCAGTACTTGAATAATTTAGGTGTTAATCAAAATACTACCAGTGTAGATTTTATCGTCAATAGTTGCCGTCATCGGCAAGATGACTCACTTCCCTACTTTAAGTTTCCGCCGGCCGAAGTGGCCGTGCGGTTAAAGGCGCTGCAGTCTGGAACCGCAAGACCGCTACGGTCGCAGGTTCGAATCCTGCCTCGGGCATGGATGTTTGTGATATCCTTAGGTTAGTTAGGTTTAACTAGTTCTAATTTCTAGGGGACTAATGATCTCAGCAGTTGAGTCCCATAGTGCTCAGAGCCATTTGAACCATTTTTTTTAAGTTTCCACAGAGTTTGTTAATTGGGGTTTTCTGTCCTTGGGGCGTACATAACGTGAGACTCGGTGAAACGACAGTTTCGACATCTTTCACTAACTCTCCCCTATATTTCAAACTTTATGACGTCTGTGACACTTCAGTTTGTCACGGTCTGTAAATGAATGCATAATATTCCCTATCTCAGTCATACTTATGGGGACCACCCTCATTCACATTTCCTTGCTGTACAGTGTGGAGAAGGCGCTTATGTATATCTTGCATGACATTATAGTTAAGTTTTCGAATGGTTACTGCTGGGAATATAGGAGGACGACGTAGGTTACCTTCAGTCTGAAGGATTCCCAACAATTAGTAATAAAATGGTATTTATTAAATAAATATGAAGAAATGCCCAGCTTAAGTATTGCTTCTTCTCGTAAAATGTCCAGCACATTTATTACAAGTCCTCTGAAAAATTAAAGTCGTGTCACTGTGCCTACGTAGAGTCCAGAGAAAAAAAAAGGTTAAAATGGCTCTGAGCACTATGGGACTTAATATCTGAGGTCATCAGTCCCCTACAACTTAGAACTACTTAAACCTAACTAACCTAAGGACATCACACACATCCATGCCCGAGGCAGGATTCGAACCTGCGAGCGTAGCGGTCGCGCGGTTCCAGACTGAATCGCCTAGAACCGCTCGGCCACACGGGCCGGCGTAGAGTCCAGAGCTGCCTTCAATGCCTACAGAGCCTGAGTCTCGGAGACGGAGAAACGCTGCAGCTTGTTGACTCGGCGGTAAATGGATACTGTACATGACTCCGCGCGCTGATGAAAACTGTATGCCGTAGCTAAGTGCCCGCATCTCGTGGCCGTGCGGTAGCGTTCTCGCTTCCCACGCCCGGGTTCCCGGGTTCGATTCCCGGCGGGGTCAGGGATTTTCTCTGCCTCGTGATGGCTGGGTGTTATGTGCTGTCCTTAGGTTAGTTAGGTTTAAGTAGTTCTAAGTTCTAGGGGACTGATGACCATAGATGTTAAGTCCCATAGTGCTCAGAGCCATTTGAACCATTTGAGTAGCTAAGTGTTCCGGTAATTAACGAGGCATCGACCAATCGCTATCCACACACGTGATGCCCACGGGTTGGCATCTGCGCCCCCAGGCGGGCTTTGCTATAGTTTGTACTGCCAAGCTATTCAGCTGCTGCATTACGAGTGTTTCGCGCTCGGCTTATCGATTGTGGTGCGGTGCTCTCTGGAGTCGTGAGCACCGTCACCATACTTACAACAACAAGAATCTGAACAATCAAAAAAGAAAATCGGTTCAGATCTTTGAGTGAAAAACACACTTAATTCGGGACATGAACTAGTTTTCCCTGTCAACGTGTGGTGCCCCCTTTAGTATTAGTTTAGATTTGACATAACGTCCACACACACACACACACACACACACACACACACACACACATCTACCAGCTACGTTCAAACACTTTTATTTGAAATTAAATGTGAAAATATGAGAAATAACTGTATAAATCACAAAAATCAATTTTAGAAACGTATAATCACAAGTGAATTCACCCAAATACGCTAGTGCTTACAAAGAGCCCAAAAAATCAATACGTTCCCACTTCATTAACGACTCAAACATATAAACAACGACTGTAAAATTACACAATGATAAATTTATATGTAAATCACGTAGCATAACATTGAGAAACAAATTATCTAGTGTTGAAGCAGATAAATGCCATAGAGGTAAAAGATTAACTTTACAAAAATACAGTCACCGTCTTGCCAGAAGGAAAGAAAATAAATAAAAAAAACTATTTCATTATCTGAACGTTCGTCAAAAAAGTGTAAAAGATATTTGAATGATGACTGCTAACAGCCGTTAAGTAATGCATAAAATGCATATCTGAACCATCAGCTGATTGTGTTTTCAAGCCAAATTCTACCGGTTTCGGTCTTGGACCATCATCATGGATGAAGAGTTAAAATGATTTAAGCCACCATATTGCATCAGTCATTATTTAAAATGTGTAGTACGTGCCATGACTGCAAATATATGAGATAGGGCTTTAAAGCAAACATCCAAATACTAAATATATACATACTACACATTTTATATAATGACTAATGTACTAAATGTATACTTTAGCATTTGGATGTTTACTTTTAAACTCCTATGTCATATATTTACATTCATGGTACGCACTACACATTTTAAATGCGATATGGTGGCTTAAATCATTTTAACCCTTCATCCGTGAAGATGGTCCAAGACCGAAACCGGTAGAATTTGGGTTTAAAATAAAAACAGCTGATGGTTCAAATACGCATTTTATAAAAAAGTATAAATTTAATTCACCAAATACCTTTTTTTTCCTACATTGAGTTAGTGAGGGCACATCTCACACAGGACAATACTATTTATTTTGTTGGGACTTTTGGAGATAGACTGTTAACACATGTATTATGGGGACGAAGAATCATTGCTGCTCATCTGTGGAGGGCGAAGCTCTAGTTCCTCGGCGAATAGGTGTGAAATTGTCCTTGCTTACTGGCAAGAAGAAACACGTCACAGTTGCTGTTGTTCACCGTCGCATCTAATGCATTAGTGACAGCTGGCATGGGCATACTCAAAGAGATGGGGGCGGGGGAGGGGGTGGGGGGAGGCGGAGTCTAGCGAGTCCGGACGCCGAAAGATATTTTCATTTCCAATCATACGACGAAAATCGGATATGCACTAGAAATAGTCAACAAGGGCAACGATACGTTTAAACTATCTGTACATCCATAGGACTATCGGCTATCGCCCATCTCTATTTTAGCCAAGACCAATGGTTGGTCTTGCTTTAGCTCAGTTGTCGTTTCGTTAATCAGTAGAGTTCTTACTGTACTACTCTAATGGCCTAATTATCTATCTATAGCAGCTAAATATTAGCACTGGAGTTTCTTTAAAGTCAGTAAAGCCATTAGACTGTTTTTTATTTGTAGTGCTACATTTACGCGATCATGATTTCGGCTTTTAATGCCATGATAGGGTTTTAATTTTATACAGAGCCTAAGATGGGATACTGCCGTATTTAAAATACACTATTAGACACATTGTCTAAGTGCCAATATTTCTGGTAAAAGCCTACTGCTTTGTTTTATCACTGAGTATACCATCTTGACTCAAGAGACGCTCTTTATCAAGCGCCAAGACGGTATACTCAGTGATAATACAAAGCAGTAGACTTTTACCAGAAATATTGGCACTTAGACAATGTGTCTAATAGTGTATTTTAAATACGGCAGTATGCCATCTTAGGCTCTGTATAACATTAAAACGCTTGATAATGGAATTGTAAAACCGAAATCATGATCGTATAAATGTAACACTGCAAATAAAAAAAGACTCTAATGGCGGTACTGACTTTAAAGAAATATATTATGACTATGGCCCCACATTATGAAAAAATTATTAAGCACTGGAGCTGTTATTTGGGTGCTGGTAGAACTTTGGCGTTGCAATGTTGTATTTCATACGCAGCAGAGCGGTAAATACGATAATAACTGAAATCAGTGCATAAAAATGCACTTGGATTTGTTTGGGTCGTCCAAAAATCGCGTTGCTTAACAAAAACATCGCCCTAACTGCGATGGTTGCATCGCTTTTAACAATTTGTTCAATATTCTATCGTTAGTAGGCCAAATGGCAAAATATAGCCCAATCTGGCCACCTGGCCGGTACTCAGTTATGAAAACCAGTTCCGGTATTATACAATGGGGGAAGGGTTTGCGAGGAGTGGAAGGGGTACATGACAGAAGAATCTGTAGTTCGTTCGTTTCTAAAAGATTTTTTCAGCAGGCTGCTTGTGTTTGTCCCAGACGACTGTACCTTTCATCCCCCATCTCCCATCCGTCCGAAATCTACACTAATGCTCATAAATTAAGGATAATGCTGATGCAAGGTGAAACAACGCTCTTATGGGCGGTTTGCTGGTTTAAATCACCTCGGGGTATGACCATGCGGGGCATTTGACCCGCGGTCGTCGCACGGTGGCGCTGACAGCAGTCCACATACGCAGAGGTGTGTTGGTGAATGTCAGAGTACGTTGCAGCGAGTAAGTGTGCAGACGTTTTCAGACGTGCTAATGGTGACTATGTGTTGAAAATGGCTCAAAGAATACATGTTGATGACGTTATGAGGGATAGAATGCTAGGGCGCTTGGAGGCTGGTCAAACACAACAGGTCGTAGCACGGGCCCTCCGTGTGCCACAAAGTGTGATCTCAAGATTATGGCAACGATTCCAGAAGACACGAAACGTGTCCAGGCGCTACAGTACGGGACGTCCACAGTGTACAACACCACAAGGATACCGATATCTCACAATCAGCGCTCGCAGACGGCCACGGAGTACTGCGGGTAGCCTTGCTCGGGACTTTACCGCAGCCACTGGAACAGTTGTCTCCAGACACACAGTCTACAGACGACTGGACGACGAGGTTTATTCACCTGGAGACCTGCAAGGTGCATTTCACTGACCTCTGGTCACAGGAGAGCCCGTAAAGCCTGGTGTCAAGAACATGGTCATTGCAACAGTGGTCCCAGGTTATGTTCACGGACGAGTCCAGGTATAGCCTGAGCAGTGATTCTCGCTGGGTTTTCATCTGGCGTGAACCAGGAATCAGATACCAACCCCTTAATGTCCTTGAAAGGGACCCGTATGGAGGTCGTAGTTCGATTTTGTGGGGTGGGATTACGATTGGTGCACGTACACCCCTGTAAGTCTTTGACAGAGGAATTGTAACAGGTCAGGTGTATCGGGACGTCATTTTGCACCAGTATGTCCGCCTTTTCAGGGGTGCAGTGGGTCCCACCTTCCTTCTGATGGATGATAACGCACCGCCCCACCGAGCTGCCATCGTGGAGGAGTGCCTTGAAATAGAAGATATCAGGCGAATGCAGTGGCCTGCCTGTTCTCCAGACCTAAACCCCATCAGGCACGTGTGGGATGCTCTCGGTCGACGTATCGCTGCACGTCTTCAAACCCCTCGACACTTCAGGAGCTCCGACAGGCACTGTTGCAAGAATGGGAGGCTATACCCCAGCAGCTGCTCGACCAGCTGATCCTGGGTATGCCAACCCGTTGTGCGGCCTGTGTACGTGTGCATGGTAATCATATCCAATAGTGATGTCGGGGTACATGCGCAGGAACAGTGGCGTTTTGTAGCACACGTGTTTCGGGACGGTATTTTCAACTTATCACCAATACTGTGGACTTACAGATCTGTGTCGTGTGCCGGCCGTTGGTGGCCGAGCGGTTCTAGGCGCTTCAGTATGGAACCGTGCGACCGCTACGGTCACAGGTTCGAATCCTGCCTCGGGCATGGATGTGTGTAATGTCCTTAGGTTAGTTAGGTTTAAGTAGTTCTAAGTTCTAGGGCTGATGACCAAAGCTGTTAAGTCCCATAGTGCTCAGAGCCATTTGAGCCATCTGTGTCGTGTGTGTTCCCTATGTGCCTATGCTATTAGCGCCAGTTTTGTGTAGCGCCACGGTGCGTGGCACCACATTCTGCAATTATCCTTAGTTTATGAGCATGAGTGTATTTACGCTCTTGTAATACTACACTGGGATGGCAAAAGTCATGTGATAACAATATGCAGATATACAGCTGGCGGAAGTATCGCATACACACTGTATAAAAGGGCAGTGAAATGGCGGAGGTGTCATTTATACCATGATTATTCGTATGGCAAGGTTTCCGATGTGATTACGGCCGCATGACAGGAACTGAAGGACTTTGAACGCTGTATGGTAGTTGGAGCTAGACGCATGGGACACTCCATTTCAGAAATCGTTAGGGAATTCAATATTCTGAGATCCACAATGTCCGGAGTGTGCCGAGAATACCAAATTTCAGGAACTACTTCTCACCACGGAAAACGCAGTGGCCGGCGGCCTTCATTTAGCGATCGATGCAGCAGCGTTTGCGTAGTTTTCAGTGCTAGCAACAATGCGTGAAATACAGTCGCTCGCGCTGTTCCAGAGGAAGACTCTCGAACCCAAGGTTTATACGTTCACACAGGATGGGAGGTTGGGAGCTCCAACGTCAGCCACGTAATGGGGCTCCTAAGGGATATGAATGTCAAGGATAGGAAAGAGTCCAGTGTGTACTCTGTGTGTGTACCGGGAGCAGTCATTCCAGATGTGGAAAGGCTGTTTACAGGTGCCACGAAGAGCGCAGGGTGCAGCCAACTGCAGGTGGCAACTCATGTAGGAACTAACGTTGTCGCTTTGGATGGAAAGAGATTCTTCCTGCTTTGCGGCAGCTAGATGAAGTGATAAAGGCTGCCTGTCTTGCTTGAAAAGTTCAAGGCGGAGCTCACCATCTGTAGCATCGTCGACAGAGCCAATTGTAGTCCTTTGGTACGGAGTGGAGGGTGTGAATCAGAGGCACAGTCGGTGCTGCAACCGACTTGGTAGCAGGTTCCCCGACTTGCGCCATAGAGTGGTGAATATCCAAGATCCGCTTAGGGGTGCACTACAAACAGGAAGCGGCTGCACGTGTAGCAGAGGCCGTGTGGAGGGGACTGGGCGGCATTTTTAGATCGGAGGGTCGCAAGTACAGAAAGGGTATCGCTCTAAAAGAGTGCAGAACAAACTCAGTATCGGTGGGTATGGAAACAAACGGTATTGTAGTTGTAATTTGTCACAGAGGTGTTGGAAAAGAATCTGAACTCCAAGCGCTAATACACTCCTGGAAATTGAAATAAGAACACCGTGAATTCATTGTCCCAGGAAGGGGAAACTTTATTGACACATTCCTGGGGTCAGATACATCACATGATCACACTGACAGAACCACAGGCACATAGACACAGGCAATAGAGCATGCACAATGTCGGCACTAGTACAGTGTATATCCACCTTTCGCAGCAATGCAGGCTGCTATTCTCCCATGGAGACGATCGTAGAGATGCTGGATGTAGTCCTGTGGAACGGCTTGCCATGCCATTTCCACCTGGCGCCTCAGTTGGACCAGCGTTCGTGCTGGACGTGCAGACCGCGTGAGACGACGCTTCATCCAGTCCCAAACATGCTCAATGGGGGACAGATCCGGAGATCTTGCCGGCCAGGGTAGTTGACTTACACCTTCTAGAGCACGTTGGGTGGCACGGGATACATGCGGACGTGCATTGTCCTGTTGGAACAGCAAGTTCCCTTGCCGGTCTAGGAATGGTAGAACGATGGGTTCGATGACGGTTTGGATGTACCGTGCACTATTCAGTGTCCCCTCGACGATCACCAGTGGTGTACGGCCAGTGTAGGAGATCGCTCCCCACACCATGATGCCGGGTGTTGGCCCTGTGTGCCTCGGTCGTATGCAGTCCTGATTGTGGCGCTCACCTGCACGGCGCCAAACACGCATACGACCATCATTGGCACCAAGGCAGAAGCGACTCTCATCGCTGAAGACGACACGTCTCCATTCGTCCCTCCATTCACGCCTGTCGCGACACCACTGCAGGCGGGCTGCACGATGTTGGGGCGTGAGCGGAAGACGGCCTAACGGTGTGCGGGACCGTAGCCCAGCTTCATGGAGACGGTTGCGAATGGTCCTCGCCGATACCCCAGGAGCAACAGTGTCCCTAATTTGCTGGGAAGTGGCGGTGCGGTCCCCTACGGCACTGCGTAGGATCCTACGGTCTTGGCGTGCATCCGTGCGTCGCTGCGGTCCGGTCCCAGGTCGACGGGCACGTGCACCTTCCGCCGACCACTGGCGACAACATCGATGTACTGTGGAGACCTCACGCCCCACGTGTTGAGCAATTCGGCGGTACGTCCACCCGGCCTCCCGCATGCCCACTATACGGCCTCGCTCAAAGTCCGTCAACTGCACATACGGTTCACGTCCACGCTGTCGCGGCATGCTACCAGTGTTAAAGACTGCGATGGAGCTCCGTATGCCACGGCAAACTGGCTGACACTGACGGCGGCGGTGCACAAATGCTGCGCAGCTAGCGCCATTCGACGGCCAACACCGCGGTTCCTGGTGTGTCCGCTGTGCCGTGCGTGTGATCATTGCTTGTACAGCCCTCTCGCAGTGTCCGGAGCAAGTATGGTGGGTCTGACACACCGGTGTCAATGTGTTCTTTTTTCCATTTCCAGGAGTGTAGAAAGCACTGAAGCTAAAATCGTTAGGGATGCTAAAGCCGTGCCGGCCGGGGTGGCCGAGCGGTTCTAGGCGCTACAGTCTGGAACCGCGCGACCACTACGGTCGCAGGTTCGAATCCTGCCTCGGGCATGGATGTGTGTGATGTCCTTAGGTTAATTAGGTTTAAGTAGTTCTAAGTTCTAGGGGACTGATGCCCTTAGAAGTTAAGTCCCATAGAGCTCAGAGCCATTTTGTTTGTTTTTTTTTTTTTGTTTTTGCTAAAGCCGTAAATAAGTTCAGCCAGAATTTTTCCAAAAGACCTAACCATGTTCAGAAATGATAGATTACGTGCAGTTGGTGTACTTGACAACCGGAATGAATTAATAATTGCTTCCTTTTACTGACCCACCGACTCACATGATTTGGTTTCTGAACAGTTCAAAGAAAACTTGAATCTCACTTCAAATAGGTACCTCAGTCATATAACTGTAGTTGATGGTGACTTTAATCTACCCTCGGTAAGTTGGCGAAAATAGGCGTTTGAAGGCCTCCGAAATCGTTCTGAATGCGTTCACAGAATATTATTTGGCAGTTAGTTCAGAAGCCCACTCGAAGTGTTATTCGTTGCGAAAACATTCTTAACCTCTTTGCAACAAATAATGATGAGCCACTTGGGAGCTTCATGACGGATGCAGGGATCAGTGACTACAAGGTTGATGTAGCGAGTCTGAGTACCGTAACATCTAAACCCTCCAAAAACAAGCGCAAAATACATCTGTTTAATGAAGCAGATAAAAATTCGTTTGATGTCTTCCTGAGAGAGTCTTCACTCGTTGCAATCTGACTATGTAAGCGTAGACCGGCTGTGGTTTAAAATAAAAGAAACAGTAAGAGAAATAGTAAGACAGCAACTGAGAGACATCTACAAAATAAATTATAAGAAATGGTACTGGTCCCCAATGGTACACAAAATAAGAAGCAACGAAAAAATAGTGCCAAATTTAAAACAATGCAAAAGCCCCAAGACTTGTTAAGTTTTACAGAAGCTCGAAATTCAGTGAACTGCTTTTAATGGTTTCCACAACGAATCTTGCAGAAAACCCAAAGAGATTCTGGTCGCAGCTGAAGTACACCAGCTGAAAGACACAATACTTTCACTGCGGATAACAATGGCGATGTTACGGATGACAATGCCATTAAAGCAAAGACACCAAACACAGTTTTCTGAAACTTGCCAAAGAAGACAAATTAAGAACAACTGCCAACACGAGTAATTTAGATATCCTCGATGTTGCGTAGCAGATTAAATCATTTAATAAAGACTTGTCCTCCAGTCCAGATTGTACACCAGTCACGTTCCTCTCAGAATATGCTAATACAGTAAATCTGTGCTTAGTAATCATATACAACAGCTCACTCGTCGAGAACCATACCTAAAGACTGAAAAGTTGCACTAATCACATCAATATCCGAGAAAGGAAATAGGAGTAATCCACTGAATTACAGATCCTTATACTAACGTTGATTTCCAGTAAGATTCTGGAACGTATAATGTGTTCGAACATTATGGGATATCGAAGAATCCGATTTATTGACAACAGCCAACGCGGATTCAGAAAATACCTTTTTTTGTGAAATACAACTAGTTCTTTATTCTCACTAAGTAATGAGTGCTATCGGCAGGGGGAGTCAAATTGATTCCATATTTTGATTTCCAGAAGGCTTTTGACACCATTTCTCACAAGCAACTTCTAATCGAATTACGTGTCTGTGGAGTATCGTCTCAGTTGTGGGACGGATCTGGGATTTCCTGTTCGAAAGGTCACAGTCCTTAGTAACTGACGGAAAGTCATCGAGTGAAACAGAAGTTATATAGGCCCTCTGCTATTCCTGATCTACGTAAACGATTTAGGAGACAATCTGAGCAGCCCTCTTAGATCGATTGCAGATGATGCTATCATTTACTGTCTTATAAATTCGTCAGATTATCACAACAAAGTACAAAACGATTTAGACAAGAAATCTGTATGGCGCGAAAAGTGGCAGTTGACTCTAAGTAATTGAAAGTGTGAAGTCATCTACGTGAGTATTAAAAAGAATCTGTTACAGGATAAAACACACAAATCTAAAGGCAAAAATTAACAAATTAAACTGAGTAGTTAGGGATTACAGTTACGGATCGACTTAAACTGGAAGGATCAACGAGAAATAGCTTGAACCTGCTTCGATGAACCATCTGCGAGGCACTTAATTGTGAATTGCAGAGTAATCGTGTAGAAGTAGGTTCTTGCATTCCATGTACAGGAAGTGTGTTCAAGAAAGTGTGCTGTTGTCTTCTGCAATAATACCAAAACAGGCTCTTCGACATTTGCGATATTCTCCTGTCACCTTCTTCGTAACTACTTTGCCTCTGTAATTCACGTGTTACTCTCCATGAATTTTACCTTTCTTCGTAATATTTCTTCGATATTCCGAAGAATGTTTCACTCTTTACTTCGCGTAACTATTCGCACAAGCCTCTTCGCCGATTTTCAGAATACTGTCATCAACAGTAGTAGTTTCCTCTATGCAGTTGTACCAAACGTCAGGTAGTACCAAAATTTGAGAAGACAAATAACCAAAGTCCTGAGCTTTGGGTGCTTTTGCGCTCATCTCAAACTTCCTACCACTGCACGGGAGGAAACGATTGCTTTGGTTGTTTTAGTGTATAATCTGGAAGGGCTAAACGCAGTGTGCGCATTTCTGCCTTTAACCAATTTTTCATCAAAGTAAACTTAGGTGCTTTTTGCAGTCAGTGGTTCAATCGTGTCCTGTATGCCGATTATTAGCGCCAAAAAACAATAACGCATCGTTCAGAGGCTAAGTTCTTTATCTCATATACTGTTTCTTTCGGCCTAGTCTATACTTGTTCACAGATGCAAGTGAATGGTAGTGAATGGCGAATCGACTGCCAATGTCCATTCGCGTATGCCTGGTTACATTCACTCCTGTGCAATTGGAGCTCTTGAATACACCGTTCAGTGCTGCCGCTATGCGGCGCCTGCCGCAACGTCTTGCTCTTGTCATCCAGTACAGCTTTGCGCGAAACTCCCCAGATGGCGGCTAACTCGGCTTTCGTATCGGACTGGAACCACTTGCCACCAACGGATCACGTCTCGGGTTCCTGTCACTATTCCCTCTACTTTTGAACACATGGAGACAAATCGCCCTAGAAAATTGAACACAATATAATAATTACGGAGCTAATGTGTCTCATGGAAGAGTGAGGGGGCCGTGTTGTTGGATGCAAAGAGGTTGATTATCACGTTTTATAGTCGTCGAGTCTTTCGCAACTCAGCCGGCCACGGTAGCCGTGCGGTTCTAGGCGCTGCAGTCCGGAGCCGCGGGACTGCTACGGTCGCAGGTTCGAATCCTGTCTCGGGCATGGATGTGTGTGATGTCCTTAGGTTCGTTAGGTTTAAGTAGTTCTAAGTTCTATGGGACTGATGACCTAAGATGTTAAGTCCCATAGTGCTCAGAGCCATTTGAACCATTTTTTCTTTCGCTACTCACTGTTTTTGTACCGATAACAATGATCTACATATGATAATTACTCTACGCAACTTTTGGGTCAAGAGTGACAAAAATAAAATAATTCAGTTGATAATAAAATAAACTCAGTAGATTTGATTATTGTGGAGATCCAATAACTACAGCAGAAACGGGAATATCTGTGAAAAAATGGAAAATTAATGATCTTCCAGACCAGGAAAAGTAACAATAGAATTAATGAACTACGGACAGAGTGTGATACGGAACGCTTGAGTTAATTATTTAATGCATGCATGTATGTTTGAGCGAGAAGAAGCGCGCAAAGAATGGAATTTGTCGTATCTATGCCTATTTATAAGAAAAGCAGTAAGAATATATGTGGAAATTATCGTGGAGTCAGCGTTACAAACTCTATTGGTAGGTTGTCGAGTCCTAAAAGACAGGATAGACGAGATATTAACGGACATCGAAGTGTAAAGTAGATTCCAGAAAGGAAGATCCGTAACGACAACAAGTTTATTTTTAAGACGACCAGTTGCAAAGAGACTGGAAATAATCTGAGCAGCCATTTAGTGCTGGTACAAATTGAGAACGCGTATGATACGGTACTGTTAAAGAAACTGTTGGAAGACCTGAGGGAGTAGTAGGCTAGAAAAGAGATATGTTAGAAGAATATGCAGCCTGTAAGAGTATGCAGACTGTGTAGTCAAAGAGCGGAATAGAATTTCGCCACAGCCTTTCAAAACTAGAAAATGTTTGAAGTAGGGACGCTGCTTGTATCCTACATTGTTTAAAATACACGTCTAGAATGCCTTAGACTTGTGGAGTAGGAAGAGTGCGGGAATCGGCATTCAGGTAACAAAGGATCAGTGCTTGTACACCTTGCTCCTTGCAGACGATCAGACAGTGGTGGCTAGTGAAGGGGATGACATCTGCTGTGTGATAACTAAGTTAGTAGAAGAATATGAGAAGTGGGGAGTGAAAGTACGTTTCCAAAAGAGAAAATGCAAGAAGCATAAATTTAGTTGGCCAAAAAATCAAGGCAATTTGGGTTGCGTCCTATTGGAAGACGGAACAAATATCTGGGAAATACAGTAACGAAGATCCTACGGAAAACAGCAAACCAGAAGCTGTTATGGTCTTCTGACATAAGTTGTATAATAAAGATACCCCTCTACAGAAGTATTATAAAGGGACGCAGAAATGAACTGTCTCAGAAGATTGTGTGAAACATTTCGGTGAGACAAAGTAAAAAAAAAAGACAGAAAGATGATTAAGAACTTGCCTGGTACGGATATACAGGGTGGTCCATTGATCGTGACCGGGCCAAATATCTCACGAAAGAAGCGTCAAACGAAAACACTACAAAGAACGAAACTTGTCTAGCTTGAAGGGGGAAACCAGATGGTGCTATGGTTGACCGGCTAGATGGTGCTGCCAAAGGTAAAATGGATATCAACGGCGTTTTTTAAAATAGGAACCCCCATTTTTTATTACATATTCGTTTAAAACGTAAAGAAATATGAATGATTTAGTTGGACCACTTTCGCTTTGTGATAGATGGTGCCGTAATATGGCAAGAGAAGACCACAATGTAGCATCCACAGGAAAGAAAGAGAAGAGAAAGATCGAAGGTTGGTTAGAAAGGACCAAGGAGGGCAAGAAAAAAGATAAATACAAGAAGAGGAGTTATCACAGGAAGATAGAAACCGATAATGACAGGTAAGTGGGAAGTGGTGACAGCTGTAGGAACCCCACAGGAAGAAAAGAAGAAACAGCATAAATATCTGATAGTCTATTGGAACTGGGACAACCCTCCATAAGGAATGCTGTCTTGTTAATCCATTACCGACACTGAACCGTATTATTCAGTAAGACACGATTTCTCTCGCATCATGACGGCAAGTAGTAAAATATGGCTTCGTATTTTGCATCAAATGACGATCCTAAACTTTCATGGAACCTTTCTGAAGTAACTAACATAAACTGCTGCTCCATTGACTATATTTATAATTTCCACAACTCACAGAAAAAGCACGAGAATAAACCGAAGCTCAGAAATTAGCCGAGTTGAAACTTAACCCTTAGGCCTAAATGGAGATATTGAAAAAATCCCATTTCACCCATACTTTACTTTCAAGGACTCTATTACATTTGTATTAATAACATCATTATTTACGCAACGTGAATGCCTGAACAAGGTGCAGAGGCACAACAGAAAGAAGTATCATGTGGCTGCTGGTCTAATGCATGCCTTTCAGTTTAGCACCGATTCGGCTGTATGCTTGCAAGTATCGTTCCATATTGATTCGAACATATTCTTATCCTACCCCAAGAGGCAGCGCTCCTTGTTTAGTTTCACATTGCAGAAAAATCAGAAGTGGACCACGGGAATCAAACTGCTAATATCCGAGCCTTTAACTAGTGTTCTTCCCAGAAAAGAGTACGAAGTGCTCAGTCGGAATGAAATGGCTATCTACGAGTGTATTACCGGAACTAGCCCGAAACCCGGAAACGGTAGCAGTCGCAGTGTAATGGCAGAACATTGATTTTCAACATTTAGCATAACTATTGACCGGATTCAAAAATTGAAAATTCTGTCGTGATCCACTCATTAAGAGGTATTTTCTTACCCTAAAGGTTTAACGCAGTAAGTCAAGTATTAAACTTAGAAACTGTCTATGCACCCATGAGCCAGAAAATTATAACCACCGACCTACTATCGATATAAACCCATCCAGGCGATAGCTGCATCACTTGGCGATGGAATGACTGCTAGTCACACATGCACGGTGCATGTACACTACTGGCCATTAAAATTGCTACACCACGAAGATGACGTGCTACAGATGCGAAATTTAAGCGACAGGAAGAAGATGCTGTGATACGCAACTGATAAGCTTTTTAAGAGCATTCACATACGGTTGGCGCCGTTGGCGACACCTACAACGTGCTGACATGAGGAAGGTTTCCAACCGATTTCTCATACACAAACAGCCGTTGACCGGCGTTGCCTGGTGAAACGTTGTTGTGATGCTTCGTGTAAGGAGGAGAAATGCGTACCATCACGTTTCCGACTTTGACAAAGGTCGGATTGTAGCCTATCGCGATTGCGGTTTATCGTATCGCGACATTGCTGCTCGCGTTGGTCGAGATCATGGCTGCGGTTACCCTTGACGCTGCATCACAGACAGGAGCGCCTGCGATGGTGTACTCAACGATGAACGTGGGTGCACGAATGGCTAAACGTCATTTATTCGGATGAATCCAGGTTCTGTTTACAGCATCATGATGGTCGCATCCGTGTTTGGCGACATCGCAGTGAACGTACATCGGAAGCGTGTATTCGTCATCGCCATACTGGCGTATCACCCGGCGTGATGGTATGGGGTGCCATTGGTTACACGTCTCGGTCACCTCTTGTTCGCATTGACGGCACTTTGAACAGTGGACGTTACATTTCAGATGTGTTACTACCCGTGGCTCTACCCTTCATTCGATCCCTGCGAAACCCTACATTTCAGCAGGATAATGCACGACCGCATGTTGCAGTTCCTGTACGGGCCTTTCTGGATACAGAAAATGTTCGACTTCTGCCCTGGTCAGCATGTTCTCCAGATCTCTCACCAAATGAAAACGTCTGGTCTATGGTGATCGAGCAACTGACTCGCAATACGCCAGTCATTACTCTTGATGAATTGTGGTATCGTGTTGAAGCTGTACACGCCATCCAAGCTCTGTTTGACTCAATGCCCAGGCGTATCAAGCCCGTTATTACGGCCAGAGGTGGTTGTTCTGGGTCCTGATTTCTCGGGATCTATGTACCCAAATTGCGTGAAAATGAAATCACATGTCAGTTCTAGTATATTTGTCCATTGAAGGCCCGTTTATCATCTGCATTTCTTCTTGGTGTAGCAATTCTAATGGCCAGTAGTGTAGTATCAGTGAGCATGCTATCCGTATGTAGAATGGGGAAGGCGGGCGGTCTAACGGAGTCTGACCGAGGTCTGATTGTGATTGCCCGGCAGCCATCTGAAACTGCCCGACTTGTCGGGTGTTCGAGGAGTGCAAAACCAAGGTGTAACGACAACCAGACGTCGTGGGGTTGGGCGGCCACCCCTCATTACAGAATGAAATTACAATGAAATCCAGACCTTTAGCTGCTTACAGGCGTTGATAAATATCAAAGGGGACAGCTGAAAAGTGTCCCCTTACTATGACTCAAACCCGGGATCTCCTGCTTACATGGCAGACGCTCTATCTTTTTTTTAATTGTTATCATTTTGTTCGATTTTGTTCGTTGTAATTGTTCGGTGTGGATGTCCCATGACACCCGTTCAAGTTCAGTGTTGAGCCGTTGACTCAGTTTTTTATTACAGAGGGCAGCTAACCCTCTGATCCGACTGAGCCACCAAGGACACAACGGAAAATGCGGCTGCAGTGACCTGTCTCTGGCATGCTCCCCGTGAGACCCCACACTTCCAACTTTCTGTCCACACACTACAATTGTAGCGCCCCTGCCCACTAACTCATTACTCGCGGCAGTCCATCTACGGATTCCGGTTAGAGTTCGGCCAATGTGGGTGCATCCGCACTGAGGAAGATCATTGGCCAATAAGTCTTATATGTATGATGATGGTATCTGTTCTTTCAGACATGTCGCCAGATCAGAACTGAGATGTGGTTGGCGTCATACTTCATCGCTACCCTCCCCAGAATTTACGGTGAGAACTTAGCGACTTCCAACAGAATTTAAGCATAATTTGAAACCTCTGCTAAGCTTTTCTCGTTTACATGCTCGAACGCAAGCATTTAAGAGATTAACTCATTTGTAATTAGACTTCTGAAACTGTTTTCTGCATGGGATTTCGAAGCGGGATTTTCTGAACCTTTCGAAAAGCTGATTCTGTGAGGAAAGGGCTTAAGGGCAAATACCTATTTGCTGCAAAACGCCTCGCGAAAGGATCCCAAACCTGCTTTATGGCTATCTGGAGCTGCTGTTATTTCCCCGATTCCTGCCCCATTCGCGAATGTTGCGCGGGAGGTTCGGCTGTCAAACAAGATATAATATCCGTGGCTTTTCTTATCGTGACTGTTTCGCGAGATATATGTGGGAGGAAGCAGTATATTGTCCCACTCTTGCTGGAACATATTCCCTAGAAATTCGAGCAGTAAATCTCTCTCTGATACATGATCCACCTCTTATTGCATCTGCCAATGGAGTTTGTTATTGAGCATCTCCGTAACGATATGGCGCTTACCAGTCGAATCCGCGACGAGATGCGGCGTTCTTTGTTTAATATTCTCCGTCTTCTTTATTAATCCGACTTGATGAGGGTCCCAGTCAGACGAAAATTCGAAAATTCTAACTCCTTTGGTGGATGAATCTCATTCAACTTAAGTTCGCTCTGAACTCTTGAGAATTTTACCGTCGTTGCTGTTTGCAGTAGTTTGTCGCCATTAACGTAGCCAAACAGGAATGGATCCCTCAACGTTCAGTGTGGTATAGTTATTTAGTCCAGAGTTCTTTGCTAATCGCTGCACCATCTTCGATACTTTGAAGCTATTTCTGTTAGAGCTACACGCTTTCTATGGCGGACAGCGTCGGTCGCCAACACGTCCGTGGGATTTCCGATGTTATCCATGGATCACTTATATATACTGCAAACGGCAACGGCCGTATAGCACTCCTTTGGCATACTCCCTAAATTATGAGGGATGTTCAATAAGTAATGCAACACATGTTTTTATAGGCCACTATGGGACTTAACATCTGAGTTCATCAGTCCCCTAGAGCTTAGAACTACTTAAACATAACTAACCGAAGGACATCACACAAATCCAAGCCCGAGGCAGGATTCGAACCTGTGACGTAGCGGTCGCGCGGTTCCAGAATGAAGCGCCTAGAACCGCACGGCCACAGCGGCCGGCAGCACCACTGACATTCTAATTTACCCTACTTTTAGTCTGTTAATATCAATAGGCATTGTCCTCTTTAAAGAAGTGTATGTTTGCACAAAAAACACTTTCAATATACTACTACAATCTGTTGATTGGATAACAGTACGAGCCCGTGACTACCAATCCATTCTACGAAAACCGCGCATCAAGAGCAGTTTCCATTTACCGCAATGTTTTTGGTTCAAGTTTTAGGTGATTCACCCTGTGTAATGTTCTTCCCATGCTTTCTCTATACTCCACAGCCGCCTCTTAAATTTCAGGTATAGTATTTATTTAATATGTTCCTGAAAGGCAGAAGAAATCAACTGTTTGGAAATGAGTCCCTACACACTGTGATATCAAAAGTAATGAGACTGCGATCTGCACATATGCAGATGGCAGTAGTATCGTGTACAAAAGGTACAAAAGGACAGTGTGAGACGCCCTGCTAATTTGCAGGACAGGACAGGTAGTTTAAATTGTGAAAGGGGCCAAAATAAGCGGCTGTCAGTCACACTCGAACATACAACTTTATTTATTTGACCAGGCATTACAAGAGCCGAGAGAACTAAAAACAAAAACACAGCATTAATTTACCGTGTGAATGCGCCATACATTCTCATGCCTTAAGGGCAAGACCACTTTAATTTAAAATCGGCTGAAAGCCAATATCTTAATATTCAAACCAAAATCAGAAATTTAAAAGGCAGAAGGCTTTATCTTAAATCAGTTCTTTCAAATAGGCTGAATGCCCAAACAATCTCACCCTTAAGAGCAAAACAACTTTAATTTAAAAAAAAAAATCGGCTGAAGGCCCATCTCTTAAGACTCAAACTAAAATTAAATTTTTAAGAGTCAATGGTCTTATCTTAAAACAGTTCTTTAATTAGGCTGAAGCCCAAAAAATCTGACACCTTAAGAGCAAAACAACTTTAATTTAAAAATCGGCTGAAGGCCCATCACTTAAGACTCAAACCAAAATAAATTTTTAAAAGTCCAAGGCCTTACCTTAAAACAGTTCTTCAAATTATGCTCAAGGCCCAAACGATCTTACGCCTTAAGGGAAAAACAATCGTAATTTAAAAATCGGCTAGAAGCCATACAAATACAAACAACAAGAACAAATAAGAAAAGGCAGTACACTCAACGGAGCTCAGAAGTTTCCGAGAGCCGGCCTGGAATACAAACACTAAAGCTCGCTTAGGTGAGACAAGCTTTCCCGATCCGACGACGACAACCCAACCGACAGACAGTCAATGGACCCACCGACGAGATAACTTCCGCTCCACCCGACTAGCACACAACAGGGAGTTCAGTGGAACAACGTTGAAGGTATTGGCGCCCACAGCCAATTATGCATTGAGCTGTCAAACTACACACCGTGCTGGACAGCGACAACACGATGAGGAAAATATACTGCCTGAATTTACGTCAACGGCCAGGGCGGGTAACCGGAACGCTAACGGCCACAAGGCAGAAGATTCCCCTGGTGCACTTCAACTCAAAATAACCAAGTACAGTTAAACTCCAGCGGAGGGTGACTAAAATTTGCCAACTTGAAAACGTTGTTGCTCGCAGCAATGTCCCAACAGTCGACAACGAAATCCAAACGACACAATGTGAACAGTCGTGACTTGCTGGTAGATTAAGTCAAAATTCAACTTTCGTGTTCAGGATCGGTGAGCCACGGACCTCGTAGCAATGGGAACACCACCACACACTCCGACTACGTGTGGACGCCGCCAGCGGCCTCGGCTAAACTACGCGCCGCGGAGATTTCCTCGCTGTTCCACGTCAGACCACCAACTAACTAGTCGCACAGAGCACAGCCGGAAACTATTAGCGTCAGGCCAAAGATAGTACAAGGTGCGAATATCTTCGACCATAGATACTAGTAGACTGGCCTTGCTGTGCAGAAGCTATAGGGCCGGTGTGGCTCCAACATAAACCACGTGACTGTTGGCAAAAACGTGGCGGGATTTCAAATCAGCGGTCTGCCATCCTATGTCTGTATCGTATTTTACCCACATTTCTCAATTGACTGCCAAACGCTCGCAACAAAAATTACTTTTTTATTTGCGAAAAATTATGTCAGAACTACATTTGACCTGGATATGTTCACAGTACCATTTATAAAATCTAACGAATACATCGAACGCCCCTCTGGTGGGCAGCGGGACGAAATTACTATAAACTATCAATTAAAGTAAAATGTGGTTAAAATTCTTTTAAAAAATGTGGGCTCGTGTCAAAACTTTAAATATTGGATTCACTGCGTTTTGAGCTCAAGTCACTTATGAAAGAAAATGGGATATGGGAATTGTGTCAACTATAGGTACCAAAATTGTCGACTTTAGGAGCAGGTCCATTTTAGAGTATCAATTTTAGGTGCACTTCAAAGGTCCAGTTCCTACTATTTTTACAAAAGTTTAAACTATCAGTTTAAAAAAAAATGATATTTTAGGCGAAAGGTGAGACTTTGAAGTTTCAGAAAATAAATTTGGAGCGTACATTTATTTAATAGTATTAGAAGGTAGAAAAAAAATTCTCTTCATGTGTCGACTATAGGTGCTCTTACCTTATTATAATCTCATTTATATATACAAAAAGGCTCGTATGTGCAGATGGCTTAAAGTTTTTCCGTTTCAGGGCCTGTATTCAAAGCTGCCTTCGGTTTTCATCCTTAGTGAACCTATGAGTAGGAACGAGAAACAGTTATACTTACTTCTGTAACCGAATTATCACAGATACTTTCCAAAATGTAATATGAGTCTGACTTTACAGGCATCACTTTCAACACTTTAATTTACGTGATACTCTGTTTCAAGTGTAAAAAACATATAAAAGTCACTTCAGCAGATTACAATAAACGCATCTGCACTATCATAGAAACACACGTGAAATGTAATGCCATTTCCCCCGACAAAACGCTGAGTACAGCCATAAGCGCAACACGAAACAACCATGTTTTGCCAACATTCACGTGACTTTAGCCCAGAGATGTTGGAGCCACGAAAATGACGTCAGGGCCAGTCTATTATATTTATCGTCGAAGGCGAATATCGATACACACCGCTGCTGCCACTCGCGGTGAGAAAGGATAACAGCACAATCGCGATAACCGCGGGAGACTAAACACAGAAGCAATCAAGTTTCAGTCCAACGCATAACATGAGTCAGCCACGGCTCACAGTGCACTCGCAAAGCTATCATTTGTACATTCACATGAAACGGTTTCCGATAAAATTATGGCCGCACGACGTGAATTAATAGACTTTGAACGCGAAATGGTAGTTGGAGGTAGACGCCTGGGACATTCCGCTTGGGAAACTGTTAGAGAATTCAATATTCTGAGATCCACAGTGTCAAGAGTGTGCCGAGAATACCAAATTTCAGGCGTTACCTCTCAACACCGACACGCAGTGGCCGTCGGCCTACACTTAACGACCGAGAGCAGCGGCGTTTGCGTGGAGCTGTTGAAACGTCCCCTTTGAAAATTAAGAATGACTGTGCAGGTAAACTTCTACGTTATTTGATTTTCAAACAGCTGAGCAGAACTGAACGTACTAAGACAGTTCTATCTTTAATTATCCTGATCATCACTAAACTGACACACAATATTTTTTAGCGCAACGCAATCTGACTTTCAACACTCCCTACAAAAGAATGGCCCTGTCTGACAATAACCTATATCTTTCATTAATCACTTACCTCAGAAAAATCTCCATAACTCGAACTACTGCAATACAGTGAGCGCCAATACTGCGAGCTAAATAAAAGATTCTAACTACAAGAGGGACTAACTACTGATAGTCATAGTTAGCAAATGAAAGATTTTGATAGAGAACAAACAAAAGTCGTAATATATATACCAGTTCATGACATCCAGCCTTACAAATTTCCTTTTTCTGACGGACACACGTCCAGATCGTCCGCTCAAAACTCTTGCATTTCTCTCCCCACATCCACCACTGCTGGCGGTTCACCTCCAACTGCACAACGCTACGCACTGTTTACATCCAACTGCCCAACACTACACAAGCGAAAATTCCAACAATCAGTCCAACCAGCCACAGACTATACGCAGCGCAGTCAGCGATTTGCATACAGAGCACTACGTGGCGTTGCCAACATAAAAAACCTAAACAGCCTACTTACACTGTCATTGCTAACGAACACGCAACACTACCTGAAATATCGGCAGAACTCGATTTGAAACGTACGACGAACGTATCCGTTAGGACAGTGCGACGAAATTTGGCGTTAATGGGCTATGGCAGCAAAAGACCGAAGAGAGCGACTTTTCTAAGAGCACGACATCGCCTACAGTACGTCTCCTGGACTCATGGCCATATCAGTGGAACCTAGACGAATGGAAAACCATGGCCTGGTCACACGAGTCCCGATTTCTGTTGGTAAGAGCTGATGGTAGGGTCAAGGTGTGGCGCAGACCCCACGAAGCCATGGACCTTGGAGGACGTCAGAATTGGGGTAGTGGCCGATACTAAACATGGATAAAATATATTAATGTGACAGTGATGGCTAACTACCACTAACTACTGAATCAAAAGCGATATTGTAAATAACTGTATTTATTGTAAATTATCTCATGATAGAAATTAGATCATATTGAACAAATCATGAATGAAAACAAATTAAACAAATTGTACACTGTTTTTAGATATACTACACTGGTAAGATTGGCTCTCAGCTCTTAATGTTAAGTTGATGAGAAGTTAGATTTAATTATGCCCCTGGATAAGCAAATGGTAATTGCGATCTGACAGCATTCCTATAATCTCTTTTGTGTCTGAAATAATACGTACTTCGGACACCACCACCAAGAAACAAACCAGACAACATGCAAAAAGACAAATAACCAATAACGAATCGTAAGCAAAACTGCACGGATGCTCAGTGGATGGCAAGAACACGATCCAACAACTATTTATGAACTTTACTGTCGCTGCAAGTTTTACAACACCGTCTACCAGCGTGCTGGCTCTGTCGATACTGCTGGGGCGACGACTGCAGCTGCGAAGTCGCTGAATTAAGATAAGTCTCTCAAATATCTTGAGCAGAATAATCTACTCAGAAACTACTAATACCACAAGCCCTATATTTCCTCTAAATGGTATACAACGCTTTCACGACAGGCTCAACAACCTTTAAGGTGCAGCCCAGTGTGTCTTGTACTAACGTGCAATACCAGTATGATAGCTCTGTGCACTGGTTGTCTACGTTCAATGGTGACTGCCAGCCTATGAGATGGAATCAACTGCAATTATACTAGTTGTCAATGCAATGCCTATCGTGGACGCTGATGTCCTACTGTAGCTGCAGACTCTAGATCATACACAGCACAGTATTCAGAATCTAAGTCCCTCTCAGAGCTACCAAACTTTGCGACTGTGCGCTTTCACTGCACAAGACACTCTCCCACCTGCCTCGCTCCGCACGATGCTCTTGCGACAATCTTGCCGCCAAACTCTAATCAGCCAATCCCGACGCTGCAAAGGCCTCCCACATCTCCCTCGCCGAGTGATACAATTTCTCCACCTATCCAAAAATTTCTCTGTTCAATCAGCGGGCGTTGACCCTCAGCATTTCCCGTACTTTCTTATGAACTGCCCAATCAGAGCTCAGACCATTTGCCGCTAAAACAGCGCGCGACCGGGCGGCGCCAGCGCTTACGTTGGACGCTCTCTGTCTGCCCGACATTTCCCCCCTCTCTCTCACCTGGCACCCGGCGGTGTTCCTTTCGATGCTTGCCGGTCACTGGCCCCATCCCCTGGGACCCCCGGCCCCTGCACAATGCTCTGCCGGCGCTCGCCGGCCTTCGCCTCCCCGGCTGTGCCCGACCACTCCTCGCCTCCACTGGCAAATTTACTTTGCTTACACCTACAGCATGCAACTAAATATTACCATTACCAAAGCCCGTATTATTTCAAACATGTGTTTAATCATCACGAATCTCTCTTTCTAATCCACCAAATAAGACTAGTTAAACATCATATGGGTTTATTTACTTCAAACATGCAGAATAATCTGCGAAATGAACGTCACAAATGAAAGCCACATTTCAACCTAAGTTGTCAAAAAGACATTGTGCATTTGGTGACTTCATAATGGTATGGGCTTTACTTGCATAGAATGGATTGGGTTCTCTGGTCCAACTGAACCGATCATTGCTGGAAATGATAATGTTCGGCTACTTGGAGGCCATTTGCAGCCATTCATGGACTTCATGTTCCCGAAAAGAATGGAATTTTCATTGATGACAGTGCGTCACAGTTGTTCGCGATTGAGTTGAAGAACATCCTGGACAATTCGAGCGAATGATTTGGCCACCCAGATACCCCGACATGAATCCCATCGACCATTTATGGGAAATATCGAGAGGTCAGTTCATGTCTAAAATCCTGCACCGGCAACACTTTCGCAATACTGTGGACTGCTATAAACGCAGCATGGCTTAGTATTTCTGCAGGGGTTTCCAACGACTTGTTCAGTCCACGCCACGTCGAGTTGCTACAATACGCTGGGCAAAAGGAACCTCGACACGATATTAGTTGGTGTCCCATGATCTCTTGTCATCTCAGTGTATGTAAACGACATAAGACATAAACTGCTGTAACTTTCTTCTTTATTTAGTTATTTATCTCACACTCTTGAACTTACATTAGTGAAATATTTGAATATTTGGGCTAGATTAATTTAACTTGGCCTTGGCAAGTTATCTAGTATCGATTTCAGTTTGCGTTGTAGCGGAAAAGGGGTCGACATTCCAACGACTCACTGGTCGCAGATTTCAAGTACTTTTCAAGGATATTAAAAAAAAAATTTGGCGAGGGAAGTCTGCAGGTTTTTGGTAGCGATTTTGTGTTGTTGTTGTTGTTGTTGTGGTCTTCAGTCCTGAGACTGGTTTGATGCAGCTCTCCATGCTACTCTATCCTGTGCAAGCTTTTTCATCTCCCAGTACCTACTGCAACCTACATCCTTCTGAATCTGCTTAGTGTATGCGTCTCTTGGGCTCCCTCTACGATTTTTACCCTCCACGCTGCCCTCCAATACTAAATTGGTGATCCCTTGATGCCTCAGAACATGTCCTACCAACCGATCCCTTCTTCTGGTCAAGTTGTGCCACAAACTTCTCTTCTCCCCAATCCTATTCAATACTTCCTCATTCGTTATGTGATCTACCCATCTAATCTTCAGCATTCTTCTGTAGCACCACATTTCGAAAGCTTCTATTCTCTTCTTGTCCAAACTATTTATCGTCCATGTTTCACTTCCATACATGGCTACACTCCATACGAATACTTTCAGAAATGACTTCCTGACACTTAAATCAATACTGGATGTTAACAAATTTCTCTTCTTCAGAAACGCTTTCCTTTCCATTGCCAGCCTACATTTTATATCCTCTCTACTTCGACCATCATCGTTATTTTGCTCCTCAAATAGCGAAACTCCTTTACTACTTTAAGTGCCTCATTTCCTAATCTAATTCCCTCAGCATCACCCGACTTAATTCGACTACATTCCATTATCCTTGTTTTGCTTTTGTTGATGTTCATCTTATATCCTCCTCTCAAGACACTGTCCATTCCATTCAACTGCTCTTCCAAGTCCTTTGCTGCCTCTGACAGAATTACAATGTCATCGGCGAACCTCAAAGTTTTTATTTCTTCTCCATGAATTTTAATACCTACTCCGAATTTTTCTTTTGTTTCCTTTACTGCTTGCTCAATATACAGATTGAACAACATCGGGGAGAGGCTACAACCCTGTCTTACTCCCTTCCCAACCACTGCTTCCCTTTCATGTCCCTCGACTCTTATAACTGCCATCTGGTTTCTGTACAAATTGTAAATAGCCTTTCGCTCCCTGTACTTTACCCCTGCCACCTTTAGAATTTGAAAGAGAGTGTTCCAGTCAACATTGTCAAAAGCTTTCTCTAAGTCTACAAATGCTAGAAACGTAGGTTTGCCTTTCCTTAATCTTTCTGCTAAGATAAGTCTTAAGGTCAGTATTGCCTCACGTGTTCCAGTGTTTCTACGGAATCCAAACTGATCTTCCCTGAGGTTGGCTTCTACTAGTTTTTCCATTCGTCTGTAAAGAATTCGTGTTAGTATTTTGCAGCTGTGACTTATTAAACTGATAGTTCGGTAATTTTCACATCTGTCAACACCTGCTTTCTTTGGGATTGGAATTATTATATTCTTCTTGAAGTCTGAGGGTATTTCGCCTGTTTCACACATCTTGCTCGCCAGATGGTAGAGTTTTGTCAGGACTGGCTCTCCCAAGGCCGTCAATAGTCCTAATGGAATGTTGTCTACTCCCGGGGCCTTGTTTCAACTCAGGTCTTTCAGTGCTCTGTCAAACTCTTCACGCAGTATCGTATCTCCCATTTTATGTTCATCTATATCCTCTTACATTTCCATAATGTTGTCCTGAAGTACATCGCCCTTGTTAGTCCCTCTATATACTCCTTCCATCTTTCTGCTTTCCCTTCTTTGCTTAGAACTGGGTTTCCATCTGAGCTCTTGATATTCATACAAGTCGTTCTCTTATCTCCAAAGGTCTCTTTAATTTTCCTGTAGGCAGTATCTATCTTACCCCTAGTGAGATAGGCCTCTACATCCTTACATTTGTCCTCTAGCCATCCCTGCTTAGCCATTTTGCACTTCCTGTCGATCTCATTTTTGAGACGTTTGTATTCCTTTTTGCCTGCTTCATTTACTGCATTTTTATATTTTCTCCTTTCATCAGTTAAATTCAATATTTCTTCTGTTACCCAAGGATTTTGTGATGTGACTCGAAAAAGTCTGCTCTGGATAGCATGAACGGATGATTTTGTAAACGTCAAACTTCTTTTTGAAGATCACTCCTAATACTTCGAAGACTTATTTTCGTTCTTATATTAACGAAAATGGTATTCGGTTCTATAGATTCAAAATTTATGGAACTACTGTGAAACTGACTCGAGGCCTCATCAGTAACAATAGTGTTCTTGAAAACTTTACTTCCTTGTGTTGTTGGTTCAGTTCACAACAAGTCGGCAAATTACATAAATTTTCCTGATTTAGTTGTAGTTTAAACAACTCAAGTTTGCAGCGGTATTCTTCAATATCCGTAAACATATCAGAAATAAGGTATTCCTTTCCTTGTAAACGAAAATTCATATTCATAATGAGATTTTCACACTGCAGTGGAATGTGCGCTGATACGAAACTTCCTGGCAGATTAAAACTGTGTGCCGCACATTATATTCACATTATTTCCACGATTTGTAAAATATGTTAGAAACGTTAGTCCTTATAAAAAATAGTGAACCCTTTGGCTTACTTTCAAATTCTGTAGTATCTATTTTTACCTATTTATTGAAAACCATCAAAAGCTATTTTTTAAGTACACAAAACAGAGCTAAACATTTTCAAATTTTTTTCTCAGTTGACCGACGAAGTCCTTTTTACTACCCTCCATAGCTGCATACCATCGGTACAAATTGTAGAGTATTTTTAAAAACGCCAATTTTTTTCGATACACTTTTTAACCGCATTTCAAATATCCAGACCTCTTGTTCTGAGCAACGGGACTATAGCGAATAACTCTTTGAGGACAGAAATTTTGCCCATTATTACGCAAAATAAATATTAACATTTGACTAAGATCTGCTAAGCCAGTAGTCCCGTTTACAAGCAAAGAATAATGTCTAATGGCTAATGGCTCTGAGCACTATGGGACTAAACTTCTGAGGTCATCAGTCCCCTAGAACTTAGAACTACTTAAACCTAACTAACCTAAGAACATCACACACATCCATGCCCGAGGTAGGATTCGAACCTGTGACCGTAGCGGTCGGGCGGTTCCAGACTCTAGCGCCTAGAACCGCTCGGCCACTCCGATCGGCAATAATGTCTACATTTTGCATTAAATTATTTAGTATCATTTTTATGTTATGTCTCAGGTCAGGAATTCGACTTCTGAGTCATACTATGTAATTACTTCTCCAATAATCTTGTGTCATTAAGGCATTGGAGACTAAAAAAATCATATATGAGTGACATGTGGGCTTCGTCATGTGTGCAGACACTTCTAAATTTCTCTGATCTTGCGGCTAACATTGGTACATTTTCTACGAAGAAAACTTTTTCTTGTTCACAAAACTATAGAGAACTTTTTCAGACAATAGTTAAAAAATCGATTTTTGACACTTTTTCACTTACTAGTCCCCTTAAGCCCTAAGGATTTGCCGGCCAGAGTGGCCGAGCGGTTCTAGGCGCTACAGTCTGGATCCGCGCGACGGCTACGATTGCAGGTTCGAATCCTGCCTCGGGTATGGATGTGTGTGATGTCCTTAGGTTAGCTAGGTTTTTAGTTCTAAGTTCTAGGGGACTGGTGGCCTCAGAAGTTAAGTCCCGTAGTGCTCAGAGCCATTAGAACCCTAAGGATTGGTGAGATTGTAGGGACGCCTGCGCAGAGGGAGCTCGCAAGTTAGCTGCAATGGGACTTCGTATCACGCCGAAACTATATGATCGACATAGCTAGTACCCAGGCAACAGTCGATGCATTCATTTAGAGCATACTACGTTACGAAGAGAGCCGTGCTGACAGCAAGAACCGTCTAGATACGTCCGAACCAGCAGACGTATACAGAACTAAAGTGGAGACAGAACCAGGTGTGACAGCCAGCAGTTCGCTGCGCCAACCTCGTGCCTCGTGCCGAGCTGTTACATCGACACATGTCACACGGCATTTGTGTCTCGCTGCGCAGAAGGCGACTGCATTTGTATTCCGCCTGGTTCTCTGCGGTGTAAGGCAGCGGGCGAGCGGGGCGCTGTTTGCAATTCTTCTCGTCCCCTGTGGAGATGTAACGCGATTGCGACTGTAATTCGTGTACACGTCAGAATTTTCTCCTGTGTTGTAACTGTTATGTCTGAAAGAATGCTGAAAAAAGCGGAATATCCAAAATTGCTATCGAAACTCCTCCGAAAATAATCGCAATAAAAGTTCGACTGAACAATGAAGTCGTTGTAGTTGCAGTTCACGTTTTACGCTTACCGAGATTTTACGCGATTTTCTCGTCTTGACTACGGAAAACTTTTCTGTGTCGATCGGGATGAAGGTTAACATGCCTGCCGTCGATATCGAGGGAGGTAAGCAGCTTGTAATGGGACGGAAATCGGAAGATGTGATGTTCATGTACAGATAACTACACTACTGGCCATTGAAATTGCTGCACGAAGAAGAAATGCAGATGATACACGGGTATTCATTGGACAAATATATTACACTATAACTGAAATGTGATTACGTTTTCACGCAATTTGGGTGCATAGATCCTGAGAAATCAGCACCCAGAACAACCACCTTTGGCCGCAATAACGGCCTTGATACGCCTGGGCATTCAGTCATACAGAGCTATCAATGCAGCTTCAACACGATATCACAGATCATCAAGAGTAGTGACTGGCGTATTGTGACGAGCCAGTTGCTCGGCCACCATTGACCAGACGTTTCAATTGGTGAGAGATCTGGAGAATGTGCTGGCCAGGGCAGCAGTCGAACATTTTCTGTATCCAGAAAGGCCAATACAGGACCTACAACATATGGTCGTACATTATCCTGCTGAAATGTAGGGTTTCGCAGGGATCGAATTAAGAGTAGAGCCACGGGTCGTAACATATCTGAAATGTAACGTCCACTGTTGAAAGTGCCGTCAATGCGAACAAGAGGTGACCGAGACGTGTAACCAATGGCATCCCACACCATCACGCCAGGTGATACGCCAGTATGGCGATGACGAATACACGCTTCCAGTGTGCATTGTCGCCAAACACGGATGCGACCATCATGATGCTGTAAACAGAACCTGGGTTCATCCGAAAAAATGACGTTTTCCCATTCGTGCACCCAGGTTCGTCGTTCAGTACGCCATCGCAGTCGCTCCTGTCTGAGATGCAGCGTCAAGGGTAACCGCAGCCATGGTCTCCGAGCTGATAGTCCATGCTGCTGCAAACGTCGTCGAACTGTTCGTGCAGATGGTCGTTGTCTTGCAAACGTCCCCATCTGTTGACTCAGGGATCGAGACGTGGCTGCACGATCCGTTACAGCTATGCGGATAAGATGGCTGTCATCTCGACTGCTAGTGATACGAGGTCGTTGTGATCCAGCACGGCTTTCCGTATTACCCTCCTGAGCCCACCGATTCCATATTCTGCCAACAGTCATTGGATCTCGACCAACGCGAGCAGCAATGTCGCGATGCGATAAACGGCAATCGCGATACGCTACAATCCGACCTTTATCAATGTCGGAAACGTGATGGTACGCATTTCTCCTCCTTACACGAGGCATCACAACAGCGTTTCACCAGGCAACGCCGGTCAACAGCTGTTTGTGTATGACAAATAGGTTGGAAACTTTCCTCATGTCGGCACGTTGTAGGTGTCGCCACCGGCGCCAATTTTGTGTGAATGCTCTGAAAAGCTAATCATTTGCATATCACAGCATCTTCTTCCTGTCGGTTAAATTTGGTGTCTGTAGCACGTCATCTTCATGGTGTAGCAATTTTAATGGCCACTAGTGTAACACCCCACACCATCACTCCAGGTTGTCGGGCCGTACGGCGGGCGAAAGTCTGAGGAATCTGCAGACACGTCTTCTTCTTGTAATCTCATTGACTGGAGTAGAATTTTCAATAAGTCTTGCTTCAAACTGAGCCCCAGTGAACAACGAAGGCATGCCTGGAGATGTCCCGGTCATGACTGTCACCCGCCATATCGCCTGCGACCCAGAAGTGGTGGTCTGGGGTGCGATTTCTTTTCATAGCAGAGCCCCTTTGTTTCTCATCCGAGACACCCTTACAGCGCAGTGGTACATCGACGATAACGTACTCCGCGTTTCGTTGCCCATCCTGGCAAGACATCTTGGGCCTCCATTTCAGCAAGATAATGTCCGCCCGCACACAGCGAGAGTATCTACTGCTTGTTTTCGAGCTTGTCAAACTCTACCCTGGCCAGCAAGGTCGCCGGATCTCTTCCCCAGTTAAGACCGTTTTGAGCATAATAGGTAGGACCATCCAACCATGTAGGGATTCTGACGACTTCACACGCCAGTTGCACAGAACTTGGCAAGATATCCCCCATAGGACATCCAACGACTCTGTCAATCAATGCCAAGCCGAATAACTGCTTGAAAAAGGGCCAGAAGTGGACCATCACCTTATTTACGTGCTTAGTTTGTGAAACTCTTTTGAGCCGTGCACAGCTCGTGTTCATCCCATTCATTGTTTGTCATCTTCTATTACGGTAGTGCCGCCTCGTTTTCTTATTCCACTTACTGGAGTCACTAACTTCCAGCCTTACTTGCCTGTGATTGGCAGCAGCAGCGCGTATTGGTAAGCGCACTGTTGTACCATCTCTGGAGCGACCGATAGTATTTCCGGGTCCTCTTGTGTCGGGAGTGAGTGAATGGGAGACGCACCAGCAGAGCAGCCGCGACGGAGCAACAGTCGCAGACGGACCAGCAGTCCAGTCGGTCGGTTGGCGTGGAGCAGCAAGCAAGCCCCCATCGCGCGGAGTCGGGCTGGGGCCGCTGGCGGCGTGCACGCGCGGTTGGAGTGTGAGGTTCTGCTTGCGAGTGCTATGAAGTTCGTCGCCCACCGATCTTGGACATGAAAGTCTAGTCCTATCTTCCTATCGACCCTCAACTCTTTACATTTCTTCGTTTGATCCTTGTTGTCGCTTTTGGGACTTTTTTTTTTTTTAATGTGTGTGAAATCTTATGGGACTTAACTGCTAAGGTCATCAGTCCCTAAGCTTACACACTACTTAACCTAAATTATCCTAAGGACAAACATACACTCCCATGCCCGAGGGAGGACTCGAACCTCCGCTGGGACCAGCCGTTTGGGACATTCCCACTTGTGTGTATTTCCCACGTGTGTGTATTTACGTCAGCTAGGATTCCAGCCGTCTTCCTGTGAAATTTAACTTAATTTGTTCCCTGTTATGGAAGTTCCCCCGCGGTATGTTCTGCCTTGTGGCTGTTGACCTTCCGGTTACCTGCCCTGGTCGTTGACGTAATTTTAGGCAGTGTATTTTCCTTGTCGTCTTGTTGCTGTCCAGCACAGCGTGTAGTTTGACTGCTGAGGTGTTGTTGGTAGTTGTGGGCGCCAATATTCTGTGTGGCGTTGTATTGAAATCTTGTGGGCGTTTTGCTGGTTGCGTGGAGCGGAACTGATTTAGTTGATTGGTTGGCCGGCTGTCTGTTGGTTGGGTTGCTTCCAGATTAAGAAGTTGTTGGACAGGCCGGCCCTTGGAAACTTCTGAGCGCCGTTCCTTGTGTGTTATGAAGTAATTTCGCTGTTTGGATTTTAGTTATTTGGTTGATGTGTGGCTTCCAGCCGCGTATCAGTATCTCTTAAATTAATGTTCTTGTCTTGCCCTTAAGGCATGAGAGTGTTATATTTTTATATGAGGCCTCCAGCTGAATTTTCCTGTAGAGGTTTTAAGATAAGGCCTTCTGCCTTTTTGATTGAAACTCTTTCTACGCCTTAAGCCGTTAAATATATTTTGTTGATATGTGGCCATCAGCTAAGTATTAATACCTCTTAAATTAATGTTTTGTAGGGCTTAAGCCGTTAAATTATTTGTTCATAAGCGGCCTTCAGTCGAGTTTTAATATCTCTTAAATTAGTCTGCTTCTCTTGCCCTTAAGGCATAAGATTGTTATGCTTTAAATGGGGCCTTCAGCCCAATTTCTTGAAATGTTTTAAGATAAGGCCTTCTGCATTTTGATTGAAACTCCTCTTATTGCTTAATATGGGACCTTCGGACTAGTTCCATTAAAATGATATTGCTAAGGCCTTCAGCCGATCAGATTGAAGATTTAGAAAATATTCTTGGGTGAAACCTCCAAAAGAATCTTGTATTTCAGTTCTGCTAGCTTTGTGTCTTGGATTTTGAATGTGGCCTTCAGTCGATCTAATCAATGGAGGTCGATTAAAGTTTTGAGTGTTTTGCATCCTTGTTGTAATATGGTGTGTTAATGAATAGAGTTTGTATGTTGAGTGCAACTGACAGGAACTCATTTTGACCCCTTTCCACTACCTAATCCGCTCTGTCCTGATAGCTCAGGCATTTCATCTTTCTCTTGAATAAATCATCCAATTTTTCTTAAATTGTAATAATTTGTTTGTCTGTACATCTACCGATTTCCGTTCCATTCGGACAATTCCTTGGTGGAGTATAGATATTTGTCGTAGAGTATATGTATAGATCCGTCATTGCCACTAATGTTTGGACATGTGTTGCAAGGAAATGGTATTAGCTCCACATTTTCCCCTAATTGTGCCGCGTTGTCAATGTACAGGGTCAGTATTAAGGAATACAACAGGAATGAGCATTAGAATCAGGAAATTCCGTAAAACATGGGCTCCAAACATCATACCTTGAGAGCCTTTGATACTATGAAACAAATCTGTTGTACTGCAAGCTCTTCACTTTCAATATTACATTCCATATAATTGTACAGTAAACATCGGCTCTAAAACGCATACCTCAAGAGCTATGAGCACTTGTCTGTCTTTGGTACAGTGAGACACACCTCTTGTACTGAACAAGTGCTCATACCTCTTAAGGTATACGTTTCAGAGCCCATGCATAGTTGAAAACCTTTTCAAGATTTTAAACATGGCTGCAGCAGCAACTGTTAAAATTCTTCACAATAAAGGATGGCAGCCAAAAACAGTTGCAGGATAGAATTTTTTTTATTAAAATTCTTGACCAAGGTTTCGGTACATATAAATATACCTTCATCAGAAGTAAAACTTCCTGAATAGAAAGACACATTCATTAGAAAAGCCATATCAATGAAAGTTTTTTTTTTTTTTTTTTTTTTTTTTTTTTTTTCTTTATTGTATTTCAATTCCCCTATCGGGGCGGGCTGGCAGCAGCATATGCGCTGCTCTTCAGCCGAAAGACATAGAACAAAACAATAGAAGACATTTAAAAACAGCAAAGGAGAGAAGAAGGCGAACATAGATATAAAAAGGGAGAACATCATGGAAGGCAATATACAAAAAACGGGGGGACTGTAAAATGGAGATAAAAAACTGTTTAAAAGTAGCACACACAAAAGGCCACACACTGCGACGATTAAAAGAAACACAAGGCACAGTATGACTGGAGCATAAAGGTGTCGACGGCTGGCATAGCACACAGCGTAGCACTGACGGCGAACCTCCAGGCAGCACACAATTAAAATCACACCTCTTGACGCACACGAGAAAAGCACGAAACACAACACTGACGTGGCACACTGATGTTGATCAATACAGAGGATCTGCCAGGTTCAAGGAGATGAGGGAGACCTGAAGAAGGGAGGGAGGGGAAGAGATGGGGGAGGGGAAATGGGGGGCGCTCGGAAGAGGGCCAGGTAGGGAGGGATGTGGGAAGGAGAGAGGCAAGTATGGGGTGCAGGGTCTCAGGGGAGGGGGGGATGGAGGAAAATCCGCTCTGGGAGAAGGAGGAAAGAGGAGAAGGGGGCCCTGGGGAGGTCAATGAAAGTGAGAAACAGAAGCTTAAATAACGGTGAAATTGCTAAAGTAATACAGGCACACAATCTTTAGTACTTACTAAAATTACATCATGCACTGGAGAATAATAAAACAATTATGCCAAAAGGCGTCGTCAGTAATTAAAATATCATCTCCATTTGTACAACATATGTAATGGGCACAGGATCAAAGCGAACAGTTTAACAATGTTACTTCGCCTATGAACTGTTGAGACACGAGTGTGAAGGCACTAAGGTAGATTGTTTCGCCGAGAGAGGGCACTTGCATGTGCCAGACTCGCGCATATTACAATCCATAAATACATACATAAGCGCATCAAAAATTATTAAAGGTTGTGTTAATTCAAACTTTGTCTTAATAAATAAAGCGTATCACGCCAATTAAAGACATTTATGTAAACTAGAAATATAGAACCAAATTTACCTGTGTCCTAGTGTCAAACGGATAAAGCTTGCGCTTGGAACATCTAACGAGAGAGGGCACTACTGTAATGCGCGAGAGTCTCGCGTAACGTAGGCAGTGAAATACATACTAGCGAAACAACCAAAATGTTATAATAAAACGAAACCATCTGTCTGTATGAATAAAACATAGTAGTCATTTAACCACACATACACATTGAAATTCATAATTAACAAACATCACAATATGTAGATCCCAACAAGACAGGAAAAGCGCATTTCACCGGCATCAACAAGCAAGAAAATAACTCCTAGTCAGCCAGACTATATTACATTAAGGCAATGAGGGGTTTGAAACTGTCTAAAAATTTTTTGTTTCGAAGCTGCACCTGTTCATTAAGAACAAAACCATCTTTTAGAGACAGATGCTTGAAAATCTCTAATCCTTCGAGCAAGTCTAGTTTGTCACCTTTATCAGCTTCATGAAGCAGCTCTACGTCGTCCAGTTCACTTGGCGTGTGCTGTAAGAGCCATAGATGTTCAGCAAAGGTGGAATTATATACGTTTTCCCCATTTTTACCTAACCTGTGTTCTTTATACCTAACTTTAATGGGTCTACCTGTCTGCCCTATGTAATAGTTTGGGCAGTCGTTACAAGTAATTTTGTATACACCGGACTTAGTGCTGAGTTCTTCTCGTGCTCCAATATTATGAATTACTCTACGTTTGAGGCTATTATTTACGGAAAAAGCAACTCTATAACCGTATTGTTTCTGTAAAAGTCTTTTAATCTTATATGAAACGTTCCCTAAAAATGGAATAGAAATAAAGTTATTACTCTCATAGCTTTTTGCCCTGTTATCTCCTAAAGTAGAAAATTTTACAGCTGTTTTTTTTCTTAGCAATTTGGTCAATTAATTTAGGGTCGTATCCATTGTTAGTAGCTATTGATTTTAATAAAAATATTTCATTTTCAAAACAATTCTGTGCTAAAGGTGTGCTCACAGCGCGATGAACTGCAGAATGCAAAAAGGCGATCTTGTGAGTTTGAGGATGACAGGAATTTGCTGGAATAATATTATCAGAAAAAGTTTATTTACGGAAAATGTCGAAGCTAATAGTGTTACCCGATAACGTAAGTTTCAAATCAAGAAAATTGAGTTCTCTCTCGTTATTTTGTATCTCTTTTGTAAATTTCATTTTCTCGTGGAAACTGTTGAAAACATGAAACAGTTGTTGTAGATCTTGGTCACAACCTTGAAATAGTATATCATCAACATAACGAGCATAAAAAGAAATCTTATTGCCTAACGTAGGGTTGTTTTTGAAGAAATTTTCTTCTAGTGCATTCATAAAGATGTCAGCAAAGATTCCAGCTAACGGGCAACCCATGGCTAAGCCGAATGGTTGCTCATACATTTTACCATTAAACTGAAAGTAATTGTAATCTAGTACAACCTGCAGTAGTGACATAAGTTCCGACAACTGTAGCTCACTTAAAGTTTTATGTTGTCGAATGTTACCTTCAATAATCTTAAGAGTGATATCCACTGGAACATTAGTGTATAAACTTACGACGTCAAAAGAAACCAAACGAGAGGAAGAAGTGATCTCTATTGATTTTAGCTTGTTTATTACCTCAGCACTATTTTTAACAGAGTAATTGTTTTCAAAAACAAAGGCTTCTTTAATTTTAGTGTGTAAAAATCTCGCTAATTTGTGATGTGGGCTCTTTATTCCATTAACAATGGGACGAACTGGGTGTTGACTTTCGTGTACCTTAAACTGACTTCTAAGCGTAGGTGCTCTAGGGTTCATGTTAATTAAGGTTTTCTTTTGAAACTCTTTCATAAGATGTTTACTTCTTCTTAACGTATCTCTAATTTGCTTTTGTAACGTAGGGGTATGATCCTGCTCAATTTCAAATATACCATTTTCTTCGAAAAAAGCCAAAGTTTTAGCAATGTATTCACTTTTATAGGCTACAACAAGCGAATTTCCTTTGTCTGATTTAGTGATGAGAGCCTCATTATTTTTTAATTTACGGTTAATACTAGTAATAATGTTACCACCTCTCTGTTTTAAATCACTGTTTTTTACCGACTTTACCTCTCTTTCTATAATTGCGCTACATTCATGAGCTATCCTATTTTGTTGGGATTTTTCAGTTTTTACGGAGTCAAGACCAACTTTAAGGTCAACAAGAAAATTATCTATCACTTTAGGATCGTTAATATCAGGCATGAAATTGTATTTAAAACCTCTCGCTAGCATGGCGCTTTCTTGAGGGGTAAAGCTTATAGAAGTTTTGTTTAGTACTCTGTCGAAAAATTGGTGTTCGCAATTGACAGTTCTTTTTGCATGAACAACATTAGATTTTGGGGTAACATTTTCCAGTTTATGAAGTTTAAAATCATGCCTACACTGAATTTCAACCTTACGATTGTGTAACCACTCATTAACACTATGCCAAACACTGTCTACGTGAAAGTTAAAATAATCTTTAAAAGTTCTAGTAATATAGAGATACAGAGAGTAAGCTTCTTCATTTAGTTTATCTTTCTTCTTATAAAGGTCACTGATTCTGTCACTCATAATTTGTTTCACCAGTTTAGCTTTAGTAGATGGAAACTTCTTACACTGTTTCACATTGATAAAAGCCTTCACATAATTCGGTGTCAAATGGCGTCTCTCACACTGTTTAGTGAAGTCAATAGCCATACCTGTTTTCAGGATTTTAAATGAGATGTCCATGTATTTCGAAACAGCCTTTGAAACCTGGGCAGGTACATATTTCAAGATTTTAAACATGGCTGCAGCAGCAACTGTTAAAATTCTTCACAATAAAGGATGGCAGCCAAAAACAGTTGCAGGATAGAATTTTTTTTTTATTAAAATTTTTAATAAAATATTTTTATTATAATCAATAGCTACTAACAATGGATACGACCCTAAATTAATTGACCAAATTGCTAAGAAAAAAACAGCTGTAAAATTTTCTACTTTAGGAGATAACAGGGCAAAAAACTATGAGAGTAATAACTTTATTTCTATTCCATTTTTAGGGAACGTTTCATATAAGATTAAAAGACTTTTACAGAAACAATACGGTTATAGAGTTGCTTTTTCCGTAAATAATAGCCTCAAACGTAGAGTAATTCATAATATTGGAGCACGAGAAGAACTCAGCACTAAGTCCGGTGTATACAAAATTACTTGTAACGACTGCCCAAACTATTACATAGGGCAGACAGGTAGACCCATTAAAGTTAGGTATAAAGAACACAGGTTAGGTAAAAATGGGGAAAACGTATATAATTCCACTTTTGCTGAACATCTATGGCTCTTACAGCACACGCCAAGTGAACTGGACGACGTAGAGCTGCTTCATGAAGCTGATAAAGGTGACAAACTAGACTTGCTCGAAGGATTAGAGATTTTCAAGCATCTGTCTCTAAAAGATGGTTTTGTTCTTAATGAACAGGTGCAGCTTCGAAACAAAAAATTTTTAGACAGTTTCAAACTCCTCATTGCCTTAATGTAATATAGTCTGGCTGACTAGGAGTTATTTTCTTGCTTGTTGATGCCGGTGAAATGCGCTTTTCCTGTCTTGTTGGGATCTACATATTGTGATGTTTGTTAATTATGAATTTCAATGTGTATGTGTGGTTAAATGACTACTATGTTTTATTCATACAGACAGATGGTTTCGTTTTATTATAACATTTTGGTTGTTTCGCTAGTATGTATTTCACTGCCTACGTTACGCGAGACTCTCGCGCATTACAGTAGTGCCCTCTCTCGTTAGATGTTCCAAGCGCAAGCTTTATCCGTTTGACACTAGGACACAGGTAAATTTGGTTCTATATTTCTAGTTTACATAAATGTCTTTAATTGGCGTGATACGCTTTATTTATTAAGACAAAGTTTGAATTAACACAACCTTTAATAATTTTTGATGCGCTTATGTATGTATTTATGGATTGTAATATGCGCGAGTCTGGCACATGCAAGTGCCCTCTCTCGGCGAAACAATCTACCTTAGTGCCTTCACACTCGTGTCTCAACAGTTCATAGGCGAAGTAACATTGTTAAACTGTTCGCTTTGATCCTGTGCCCATTACATATGTTGTACAAATGGAGATGATATTTTAATTACTGACGACGCCTTTTGGCATAATTGTTTTATTATTCTCCAGTGCATGATGTAATTTTAGTAAGTACTAAAGATTGTGTGCCTGTATTACTTTAGCAATTTCACCGTTATTTAAGCTTCTGTTTCTCACTTTCGTTGATACTCCAAAACATTCACCCTTTTCAGCGCCCGCACACCTTCCAACAAATATCCCTTGCTGCTCGCTCTGTTTTCCACCTGAACACCTTCGCCACTTACTCCCACAACCAAGCCCACTTCACCTTCACCCGCCTCGAGACCCTCGTTTAAGTCTCTTCCCTTCCCTCTCTTCCCCCCCTTCTTCCCGTCATGGTGCGGCACGAGTCTCGCATCCTCTTCCAGAACATTCGCTCCTTCCGCTCCAACAAATACCTCCTCATGCACACCCTCTCCCACCACCAGGTTGACACCCTCCTCTTGAACGAAACCTTTCTCCAGCCCCACCATTCTATCCACACCTCCCCCTATATCCTCCACCGCACTGATGCTCCTGGTCCTCGTGCGCAGGGTGGAGTCGCGATTGGCCACCTTAAGCATATCCCCGTCCGGCCACAACCTCTCCTCAATGACCCCACTGAACACCTTATCCTTAGCGTCTTCTTCCCCTCCCTCACCATTACCTGTGCCACCATCTATGTCCGCTCCACTGCTCCTCTTCCTTATGACTTCATCTCGCACATTGACCACACCTTCTCCACCTATGTGATTGCCGCCGACCTCAACATCCATAGCCGCACTCCTGCTGCCCTTCGGCGGTGGCATCAGTTCCTCTCCACAATCCAGGGTGACCTTGTTCCCATTCCCCAGCACACCCGACCCGAAAGTAACACCACCCCCAATGTTGTCATTGCCTCCGCCAACCTCCTTGGGCGTATCACTGTCGCCGTCCTTGACCCCACAGGTAGCGATCACCTCCCTGTCCTTTTCACCATAACGTCTGCAAACCGCCCCCCTCCGGCTCCGCAACCTGCACCCCCTCCCAAGGTCGTCCATGACTATCGCCGTGCCAACTGGGATGCCTACCGGGACTCCATCTCCACCCAGGTCGAAAGCCACCCTCTTACCTATCGCCATCCTGACGACATCATCCGCGCCTCGTCCTTCCTTCAGACGGTAATTACTGACGCCGTGGAGGCCCATGTTCCTACTAAAACCATCCACCCACACCGTCCCACTCTCCCCCCGCGGGCTGTCCTCCTCCTCCGTGAATCCCGCCGCCTCTATCGCTCCTTCCTCCGCACTCGTGACAGGGATACACTCCAACGCCACTGGCAAATACAGCGACACGTACGGAACCTTATTACAGCAACGAAACGCCGGGACTGGCGCCAGACCTGCACACGACTCAATGCCACCCTCCCTATCAACTCCTCCAAGTACTGGTCTGCCTTCCATCGTCTTACTGGTTCCCTTTCCGCTCCCCACTACCCCCTTCTCCATAACGCTCGCCCCCTTCCAGACAACCTCAGTAAGGCCAACCACTTCGCTTCCCACCTTTCCGAGGTCTTCTCCATCCCCGATGATCCCCACTTTGATTATTCTCTTTTCCCCACCGTCATGGAACGTGCTGATACCTCAGTCGCTCCACTTGCTCCTAGTCTCCAGTACTTGGGGCAGTTGCCCCCCTCCGACGTCAACACTCCCATCACAGCACAAGACATTAAACTTCTCCTCCAGTCCAAATGCAACATGGCCCCTGGTCACGACTGTGTCACCTACCGTCACCTTCGAGAAAGCCCCTATTCCTTCCTAACTGTCCTTGCCCATCTCTATAATGTCATCCTCTCTACTGGCTTCTACCCTGACCTGTGGAAGACCTCCCGCGTCCTCCTCTTCCTCAAGCCCAACAAACCCCCTTCTGCCGCCTCTTCCTATCGTCCCATCTGCCTCACCTCCGTCTTCAGTAAGGTCCTTGAATCAATCCTCTCCCACCGTATCCATCGGCACCTTGCTCAACACCACCTCCTCCCCCTTACCCAGTGTGGCTTCCGACCCTCCTTCTCTGCTGACGACCAACTCCTCAACCTTGTTCACCTTCTGTCCCTCCAGCTCAACTCCCGTCGCTCCGCCATTTTTGTTTCCCTTGACCTCCAAAATGCCTATGACCGTGTATGGCATCCCGGTCTCCTCTTTAAACTCCAAACCTACGCCCTGCCTATCAATTTTGTCCGTCTGGTCGCTTCCTTCCTCTCGCACCGTCCTTCCTATGTCACCCTCCACAACACCAACTCCCGTATCTTTTATCCCACGGCTGGCGTCTCCCAGGGTTCTGTCCTCTCCCCTCTCCTTTATCTCTTGTATACAGCTGATATGCCCAAGCCACCCCCACCAGTTCACCTTCTCCAATATGCTGATGACACCACCTTCCTGGCTCTCTATCCTACCCATCAACGGTCTCAACGTACCCTCCAAACCCACCTTAACCAGTTCACCACTTGGTGTAACCAGTGGCTCCTCCGTCTCAACCCCTCCAAAACCCAGGCAATCATCATAGGCCGTACCACTCGCTCCTTTCGCCTCCAAGATTTCTACCTCACCCTTTATGGTCATCCTATCCAACTCACCCCCACCCTGAAATACCTTGGCCTCACCCTTGACCGACACCTCACCTGGACCCCTCATCTCCTGACCATCCAGCAGAAAGCCCATTCCCGCCTCTGCCTGCTGAAACTCCTGTCCGGCCGGACATGGGGACTGCATCTTTCTACCATCCTCCACACCTACAAATCCCTCATCCGTCCTATCCTCTGTTATGCCAGCGTCGCCTGGATCTCCGCACCCGCCCGCTTTTACAAGGCTCTCCAAATCCTTGAACGTCATGCGCTCCGCCTTGCCTTCCGTATCCGCCTTCCTTCCCCCACACGGCTCCTGTATGAACTGATCCCCTTCCCCCACCTCCTCTTGTTCCTCCAACATCTCCGCATCCTTTACATTGTTTGCAGGGTTGATCCCCCCCACCCTCTGGTTTCCTCCTTCCTCTCCACCCCTCGCCCGTTGCCACGCCTCTATCGCTGTATCCCTCCCTCTCTCCACCTCCACACCCTCCATCTCCTTCATCAGGGCAATTTCCAACGCCTCCCCCTCCCGGATGACGAACTTCGCCGTGACATATACCCTTCCTTCCAACTATAACCCGGCCTTGTTCCCCCCCCCCCCCCCCGCCCCAGGGCCCCTTCTCCTCTTTCCTCCTTCTCCCAGAGCGGATTTTCCTCCATCCCCCCCTCCCCTGAGACCCTGCACCCCATACTTGCCTCTCTCCTTCCCACATCCCTCCTTACCTGGCCCTCTTCCGAGCGCCCCCCATTCCCCTCCCCCATCTCTTCCCCTCCCTCCCTCCCTTCTTCAGGTCTCCCTCATCTCCTTGAACCTGGCAGATCCTCTGTCTTGATCATCATCAGTGTGCCACGTCAATGTTGTGTTTAGTGCTGTTTTCTCGTGTGCGTCAAGAGGGTGATTTTCATTGTGTACTGCCGTGAGGTTCGCCGTGAGTGTTACGTTGTGTGCTATGCCATCCGTCAACACCTTTATGCTCCAGTCATACTGTGCCTTGTGTTCTTTTAATCATTGCAATGTGTGGCTTTTTGTGTGTGCTACTTTTAAACAGTTTTTTATCTCCATTTTACAGTCACCCCGATTTTTGTATATTGCCTTCCATGATGTTCTCCCTTTTTTATATCTATGTTCGCCTTCTTCTCTCCTTTGCTGTTTTTAAATGTCTTCTCTTGTTTTGTTCTATGTCTTTCGGCTGAAGAGCAGCGCATGTGCTGCTGCCAGCCCGCCCCGATGGGGAATTGAAATACAATAAAGAAAAAAAAAAAAAACTTTCTATTCAGGAAGTTTTACTTCTGATGAAGGTATATTTATATGTACTGAAACCTTGGTCAAGAATTTTAATAAAAAAAATTCTATCCTGCAACTGTTTTTGGCTGCCATCCTTTATTGTGATGAAAACCTTTTCTTTTGGTCCAGGCTACCACCTTTCAAAATATGCAAACCAACGAGCTTGCAGTAGTTTCGTTTCACAATATCCAAGATGATCAATTGCTCAAGGCTCTTAACGTACGCATTTTAAAGCCCATGTTTAGCAGTCATATCCCTGAATATTGTCCATTTTTCCTGGGACATCTTGTATACTTAAGGGCAAGTAAGTTACAAATGAACACTGTCAAATGGAGGCACCCGCGACAACCGAATTATCGTAATGTTTCTTACTGCAGTCAATTGTTGTGCTTTATCCACAATGACAAGCGATTTCACAGTTATAAAACATCTTCGGGATGGTTAAAAAAAAGTGTGATCATATCTAATAAATGCATTGGGCGTTTATTTCACATTTCCGACCTTGTTTTGTTATATCGTATCTAACACGACGAGCAAGCAGGAAAGGGAGATTAGCCACTCCACATGTTATAGTGCCTGGTGGCCTGGAAGCATTGGAAAGATACATGTTCCATAAAACCTCTGAGATGGGGAGATCATTGAGCCGTGCTGCGGCTCGCGTTGGTGCCGTTGTAGGTTTACGTCCTCTGCTGGAGACCAGACGGTATCGTTAGGTTGACATGGTCGCGGTTGTTTGTGTTCTTCTTGTGTTGACTGGCGCCACTTGGTTTCAAAAGCGTTGCCTATCCGCTAGTGGCAGTAGCGGCGATATTTATATGTACAATACTGGCCATTAAAATTGTTACATCAAGAAGAAATGCAGATGGTAAACGGGTATTCATTGGACAAATATATTATACTAGAACTGATATGTGATTACATTTTCACGCAATTTGGGTGCATGGATCCTGAGAAATCAGTACCCAGTACAACCACCTCTGGCCGGAATACCGGCCTTGATAAGCCTGGGCATTGAGTCAAACAGAGCGTGGATGGTGTGTACAGGTGCAGCTGCCCATGCAGCTTCAACACGATGCCACAGTTCATCAAAGAGTAGTGACTGGCGTATTGTGTCGAGCCAGTTGCTCGGCCACCATTGATCAGATATTTTCAATTGGCGAGAGATCTGGAGAATGTGCTGGCCAGGGCAGCAGTCGAAAATTTCCTGAATCCAGAAAGACCCGTACAGGGCCTGCAACATGCACACGTGCATTATCCTGCTGAAATGTAGGGTTTCGCAGGGATGGAATGAAGGGTAAAACCACGGGTCGTAACCCATCTGAAATGTAACGTCCACTGTTCAGAGTGCCGTCAATGCGAACAAGAGGTGACCCAGACGTGTAACCAATGGCACCCCATACCATCACGCCGGGTCATACGCCAGTATGGCGATGACGAATACACGCTTCCAATGTGCGCTCACCGCGAAGTCGCCCAATACGGATGCGACCATCATGATGCTGTAAACAGAACCTGGATTCATCCGAAAAAATGACGTTTTGCCATTCGTGCACCCACGTTCGCCGTTGAGACACCATGGCAGGCGCTCCTGTCTGTGATGCAGCGTCAAGGGTAACCGCAGCCATGGTCTCCGAGCTGATAGTCCATGCTGCTGCAAACGTCGTCGAACTGTTCGTGCAGATGGTTGTTGTGTTGCAAACGTCCCCATGTGTTGACTCAGGGATCGAGACGTGGCTGCACGATCCGTTACAGCCATGCGGGTAAGATGCCTATCATCCTGACTGCTAGTGATACGAGGCCATTGGGATCCAGCACGGTCTTCCGTATTACCCTCCTGAACTCACCGATTCCCTATTCTGCTAACAGTCATTGGATCTCGACCAACGCGAGAAGCAATGTCGCGATACGATAAACGGCAATCGCGATAGGCTACAATCCGACCTTTATCAACGTCGGAAAGGAGATGGTATGCATTTCTCCTCCTTACACGAGGCATCACAACAACGTTTCACCAGGCAACGCCAGTCAACTGCTGTTTGTGTATGAGAAAAAGGTTGGAAACTTTCCTTATGTTAGCAGGTTGTAGATGTCGCCACTGGCGCGAACCTTGTGTGAATGCTCTGAAAAGATAATCATTTGCATATCACAGCACTTCTTCCTGTCGGTTAAATTTCGCGTCTGTAGCACGTCATCTTCGTGGTGTAGCAGTTTTAATGGCCAGTAGTGTAGTAACTATGGCCCTATCTTTGGGGTGACATCGTTGTTCTTCCGGGTCGTGTGAGTGATGAGTTCGGTTGGGGACTCCGGAGGAGCCAAGAGGGCACTGCGAGAACAAGCCGGGACCGCTGGCGGCATGCATGTACTGCTGGGTGGAAGGGCTGTGATCGCGAGGGTACACAACATAGTCGTCAACCGTATCCAATAAGCCTTAAATTGAGTGGATATTAATCCTAGCAGTAAAACCCCACCATTGTGAGATCTCACGATCTCCAGTGACTTGGGTCCGTGTTGCTGCTCGCAGTGTCGCCGAGACGAAGAGCAGCGACTTCTTGCTACTAATTTCTGCATTCTACGTGTTACTATTTGTTCAACCAGCGGTATTTTTCCAGCCTGGTGGCCGCTAACGCCCAAGTGACCTGTCCTGGAGGTTAGTGTATGTAACGGCAGGGTATGCTTCCTCGCCTTGCCGCTGCTGTCCAGTAAGGCGTGTGGTTTTGACAGTTTCCTTGATTTGTAGATCGATTGGTGTTTCTTCTACTCTGGTAGTGGTGGTTCCTTTCTCTTTTCGGATGCTATAAATACAGCATTCTGAGGACGTAGTGCTGACCGCCGGTTCCGGCTTCGGCGAGGTGTTCCATCGTTGCATTGGTTATCGGACGTCAGGTAGCTTCAGCAAGATTATCATTAGTCATTCGTTAGACTGCCACTAGTCTGAGTTACCATTTTGTGAAGTGAATGCAACTCTTGGCTGCCTTTCTCATCGCTCTCGGAAGTGTTTTTGGCCTGATCCACTCAGAGGTCAATTTCTGGAGCACCGTGTGTGACCAGCCCTTGTGTTTTATTATTGCGTTATTATTTTATTATTGTGTTACCAAGCTACCATCATTTGTCTCACCTGTTTGGTGATCAGTTGCTTGTCCTTTTGAATTAGCCTTGTTATTATATTTGCTGTATTATTGTATGTTTCCAAATTTTTTTAAAAATAATTTCCATTCTTGACGTTACAGCAAGTTTAAACGATTGTGCTACCAACTTTACTGTCATTTTGTCTCACCTGTTGGGTGATCAGTTGCCTGTGTTTTAAATTAACTTTTACTATTGCCTTGCTGTTGACAGTATGTTTGTTAAACGTTTTTAGTAATAGCCATTCTTAGCGTAAAAAGCCTTAAGCCGTGACTGTCGCTATTTGTCTTAAAATTCTAATGTGACAACTGTATTTTAGCAGTTAACCTTAAGTACCTTGGTGATTTGTTTTCAATATTTTAATAACTGTAGTTTGTAAGCTGCAGCAAGTTAAACAGTTCTTAATTTATTGCCATTAAGGCCTTCAGCCGTGAGACAATTCTTAAATTATCGCCATTATTTTAATTTGTTGTTGGTTTTAAATGAACTGTGTGTGATTAAAAGAAAAGCCAACCAACAGTAACAGATTACGACCCCGTCCGCAATCGTAACCGAATCCTGCCTTCCTTGACCTTCAGGTCTCAATAATATTCCGCACTTGTAATCAAACCCTCGTTTTGACCAGATGAATTTATTTTATTCCTTCCTTCTTACGCGTTTCGGAATCACGCCGTTTTCAAAGGAACCAAATAGTGTAGTTTGCAGATAATGACAGTGAAGAATGGTGAAACTGAATCAGCTATTTCAGAACAATAATAATTGATTCAAATATATTCGATTCGACATCGAAAACGCACAATTTTCTCGCAGTCAAATGTTTTATCTATCTCCCACTTCTACGATTTATCAACCCTTCTGCGCCAACGAAACCAAAAATATCCCCGACCACTCACGAACCCCACCACGCCAACGAAACCGAAGACTTCCTGTGAAGCAACGGCCCTCACACACCCACCACGGCCCCGCAGGGGCGCGACGACCCGTGAGAGTTGGCAATACTCTCTTAGGATTTAAAGGTTGGCTACAGCACGCATACATAAGCTCTGGAATCTAAGATATTGTTGTAGCGCTTCGCAGCGCACGGATTAATATAGTGACAATTTCGAAGCCAGTGTAGGAGCCCGCCTGCTGTGGTGCGCGTATGTGTTGGGCGAGGGGTCGTCGCCAAGCTGCCGTACTGCCGTGTCCGCCAGGCAGCGACACATGATTTGGTATTGAGTTGATATTTTTTATAATTTCAGCGCGCTTATCAATTTAAAGAAAAGGGTTTGTGTATGTGCGTAGCAGCAGACGGTAATTGTGATAATGATAGGAGTTGAATTCTTAAGGGAAACCATTGTTAGGCTAATAGAGTAAGTGCTCATTTTTGTCGTTGATTTCTTTTGTAATTGTCAGGGAATTGTTTCACTATGTATTTAATTGAGAAGTATTTCAGTCTATCTCAAGAGTTTGATTAATTTGTAATATTGCTTTAATGCCACTGGAGGCAGATTTACATACGAAGCGGTTGTTCAAAGAGCTTCTAGCGTTTTGTTAATTGAATGAGAAAGAATCGCTTTCAGAATATAGTTTTTGAAAAAAGGAATTAGGCCTACTTGTTTGGGTTATCATTTATCGAGTTTAGATTTGACCAAACCTTTTCTCTTGAATTATATGTAGTTGTAGCAAGCAGCAGCAGCCGCAGCAACAGCAGGAGCCGCCATACAGAACATGCATTGCACTCAGCACGAATAATAGGTTTTTTATGTTTTTGTTAAATAATGGAATGCAGCAGATCAAGCAGTGGCAGCAGAAAGACCAAGTAAGTTATTTGTTTGGCACAGGACCAATAAAAAAAATAAGGTTTAGGCGATCTCTGTAATGGTAAAGTTAACAAGAGTACAAGCACGAGATTTTCAGTAGAAAACACGAGATAAGAAGATAGAGCTCCCGACTTTCACCCACACCACCCAACAACCCCACCACAGCAACAAAACGTCTGTAGAATCGCAACTCTCGCACCATCCCACAAACCCACCAAATGAGCGAAAGCGATACTCAGCTCTCGCAGCCGGAAATGTCACAGTTAATTAAATGCTCCCGGCTGCTATGCCGTGGTCGAATCGACCTCACCCTAAAACCCGACGCCCACACGTGGGGAGCAGTTGTCAAGGGGAATCGCAGTCCGTTTGAACGTCCGATTCACACGCAGGCTCGCCACTGATTACAGCGAAATCCCGCTTCCGCGAACTCCCGCGCAGTGGCGTGACGTCACATGCCCTGAATACGCGAGTGAATTTGGCTGTCGTCCGCTGCTGCTATCATAGCGTGGTGGAACACCGGTACACATCCTCTTCAGCACCAGAATCCAAATGTCATTCAATTTCATGCAGTTCTCGATCCTATTGAAATTCCTGTGGTGATTTACAACCTCTATGACCCATTCATGCTGTCCGCTTGTGGCTGCCAATACTTGAGTCCTATCAAAATGAATGTGGTGGTCTCCTAGTTACAAAGCACGTCCTGCAACAGCTAATCTGTCGATCTCCCCTCTTCTGCAATTGCCCTTGTGCTCTTCTAGTCGTTTTTTGACATTCTTTTTTTGTACCCACGTACACCTCCCCAGAACTGCAGGGAATCCTATAAAATCCAGCTTTTTCCAGCGCTTGGCTAGTATCCGTGGCAGATTTTAGGTTATTATTATTACGAGCAAGTTCTTTAACGCCACTACGGCGGCTTGCGAGTGAATGAGGAAGAAATGGTGATGAGAGACACACAACACCCAGTCATCTCGAGGCAGAGAAAATCCCTGACCCCGCCGGGAATCGAACCCGGGACCTCGTGCGCGGGAAGCGAGAACGCTACCGCAAGACCACGAGCCGCGGACAGATTTTAGGTGATCTAGTATCTTCCATGTGGGTGTGTAGATTACCGCGACGTTATGCTTTTTCAAGGTTTTTCCTATGCGGTCAGTCACGTCCTTAATGAATGGCAGGAAAACTTCCGATTTCACCCGCGCTTGAGCATCGATGTGATTTCTACGCGGTGGTCTTAACGCCCGTTTCACGAATATTCATTCTTGAGCAATGCATTGGTGATATGTTTTAATTCTGCGTCATGCAGCTCTGGTTCGCAGATTTTCCTTGCTCTATCCGCCAACGTTTTTATGATAACTCGCTTTTGTTGTGGGTGGTGGTTCGAATCCCGGTGTAGATAACGTCTGTGTGCGTGGGTCTTCGGTAAATGGTGCGGCCCAAGCCGCCATCTGAACTTGACTGACAGGATTCCACAAACGGCTGCTACAACCTTTCGACAGGTGTTATTCGTCGCTAGTTTCTTGCCGATAGTCAATTTACGTACAGCTCTCTCAATAATGCACATTAATTTATACATCCTTAATCCTTGAAAGTCTAAATTAGCGCACAGCAATTTAGTCAAACCAACGAGTTAACTTTCTAAATAGTTATACACAAATTACACAGGTCAGCGACATTAAAATTGTTTCATTTCACAACCTGCTTGTCTAGTTTTAGCTTTTTTTTGTTTCAGCACTCTAGTGAGTTTGAATTTCGGTTTTTGGGATCTCCGTAAACTGTTATTTAGCCGTTTTTATACTAAATATACGTAAAATAAAAAGTAATTAGGAGAAACCAGCAGTATTTTCATGTCAGATGCCTGTCTGTCGCGCTGCCCCTTCCCCCGCCATCACCAAGCAGTGAGCGTCTGCTGTTGTCCTTTAGTTCACAGTACCTCTTCACTCTGTGCTGTTCACGTGTTGTTTTTACTAGTCCTTTAAAGTAGAGACTGTTTTCTTGTGAAGTTGTTTTTGCACAATGGACAATGGCTACCAGAGAATGTATGAACTCGCCAGATTGCTTCTGCTACATTTGTGGTAATATACCGTTAAAAAGCAGCAAAGAAACATTTCCGATTTTGTTGAAAAAGTATATTTCGCCTATTTTGGTACAAAGTTAGGCGATCAAGATAAGCCTTGGGCCCCACACAAAGTTTGTTAAGTGTGTGTTGAAGAACTGGCCCTTGAGAAAAACCTTACAGGCAGGGGTTAAAAATGTTGAGAGGAAAAGACTTGTGGATCCCAATAAGGTGTTACTTCCACCACTTCATATTAAGTTGGGGATGATGAAACAATTTGATAAGGCATTGGCAAAAGGAGCGTTTCAGATATCTTTGAGAACAGTTTCCTGGTTCATCCGAGGCAAAGCTAAAGGAACGAATCTTTGTCGGAAGCTAATGACAGATCCCAGCTTTGTGGACAAAATGGAAACAAAAGGAAAGGAAGCATGGACAGCTTTTAAATTAGTTGTTACCGGTTTTCTAGGAAACAAAAGAGACCCAAACTACAAAACAATCGTCGCAGACATGCTCGACAACTTTAAGAAGCTGGGCTGTAACATGAGCATTAAAGTTTATTATCTCCACTCACATCGTGACTACTTCCCTGCAAACCTAGGTGACGTAAGAGAAGAGCAGGGCGAAAGATTCCACCAAGACGTCAAAGAAATGGAAAGAAGATATCAAGGAAGATAGAACGTCAACATGATGGCGGACTACTGCTGGATGATAAAAAGAGATGATCCTCAACGAGTCCACAGCCGGAAAAGCAATAAAAGCAGCTTCGGCAGAAAGCGAAAGCGTTATTATAAGGACTTATGAGCTTAGTGAGAAATGGAAGTGTACTGAAATGTAGTTTATAACATGATTTATAAATGAAATAAAATGTCATAACGTTGGAAAAAATGTGATAAATTGCTTAAATTTTGTTATTATACCCAAAAATACTCCTTTTTTTGGGAGAAAACCTGACGTGATAGAAATAAATGGATTGCAGTTTTGAAATAAACGCTGAAAAGTACATAAAAGTCAGTTATCAAATTTTAAATAACTTTAAAAAAATATTTTTTGCAGACCTGTGTTATTGTATAAGTATAAAGTATGGCATGAATGGCTTGTTCAGCCGCCTAATTGGAAAGGTTTTCCCTTATCCTCCGCGCTCGCAGATACTCTTCCTTCGCGAAGTATGACAACCGTGTGACGAAGTGTATCCGTTAAATGTAGATGACCGTAAAGGTGTGTGTGTATTGTGATGTCGTGTTCGTGTTGGAGATGATGAGAGACGCGAAAGGATGAATCACAGGTCCGACACATAGACTACTCCTCTCGAAGAAGAGCAACGGGCCCGCCAAGCTAAATTTCCCCATCTGATGGTCGGATCAACATCAACAGTGTCACATACCCTCGCTTCACGAGTCTTGGAATTCAATCCATGACTTTGGCGGAGAGGCTGGTGGTTAGTGACTTCACGGCACGACCTCTCCTGTCCTGCCGTAATGGGAAGAATGTCAACAGCAGGGAAGGGCAAATTAGTTCTTTCTTTGGAACTATTCCTTTTGAGACAGCTCTTCTTATTGAACTAGGCCTATGAACTACACTCATGCTCATAAACTAAGGATAATTGCAGCATGTGGTGCCACACAAACTGGCGCTAATAGCATAGGCACATAGGGAACACACACGACACAGATCTGTAAGTTCACGGTATTGGTGATAAGTTGAGAAAGCCGTCCCTAAACACATGTGCTACAAAACGCCACTGTTTTCTGCACATGTACCTCGACATCAATATGGGATATGATCACCATGCACACGTACACAGGCCGCACAACGGGTTGCCATACTCGGGATCAGGTGGTCGAGTAGCTGCTGGGATATAGCCTCCCATTCTTGCACCAGTGCCTGTCGGAGCTCCTGAAGTGTCATAGGGATTTGAAGACGTGCAGCGATACGTCGACCAAGAGAATCCCACACGTGCACGATGGGGGTTAGGTCTGGAGAACAGGTAGGCCACTCCATTCGCTTGATATCTTCTGTTTCAAGGGCTCTCCTGTGGCCAGAGGTCACTGCCGTACTCCGTGGCCGTCTGCGGGCATTGGTGGTGAGATATTGATCTTCTGGTGGTGTTGTACACTGTGGACATCCCGTACTGTAGCGCCTGGACACGTTTCCTGTCTGCTGGAATCGTTGCCATAATTTTGAGATCACACTTTGTGGCACATGGAGGGCTCGTGCTACGACCTGCTGTGTTTGACCAGACTTCAGTCGTATTCTACCCCTCATAACGTCATCAGTATGTGTTCTAAGAGCCATTTACAACACACAGTCATCATTAGCACGCCAGAAAACGTCTGCACACTTACTCGCTGCACCGTACTCTGACATGCACCAACACACCTCTGTGTATGTGGACTGCTGCCAGCGACACTGTGCGACGACCGCAGGTCAAGTGCACCCCGAGGCGATTTAAACCCGAAAACCGCCCACCAGAGCGTTGTTTCACCATGTATAAGCATTATCCTTAATTTATGAGCATGAGTGTAGTTGAAATGAATTATGCAGTTCATTTTTAATGTTAATGTAACGCCGGCCGGAGTGGCCGTGCGGTTCTAGGCGCTACAGTCTGGAGCCGAGCGACCGCTACGGTCGCAGGTTCGAATCCTGCCTCGGACATGGATGTGTGTGATGTCCTTAGGTTAGTTAGGTTTAATTGGTTCTAAGTTCTAGGCGACTGATGACCACAGAAGTTAAGTCGCATAGTGCTCAGAGCCATTTGAATCATTTTGTTAATGTAACAACAAATAGTAGCACATAGAAAAATCCTTAAACCAATAAATTAGAAAGCATAATTTTATAATTTTATCGCCCACAAAAAATAAAATGACCCTTAGGAAAAAACAGTGTGCATATTTCTACGATTATTTTTTACCATGCAGTCTCTTTATCAGAATGGGCTGAGAGCTTTAAATTTTAACCCAGGTCTTTGCTTGAAATCCTGGAAAGTTGCAAGCACTAAAGATTAAAGTGTTCTCATTGTCACCAAGAACTTTTATCTGGTTCCTAGATCTTTCTTCTTAAATGATAAGGTCTGGAAGTGAAAGGAAAAACTCGTTCTTATTTAATAGTTCGCAAAATTTAATTCTTAAAATAGGATAGAAATATTTAAATACAGACACTGGAGTGTGAACTGAGCTTCCCACTGTTCGTTAACTGGAACCTGAACTGAAATGAATAGACTAACAGAACAATTTCGGCTTTCGGAACTGACATAGTTGCGCAGTTCGGAAGTGGAACCTGAACTGAACGAAGTGAATTAACGGAGTGGTTTCGGTCTTCCGATCAGACGCAGTTCAAACAGTTCACCGTTAGCAGCTCAGAAATACTGACACCTAGATTCTGGGAGTGTAGCGAGGGAGAGGAAATTCGTTCATATGCATTCCAACTTCTTGTAGCTAAGGGAAGCGAGGAGAAAATTTAAGTTCACTAAAAGAAAGACCGCTCCGAAGGGTTCCTTTACTGGAATAGTTCATCTGAATTAGTTCTTTCATAAACTACACATCGCTAGTCAACGGCAAGCAGCGTAGTCGGACAGTCACCCTTCGACGTACTGGCCACGTCCTACGGTGCTTAATTTTGCTGATCTGACGGGAAACAGTCCATCCACTTCAGCACGGACGTTGCCAAAATAACTATGACTCTACCTTTGCACATATTTTACGAGACTGTGACGTTGCGTAAGCGTATGTGTGAAATTAAGCCACGTAAGAAAGGCAATAACAAAAGTGGAGCTAGACACGTGTAAGTTAGGCGGAAGCTTTTTTTTAAGTTTTTTATTATTTTTTTAGAACTCAATTGTTTTGATGAAATAGTAGCAGGCATAGGGGTGTCATTTTGTGTGCGTTCATTGCTAATCAACTCAAAATGGTTCAAATGGCTCTGAGCACTATCGGACTTAACTTCTGAGATCATCAGTCCCCTAGAACTTAGAACTACTTAAACCTAACTAACCTAAGGACAGCACTCACATCTATGCCCGAGGCAGGATTCGAACCTGCAACCGTAGCGGTCGTGCGGTTCCAGACTGTAGCGCCTACAACCGCTCGGCTACTCCGGCCAGCTAATCATCTCAGTCTCGTGGTATTCAAGCGAGCATCAGTAGTAGTACAGTCGTATGACAATGTTATTCGGGTACTCCGTCAGGCATATTTAAATTAATTGTTTCCGTTTCAAGCGGAGAGGGAGGGGAAGTTGTTGGGGGAAAAGGCGCAACTTAGGGTGGCGTAGCGAACGTAACTGTCCGGCGTCCAGGGCACAATACTCTATTGACACCTTTGCCCCCCCCCCTTTCCCGTACGACCATTTCACGAGTGTACCGTGAATGTCAGGAATCCGGTAAAACTTCCAAATTTCGACATCGCTGCGGCCGGAAAAAGATCCTGCAATAACGGGACCAACGACGACTGAAGAGAATCGTTCAGCGTGACAGAAGTGCAACCCTTCCGCAAACTGCTACAGATTTCAGTGCTGATCCATCAAAAACTGTCAGCGTGCGAACCACTCAGCGAAAAACCATCGATATGGGCTTTCTGAGCCGAAGACACACTCGTGTACCCTTGAAGACTGAACGACACAAAGCTTTATGCCTCGCCTGGGTCCATCGACACCGACATTGGACTCTCGATGACTGGAAACATGATGCCTGGCCGGACGATTTTCGTTTCAAATTGTATCAAGCGGACGGATGTGTACGGGTACGGTGACAGTTCCATGAATCCAAGGACCCTACATATCAGGAGAGGGCTATTCAAGCTGGTACAGGCTCTGTAATGGTGTGGGGCGTGTGCAGTTAGAGTGATATGGGACCCTGATACGTCAAGATACGACTCTGACAGGTGACACGTAGGTAAACATCCTGTCTGATCACCTGAATCCATTCATGTTCATTGTGCAGTCCGACGGACTTGGACAATTCCAGCAGGGCAATGCGACAAGCCGCACGCCCAGAATTGCTACAAAGTGGCTCCAGGAACACTCTTATGAGTTGAAACACCTTCGCTGGCCACCAAACTTCCCAGCTCCCCAGGCATGAACATTATTGAGCATATCTGGGACACCTTGCAACGTGCTGTTCAGAAGAGATCTCCACCCTCTCGCACTCTTACGGGTTTATGGACAGCCCTGCAGGATTTATCGTGTCAATTCCCTCCAGCACTACTTCAGGCATTAGCCGAGTCCATGCTACGTCGGCATTTCTGCGTGCTAGGGGGTGGGAGGTGGGGGGAGGATGGCCTATACGATATTGGGCAGGTGTACCAGTTTCTTTGGCTCTTCAATGTATAAGGAATTTTAGAGACCAGTGCAATTACAAAAATGTGAAGTGACACCTCAGGTCTATGGGGATATGCTCACCTGATGTCCTCTTTCATTGGTGAATTACGTGAGAACATTCTGTTCGATTAAGTTCTCTGAGATAATGTAGCAAAACGTCTCTCTCTTGTGTGAAACCCACAAGAAGCATAGATAGACCGATAGACCGATAGCTGTGGCTGCAACAGGCACCATCAAATTATCAATTCTGTTGCCGGTTTTTACGTCACTGACGTGACTGACCTCCGAAGGTTGGACATAGGTTCCAAAAGTCATTACAATTTCTCTATGAATCATGTTTACGCCTGTAAACTTTCTTTTATTTTCTTACCAAGTTGTTGCGCACTAGTTTTACTTTCGCAAATAGCATAAAATTCTTCCGGTGTCAATTCGTAGTCACTTTGTTGTAACTCTTCATTTCTTGGACCGAGTCGCCTATATTTCTAAGTAGAAACTTTTCTCCTCTATACTAAAAACTAAACTCCGCCCGAATAGGCCTGGGGAGGCCCAACGATACCGACCGGCCGCCGTGTCATCCTCAGCCCTCAGGCGTCACTGGATGCGGATATGGAGTGGCATGTGGTTAGCACACCGCTTTCCTGGCCGTATATCAGATTACGAGACATTCTTCTCAGTACTGCTTACTGAATAAGAAGTATCGCGATTATTTTCTATTAATTTGCAACTGTATTCTTGATATACGTGCAGCAGTGGTATGTTAAAACTGAAATACATTTTCACATCCGTGGTAAATTAATTTCTGTTTATTATTCAGAAAATACCTTTTATGTAGCAAATTCCATAATGGTCATGAGAAGAAGCTCAAATCGTGTAGTATGAAGTTCATAATACTTCGTGTGATACCACAGCTTTACTGTGCAGTCAGCAACAATGTAATGTAATTCAAATTATTCCATGACACGGCACATTTATGCTCAAATCACTTATAGCATTTTTTGGATTTAATAAAAGTAAAGATTGGAAGATTATTATTTGTTTTCTTTTCTCACATACTTGTTACTGATAGACCTTTTAGTGTTCGTCAAAATGAATCACATAATTTTAGACGTTACCCTCCAGTAGGCACTGCACGTTTGAACGTTGTTGTTGTTGTGGTCTTCAGTCCAGACACTGGTTTGATGCAGCTCTCCATGCGACTCTATCCGGTCCAAGCTTCTTCATCTCCCAGTACCTACTGCAGCCTACATCCTTCTGAATCTGCTTAGTGTATTCATCTCTTGGTCCCACTCTATGATTTTTCCCTCCACGCTACCCTCCAATACTAAACTGGTGATCCCTCGATGCCTCAGAGCATGTCCAACCAACCGATCCCTTCTCCTAGTCAAGTTGTACCACAAATTTCTCTTCTCCCCAATTCTATTCAATACCTCTTTATTAGTTATGTAATGTACCCACCTAATCTTCAGCATTCTTCTGTAGCACCACATTCCGAAAGCTTCTATTCTCTTCTTGTCTAAACTATTTATCGTCCACGTTTCACTTCCATACATGGCTACACTCCATACAAATACTTTCAGAAACGACTTTCTGACACTTAAATCTAACAAATTTCTCTTCTTCAGAAACGCTTTCCTTGTCATTGCCAGTTTGCATTTTATATCCTCTCTACTTCGACCATCATTAGTTATTTTGCTCCCCAAATAGCAAAACTCATTTACTAGTTTAATGTACCATTTCCTAATCTAATTCCCTCAGCATCACCCGACTTAATTCGACTACATTCCATTATCCTCGTTTTGCTGTTGTTGATGTTCATCTTATATCCTCCTGTCAAAACAGTGTCCATTCCTTTCAACTGCTCTTCTAGGTCCTTTGCTGTCTCTGACAGAATTACAATGTCATCGGCGAACCCAAGTTTTTATTTCTTCTCCTTGGATTTTAATTCCTAAAGGAATTTTTCTTTTGTTTCCTTTACTGCTTGCTCAATATACAGATTGAATAACATCGGGGATAGGCTACAATTCTGTCTCACTCCATTTCTAACCACTGCTTCCCTTTCATGCTCCTCGACTCTTATAACTGCGATCTGGTTTCTGTACAAATTATAAATAGACTTTCGCTCCCTGTATTTTACCCCTGCCACCTTCAGAATTTGAAATAGAGTATTCCAGTCAACATTGTCAAAAACTTTCTCTAAGTCTATAAATGCTAGAAACGTAGGTTTACCTTTCCTTAATCTATCTTCTAAGATAAGTCGTAGGTTCAGTATTGCCGCACGTGTCCCAGCATTTCTACGGAATCCAAACTGGTCTTCCCGAGGTCGGCTTCTACCACTTTTTCCTTTGGTCTGTAAAGAATTCATGTTAGTATTTTGCAGCCGTGGCTTATTAAACTGATAGTTCGGTAGTTTTCACATCTGTCAACACCTGCTGTCTCTGGGATTGGAATTATTATATTCCTCTTAAAGTCTGATGTTATTTCGCCTGTCCCATACATCTTGCTCACGAGATGGTGGAGTTTTGTCGGGGATGGCTCTATCGTTTGAACTATAGACTAAAAATTCATAGCAGAATGAAGGCATAGTATGGTGATGCATGTGTGCAGAATCTGTATGTTTACAAATGGAGTCGGAATCTCGCAAACAATATGACATCTCAGTCACAAATATCGTATTCCGATTCCAAAGGATTCTGGAGTAGTTGCAGGCATGGTGTTGGAAAACCGTCGATTGGCAATGGATAAAATTTTATCAACTGAAAGCATTAGTCATGATTTAGCACGAAATTTCTTCTTCTTTTTCTTCTTTTTCTCCTTTTGTGATTAATCCATAGCGCAGGTTCCAATTAGAATATTCGCAAATTGCAGTGCATTTTTAATAGTTTAAGACACGGTGCCTAGAAAACAAGTTAAAAGCTACACATTTTAGCCCTTGTATATTACTACTATTTTTCAGCTCTGCTGCTCGTTTCTATACCAAGTTAACCATTCTTTGACCCCTTTGCGGAAGTGGAAACTATATAGAACATCGAATGGACCTGGTACGGAAGGCCGAACAACAGCGAAATTATAGATACTGCAGCAAATACATAGTGATTGTTAGTAAGAAGCGAATGAGACGTGGGACTTAGGGAAGGCAGGAAAAGGTGTCGACGGGGCCTTACTCAGTTGCAGTTGGTTGCTCAGTAAACACGTACACTTTATTTAAGGAAATAACTTTTTAAAAAGCAATCATTTATTAAAAAATTGACTGTAACAAAGAATTCAGATTATTTGTCAGCTGAAGGCCACAAGCAATAGGAATAATTTAAACAAAATATTATTTTTTAAACAATTGACACAATCAGACCAAATAAAGAAGGGAGTGATCCACAGACAGTGCTCCAAGGATCGACCTGGGAAAGTCCCTCAAACGTAAGGTGAGACGGGCAGCCCAGTGTTATACTCACTTAACAGGATGGCAACTCAAACCAGTCACAGTTAAACGCAAGGCCAACACTGTCGCAAAATCTACCTAACGTCCGATGCGCAATACACGATAGAACAACCCATGCCAGGCAGAAAAGGCGGACTACACTCTTGACATCGTAAAACGACTAACATTATACAAGAGAACATGTTCAAACGCAAGAATAATCCGAGGTAATCACAACAAGTTGCCTCCACGAATCCAGTACGCAGACAGAATTAAAATGACTGCTCATTCAAAACCACACTAGATATACACGGTTCAACGAAAACAATTCCGCAAACAACTCAAACAATATTAAAACCAGTCACTGTCGAGCAACAATGATGAATTACGGGTGGACACAAAGAGAACCCAGAAGCGGGCGGAAGACCAAATACACGTCGTCCGTTGAGACGACCAACCGAACGGCCAACCAACGGTCACTGTCGATCAAGTCAGGCAGGCAAACGACCCAGTATAAATCGACAACTAACAGCTTGTTGTCGATCGGGGTACCCGTGCGGTCTGAGGCCCCTTGTCACGGTCCGCGCGGCTCCCTCCGCCGGAGGTTCGAATCCTCCCTCGGGCATGGGTGTATGTTTTGTTCTTAGTGTAAGTTAGTTTAAGTTAGATTAAGTAGTGTGTAAGCTTAGGGACCGATGACCTCAGCAATTTGGTCCCGTAAGACCTTACCAAAAATTTCCAAAGAAAAAAAAAAACAAAAAAAAAGCTTGTTACCATGTCACGTCGGCGGACGGACACACACACACACTCACACACACACACACACACACACACACACACACACACACACGCACACACACACAATGGTGGTGGTTTCACTACTCGGATTTAATGATCCATTCACCTTAAACTAGCTGCATCCGGTCCTTAGCGTGGTCATGCACTCTCGCGACCATATCCTTCCATCGATCGGGTAGTACATGTGTTGCCAGCTGTCCCTGCGAGTCCTGGGGCTGTGCGGACTTCACTGGTCCTCCAGATCTCACTGCTGCTCCGTCCCAACCGAACTCCCGACTCGCGACCACCCGGAAATGCTAGAGGTCGCTCCAAAGATAGTACCACAGTACTCGCTATCGATAAATGCCGCTGCTGCCACTCATGGACAGACAAAGCGAGCAAACATAGTGGCGGCAGTGAACGCACTAAGAAAACGAGAGGTCACAATCCGAATACACGACGCCAACCTGTCAACGGCACGAACGTGAGCCGGAGCACGGCTCAATGAATATATTATACAATCTTCAGACAGTCAACGTTTTTCAACTCAGGTTCACGGGGCGTCAGCTAAAGTAGCCAAAAAATAACTAAATACGGGGATGCGGGCAGTACGTCGTTGCTGACAAGAGAAACACCCCATCGCATCCCCCTCAGATTTAGTGCTAAGATGACCCAGTAGACAGCCCGTCACAGACTGAAGACAGATCAGGCATGAAAACAGGAAAAAGGTGCACTGAACTGTGAAAAAAGAAGCAAAATAAAAACAGCGAACGGTCCACACTCAAGATATCCAACCGAGAGAATTTGAATAGCCACGGCGTTGTGGTTGGACGGCCGGTGTGTCCGAGCGGTTCTAGGCGCTTTAGTCTGGAACCGCGAGACCGCTGCGGTCGCAGATTCGAATCCTGCCTCGGGCACGGATGTGTGTGCTGTCCTTAGATTAGTTAGGTTTACGTAGTTTTAAGTTCTAGGGGGCTGATGACCTCAGATGTTAAGTCCCATAATGCTCAGAGCCATTTGAACCGTTTTTGCGTTGTGATTATGTGGTCACGGTGTTGGACTGTTAAAATCTTCCTCGTGCCACATATATGTATATATTTGTTTCATAAAGTTATGAACTGGCCGTCAGGTTATTGATGAGATCGTTCGCTGTATTCGAATTTGTGTCGTGCTGTAACGTACGTTTGCAACAGCGAGGTGTAAGGAAGGGACGTACAGGCGTACGTACCTCCTATTTGTTCTGCACAAGCACCATACGTTTAGACTCCTGCGTTCCGTTTCGGAAGCTTTAACTGTTGAATTCCGTTATTGTAACATAGTTCACACCTACATGTTGGAGTAACTTCTATCAGCAACTGTTATCGGTACGCACTGTAAATGTTCACTGCACATTTCTGACATTTCTAAAATGCCGTTTTCGACTTTCTTATAATGATCTGAAAGTGGGTCTCGGCCCGAAGCTACTCATCGAATGAAGAAAGAGTAAAAATTTGCAACTGCGACTGCTTGTACGCTCTATTGATAGTCCACACCCGTTTATTTGTTGTTTTCATTTCTGTGAGACGTCTATGCGTCATCTCGCCTGCTCTCACTTTCATCACATTTACTTGCAAGGATAATGTATTCTTACCGCATGACTCATATTCTATAGCTAATGTACAGAATGACTATTACCAGACTACAGAGGGAGAACAGACACGTCAATAACTGGACGGAAAGTTCATAATTTTGTGAAAGAAAAAGATATGGGCGACGAGGGACATTTGTAGACGGATATTTCGCTCTCCAGTCAAACACCGTGACCACACAAACACGACCCGTGGTTCTTGCTATTGGCTCGATGATGCACATTTTACGCTTGGTCTGTTCACTGTTTTTATTTTGCTTCTTTTTTCGCAGTTCAGTTCTTGTTTTCGTTCTTGATCTGTGTTCAGTTTTTGACAGACTGGGCCATTTTAGGAGCAGATCTGCGGGTATATGTGGGGCGTTTCCGTTTTGAGTATCGCGGTTGGAGCGTGTGCCAAATACAAACATAAATTTAAAAAAAAAATTAAAGGAAGGGGCCACTATAGGTAAACTGAAACAAGGTCAAATGAAACAAGCTGTTGGGGCAGGAACTCCTTAGAAATGCAGAGAAGGAAAGCTGGCCTGAGAAAATATGAAACTGGGTCCGTTCTCAAGGCCGAGGTAGGGGAGGACCATGGCTCACGTTATAAAATGGTGAGAAGGAGGCCACGAACAACAGCCATCTGGCGTATGCGAAAGACAGCGAATGTTGTGAAACAGGCGTAAAAATACAACCATCTCCCGGCAGGTATTTTGTGATAACAGGTGCTTGTTTGATGGACCCCTATACTATCCTCCTTATACTGAAACATCGAGTGAAGTGCGGAAGCAGCCAGCGCTCCAGGAATGCGATAAAAAATCGATATAATGGAACATTATCGAATTCCAACATGTGTCCCGCCGGCTCCCAAGCGGTGTAACGAAGGCGGTTGCCGGCTGCAGCGTATCGCTGATGCGGCAGTCTGTTGCTCAGACACTGCACACAGCACTCTGGGGAAAGCGGCGTTCTTCGATGTGCTGAGATATAACAGGAGAATCAGGCCATGCAAAAGACCGACGATCCATCCATGAGTTCAACGGTAAAAAAAAAAAAAGAAAACACGCACTGACCTATGCCAGCGTGTAAAACCGCACCGTGAGTTAAGGCGGAATGGCATCTAAATTCTCCTGTGCCCTTAGTCAAGTTCTAAGTGAAATTTTTAAATGAAATTTAAAACTGGCGCAGAGACTTCCACGTAGGACGGTTGTACACCGAAGCATCAGATTTCTCTTCCTGCCGGCACTGTGAATTTGTGTCCCCTCTTTCCGCTAACTCACAATTAATATGAGGCACTGAAGACCACAAGGGCCCAAAACAAAGAAACAAAGTTCTGAGACAAATAGACGATTGTGAAAATCAAATTACCTGTTATATAGGTCTGAATTATTTTTTAACCAAGTCTCAGCATCCTACACCTCCTAATATTATCATTTAAGTTTATATGTTCATTAATGTTAAGTCACATAATTTCCATGTGTAGGCTGGTGACACTTTGAAACATCCCCTTAGAAAAATTTATGAATTACTGTGCTGATAAACCTCTTACATTATTTGATTTTCAAACAGCTGAGCAGAACTGAACGTACTCCGACATTTCGCTCTTTACCTATTCTGATCAACACTAAACTGACACACAATATTTTTAACGCAACGCAATCTGACTTTCAATAATCTCTACCAAAGAATGGCCCTGACTAACAATAACCTATACCTTTCATGAATCACTTACCTCACAAAAATCCTCGTTACTCGAACTACTGCAATACAGCGAGCGCCAATACTGCCAGTTAAATAAAAGATTCTAACTACTGAAGGCACCAACTGCTGATAGGCATACTTAGCAAATGAAAGATTTTGATAGAGAACAAACTACACTCCTGGAAATTGAAATAAGAACACCGTGAATTCATTGTCCCAGGAAGGGGAAACTTTATTGACACATTCCTGGGGTCAGATACATCACATGATCACACTGACAGAACCACAGGCACATAGACACAGGCAACAGAGCATGCATAATGTCGGCACTAGTACAGTGTATATCCACCTTTCGCAGCAATGCAGGCTGCTATTCTCCCATGGAGACGATCGTAGAGATGCTGGATGTAGTCCTGCGGAACGGCTTGCCATGCAATTTCCACCTGGCGCCTCAGTTGGACCAGCGTTCGTGCTGGACGTGCAGACCGCGTGAGACGACGCTTCATCCAGTCCCAAACATGCTCAATGGGGGACAGATCCGGAGATCTTGCTGGCCAGGGTAGTTGACTTACACCTTCTAGAGCACGTTGGGTGGCACGGGATACATGCGGACGTGCATTGTCCTGTTGGAACAGCAAGTTCCCTTGCTGGTCTAGGAATGGTAGAACTATGGGTTCGATGACGGTTTGGATGTACCGTGCACTATTCAGTGTCCCCTCGACGATCACCAGTGGTGTACGGCCAGTGTAGGAGATCGCTCCCCGCACCATGATGCCGGGTGTTGGCCCTGTGTGCCTCGGTCGTATGCAGTCCTGATTGTGGCGCTCACTTGCACGGCGCCAAACACGCATACGACCACCATTGGCACCAAGGCAGAAGCGAATCTCATCGCTGAAGACGACACGTCTCCATTCGTCCCTCCATTCACGCTTGTCGCGACACCACTGGAGGCGGGCTGCACGATGTTGGGGCGTGAGCGGAAGACGGCCTAACGGTGTGCGGGACCGTAGCCCAGCTTCATGGAGACGGTTCCGAATGGTCCTCGCCTATACCCCAGGAGCAACAGTGTCCCTAATTTGCTGGGAAGTGGCGGTGCGGTCCCCTACGGCACTGCGTAGGATCCTACGGTCTTGGCGTGCATCCGTGCGTCGTTGCGGTCCGGTCCCAGGTCGACGGGCACGTGCACCTTCCGCCGACCACTGGCGACAACATCGATGCACTGTGGAGACCGCACGCCCCACGTGTTGAGCAATTCGGCGGTACGTCCACCCGGCCTCCCGCATGCCCACTATACGCCCTCGCTCAAAGTCCGTCAACTGCACATACGGTTCACGTCCACGGTGTCGCGGCATGCTACCAGTGTTAAAGACTGCGATGGAGCTCCGTATGCCACGGCAAACTGGCTGACACTGACGGCGGCGGTGCACAAATGCTGCGCAGCTAGCGCCATTCGACGGCCAACACCGCGGTTCCTGGTGTGTCCGCTGTGCCGTGCGTGTGCTCATTGCTTGTACAGCCCTCTCGCAGTGTCCGGAGCAAGTATGGTGGGTCTGACACCCCGTTGTCAATGTGTTCTTTTTTCCATTTCCAGGAGTGTATGTATTTACCTTCATGCCAACTTCAGAACGTGATGACCAAATTGTAGAGGAAACGTACAATGTAATAGAGAGAATAATGGACGAAAATAAAAAATGCTGCAAAATAGTAATGGCAGACTGGAACGCCATTGTGGGAGAAGGGAAAGAGGGAAACATAGTAGGCAGCCATGGTCTTGGAAAGAGAAATGACAGAGGGGAATGGTTAATTGACTTCTGCAGGGAGAGGCAGCTGATAGTGGCAAACACATGGTTCAAGAACCATAAGAGGAGGCTCTACACTTGGAAATCACCAGGGGATAAATATAGAAACCAAATCGATTTTATACTGGTAGAAGAAAGATACAGGGATGGAATCAAGAAGGTGCACACATTACCAGGTGCAGATATTAATAGTGACCACAACTTACTTATGGCAGAAATAGAAATAAGAATGAAAAAACTGAAAAAGGCGACAATGGTGAAGAAATGGGATCTAGAGAAGATAAGGTCCAACAAAGAACAAATTACAGAAATGCTGTCTCGGGACTTTCTAAACACATTACGAGACAAAGAAGCACCTGATAATGCCAACGAGTACTGGAATATGCTGAAAGAAGGAATCATTAAAGCAGGACAGCAAAATATAGGATATGTAAACCATGGTCACACAAGAAATCATTTACAAGATGGAGGAGAGAAGAAAATTGAAAATCAAGAACACTGAAGATGCAAGAAAGATATACCGAAGGTTAAATAACGAACTGCGAAGAGAAACAGAGCAGGCTAGGAAAAAATGGCTAAAAGAGGAATGTGATGAAATTGAAGAACTGGACAGGAAGGGTAGATACGACTTACTATACAACAGAGTAAAGACTATGACATGGGAACAAAACAGAGCAGGAAGTGTTACTATGGAAATTTTGAATAAAGACGAAGAGGTAGTGTATAAAGATCGTGACGATGTCCTCCAGAGATGGGAAGAATATATATAAGAGAGCTATATGACACAAATAGCAAACCAGAAACTCTGGAACTTGAATCACACAACAGTGTAAGTGATGAAGAGAAAGGACCGACCATCATAATGGAAGAAGTAAAGTCTACCATTGCTGCAATGAAAAATGGCAAAGCAGTAGGTACAGATACAATACGGGGAGAAATACTAAAATGCTTGAACCACAATGGAATAAGAGAAATATTGAGGTTATGTAATAAAATATATGACAGTGGTGAATGGCCTGAGGACTATTTGACAACAGTAATGATTCCATTACCGAAAAAACAAGGATCCAACAAATGCAGCTAGCACAGGACAATCAGCCTCATTTCACATGCAGCCAAAGTGATGTTAAGAATAATTAATAAAAGACTTGAAAAAGTAATAGAGGAGAATCTCGGCGAGGAGCAGTTTGGCTTTAGACGGAATACGGGCACCAGAGATGCAATAGGGCTCCTACGAATCTTGGGAGAAAGGTTTATTGAAAAAGGAAGAGACCTATATATGTGCTTCATCGATTTAGAAAAGGCATTTGACAATGTGGTTTGGGACAAGCTGGCGACTATTATGAGGGAAAAGAGAGTGGACTGGAAAACCAGAAGACTTATAAACTCATTGTACCTTAATCAAAAAGTCTCAGTTAAAGTGAGAGGAGAAAGTACGAACTGGATCAGACTAGGGAAAGGAGAAAGACAAGGATGCTGTTTATCACCTACTCTTTTCAACCTGTACTTGGAAAATATGATTGAGCAATGCTCATTAGATGACAAAGTAGTAGAAATTGGAGGAAGAAGAGTAGGGTGCTTGAGATTTGCTGATGACATGGACCTTCTACCCACAGGGGAAAAAGAATTACAGGATTTGGTGGACACCATTGCAACTAACGGAAAAAAATATGGAATGAAAATTAACACAAATAAAACAAAAGTATTGGCAATAGGAGGAAATAGGGAAATAAAAATTGTGCTGAATGGGGAAACACTAGAACAGGTGCAAAATTTTAACTATCTTGGAAGCAGGATAGACATCGACTGGAAGTGCACCACAGAAATTAAAACAAGGATAGCAATGGCAAAAGAGGCGTTTTATAAGAAAAGGAGAATCTTCTGCAGCGGTATGGACAGAGAACTCAGAAAGAGACTCATAAAAGTCTTGTATGGAGTGTTCTTCTATATGGCGCTGAAACATGCACTATGAGGAAAAAAGACAGAGAAAGGCTGGAGGCTTTTGAGATTTGGACATGGCGGAAGATGGAAAGAATAAGTTGGATGGACAGAGTAAAAAATGAAGAGGTTCTGAGAAGAGTGGGAGAGAAAAGGCAATTACTAGATGTAATAAAGAGAAGAAAAAGAAATTGGATTGGGCATATATTAAGAAAGAATGACGGACTGATAAAAACAGTTTTAGAAGGAAGCGAGGAAGGAAGAGATTCCAGATACCGGATGACATGATGGACGGTACAACATACAGCAGCCAGAAGAAGGAAGCAATGGATCGCATAAAATGGAGAGGCAAAGGACCTGCTAATATAGCAGATAACTGATGATGATGATGATATATATATATATCAGTTCATGACATCCAGTCTTACAAATTTACTGCCTCTGATGGACACACGTCCAGATCATCCGCTCTCAAAACTCTGCCACCTCTCTCCCCACATCCACCACTGCTGGCGGCTCACCTCCAACTGCGCAACGCTACGCGCTGTTCACATCCAACTGCCCAACACTACAATAGCGAATAATCCAACAATGCCAACCAGTCACAGACTGCACACAGCACAGTCAGTGATTTTCATACAGAGCGCTACGTGGCGTTACCAACATAAAAACCTAAACAGCCTACTTACAACTGTCTTTTGACAGTTGTAAAATTGTAGTTAACGTGGAACTAGAATAACAACATAAGGAACAGATACTGCATTCATCATACACACTCATTGAAGAACTATTCCAACACCTCATGGTCTTCGTTATCGTCATTTTCATTGAGCACATCTGTGTGGTTGAGCTTCAGATAAAGCTCGCGATACACCTCGACAACAAGCTATTACTGCTATGTACATGTTGTACAGACTAGACTATGTTGTCAACTCTAGATAACAACTCAGCAACGCAGAGTAGCAAAATTACGCTTTGGTGAGACAAATGTTCGTATATACAGTGTGGGGCTAGATATACGAGTATAAATAAAACTGGTTCACCACAAAATCAACAAATGATAGGGGCATGCATTCATGCTCCATAGCCAAAATCGATGACGGTGTGCTTTACGCCCTTATGTTTCTCAGCGTGTCATATCAATACTTATTAAGATGTAGTACTACAAAGGTTCCTTGCAAATACTGCTCAGAGGAGAATCAATGTTATCGCCCCCAACTTATATATTATTTCTCAAGTCCACATCCCTTATTCTCAACACATGCTTAGCGTACAGGGATGAATGAGGTATCGTTAAAACGGATTTACAATCAGATTCTGACATTAAATACTGATTTTGGGCTAAAACTTACTGTTTCTGGAAAATTTTAAAATAAAAGAGCCTTTTGAGTATCATACGCAAAATGGCATCATAAGAGACCCCCATTCCGTATTATCTTGTTACGCACACCATTTTATTTTTTTAAGTTCTTATTAACTGAATAATTTGTATACAGCATTGTTACAGGTAATAATCGCGACCACTGTGGTAGTCCGTTATCTTTGTCCGTCGTACAAGTTGATTTTCTACACCAATATATTTTCCCAAAGGACAAACATCCAATAGAACTCTTCTATTCATTGCATCCTTCAGGATTGCCGCTACATAAAGTTATGCTGAAGAAAAACACTGTTTCATGTTGATAAAAAACCCGAAGCTTAAACAAAATGGTTCAAATGGCTCTAAGCACTATGGGACTTAGCATCTGAGGTCATCAGTCCCCTAGACTTAAAACTACCCAAACGTAACTAACCTAAGGACATCACACACATCCACGCCCGAGGCACGATTCGAACCTGCGACTGTAGCAGCGGCGCAGTTCCGACTGATGCTCCTAGAACCGCTCGGCCACAGCTGCCGGCTGAAGGCTAAACCGCTCTTAGTCAATGGAACACGGATGGTTGTAACAATACTCATTGAGTTTACAATTAATGGTCAGCTGATAGTCACCGGGAAAACTGTTGTGGTACTATGGATAAACTTAACACCATCTGATCCAAGCATGTCTCTTCAATTGATAAGAAGACAGTTGCGATTACCATAAACAAGTCGTAGGGACAAAGCCTTCAAAGAGCAGGATTACCAAGTCCTGTCTTTAACTAATGGACAACTGTATGTCGCTTTTTCAAGGATAACTAAATGAATTAACATTTGTCTATCCATTAAAGAAAACGGGAAAAAAGTACACGAAGATTACATTCTTATGTCAAATACCGTCTACACCAAGGTATTGTAATGCTTTGTACAGAATTTTTTTCATATTTATGTGCGTGGAAATGTATCTACAAGGATGTATCAAACATTCATGATTATAATTTCACGTCCCTCATTTGGAAGATATTTTCTCTTCATTCCCACAACTACCATTATCCAAATGACTAGACTTATTACAATTTTGTTATTATTTAAAACTACAAAAGTGTGCAAGTTTCGAAGGGGACCCTGGTTTATGTGTTTCAACGGTTACGGTCATGCGTTCCCACTTACAGAACGCGTATTTAATGGCTCCTAGAAACAACAAAAAATTTATTTTTAGTGTTGCATTTAATTTGTAAGACCTGACAACGTCACTTTCTTGTAATGTTTGACCAAATTTAAAAATATTCAATTATGTCATAATTTATTAGGTAAGAGGGGTACTATTACTTTAAATTTAAGGCTGACAATATGCGAAGTGTTAAGGTACAGTCTATGTATATGCCTTGAGGCAATATAATTGATGGCCCGCAAACTATCCAGACTTTTTTCAATGAGGACTTCAGAATTAGAGTACTTGGCAACTTCCAACAAATTTTCACATAATTTCAAAACTTTTCGAAACCTTGTCTCGCTAACCCCCCCCCCCCCAAAAAAAAAGAAATGGAAAAAATTTAGAAGGAAGGTCAGCAGTGGCCGTAATTTTGATGGTTTATTAAAAGCAAAATCGATTTTCGATCACATAATGATCATTTTCAGTGCTTTAGCGTACAAATTAAAGCTCTTAGGCACTGGTGTCTAGTTATTAGCAGTCACAGAAGCTATAAAACGATCACAATAATTTTATTTATCACTCTATGGCGTCGCCAATCGAGGAAAAAAAGTTTATCGGCTACTACATTTTCGTTGTACCTGCAGCAAAACTTCAGCATCATGAATGACTTTTTAATTTATTACTTCTTTACAGCTGTCTGTATTCGCAACACATTTTGCAGATGATATCCACACATATCGCCGAATGTACTTCAAAATTATGTCATTGTACAACACATAGTTCAGGAGATACGACACAAACATTGAGATGCGTGAAAAATTCATTTGGAAAGTAATATGCTTAACTAATCCGCATGCCACCGCAAGGTGTATGGTGGAGGGTACGTTGTACTACCTCTAGTCATTCCCTTTCCCGTTCCACTCGCAAATCGAGCGACGAGAAAGGGCCTGTATTTGCTTCAGAGCAAACTCTAATTTCTCTTCTCTACGCGGTCCTTTTGCGAAATGTACGAGGAGCGTTCAGTACGTAAGGCAACACTTTTTTTTCTCGGCCAATTCTGATTTAAGGAATGCGAGCTTTACTGTGGTACATTTGAGGTATTCCCGCTTCAGCATCTATAGTTCCATGAAGTTACGATAGGTGACGGCCCTATATGTAACCTTCAAAATGGCGTCTGTAAAGGAGGTGTGTTCCAGGCAGAGTGCTATCGTTGAGTTTCTTTTGGCGGAAAACCAGCATCGCAGATGTTCATAGGCAGTTGCAGAATGTCTACGGGTATCTGAAGTAATGGAAATGCCGTTTGGCTATGGCATCCCGTCGGGCAGAGCGTTCGCCTGGTGCAAGTCTTGCGAGTTGACGCCACTTCGGCGACTTGCGCGTCGATGGGGATGAAATTATGATGATAAGGACAACACAACAACCGGTCCCTGAGCGGAGAAATTTTCGACGAACCAGGAATTGTACCCGGGTCGTTAGGTATGACATTCCGTCGCGCTGACCACTCTGGTACCAGGGGCGGACAGATCTGAAGTGACAAAAGCACGGTGAGTCGTTGGCAAGATGTGTGTCATCATCGGAAACAAGTCGCGCAGATTGTCCCACTCCCGCGTGCAGATCGGCCGCACACAGCTGTGACTCCTGCAGTGTTGGAGGGCGCGGATGTTCTCATCCGAGGCTATCGACGGATCACAATAAAAAACCTTGCTGCACAACTGGACGTCTCTGTTAGTAGCGCTGACACACTCGTCCACCAGTTTCGGCACACAAAGCAGTGAACACGCTGGGTTCCTCGCCGCCTACTTCTACATCTACATTCTACATTTTAACTCCGCAAGCCACCCAACGGTGTGTGGCGGAGGGCACTTTACGTGCCACTGTCATTACCTCCCTTTTCTGTTCCAGTCACGTATGGTTCGCGGGAAGAACGACTGTCTGAAAGCCTCCGTGCGCGCTCTAATCTCTCTAATTTTACATTCGTGATCTCCTCGGGAGGTATAAGTAGGGGGAAGCAATATATTCGATACCTCATCCAGAAACGCACCCTCTCGAAACCTGGCGAGCAAGATACACCGCGATGCAGAGCGCCTCTCTTGCAGAGTCTGCCACTTGAGTTTGCTAAACATCTCCGTAACGCTATCACGGTTACCAAATAACGCTGTGACGAAAGGCGCCGCTCTTCTTTGGATCTTCTCTATCTCCTCCGTCAACCCGATCTGGTACGGATCCCACACTGTTGAGCAATACTCAAGTATAGGTCGAACGAGTGTTTTGTAAGCCACCTCCTTTGTTGATGGACTACATTTTCTAAGCACTCTCCCAATGAATCTCAACCTGGTACCCGCCTTACCAACAATTAATTTTATATGATCATTCCGCTTCAAATCGTTCCGCACGCATACTCCCAGATATTTTACAGAAGTAACTGCTACCAGTGTTTGTTCCGCTATCATATAATCATACAATAAAGGATCCTTCTTTCTATGTATTCGCAATACATTACATTTGTCTATGTTAAGGGTCAGTTGCCGCTCCCTGCACCAAGTGCCTATCCGCTGCAGATCTTCCTGCATTTCGCTACACTTTTCTAATGCTGCAACTTCTCTGTATACTACAGCATCATCCGCGAAAAGCCGCATGGAACTTCCGACACTATCTACTAGGTCATTTATATATATTGTGAAAAGCAATGGTCCCATAACACTCCCCTGTGGCACGCCAGAGGTTACTTTGACGTCTGTAGACGTCTCTCCACTGATAACAACATGCTGTGTTCTGTTTGCTAAAAACTCTTCAATCCTGCCACACAGCTGGTCTGATGTTCCGTAGGTTCTTACTTTGTTTATCAGGTGACAGTGCGGAACTGTATCGAACGCCTTCCGGAAGTCAAGGAAAATAGCATCTACCTGGGAGCCTGTATCTAATATTTTCTGGGTCTCATGAACAAATAAAGCGAGGTGGGTCTCACACGATCGCTGTTTCCGGAATCCGTGTTGATTCCCACAGAGTAGATTCTGGGTTTCCAAAAACGACATGATACTCGAGGAAAAAACATGTTCTAAAATTCTACAACAGATCGACGTCAGAGATATAGGTCTATAGTTTTGTGCATCTGCTCGACGACCCTTCTTGAAGACTGCGACTACCTGTGCTCTTTTCCGATCATTTGGAATCTTCCGTCCCTCTAGAGACTTGCGGTACACGGCCGTCAGAAGGGGGGCAAGTTCTTTCGAGTACTCTGTGTAGAAACGAATTGGTATTCCGTCAGGTCCAGTGGACTTCCCTCTGTTGAGTGATTTCAGTCGCTTTTCTATTCCTTGGACACTTAAGACATTAGGAGCAACGGAGGACCATCTGTGCGGAATTAGTTGCGCCTTACGACGCTGATCGTGACAGTTTTTTGTCGAACGTCATTAAAAGTGATGAAACGTGGGTTCACCACTTCGAACCGGAAACGAAACGGCAGTCAATGGAGTGGCGCCACACCACCTCTCCTCCAAGAACGAGTTCAAAGGCGCACCATTAGCCGGTAAGGTCATGGCGACAGTCTGTGGGGTTATTCTGCTTGATGTCCTATCTCATGGTGCAACTATCAACTCTGAATGTGTTACACTCAGGAAATTAAAGAAGCGACTTCAACGTGTCTGTCGCCACAAATAATGCAGAAGAACTTCTCATTCTCTATAACAACTCAGGGCCTCGCACAAATCTGCGCAACCGACACGAGCTTACAAAACTTCATTCCACTGCTCTTCCTCATACGTCTTCCATCTGTTTGTCCCAATGAATGATGAAATCGGCGGGAAGCAGTACGTGGATGATCAGGAGGTTATTCATGCAGCAAGACTTCGACCAGCAGATTGGTACCATACAGGCATATAGGCCCATTAAGATGGCGTATTGAACGGAAATAACACGTTTCTTGTAGTGGGCATTTTCGCAGCAGCTGTATATAAATTGTAATTGTTTCAAAGAAAATGCCTTTTCTGCATGATGCACATCGTAATTTTTATTTTTATTTATGCACCCAGACGCGTTTCGCCTTTTTTAACAAGGCATCTTCAGTGGGTGTCCTGAAATATTACATGGTTTGTCCTTTTTACACATAAGTTGGTTACACATCTAGGTTATAGATTTAAAAACAGTTCCCTAACGTTTTTTTATGAAATGGAAAGGTACTTACAGGTAACTTCTAATTCACTGCATCGAAGCAAACTGCTTTTTCTCATCGGGCAACCAGGTAGACATCTTGCAATTCACTTTCAGTTCACTGTTTACGTTACACATCACAGTGACTGCCATCCTTTTAATACAGAGATTCATTTGTTTTTCTAAGTGTTACCAACATTCTCAGTTTTCTGCATTCAGCTGTTTTCTGAATGTGTGTGTGTGTGTGTGTGTGTGTGTGTGTGTGTGTGTGTGTGTGTGTGTGTATTAGAGAGGGAGAGAGATCTCTTTTTCTTTTTAAAAAAATAAAAATTATTTATTTTATTTTTGTTACTGTTTTTATTCATTTATATTTATTCTTAAAAATAATAATAATTATTATTCTTATTATATTTTCCTGTATATACAGATGTGTAATCATTTGTTGGGATTTCTGTCTATTATATGATCAATCGGTGTAAACAGTGAGTCGTTAGTCATATTTACTTGGTCATTTAGTAGTTGTTTCTTTTCAGCCTTTGTTTTGTATATATGATTATTTTCCTGTAGCGTTAGGAGATGTCGTTCATTATTTATTCTAATTATGTTCATATCATTTTCTCTTGTAGTAGGTTTGTGGTTATTTTCTCTCAAATGTTCTGCAAAAGTTGACTGGCTCGTTCCATATTTCAATACTCTGATATGTTCTTTGTATCGAGTGTCAAATGTTCTGCTGGTTTGTCCTATATACCTTCCATCACATGTGTTCACTATAGTTCGTATACTCCTGCTTTTTGGTAGATATCTGTGTTTTTTGTTATTTTTGGAATGTGGCTTTGCATTGAATTGTCTGTTTTGAACGCTACGTTTATCCCTTGTTTTTCGAAAATAACGTTATTTTATGTGGCTAAACATAGGATTCAAAACAGACAATTCAATCCAAAGGCATATTCCAAAAATAGCAAATAATAATGTTGAGAAATAGCGATTTGTAGCCAAAAGAGTGGGAATAGTATGGTGCATTGGAATACTGAACAAAACCAATCTACTTTCAGAAAAAAGTGACTTGCATTACTTATTAAATCATCTCTCGTACATTGGCAGAAGTAGAATCGTCCTGCAGTCGGTCGCGCATGCAGGTTCTCTAAACGTTCTCAGTAATGTTATAGAAATGAACGTCGTTTACCTTCCAGGGATTCCCATTTGAGTTCATGAAGCATCTCTGTAATACTTGCGTGTTAGTCGAATCTACCGGTAACAATTCTAGTAGACCGCCTCTGAATTACTTCGATGTCTTTCTTAATCCGATCTTGGATCCCAAACACTCGCGGAGGACTCAAGAATGGGTTGCACTAGTATTCGATACGCAGTTTCCTGTATAGGTTGTAAGAGGTCCATGACTAAGGAATTTCTTCATTCAATCGCAAGTCACCATAGTGGCGCTAAAGAACTTGTGGAGCGGCGGCAGAACCGCCGCGAGAGGGGTCTCCCGGCCACCAATGCCATACGCTCATTTATTCCTAAGGAATTTATTGCTAGCGCACTCGAGCAGATGTAACTTCGATGGATTGCTCACGCGCTGCCTGCGATTTGTAAGCTACAATAGAGTCGCAGACCAGAGAGCAGTGTCGCAACAGTTGTAGTAGTAGCTGGCAGTCAGGCGGTTGGGTCAGGTCGCTCTTAGAGAGAGTTGTCGAGTTGTATAGCTCACAGGGAGCACTTGTGTCCTGTATGGAATTACCAGAGCCGGTCGTGGAGAACGATGGCGGTGCTTGAGCGATGTAGTGTAAGGTAAAAGCAAAAATTATTATTATTTATTGCCGCGCGCATATGTAATTTGCAACAACTCATTTTGTACTATTGCTATATCAAAGTCACATGTAAATAAATTTCAATAGTTTTTCAATAATAATCTTTCTTAGAAAAATAACTTTTGACGGTCATTCATCTGAATTTAAAGTTTTTACTAGTTTCTCCTATCCATAGTCATGCCAATTATCGTAAATAAAATCTAGTGGCCATCATTGCACTGGGCTGTGCCAGAAAAATTTCTTATAGGAGCAGATATATGTATGCGTTATCCGGCGACATAATTGACGCAAGAATCTTCAGTTTATTCAGAATGACTTTTCTGGGCCATGACGCAACATTGCTGACGTCCAGATTTACCAGTTTAGATTCACAGTCAGTTAACTATTGAAAGATTACATTGTAACCTCCCCGCAAAATTTTACAATATCAATAATAATGAAATTGTAACCTCCCCGCAATAATATGAAAAGTCAATGTTAATGAAATGTGCCAAATGTAAACTCCCCACAAAAATGAATAATAAAAATGAGCCAAGCGTGACCTCCTAAACAGAATTAACCTTAAGGAATGAAGATTGATCATGAACCTACACAATAAAATTAATTAAATAATGAAGCATAAACTATGTGTAACATCTGAACACAAATAATTAAACCTGACAAATTTTATAAGGGCAGCGGCGCTGACCTTCAGCCCTGTGCAATAATTAAACCTGAACACAAAAACCAAAATTCTTACATCAGTAAACTCCATCAATATCTGCTCTTATTTTTCGGCACAGCTCCGTGCAATGCTGGCCGATGTTTAAGTTAAATTCTTGGAGGGAATGCATAGGAAGTATTACTTGACTTGAAATGAATCTTTTTGTTTTAAAAACAGTTGCTTTATAAGAAAATTATTATTGGGGCAATTCTTGAACAAATTAGTTACAATTAACATATGTCATTAGCTGAGCGCAATGCTGCTTCATTACCTTCGATAACAATATACCTCGTCCTGAACCGTGACCAGAGATGGAAGGAGAACACGCCGCCGACGCATGCCGGCGCCCGCTCAGTACAACCGTCCACTCGCTACAACTACTGCCGACTGAGTGCCATTCGCAACTGACTACTCGCAACTCAACACTCGCGCGGTCAAGCGCAGACTAGCAACGATAAATAACTCTCTGGTCAGAGATTCTGTCATGCCTCGCCATTGCTGGTAATGAATACGTACGCGTTTGAACATATATACATGAGTTACATTTTTATTGGGAGGTTAGTCAGATTTTTATTGCGAGGTTACGGAAAGAATTTATGTGTTGGGACGTTACAAGGTGGGCTACGCTTTCTTCGAATTCTCCAAACAAACTGAAGTCGACTGCTTCCCTGCTGCCGACCACACACGCTCGTTCCATTTCGTATCGCTTTACAACGTTACGCCCAGATATTAATCGACGCGACTGTACCACGCAGCACAGCACTAATACTGAGTATAAAAAATTACAGTATTGTTTTTCCTACTCATCTCCATTAACTTAAGTTTTTCTACAGTTTAAGCGAGCTGCCATTCATCACACCAAATAGAAATTCCGTGTAAGTCACCTTGAACTCTTTCTACAGTTACGATACCTTCCCGTACACCATAGTATCATCAGAAAACAGTTGCAGATTTTTGGTTCAAATCGTTGGTTCAAATGGCTCTGAGCACTATGCGACTTAACTTCTGAGGTCATAGGTCGCCTAGAACTTAGAACTAATTAAATCTAACCAACCTAACGACATCAACACATCCATGCCCGAGGCAGGATTCGAACCTGCGACCGTAGCGGTCGCTCGGTTCCAGACTGTAGCGCCTAGAACCGCACGGCCACTCCGGCCGGCCAGATTTTTGGTCCTATGTCCCGAGATCAATTACGCATTTAAAGAATAATAACGGTCCTGTCGCACTTCCCTGGGACACACCCCACGGTACTCTTGTCTTTGATGAACACTCACCGTCCACGACAACTTACTGGGTTCTGTTACTTCAGAAGTCTTCCAGCTGCTCGCACATCTGAGAACCTTTACGTATACTTGGGATTTTGTCAACAGACAGCAGTATGGAACCATGCCAAACGCTCTCCGGAAATGTATGAAAATAGAATCTGCTCATTGTCTTTCAACCATGGCTCGCAGGGTAACGCGTGAAAAAGTGGCAAGCTGATTTTAGCACGAGAGATGGTTTCTAAATCGCTGCTGATTTGTGGACAGATGCTTTCCTGCCTTAATGAAATTTCTTATATTCGAACTGAGAATACGCTCGAGGCTTCTGCAGGAAAACCGATGTTAAATGTGTTGGTCTGTAGTGTCGTGGGCCGTTCTTTCACGCATTATACAGGGTGGTCCATTGATAGTGAGCGGGCCAAATATCTCACGAAATAAGAATCAAACGAAAAAACTACAAAGAAAGAAAGTCGTCTAGCTTCAAGGGGGAAACCAAATGGGGCTATGGTTGGCCCGCTAGATGGCGCTGTCATAGGTCAAACGGATATCAGTTGCGTTTGTTTAAATAGGAACCCCCATTTTTTATTATATGTTCGTGTAGTACAAAAAGAAATATGAATATTTTAGTTGGACCACTTTTTTCGCTTTGTGACAGATGCCGCTGTAATGGTCACAAACGTATAAGTATGTGGTATCACGCAACATTCCGCCAGTGCGGACGGCATTTGCTTCGTGATACATTACCCATGTTAAAAAGGACCATTAAACAGTTGCGGAAAAGGTCGATATCGTGTTGATGTATGGCTATTGTGATCAAAATGCCCAACGGGCGTGCGCTATGTATGCTGCTCGGTATCCTGGACGACATCGTCCAAGTGTCCGGACCGTTCGCCGGATAGTTACGTTATTTAAGGAAAAAGGAAATGTTCAGCTACATGTGAAACGTCAACCACGACCTGCAACAAATGATGATGCCCAAGTAGGTGTTTTAGCTGCTGTCGCGGCTAATCCGCACATCAGTAGCAGACAAACTGCGCGAGAATCGGGAATCTCAAAAACGTCGGTGTTGAGACTGCTACATCAACATCGATTGCACCCGTACCGTATTTCTATGCACCAGGAATTGGATGGCGACGACTTTGAACGTCGTATGCAGTTCTGCCACTGAGCACAAGAGAAATTACGGGACCATGAAATATTTTTTGCACGCGTTCTATTTAGCGACGAAGCGTCATTCACCAACAGCGGTAACGTAAACTGGCATAATATGCACTACTGGGCAACGGAAAATCCACGATGGCTGCGACAAGTAGAACATCATCGATCTTCGCGGGTTAATTTATGGTGAGGCATTATGGGCGGAAGTATAATTGGCCCCCATTTTATCGATGGCAATCTAAATGGTGCAATGTATGCTGATTTAATACGTAATGTTCTACCGATGTTATTACAAGATGTTTCACTGCATGACAGAATGGCGATGTACTTCCAACATGATGGATGTCCGGCACATAGCTCGCGTGCGGTTGAAGCATATTTCATGACAGGTGGATTGGTCGTCGAAGCACCATTCCATGGCCCGCACGTTAACCGGATCTGACGTCCCCGGATTTCTTTCTGTGGGGGAAGTTGAATGATATTTGCTATCGTGATCCACCGACAAAGCCTGACAACATGCGTCAGCTCATTGTCAATGCATGTGCGAACATTACGGAAGGCGAACTACTCGCTGTTGAGAGGAATGTCGTTACACGTATTGCCAAATGCACTGAGGCTGACGGACATAATTTGACCATTTATTGCATTAATGTGGTATTTACAGGTAATCACGCTGTAACAGCATGCGTTTTCAGAAATGATAAGTTCACAAACGTAAATGTATCACATTGGAACAACCGAAATAAAATATTCAAACGTACCTACGTTCTGTATTTCAATTTAAAAATACCTGCCTGTTACCAACTGTTCATCTAAAATTGTGAACCATGTGTTTGTGACTACTACAGCGCCATCTATCACAAAGCGAAAAAAGTGGTCCAACTAAAACATTCATATTTCTTTTCGAACTACACGAATATGTAATAAAAAATGGGGGTTCCTACTTAAAAAAAAAAAAAAAACGCAGTTGATATCCGTTTGACCTATGGTAGTGCCATCTAGCGGGCCAACCATAGCGCCATCTGGTTTCCCCCCTTCAAGCTAGACAAGTTTCGTTCTTTGTAGTTTTTTCGTTTGACGCTTATTTCGTGAGATATTTAGCCCGGTCTCGATCAGTGGAGCACCCTGTATAATACACTCCTGGAAATTGAAATAAGAACACCGTGAATTCATTGTCCCGGGAAGGGGAAACTTTATTGACACATTCCTGGGGTCCGATACATCACATGATCACACTGACAGAACCACAGGCACATAGACACAGGCAACAGAACATGCACAATGTCGGCACTAGTACAGTGTATATCCACCTTTCGCAGCAATGCAGGCTGCTATTCTCCCATGGAGACGATCGTAGAGATGCTGGATGTAGTCCTGTGGAACGGCTTGCCATGCCATTTCCACCTGGCGCCTCAGTTGGACCAGCGTTCGTGCTGGACGTGCATACCGCGTGAGACGACGCTTCATCCAGTCCCAAACATGCTCAATGGGGGACAGATCCGGAGATCTTGCTGGCCAGGGTAGTTCACTTACACCTTCTAGAGCACGTTGGGTGGCACGGGATACATGCGGACGTGCATTGTCCTGTTGGAACAGCAAGTTCCCTTGCCGGTCTAGGAATGGTAGAACTATGGGTTCGATGACGGTTTGGATGTACCGTGCACTATTCAGTGTCCCCTCGACGATCACCAGTGGTGTACGGCCAGTGTAGGAGATCGCTCCCCACACCATGATGCCGGGTGTTGGCCCTGTGTGCCTCGGTCGTATGCAGTCCTGATTGTGGCGCTCACCTGCACGGTGCCAAACACGCATACGACCATCATTGGCACCAAGGCAGAAGCGACTCTCATCGCTGAAGACGACACGTCTCCATTCGTCCCTCCATTCACGCCTGTCGCGACACCACTGGAGGCGGGCTGCACGATGTTGGGGCGTGAGCGGAAGACGGCCTAACGGTGTGCGGGACCGTAGCCCAGCTTCATGGAGACGGTTGCGAATGGTGCTCGCCGATACCCCAGGAGCAACAGTGTCGCTAATTTGCTGGGAAGTGGCGGTGCGGTCCCCTACGGCACTGCGTAGGATCCTACGGTCTTGGCGTGCATCCGTGCGTCGCTGCGGTCCGGTCCCAGGTCGACGGGCCGACCACTGGCGACAACATCGATGTACTGTGGAGACCTCACGCCCCACGTGTTGAGCAATTCGGCGGTACGTCCTCCCGGCCTCCCGCATGCCCACTATACGCCCTCGCTCAAAGTCCGTCAACTGCACATACGGTTCACGTCCACGCTGTCGCGGCATGCTACCAGTGTTAAAGACTGTGATGGAGCTCCGTATGCCACGGCAAACTGGCTGACACTGACGGCGGCGGTACACAAATGCTGCGCAGCTAGCGCCATTCGACGGCCAACACCGCGGTTCCTGGTGTGTCCGCTGTGCCGTGCGTGTGATCATTGCTTGTACAGCCCTCTCGCAGTGTCCGGAGCAAGTATGGTGGGTCTGACACACCGGTGACAATGTGTTCTTTTTTCCATTTCCAGGAGTGTATGTTGCCTACCGAGAAATAAAATTCAGACTTTCCAAATGGAAAGACGGATGTTCTTGGAGACTAAATGACAGAGGTTTCATACATGCAGTTACACCAAGGTGTGTGTGTGTGTGTTGGGGCTTATGGGCGCTCAACGTCCAGGTCATCAGCGCCCTGACACACATTAAAAAGAATGAATGGTTACACCAATGAACTTGTTCGCTAACAAAAATTAACAATTATGTAGGAATGGTGTCTGCTCTTTCGGTCATGCAAGTCTGAAAGGTCTGACACCATAACTATGTAATATGTATATCGATCTTTCAGTACGGTATACAATAAGTCCGACACCTCGCAGGAATACAGTAGGGCTGCGAGCGTAGAGGAACAGTGACTAGGGGACACTATTCTATAGTGTGCGGCCACGTGGAGATTTGGGTCGGACGGGAGGCGCTCACGGGTAGCTGAAGCAGTTACGGTGACTGCTCGCTTGAAGCGGGAAATCAGAGTTCGAATCCTGGTTCGGCACAAATTTTCATCTGTCGACACTGAGTTATTTCTATGGTCCAATGCAGGGAAGGTCGGAAATTTCTTTGGACAAGTATAAAAAATAAACAAGATGGTCACATAGCAAAAGTAATACTATCAAAAAAGAAAAAAAAAAGAACAAGGGAAAGCATATTTTCAACAGTATATGTAAGAAGATAATTGAACGAGTGTAATGTGGTGTATCAGGAACAGTCCTCGAAAACAGAAACGGGTTGAATTAAAAATGAAATACCACATCGGATGCTGAAAGATATTCAGTTTTCCCCAAGTAAAGGTATATATTAATGTGACAAAACAGTGTGTATGGATGATTATCTCACAACCTTCGGCAATACACCCTACTATTAGTACGAAATATAAAGTTATCTAACCTACTATAAGTTTTTTTTCACTGTGCTTTGGCCAGCCACGAGTGGGTGTTTGACGTAAGCTAAGTGTTAAACTAAAAAGTTCAAATTTGTGTGAATATGCGAAGAGAGCAGCTACTGGAGAGCTTATGGTTTATAAAATTATTACTCTAAAATTGCAAAATCGTGCAGAAAAATGTAAAAAGCGAGATGATGTACTTGGAATACGCTTCGATTTTATGCAAAATCATTCTTTGATGAAAATACCAGTATAACAAATTTTTTATTATTGGCAACTCTGAGTGAACACATTTAGTATTCATAATCTTAGTATTCATATTCTTAAAGACAATAAAATACATTTCTGTTCAAATCATTAAGGTACTGCCTATAAGCCTTCAAATAAGGTATATTAATTTCTGTTTCTTTACGTTCAGAATAATATCATCTTATCAGTGAAAAAACTAAAAATTTTTTCAGACAACAGCAAGGCTCAAAGTAAAAATCATACTGACATTCAACTTTTGCTTGCGCAGATTTGCTTGGGACTGTTTTGTAAAATTCTCCACTATTTCCCACAAACATGTCAAATGATGAAGTAGTATTAAAACTAAGTGAGACGTGAAATCTATTGGAGACTATTCCAAGAAGCAGCGACAGGTTAGCGGCACATTTGAAATGCCATCCAGTAATACTCGTAGTTATAGGTGTAAGTAGGCTGTTTAGGCTTTCTTATTGGTAACGCCACCTCTGTCTGAAAATCACTGGCTGTGCTGTGTGCAGTCTGTGGCTGCTTTGCATTGTTGTAATACTCGCCGTTGTAGTGTTAGGCAGCTGGCTGTGAACAGCACGTAGCGTTGCGCAGTTGGAGGTGAGCCGCCAGCAGTGGTGGATGTGGGGAGAGAGATGGCGGAGTTTTGTAATTTGTCATGAACTGCTATATATATTATGACTATTAAGGTAAATACATTGTTTGTTCTCTATTAATATCTTTCATTTGCTAACTATCCCTATCAGTAGTTAGTGCCTTCCGTAGTTTGAATCTTTTATTTAGCTGGCAGTAGTGGCGCTCGCTGTATTGCAGTAGTTCGAGTAATGAAGATTTTTGTGAGGTAAGTGATTTCTGAAAGGTATAGTTTAATGTTACTCAGGGCGATTCTTTTGCAGGGATTTTTGAAAGTCAGATTGCGTTGCGCTAAAAATATTGTGTGTCAGGTTAAGCACAGTCATGTATAAATTGTTCAAAGGGGACGTTTCATAGGGTAGACTGGATGGAGCAGTATGCAGCCGGCCCGAGTGGCCGTGCGGTTCTAGGCGCTACAGTCTGGAGCCGAGCGACCGCTACGGTCGAAGGTTCGAGTCCTGCCTCGGTCATAGACGTGTGTGATGTGCTTAGGTTAGTTAGGTTTAATTAGTTCTAAGTTCTAGGCGACTAATGACCTCAGAAGTTAAGTCGCATTGTGCTCAGAGCACACAGTAGTATGTACAGACGAAAACATTAGCGCATGATGGGGAAAAATGATTTACGGGCAAATGTAAACAATACATTTGCTATAAATGTCGTAACTTCTAATAATATCCTGAGTATCAGAAAACTAGTGACCAAAATTTTCCAAAGACTTGCTGCTAAATAGCCATTCTCGTGTTATGCCTCATGCATAACTTAGTGAATTTTCTTATTCGAACGAAAATCTGGATTTGTAAGTGTCAGTGCTAGGATAGTGTTGAATATGGGAATGAAGTTACGCAAAACGTATTTTCTTTGGAAAAGAATGGTGCCTGAAATGTAACATTGCCCACAAAAATGGAACACTACGTTAAAATTCAACGTTATTCAGAAGATGATATACTAAGATCCAACAGAAGTTAATTCCTCCAATGAAGATATACTGAATTAGTCATCTAGTGACAAAGAATGTGCTCGGGACTAGCTGTGACATGATGACGCAGTGTATATCCAGTATTGTACTTGTAATTTTGGAAGTTCAATTTGGAATATGTACTATACGACTAAAGTAACATGTTATTAAGCTGTAGCAATGATTAATCACAGCAAGTCTGTCTCGTTTCTTTGATGTTGAGTTATTTCATCCCATAGTACTTTTGGTCAAGCTGGGTTTGGCTGTTCATTGGTTTGCATACATTCTTTATCTCTTGTTTCATTTTACTGGCACACATGAAAACAGCAACATTGTGTCCACTTCACATGTAGTGCCTTACGTATTTTTTTATGGACAAAAAAGATTTATAAACTGCAGAACAGCGTGAAATTTAGGGTATGTCCCTTGTCTACTCTGTATTGTTGTGATGGATGCAGACTTTTTCAATGATACTTGGTGGAAAAATTCTTATTTGCTTAATCTACACTTCATTCGAGAGACGTGATAAGTCAAGGTCCGGTTGAATAATATTGTGGAAATTTGTTTGATATATCAGGCTCAAATATGCACAGTTAACCTTCTTGAACACTATGTAGGGGAAACGACTATAAATACTGCGTAATTATTGGAAGAGAGAGTTTTCTTTCCTTATCTCAAAAGTTATATTCCTTAACTTTTCAGCTTTCTGCGATGATCGATTCAGTTAAGAAATGATGAAGTAGTGTTAAAACTAAGTGAGACGTGAAACCTGTTGGAGACGATTCCAACAAGCAGCGACAGGTTAGCGGGACATTTGAAATTGCATCCTGTAATATTTGTAGCTATGGGGTAGAGTAGATGTAGTAGTTATGTACAGACGAAAACATTAGCGCATAATAGGGAAAAATGACTTACGGTATTAAATCAGATGAAACACTGGTGACTTTTTGAAAAGGTATGACGTTTTCGTCAGCTGTACTTAAATGGCCTTTCCCTGGTTTCACCTGGTTATTTACGAGACCTTGCAACAACAAATGCGGGCTATACCAAGGTCCACTAAATTCTTACAACACTCATGTCATAAACGTTGGCGTGAACTAAGTTCCTGAGAAGAAACCACATCACCGTATGCGGTATCTACTGATTCATGGTGCCAGCAACTTTCCCATTTTCCGTAGCTCACTGGCGTCTACGACATGACTGGTTGCTACCGTTAGCTTTTACCGTCCCCCCTATGTATATAAAAGTTTCCAGGGGCGTCGCTTATCTCCTCCTACAAGCGCCATACACGTGGTTGAGCAGTGTGCTAGCCCTGCCTGTGTCCGCTAGTTCCGAGGACAGCCACCCGCCAGTGTGGCGCTTTCTTCGCGGCCTTCCCTTAACGATGTCGTCAGCGTAATGAGCTAGGCCAAACTTGAACGCTTCCTGCTCTGCAGCCGGCGCACACCCTATTGCACTTCTCGACGTGAACTCCAGGCAATCTCGCGGCCGTCTTAATGGCACTCCACATTTTTCCCCACCTGTTACAATTCTCCAGGGCGTGTCCAAGTTTACTGTTCTTAAATTCAGTCGGATGGCGGTAACTTCTTCGTCTCCTGAGTTACCGCGTGACTTGTGTTTAAGACAAGGCAGAAAGTTCTGGACCAGATGATAAAAGTAATTAGTCTCAAAATAAAAGTAAAAAGTTAGAACAATGTAAAGAAATTCCTCTTTGTCTATAGTTAAACAACAAACGTCTCCGTCCTTAAATTTTAAAATAGTTCTTCTTCAACATTAGACCAGTTGATCTGTAGCGACTTCTTTATCCATCCATCTTCTCTTGGGTATATCAGTGATTCTTTTCGTTTGGGGATTTATTGTAGCAGTTGTTTTGGAATACATTCATCTCTCAAACTTTGATTATTTTCTTTCCATTATTTTCTGCATTGTTTAACCTTTTCGTCAGATTCATACATTCTTTCGGATGATTTTATTTTTTAATCTCTCTCTTTTTACTACCCCCCTGCACTGTTCGCGAAAATCTCATCTCGGCTGCTTGGAGTCTACTAGGTATTCCAGAGTTCGTAATCCAGCTTTTCGTCCGTATGCTCCAAGGTAACTACCATAACGTAAGAAGATGTTAGCAATCAACCTTTTCGTACTTTTACCTGAGCGTTCGTTTCATTGTTCCGTACATCACACTGAAGCTTTCAATCATTTTTTCAATATAAGAATGGCAGCTAACTCTAAATATAGATAACTGTAAATTAATGTAGATGAATAGGAAAAAGAATCCCATGATGTTTGAATACTCCATTAGTAGTGTAGCGCTTGACACAGCCACGTCGATTAAATATTTGGGCGTAACATTGCAGAGCGATATGAAGTGGAACAAGCATGTAATGGCAGTTGTGGGGAAGGCTGTAAGGTGTCAGGCAAATCCAACACCTTCCATGAAAACCCTGGCATGATAAGCAAATGCAGTAGTATGTCACATAGCTCCGAATAAATCGTGACATTAAATTAACCAAAGTAATACGAGTAACGAGTGAGCAAATGGAATACCACAGACTAACACAAGAATGCCTAAATGCATGTCATACCTTCCCACCGTGAGACAGACACAGTTCTGAGGGGAGAAACGAGAACAGAAGCCGAGAGCAGAACCGTGTTAAGCTAGAAGGCCCTATGATAAGGGACGGACTGGACACCCACGTCACCAGCTAACCACTAGGACCACCCCAGCTGCAAGTTTCAGCGTGAGACTTTTTCGCGTGTCTGTTACGTCAGGACCACCCCCCAGCCCATGTTAAAAGCTAGAGCCCTCCAGAAGAACAGCATAGACCTTACGATAACACAAAAAGGGCCACCCCCCAGCCGCAGGTTTTAGCGTGAGACTTTCTCGCGTCTCTCTTACGTTAGGACCATCCCCCAGCCCACGTTACAAGATAGAGCCCTCCAGAAGAACAGTATAGATCTTACGATAACACTAAAGGACCACACCAGCTGCAAGTTTTAGTGTGAGACTTTTTCGCGTCTCTGTTACGTTGCAAACTTTAAAAACATTGCCCCACCACGAAAAGTATAACGTTTCTCATTGGATAGACAGAATTTTTGTAGGCGGAGCTTAAGGTTAACATTGAGACCCTGATTGGTCAGATGAAAACACAGCCAGATAGTTTTTTTAAACCAACTTTGGTAAATTGTAGTAAGGAGAAGTTAGGAGTCAGTTGCTTCCGAGACGGCGAGGCGAGCGGATCTGTGCTGTCCGCCGCCCCCTGATGAACACCGACAAGGTATTGAATGCACGCTATTCCGCATAACAGCGCATAAAGCTTCACTCAGAACTGCAGAAGTCTCATCTGTTACACCCCCTTTTTGTGTAATACTAGTGTCGATCGTCAATTTAAGCTCATGGTGTTCACATTTGCCACTTGAAGTAAAAATCTGAAACGTGATGATTTTTCTGTTATATAGTTATTGAGAAGCCACATCAGCCACTGTAATTTGCGACAAGTTAGATAAGTAATTACAGATAATTGAGGGTCACTGTAGACCATTTTGATAGTTTTCTCTCTTGTGAAACTTAATTTAAACCTAGATTATAGATGTGATATGGCATAGGTCATCCTTCAATCCATTGTAGAACTTGGAAACCCACTCAGGGAATATTCGTTCACATTTTTGTTGAACGCAGTTGGTTTTTAACATCCTGTATTAAAACATTTCCTTTTATCAATAGTACAATTTATAAACAATGTTTTGTGAGTAGAATAAAATTTCCAATGGTAAACTGAACTGCTTTTTCGACGTTATTTTGTCAGCTAACTAAAAATAGGAAAGCCTTGAACCCCTTCCACTAAATTTAGTTAGTATTAAGATTCTTTTACAGGGAGTGCAGTGGAGCTGGCGCTGAAATCATTAAGTATTTGGTTATATCATCGCTCGTCTCACTGAACTCTTCTGAACTCTACGTGTCATGTGTGGCCTGGCGTCTCCTTACCAGCAACAGGTCCCAGGTTCAAACTAGTCAATTCCCTAAAAAACACGCTCAGAGCGTCGTTGCGCGAAAGTGGTAGGGAGACACGATATAGAACAAACAGACACCACGCAGAATGTTAGAAGGCGGATAGTCGTCTTCGGTTCATTGGTAGAATTTTGGGAAGATGTGGTTCATCTGTAAAGGAGACCGTTTATAAAACACTAACACGGCCTATTCTTGAGTACTGCTCGAGCGTTTGGGATCCCTATCAGGTCGGATTGAGGGAGGACATAGAAGCAATTCAGAGGCAGGCTGCTATATTTGTTACTGGTAGGTTTGATCATCACACGAGTGTTACGGAAATGCTTCAGGAACTCGGGTGGGAGTCTCTGGAGGAAAGGAGGCGTTCTTTTCGTGAATCGCTACTGAGGAAATTTAGAGAACCAGAATTTGAGGCTGACTGTCGCCAACTTACAATTCACGGAAAGACCACAAAGATACGATAAGAGAAATTAGAGCTCGTACAGAGACATATAGGCAGTCATTTTTCCCTCGTTCTGTTTGGGAGTGGAACAGGGAGAGAAGATGCTTGTTGTGGTACGAGGTACCCTCCGCCACGCACCGTATGGTGGATTGCGGAGTATGTATGTAGATGTAGATGTAGATATCAACTTGGCCGGGGTATGACATGTCACTATCCAAGACTCTGAAGGCGTTAAATTGTATAAGGGGCAGTCAAATGAAACCGAGACACACAGAACAGAAGTAAGTATACTCTTTATTTTTTCTGAAGCAACCCCATAAGTTTTAATACATTTTTCCCGTTTAGAGAACAGACGGTGAATGTCTTCTTGGTAAAATGTTTGCAGTTGCCTATTGAATCACGATTGCGCACAGGCGAGAACCTCTTCGCCCAAAGTAGACCGTTGGCCATGAATGTCTTCCTCCAGGGCTTCAGAAATATCATACGGAAATCGCATCGGGGCTTAATGGAGGATGTGTAAAACGGCTTCCAGCGAAACGTATGCAGGGTACGCGAAACAACAATGGCAACGTGTGATTAAAATCCTTTTGTGTACTAGGTCATGCTATTCTGTAAAATGAGAGACGAAGTATACTGGGTGGTTACAATTAACCACAGAAACTAATTACCGTACGACGACCACACTGGGTAGCATTAATGTCAAGGACATGGGGAAGAGAAGTAATGCAGAATCAATTCAACTGAAACACTTCTAATGTGCTGCTACGGTACATAGTCCCATTACATACCGGTACCATTAATGTTGCAAAAGGGGCTTAATATTGCGCCCATCAGTGTCCAGAAGATCCTGAAAGCGCAGGATTGCATTCTGCACAGCAGAACGCAGCTTTTCAGTAGGTATGCTGGCTACCTCTCTTGATATGCTGCGCTTCAGTGTGAAGCTCCCATGGTAAACACTCTCCTTCAGGTAGTCCCACAACCAGAAATCACCGGGAGTGAGATCTGGTGACCGTGCCGGCCAAGCATTTGTAAACGATCCGCTGATAATTCGGTCGTTTCCAAATGTATTCCGGAGAAGCAGATGAACTTCACGAGCGGTGTACGGTGGAGCCCCATCTTGCACGGAAACTGTTGAGTTCAATGCGTCTCTGTCCTGTAGGGCGGGTATGACATGCTGGGGAAGCATATCGCCTATCACTGGCCTATCACACTGTTCGTCGTTGGTCCTTGAGCGCCAACCTGTTAAAAAAATAATGGGCCATTAACGAAAGTAGCCGTGAAGCCACGCCACACGGTGACACGTTCACCATACAGAGGAACTTCATGCACAGTTACTGCGGGTGAAGATCCCCACACTCGGCAGTTCCGTGGGTTCACCTCACCCGTCAAAGAAAAATGAGATTCGTCTGTCCGTAGGATGTTCCATGGCCAGTCCTCGTCAACTTCAGTCCTTGCGAGAAAGTGCATTCTGTGGTGCAAGCCACTGTGCGATATGGACCTTGTACGGATGCCATTTGAGAATGGTTCGAATCACCTTCCGTACAGTGGACCACGAGATGTTCAACTGTCGTAACACAGCACGCGCACTGCCTGGCGATCGGGAATTGCGCGCAGCGTTGTCTGCCGTACCAACAGGGATTTCATCAACCACCTGTGGTGCAACCGGTCGTCGGCCTCTTCCCATAGCGACGCCCAGTTCTCCAGTTCACTCGCACTTCTTCATCATGCTCCAAACAGCAGGTGGAGAAAGAGGACCCTTCCGTAATCCTTTCAGCCGGCGATACTCTCGAAGTACAGCCGCAGCATTACTGTTGTTTCGATAGCAGAGCTTCATCACTGATGGCCTGCTCCTTTTGTCCAAGCTCATGTTGAGACGTCACTGCGACTGCGACTGTTCCAAGCTCATGCTGACATGTCAATAAGTGCACTGCAACTGGTCAGATGAGTGAGACTACGCGTCATGATGACTGAACATGGCACCTGGTGGTCATAGTTGGAACTGGACGGTGCCGCTGTGACGCAGGGAAATCATGCATCCCATACTCCGGGCATAAATGCTACCAAGTTTGGTACTCGTACGGAAATTAATTTCCGTGTTAGAACGTGTTAAACAGGGAAAGTTTAAGTATAGCCACACGGTCCACATTTAGATCGAATTGCAGTGGTCTTCTTCAGAGCGATGAACTGTAGGGCTCCAAATACGAACCTACACAACTAGCCATTGAAATTGCTACGCCAAGAAGAAATGCAGATGATAAACAGGTATTCATTGGACGAATATATTATGCTAGAACTCACATGTGATTACATTTTCACGCAATTTGGGTGCATAGATCCTCAGAAATCAGTGCTCAGAACAACCACCTCTGGCCGTAATAACGGCCTTGATACGCCTGGGCATTGAATCAAACAGCTTGGATGGGGTGTACAGGTACAGCTGCCCATACAGCTTCAACACGATACCACAGTTCATCAAGAGTAGTGACTGGCGTATTGTGACGAGCCACCATTGACCAGACGTTTTCAGTTGGTGAGAGATCTGGAGAATGTGCTGGCCAGGGCAGCAGTCGAACATTTTCTGTATCCAGAAAGGCCCGTACAGGACCTGCAACATGCGATCGTGCATTATCCAGCTGAAATGTAGGGTTTCGCTGGAATCAAATGAAGGGTAGAGCCGCGGGTCGTAACACATCTGAAATGTAACGTCCACTGTTCAAAGTGCCGTCAATGCGAACGAGAGGTGACCGAGACGTGTAACCAATGGCACCTCATACCATCACGCCGGGTGATATGCCAGTATGGCAACGACGAATACACGCTTCCAATGTGCGTTCACCGCGATGTCGCCAAACACGGATGCGACCATAATGAGGCTGTAAACAGAACCTGGATTCATCCGAAAAAATGACGTTTTGCTATTCGTGCACCCAGGTTCGTCGTTGAGTACACCATCACAGGCGATCCTGTCTGTCATGCAGCGTCAAGGGTAACCGCAGCCATGGTCTCCGAGCTGATAGTCCATGCTGCTGCAGACGTCGTCGGACCGTTCGTGCAGATGGTTGTTGTCTTGCTAACGTCCCCATGTGTTGACTCAGGGATCGAGACGTGGCTGCACGATCCTTTACAGCTATGCAGATAAGATGCCTGTCATCTCGACTGCTACTGATGCGAGGCCGTTGGGATCCAGCACGGCGTTCCGTATTACCCTCTTGAACCCACCAATTCGATATTCTGCTAACAGTCATTGGATCTCGACCATGGCGAGCAACAATGTCGCGATACGATAAACCGCAATCGCGATAGGCAACAATCCGACCTTCATCAAATTCGGAAATGTGATGGTACGCATTTCTCCTCCTTACACGAGGCATCACAACAACGTTTCACCAGGCAACGCCGGTCAACTGCTGTTTGTGTATGAGAAATCGGTTGGAAATTCTCCTCATGTCAGCACGTTGTAGGTGTCGGCAGCGGCGCCAACCTTGTGTGAATGCTCTGAAAAGCTAATCATTTGCATATCACAGCATCTTCTTCCTGTCGGCAAATTTCGCGTCTGTAGCACGTCATCTTCGTGGTGTAGCAATTTTAATGGCTAGTAGTGCAGTAAAACAGAAGTAATATCCGGCGTTCCCCAAGGAAGTGTTATAGGCCCTCTTCTGTTGCTGATCTTTATTAACGACTTAGGAGACAATCTGAGTAACCCTATTAGATTGTTTGGAGATGATTCTGTCATTTACCGTCTAGTAAAGTCATCCGATGACCAAAACGAATTGTAAAATGATTTAGATGAGATATCTGCATGGTGCGAAAAGTGGCAGTTGACCCTGAATAAAGAAAAGTGTGATGTTATTCACATAAGTACAAAAAGAAATCAGCTAAATTTCGTTTACACGCTCTCACACAATTCTGAAGACTGTAAATTCAACTGAAACTTAGGGATTACAATTACAAATAACCTAATTTGTAACCACGCAGATAATGTTGTGCGTAGAGCAAACCAAAGACTGCGATTCATTGGCAGAAAGAAGGTCCACTAAAGAGACTGCTTACACCACAGTTGTCCGCCCTATTCTGGAGTACTGCTGTGCGGTGTGGGATCCGCATCAGGTGGGCCTGACGGATGACATCGACAAAGTTCAAAGAAGGGCGGCTCGTTTTGTACTATCGCGAAATAGGGGAGATAGTCCCACAAACATGATACGTGGAGTGGAAAACATTAAAACAAAGCCGTTTTCCGTTGCGAGGGGATATTCTCACGAAATTTCAATGACCAATTTTCTCCTCCGATTGCGAAAGGATTCTGTTGGCACCCACCTACATAGGGAGAAACGGTCACCACAGAAAAATTTAAGTGCTCGTTCTTCCAGCGCGCCATTCGAGAGTGGAACGGTAGAGAAACAGCTTGAAGATGTTTCATTGAACCCTCTGCCATGCACTTGATTGTGAATAGCAGAGGAATCACGCAGATGTAGCTGCAGATGAGATCTAAGCGATGCAGGTCGATGTGCAGTTCTCGGGAGCTCACTTCCTATTTTTACCGAGCGCATGCATTTGGTAGCAGTCTGATTGTGACGTCATCCGAGGCTGCGCGTAAGCCAGCGTTTGACTGACGAGGACAATGACAGCTCGTTGCGAAGTGGTGTGTTTCGAAATTTAAATTATGCAGGACGGTGTACAGTCCTCGCCAGTTCATGTTGTATTATTACTGAAAACATGCGTTCAATCGCGGCCTGGTTGTGACGCCATCCGAGGGAGCGCATAAGCCGACGTTTGATTGACGCGGACAGCATGATATTTGAGTGCAAAGTGTCTCTTTCACAGCCTCTCAGGCCGTATTTATATATGGGCGCAGCGGACGGTCGAAGGAAACATCTGCCGTCGTCTGCTGTATGCCCAGGCAGCAGCCTCTAAATGGCCGCTTTCTCGGACACGTATTATTTTATAATACTGTCAGGAATCAATTTAGAATCTTGGTAATTTTCATATGAATGGAGTTAAACTGGCTTTAATTACGGAAAAAAGGTTTAGGTCGACTGCATTTAAACTTTGCCTGCTAGAATTTTTAGAACGGAACCTGCAGTAGAACATGGCCTCTGAACTACAACTTTAAGAGACTGTATTGACTGGTATTTACAGAAAAGTCTTGAACTTGCTACAATTCTATTATATAATGGATGTAATAAAGTGCTGTAATCAGAACTGTCTATCATTAATACAACTGATGCTTAATCTACTATAAATAGGGACGCTCTTGTTCCAAATCTAGTTTTCTCCAGACTGCTTGAAAACTATTAGAGGTAGCCGAATCGGGTCACAAAGCTAAAATTTTTATATCAATCCGAAGCTTCACACGAATTGTCATCTTTCTAATATATAGCGGTTTCAATTTTTCGTAAAAACGCCGATTTTGACCAAAATATTACTTCAATCGAGTTGAGACTTGTAGCAGTTAGTTACGACATACATTTTCACATTCTAAACCAATTTCTGGTTTTCTGTCTTTATTATTTAGCGCCACTTGATTTTTTCGCACAACACTATATTTAGCGAAATAAATTCATTTGATCGCTCTGGGATTTAACAGTTTTAACATTAATATGCTGAAGCATATGTTGACAAAGTTTGGGGAAAATGCTTTCATTTTTAATTTCATCCTTAAGTATGGTGCAACATTTGTATGCTACGCACAGGCGCGCTATGATGTCGTGGCGCGAGTACCATAGCAGTGAACTGGAGTAAGTCGCGGCACACTCGCTCGCCTCTGCATCTCTCAAATGATACAACCCTTGTTTCGCCACTAGATATTTGCAATATATGTGTCTAACGAGTACGCATGCGATGATGAGGGCAAATCTCCGATGTATACAGGATGGTCCATTGATAGTGACCAGACCAAATATCTCACGAAGTAAGCGCCAAACGAAAAAACTACAAAGAACGAAACTCGTCCAGCTTGAAGGGGGAAACCAGATGGCGCTATGGTTGGCCCGCTAGATGGCGCTGCCATAGGTCAAACGGATATCAACTGCGTTTTTTTAAAAATAGGAATCCCCATTTTTTATTAAATATTCGTGTAGTACGAAAAGAAATATGAATGTTTTAGTTGGACCACTTCTTTCGCTTTGTGATAGATGGCGCTGTAATAGTCACAAACGTATAAATACGTGGTATCACGTAACATTCTCCCAGTGCGGACGGTATTTGCTTCGTGATACATTACCCGTGTTAAAAGGGACCGTTTACCAATTGCGGAAAAGGTCGATACCGTGTTGATGTATGGCTATTGTGATCAAAATGCCCAACGGGATTGTGCTATGTATGCTGCTCGGTATCCTGGACGACATCATCCAAGTGTCCTGACCGTTCGCCGGATATTTACGTTATTTAAGGAAACAGGAAGTGTTCAGCCACATGTGAAACGTCAACCACGACCTGCAACAAATGATGATGTCCAATTAGGTGTTTTAGCTGCTGTCGCGGCTAATCCTCACATCAGTAGCAGACAAATTGTGCGAGAATCGGGAATCTCAAAAACGTCGGTGTTGAGAATGCTACATCAACATCGATTTCACCCGTACCATATTTCTATGCACCAGGAATTGAATGGCGACGACTTTGAACGTCGTTTACAGTTCTGCCACTGGTCAGAAGAGAAATTACCGGACGATGAAAGATTTTTAGCACGCGTTCTATTTAGCGACGAAGCGTCATTCACCAACAGCGGTAACGTAAACCGGCATAATATGCACTATTGGGCTACGGAAAGTCCACGATGGCTGCGACAAGTTGAACATGAGCGACCTTGGCAGCTTGATGTATGGTGCGACATTATGGGAGGAAGGATAATTGGCCCCCATTTTATCGATGGCAATCTAAATGGTGCAATGTATGCTGATTTCCTACGTTATGTTCTACCGATGTTACTACAAGATGTTTCACTGCATGACAGAATGGCGATGTACTTCTAACAGGATGGATGTCCGGCACATAGCTCGCGTGCGGTTGAAGCGGTATTGAATAGCACATTTCATGACAGGTGGATTGGTCATCGACGCACCATACCATGGCCCGCACATTCATCGGATCTGACATCCCCGGATTTCGTTCTGTGGGGATAGTTGAAGGATATTTGCTATTGTGGTCCACCGACAACGCCTGACAACATGCGTCATCGCATTGTCAATGCATGTGCGAACATTACGGAAGGCGAACTACTCGCTGTTGAGAGGAATGTCGTTACACGTATTACCAAATGCATTGAGGTTGACGAACATCATTTTGAGCATTTATTGCATTAATGTGGTATTTACAGATAATCACGCTGTAACAGCATGCATTGTCAGATATGATAAGTTCACAAAGGTATATGTATCACATTGGAACAACCGAAATAAAATGTTCAAACGTACCTACGTTCTGTATTTTAATTTAAAAAACCTACCTGTTACCAATTGTTCGTCTAAAATTGTGAGCCATATGTTTGTGACTATTACGTCGCCATCTATCACGAAACGAAAAAAGTGGTCAAACTAAAACATCATATTTCTTTACGTACTACACGAATATGTAATAAAAATGGGAGTTCCTATTTAAAAAAAACCGCAGTTGATATCCATTTGACCTATGGCACCGCCATATAGCGGGCCAACGATAGCGCCATCTGGTTTCTCTCTTGAAGCTAGACAAGTTTCGTTCTTTGTAGTTTTTTCGTTTGACGCTTATTTCGTGAGATATTTGGCCCGGTCACGATCAATGGACCACCCTCTATACATATACACACTGAGGGGGAAAAAAGTCGCAACATCAAGATGGAGTTGTGCGACTTAAACGAAAGACGGGAGACATGTTTCTGCACCTGAAAGATTTCGCGCCAGTGGTTGTTCGACATAAAAAAAATTAAAAGCTGGTAAGCGTGTTCCTACAGGTGAAAGATTATGTCCACGGGAATTTCGCGCCGGTCGAAAAAGAGTGGCATTAGTAGCACCACTATGAGGATGCAAATCAGGTTTTTCTTTAAACACAAGCTGTAACGATCGTGAGCTAGTTACCTTTGAGACTGGACGAGGTGAGTTGATGTTAGTCAAGAATATCTTTACGGCGACAAAGATGCCATTATCAACACCTCACTGGGTTTGAACGAGATCGTGTAATAGGTCTACGAGAAGCTGGATGTTCGTTCTGCAATACTGCAGAAAGACTTGGCAGGAATGTAGCCACGGTACATGGATGCAAGCAGCGGTGATCACGAGAATGTACGGCTGCTAGAAGACTGGGCTCCGGATGGGGGCACGTGGCATTACTGAGAGGGAACACCCGTTTTCGGTATATGACTCTGGCGCACAGTACTGCATCTGCACCAGCAGTGTAAGCAGCAGTTGACACCGCAGTAACACAACAAACTGTTAAAAATTGGTTACTTCAAGGAGGGTTCCGAGCCAGACGCACTGTAGCTTGCATTTCACTGAGTCCAGACCACCGACATTGCAACTTCAGTGATGTTAAGTGAGAGCTCATTGGAGGGCAAGGAACGAACAGCATTCCATGTGGTCCAGAATGAGATTTTCACTCTGCAGCGGAGTGTGCGCTGATATGAAACTTCCTGGGAGATTAAAACTGTGTTCCCGACCGAGACTCGAACTCGGGACCTTTGCCTTTCGCGGGCAAGTGCTCTACCATCTGAGCTACCGAAGCACGACTCACGCCCGGTCCTCACAGCTTTACTGGCAGAAGTAAAGCTGTGAGGAGCGTGCGTGAGTGGTGCTTCGGTAGCTCAGATGGTAGAGCACTTGCCCGCGAAAGGCAAAGGCCCCGAGTTCGAGTCTCGGTCGGGCACACAGTTTTAATCTGCCAGGAAGTTTCATTCCATGTGGTGTTTCCCAGAAGGATAACGCTCGCCCACATACCGCTGTTGAGAAGCAATATGTTCTACAGAGTGTTTACATGTTGCCTTGACCTGTTCGATCATCACATCCGTCTCCAGTCGAACACATATGGGACATAATAGGATGACAACTCCAGCGTCATCCACATCCGACGAAATCCGTCTCTGTATTTACCGACGAAGTACAAAAGGCGTGGAATTCCATCGCATAAACAGTCATCCGGCACCTGTACAACGTAATGCATCCAGAAAGACGTTCTCGCTCTGCAGCAGTGTGTGCGCTGACATGGAACTTACCGGCAGATTAAAAAAATGGTTCTAAGCGCTACGGGACTCCACTTCTGAGGTCATCAGTCCTCTAGAACTTAGAACTACTTAAACCTAACTAACCTAAGGACATCACACACATCCATGCCCGAGGCAGGATTCGAAGCTGCGACCGTAGCGGTCGCGCGGTTCCAGTCTGTAGCGCCTAGAACCGCTCGGCCACTCGGGCCGGCGCAGATTAAATCTGCGGGCTGGACGGAGACTCGGGCTCGGGACATTTGCCTTTCGCAGGCAAGTGCTCTATCGACTGACCTACCCAAGCACTTCCTTCGACCCGTTCCCATAGCTCTACTTCCGCCAGCACTCGCCTGCGAAATGCAAAGATCTCTAGTTCGAGTCTCGGTCTGGCACACAGTTTTAATCTACCAGCAAGTTTCACAATGCATGCACGTTTGCATGCTTGCCTTCACCGTTCTGAAGATCCAGATGGATTTTACATTTGAAATGCTTTATATCGCGTTTACATCAACCTGTGGTCTTGCAAAGTTAACCACTTACGTTCGAAATTTCATTTTTCTTCATTAATTATTTTCGTGGTGTTGCGATTTTTTTGTCGGTGTTTATACAAACGAGGTCCGCAGCTCGTGTTGTTGCGGTAGCGTTCTCTCTTCTCGTGTATGGGGGCCCGGGGTCGAATCACGGCGGGGTCAGGGGTTTTCCATGCCTCGAGATGACTGGGTGTTGTTGTGTCGTCTTCATCAATATCATGCATCCTCATTACGGTCGGAGGAAGACAATGGCAAACCTCCTCCGCTAGGACCTTGCCCTGTACGGCGGTGCGGGTTTCCCGCATTGTCCCCTATGCTCCTCGGTGTATGGGACCTCATCATCATCCATCCAACGAGCATCTCTGCAGGCCATAAAAGCCCGAAAGATTTCTACCGACCCCGTGTCACGCTCTGCTTTGCAGCGTTTGTGGATATGGTATATAGGGGCACGTCGTCAGCACACTGCTCTCTCGACCATTTTTCAGTCTTTCCAGACCTCAGTTGGCTTCCCTGAACCAGCCCTCCTGCCAAGCAAAAATCCTTAGGAGTACCAGGAATCGAAACCGGCTCCTCCACACGGTAGCCATCTGTATTGATCATTCGACTAAGGAGGAGGGTGAACACACACACACACACACACACACACACACACACACACACACAACGACTGCATCACAGACATTTTAACAACGAGACAGAGCCGGCTGCATAGATTATTCACCCTTCATGTTTTTCCGGTGAGCAGGTTGGCCACCACCTGGCACCGCATGTTAACTCAAGCAGAGGTGACCCGGAGGAATCACCACAACTCTTATCTTGCCAACGCGAAGGAGAAGCAACTCAACAGTTGGCAAGCGTGGCCACACAGTGCAGATAGCAGCAGGGGTGCACTGTTTGTTGCATCCTTGACGGCAGGCTGTCAGGTATCTAGGTATCACCACAAATAACCGCCAAAAATGGTACCATTTTTACAGCATCAAGTCTTTCGAAACATCTCTCCTGCTGTTATTTGCAAAATTATTACCAACTGAAATAAATGTGCCATCGATGTCACACTTGGTACGAATGTAGAAATGGGAGACAGTCTAGTGAGGTGACTAGCTGTTCTAGCAACTTGCAATTATTACGTTTAATTAGGTGACTAAAGATTGTTAGTCCAAGGTTATACCATTTCAATTAATTGCTTTCCATGAGTGAATTCGTTATATGCCACCCATTCGTTCCCAAAACTGGCAATAAACTAATCATTCGTGTAATTGCGTTATGTCCTTTTAAAGAGTGGGCGGCAGCAACAGTCTCTCACGAAGTGCTACACTTCGACCTTCATGTGTTAAGTTGCTTCGAAAGTGGCAGAACCCCTTAACTGTTTCTGCTTCTGTCACCTACTTTGATGCTTGTCGCTATTCTCATCTCTGCCACACGTCATTCATTACTTTCGCCTTCCTGACTTTTACGCCCAGTCCATATTTTTTACTCATTAGAGTGTTAAAAAAATGGTTCAAATGGCTCTGAGCACTATGCGACTTAATTTCTCAGGTCATCAGTCGCCTTGAACTTAGAATTAATTAAACCTAACTAACCTAAGGACATCACACACATCCATGCCCGAGGCAGGATTCGAACCTGCGACCTACCGGCCGCTCGGTTCCAGACTGTAGCGCCTAGAACCGCACGGCCACTCCGGCTGGCATTAGAGTGTTCGTTCCATTCAATGGATCTTATACTTTTTCACTTTCACTGGGGACAGTAACGTCATCGTCAAATCTTATCACCTTATCTTTCATCCTACAATTTAATCCCGCTCATGAACACGTAGAAAAGAAAGATTGCACCCTTCTCAATCCAAGCACTTCGTTGTTTTCAGGAAGAAGAACAATCTAGGTTTCAAATTAAAACAGAAGCTTTCCTTAAGCGTTTCCCCTTTTTGAGGCAGCTTCAGAATTTGTTAGGGAACTGCGGGTAACGCGTTAGTCATATATAGCCGAATCTTTGGTAAGGTGAAGGCATGCAGCAATGTTAAGTTATAAGATACAGGAATAGTCCTATCTCAGAACTGCTGCATGCCTTTGCCGAAGCTGTATACCAGAATTTTGGCTATTATTACTAATCCGTCACCCACGGTTCCCAAACAAATTCTAAAGCTTCCCATAGGCGAAAGATGTAAACAAAGCTTTTGCTTGATAGTGACATGTGTGTCGCCTTAAAGGAATCCTTGACTAACATCTTCTGACGCTGACGAGCGTTACAGCGTCTATTTAAAGCAATAATGATTTTCGTTCTCATAGCTGCGCTACTACCACCACTTTTTTACGACTTTCGTGAAATTTGAATAAAATCATCTTTCAAATGTAGAAACACACCTACCAACTTTCGTTTATAGCGCACAATTCCTTCTTGGTGTTGCGAATTTTCTTTACGTCAGTGAATTACCTATCGTTTAATGCAATTTTCTCTGTGATATCTGTTTAACACTTGTTTCATGTCATTATCACGTTCTACAACTTTTTTTCATTTTAAAAGTAATGAAAAATGACATTGCATTTTTATAAGAATTAAACAGATCTCTTAGCAAATATGAATTAAATTAAAAATGACACACCCCCCATACATATTTAGAAATACAACAACCAATTCCTGTTTTAAAATTAGCAGCTTTTGGATTAAGAATCACTATTTTTGATGCATGAAAAAATCGATAAAAGTGAATATCGGTATTTTACTTCCGATGTATGATCAGCGTCGGTATTGTTCAGAACAGCTATTGAAATGCTTTCCACCTGTACATACAGTTAGTGGGGAGACTCTTCCTTGCACTTTACGTATTGTAACAACCAGAAGTAATCATACAGTACTGTTTAAAATATAGAAACCTCCGCAGATGATATGAATCAGTATTAACATAACGGGAAATAGAAAAGCCTTCAGCAGTATGTCTATTGCTTTAACAGTAGTTGGAGATGATCGAATCAAAGATATAGATGAGATACAGACGCCAGTAGTTATTTAACGTCATAACTATGTCGAGAGAGAGCACTGGTAGTAAGTTATAGGTTTATTTTCCTTACGATATCATTCCAATGGTTACGTCAAAATTATTTTCATCTTACGTTTATAGATTTTTCATCTAAAAATTATAAACTGTTTATCTTCTTGAAGCACGAGAATAATCTATTAATATAAACCCAGACAGTGTTATTTGTGGTGAGACTTTTAAATGAACAGGGTTAAGTGGCACGTATGTGAGGGCTGGAGACGATAACTTTACTCAAAAGTAGACAGTTTATCTTACTATTACTGTGAGCGCTGTAAACTGAAGCACAAATAACACTTGCAAAAATTGTCAGAAAAACTCCACAGTAGTGTTGGTTGTTATAAAACGGAAACTCCTTTTCTGAAGAAAAAAATCACGTCTCATTTAAAGTATTTTTGCTTTTTTTAGAGCCATACGACATGGAACTGTTTGGGACTTTGAAGAGGTACGTGACATACTTCTCTTAATTAACGATAGATAACTGAACCCTTGTAAAATTTACGATTGCTGTTGGTACCAACATGCGGTTCCCCTATTTCAATGTCGCTAGTTTAGGGTGTAAAACAGGACTTTTGTACTTATTTTGTATGTGGCATACCATTGGAGACCTTGTAATTTTAATTAACTAGTGAATAAACTGTAAGTTATGACATGCTTTGAACAAAATGTAAGATATAAGATGGTTTAGTGACCATATAAATCCCACCCCCCCTCCCCCCTTAAGATTAATCATTTTCCTTCTGCAACTGGGTGAAGCCATCATACTGAAATCTCGTATTGTCATGTTGTAACTTATTTGAGCATTATTTAATTTTCTGTGTAATATTTCGTTTAACGCCTCTTCCATAATGTGCAAAACAGACGCTTCATTCGATTATTTATATTTACGGTGACATAAATGTATTCCAGCGTTTCGTTTCGTTTGGTTCCTACTTGTAGCCGTATTTAGGTTTCTGACGCAGAATATAAAATACTCTGACGCTCTCTCAATTAGTTCGTCCCCTCCTTTAATACACTATTTCACGGGCAGTTTGGCACAAATTATTCGTTAACTGTGACGCGACAGCGAAAGCGGCAACGGCAGGCGTATCCCTGCCGAGAGGCAATCTCCTAGGAATAATATTTATTTTCCCGGTCCTCTCGGCTCGTTTCGCTCTCGGAGCCCACTCGTGCGCCTCTGACCAGTTCGCTGCTTTGATTTTGATGTTTACGGCCTGCGTACCGCGAGCGGAATTACTGAAAATACTGCACCCGGTCCGGCCGACGTATAGCGAACATCGAGATCTTGTTTCGCTTGTGTGTGTGTGTGTGTGTGTGTGTGTGTGTGTGTGTGTGTATGTCTGTGTGTGTATTTTACTAGAAGTTTGTTATGATAAACCTGCTAAACCTCACGCCTGTTTATAGTGGTTTTCATCTCATGAACTGAGTCTTTCTTTCGCTGCCTGTGCAAATAAACAAATAACGAATCAAAATATTCCTGACCACTACTCTTTCAGAAGCTCCTTGCAGACGGAAGACACACTCACCGTGGCTGAACTCTCTTGATACTTGGTAGTAGCCTCTGAAACAGTGAAAACAATGAATGTGCGATTTTAAGCTGCTGTTTTCAGGCAATAACAAACGTCAAAATATTCTACATAGAAGAGAACGTGTAAACGCAAGAAAAATGGGGACACAGCATTTTGTTACGGAGAAGAACATTTGAAATGAACGAGGAGTTTAATAGGAAGTCAGGCAAGCTGGATCACTCGTGTAAATGAGCTGCTAGCGACCCAGCCCTGCTAGCAGTAAGTATCTATTGCCCCGCCATGTATCTTGCACAGCAGTAATCTTGTTTATGGGCCACAACATTTAGTTACGAATAAAATTCAGAGAATAATGTTAGATAACTGACTGTCATAAGTTTCACATAACATTAGTCTGCATTTAGAAACATTTTGTCAGATGATTTGTCAAAAGCAGATGTTTCCGGATCAATTTTTATTCGGACTCAAGAAATAACTTCCGTTTTTGTCTGTCCCCTCATGGTTTTACACAGAATAAAAAGTAATATTTTGACAATTTTAACTTTCACACAAGCTGACTTTTTAATCAACACACATTACAAAATAAAATGCATTAAAAATATTCGGCCGGCCGGGGTGGCCGAGCGGTTCTAGGCGCTACAGTCTGGAACTGCGCGACCGCTACGGTCGCAGGTTCGAATCCTGCCTCGGGCATGGATGTGTGTGATGTCCTTAGGTTAGTTAGGTTTAAGTAGTTCTAAGTTCTAGGGGACTGATGACCTAAGAAGTTAAGTCCCATAGTGCTCAGAGCCATTTGAACCAAAAAATATTCTACAGAACACCCGTAATTTATTTCGTGACTAACTTGTGTAAAAACATGATGTCAACAGTGTTCCACTAATTTTTAAACTTTTTCTTCTTTGCCTTCCTTGCAGATCCTTGGATGTGACGACCGTCCCTCTTCAACATCAAACGGCAGTCGGCCACCACAGTTGCACTCCAGTTCCCCCGGTACGTCCACTCCATCTCCTTAATATCTCGGCGAAAACGTTCACCTTTCTCTTCACTATAACGTCCCAGATTTTCCGGAAAGTAGTCAGCATCTAACTGAAGAATGCGGACTTTCAAACTCATGTTATAGCCCACCATCTTGAAATTTATCAACAATTTTCTCAACTATGGCCTTACAAATAGGATCCTTGGTATTCCCTAGAAAGTTCTCACAAGGGAACCTCCCCATCGCACCCCCCTCAGATTTAGTTATAAGTTGGCACAGTGGATAGGCCTTGATAAACTGAACACAGATCAATTGAGAAAACAGGAAGAAGTTGTGTGGAACTGTGAAAAAATAAGCAAAATATACAAACTGAGTATTCCACGGGCTACATAGGCAACATCATGGACATTAACAGTTAAGGAGCGCCGTGGTCCCGTGGTAGCGTGAGCAGCTGCGGAACGAGAAGTCTTTGGTTCAAGTCTTCCCTCGAGTGAAAATTTTACTTTCTTTATTTTTGCATATTTATTATCTGTCCGTTCGTTCATTGACGTTTCTGTTCACTGTAATAAGCTTAGTGTCTGTGTTTTGCGACCGCATCGCAAAACTGTGCGATTAGTAGACGAAAGGACGTGCCTCTCCAATGGGAACCGAAAACATTTGATCGCAAGGTCATAGATCAACCGATTCCTCCACAGGAAAACACATCTGATATATTCTATACGACACTGGTGACGGCATGTGCGTCACATGACAGGAATATATTGTCGACCCACCTAACTTGTACACTTGGCGAATGGGTAAAAAGATTCTTCTACCTTGCCCGATTTAGGTTTTCTTGTGGATGTGATAATCACTCCCAAAAAAGTGATGAAAACATAAGAGTTTGTCACATAAACTAAAAATAAAAAATTAAACTTTTCACTCGATGGAAGATTTGAACCAAGGACCTTCCGTTTCGCAGCTGCTCACGTTACCACGAGACCACGGCGCTCCTCCGTTGCCACTCTCCTTGATGTTGCCTATCTTCCCATGAAGTACTCAGTTTGTATATTTTGCTTATTTTTTCACAGTTCCACACAACTTCTTCCTGATTTCTCAATTGATCTGTGTTCAGTTTTTCAAGGCCTATCCACTGTGCCAACTTATAACTAAATCTGAGGGGGGTGCGATGGGGAGGTTCCCTTGTCAGTAACTGAAACGAAGGCGGTACATGTGTCTTTTTCTCTCTCCTTCATTGCCTTAAAAAAATCTTCGTCCTTCATCAATTTCTTTATTGGAGAACCAACAAAAATTCCAGCTTTCAATTTGAAGGGAAATTTCTTGGAAATATGCTTGAAGCAGCCTGTGGTAGAGCCCTTACAAATTGCTTCATCAAGCCCAGTTTCATGTGTATTTGTGGAAGGGAGATTTTTTTGTTTTTACAAGCAGTTCGTGCAGGATGTTTTTAGTTGCAGGCACAAAATTTCTCTGCTCTGGCCGGACTCTCACAATTCAATGTCTTTCCTCTGGCCGACTGTCCCATTTGCATAGAAAGCAAGGCATTTCTGTGAATCCACTTTGTTGTCCTAATAGTATTCTGTCACCTTTTTCGTACCTGAAATATACAGTACGTCTAAGTGTCCATCCTTAGTATTAACATCCTAACCTAACACAGACTCATTTGTTCCTAATAAATAATGTTTCTCAAAGCTTGACTCTCAAATTCAAAAGTTAAAAGCAAAATTTTTTAAAGAACTTTTTCAAAACATTTTTTTCAAACTTTACTGTACTAATATTTTCTTTACATTTAGTATTAATTAACTCAGTGAAAAATGAATTAACTCTTCCCCTCAAAAAAATATCAACAGTACCTAAAATTGGGACTACTACTGAAATATTTATTTTTTCAAATCTGTTTTAATAATTAAGCAAGTTACTGTTGCAAATATTGCTGATTCAATTTCTTGCTCTTTCTTTCTAAATTTCCTTTTGGGAAATTTTACTGCTTAACATTGTGCAAATAAGGTATTATATACCAAGAAAAAATTACATGATTAAATATATTGAAAATAAATTTCTGCCACCATCTGTGGCTCTGAAAAATATCATTATACGTCATATAAGAGAATACAAAATCATTAAATACACTGAAAATTATTCAGGCCACTTTCTGCAGTTCTGCAACTCCTCCTATATACATTATACAAGAGAGAAAACCATTTTATAAAATTACGGAAAATTACTCTATCTATCTTCAGTAGTTCTGTAACATACCTTACGTACTGCTATACACAGAGAATACATACTCTATGACTCACGCCAACCTCAGTGGCTCTCCATTACACATTAGACACAATATATAAGGAATATACATTATTAACAGAGAATACCAAAAATTCTAATAGAAAAGTACTGAACATTACTCACACCAACTCATGCGGCTCTCAACCCCATCTCATACACAATATTCAAGAAAAATACACATTACTGTATTTCCCTTCAGTTCACTTTCATTCCTCTCTCTTTCTGGTTACTATTTTAGATTCTTACTGGAACCACTAGCTTTCCGTATGCGTCTACAACAATACTATTATTTACACCACTACATTTACATTAGGGATGAAGGAAAGACGATAGCAGAAGTTCTGAATGATGAAGAGGTAGATTGACAACTCGAAAATAAACGGAAATAGTATTGCCAACAACTCGGGACACCTGGTGTTCGTCAACCACCAGACAACGCACAGAATGCGTGTCCCCTAAGGCCTCATAGTTACTGCTGTTCAATTGATCCTTCAATATGTATTACTTTAAAATAATAGTGTTTCTTAAGCCCTGCAATTTGCGTGACTTAACATATTCTAACATGGCAGAAAATCCAAAGAGATTCTGGTCGTATGTGAAGTATGTTAGCGGCAAGAAACGATCAATGCCTTCTCTGCGCGATAGCAATGGAGATACTATCGAAGACAGTGCTGCCATAGCAAAGTTACTAAACACAGTCCTCCGAAATGCCTTCACAAAGAAGACGAAGTAAATATTCCGGAATAAAAATCGAGAACAGCGGCCAACATGAGTAACGTAGAAGTAAATATCCACAGAGTAGTGAAGCAATTTAAATCACTTAATAAAAGCAAGTCTTCTGATCCAGACTGTATACCAATTAGATTCCTTTCGGAGTATGCTGATGCATTAGCTCCATACTTAACAATCATATACAAATGTTCACTCGATGAAAGATCCATACCCAAAGTATGGAAAGTTGCACAGGTCACACCAATATTCAAGAAAGGTAGTAGGAGAAATCCACTAAATTACAGGCCCATATCGGTAACGTAGATATGCAGTAGGATTTTGGAACATATATTCTGTTCGAACATTAGGAATTACCACAAAGAAAATGGTCTATTGACACACAGTCAACATGGGTTTAGAAAACATCGTTCCTGTGAAACACAACTAGTTCTTTATTCACAAAAGTGTCGAGTGCTATTGACAAGGGATTTCAGATCGATTCAGTATTTCTGTATTCCCAGATAGTTTTTGACACTGTACCACACAAGCGGCTTGTAGTGAAATTCTGTGCTTATGGAATATCGTCTCAGTTGTGTGAATGGATTTGTGATTTCCTGTCAGAGAGGTCGCAGTTCGTAGTAATTGACGGAAAGTCATCGAGTAAAACAGAACTGATTTCTGGTGTTCACCAAGGTAGTGTTATAGGCTCTTTGCTGTTCCTTATCTATATAAACGATTTGGGAGACAATCTGAGCAGCCGTCTTCGGTTGTTTGCAGATGACGCTGTCGTTTATGGACTAATAAAGTCAACATAAGATCAAAACAAACTGCAAAACGATTTAGAAAAGATATCCGAATGGTGCGAAAAGTGGCAGTTGACCCTAAATAACGAAGAGTGTGAGATCATCCACATGAGTGCTAAAAGTAACTCGTTAAACTTCGGTTACACGATAAATCAGTCTAATCTATAAGCCGTAAATTCAACTAAGTACCTAGGTATTACAATTACGAACAACTTAAATTGGAAGGAACACATAGCAAATGTTGTGGGGAAAGCTAACCAAAGACTGCGTTTCATTGGCAGGACACTTAGAAAATGTGACAGACCTACTAAGGAGACTGCCTATACTACGCTTGTACGTCCTCTTTTAGAATACTGCTGCACGGTGTGGGATCCTTATCAGATAAGACTGTCGGTGTACCTCGAAAAATTTCAAAGATAGGCAGCACGTTTTGTATTATCGCGAAGCATGGGAGAGAGTGTCACAGAAATGATACAGGATTTGGATTGGACATCATTATAAGAAAGGCATTTTTTGTTGCGACGGAATCTTCTCTCGAAATTCCAATCACCAGCTTTCTCCTTCTAATGCGAAAATATTTTATTGACACCGACCTACATAGGGAGAAACGATCACCACGATAAAATAAGGAAAATCAGAGTTCGTACGGAAAGATATAGGTGTTCATTATTTCCGCGCACTATACGAGATTGGAATAACAGAGAATTGTGAAGATGTTTCGATGAACCCTCTGCCAGTCACTTAAATGTGATTTGCAGAGTGTCCATGTAGATGTAGATGTAGGCGTTTGCATGAGGTTTGGCTATAATTCTAAAAGGTTCCACATACTCATCAGTGAATTTTTTAGTCTGAGATGTCAGTTTCTTACACTTTTCTTTAGTTTTCACAAGCAGTACGTCACCTATCTGAAAACTCATTGGACTTACCCTTGCATCGTGCCTTCTTTTCCTTTACAAAACCTTTTTCCTAATATTGGCACGTGCTGCTTTCTTCTTCTGCTCCATAGCTACCTCTGCAAGAGTCGGAAATTCTTGTAGGTCAAAGAGGAGATTATTAAGTCTAACTCCACTCATTAATCCTGCTGGCTTCATGTTTCAAATTGTTAATCACTTCTTCAAAACACTCCAATTAATTAGCCCAAGCAGGGTGCTTCTTGTGACAGTATGTTGTACAGAGACGGTTAAGTTCTTTCATGATCCTTTCGCACATGTCTCCCTGTGGAAAATAGGCCGAAATTTTAGTGGGTTCTATGTTTCTCTTCTTCAAACATTCCTCAAAACGCCTAGAAATAAGTTGCGGCCCATTATCTGACAAAATTGCTTTCAGCACCCCAGTGTTGACAAAATAGTCTTTTTCCAATTTACTCACTATTACCTTGGAATTTGCCTTCTGAATAGGATAAAATCTCACATACTTCGAAAATCCATCCGCCAACATGAACACATATTCACAACTTCCCCTAGAAACTGGCAAACGGCCGAAAAGATCCACCGTTACTATATCTAGTTTGTTCTGAGGTTCTACAGAGTGCATCTGTCCCTGTATAATTCTGTTGTTCGCTCGTACTTTTTGACATCTGTCACAGTATTCTAGCCTCTTATGCACTCTACATCACATGTTTTCAAAAATTACTACTTCACTTTATTTACCAATACACTTACGGGCTCCGTAATGTCCATATATCCCATGTATAAAATCAATTAATAAATCGACATACTGTTCCGGAAGCAAATACGCCAATCTTCATTTGTATATCCTTGTATACCTGGTAATATTCAGCTAACTTTGGAAAATCAGGGTGACCTGTCCTGCTTTTTACCAATTTCAGATTATCGTCCTGGTTTTGTTCCCGTCTGAGATTCTTGCAGATGCGTTTAATTGGTCCCTCTTCGTGCAGTTGAATGACCACCAGCAAGATTTCGTCACAATCCCTGTTCCTTAATGGATGTACCCACTGCTCTTTTTCCATTACGCTTCTAGATAACGCATCTACCACAATGTTATCGGAGCCTTTTATGTGTTAAGTGCAAAGATCAAATTGCTGGATATACATGGCCCACCTCCTCAGTCTACCTTGCTTGAGCTGACACGTATCTAAATATGTTACAGCACTATGTCAGTAAAAATAATAACTTTATGTCCGAAGAGGTATTGTTCAAATTTTTCAATCCGGAAATAACGACTGAAGCTTCAATTCAGAAATGCTATAATTTTTTTTCTGCTTGTTGCAAACGATCGACTTTCAAATGCGATCGTTTTGTGGACCTGTTCTTTACCAACTGTTTCAAAATGGAACAATTCCACCCCCAGATCGTAACCACATGCATCTGATCCTAGACAAAAAGGTTTTAAAAAGTCAGGATGGTTCAAAATCTGACTGTTCATTAGTGCTTATTTAAGTTCTTCGAAACCTGTTTGACACTCCTGAGTCCACTTATAGGGTAAGTTTTTCTTTAAAAGTTCCCTCAGACAAGGTGCATTAAATAACTGACCAGGTACAAATTTTCGGTGAAATCCGAAAAGGCCAAACATACCTTTTAACTCTTTACGTGTGGTTGGTGCTGCATAATCTCTAATGGCTTTTATCTTTTCTGGATAGGGCATGATCCCATTGCCACTAACAATATGTCCCAGAAGTTTAATCTCTTTCTTCCCAAATTCTGTTTTATCCGATTTCAGTTTCATTCCCCCCGTTTTAATTGCTTCGAACACTGTGCCTAATAACAGGCAGTGCTCTTCCCAAATGGGAATCGAAATGAATACATCGTCCACATAAACTGTAATTCTCCTTAACAAACGGTTACCTAAAACCTGGGACATCGCACTAACAAAAGCACAAACACTGATATTTAAACCAAAGGGCACTACCTTATATTGATAACATCTCCCCTAAAGTAGGGAAGCTGTGTACTTTCGAGATTCTTTAGCCAACGGTAGGTTCTAGTACCACCAGTTACATCCATGGATGTGAAAAATATTGCACCTTTCAATTTTTTGTAATAATTCTTCTATGTTTTCAGGCCTATCACTTTCTAGCAAGATAATTTTATTTAACGCTCTGGTGTCCAAAACAAGCCTAGTGGAACCATCCTTCTTAGCGACTACAACCAATGGGTTATTATATACATTAATCGTTTTTTCTATTTTTCCCCATTCGAGCACGTTCTGTATCAAATCTCGAACGGCTTCCTTATGCACTTCTGGAACGGCAAATGGTTTTCGGAAAAAATGTGTATCCTCTTTCACAGTTAAATAGCACTCATGATTCCGAACTAATCCAGGTTGTTCTATATTCGTCTCAAATCATCTCTTTGTACGACAGTCAAATCCTTTAATTCTTCCAATTTTTCGTCAATCCTAATTTTGACATTTTCTATCGCAGAACGATCTATTTCCTTTCTTTCTCAATATTCATTGTAGCCCTCGATTACCTCTGTGGCCCTCCAGTATCTTATTGAAATATCACTTGGTTCATTATTTACACAATGTCTTTTACCTATGAGGGGAATAACTACCGGTCTTTCATGTACTCTAATAATCACATCATTTATCCCAAAATTAACCCACCTTTCATATTTGTGTAAGAAATCGACACCTACTAATATTTCAACACTGAGTCGATTAATAATCAAAAAATGTAATTCTATTTGTACTCCACTTACTGTGATTGGTAACAATATTTCCTGTTTAACCACCTTCTTGGTTTTCCCAGTGTCCACCACAATTTTCAGTCCACTCACGGGCGTTATCACCATTTGATTACTTTTAGGGAGAGCATTCACAAAATTCTGGGACACTGCACAAACTTCAGAACCAGTATCTATTAAACAAGGAACCTATTCTTTAAACACAGTGACTTCAATGATAGGTTGTCCAACATATTCCTTTCTGATTACAGACTCAGGCTTCTCTAATAATTCATGCACTACGTCACATCTGTCAAACCCTACCCTTTCTGTGGAAAGTACACTTAACTAGATCCCCTTTTATTTCATTAACAGATGTGGCTCTTACTATCCTGTCCACTATAGATAAATAAAAACATCTCTCTAACTTTTCACCCTCTGTACTTACTTTTGTTTCTGCAGCCCCGTAGCCGGACGCGGTGGTCTAGCGGTTCTAGGCGCTGAGTCCGGAACCGCGCGACTGTTACGGTCGCAGGTTCGAATCCTGCCTCGGGCATGGATGTATGTGATGTCCTTAGGTTAGTTAGGTTTAAGTAGTTCTAAGTTCTAGGGGACTGATGGCCACAGATGTTAAGTCCCGTAGTGCTCAGAGCCATTTGAACCATTTGCAGCCCCGGCCAAGCTATTGTCAGAATTATTTAAATCATCTCCTTCTTCTTCCTCTTCCGACTCTTCTTCCTCACTCTCGGAAACTACTGGATTCAGCCTATTCACAACCTCCTCTTGTATTTCCTTAGTGTTCATTCCTCCGTCTATAGGTAGCCTCTCGTTCGTTTCGCAGTGCTGATTCACCCCCACCTCCTGATCTGAGTCTTCACTTTCTGTATTTACTTCCTTCTTAGTATGGTTCCTGTGATCTATATTTGAGCTTTCCCTTCCACAAAAAAGTACTGAATTTACTGAATAACCAATTTGTTTTGCAGTTCTCCTGTACCCTTCTATTTTCTGTTATGCTATCCCTACGCTGTTTAGTAGGTGCCTTATTTATGAAGGGCGTCGCTAGTGGGTTTAATCTGTACTGTTTCAGTCTGCAAACGCTGGCGTCATTACAGACTGCTAACAGTTTTCCTCCTGTGTGACGTCATTGCCTCTGACGTCTCTGTCACCTGTCGGGCCGCGACTATCCTTTACGTCATCAGACTGCAGCTGACGGCAATCAAAATATTGTACTCTGTCATTGAACCTATTTCCAGCAGAGCAACCTCTCCCCCGATATCTGTCTCTATAACTTGTTGCACGCTGTACGTCTATTATGTTTACATTAACTTCGGCTTGGTCTAGCGGGAGGCCTAAAATCTCTATTAGTATTTTCTTCCTCTTTTAAAATATTTTCAACTCCTTCCAAATAATGCACAAACCGGTCAATGTCATCCCTGCGTTCAGAAATTATCTTATTTCGCCAATACAACGGCAATTTATTTTCAATCCCCATAATAATTTGCTCTGTCTCTACTTTGGCATTCAAATAGGACAAAGCCGTAACCCACTTCTGTCCACATCTTTTTATGCTATCTCTCTTGGGATCGTATTTTTCCCCTGACCTGAATTTATTTAAAACCTCAATTTGCTTTCCCTTTCCCCAACACTCATAGAAAAAAGCCTGTTTCAATTCCACTAATCGGTCATATTTATCAGAGGCCAAGTTTCCCCAAATTCTTGCCTCTACCATCAAATTTGAAATAATAAATCCAATATTCTGATTATCACTCCATACTTTTGGCAAAACCTCATCAAAATTACTCCAAAATTCGCTAGGGTGAACATTTTTACCGGGATCACATTTCAAAAATTGTCTGAGAGGAGGGAAAGGAGGGGAGAGGAAGGGGCAGTGGGGGTGGGAGGGTGGAGGGTGTGGGAGGAAAATAAGAAAGGGAGGTCAGGGGGCACACCAAGAGGCAGGAGACAAGCAGGGCGGGAGGTTCAAGGCGTATTAGGAGGGAGCGCAGAGACACAGAAGGGGGGCACTGGAAAGGGAGGGTGGTGTGGGGGTGTGTGAAACTGCTCAGGGGAAGGGAGGAGGAGGGTACAGGGAGCCCTGGGGAGTAGGAGGAGGGAAGGTAGGGTTAGAGTTGGTAGGAGGGGTAGAGATGAGGGCGAAGCTCGTCATCTGGGAGAGGTAGGTTGCTGAAAGTTGTGTTGGGATAGGAGGTGGAGGATGTGGAGATGGAGAGAGGGCGGAACACAATGGTAAAGTTACGGCAATGGGCTGGAGCTAGAGAGGATAGAAGACAGCGGGGGATGGGAGTGTTTGAGTTGGCGGATGATGTACAGGGTGCGGATGTGTCCGAGGGGAAGAAGAAAGTGTGTGAAGGGGATGAGGTCGTAGAGGATTCACGTGGGAGATGGAAGGGGGAGGTTTGAGCATATCTGCATCTGCAGAATACAGGAAGTAGTGGAGAGGGGATAGGACGGAGCATTTGGGCATGCCAGTGGTGGGATGGAAAGTACAGGATAGTGACATAGGAGGGACGATGGGAGAGGAAGGAAGCAACGAGATGGGCGAAATTGATGGGCAGAGCGTAAGTCTGGAGCTTGAAGAGCAGCCCGGGATGCCAGACACGGTCGTAGGCATTCTGGAGGTCGGGGGAGACAAAGATAGCGGAGCAACAGGAGTAAAGTAGGAGGGATAGAAGATTGGTAAGGTTAAGGAGCTGGTCGTCGGCTGAGAAGGGGGGCTGGAAGCCACACTGGGTAAGGAAAAGGAGGTGGTGCTGGTTAAGGTGGCGATGAATACGGCAGAGGAGGTTGGACTCGAACACCTTGCTGAACACGGAGGTGAGGCAGATGGGACGATAGAAAGATGTGTCAATGGTGAATTTGTGGGGTTTAGGGAACAGCAGGATGGACGAAGTCTTCCACAGGTCAGGGTAAAAGCCGGCGGAGAGGAGGACGTTGTGCAGGGTAGCAAGAGCAGCCAGGAAGGAGAGGGGACGAAGACGTTCTCCGCTCCACCTCATATAGCGCCCTGAGAGTATTTCCGCGCATGCGTCAGAGTCACGATAACAGACGGAGCACACCGCCCGGCAGCAGTGACCCCGCTGGTGAAACAGCGAAGATAACTTCATGGATAAGAATTTGGACGATGCGTCGCTGTCTGTATTGGATAAAGCATTCAGTTCTGCACCTACACCAAGTGCACTACCTCTGATACCCTTTCTAAGGGTGCTGCCGAAGATATAAGAAGGGAAACTGGCCATGCTCTGTTGAAAGCACCTTCTCAGCGCGGTAATATAACCTCTGAAGGAAGGGCTGCACTACGAAATCTCCGTGAGGATCTGGACATAAGCTGATATAGGTAACTCAACTGTTTTGTTCTCTCGTAGTTTTTGTTTGGAGAAGATGTATGGCCTACTTAGTACAGGAAGACTGATCATGACCCTACAGCACGTGTGCAATGGAAGATGTGCACAGTCATGAATTCCTCCTCGTTACCTCCAGCGAGTGTCAAGCAGTTAAGACCACATGGCAACGACCACGAAGATTGTATGGTCTTCCTTAAGGTGCACAAAGATGGTCTTCCTTTACTGGCCATACTGAGTAACACTGACGCCACCACATATAATTTAGCCAACCCTCTTACTTTCTTGCTGAGACCATAGCTTGGCAAATGCGCGCATCATGTGTGGAACTCAGCCGATTTTATCAGCAGATTGAGGGCTCTCCACCTAAGAAGTTCGGATCTTTTAGTGAGTTTTGGTGTGGTATCTCTTTTTACAAAGATTTCTCTTGCTGTTTCCTTGGCAATAAGTGGTTAACATCAATTATTCAAAATGACAGTCACAGTCGCATTATTTATTTTGCCGCCAACCAGTTTCAACCCGCGATGGGGTCAAATGGTTCAAATGGCTCTGAGCACTATGGGACTTAACATCTGTGGTCATCAGTCCCCTAGAACTAAGAACTACTTAAACCTAACTAACCTAAGGACATCACACACATCCATGCCCGAGGCGGGATTCGAAGCTGCGACCGTAGCAGTCGCGCGGTTCCGGACTCAGCGCCTAGAACCGCGAGACCACCGCGGCCGGCGCGATGGGGTCATCTTCAGGGCAATTTACACTGTAAAGTTATAATATTAGTATGTAATCATGTACGTAATCTACAAACAATTAGTCAAAGTTAAATAAATAAACAGATTTTTACACCCATTTGGTCGCTCGGTGGAGTCGTCACCCTGCCTGTGCACGGTTGGTAACTGTGCATGGTTGGCCCTCTGCATGAGCTTAAATAACGGCCCACAACACGTGGGCAGACGGTAACGCCCTCCACGGTCACCAACGGTAGTTATATGCTTAAGCAAGAAATCGTAAATTTTAAAGTTTGTTCCAGTTGTAACATAAAACATAATAAACAATAATTATAATTAATTAAATCTCGAGGAATTTACAGTTATTTAAAATTCAGGTAACTGTTGCCTCATTCATATTTCACATCATTTGTGGATAGAGCTCTCTATCTTTTGTGGTAAGGACGCCGTTGCCATGGGCGATAGTTTATGTCAAGCGCCCCCTAACCTGTGTGGTTGGGACGCTGTCGTCAAGGTAGCCACTTCGTATAAGTCGCCTGCTGTAATATTATCTTCGCGTGGCGTTCGTTGTTATGGCAACGGCGTACCATAACGATTTTACCGCCATGTTGTTGTCAATCCATATGGTCTTCTGTTGCGGCGTGATCTTTGCACAACATGCGTTTGTGTGGTGTGTTCTGCAACGACAACGCATGCTGTGCAAAGATAATCTGTTTATTTATGTACTTTGACTAACTGCTTGTAGAATACGTACATGATTACTCACTAATATTATAACTTTACAGTGTAAATCGCCCTGAAGATGACCCCATTGCGCGTTGAAACCGGTTGCCGGCAAAATAAATAATGCGATTGTGACTGTTATTTTGAATAATTGATTATAAGTAAATTAATTGCTGTTATCTCCAGACAACCATGTTGTCTAAAAAAAAGTGGTTAACAGTTTCAGAAGGCCATCACTGTTTCAGCACACTGTTTCTTCAACCTATTTTATTCGGAGACGCCATGGGCAGCCTATTGTCTCCCGTGGTGGCTAATTTTCTTGTAGAGGATTTTGAGGAAAAGCACTTCAATCAGCGGTTATTAAACCAACAGGTTTTTGGAGGTACGTGGATGACACTTTCATAGTGTGGCGTCACGGAGAAGATAAGGGTATAGAGTTCTTTTTTTGCATAATCTTAACTCCATTCATGAGAATCTAAGGAATTTGAGAAAGATTGTCTCCCATACCTGGCTGTTTTGGCTAGACGGAAGAGTGACAGCTTTCTGGGACCTTCTGTTTATCGTAAGCCCACTCACACAGATTTTTACTTACACTCTTCAAGTAGCAATCAACCATACCAAACTATGAGTGTGCTTAAAACCCTTGTACACAGAGTCCGTTCAGTGTCGGATGCATATAGTTTGCCTAAGGACCGTGTTCAGAGACAGTGGATACTCTACACGGAAAATTAAAAGAGCATTCTCAGCTATAACCAAAAACCAGGAAGTGGATAAAGAGGAGAACGCACCATCAATGTCCCTAGTTTTTCTTCCCTTCGTGGGAAATATTTCCTTCAAAATAGCAAGAATCCTTAGTAATTTTCAGGTGAAAGTGATTTTCTCTAAGATTTTGGACCTGCTGGGATGAATGAATGATAATTTGCTATTGCGGTAGGCGGAAATTTACAAAATAGTCTGCCACCGTGGTATGGCCTACACAGGGTGGTCCATTGATAGTGACTGGGGCAAATATCTCACGGTATAAGCATCAAACGAAAAAACTACAAAGAAAGAAACTCGTCTAGCTTGAAGGGGGAAACCAGATGGCGCTATTATTGGCCCGCTAGATCGCGCTGCCATAGGTCAAGCCGATATCAACTGCGTTTTTTAAAATAGGAACCCCCATTTTTTATTACATATTAGTGCAGTACGTAAAGAAATATGAATGTTTTAGTTGGGCCACTTTTTTCGCTATGTGATAGTTGGCGCTGTAATAGTCACAACCGTATAAGTACGTGATATCACGTAACACTCTGCCAGTGCGGACGGTATTTGCTTCGCGATAGGTTACCCGTTTTAAAATGGACTGTTTACCAATTGCGGAAAAGGTCGATATCGTGTTGATGTGTGGCTATTGTGATCAAAATGCCCAACGGGCGTGTGCTATGCATGCTGCTCGGTATCCTGGACGACATCATTCAAGTGTCCGGACCGTTCGACGGATAGTTACGTTATTTACGGAAACAGGCAGTGTTCACCTACATATGAAACGTCAGCCACGACCTACAACAAATAATGACGCGCAAGTAGGTGTTTTAGCTGCTGTCGCGGCTAATCCGCACATCAGTAGCAGACAAATTGCGCGAGAATCGGGAATCTCAAAAACGTCGGTGTTGAGACTGCTACATCAACATCGATTGCACCCGTACCATATTTCTATGCACCAGGAATTGCAAGGAGACGATGACAGAGTTTTTGCACGCGTTCTATTTAGCGACGAAGCGTCATTCACCAACAGCGGCAACGTAAACTGGGATAATATGCACTATTGGCAACGGAAAATCCACGATGGCTGCGACAAGTGGAACATCAGCGACCTTGGCGGTTTAATATATGGTGCGGCATTATGGGAGGAGGATAATTGGCCCCCATTTTATCGATGGCAATCAAAATGGTGGAATGTATGCTGATTTCCTACGTAATGTTCTACCGATGTTACTACAAGATGTTTCACTTCATGACAGAATGGCGATGTACTTCCAACATGATGGATGTCCGGCACATAGCTGCGTGCGGTTGAAGCGGTATTGAATAGCATATTTCATGAGAGGTGGATCTGACGTCCCAGGATTTATTTCTGTGGGGAAAGTTGAAGGATATTTGCAATCGTGATCCACCGACAACGCCTGACAACAAGCGTCAGCACATTGACAATGCATGTACGAACACGTATTGCCAAATGCATTGAGGTTGATGGCCATCATTTTGAGCAATTATTGCATTAAGATGGTGTGTGTTCTCAGAAATGATAAGTTCACGAAGGTACACGATCACATTGGAACAACCGAAATAAAATGTTCTAACGTACCTATGTTCTATATTTTACTTTAAAAAACCTACCTATAGAGAGTTGGCAATACTCTCTTAGGATGTAAAGGTATGCTACAGCGCATACCCAAGCTCTGGAATCTAAGATACTGTTGTCGCGCTTCGCAGCGCACGGATTTACTAGTGGCAGTTTTGGAAGCCAGTGTAGGAGCCCGCCTGCTGTGGTGCGCACGTGTGTTGGGCGAGGGGTCGTCGCCGAGCTGCCGTACTGCCGTGTCCGCCAGCAGCGACACAGGATTTGGCAGTGAGTTGATATTTTTTGATAATTTGTACCGCGCTTATTAATTTAAAGAAATGGGTTTGCGTATGTGCGTAGCAACAAACGGTAATTTTGATGATGATAAGAGTTGAATTCTTAAGGGAAACCATTGTTATGCGAATAGATTAAGTATTGATTTTTGTCATTGATTTCTTTTGTAATTGTCAGGGAATTGTTTCACTATGCATTTAACTGAGAAGTATTTCAGTCTGTCTCAAGAGTTTGATTAATTTGTAATATTGCTTTAATGCCACTGGACGCAGATTTACATACGAAGCGATTGTTCAAAGAGCTTCTAGCGTTTTGTTAGTTGAATGAGAGAAAATCGCTTTCAGAATATAGGTGTTTTTTTTTAAAGGAATTTGATTTGATCAAATCCTTTCTCTTGAATTATATGTAGTTGCAGTAAGCAGAAGCAGCCTCAGCAACAGCAGGAGCCGCCATACAGAACATGCATTGCACTCAGCAGGAATAAAAGTTTTTTTATGTTTTTGTTAAGTAATGGAATGCAGCAGATCAAGCAGTGGCAGCAGAAAGACCAAGTAAGTTATTTATTGCGCACAGGACCACTAAAAAAAATAAAGTTTCGGCGATCTCTGTAATAGCAAAGTTAACAAGAATACAAGCACGAGAATTTCAGTAGAAAACACGAGATAAGAAGATAGAGCTCGCGACTTTCACCTGTCGACATGCCTGCCAGGATACGTTGAATTTTTTATTTATTTATTTATTTATTTATTTATTTTTTTTTTTTTTTGTGGGTGAGTCGTAGTTAGACATGCTTCGTCTTTCTACTGCCAACTGCAAGCTTACGCAGCAGTAATCATTAGTGGAGGCACAGGATTTTGATCGCTTGCGCACTGCTTTGTATTAACACAAAATTTTATTTCAGCAGTTTTGTCTTTGAATTTGTTGGTGCATCGTGTAATAGCTAATTGAACAGTGGAATTTTTAGGATAGCGGTGTATGTTAGTGGCATGTTTTCGTTCGTATTGCAACAATGAGGACGTGAGCACAAAAGAAAAAATGGTTCAAATGGCTCTGAGCACTATGCCACTTAACTTCTGAGGTCATCAGTCGCCTAGAACTTAGAACTAATTAAACCTAACTAACCTAAGGACATCACACACATCCATGCCCAAGGCAGGATTCGAACCTGCGACCGTAGCGGTCGCTCGGCTCCAGACTGTAGCGCCTAGAACCGCACGGCCACTAAGACCGGCGAGCACAAAAGAAGATGGAAAATAATGCAGACGCTACTGCAAATGCGAACGTAGATACGTTTGCGAACATGAATGTAGGAGCGGTTTCAAACGCATTTTCCGAAAATTCGGAACAGAGAGTAGAAAATTGTTTTGAGAATATTGAGATCCGGGAATTTTCGAACAATACTGCTGAGAATCGGAATGTAGGCGATCATTTGCCAACAATGCGTGATGAACAACTGTGTGCTACACGCAACTTAGGACATGACAATACAGTGACGCAAACAGAACTCATTATGAGAAATTCCAGCGTTGCTTCCGCCTCAAAAGTGCAGAGTAATTTTGTTTTCCCCACTTTCGGTGGAAATTCAGGTCTGGTTGCCACTCCGATAGAGCGGAATAATTTTGCCTTTCCTTCTGTTAGTGGAAATGGAGGTACTGTTTCTGCTTTAACAGAGAAGAGTAACGTTGTACTCCCTGCCGCAGTAATGATGTTTTACAATTATTACTGAGTAAACTCACTGAATTTAGTGACAGACAGGAGACTAAACTCACAGAATTTAATGACAGACAGGAGAGTAAACTCACTGAATTTAATGACAGACAGGAGAGTAAACTCACTGAATTTAACAACAATAATGCAAAGAATTTCAAATCGCTTCAGAACGAAATTAACGAGAATCTCACATTGTTTCGGGGTGAGGTGAATGACAATTTAAATAGTAAATTTGAAGAAATGACCAGTGAAAGGTGGAAATTTAAGATCTTTCGCAATTCTAAGAATGACATACATCCATGTTCATGGTTAGATCAATTTATGTACGCACTTCCACCAAATTGGCCACTAAGTCACAAACTGGAATTTATGTGTGGATATTTAGAAAACGAACCGGCGACGCGCATGCGCGCACTTATTAGAGATTGTAATAGTTTTAATGATTTTTATCATGCATTTCTATCGGCATATTGGTCCGAAAACACGCAAGACGGAGTCAAACATAGTTTTATTATGCAGCGTAATTTTAAACAGTCTGAGTTCCGCACGCCGGCAGAATACTTTGAAGACATGATTCGAAAGAGTCAATTCCTTTCCAACCCTTATAGTCCGACTGAATTAATTCGCATTTGTTTAATTAAGCTGCCACAATCAATAAGACACATTGCTTTAGCCGAAAGATGTAAAGACGACATTGAAACTTTTAAGACTTTGCCACAAGAATTTGAGTATGACAACGACGACGGGACTTCTTGTAACTTTTCAGTAACGGTAATCACCATAGATTTTCAGATAAAAGGGATAGTGATCGGAACGGACGTTATAGCGGTAATTTTGAAAATGACAGACGAAACAGACAAGAAATGGATACCAGCCTTATGACAATAGCAGACGTTCTAATAGAAATTACATAGACAATTATAATAACGGAAACTCCTACCGGAATGATCAATCATACGGAAACAGTAATCGGTATCATCAAGACAGAAATTATTCATTCAATAATAGAAATTCTTGCTACAGAAATGACCAGGGTAGTAGATATAACAATAATTTCAGAAGTGACAGTCGAAATTACACAAGACGTAGTCATGCAGATAGCCAAGAAAACAGAAATTTTAATAATAGACATAACCAAGAATTTACATGTAACAGACGGGAGGGATCTAATAGGCATCCTCCACGTGACAGAACTTCAGAGAGAGGGGTGCAAATCGCAGAAATTGATCCGCAAAATGACGCGAATAATCAAAGACGTGACGCAAACAATCGACAATGACTTGTAGCTTCGGCTTCTGGCAGCAATATAGACGGTTCAGAAAGTAATGACACTACGACTTTACACTACGTACGCCTGGAAGACATGAGAGATATTTTTCTAGACGAAAAGGAAAATAATGTAGGCGCATTTTTACATCCTGTTATTGAAGTATGTGTGAGTAAGAATAAGTTCACTGCGGTTTTAGATTCTGGGAGCCCATTGAATGTCATTGGTGAATCAGTTTTTCGTATATGTGTAAGAACTATTGCTTGTCCTGTGTTACCTGTTTCTAAAACTACAATTCGAGGAGCTATTTCTGGAAAAAGTGTGGAAGTCAAACAACAGACCAATTTAAATTTCATTTGTCAAGAATATGAATTTTCTGCTAATTTTATTGTTGTTCCATTAATCAGTACACAAATTTTATTAGGTATGGAGTTTCGTAACACATATAAGTCTATTTTAAACTTTAAGGAAGGAAGTGTGAACTTGACTGTTGCCGGAATGCCAAGATGTTTGAAATTTTTCGAGTGTGTAACGAAATCTGAATCAGACACAAATTGTTTAAGGTTTCTTACTTCTGATGTTTTCGCTGAGTATTATGACGATAATGTGTTTATTCATGACAATGACAATAGATACAGAGACGGGATGGATGATATTATTATTAGCGAAGAATTAATTAATGAAAAGGTTAACAAAGCTGAAGTGCCAGATGACGTTGCAAGAGAAGAATTGCACCAAATTTTGACTTCACTTGCTACAGTATTTAGTCATCACACAGGAACTATACAAGGCTTACAATATTTATTTAAAGTAAAAGAACACACCCCATTTCGAGGAAAAACGTACGCTATTCCATTGGCTTATAGAGACAAGGTTGAGAGTGAACTTCAATACATGTTAGATCAAGGCATTATTGAGCCAGCAGTCATTCCTTATACCAGCCCATTACATGTCGTTCTTAAAAAGGATGGGTCAATTCGTTTGGAATCTGGATTCCAGACATAAATAATATCATCATTCCTGAAACTGACCGTCCACAAAAGTTAGATGAACTTCTTCAACATTTCCATGGAATTAAAGTTTTATCCTCAATTGATATGCGCGCAAGTTTTTGACAAATGGAACCCCAACCTGATTATAGAAAATACACTGCCTTTTTAGCCTTTGGTAACTGTTATCAATTTCGGAAATTACCGTTTGGACTTCTGCAGCATTCATTCGTAATTTAAACGAAATTTTACCTGTTTATCTTCGTAACAATATTACTTCATATGTTGACGATATTCTTATTGCTAAACGTTCTTGGAGTGAGCATAACAAAATTTGGGATTCATTATTACGTTTTTTTGCAAGAGTTGGCATTACAGTGAATTTGGAAAAATCTGAATTGGGTCGCTCTCCGGTGAAATTTCTTGGTCATATTATTTTTACAGAAGGTATCCAGAGAAACTAGACGCTATTCGTAATTATGCTGTTCCTACTACAAAACGTTACGTTCGTAGTTTCATTGGTGTCTGTAATTTTCTTAGACGCTTTGTTAGATTGGACAATTTGGCCAAACCTCTTTTATGTGAACTATCTGGAAAGAATTCTAATTGGTGTTGGGATGAGGAAGCTCAATCAGAATTTGAACAACTTCGTGATGCTTTAGTTGCTGCTCCACTTCTTTCACATCCGGATTTATCTAAAGATATTTGTTTGGCGACGGACTCATCATACAAAGGCCTAGGTGCACACTTACTTCAAGAGATAGAAGAAAACGGCGTTTTAGTACAGAAAACTATTGCATTTGGAAGTCGTGTTCTCACTAAATCAGAAAGGAATTATTCGATTACGGGACTTGAAGCTTTGGCTGTTGTATGGGCTTTCACAAAATTTCGCATCTTTTTGTATGGCAGACATACTAAGGTTTACACCGATCATCGAGCTCTGGAATTTCTTGTGTCAACAAAATTAACACATGGAAGATTGTCACGATGGGCGCTGCATCTACAGGAATTTGATTTTAGTATTGTTTACATACAGGGTCTTCAAATATTATTACTGATGCTCTATCACGTGCACCTATGGGTTTAAAACAAAGTGCTGAGGAGGACTGCAAAGAAAACAATTATTGTTTGATGTATATTCAAGGTGTTGCGTTTGAAAATTTTATTTCGTCTTCGCTGCAGGACATCGCTAAGGAGCAAAACAAGGATCCAATCTGGAAGGACATTTAGGAGAAGTGGAGGAGAAAGGAAAGCGTAGCGATTAGACAGTATTATTTCGTTCGCAATGATATTCTTTTTAAACGAAAATCGGTTGACAACTCTGTTTGGTTAGTTTGCATTCCTGATTAGTGGGTTAATAAATTGATTTGGTATACACATTTCAGTTATGCACACTTTGGTCCCAGAAAATGATTTCATAAATTACGATAAAATTGCCACTTCAGTAATATGGAAAAACGTTCTTGCCAAATGCAAAATATGTCAAAAGGCTAAGCCGCCAACTATTTCTCACAGACCACCGTTGTTTCCTATCATTCCAGCGAAATTAAAGGAGATGGCTGCAGTCGATTTGTTCGGTCCAGTGGTTCGTTCTACTAATGGTTTTGCGTACATTTTGGTAGCAGTGGAACTGAAATCAAAATATGTGTGTTTTACACCTTTACGCAAAGCAACAGCTCGTTCAGTATCTAATGCTTTCCTCAAACATTTTCTTAATGAAGTGGGTCATGTTGATAAAGTTATATCAGATAAAGGATCACAGTTTCGCTCTGAAATTCGGCTTCGTACTCTACGGCGTCGTAAGATTAAACCAATATTCATTTCACTTTTTCACCCTCAATCTAACGCTTCAGAGAGGTGGATGAAGGAAATCAATAAATTGTGTCGACTTTATTGTCATCAGAATCACAGAACGTGGGATCAGTATCTTCATATTTTTCAAAACATTCTGAATGAACTCCCTAATGATTCAACTTCTTTACCGCCTATATTGATATTAAAAAATAAAGCACCGACAAATCGCATTTCTGAAATCGTTCCTTTTCCGCCTACACGGAAACTGCGGCATTCTGAAGTTGTCAACCTGGCTCTACAAAATATTGCATCTGCGGCTGCTAGAAGAGAGAAATCAGCTAAACATCCTGGTCGTTTAAAAACCTTGTCAGTTGGTCAAAAGGTGTTGATTAAGTCTCATCGTTTGTCTCACAAAGGAAAAAGCTTGTGTCGCAAATTTTTTCTGCTTTATAACGGTCCACATAGAGTTCACAAAATTATTCATGATAACACTGTCGAAGTAGAAACTCTTAAATCTCGGCGCTCTTAGGGAATACATCATATATCGAACGTTAAAATTTTTGTGGAATGACATACTTTTGAGAAACTAACAGTTATATGTAAACACGCTGAGAATACAAGGATACCGCGCCGTGTTCTGGCGGCGGCACATACTCAAAGCAACAGTCAAGTCTGCACGCCGCACAAGGCAGTCGTTGACCGCAAACAATTTTTTCTTACGTCACTCGTACCTACAGCTGATCGAGCGCTCAGTGCGAATGCACTGACAGCCGTAAACAAATACATAGTCTAATTTCTCCGATTAAATTCAGTGTACAGCTATGGTGACTTGGTAAATTGTGTTATTAACGTTCAGTTTTTTTCAGGATACAGTTATATAAAATATTTAAGAACTTCAGGTAAGTTCTGTGTGTGTCCGACGTTACGAGGATTTGCTATCGAGAAAATTTCAGGAAGACTGTAATTTCGAAGAAGAAAAAATAAACTAAAAAGGTAACTATTAATTGAGTTTATTTTTCAAGTAACATATTTCCACTTAGGTACATACTTTAGACATAATTTGCTGCTTGCAATTACGTGATTTATACTTTGTGTTAACTGATTTTGACAATGATTGATTAATGAAAAGGGTTGTTACTTATGTATATTATGCATCGCTTGGCTGCTCTGCTTTTTCACTGATGTCATATTTTTTATTATGTGCCTGCTGTGCTTAATTATTTAAATTGTAATTGTCACCTGATTAGTCGTGCTGATATGGTTATGTATGTAAGTTATACTTCATGATTTATCTGCTTGCGCCTTCATGTTTAATTATTAAGATTACATGTGAACATTTATTTGCTTATGCTGATATGATGCTAATGACCTTTTTATTATGTAAGATATATACTTGCTGCTTTGCGTATGGATTGCATATTTACACATTTTTTTGTTGTTGTCATAACTACTCTTTAATTTGGTATATAGAAATGCTGATATACTGTGTAAGAACATGGAGTTTAGGTCACATTATGGTATTAATTATAGATTGTTCACTTGGCAGAACCTCGTTGTAGGGATTGTGCTACATCCACTTGTTGACATTCTGTTCTCTACTGGTATATTTACTTGCTATTGCATGTTTTGCTTACGCTCAGTGCTTTATATTTTAAGATAAGAAAATGAACTGCTAGAATTCTTAAAACGGCATTGTTACAAGAAACTTCGTTGAAGTCACATGAGCTGGAGGTTTTATGGAAGCTGTGTAAATTTATGCTAATCGAAAGGAAGCTAACGACATGAAATACCAACACAAGGTTTAGACCATTGACAGTTATTACACTGCATTCTTCGTGAGCAATTGAAATAGCAAGTGACACTTGACACAAGAAATAGTCCACATGTTTGCTTCTGTTTTGCCATGATTTTTGAAGTGGTGTACACACTGTGAAATATTACGTTCATTCACACTCCGTACTCGTACTTACTTACTGAAAGTTATTCAAACTAAAGGCTGTTAGAGTTCATGTATGCATTTCTTTTATTTAATGATGGTCAAGGTAAGCAAAATGTATTTTATAATTCATAATGAGTAGAAGATTTGGGTCAGGTGGATTACACAGAGGTTGTGTGTGGACATTGTGTCTTCGGATTCTATGGGATGATGAATTCAAGTTTGCACTAGGATTTTATCTGTACTTGTTCGAGGACTCTGACAAGAGGAAAGAGTTGTTATGGAAGTGAAATGATATTGGTGATAAGGTTTTATGTATCGATGTATTGAAGAGGTATTATTGAGGTATTGAAATTGTGTGAAGTTGATGATTATTGGAGTTTTGGTGGACAAGTGGTAAATGATACTGATGATAAGGTTTATATGTATTGACATAAGAGGTATTATTGATGTATTAAGATTATGTGATGCTGATGATTATTGGAGTTCTGGTGGATAAGAAGTAAAGTAAGTGAGGAGCATATTTTTTTAGTTGGTTTTGATGGAACAAGGAGGATGAAGATGGCAGCCTAGAACACTCAAGTGGAAGGAAGATTGTCTACACACACACTTTGTTAAATCAATAAACAGTATATACTTTTTTTTGGAGAGAGGAAGTATCTGCATATCTTGGCACGCTGACAGTTGTTCAGCAACCATACATTTTGATTTGGCTTGGCAAACATTGGTCTTGACATGATGACTATGACCTTCACTAACTATTATTGACTGTTATACACCGTTACCACTACTACTTGACACACATGTTGAACATTACAAATTATGACAGAATTGCATTTACACAGTTAACACTATCCAATTACACAGTAGTACTTAAATGTGGATGAAAGATGAGTGAGTGTGTTTTGTGTGTTTTCCTTTCCTAATCCCAAATAATTGGTACCGACCTATCTCCTAAATATTATTTTACTTGTTGTTGTGGCTTGCACTGACACCCATAAATATTATAGGTTTACCGATATTTGTGTATTTGTAATAGTTAATATGACAATTATCTGATATCATTTGTGTGTTTATTATAATTTGTATGTTTAGTGTAAGAGCATTGATAACAATTTTGTAAAAGCAATTGTGTGTGCATTCAAACTGTTGTTCGTGCTTACACGTATTAACATTGGTGGGTGCCACTTGGAAATGTTTAATTACTGCTGATGAACTCTGATGAACTGTCTAATTAGTGATAGTAAATATTATGGTCTGTTGCCTGCACTTGTTCAACATTGCTGGGTGCCACTGATGGAACTGCTACTACTGATGATGTCACTTGTTGCTGTCTGCACCTGTTCAACTTTGTTGGGTGCCACTGATGGAACTGCTTCTACTGACATAATGTTATTTGTTGCTGTCTGTACCTGTTCAACATTGCTGGGTGCCACTGCTGGAACTGCTACTACTGGTGAGGTCACTTGTTGCTGTCTGCACCTGTTCAACATTGCTGGGTGCCACTGATGGAACTGCTTCTACTGAAATGATGTCACTTGTTGGTGTCTGCACCTGCTCAACATTGGTCGGTGCCCCTGATGGAACTGCTTCTACTGAAATGATGTCACTTGTTGGTGTTTGTACCTGTTCAACATTGCTGGGTGCCAATGATGGAACTTTTTCTACTGAGATGATGTCACTTGTTGGTGTCTGCACCTGCTCGCCATTACTGGGTGCCAGTGTTGGAGCTGTTTAAATACTGGTGATGAAATGTTATCAAACTGCTATTTGCACCTGTTACCTTTGCTGGGTGCTACTGTTGGAACTGTCAACTACTCTGAGGAGTGCTACTTGTTTATTGAACTATTGAAAAGATTTTATGTGAATATTTGTATAAACTGAGTTTTTGTGTATTTACTGTTTATGAAATGTTATGAGGCTCTTACCTACACCTATTCGTAACTGCGGGTGCCATTGATTGAGTAATATTTGTGTAAACTATTATGTATTAATCACATGTATGCAAGCATTTGAATTCCTTACTGTATTTTATACATTAGGTTATTGATGGGTCAGTGCAAAGCCAAAATTTATTTAGTTATGTGATATTTACTCATTACTATCATCTTTTATTTTTGTCTGTATTTTTTTTGGACGAATTTGGTGGTATTTTCACCACCAATGCTGGCAAAAATACCATCAAATTCTAGCCTGTGTAGGAGGGGCATATGAAAGGTGGCTACACTGAGTCACAGCGCCAGAGACTGCCCCAAAGAGTATTATTCCGCGGCGCAGTAGTTGTTGAGAAAATGTCGAGGGCAGTAGTAGTTCAGAGGTTGCCGTGGGAAGTGCTTGTTGAGAGGATGTCGAGAGCAGTACTAGTTGAGAGCTTGTCGTGTGCAGTTGTTCTGTTGGGCGAGACAGCAGATGCTGTTCGGTTGGTGTAATGTATAGATGGAAGATGTTGCAATGATCACAGTGTATTTCTCGTCAATATATCTGAAGGTAACAAAAAAAATTTTTATTTCAAATTTACTAAATAACAATGCCTCTTGGTCACAGGTTCAGTCAACAAAGCATCTGGCTCGTATTCATGTATTACACTTGTAATTCTGGTTTCTATGTGCAATTATAGTATTTCTGGTTTTTCAATTAGTTCATTGTAAATGGTGTTTAAAATATGTTGTCGTATTGAGGAAGAACCGTGCGAGATACACGTACGTTGAGTCACACTACCACACACAGAACAGTTACACTTGTGCTTTATTGTTTCGTAGCTTTTATAGTTGCAGGGGACTTAATTAATCAATTGTGTTAACGGAAATTTCCCTTCATTCTTTATTGTTATTTTATGCAGTCAGATTGCGTACTAAAACTAGTCAGGGCCAACCGGTTACGAGACTTCGTAACCGGACACACAGCTACTAAAATTATTTTTATTTTAATAATTAAGCCTCCATACACCATTCAGTTGAAAAGTCAGCTACGTGAAGAGTTCAAATCAGATATTAATAATCTTGTATCCCGACTTGATCACGTACAAAATGTTGATATTGTTGAAGTGAAATGACAGACGTCACAACAAGAACTGCAGGTAGAGGAATTACCGAAAAATGTTGAGTCATTGCAATTACAGACCACCAATGAAGTTTCAAAGATAGAAACTCAATTAACGACAGTAGCTAAACAGGTAGATAAATTATCCATGAAAGAGACGGAACTGAGTAGCGGGTTAGAGACGAGGTCAGATGACACTCAGCCGGTACCGATCGCGGATACCGAAGAATTTCAGTCTCTGCAACGTTTTAAACAAGGGCAGATGACAATTAATCAGCAAAACGAACGTGACGTAAAAAATATACAGGAACAGCTTGTCGGCATCGAAGAAAAGATCGATCGCAGCAATGACACTGGTAGGTCTGATAATTACCAAATTGGTAACAATGAGCGCGATAATTATTGAAATGCCAACCACTTTTCTCGTGAATATGACACGTTTGCGGGACTTATGAAGGAAAGGTGAGTCATGCTGTAAAAGAAAACTCATCCGCTAAGAAAAATGACGAGTCTGACTATAAGCATTTTCTCACAGTTAGGAAATTTAAAATTTTTCGGGAAGGTAGTCACGAAATCCACCCTCGAGATTGGTTACAACAATTTGACTATTCTTTACCACCGACATGGCCAATTCGCCACAAACTGGAATTCATTTACAGTTATCTTGAAGGAGAGCCTGCAGCAAGAATGCGCTCTATAGTACGTGAATGTCACACATATGGTGATTTTTATCACGCATTCTTATCTGCTTACTGGTCAGAGACTACACAAGATCATGTAAAACATTACATCATTATGATGCAAAGTTATGAGCAGTCGAAATTTTCAACTCCAGTGCAATATTTTGAAAACATGATGCGCATGAACAGATATTTAACGAATCCGTACAGTCAGTCGGAATTAATTCGTATCGGCTTGACAAAACTGCCGCGCAGATTACGCCACATAATTTTGGCAGGTAGGTGCAAAGATGACTTGGAGGCATTCCAAGCTCTTTTGCAAGAATTAGAATTTGACAACTATGAAAACACACAAAGAGATAATGGTAATCAGTATTGGGAAAATCATAATCCGCTGCGTGACCGTAAACGCGTATGGAACTTGGACGAACCTCACGCGTACAGGGCGGAAGAAGATAGGCGCGATATGTGGCATCAACCGTATAACACAGATCATAGACGCCAGAGAACTGATTTTTATGATCATAGGAACTCTCAGTACAGTAATAGGGATGGCGGACCGCGAGAGCAAAGGCGTTATGGAAATGAAAATTATTTTAGAAGGAATTGTCGCGGTAGAGACAACCCAAACTGGCGGGGACACGCAAATTACAATTCGGAACGTGGTGCTCATGCAGAATAGAGAGCATCGAGCCCACGTGATAATTATGGTCATAACAATTATGAGAACCAAAACAGTTATGATGAGGGGACAAATCAAAATTGGCAGGATCACAGAAATTCCAATTTAGAGCGTGGCGACAATGTGGAAATCAGACCACCCAACCCAAGCAATAATTCGCGGTAATACGAGCCGACACAACAATGACTAGCAACAAGGACTACAAACAAACCGTTTGTAGCGGCGGAAAGCCGACACTCAAATTATGTTAACTTTGTTGGACTGGAGGACATTAGAGACACATTATTACAAGAAAATGACAACAGCGAAATTATGTATGCTCATCCAATTATAAAAATGTCGGTAGGAAATATTATACTTTCAGCTGTACTTGATTCTGGCAGCCCTGTAAATATAATTAGCGAGATAATGTTTAAGAAGTGTGAACAGGCATCTGTTTGTCCAACAATGCCATTATTAAAGACCAAATTAAAGGGAGTCATTCAAGGAAAGTGTGTAGACGTACGCAATCAGACTTCTTTAGTTTTCAGGTGTCAAGGACACGAGTTTTCTGCAAATTTCTTAGTAGTCCCTCTTTTATCAACAGAAATGATTTTGGGTGTGGAATTCCTGCGTGAATATAAAGCAATGTTAAACTTTTGTAATGCTGAAGTCATGTTACGAATAAATCAAATGATAGTCACCCTTAAATTTCAAGGATGGCTAATAAAGGAGGATGAGGAAGTGAATTATCTGCGTTTTCTCTTTCCACTTGAGGCACAATAATCACTGAATTTGTCTAATAGTTGCACAGATAACATTACTACATTTTACTGTGAAACAGAACAATCCATTAGTACTGAGCAATTAATTAAAAGGAAAGTTTGCCGAGACGTAGTAGATCCTAATGCAGGCACTGATGAGTTATTTGAAATATTACAAACAAATTGTGAATTGTTTTCTCACGAGACAGGAACAATACGTAACTTTCTTTATGAATTCAAGGTCAAGGAACATAATAAATTTTTTGTACCGCCATATGTCATCCCATTGACATACAGAGACATAGTCAAACAGGAAATACAATCCATGTTAGAGCAGGAAATCATCTAACCTGCTGTGAGTTCATATAATAGCCCATTACACGTGGTTAAGAAAAGGGATAATTACGTTAGACTGGTTCTTGATTCCAGAGAAATTAACACAGTAATCCAACCTGAAACCGATAGACCACAGACACTAGATGAACTGCTGCAAAAATTCCATGGAGTGAAGGTGATGTCATCTTTGGATTTACGAAGTAGTATTTGGCAAATAGAATTAAATCCGAGGTGTAGGAAATATACAGCTTTCCTCTGTTTTGGAAACTGTTACCAATTTCGAAAATCCGAGTTGTAGAAAATACATGGCTTTCCTCTGTTTTGGAAATTGTTACCAATTTCAAAAATTGTCATTTGGTCTCAACGTTTCGTCAGCTGCATTTATCCGTGGTTTGAATACAATATGACCGACACACTTAAAAGACAGGATCACCACTTATGCTGACGACATTTTGAACGCAGAAAATTCGTGGACAAAACACAACCAAGTATTAAGTGAATTATTACAAACATTTCGGGAACATGGCTTTACAGTCAATTTAGAAAAATCGGACTTTGGTAGAACACATATCAAATTTCTTGGTCGCATTGTTACAACAAAAGACATTCTACTTGATCCAGAAAAATTAAATGCAATCAAAGAAATGCCCCTACCAACAAACAAGCGACAATTAAGAGGATTTTTGCGACTAATAAATTTTTATTGTCGTTTTATTAGCCTAAAAAGCTTGTCAACACCTAGATTATGTCAACTAACAGGTAATAACACAGTTTGGGACTGGGATCATGTTGCTCAAACAGAGTACCACGATTTGAAAACTGCTCTACCGAATGCACCTATATTGTCACATCTTGATTTATCCCTTGATTTTTGCCTTTCGACAGATAGCTCAAGATCTGGGCTTGGTGTCCATTTGTTCCAAGAAGTTGTTGAAAATGGAATTCTTACTCAGAAAAGTATTGCTTTTGCCAGTCGAGTATTAACAAAATCAGAGCGCAACTATTCAGTCATGGAGCTGGAAGCATTAGCCATAATGTGGGCGTTTGATAAATTTCGTTACTATCTGCAAGGTAAGCACACAAATGTATACACCGACCATCGGGCGTTACAGTTTCTCATGTCAGTCAAATTAAATCACGACCGTTTAAAACGTTGGGCTTTGCTTCTTCAGGAATTTAACTTCACAGTTATATATATTCCAGGTTCACAAAACATAATTGCTGATGCGCTTTCACGAGTACCTGTTGGTTTAGCTCAAAGTAACGAGGAAGATTGCCTAGAAAATAATTACAGCTTACTCTACATGCAGAAGGTTGCTTTTGAAAACTTCATTTCATCCTCATTAAGTGACATTTCTCGTGAACAAGAAAAGGATTCGATTTGGAAGGATATAAAAAGGAAGTGGGAGAGTAAGTCACATTCTGCTATAAGACAGTTTTATATCATACGTGATAACATCTTATTCAGACGCAGACGTCCTGACTGTCCTTCTTGGGTATTATGCATACCACACGAACTTGTAAGTAAACTCATTTGGTACACACATCTCAGTTATGCCTACTTTGGTACGAATAAATGTTTTCAAAAATTGCGAGACACATGTTATTTTTACAATATGGAAAAGAGAATCTGTAAAGTCCTGGCAATATGCAAGTTATGTCAGAAAGCAAAACCACCAATAGTGACACACAGAACACCACTATTTCCAATCATCCCAGTCAAATTAAAAGAGATGGCTGCCGTGGACATCTTCGGACCAGTAATAAGATCTAGACAAGGCCATTCATATGTTTTCGTAGCTGTTGAGCTTACTTAGAAATTTGTCTCATTCACACCTTTACGAAAAGCTACAGTAAAATCAGTTTGTACAGCATTCGTCAAGAATTTGTTGAAGGAAGTAGGGCACGTTGACAAGGTGATTTCTGACAATGGCCCCCAATTCCGTTCCAACAGTTGGGCGAAAACCTTGCGACGCAGGAAAATTAAACCGATATTTATATCACGTTTTATGCCATCATATAACCCATCAGAACGTATCATGAAGGAGTTAGGTAAACTTTGCAGAGTGTACTGCCATCGCCAACATAGAAATTGAAACTACATTTATCCGATTTCCAAAACATTATTAATGAACTAACTAATGATTCCACTACCCTGCCTCCACTGCTTGTGTTAAAAAATAAACAACCACCAGATAAGATAAAACAATTAGTAGCCTTCCCTGCACAGCGACGTTTAAGACACCATGAATTAGTAAGTATACCATTACAGAAGATCAAGAAAGCTGCAGACAGAAGAAAGAAGCTGCATAATCCACGAGTCAACGTCAAGAATTTAGAGGCAGGTCTAAAAGTACTGCTTAGATCACATCGACTATCTCATAAGGGAAAATATTTAAGTAGGAAGTTTTTCTTGGTGTATGAAGGACCCTTCCGTATACGACGCATTGCACACACAAACGCTGTGGAACTTGAGACAGTACGAACACATAAATCGCGAGGTCTTCATCACTTATCACACATTAAAATTTTCAAGGAATAAGGCCCTAGGGGGTTTACTGATCTTTGGTAAATATATGTTTGGCGAGCATAGGTGCCCCAGCCGTTACAGTATATTCTTCTGCTTTTAATTTTCAGTACTGTTTCATAATCTTTGACTAACCTGTTTATCTATTATTCTTTTACTATCAATCTATCCTGTATGAAAGACCAAGAATGAATGATTATGAATGATTTGTATTGTTTGAGAGAATGAGAACATTGCAAAGGGACATTTCTGACGAGAGGATTATACCAGCTGTTGACATTTTGCAACTGTTAACTGAAAGAATGAAATTTTCGTGTCTTATTTGAAGGAAAATGCAAGAATTAACTATGTACGTTTTTTAGGGAGAAATAACATCAAATAACAGAAACTGTTGACATTATCTTCAGGTAAAATATAGTGTATAAGTGGCTCTGAATTGAGAAGATATATTTGATGGGCAATAGTATAATTAGGAAACCTTCGAACTGCACTTGTTCTGATTCATCTACATGTACATCTACATGACTACTCTGCAATTCACATTTAAGTGCTTGGCAGAGGGTTCATCGAACCACAATCATACTATCTCTCTACCATTCCACTCGCGAACAGCGCGCTGGAAAAACGAACACCTAAACCTTTCCGTTCGAGCTCTGATTTCTCTTATTTTATTTTGATGATCATTCCTACCTATGTAGGTTGGGCTCAACAAAATATTTTCGCATTCGGAAGAGAAAGTTGGTGACTGAAATTTCGTAAATAGATCTCGCCGCGACGAAAAACGTCTTTGCTGTAATGACTTCCATCCCAATTCGCGTATCATATCCGCCACATTCTATCCTCTACTACGTGGTAATACAAAACGAGCTGCCCTTTTTTACACCCTTTCGATGTCCTCTGTCAATCCCACCTGGTAAGGATCCCACATCGCTCAGCAATATTCTAACAGAGGACGAACGAGTGTCGTGTAAGCTGTCTCTTCAGTGGACTTGTTGCATCTTCTAAGTGTCCTGCCAATGAAACGCAACCTTTGGCTCGCCTTCCCCACAATATTAGCTATGTGTCCTTTCCAGCTGAAGTTGTTCGTAATTTTAACACCCAGGTACATAGTTGAATTGAGAGCCTTGAGAATTGTACTATTTATCGAGTAATCGAATTCCAACGGATTTCTTTTGGAACTCATGTGGATCACCTCACACTTTTCGTTATTTAGCGTCAACTGCCACCTGTCACACCTTACAGCAATCTTTTCTAAATCGCTTTTGCAACTGATACTGGTCTTCATATGACCTTACTAGACTGTAAATTACAGCATCATCTGCGAACAACCTAAGAGAACTGCTCAGATTGTCACCCAGGTCATTTATATAGATCAGAAACAGCAGAGGTCCCAGGATGCTTCCCTGAGGAACACCTGATATCACTTCAGTTTTACTCGATGATTTGCCGTCTATTACTACGAACTGCGACCTTCCTGACAGGAAATCTCGAATCCAGTCGCACAACTGAGACGATACCCCACAAGCCCGCAGCTTGATTAGAAGTCGCTTGTGAGGAACGGTGTCAAAACCTTTCCGGAAATCTAGAAATACGGAATCAACTTCAGATCCCCTGTCGGTAGCAGGCATTACTTCGTGCGAATAAAGAGCTACCTGCGTTGCACAAGAACGACGTTTTCTGAAACCATGCTGATTACGTATCAATAGATCGTTCCCTTCGAGGTGATTCATAATGTTTGAATACAGTATATGCTCCAAAACCCTACTGCAAACCGACGTCAATGATATAGGTCTGTAGTTAGATGGATTATTCCTACTACCCTTCTTAAACACTGGTGCGGCCTGCGCAATTTTCCAATCTGTAGGTACAGATCTATCGGTGAGTGAGCGGTTGTATATGATTGCTAAGTAGGGAGCTATTGTATCAGCGTAATCTGAAAGGAACGTAATCGGTATACAATCTGGACCTGAAGACTTGCCCGTATCAAACGATTTGAGTTGCTTCGCAACCCCTAAGGTATCTACTTCTAAGTAACTCATGATAGCAGCTGTTCGTGTTTCAAATTCTGGAATATTCCATTTGTCTTCTCTGGTGAAGGAATTTCGGAAAACTGCGTTCAATAACTCCGCTTTGGCGGCACAGTCGTCGGTAACAGTACCATCGGCACTGCGCAGCGAAGGTATTGACTGCGTCTTGCCGCTTGTGTACTTTCCATACGACCAGAATTTCTTTTGATTTTCTACCAAATTTCGAGACAATGTTTCGTTGTGGAACCTATTAAAGACATCTCGCATTGAAGTCCGTGCCAAATTTCGTGCGTCTGTAAATTTTAGCCAATCTTCGGGATTTCGCGTTCTTCTGAACTTCGCATGCTTTTTCCGTTGCCTCTGCAACAGCGTTCGGTCCTGTTTTGTGTACCATTGGGGATCAATTCCATCTCTTACCAATTTATGAGATATGAATCTCTCAATTGCTGTTGCTACTATATCTTTGAATTTGAGCCACATCTCGTCTACATTTGCATAGTCAGTTCGGAAGGAATGGAGATTGTCTCTTAGGAAGGCTTCTAGTGACACTTTATCCGCTTTTTTAAATAAAATTATTTTGTGTTTGTTTCTGGTGGATTTGGAAGAAACGGTATTGAGCCTAGCTACAACGACCTTGTGATCACTAATCCCTGTATCAGTCATGATGCTCTCTATCAGCTCTGGATTGTTTGTGGCTAAGAGGTCAAGTGTGTTTTCGCAACCATTTACAATTCGCGTGGGACTAACTGCTCGAAATAATTTTCGGAGAAAGCATTTAGGACAATCTCGGAAGATGTTTTCTGCCTACCACCGGTTTTGAACAAGTATTTTTGCCAACATATCGAGGGAAGGTTGAAGTCCCCACCAACTATAACCGTATGAGTGGGGTATTTATTTGTTACGAGACTCAAATTTTCTCCGAACTGTTCAGCAACTATATCATCGGAGTCTGGGAGTCGGTAGAAGGAGCCGATTATTAACTTAGTTCGGTTGTTAAGTATAACCTCCACCCATACCAATTCGCACGGAGTACCTACTTCGACTTCACTACAAGATAAACCACTACTGACAGACACAAACACTCTACCACCAATTCTGCCTAAGCTATCTTTCGTGAACACCGTCTGAGACTTCGTAAAAATTTCTGCAGAACTTATTTCAGGCTTTAGCCAGCTTTCTGTACCTATAACGATTTCAGATTCTGTGCTTTCTATTAGCGCTTGAAGCTCAGGAACTTTCCCAGCGCAACTACAACAATTTACAACTACAATTCCGACTGTTCCTTGATCCAAGCACGTCCTGTATTTGCTATGCACCCTTTGAGATTGCAGCCCACCCCGTACTTTCGCGAGGCCTTCTAACCTAAAAAACCGCGCAGTCCACACCACACAGCCTCCGCTACCCGTGTAGCCGCCAGCTGAGTGTAATGAACTCCTGACCTATTCAGCGGAACCCGAAACCCCACCACCCTATGGCGCAAGTCAAGGAATCTGCAGCCAACACGGTCGCAAAACCGTCTGAGCCTCTGATTCACACCCTCCATCCGGCTCTGCACCAAAGGTCCACAGTCGGTTCTGTCAACGGTGCTGCAGATGGTGAGCTCTGCCTTCATCTCGTAAGCAAGACCGGCAGCCTTCACCAAATCAGATAGCCGCTGGAATCCAGAGAGAATTTCCTCAGATCCAAAGCGCCACACGTCATTAGTGCCGACATGTGCCACCACCTGCAGCTGGCTGCACCCTGTGCTCTTCATGGCATCCGGAAGGACCCTTTCCACATCAGGAATGAGTCGACCCGGAATGCACACGGAGTACACACTGGATTTCTTCCCCTCCTTAGCCGCCATATCCCTAAGGGGCCCCATTACGCCCTTAACCTTGGAGCTCCCAACTACCAATAAGCCCACCCTCTGTGATTGCCCGGACCTTGAAGGCTGAGAATCATCCTCTGAAACGAGGCAGGCAGCTGCATCTGGCTCAGCCAGAGACAGTGCCTGAAACCTGTTTGTCAGACGCACCGGGGAGGCTTTCTGATCAGCCTCCGGGGACGTCTTTCGCTGCCTGCAACGCCTTGGAACAACCTCCCAATCAACCACAGGCGAGGGCTCAGCCCCACTGCGGGCAGCAACCGGGGCAACCACAGCTGCAGACAGATCTGGGGACAGACGGAACGAGGTTGACATCCCCGTGAAACCCAAGTCCGGCTCTCCACAGTGGTGCCCATTGGCAACAGTCTCAAGCTGCGCGACCGAAGTCAGCGCCGCCTGCAGCTGTGAGCGAAGGGATGCCAACTCAGCCCTCATCCGAACACAGCAATCACAGTCCCTGTCCATTCCAATCGATGTTGAACAACAGTTACTGAAACACGAGTCCGTACCTAGATAACGCAAGGGAAACACGCAAAGAATGTATGAACTAACCTGTACAAATGCCTAACGACTGCGCTACAATCTGCCTGAATTTATGATTACAGTAGCTAAAACAAGAAATTACACCTCCTATACGAAACTCACACGCAATTTAACTAAGAATCTACGAAGTAAACAGTAAAGCGCGATGCTACAACTCTCAAATACTATAATACGCTCGAAAGTTATGAATTAAACAATGCAAGTACCCAAAAACACGCAAAGAAATTAAGAATTAAACTATGTAACAAATAAGTAAGCTAGAGGTATACGACTTGCTGCTGCAGCTGCTTATCCAACGGCGGCAGGGAGCACACTGGCTGTGACCAACCGACACTGGCTGTTCAAAACAAAAACAGAAGACAGGCGACTACGCGAATTTACACTATTCAGGTACTAAAGCGCGATGCTACAGCTCTCAAATACTATAATACGCCCGAGATTTATGAATTAAACAATGCAAGTACCCATAAACACGCAAAGAAATTAAGAATTAAACAATGTAACAAATAAGTAAGCTAGGGGTATACGACTTGCTGCTGCAGCTGCTTATCCAATGGCGGTAGGGAGCACACTTATGAGGTAGTTTGAAGAGTGATGATTTATGTGGATTTTTCGTGTTTATTAGTTTGCCAGGTAAGGCGTATTAGGATTTATGGAGCGCTCATGAATAGTGTGACAATGAGGAAGCTCTTTGCAGACGTTTATAGAACAAGAGACAGTAAGAAAGATACACTTCTAAACGAAGAAACCCACAACGGTATTCTATGAAGGAAGATATAGCTTATACACATTTGCGTAAAATTTAAGTCACAGTAATGTTAAGGTAGAGTACACACTTACTTAAAATCTAAGTCACGGTAAAGTTAAGACATAGCTATGAGTCATGAAAAGAGTTCTGATACAAATACACAGCAAAGTGTTAAATTATGTGTTGAATGAGTGCCAAGAATATATTTTGCTCTGTGAAATTGTGGAATGGTAAGAATGATAGTGTTGTTTCCCTTCTTATTGTTGTTGTTAAGGCTGACTTTATTGCATCTCTTACAGGAAGCATGATCGCAACGGAAGTTTTCTCCATGGCAGAAACGAAAGCACTTAACGTGACGTAATTTTGTGTAGTAGACGATATTTTCAGATCGGAGCACAGCACGCTAACCGTTAATGCTCGCGAGAAGAAAGACGTTCCAGAAAGAGACGGCTGTGGAAAAAAAAAAAAACTTAGCTATGATCTAGATAATTATGTCATGCATTAAACGATTTCTTTTCTCTTTCCAGTGTGAAATGACTCTTACGCCAAGAGGCGAGAGTATCTGCCATATTTTATGAATGTGTAAATAGGAGTGTAAAATAAGTCAATTTAAAATTTATCTTGTGTTTTTCTATTTCATGATTGTCATTTAGTGATGCAGTGCCGATTCCAGCACGAGGTTAATTGGAAGGTGATGATTTTTCTCTTGTCATGTCATAAATTTATTTCTTGTCACCTTGATGAGTAAACCTTTTCTTTCAGTTTCTACTGGACAGATGGAGGGGTTTTGTGTGTTGTATTTTGTAAATAATCTATCTTTTATTATGTACTTTGTAGATTATTTCTCATTCTTGTTCTTTGTGACCATCCAAGGTAAGGCCACACAAAGTCATACAAAGACTAGGGAGGCCTCCAAACAGAGACAATGAGGACTCCTTATAAAAACGATTGAGACGCTATACCACAGACATTGACGTCTGACATCAGAAATATTGGCAGTCATTACAGACTGATAATTATAAATATGGTATAACTTAGTAATTAGAGTGTAAAAAATTCTGACGCAAAGTCACGTAATTGTTCACTAAATTTTGTACATATTCATGAATTGATTTGGCAAGCCGTTGGCTAGACTTTTTCTAAATGATTTCGTAACTTTTATTATTATAGCATCACTATGGAATTACTTTTCTATCTGTAGGATTATTTAAATATTTTATAACCAAAATGTACATAACAATTATTGTAACAAATATTGTAACAAATTAAAATAATATTTTTTGTGTGGTGCCACATTTGTAATGATTCGTGGTCACAAACAAAACTTTGCCACTGTTATTGGCCAAACTAATCGTAAGAAAATTAACTTGCCACCGTGTGGTGAGCCTCATATTATGACTGAATTGAAAAATACATGCCACTAATCGGTGATTGCTGTGGCGAGAAATTTAAAGAAAATTGACTTTGCCACCATGTGGTGAGCCTCACATTATTCATGACTTGAGATATATGCCACAAATCTGTAATTGCTGTGGCAACAGAGATAAAGAAAACATTTAAATGAGCTCAGAACTTACATGCCTGTTTATATGATATAATATTATTCCTTGCTTAATTTCTGTAATTAGGTTAGAGAGATCGTATTTTAAAGGAAGAATCTATTTTCTATAAAATATGACGTTTTCAGTATAGAGAGACACTCGACCGTGACTTGTACTACATAAGTTTGAGGAGGTACTTATGCAATAACGCAGTGACGTGGGGTTGTCAGTGGACACAAGGTCCCTGAGTCTGCCAGCACTGTGAAACTGTGTCATCCTGGGAGAACGGACGTTACGTATGGTTGTCAGTGGACATAATGTCCCTGAGTCTGCCTACGTTGTCAAACTGTCTCACCAGAGGAAAATTTGACTTCAGGTGTGTTTGTCAGTGGATATGAAGTCCCTGAATCTGCTTACACCGTCAATTAACTGATGTTGGAATATTAGTGTGGTTGTCAGTGGATATGAAGTCGCTGAGTCTGCTGCACTTAAAACATGTAGACCTGGTTTCTTTTGACCAGAGGGAACTGCGAGCATAAAAACGTAAAATATCATGTAGTCAGACCACTACTGATTAATGTCATGGAAACGTAAGTGCCCAAATGCAGTAAATAAAATATAATTTTTTACTGGTTATTAGGTTATATTAGCTTATTGAAGACTATTCAGTGCTTACGTAGTTACTGTTACACATCTGTTAAAACTCATATGATCTTTTTTATGTACTTATGTAAGAAACTTGTTATATTTCCTTTGATGTTTTCTTATTAGATACATACTAGGCTAGCAACATTTTCATATAATTTTTGTAAAAGAAGCCATGTTTTTTCCTTTCCAATCAATTAGGCAAGCAACATTTCTGCCATTTTGTACAAAATTTTAACATTTTTCTCTTGCCTATATGCCACGCAAGACAATTTTCGTCGTTTTGTAAAAAAAATTTTTTTTACTTAGACGCTAAACAAGAAATACTTTTAGTCATTGGATATAAATTGTAACACTTTTTTCTTTTTGCCTAATTTTTTCGTCGTTTTGTAAAAAATTTTACTGTTTGTTCCTTGTGAATATGTTAGGCAAGAATCACCCCGCAAAATTTTCAGAAATGGGGTTGGGGGTTATGATAGTTGGCAATACTCTCTTAGGATTTAAAGGTTGGCTACAGCGCGCATATACATGCTCTGCAATCTAAGATACTGTTGTCGCGCTTCGCAGCGCACGGATTAACTAGTGGCAGTTTTGGAAGCCAGTGTAGGAGCCCGCCTGCTGTGGTGCGCACGTGTGTTGGGCGAGGGGTCGTCGCCGAGCTGCCGTACTGCCGTGTCCGCCAGCAGCGACACAGGATTTGGCAGTGAGTTGACATTTTTTTATAATTTGCACCGCGCTTATTAATTTAAAGAAAAGGGTTTGTGTATGTGCGTAGCAACAAACGGTAATTTTGATAATGATAAGAGTTGAATTCTTAAGGGAAACCATTGTTATGCGAATAGATTAAGTATTGATTTTTGTCATTAATTTCTTTTGTAATTGTCAGGGAATTGTTTCACTATGCATTTAACTGAGAAGTATTTCAGTCTGTCTCAAGAGTTTGGTTAATTTGTAATATTGATTTAATGCCACTGGAGGCAGATTTACATACGAAGCGATTGTTCAAAGAGCTTCTAGCGTTCTGTTAATTGAATGAGGAAGAATCGCTTTCAGAATACAGTTGTTTTTTTAAAAAAAGGAATTTGATTCGACCAAACCCTTTCTCTTGAATTATATGTAGTTGTAGCAAGCAGAAGCAGCTGCAGCAACAGCAAGAGCCGCCATACAGAACATGCATTGCACTCAGCACGAATAACAGGTTTTTTTATGTTTTTGTTAAATAATGGAATGCAGTAGATCAAGCAGTGGCAGCAGAAAGACCAAGTAAGTTATTTGTTGCGCACAGGACCAATAAAAAAAATAAAGTTTAGGCGATCTCTGTAATAGTAAAGTTAACAAGAGTACAAGCACGAGATTTTCAGTAGAAAACACGAGGTAAGAAGGTAGAGCTCGCGACTTTCGCTATTATCAACTGTTCGTCTAAAATTGTGAGCCATATGTTTGTGACTATGACAGCACCATCTATCACAAAGCGAAAAAAGTGGTCCAACTAAAACATTCATATTTCTTTACGTACTACACGAATATCTAATAAAAATGGGGGCTCCTATGTAGAAAAAGGTAGTTGATATGGCAGCGCCATCTAGCGGGCCAACCATAGCCCCATCTGGTTTCCCCCTTCATGCTAGACAAGTTTCGTTCTTCGTTGTTTTTTCGTTTGATGGTTATTTCGTGAGATATTTGGTCCGCTCACGATCAGTGGACAACCCTGTATACGACAAACAACACACACAATGGAACATAAACTTTGCACTTGCCTTCTGCAGTCCAGTAAGTCTGCAACTGTGGAACTTTGTATCGCCAGTGGACTTTCTATTGAATATGACCAAACATTAATTTTGACCACAGCAGCATCTTTTTGGGACTCCATTATAAAAGAATCCGTGGAGATACGCATCGCGGAAAATGTGACGAACCGTCACAGTGGCTACCAGCAAGGTAATGCGTGGAATCCCGTCATCCTCACACGAAGACGCCAGAATACTCCGCTGACTGCGCGAGCGGCAACGACGAAGACAGCAGATCTCCGTAGTTCCACCAGCGAGGGCGCTGCCGCCGGGCGGTGTGGTCCACGTCACCGTAAGACTCTGACGCAAGCGCAGCAATACTCTCTCTGCGATGTATAGGGCGGAGCGGAGAACGTCTTTATCAGTCTTCGCTGGCTCAACTGAAGAAGAGTGGCAGGTGTCCAGGTCCAGTAGAAATATCGTGGAGTGAAGCTTACGACGACCACTGCACTCCCGATATCTCTTCGAACAATGCGCATAACCTTCCGGCACAGCAGTATATCTTTGCAGTACAAGTGCGGAAAATCTTTACGTGATAGAGTAAAGAAAACTGAAAACAGATTTTTAATCAGCATAAAAGGTTGAGGTAGCATCACGTATTACTTTTCTGTCATCTGATACCATGCAGACCAGTGTACTCACATAGCGCGCGCCAGGAAACTTGTCAGGCGTGAAAAATGTTACCTGTTATATATTTAATTGTCCTCTGGAGTGACATCTCATGCGGAAGACCTCATGTCTGCAGCCCAGGTTGGTGTCACTCCACCGACTTCCTAGATGACCTGTGATGCAGATTGTATCAAATATTAACCTCAAGAGAACAGATTTGTTGATACACAGTTAATGTTTAAGAATGGGAAGAGAAATGTAGAAGAACGTCACACTTTAGCGCAGTACGGAGGTATAAGCTCAGTGCCAGACTGACCTGAGCTACTGCTAACGGGAGGTCACCCGACTGCAGTGCCAGGACGGCGCGAGTCATCACCGACTTCCTAAATAACCTGCTGTGCAGGGCGTTATCTAATATTGCGTTCAAAAGAACTGATCTGAGATCCGTGGTCTAGGGGTGGCGCCTTCGATTACTAATTAAAACGTCCTTTGTCCCGCGTTAGGACCCCACAATGCTTAATTTTTAAATAAGATCATAAGTGAGCCGGTGGGTTTCACGCGCCAGACGATATCGATTCTTACTTCCATCTTTGATCGTTGTCTCTGTGCCTTGTTCTCTTTGCGTCTTTGAGGCAGGCTATTTATGGTGGTGCGCGTGCGCAAGTCATTGAGATTGGGTCCGCGCATCAGCCGAATCAGTCTGTGACGTGACGTTCTTTTGATGTTGACGTTGTAGGGAGTTGGCGACACCATGTCACGTGGCACGGCGGTATGCCTTGAGGACCAGTTGAGTTGGAGCAACGAAGAAGCATGGGCCGCTGCCGGAAAGTATTAAAGTTGTATTGACACGGCTGGCCGGTGGCGACCAGGATTTGCTAATACCTCGAGAGCTATGTGGATGGCTGACGTGTGAGTTTCACATGAAGAAGAAAAAATTAATCGCCAAGCTTTCGTGGTGGCTTCCAACTTCCATATATAGTGAATATACTGAAGGACTGTTGACTGTTGCAGTTGCCCGTGCTAGTGGCCAGCAAAAAATTCACTGCAGTGGTAGCGAGGCGAGTTACGTTCTGGAACGGCCATGAAATTATGTTAGTAAAGTGGCTAGAAATAGCGCCTCGATTTTGTAAGTCTGGATTTGGTGCTTAGTGGCACGCTGAAGGTATCTGGTTCATTTGAACGTCGTTACTTAATTTAGTTACAGATTTAGAATTTTCTGGTTTTACGAATTAGTGGTAGTTGTTGTTTCTTAATAATTTCTCGTGTTTATGGAAGGCAAGTGGTCATGACAAATATAGGTCACATGGTGTTTTATGGTCGGAAAGAGGCCGTGTATATTTTGGTCTGTGGCCATAGGGGCCGTGCTTATTGCATTAGTGACCTATTGAAGTGACATTACTTTTCTATTGCAATTTCAAATACGTACCTAAAGGTGGATTGTCACGTTGGGTGCTGCACGTATGATTTATGTGGTGTCAGCCATTCAGCAAAGACAGATTATCTTGTAAGGTGGAACTTAAGTCATTGGGGGTGGACTGACACATCTTTTCATTTAGTATCTAGACTTTTTTTTGGATCGAAGGAAACTAAGCTCCTTAATTCTGTTCATTAGTTAACTTGTAATTGTTTCAGTGAGTCTGCCGCTCATGTTTTCCTGTTTTCAGAAACGTGTATAGTGGCCGACGCAAGGAAAACTCGCCCCGCGAGCTTGCAGTGTGACGGAAATCGCAGGATTTGAACTCAGGCCCGTCCGGACCCCATCAACGCGCGATTTCTCTAGTCCATTCAACGAGAGGCCTGTTTTAGGCAGAAGATTTCCTAATGTCCAAAGTTGAGTAAAAGTTCACCCTTTCGATCGTGTGTTTGTGAAATCGTAATAGATTAACGTTTGCTCGCGTCCAACACATGTTCATCAAATTGACGTTTTGCCTTAAGCTTGCATAAAGTCTAGAATCTTCCGGACGTTGAGTGTAGTAGAATGCTAAGTGTAAACACAACAATTAATAGTACCCTTCAGGTCAGATAGCATCAAATTAATTTTACCTTTTCAATAAGCGTAAAACTGAGTGAGAAAGACGATAGCCGACATAGTAAACATTTGGTCATCTATTTCATCTATTATTTTGGTTGTTGTAACCGGAACGTAAGGGGGCCGTTGTCACAAGTGTGACGGTTAATATTGTAAATACTAATTGTGGATAGGGCCTTGATATGCAAATGTTGTTAATTGATTATTGCTGCTGATGAATTCATGTGTATGTGTAATCAATAAAGAAGTGTTGCAACTACAAACTGGTTGTGTTACTGGTGTACAATGTTTGAGTGTGTAACCGCCACACCAATCAGCAATGGCGACCGAAGACATCCGGCGCATGAAGTAACCCTCATCCAGCCAACGACCTTGTCAAAGAGTGTGGAGGAGCGGACCATGGTTCAGGGCACTACATTGCCATTGGGGTGGCAAATTGCCCTTAAAGGCAAAGAATCAGCAATGACAGCGGCATAAGGATGCAGAAGCCAACGGAAGCCACTGCATTAATGACACATAACGTATATCCATAGGACATGTGGCCTGTAATTGAGAAATGTTATGGTTATCTCTCCATTGGCCAAAGATTACTGACCAATTCTCCATTCGGATCTCAGGGAGGGGACTGCCAAGGGGGGACGTGACCATAAGAAAAGCACTGGATAACCAACGAAACGATAACGTTCTATGAGTCACGACGTGGAATGTGAGAAACTTGAAGCTAGAAAATCTGAAAAGAAAAATGCTAAAGCTCAGTCTAGACACAATGGGGGTCGGTAAAGTGAAGACAAACATTTCGGGCCGGCCGAAGTGGCCGTGCGGTTAAAGGCGCTGCAGTCTGGAACCGCAAGACCGCTACGGTCGCAGGTTCGAATCGTGCCTCGGGCATGGATGTTTGTGATGTCCTTAGGTTAGTTAGGTTTAACTAGTTCTAAGTTCTAGAGGACTCATGACCTCAGCAGTTGAGTCCCATAGTGCTCAGAGCCATTTGAACCACAAACATTTCGGATCAGATGAGCATAGGGTAACAACATCAGAAAATGTTATAAAGGGAGTAGGATTCGTTATGGATAGGGAGGTAGGGCAGAGTGTGACCTACTGCGAACAATTCAGATGGTTCAAATGGCTCTGAGCACTATAGGACTTAACATCTGAGGTCATCAGTCCCCTAGAACTTAGAACTATTTAAACCTAACTAACCTAAGAACATCACACACATCAATGTCCGAGGCAGGATTCGAACCTGCGAACAATTCAGTCACAGGTCTGTTCTCATCTGACAGCAAACCAGCATTGACAACAATAATTGACGTATATATGCCGACGTCGCAAGTAGAAGATTAAGAAATAGAGAAAGTATATGAGGATATTATACGGGTAATTTAGTACGTAAAGGGAGATGAAAATCTAGCAGTCATGGGGACGCGAAGAAAGGGTTATAGGACAAAACGGGCTTGGTACCAGGAATGAGAGAGGAGGAAGACTAATTGAGTTCCGCAATAAATTGCAGCTAGTAATAGCGAATACTCTCTCAAGAACCACAAGAGGACGAGCTACACTAGGAAAAGGCCGCAGATAAGGTATCGTTTCCATCGGATTACATCAGGTCAGGCAGATATTCCGAAGCTAGGTGCTGGACTGTAAGTTGTACCCAGGAGCAGATATAGAGTCAAATCACAATTTAGTAATGAAGAAGAATAGACTGAAGTTTAGGAGACTATTCTGGCAGAATCAATCCTCGAGGGATTGGGACACGGAAGTACTAAGGAATGATGCGATACGCTTGAAGTCCTCTGAGGCTATACATACTGCGATAAGGGAAAGCTCAGTAGGTAGGTCAGTTGAAGGGGAATGAACATCTGTAATAGGTCAATCGCAGAAGCTGGAAGGAAGAACATAGGTAAAAAGAAGGTAACTGCGAAGAAACCATGGTTAACGGAAGAAATACTTCACCTGATCGACAAAAGAACGAAGTGTCAGGGAAATTCAGAAACAAAGAAATAAAAGTCACTTAGGACTGAAATAAATAAGTAGTGCAGGGAAACTAAAGCGAAATAGCATTTTTTGCAACAGACTTGATGATTAAAGTGTTAGAAGTGAAATGCAGGAATAGATGATATGGAAAATGTACTTCACAACAGACTGGCGCTGGAATTGGGAGGCTGGAAAATGACCTTTTTGGATGATTTGGAGCCGGCCGCGGTGGTCTAGCGGTTCTAGGCGCTCAGTCCGGAACCGCGCGACTGCTACGGTCGCAGGTTCGAATCCTGCCTCGGGCATGGATGTGTGTGATGTCCTTAGGTTAGTTAGATTTAAGTAGTTCTAAGTTCTACGGGACTGATGACCACAGATGTTAAGTCCCATAGTGCTCAGAGCCATTTGAATCATTTTTTTTTGGATGATTCGGAGTTCTGCCATTTACAATTAAATTGCAACGGTATCATTTTCACGGTGGCGAAGGACCTTAATTCATCATAGCTCAGCCAATAAGCACCAAATAGTTTTAAATTATATACTCAAACCTCCTGAATCAATCAGTCGATCTCTTAGTGCAAACTGCACGAAAATCCCTGGAGCAGTTCTTACAATTAGCCCAAACATATTGACAGAAACGATGATTTGGCAGGGGGGGGGGGGGGGGGGAGCGGACTTCAATTTATACACTGCCAGAAAAAAGCTGCTGCATCCTAAAGGACAAGGTCATTTTATTGACAAGTGAGACGACAGGTTCAAATGGCTCTGGTACTATGGGAGTTAACATCTTAAAGCATCAGTCCCCTACAACTTAGAACTACTTAAACCTAACTAACCTAAGGAAATCACATATAACCATGCCCGAGGCAGGATTCGAACCTGCGGCCGTAGAGGTCGCGCGGTTCGAGACTGAAGCGCTCGGCCACCACGGCCGGCGAGACGACGGGTAGTTCATCGTTGTAGGAGTACTTGATGTCATAGTAAAGGGTACCAGAAGAGTCGCATCAATAAACAAGAGGTGTTTATTCTTGCTTGCAAACTATCCTACAGGTGCTGAAAGGCAACCTGTGATGGATTGTCGCAAGCATCTTACGCCTTTTGTTGAAATTCGGCAATGGTCCTCGCAGGCCCTGGAGCACGATTGTTCCTGAGTCATAACGTCCCATACATATTTCGTTGGCGATAGATCAGGTGATCCTGCTGGCCAGTGTAGTTGTTAGACAACACAAAGAGCATTTTGGGTCGCAGCAGTCGTATGTGGACGTGCCTTGTCCTGCTGAAAAAGCACTCTTTACTTTGCCCTACAAAAGCAACAGACGTAACCGCGGGTTGTAAATCATGGTGCTCCGCGACATGAAAGGCACCACGATACAGGTAGCTCACCTGGTCTAGCCATACACGTGTACATCCATCAATCACATACAGACAGACCGTATTCATATCACTGAAAACAATAGAGAGGGTGTACGCCCCAGTCAATTCTTTCACTACACCGGGGTACCTAAGTCTTGAACTATCTTGATACCAGTGGTATCCTGGCCAGAGGCACATGTGATTGTAGTTCTTCCGTATGTAGACGTCTCCCAGTGTTTTCTGACGAAACAGCACGTAACATGCTCCAGGGTCTCGTTCTTGGATGATGATAGATTGGCCACCGCTAATCGCACTGTGCGTCGATAGTGAGGTGTTTGTGGGAATGTTCCCCAGATCGCTGTAGAAAGTAGCAAGACGCCACCGATACAGCATATGTAGCAATCCACCGATACATCCATGCTGCTTCCCGCAGGCCCACAATGCGATCCCGTTCAGATGGCTGAATCTGTTCGACAGGAGTACGTACCTGTCGGTGGGACTAGATTTCATGCTAGAATAAATGTTGCAAACACTGCTCACTTATAAACTAAGCAAAGTTGCTTTCTGCAGAGTCAAAGCAGAGAGCGCACAGACAAGCGTCTTGAAGGCCAACCGATATCCGATGAACGTGACAAATGAATCAGTAGCGCTGCATCTCCTCAGGATGCATATATTCGACACTGGTGCCAATGAACATAGTCCTTGAGAGTGTTGAATTTTTTTCCAGCATAGGAGACATAAAAGGATATAATACAACTTACGCCAACTATTAGATATATAAGATCTAAAGGAAATTAAACAGAAACACTGTAACGGATTGTTGAAAAAATATACCCTTGCTATGTGAAAAAAAAACCTACCATACAAAACAAAAAGAAATATATATATTTGTTGCTGTTGCTGTGAAACGAAAACTTGAAATGATGGTACTTTCAAACTGTGAATATAGAGAACACTGTGTTCAGAAACGTTCATTTATCACTAAAATACAGTTCAAAACACTTTTGCACAGTAGAAATAGCAGTTATCCTCTGTAGTTTATTTGTGCTGCACTACATCACATAGCGGACTGCTTCGAAAAGAACAGCGCAGTAAATTTCCTTATTTATAAATAAATACGAACATTCCACTGATATGCATCGATTAATGTAAGATTAAAGTCAAAACGTCCAAGAATGTAATCTTACTGAATCGCTATGTTGCACGACAATCCCTGCCCCCACACTGCCGATGACAAGAAGGCTACGCTTCGGCTGGGAAACAATTCTGAATGGAACCATTTCTTTTGACTGCCCCTTTTAATTAAACTCCTGAACTTGTTCCAAAATATATACTGGAATAAAAGTTTTGTTTCTTACTGGGTATTTCCGATAGAATGCCGTTCTCTTGGTTTTATTTAATGCAATCTTAAAATTATAATCCTCTTTGACTAACTTTACAAGATTGATTGATGATGTAAGCATTGTGAGTTTTTCATTTCGGTCAGCGATTAAATGAAATACTCTGTACGTCTTTAGAAAGGCAACCTGCAACTGCGATCAGGTGAGCATGCTATTGAGTAAGCAATAGAGGCAGGGAAGTGACGCTGAGTGACCGTGATGGTGGTTAGGGACGTTCCAGGGTGCCTATTCTGTATCTTTCCGCCATTGTGCCGATCGTTTCGGTACTCAAGAGCACCGAACGGTCTAGTACTCGAATTAGATTCCCTGCATTATTCAGTATGCATTTCGGTAGCGATACCGTTCGGGTCTAGAGAACCGAAGCGATGTTGTCGGTTCGCGTCGCGCAAGCCAATCAAAAGCAAGCGGCCGCAAATCCGCGCATGCGCACTGCAGCGCGCACAGCGCCACGAGCACAAAGCGGCTAGCAGACGAAACAGGCGCGCTATTCTTCCAAGTACCGAAAATTGCGTTTACGTTGTCATAACGCATGACGCCGCATTCCATCGAGCTGACGTGCCCGCCTTCATCGCTCTTGCCTCCTCCTTAACAGTATCAGGTGCAGTATATTCATTTCCATGATTCTCAGCTGAAATTCATACAAATTTTTACAGTTTCCCTGACCGCATCTTTCCAGACATGCATAATAACAATAGCGTTTTTGACTGTATTCTGCAGATTGTCGTAAATGCCGGATTATGTCATCTTATTCATCTTATTCACACTGACATCGTCTTTTGGATTTTACGTTTCGGAGAGTGGGTTAGGAATAGTGTGTAGTATCACATTGTACTAATACATCTATAAAAGCATCCGAAAAATTGATTCTGAGTGTTTCAAAGAATAAGAAGATAAACAGAATGTGGTTATAACTCGCTCCTAGAGATCAAAATGATTAAGTAGCCCACTTCCCTATACGATACGTCAACGATTTGGGTCTTAAAAACAAAATTGAGAAAACACATTTTCGAGAGCTCCTGCAGTTCGTCGAAGTTTATAACATGCATCTCATGAATGAAAATATTTCGTATATGGTGCTACAGTCTAAAAATCCCCCCCCATGAACCATGGACCTTGCCGTTGGTGGGGAGGCTTGCGTGCCTCAGCGATACAGATAGCCGTACCGTAGGTGCAACCACAACGGAGGGGTATCTGTTGAGAGGCCAGACAAACGTGTGGTTCCTGAAGAGGGGCAGCAGCCTTTTCAGTAGTTTCAAGGGCAACAGTCTGGATGATTGACTGATCTGGCCTTGTAACAATAACCAAAACGGCCTTGCTGTGCTGGTACTGCGAACGGCTGAAAGCAAGGGGAAACTACAGCCGTAATTTTTCCCGAGGGCATGCAGCTTTACTGTATGATTACATGATGATGGCGTCCTCTTGGGTAAAATATTCCGGAGGTAAAATAGTCCCCCATTCGGATCTCCGGGCGGGGACTACTCAAGAGGATGTCGTTATCAGGAGAAAGAAAACTGGCGTTCTACGGATCGGAGCGTGGAATGTCAGATCCCTTAATCGGGCAGGTAGGTTAGAAAATTTAAAAAGGGAAATGGATAGGTTGAAGTTAGATACAGTGGGAATTAGTGAAGTTCGGTGGCAGGAGGAACAAGACTTCTGGTCAGGCGACTACAGGGTTATAAACACAAAATCAAATAGGGGTAATGCAGGAGTAGGTTTAATAATGAATAGGAAAATAGGAATGCGGGTAATCTACTATAAACAGCATAGTGAACGCATTATTGTGGCCAAGATAGATACGAAGCCCACACCTACTACAGTAGTACAAGTTTATAGGCCAACTAGCTCTGCAGATGACGAAGAAATTGAAGAAATGTATGATGAAATAAAAGAAATTATTCAGATTGTGAAGGGAGACGAAAATTTAATAGTCATGGGTGACTGGAATTCGAGTGTAGGAAAAGGGAGAGAAGGAAACATAGTAGGTGAATATGGATTGGGGGACAGAAATGAAAGAGGAAGCCGCCTAGTAGAATTTTGCACAGAGCACAACATAATCATAACTAACACTTGGTTTAAGAATCATGAAAGAAGGTTGTATACATGGAAGAACCCTGGAGATACTAAAAGGTATCAGATAGATTATATAATGGTAAGACAGAGATTTAGGAACCAGGTTTTAAATTGTAAGACATTTCCAGGGGCAGATGTGGACTCTGACCACAATCTATTGGTTATGACCTGTAGATTAAAACTGAAGAAACTGCAGAAAGGTGGGAATTTAAGGAGATGGGACCTGGATAAACTAAAAGAACCAGAGGTTGTACAGAGATTCAGGGAGAGCATAAGGGAGCAATTGACAGGAATGGGGGAAATAAATACAGTAGAAGAAGAATGGGTAGCTTTGAGGGATGAAGTAGTGAAGGCAGCAGAGGATCAAGTAGGTAAAAAGACGAGGGCTAGTAGAAATCCTTGGGTAACAGAAGAAATATTGAATTTAATTGATGAAAGGAGAAAATATAAAAATGCAGTAAGAGAAACAGGCAAAAAGGAATACAAACGTCTCAAAAATGAGATCGACAGGAAGTGCAAAATGGCTAAGCAGGGATGGCTAGAGGACAAATGTAAGGATGTAGAGGCCTATCTCACTAGGGGTAAGATAGATACCGCCTACAGGAAAATTAAAGAGACCTTTGGAGATAAGAGAACAACTTGTATGAATATCAAGAGCTCAGATGGAAACCCAGTTCTAAGCAAAGAAGGGAAAGCAGAAAGGTGGAAGGAGTATATAGAGGGTCTATACAAGGGCGATGTACTTGAGGACAATATTATGGAAATGGAAGAGGATGTAGATGAAGATGAAATGGGAGATACGATACTGCGTGAAGAGTTTGACAGAGCACTGAAAGACCTGAGTCGAAACAAGGCCCCCGGAGTAGACAATATTCCATTGGAACTACTGACGGCCGTGGGAGAGCCAGTCCTGACAAAACTCTACCATCTGGTGAGCAAGATGCATGAAACAGGCGAAATATCCTCAGACTTCAAGAAGAATATAATAATTCCAATCCCAAAGAAAGCAGGTGTTGACAGATGTGAAAATTACCGAACTATCAGCTTAATAAGTCACAGCTGCAAAATACTAACACGAATTCTTTACAGACGAATGGAAAAACTAGTAGAAGCCAACCTCGGGGAAGATCAGTTTGGATTCCGTAGAAACACTGGAACACGTGAGGCAATACTGACCTTACGACTTATCTTAGAAGAAAGATTAAGGAAAGGCAAACCTACGTTTCTAGCATTTGTAGACTTAGAGAAAGCTTTTGACAATGTTGACTGGAATATTCTCTTTCAAATTCTGAAGGTGGCAGGGGTAAAATACAGGGAGCGAAAGGCTATTTACAATTTGTACAGAAACCAGATGGCAGTTATAAGAGTCGAGGGACATGAAAGGGAAGCAGTGGTTGGGAAGGGAGTAAGACAGGGTTGTAGCCTCTCCCCGATGTTGTTCAATCTGTATATTGAGCAAGCAGTAAAGGAAACAAAAGAAAAATTCGGAGTAGGTATTAAAATTCATGGAGAAGAAATAAAAACTTTGAGGTTCGCCGATGACATTGTAATTCTGTCAGAGACAGCAAAGGACTTGGAAGAGCAGTTGAATGGAATGGACAGTGTCTTGAAAGGAGGATATAAGATGAACATCAACAAAAGCAAAACAAGGATAATGGAATGTAGTCTAATTAAGTCGGGTGATGCTGAGGGAATTAGATTAGGAAATGAGGCACTTAAAGTAGTAAAGGAGTTTTGCTATTTGGGGAGCAAAATAACTGATGATGGTCGAAGTAGAGAGGATATAAAATGTAGGCTGGCAATGGCAAGGAAAGCGTTTCTGAAGAAAAGAAATTTGTTAACATCCAGTATTGATTTAAGTGTCAGGAAGTCATTTCTGAAAGTATTCGTATGGAGTGTAGCCATGTATGGAAGTGAAACATGGACGATAAATAGTTTGGACAAGAAGAGAATAGAAGCTTTCGAAATGTGGTGCTACAGAAGAATGCTGAAGATTAGATGGGTAGATCACATAACTAATGAGGAAGTATTGAATAGGATTGGGGAGAAGAGAAGTTTGTGGCACAACTTGACCAGAAGAAGGGATCGGTTGGTAGGACATGTTCTGAGGCATCAAGGGATCACCAATTTAGTATTGGAGGGCAGCGTGGAGGGTAAAAATCGTAGGGGGAGACCAAGAGATGAATACACTAAGCAGATTCAGAAGGATGTAGGTTGCAGTAGGTACTGGGAGATGAAAAAGCTTGCACAGGATAGAGTAGCATGGAGAGCTGCATCAAACCAGTCTCAGGACTGAATACCACAACAACAACAACAACAACAGTCTAAAAATATTACGGCGGAGATCTTTCATCTCTGTCTACTGTTGTTGAGGATTCGATCGCACATAAACAGTTGCGACAAGCAAGATTATGAAAATGACCGCTGCTAGTTACATTCCCAGTAATTTAAGTTGTGCTCTTAGATTCGTGTCTAACCGCAACTCGGTAATCGCTACATATTCGGAAAAAATGGTGAATTATTTCTGCCACGAAAAAATATAAAGGTCACTGTCGGTTGTTTCACTCACAGCAATTTCATCTCCAGCAGTTTCATGTTTCGTTTTTTAAACACACAGAAATCACGAAATCATTACTGAGGAAGTGCGCTCAGAAAAATCTTAACTTACACGAACAACAATGTCTGAGAACGTGTTGCATATATGAAGGGGAAACAAAAAATTTCTTCACACATCCATTTTGCATCCACCCATGCACGAACCCGTGATCTCTCGTATGGCCTTCCCGCGCGATAACCACTTAGCCACGCCACACAATAGAAGCTTTGTGCTCAATTCTCGTACTATTGTGCTGAGGAACCTAGGCTGACTTCATTGCCAAACGGTGCTGCGTAATTCATAAATGGGTGATGGTTTGGAAGGTTTCCAATATCAGGCTTCACATAATTGCTTTCCATTGTTACTTGAAAGTTGTATACACGTTTCGATAGTTACTAAGTAAACCATTTGTGGGAAAAAGTACACAAAGTCACGAGTAACGTCAGTTCACACTCACGTAATATATGTAAGCAGAGCCGATGTCTTGATATTTAATGATCTTTAAACTCTTATTTGCATAAAAATAACACGTATTTTGGGAGAATATTGATCGAAAACGTTTTTCTTGATGTGACCATTCACGGTAACAACCTAACCTAACCATATTTGTAACAAAGGAAAATAGTCTATTATGAACTCACTTTCCAACCAGATGCGTCCTCTGGTGATTCTGCAGTAAAACAATGTGGGGCGGGGGGTGGAATAATTGTTGTAATAAATGTTTTGTATTTATGCTGTTGATGTTTGCCGTTCTCAACACTGGCTCTCTAACTACAATATTGGCAACCAGAAAGTGATTAGCAAAATGTGAAGCCTGTAATTAGAATTCCTAGCGCCCACATCATCTGAGAAATACATTTATAGCTACAGCTTATAGCTCTCAGGAATTAGGAGATTGTCTGGGATTCATAATCAAAAACCATTTTCTCTAAAATGTTCGCTATATTCTGAAAGTCACAGACCAAAAAGAATCCACACAATCCAACTACCAGGGCAGTTCAGAGTCTAATGCGCTGATGCAACTATAACTGTTCAAATTAAATGTTTAAGTGAATGCTCGCCATAATTTGATGATAATGTTCATCAAACGCCACACTAAATAATGGTAGAATGTCTGTCCCGCGGCGGCACGTGAAAATACGACATACGCAAACTGAAGATAGATCAATAAAGTCATCCCAGAATTAACACTTCACTCAAAAACGAATACATGGTTACGCGTATCCCGAGTAACTTATTACGGCATCCGAGGCAGTTTATAGCGACGTGACTCCGGGCACAGGTGGTGCGCTAATCAGTGTCTGGAGAGAACTGGGGTCTTCCTTTCTCACGCAGCGTTCTTACATATAAAGCCGCGGTGCGGACGGCTAAGGGAACGCCCGATCAAATCCGCTCTCCCGACTAGCCACTGGGCTAGTAATGCCCCACTTTAAGTTATCGAATAAATCATTGCTTCCCTTGCTGATGGCCGATGAAGCTCTCAATTTTGTGCAATCAGTACACAGGTAAGTAATCATAATAAAAGTCTGACGTGGCTAAGTCAAATATTTTGGGCGAGAGAATTAATTTAATTACACTACACGCAGTAGACGAGCTCTGAACTTGCCCTTTGGAGATACGCTATCGCTATAGTTTTATAGTTATTCAGTTAAAACTTCTCACATCTTTATGATTATAGCGGATCTCCCTTCTACTTAAATTTAAACATCCTAGTTTTATTTATTCGCCTGCTTAATCTATCTTGCTTCCTTAATTTCTAAGACAAAAACCAGAAAATCATGAATTTCAACTAAAATTTTAATTTGTGGGATCCAGAATACTGTTTCTACTAAATTATGATGAAAAAGGAATCTAAATATAAATTTTTAAGTTTCTAGCTCTTTTCTGTTACACCAATGATTTTTACAGAAAAACATCCAAATTTCGAAAATGGTTAAAGTTATTGAACTGATATTCAACACATATTGATTTAGTATTACTCCTGACATGCTAGAAACGTTTCAGGTTATTTACTTGATTTTTAAAGTATTGCGCAACATTTATGACGTCAGAGCTAGTTACAGCGGACTAGGCTGGCACACAATGGCAAGACTGATGTGAATTTTATAAGGCGTGAGTATGCTGCTTCCCTACAACAATCACTAAATCCAAAGCTAAAACCGCTAAATATGCTTAAAATAACAAATTATAGGTGTACATAAACCGCAGCTCACCGATCGACAGGGCCACACCGAAATCCAAAACCTCTCGGTACAATTGTCTTAAAAACGGTGGGAGGACCGTTCGGTAACAGGTCTCAGAAGCTTACTGAATAAGATATTTCGATAAAGAACCGAAAATGACGTCACTACCGAGACAAAACTACTGCACCGATCGGTATGAACGATACAGAATAGGGCCCCTGGTCGGTGTTTGCGATTTGTTACACGATTAATAACAGCGAAAAAACGCGTCGGGAGTGGCGACCTTCTGCTTGATGTCGGTCCGTTTTCTTCCTCCCCGACGTTCCACCCCTCTAGCAGCCCCTCCGCCTCCACCGCGCAGACAAAGCCCCGGGGGGCGGTGGCTGTGCTGCCACTAGGGACACGCCCAGCCACGCCGGCGCGTCGTTAGCGGGGGCCGCCTTATCACGGCCGCTGCCGCCCCCGCCACCGCCCCCGTTTCCGGCTGCCGCCTCCAGCCACGCCGCAACGGCTGCAAACCGGTCGCGAAACACGTTCTGTCGTGCTAATGGAAACGGCACTCGCCGGCGCCTTCAGCCGCCCTGCATTTCGCTCGCAGCCCCCGCGGGCTCTGGAGAATTCACGACGTTTTACTGGTGGCGGCAACACGCGAACGGCAGTGCCGATATCGGGTTTTTCTCAGAGAGGCCTTCGAAACAGGACGGAGCGTGAATGACAGTACGGTCGTGTTAGTGAAGAATGTCGCCCGCAGCAAGCTGCTGTATCTACGCCTACATCGATACACTGCAAAACACTGTGAAGCGCGTGGCAAAGGATACTCCACTTTAATAGTTCGTAGTGCCGAGGGCGTGACAAGATGGAACACTGCAGAAGGGGACTGCAATAACAGACGAAAGAAAACACAAGGACGATTTAACGGGGAGAGGAACATACATTTCTGCTTACGAGAAGAAGGCTTTTGCTCATCCCGCGACTGTAAATGCACGCTGTTGTCACAGCATTTTTTTTTCTACAATGTTCGCCCCAGTAACCGCAGAAAGAAACACCCATACTGTTCATTACGAAAATAGGCGAGTAAAGATCCGACTGTGCAGGTCGAAAAGAAAATTGTAGTCAGTCGTTACGAAAAGAAATCTAATGTCACAACAGATTTTCAAGGTGTTTTTTTATTTTTTTAAATTTTTTACTACAACCAGGGAAAGGACCAGAAGCACAAACAAATTTCGACTGAAAAGGTGTATGAACAGTCTCTAAGTTTAAAAGTTTATAGACGCATGTGATACATATTTTATTATGAAAAAATGAACGTGTTACGAGATACAAATAATGTGCCGCAAGAGGTGTGAAACTGTTTAATCTTTGCAACGTAAAATGTTATTGATGATGAATTTGTGTTCAGTTGGATCTCGTAGAAGCGAGCAGGGAGAAGGTTGTTTGTAAAATTAATTTTGCTAACTACACACCATCGCTCGAGTAAGTAACAAGAAGGTTCATCATTTAAGACTCATTTTTCAAATATGGAAGCAGCGAGAATATTGCAACAATGAAAAACCAACTACACACAAGCTATACTAGTATTCCGAGCTTCAGACTGCTGTAAAACTAAGAATTTAGTCATTTACAGTCTCTCAGCAGATATTGGAGACCGGGCCTTTCCCAGTACAATGTGTAAATTTTATACTTTTTGCCTGTGTAAAACGTTCTATTCTCCTTCATGAAAGGGAGCTCTGCCCCTTACCCCTCCCGAAATTGATGTCTGGCATGGATTTCAAATGAAAATGTTGTAATAATAAAACTCTCAAGTTTATGTATACTACTAGAGAAACGTACAATATTTACAACTGTTCTTGGACGTGATATAGTCATAGTTATCCTCAAAAAATGGCAGTTAGCATTTCTGTTTTATTTTTACTCCTCCTAACATGTTCCCTCTTCAAACAACTCGAAGATTAAAGTTCCTAAAATCTTTTTCTTGACAAAAATTTTATTGATAGTGTTAAAAAGAGAAACTTTTATGCAGACATATTTCCTGAACTTCTTATGCCTGTTCCGTCTTCTGTTATTTTAATGTAAAATTATTTCCTTACTGAGATGTCCCACACTGTCATATATGGAATTACAAATAAAATTATCAATAACTTCGCCTGGAAATAGGACATTTTTATTTTGCCTCATACTAAAAATGTCACCATTTTCCTGGAATCATTCAGACGCTCTTCACTATTAACTTCAAAGTTTCATTAATACGAAAGGCTCTTGACAAATGCTTGCCCGTAATGTACCAGTAAAGTCTGACGTAAATTTTTATACATTAAGATGATAGTAGGTTTGGATCATATTTCTGGTATGCGAGAAGGAACGCTTGAGGAATTCCTGGTCAATTTTTGCAATCCGCAGACGAGAGCGTGTCCAGCGAAGGTCGATAGAGACCACTACGCTGCCACTAGGAAAAAAATCTTTGTGAACCAACCTCACAACCGGCGCTACTTAATAAGCGTATACCGATTCAGTGGACACTTCGAAAAATCAAGAACATGTAACGAATATTTATATCAAACAAATTATCAGGTGCACCCCAATCCGAGTTCAGATTCTGTGTACATTTTGCCCAAAATTTTTCTTGCAGATATTGAAAATTTGTGAACTACTGTGTGGAAATTAATAGATCCACCTGAAAGGTAACTTTGCATTTGGAAACACGTACACGAATTTTCTCTATAAATTAATCATTTCAGTTAATATTTTCCCTTGCTCATTGAAGTTTAGTCGAAAACAAACTTTTCTCTTTGTGAGGGCAAAGGTTTACTTGAACAGAGAACGCCTAACCAATTAATGAACTTGAGCAAAAGGCCAGCATTACATTTCCAACTATTAGTGACAAATATTAGTTTTGTTTATGAAACTATTATCAGTAATGATTTTCATTTTTTGGTACTTTTCACGACGCGTTTCGGGAAATGTTTTTTCATTTTCAAGTGCGTTTTGCGATTGCTATATCATTTACTCGAGGTGTTTTTCATGTGTGAGATGCTGCATTATTCTTTTATCTGTACTGTAGTGTAAGTTATTTCATAAAGAAACCCGTTGTTTTTACAATCGGAGATTAAAAACCTTTTGGAACATTTTTCCTGGGAAACAGCGATAAAAAATTAGAATAAAAGCTTTTAAACAAAACAGTTTAGCCTCAAACATAGTTCTTAAAACTTAAAATTTATAGCTCAGGTGCCCGGTTTCGAGCATGGCACGATCAGCATCAGAAAATTGAAACTCCATGACGACGAGTGGTCTCCTGATAAATAGATGTGAAAATTTAAAAAATTGCATGCGACTGTAGTCTGTTTTTACTTAAAGGCAAGTTACAAATCCGTCTCTGCCGTAATATTTCAAATATTTCATATTTGGAATTTTTATTTAATGAGAGAACAGCTGTGCTGCAGTTTTGACATTTTGTCTGTCATTCACGAATAAGTGATTGTCCTGCAGTTCGAACGCGACCTTTAAATCTCATTTTTTGTGCATGATGCAACATTTCCAATAGGTACTCTTCATCTGTGATTTCCTCATTGATCCAAGAAACGGCTCATGGCAGTTGCGTTAAATGGCGTATATCAGCAAAAGCAAATACTTTGTCTTTGAAGGTCGGCGGGCGCACTAACGCTAAAAAAATTACTTGACTGAGGACCTTTAGTCTTCGTGTTCGCCTTTGTACACCCGTAAAAACCACAAGTTAACACGTCTACAGGGAAAAAATAACTTTAAATGTTTGACTCGAATACACGTGGACGTCGGAGATTACGCTTTGGCTTGCGCGTGACGTCACAGCACTTGCAGTGGAGGGGAAGCATGCGTTTGAAGCTGCCGCTCGCTCAGATCGCTCAACAATGACCTCTTCTTCTATTGCATTATAGGATTGACCGAATGCTTCCGATTGCTGCCGACAAAGACTCGAACTAGACGCAACGGCCTTGGCAGCAAGCAAAAAATATGCAGTATATACGTAATTCACTTGCATCTCCAGCCAGGACTTTTGCTGCTCTAATCAGTCGCGTAAATGAAAAAGAATTCAAGAATAAGACGTAATCAGCTACAGAGCTGATTTCTAATATTACGGGAGTTCTTGGTCTTTGTGCTTATGGGCAGTCATCTCTGTTCGTCTACCGTTGCAGCCAAACGTATGCTCTGCCACTGGTCATAGACAGTGTCGTATGGTAACTGGAAATAGCCCTTGCTTTTATGTATATTTCTTCTTATTCTAGCACGAATGAAACTGTGACGTAGGCTAAAGTTTAGGAACTCTTAGATTTCGTTTACTACTGAGCGATCAGACGAAATGTAGGTATCAAATCCCACACCGTCTCAAACTCTTTTTAGGTTTATCTTGAGAATAGTGTATGGTTCCTACGCAGTCTTCAATACTGTGTAGAATATGTATTGTGAATGTATGTAAGCTATATTTCCTCAAATTGGCTCAAATGGTTCAAATGGCTCTGAGCACTATGGGACATAACTTCTGAGGTCATCAGTGCCCTAGAACTTAGAACTACTTAAACCTAACTAACCTACGGACATCACACACATCCATGCCCGAAGTAGGATTCGAACCTGCGACCGTAGCGGTCGCGCGGTTCCAGACTGAAGCGCCTAGAACCGCTCGGACACTCCGGCCGGCTCCTCGAATTGGACGAGTAGTAATCAAGACATAGATTTAGTAACAGAACGCGTTGATAAGCACCCGTTCTCAAGCTATCGGGTTCTCTTTTCATGAAGTTCAAAGGACACAAAATTTTTAAGAAGCATTTTGTGTAATTGAAACACATTCTTTTGACGAAAATATTAATTACCTAAATAACAGCAATAACTGACATGACTAGCATAAGAAACGAAATGAGCAAACTCTTCATCGCAGGCTGCACTATGCCGCTGGACGGGAAGTAATTTCTTAGTGCTCATAGAGCAGGTGGAGCATTCTTCCGTGAATGGCCGCGTCCCCCACATACTGTACCACATATTAAGGATTCTTTCGTTCCATTCACATATAGAAGGCGGAAAGAATGACTGCTTAAATGCGTCTGATCAAGCTGTAATTAGTCAAATCTTGTCTTCACGGTCACTGTAGAAGTACGTAGGGGTTGTAGTATTTTCCTGGAGCCTCCGGTTAGTGCTGGTTCATAAAACTTTGTAACAAGGCTTTCAGTTGATACTTAATCTTTCTTGAAGGATCTGCTTGATAATGTTTACCATCATTTCTGTGACACTCTCCTGCATGTTCATGCTGTCTTTCGCTATATGCTTCATGTTAATTCTATTTAGTATAGGTCCACACATTAGAGCAATAAATCTACTAAGATGGGACGCATGACGGTTTTGTAAACAGTCTCAGCTGTAGAATGTATGTATTTTCTCAGCATTCTAGCAACGAACCAAAGTATGCAACCTCCATCACATAAGCTGATCCTATTTTGATCCTCCCATTTCGCATCCCACATACTGTTACACCAAGGCATTTGTATGACCTGACGAACACAACTGTGACCTACACTGTAGTCGTAGGCTTGTTAACTGCACTGTTTTACATTTCTGACGTTTTTGCTTGAGTTGACAATTATTTTATCACTTAAAAATCTTATTAAGTTCCAACTGGATATGTCTTCGCCCGTTCTTAAGATAATACCTCATTAAAGATAATTGTATCATTTTCTAAAATGAGAGTATTTTTAATTTTTTTATTCATGATTAATATACAACATCAACTAAGTCGGGATTTGGGTAGCTTTACCTAATTACTTTTATATGGCAGGCTCCTACTTGCTTGCTCCTCTTCTACTGGTCTCTTCCACTGCCGCCTGTCTAATGCCTTGATTCGGTGTTGATCCCGATTACATTCGCCATCTGTATCTGTGTCTTACTTCCTCACGTACCATCAATTTGTCTTGACAATGCTATGGTGAACAGTCTATCCTCCAACATCATTATTTTATGAGTGGCTGGGTTGTAGCTTTGAAACGTGTTCTTATTTATGTAAACTCATGTTTGTAAATGTCAAGTTTCTATCTGAGAAATGTGAAAAACTTATTTTTACAACGAAGCATGTGAATCTTAGTGGAGAGCGACAGAACTCTGTGAAAATTTTATTTTGAACGGAAATATGTGGTGCTCACGCTACACGAAGCGAAATCCAGACTAGACGGTACATCAAACATTTCGCCTGCGAGAAAGGAACCTGTTTCCATGAAACCTACATAGGCTATCTGATTTCAAAACAAGTGACTCAACTTACAATGTTGGTCCTGAATATAGCTAACCTTAATGTCGTTTTTGTAAACAATCACTGTATCAGAACTGTTACTGTAATTACACAGCAAACGAACATACGACACGCATCTGACTCTCTGATAAAACTGTTTGAAAATTCACGAGATAGCACTTTACTGAAATACAGGGTGACACAGAATAATGAGAATGTTTGAAATGAGTAGTGGCAGCCATGGGCAGTTGGCAGCAATGTGGGTTCGTGACAGAGAGTAAACAGTCCGCAATTTCAGTAATCATAGATCAGTCGAACGGACAACAGCGTGCGTTAGCCATAAAAATTCTGCATAAAAACAATAATAGTTTGGTAGCGGCGCAGAGGGAGTTTTGACGTTTTTATAATTTAAGATGTCATGATGCCGTTCCGTCGAAACACGCGATAAAATGTTGGATTAATAACTTTGAAGAGACTCGATCTGCCCTCAAGAAGAAACCAACAGGACAACCAAGAAGTGTGCGTTCTCCAGCGATCATTGATGTTGTACAAGAGACTGTCTTACGGAACCCACGGCGTTCAATTCATAAGCAGCAGTATTTGGAACGTCTTGGGAGAGTGTTCGCAGAATTTTTCATCTTGATTTAAAATTTTATCCCTACAAACTACAGATGGTGCAACAATTGAAGGGCAACGATTACCGGTTACGATTAGGATTCTATCAACAAATGATAACAAAATAAACAATGACGATAAATTTCTAAACAAGTTGTGGATGTCAGATGAGGCAATTTTCATGGCACAGGTTATGTGTATAAAGAGAACTACCGTTACTGGGCAAACATATCCTAATGACGTTCAGGAGCGCCCTTTACACGCTAGTAAAGTGACAGTATGGTGCGGTGTTTCAGCACATGGGATTATCGGACTGTATTTTTTCGCAAATGAACAGGGAAACACAATAACTGACAAGGGCGATCGTTACGTGGAGATGTTGCGGACTTTCGTTGCACCAACATTGAACAACTTTCCAAACGTTCAACAAGTCTGGTTTCAACAGGACGGAGCGACATCACACATTGCACGGCAATTAATGGCATATTGGATCACGGGAGCAGCAATGTCGCGATGCGATAAACCGCAATCGCGATAGGCTACAATCCGACCTTTCTCCTCCTTACACGAGGCGTCACAACAACGCCGATCAACTGCTGTTCGTGTATGAGAAACTGGTTGGAAACTTTGCTCATGTCAGCACGTTGTACGTGTCGCCCTGAAAAGCTAATCATTTGCATATCACAGCGTCTTCTTTCTGTCGGTTAAATTTCGCGACTGTAGCACATCATGTTCGTGGTGTAGCAATTTTAGTGCCAGTTGTGTATATTCGACAAGTGTTGTTACAATTACGTTGAATCTACGTGACTACCTCTGACACACTGATGATAGCTGCACTTTTAGCATGAACACAGACCTGTAATAAAAAAGACAGTGCTGTATTTCTAGAGGAGGCCGAAATGCACGCGTTTAAATACACGCAGACTGGCGTGAGGTCTGGAACAGGACAATGTCTTGAGAATTGCAATAAAGTACGAAAATCTTGTAATACTTAACTTTAATCCACATTTGTAGAACATCGCTCTTGATGATACATGCTTCAATACATTAATTATCAACTGCTATGGCGCCTTGCTAGGTCGTAGCAAATGACGTAGTTGAGGGCTATGCTAACTATCGTCTCGGCAAATGAGAGCGTATTTGTCAGTGATCCGTCTCTGCCAAAGTAGGCTGTACAACTGGGGCGAGTGCTAGTACGTCTCTCTAGACCTGCCGTGTGGTGGCGCTCGGTCTGCTATCACTGACAGTGGCGACTCGCGGGTCCGACATATACTAATGGACCATGGCCGATTTAAATGCTACCACCTAGCAAGTGTGGTGTCTGGCGGTGACACCACAGACAGAGCATCACGTCCGATGCTGACCATCTTTCTGTCCTGGATTACATCACGGTTCGTGGAGCACACTCATTCCCATGTAATCAAGCATAACATAAAAATGTTGTTGTTGGTGTTGTGGTTTATACAGCTCTCGTCACAAGTCTGTCCTGTCTCTGCCTAAGTACTGCAACCTACAGTCTTTAGACGAAAATATGGATACATCAAAACCACAACACGTTACGATGTCTAATATGGTGTAGGAAAACGGTTGGCAATCAAAACATCTTGCAGTCGTCTCGGAATGGTTAAAAACAGGTCTGGTACAGTTTTCAAGGGAATCCCACCATTCAGCCTGGAAAGTAGTGATAAGTTCAGTTAGGGATCATGGATGTGGATAGTTATCACGCAGCCATCTCTCCAAATTAGACCACAAAATCTCAATAATATTATGATTGGGTGATTGTTGTGCCCAGGACAAATGCGACAATTCATGCTCGTGCTCACAAAACAAGTCCCGGACGATGTGCGTTATATGAAAAAGGGTCCCTGTCGTCTTGGAACGAGGTATCCCCGTTGGTGAAAAACATTGTACTACGGGATGGACTTGATCGATCAAAGTGGTCACATAATCCATACAGTGGCACGACCATATATAGTATCCATTGGAGCGTATAGTATAACACGATACGCCTTCCTAAATCATCAAAAGACCACCGCAATGTTTCACTCTAGGGACGTAAACCGAGCGAGGTGGCGCAGTGGTTAGCACACTGGACTCGCATTCGGGAGGACGACGGTTCAATCCCGCGTCCGGCCATCCTGATTTAGGTTTTCCGTGATTTCCCTAAATCGCTCCAAGCAAATGCCAGGATGGTTCTTCTGAAAGGGCACGGCCGAATGCCACCCCAGTCCTTCCCTGATCCGACGAGACCAATGAGCACGCAGTTTGGTATCTTCCCACAAACAACCCAACCCCCCAACCTCTTGGGACGTAAACTCGGCGAGACACAAGACACAAGGCTCAGCCGACCAGATTACTTTCTTCTCTCGCCCCATATCCGGGTTTAAGGCATGAGCATCAAGTTTTCCTGGTACGAGCATTTGCACCACTGATGAGTGGCTTCGGGACTCCAGCTCGCTCTGACGTTCCCTGCTTATGGAGCCCCCTTCGTGTTGTTCTGAAAGGGTCTGTGACTGCGACATCCCGTCCAGCAGTGACTTTTACTGTTGTCGTTCTTTATTTTTTCCCGCAATCCTCTTCGTCTGTCACGATCACTCATCACACACTTTCGTCCGCGTTGTGACTTAGATGTTTATGCCTTTCCGCTTCCCTGTATGCGGTACAACACTACGATTCAGTGCCTCTTGAAACACCGAACACTTCGGCTACTGTGGTTACAGAAGCATCCGCCATAAGAGCACGAACAATTGGCCAACTTTCGAATTAGCTCTGACATAATCGTTTAACAACTACACAAAACGCTGATTTGACCACGATTGATATTTGCAACATTTTGACGACATTGCACAGGTGTCGTTTGTGTTCAAATACAACACCGCTAGGCTAGCATCTGCTTTTATGTTTACGCATGCATTTCTCGCTGTGTTTTCACTTTTCTTTATCAAACCCCTGTACATCTACCCGACCCTCAGTACTCAAGCAATGGTATCACTACAATTTTTACTCCCTACGTTTACCACCACCAGAAAATTTCAAATTCCTTCATGCATTAGAAAGTGTCATGACGACAGATTATTTCTATTACCAAAATGGCGGCGTAAATTTATTTACTCCCCGACTGATTCAGTACCACTTCATTTGTTATTGGACGTTCCCGTCTACTGCATTCTTCTGCAGCGCCACATTTCAAAAGCTTGTCTTCTAGACCGTTTCGTTCGAAGTATTCCTTTCAAAAAAAGGTTTTCAAACACTTTGTTTCATATTAGGTATTAACATATTTCTGTTTTTTTAGAAACACTTTTCTTGCTATTGCCAGTCTGCATTTAGTATTCTCTCTATTCCGTCCGTCGTCAACTATTTTGCTACCCACTGTGGCGGAACCGGTTTATAGTATTTCTTTTAAAGTAGATTCGAGACCACCAGTGCACATTTACTTCCATTCATTTATATCTAACAACATTTATGTTCGTTAAAATTCTCGATTCAAAACTGCCGCGGAGATATTTTTGCTAAATGGCGGCAGACAGATGATAGTCAATTTGTCTTTGTTATTTTCGATTTATTTTTATATCAAGGTAATATATTCAGATAAAACTCTTTAAGCCTTTTATCTCTATTCTTTAGCATTTAAAATCATTTTCAATGATAAATGCCGTCATATTTTTTATACCAGCTGTTAGTAAACTTCGCTGTAAGTTACTAGCGCTAATGGCTGCGCTCCTAATTGCGGAGCTGAAAATTAACACTTAAAACATTAATTAGTTTGGATTACAATTGAAATAAATACAAATCCACGTCTAGACAATGACTACTCTATTTTTCAAATAATAATTAACAATATATAACTACAGGTTAGGTCTTTACAGACCTCACACGTCTCACGTCCGAACAGTTCATCTGTTAGCACAGGAAGAGCAACTGAAACACAATTATCATAGATAACAAAAAAAAGATTATAATTGTTGTTGTCCATGAGTGTAGTTCTCTGATAATAGTTTTAATTCACACAGAAATTAAATTATTACAGAAGTAACGAGAAAATTATCGTCATTTTTACACGATACAGTCCTTTTATACGTAGTATCGATAATATTTGTGGAAGTTTTTTCGCTTAGTTCATTTTAACATCTTGTGGCTAGAACATGGTGCCGTGCATATTACATCACATAATAAAACTCCTTTACTACTTTTAGTCTCATTTTCCTATCTGACTCCCTCAAACGTAGTGAAAATAGCACAAGACGATAAAAGTTTGCATTCAATACATGAAGAGGGAGGGTTTTAATATTGCGATGAACGGAGTTAGTAATGGCGTTGAAGTGATGCTGACGCTATTACTACAGCTGCTGTTGCTCTAATGATGTAGTCTTCTGAGGCTTATGGCCAGCTCTGAGTTCACAGAAGGAATCGGATTCAGGGACGCGCAGTGGAGGTAAAACATGGGTGTTGAGGTGGTGTGCGGGTGTTGTTTGAGAAGGAAAATTTTACATGTGACGCTTGAAACGGCTAACGAAATGAGATAGTTCCTGGCTGTGAGTGTGGTCGGGTAGTAGATGTGCAAATATTAACAGACGTATTGCTTACGTATAGCAGCTAAATTACTGTGTGCACGAATAGTACGTGAGTACTATACAGTTGGTTTACCCCTCAACCCATTTTCACGCAAAGCATAAATTAGAATATGGACGTTTATATGATTTCCGACATGGCTGGAGCGCGTTTTGATACGATTGTACACCTCACTCACTGTGGAGGAATGCTGACTTGATTTATCCGGCATGCAAATGAGAAAAAGCGGTACACATAATGGAAATCAAATATTGTTGTCTCTTCCGGATGTCAGTTGATAGTTTATGTGACGTTGCGTTTTGAAATGATGTGTGTACAGTATGTGCAGTGTTGATAGTTCAATGAAAAATGTAGCATTAGGGTTTTACACTATGAAATACTTTATCTGGAAGAAATTCTATATACAGTCACAATTATTTAGCTTTTTCTGGCAAATGTTGGGATGGTTCTTTCCGTAAGGCCACGGCCGTTAACTTATCCCACCTTATCAAACTAAAAGCACTTTTCTTGCTACGTCAATTACGTTTTTTTTCCCTAAACTAAAGTATCACAACACGTCCAATACCTTATCAAAAGTGATTCGCGGAATAATAAAACTACAACTACGTAATCTCCAACGTGGTTTGGAACTCCAGCACCCTGCAGTGGTAATTGTCGGCTGCTTGTGTTGCGCCAACCACACAGATTTCGTTAAATTTGTTAACGTTTGTTGAAGATAGCAGTCGCAAATCCCAAACAAATTTATGGAGACGGAAGCCGACTAAAAAGAGCGCCTGACATCTCCAAAAGTCAGCTTTAAAATAATATAATAACTAGAATAAATAAATTTGGAGACAAATGGCTCTGAGCACCATGGGACTCAACTTCTGAGGTCATTAGTCCCCTAGAACTTAGAACTAGTTAAACCTAACTAACCTAAGGACATCACAAACATCCATGCCCGAGGCAGGATTCGAACCTGCGACCGTAGCAGTCTTGCGGTTCCAGACTGCAGCGCCTTTAACCGCACGGCCACTTCGGCCGGCAAATTTGAAGACAGCTTTGAACAAGCAAACATAATTCCGAACACTTCACAGAAAACAGAATTAAAATTGTAGCGGGAAATGTGACACGGAATTCTGAATTTCGAAAACAGTGAACAACCAAATGTGTCATTCACGCGTGTCTAATTATCATATCTGCTCTTCTAATTATTTTTTTTATGTTCCTTTATGTCCATTAGAAGAATATTTCGCTTCTACATAATCTATGTAAATCCAAAGAAGCATTAGTTGAATGAAAATAATGACCAGGTTTTGTATTCGCATTCAACATTTCGTACACAGAAAAGGAATATTGCGGTTTAACGTCCTATTGGCGGTGACGTCATTAGAGATGGAATGCATGATCAGACTTACGAAAGCTGGCGAAGGAAATCGACCGTATACTTTTTAAAGGAACCAGCCCAGAATTTCCCCCAAACGATTTAGAGAAACCGTGGAAAACCTTAATCTGGATAACCGGACAGGGAATCGAAACCTATTCTAGCCAAAGCGAGTATGGTGTCTTCACTGGTGTCCCAACTCTCTCGGTTTGGTACACAGACGTATGGCATCAGTTGTAATCACCGTCATGCCATGTGCCGAAATTTTGTTAAAACAAATAATACAAAAAAAGAGACTTTTGTAAAATCACACTGTCTCCTTGAGAAAGAGGGCATACAGATCGAAGCCAGTGATTAGAAGCGTTACTGCCTTGAAAGTCAGCACCCTCTGTTTGCAAAGAAAAATAACGTTCGATGAGCCAATTCGTAAGACCGTCAGACTGAAGAACAGTCACGCAGCAGGAAGCACTGCGGGCACTGAAAGTTCAAGATTTTAGCTTGAAAACAGGACCCTCTCCAAATAACTTTCATTGAGTTTGACTTTCGCTTGTACACACCGAAGTTATATTGTGGTATGTGTCGTTGCAACTATGCTGAGGCTACACAGCTACCTATAGCGCACTGATGATAGCTGCGCTGTTAGCTGAAATCTAGATCTGCAACAAAATACATTACGATATTGTGACCGATGCTGATCTTCTTTCTGTTCTGGATTACATCAGTTGTGAAGCACAATTATTCCCATGGAATCAAACGTGTCAACTGGCGAACCTGCTAGTTACCTCGATCTTTTGTTATTAGCTACAGCTTGCAAAAAAGTTACTTAGTTCCACCCACGGTTGCCGCCACCAAATGGCTGTTAAGACAAAGCAGTCACAAGAAGAAACTTAACTGATGAATTTACTACAGCTTAATATTTTAATATATTATGCGCAAGTACCGCCCAATGGCTCAGAGTCTTCTTAAAAATATGTCGTATTTATTTTCGACACAGCAGATCATTAATATTTATAAGAAGTCAAACCTATATACTTGTTGCATCCTGAATGTTAAAGCTAAACAAATCAAAAATCAAGGCCAAATATGTTCTCACAGTCGCGTGATTGTAGCACAGAGAAAGTTACAGTTCACGTATGTGAGCGATACATGGCAGGCAAAGTACATTTTCTGAGAAGGGAAATATCTTGTCCTTTATAAGCCGTCAGGTGCATGCTAGTTTTAGACAGATGTGGGAAGCCTAACAGTTCATATGTGTTACGATTCAGTGATGTAACAGAGGCACCCATGTGCATCTGAAATTTCACTTTTTCCACTAATATACAAATATACAAAAAGCTTGTTGGACTGACATAGCACTAAAGAAACTGTGTGCTTGCTAAATTTGCTAATGTCTGTTGCAGGCTTGGAATACACTGCATTAATGACATGGGCCTTGTGACGAGATTTTTATGAGTGGGCAGTATTCCTATGGTTGTCCAGTTGCAAACATATGGATTGTACATGTCCATTCTTGCCACAAGTGTAACACTGTGCTTGTTCGGGTGGGCAATCTTGGCGTTTGTGCTGTGAGTAGCACCGAGGGCATGACTTATGTTGGCATGTTTAGAGAGCGGCTTATGTGGAATGGAGAATTGTTTGTGCAGCGTGGCATGCGCAAACTGCTGCTGCCTAAGGGGCCGGTCGTGAGCAAGGAGTGACTCAATATGACAAATTGCTGGCTATTCAAATTTATCAGTTGACATGGAACCAGAATCGTACTTATCTAGTATTTGCACTACGTGCTGAAATAATAATTCGGACTGTTTAAAAATCTGTTCTATTTGTTTGACATCACTTACATTGTACACGATCGCATCACGCAACATAACATCTGAATATAAAGCACCACAAGCACATTTGAATTTGCATTTCCTCTTCATACTGTGCAAACTTGTTACCCACTCATGATAAGTTTGTTTTGACCGTTTCTTGGAATTAAAGAACTGATTCCTAGCTGCTATCGCATTCACTCATTGGTCATAATAGTTAGTTAGCGAATCTGCAAGGTGATCCTAGGAAGGTTCACACGGATTACGTTAGGGAAGAGTTTCTGAAGGAGGCTGAACACAACATTTTCTTCCATGGACAACAAATAGTGGTGTTTCACAGTAACTGGTACATTGTGAGCAATTACGTTGGGGCTTCAAACTGTTGCAACCATTCGAGCCATTCGTCTTGTTGTTCATTAAACTGTCGGTATGGTATGGTATTTGGAGCTGCTGTAGGTGTAGTTTGTTGTTCTACTGGGCATGCAGCATTGGCCAGTAGCTGCTGCACTGTGTTTAACAGTGTAGATACTTGCTGGCTTTGAAACTGAAACATCTGTGTTAGCTGCATTGCATCTATCGCATTGTCATGAATGTTAAAGGCAAACAAATCAAAAGAATAAAGGCCAAATATATTCTCACGATCATGTGATTGTAGCACAGTGAAAGTTACAGTTCGCGTACGCGAGCGATACATGGCAGGCAAAGTACACTTTCTGAGAACGGGAATGTCGTGTCCATTAGAAGCTGTCAGGTGCATGCTAATTTTAGATAGCCATGAGGAGCCTAACGGTTCACATGTGTTATGATTCAGCAACGTAACAGAGGCACTCGTGTCCAGCTGAAATTTCCAACTTTTCCCACTAATATGCATATGTACAAAAAGCTTGTTGGACTGGCGTAGCACTGAAGAAACTGTGTGCTTGCTAGATTTGCTAATGCCAGTTGATGGCTAGCAGTTCGTCGACTTCGACAGCGGTATCAAGAATAGGCACTTGTATAGCAGCGACTTAGGAAATGAATTACTTCTCTTGCATTACGAATTGTATGTTCTGAAGAGGCTTCTTATTTATCTGCCACCATTTGCTTGCAACACATCATTGTAAATTCTCAAAGTTAATTATTGTCATTTAATTTTGTGTACAATAATAAAACTCATTAGTCCGCTTTGCTTGAATTATTGTCTAGCGATCCGAGAAGCAGGTTTCCTAGGCACCCCATATTTGACGAGTGGGCAGGACACAACAGTACTACCAAGAACTACTGATAAAATGAACGTTATTTAGTACCAGAATCGATCGAAATGATCATGAGCAAACAACGTAAAATTATTTGTTACAGTATATGCTATGGTATCAGTCAAAATGAAACTATAAAAAGAAGTAAAGACGTAGGACGGTTTCTTACCATTATATTCCTACTGACGCCACAGTAAAGAGGTAGTATAGAATGGGCAAAGCAGTATGGTGCAGAAGATATTTCGTGTTCCTTGAGGTAGACAACCTGAATTGTATCATCCGCACACGGATTCAGAGGGTGTGTGATGTTGTCTTAGTCAAACTTACAAAGAACTTCGGCGCCTGATCACGCTCATGAGTACGACATTGCACACATTCTAGCCAGTGTAAATGCACTGCTTCAGTGTGGAAGAGTATCATAAAGATATTCTGTTCTCTCCTGAGGCTAATTGATCAACAGCTGTTCTAACTGGTCTTCATATCCTGGATATTGGCACTAGGACAGAGTTGACATCCGAAATTACTGCACATGTGTTCTATCTGGGACACATTTGCCGATCTCGCTGGCCGCAGAGCCATCAATCACAGGCTAACGTGCCATGTTTGGATGAGCACTGTACTTTTGTGAAATAGCACCACGATATTGTCGCATGAGAGATAAGAGAGGACACACTACTTCCGTACTATTGCGCCATCAGAGTTCCCTCAATTACCACCAGTCATGACCCAAGTCATACCCAACAGCTCCCCTCGCCATGACCCAGGAGGAACACCGACGTGCCTCTCCAAAACATTGGAGGAATGGGATCTATCCCCCAGGTCGCTGCCATGTTCGCTGGTGACTGTCATTCAGGTTAGTGTACAACCGCAATTGATCACGAAGACAATGCGACGTCATCCACCACCAATCCGGGCTTCCAGGTCACGGTGGCACTCCAAATGTTGGTACCTGTGTTGTGGTCAACGGCCGCCTATGCATGGGACGGTAATCCCCTAGTCCAGTTGCTGACAGTCTCCGACCAACGATGCAGAATGCCTCTGAATATAACAGGAAGTCCATTACTTGTTATCAGATTGAAGGTGCAGATGTGAAGGGGCGACGACGTATCTGGTGCACTATACAGCGGTGCTCGCTCGTGGTGGTCAGACGAGGCCTACTGAAACCTTGACGACAGGTCTGCCTGCCCTCACGTTCTCATCCAGTTCAACATCATGCCACTGTCGCATCCGCATACCGCACAAACCTGAATACTGCACAATTTATCAGCCAGTCAAAGCAAGACCCACAATAACTTCTCATTCAAACTTTTTTAGGTGGTGATAACTCGGCCTTATACGATTACCTCTGTGCCTTTCACAGTGACCAATCGACATCTAACAGTCCACAGCTCTTATTTAACTTACTAGGCTTGGTAAGAACACGAACAAGACTAATGTACTCCTGTCGCCCTTCCACCTGTTACAGAGATATGTAAATAAAAATTTACATTCCCGTCTGTGATGTGTGCTTTGTGGCGTTGTCCGCCTCGATAACTGAGTGGTCAGCGTGACGGATTGCCGTCCTACGTGCCCGGTTCGATTCCCGCCTGGGGCGGGTATTTTCTCCACTCAGAGATTGGGTATTGTGCTTCCTTCATCATCATTTCATCACTATCCGGCGCACAGGTCGCCCAATGTGGCGTCCAATGTAATAAGACCTGAACCAAGGAGGCCGGACCTGTGCCGCAAGGCGCCTCCCGGCCTATGACGCCAAACGCTCATTTCCATTTGTGGCGTCTTATTTGTGTCGCCTCTATGGTGATGGTTGTCCCAAACTGGTTGACATGGAACAGTGTCCGTCGATCGTGACGACTCCGATCTGCAACTGTTGAAAACAAATTCCTCGCTTGGTTGATTAGTTCAAAAATGGTTCAAAATGGCTCTGAGCACTATGGGACTTAACATCTGAGGTCATCAGTCCCCTAGAACTTAGAACTACTTAAACCTAACTAACCTAAGGACATCACACGCACCCATGCCCGAGGCAGAATTCGAACCTGCGACCGAAGCAGTCGCGCGGTTCCGGACTGAAGCGCCTAGAACCGCTCGGCCACAACGGGTTGATTAGTTTCAGACACTATCTGCCTTAAACTGATACCAGCGGCCGGCTGTAGTGGCCGTGCGGTTCTAGGCGCTACAGTCTGGAACCGAGCGACCGCTACGGTCGCAGGTTCGAATCCTGCCTCGGGCAGTGATGTGTGTGATGTCCTTAGGTTAGTTAGGTGTAAGTAGTTCTAAGTTCTAGGGGACTGATGACGTCAGAAGTTAAGTCCCATAGTGCTCAGGGCCATTTGAACCATTTGATATCAGCGTATCGATGTAGCAGCACGCCGGAATGTGTAAGCAGCCCTTGTTTAAAACTGAAGCACTGGTGTACGAAGTCTGTCGGTCATGAACCGCGCTGCTGCTACGGTCGCAGGTTAGAAATCTGCCTCGGGCATGGACGTGTGTGATGCCCTTAGGTTAGTTGGGTTTAAATAGTTCTAAGTCTAGGGGACTGATGACCTCAGATGTTAAGTCCCATAGTGCTTACAGCCATTTTTCTGTCGCGCTTCTTTACCTCGAACCCACAGCGACTGCACCATTTGGTACCGCAACGGCTCCCTTGATCTGAAACAATTAACCAAATATGCTTCGTGTGTTCGCGACAGGCTGATAAGCTTACGCGAACCTGATAACTGTAATTATTATGCCCGGTTTGCGAATGAGTGTTCAAACGCAGATAATAGGACGTCCTGAATTATAAAGGGTCAAGGCATCGCTATGGTGTTAATTCAACAACTAATACGACGTAATTCCAGAGATAAAGTACTCTTCGGACAACGTACAGAAAGCGTCGTATTTCAGAGTAAACTTGCTGTTCATTGTTAATAAAATCACTAAATCACATTTAACTTCTGGGTTCTCTCAAGAAATAGTTAATTTCACAATTGCACAGTAAATTTCCATTAAATGACGTAGCCGACACGAAGCATTAAGGTTATACTGGAGTTTCTTGAACTTCGTAATTATTTAAACCTGCACTGAAAACACACCGATCTGTCATTAGGAGTCTTGAATCTATTTGCATCAGTTATTCTGACATTGACTACAGCTTCCGACAACACGGCGTAAATGTAAGTTCTTCGTGATCGCGTGTAGCTGTTTCCTACTCAAGGCTAATAACAGAGCTTATGTCGGCGGTTGGTGTATTGCTTTGTCTTTGATGTTCGTGACAATCACAGATCTCGATGGCTAAGTCCCAGCGTTAATCAGGTATCACACGATTTTCTTTTCTGTCACATACAATAACTGCTCCGTTGTCTGGCTAAACCGTAAATGTTATTTTACTTAAGTTCGAAATTTTGACTAGTACTTCAAGTCGATACTGGAAAACTTTTAAAACTTCAGATCGGTTTGAAACAATCTAGCGGCGTTCAATAGGCTTACTACTATTGCGATGTCTACAAGAGAGACTGAATTATCTCCACTGCAGTGCTACATTGTAGCCGCAGCGAAGTTACAGCTCGATGCGGCTACAACTCTCTTCTTGGATAAATGTTATCTCTGATCTATTTATGGTCTGGCCTTTAACCTTCATAAAGAATATATTCTGAATTATTTATTTAAAGTTTCAGGCTTCGTATCTTCTGATAGTCTTTCATTTAGTCCTTCCTTTATAATAAACGTTATTAGTTACATAGTATTCCTGTTAGTCAAACTAGCAATAGTGTTAATTTTGTCGTCAGTAGCTCCCGTCAGTGTCAGGATAACTAATTTTGCTATTTCTTTTACTACAAAAGGGATTTCATTAGGGGTTCCATATTTGGGGTGATACATGTGCCCCCCAGACGATGAAGTGGGTACCTGACTTCCCGCTTCAACGTCCCTAACCAGGTAAAGTTTCCTTTTTTTATTATTATCACTGGCTTACTGGCATTCACACACATACACATACAAAAAATCGAATCATTATATTGTTCTTTTTACCTTAATACGGAAATTAGGGTGCATGCTCCTTAACTACTTCACCATTTCATTTTAATGTCACAATTATATACTCGGCCCATTGCCACACTGCCGCTGCACCTGCACCAGACCATGCAAAGCTGCGAACATGGCCTGGTTCGATGCCAGTGCCCTCTTATCGAATTACCAGGGCGAAGATGCAACAGCATCGGACCGCATATGGCAGCGAGTACGATCCGATCATGCATTCTCGTCTAGTTACTCTCGTTGCTCAGTGGCTGCGCTCCCATTAGACTGCACCACATGTCAGCATAATCTGTCCGAAGATAGTCTTCATTACCACTGTTGAGTGTTCTGAAACATCTAAACCACTTCTCTTTTCGGAACTAACAACTACATGACATGAAATCACACCTCGGTAACGCATTTCTTAATGTTTATCATTGTGCATTGTCTCTTAGCTTAGTCAATAATGTTTGTGGTAGGATAGGTAATATTTTCAGTCCCACACTTGTACTGTCAGTACAATAATCCTCACACTTTGTTCTTATCAGTAATTTTTTTATCATGTATCACTAGTTCAATCATTTATATTATATTCACTTTTATTTGTCTTTTAGCATCTCATTCCTCGAAATATATTCACTTTAATTTGTCTTTTAGGATCTCATTCCTCAAAATAGGTGATTTTGTTAAGTTCATTCCCCTATTCACGAATGACTACGGTAAGATCTTTCATTCTGCTCCCATGAGTAATTTAAACTCGTGCCTCGTTCTTCAAATACAAACAAGTAGAGGCATGTTAATATAAGAATATGAAAATATCAACTGTTAACATGAGAATATCACCTAACGGTTTCTATTTAATTAAATAAAGATCAACTAATATAAATTAGTTATCATTATGAAGCTGTTGCTCATAACATTTTTTAATAAATTAATTAGATATAACTCATTTTGTAGCAAAAACTCCTTAAAACTAATTCACTGTCCACTAATTCTAAATATAAAATAAAAGTCACAAAGATTGTTGTAACACATTTTTGGATTATATCTCCTCCTACTTTGCATAATTAAAAGCTAAATCTTCAGTTAACTAAAATATCTCTTTAACTCAATATGAAGGTATACCCCTTTTATCGAGGCTTCTTCATCTTCTAATAGGAAGCTTCCTTCATGTGGTATCTTAACGATTTTATACGGTCCTTTATAAAGACTGTTCCATTTTCGATTGATTTTTCTTATCTTTGAAGACTTGGGATGATTCTTCAATAGAATACTATCACCAACCTTTTTGTCAAATTGACGTTTACGAATCCTTGCTTTATGTTGTAAATTCAGGTATATCTTCTTTATAATTTCATCATGATCCTTTGGGTCATTTTGCATACATGGTAAATTACCATGCCAATTATCACTATCTTGCTTATTAAATAGAATTTCATTGTGCAAATACCCAGTTGACATATGGGGTAAATGGTTGTACATCTTTTCAAAATCTACAATTAATTCGATCCACCTATGGTTTTGACTGTGTATATAACTTCCTACATATCTATTTATTTCTCGAAATACTCTTTTACTGGGTTTCGTGATGGATTAAAGCGTGCAATGAATACATGAGGAATTCACATAATTTCATTGTTTCTTTCCACGCTTTACTCCGAAAACATGAGGCGTTATCTGAAATAAGCATTCCCGGTTTCCCTACATTAATCAAATAACATGGGTTTCACATTGGTAGTTCGCAAAGCGTAAAGTTTCACATACTTCGAGAATAGGTCGTACATCGCGATTATATATTTAAAATTTCCTTTGGCTATTGGACGTGGTCCACATGTATCACATGAGACTATACTCGGTGGTTTTGTTGGTATAATGGGATGCAATACACCCTTAATACAATAATTAACAGACTTTGATTTTTGACAAATTTTACGTCTTTTGAGTATCTCCTGAGCTCTTCTTAATAAACCCGGACTAAAACATTGTTGTTGTAATTTCATCAAGCATTTGTGGGCTCCAAAATGTCCCCATCTAGCATGCGTGAACTACAGTAATGTCACAGTACATTGTAAGGGAATGCATATCTTCCAATCATTCTCCTCGTTCTTTCGATGAAATAACACATCTGATTCTAACTGGTAATGGTCACTAACATTACTACGATTTCCTTCTTTTACTTTGCTTCTAATTTTTCGCCATTTAGCATCTAATTTTTGCATCTGTCCTATTCGTGAACACATATCATTAAATTCTTTCCTATACGAAATTGTTTCAAACATTAAAGTCCGTTACCCTTTCTTCTTCGACCTCATCTACCTTTTCAGTAGGCAGTCTTGACAAGGCGTCTGTGATAACGTTATCCGTTCCCCTGACATGCTTAACGGTTATGTTATACTTCTGTAGCAACAATGCCCAAGGCGTTAATCGGCCATACAGCATGCTACTGGTCATTAGAAACGTTACCGCTTTATGATCGCAATAAACTGTAATTTGTTTCGCATACACGAAATACCGAAACTTTTTAAGCGCCCAAATAATTGCCAGCATTTCCGGCTGAGTAGTGCTGTACGATCTCTCGCAACCGGACAAGGTTCTGCGAGCAAAAGCGATGATTTTTATTGTTTCTATATTACTCTCATCTTTCATTTGCAATAGTGTACCACCTAATTCTGTTTCAGCTGCATCGGTCGCTATATAGAAGCCTTTATACATTAGGGGATGATGTAATAATGGAGCATTTATCAAAGCATTTCGAATATCATCGAAAGCTTTACTACACGCTTCTGTCCAGTGCCACGAAATGTTTTTCCGTAACAAACGTAATAGACAGTCTTAATTTAACAATTGCTGTGACACAAACTTTCTGAAGGAAGAGGCGAGACCGAAAAATGACTTTAATTGTCTTTTATTTTGTGGATACGGACAATTTTTAATGGCATCCAATTTTTTAGGGTTCAGTACAATCGCTTGTGGCGTCACGATCTGTCCTAAGAATTTTATCTGATTCCTACCAAATTCAGATGTTCTTAAATTGACCATATGTTATTCAATCTGTATATTGAACAAGCAGTAAAGGAAACAAAAGAAAAATTCGGAGTTGGAATTAAAATCCTTGAAGAAGAAATAAAAATTTTGAGGTTCGTCGATGACATTGTAATTCTATGAGACAGCACAGGACCTGGAAGAGCAGCTGAACGGAATGGACAGTGTCTTGAAAGGAGAATATAAGATGAACATCAACAAAAGCAAAACAAACGAGGATAGTGGAATGTAGTCGAATTAAATCGGGTGATGCTGCGGGAATTAGATTAGGAGATGAGATGCTTGAAGTAGTAAATGAGTTTTGTTATTTGGGGAGCAAAATAACTGAAAATGGCCGAAGTAGAGAGGATATAAAATGTAGACTGGCAATGTCAAGGAAAGCGTTTCTGAAGAAGAGAAATTTGTTAACATCGAGTTTAGATTTAAGTGTCAGGAAGTCGTTTCTGAAAGTATTTGTATGGAGTGTAGCCATGTATGGAAGTGAAACATGGACAATAAATAGTTTGGAAAAGAAGAGAAAGAAGAGAATAGAAGCTTTCGAAATGTGGTGCTACAGAAGAATGCTGAAGATTAGATGGGTAGATCACATAACTAACGATGAGGTATTGAATAGAATTGGAGAGAATAGAAATTTGTACCAGAACTTGACTAGAAGAAGGGATCGGTTGGTAGGGCATATTCTGAGGCATCAAGGGATCACCAATTTAGTATTGGAAGGCAGAGTGGATGGTAAAAGTCGTAGAGGGAGACCAAGAGATGAATACATTAAGCGATGCAGGATGCAGGATGAAGGATGTAGGTTGCAGTAGGTGGTGGGAGATGAAGAAGCTTGCACAGGATAGAGTAGCATGGAGAACTGCATCAAACCAGTATCTGGACTGAAGACCACAACAACAACACAAATTGACCGTGACTCCATACTCAAGAAATTTACTAAACACTCGAACAATTAACTCGATATGTTAGCTCCAGGTCTCAGTGGCGATCAATAGATCACTTACTTGTAGAGTGACACGTTCTAACAAATCGGGTCCTAGCACTGTGTCCAAAGCGGTTATGGAAACACCCCCGCAAATATTGGGACCAAACGGCATTATCTTGGAGTGGTAACTCCGTCTCATGAAAATGAATGCCGTATATTTTCTCGATTCTTTTGATATTTTAGTTTGCCAGTAGGAACTTCAGAGGGCGAGGGAGCTAAAAAATTTCACCCCACTCCTAGACATTAATTTTACTAATGTCGCGAGCGTCAAGAACTGGCCGAATATCACCGTTCGGCTTAGTTACTGAAAGCAATGGACTTGAGTATTCAGAAGTTGAAGTTTCAATTATTCCCCAATCAATCATCTTATTTCTTTCTCTGGCCACGGCTTCTCTTTTTGACCAGGGAATCGAATAAGTGGTTTTACAAAACGTAGAGTGTGGATACGTTTGAATACAAATTCAAAATCTTTAATAACGCCTAGTTTCTTATTAAATTCAGGCAGATATCGTTGCAAAACTTTTCCCAACTCGTCTTGATTTTCTATAGACAGACATTCCGATTCAAGTACCTTTGCCATGAAGCTTGATACATTTATCTCAGCATCGTTTCTTTCTATACAATTAATGCTTTCCAATCATATGGCATTTACCGTAAGACAGTCAACCGTTACCTTTTGGCAATATTTTCCCAAAATAAGTTTCCTCTTTAATAAAATTTCTTAGTGGTTGAGTTTTAACCATGCAAGTACATACACCCTCCATAAAATCTATCATTGCACCGTAGTCACAAAAAAAAAAAATCCATTTCCCATATACACGTCATTGACATCCGAGATACTACTAAGAAGGTGCATTCAGTGTCTAACCCTTGTACTTCTACCGTCACACTGGTATAATAATGCGTTGCGCTTTTGCGCTAAGCCCCCATGACACCGTGCAGCCCGTTACCGGTAAGGTGAGTACCTTTCGTTGCTTACTAACCATGTTTAGACAACTCATCGTCATTACGCTAAATGTCGCTCCTGTGTCTGTGAGCACGTTCATCGGTACGTCATTGATTTTTACTTCTACAATTACTTTTAAAATATATCCACTCTCATTTGTTTCCTGTCTCGATTCTAACATGAGATCCTCACGAATATCACTTTCCTTGTTGTAGTTCAGTATGTTTATCAGCTCACGACGTGTGCCTCCCTCCTCATACCAGGTCTAAAATGACTGGCATTAGTTTGACCGACCGTCCTTTAGGTCCCTAGGCTGTGGATACGGTTTGTGGATACGAATTATCCATAACTGTACTTCTTCCATCTGATAAAGGTATGGGACTATTGGACCCGTAAGATGCACTCGAAGGGTGCATCGGACAATTTCCCCATTTCGATTGATTCTGTTGATTCATGAGAACGCAATTGTTTCTACTATTATTATCATAGTATTAAGAGTTCAGTGGTTGCCGCCCCCCCATACTTTCTCTTTGTGTTAGTGTTTACTACATTAACTTGCTGTAAACTTCCCATTAAGGGCACTTGGTTGTTGGTTCCCACAATATTCCCCTTTGAATATTGATAATTCGTGTTCCTATTCTGATTCTTCTTCTGGTAATGATAAAAAATGATCATTCCCATTCTTGAAATTACCGTTATTACGACTCAATTCCCCAGAATGATTATTAAATTGATTACCACAATTCCACGCGTCGTTACTACCGTTGTTCTTAGCATAATAATGGTTGTTGTTGTTATTATTATGCCACTTCTTCGCATCATCCATAAGCATATCGATTGAATCGATCACTGAGAGGAACTTTTCAATGTCAGAATCAGGAACATGAATTAGTTTCTCTCGAATATTTAATGGTAACCTACCTTTAAGTATTCGGATAACTTCTCTATTCGAAATTGGTTCTGTCCAGTAACGCATTTTGTTCAAGTAGCGTACGAAATACTGCCTGACGGTTCCCTTTTTTGAATTACTAAGTTGTGGTTGATATACCTCCTTACGCAGTTTCTCTTGTTTACTCAGAGACCAGTATTTCGCCAGAAACAATTTCTCAAATTCAGATCACGAACTACAGGTCTCGCTAACTTCAGCAACACATAACGCTGCCTCTCCCACAATCTTTGACACAATAAACTGCAACTTATCACATTCCGTCCAGCTACGAGGGAATATTCTTTTAAATGAATCAATGAACAGCCTTGGGTGAATATTATTCTTTTCATTTGAAAATGTGGGAAACTGTCGACTTTTAAAAATGCTATGTTCGACTTTCAATGATGAGATGCTGAGATGCAGCCTTTCTGAACGAAAGGATCATCCTCTTCATATGATTGGCTATTAGCTTCCCATGGTTCACCTACACAAATATTATATTGCATTCGCAGGCGTTTTTCTCTCGCAGCTACATTTTACGGTGTTGTATATAAGTTCATTTCCCTCCCAACACATTTAGCATCCCCAATACGGGACTACAAGCCCCACTGCCACACCTTCACCTGTCCATGTTAGGCAAAATCCTTCTGCCCGACTCATGTAGTACCATTACCGTCAGAGGATGGTACGGGACTACAAGTCCCACCGCCACACCTCCAAAGTGAATTGCAGTCCGTTAACAAAAATTAAGAAGAAAATTTCTGGTAGTCTGTATCAGTGAACTATGTGTTATCGCCTGGCCTGTAATTTAAAAGCTTTGCGCACTTACTATGGCCGTACGCACCCGTCGCGATGGCCCAACGCACCCGTCGCTTAATTTCCACGATTTTGGTCTATCCACTCGGAGAAATCCTCCTCCAACTCCTAAGTCTGGTGGAACATGTACGTGTCCACTTTACACAACGAATTTTTCTCCAAATCATTAATACGATCTGATAATCCCCCTACTCTTTCCGTGATACAAATAGTATATCTTCAGACAAGGCCTGTTCAGATGTACCCCCGAATTGTTCTGACGACGCATTGACCTTTTCGTCCATTTTACACGATCAATAACCTCAACACCTTCCTTTTCTCGGTCTCTCTTCTTGGATAAATGTTATCTCCGATCTATTTATGATCTGGGCTTTAACCTTCGTAAGGAATATATTTTGAATTATTTATTTAAAGTTTTTGGCTTCGTATCATCTGATAGTCCTTCATTCAGTCCCTTCCTTATAACAAACGTCATCAGTTACATAGTATTCCTGTTAGTCAAACTTGCAATAGTGTTAATTTTGTTCTCAGTAGCTCCCGTCAATGTCAGGATAACTAATTATGCTATTTCTTTTACTACCAAAGTGCTTTCATTAGGGCTTCCATATTTGGGGTGTTACAGCTTGTACAAAGTTGCATTGACGTCTAGCCATGCCTTCTGAGTGATTCATTCTTTTTATCAGGCAGTGTAAGCTGGGTTGGATATCTTAAGGAGCACGAAATATTTTCCACGCGTGTTTAAATATTTACACTCTGTATATAAAATGCTGTAATAATTTTACTGTAGCTAATGATGATCGTTCCAAATGAAATTGATAGCTCGTAATAGCTCAGTATTACCAACTCCTGGTGGTGATTTAATTTTTTCTTAATGTTTAGTTTCAATAAAATTTGATATCATTGAGCTCATTAAAACTGAGCTCTGACTGTCTGGAAGCAACATGTTTAAAAGATTTATTTAGAAAATTTACTTGTTCTTTTGAAATTTGCTGGTACTGGGTGGTTGTAATTAAACTGACGGTGTTTCTAGAGCCGCAGTGCGGGCTGTGCATATCGCAGGACGCTACTACATTGTCATCATCATCATCTTGGACAGTTTCCAGCCACTGGCTGGGTCTGTCGGGAACACAAGCCTCTCCATCGTGTTCTGTCTTTCCACCATTCCCCCTCTTCCACCTTCGTCCAGTTCTCTCCTCTTCTCGTCACACATTCCTTCACTCCCTTCACCCATCTATCTCTTGGTCTTCCCCTGGGCCTCTTCCCCTCCAGTTGCAGATCAAACATCCTCTTTGGAATTCTTCCCTCATCCATTCTCTTCATGTGTCCATACCACTGCAGTCTTGATTTTTCTATCCTGTCCTGTACTGGTTCCTCCTTTAGTCTTTCCCTCACATACACATTTCGCAATCTGTCTCGTGTTGTTACACTCAACCTGCTCCTCTGGAACTTCATTTCACTAGCTTGTATTCTACTTTTGTCGCTTTTGTGCATTACCCATGTCTCACTTCCGTATGCCAATATGGGGACAAAGTAGGTTCGGTATATAATTCCCTTGGATTTCTGTGGCACCTCCTTGCTCCAAATAAGCCCCCTAATGCATTTGAAGAACTGCCTTGCTTTCCTGCACCTTTCATTTATTTCCATTGCGTTTCCCCCCTTACTTTCAATCATGCTTCCCAGGTACTTGAAGTTCTCTACCACTTGTAGTTTTTCCCCTCCACAAGTTATATCCACATTTGGCCTATTCTTCTTCCTTGTTGTGACAATTATTTCACTTTTCTTTGCAGAGAAATGCATTCCATATTGTGCTGCCGTTGCCTCCCATGCATCTAACTGCTCTTGCACCTCCTTCTCGCAATTTCCCCATAACATCAGGTCATCGGCAAAAAGCACTGCTTTCATTTTATGATCTCCAATTGCATCTGATACTTGCTGTAGGATTTCATCCATAACAATAATAAACAATAAAGGCGAAAGTGCACTTCCCTGTCGCAGCCCATTTTCCAGCTTGAACCATGCAGTACGTTCCCTCCCCACTTTCACACAACTCTCACTTCCCTCATACATTTTTCTGACTTTTCGTGTTATCTCTTCATCTATCCCTTTTGCGTTCAGCACATCCCAGAGCTTGTCCCTATAGATACTGTCATACGCCTTCTCAATATCTAAAAAGGCCATGATTAAGTCCTTCCCGTACTCATAGTGCCTTTCCTGCAGTTGCCTTACCGCAAATATGAGGTCCGTTGTTGATCTTCCCGGTCTGAAACCATACTGCTCCTCTTGCAGTCTTCTTTCAATACTGCTTCTTATTCTCTTCCCCAGGATCTTTTCATAGATTTTTCCACAGTGGCATAGCAGGGTGATTCCTCTGTAGTTCTCACATCTCCTTTTATCCCCTTTCTTGAAGATCGGGACTATAATTCCTTTCTTCCAATCCTCAGGAATTCTGTTCTCCTTCCACACCACCCTCAGCACTCTGTATAGCCACTGGGTTCCTACTTCTCCTGCTGCTCGTATCATATCCACTGTTACTTCGTCCCAACCTGGTGCCTTGCCCCCTTTCATCCTCTTTATGGCTTCTTCCACTTCATTCCAAGTTAGATCATCAATTTCCCCACTATTATAATCGTCTGCTGCCTTAGGCTCTCCATCGCTGTTAGTTACCTGCTTGATGGCATTCAACAGATCTTCAAAGTACTCCTTCCAAATCTTTTTGAGCTCATGCATTTCCTCCACAACTCTTCCATTATTATCCATGATCCTCAGGCACTCGCTTCTGTCGTTCCTCTTATTTCTTACCATGGTGTAAAGTACTTTTTTGTTCCCTTCACTGTCCTCTTCTAACATTCTTGTCCATTTTTCCATCCACTTCTTCTTCTCCGCCCTTACTTACTTCTCCTCTTTGTGCTAGTTCTTCCGCACACAGTCTCAGCTGCCTCAACTAGAGCCCTCTTAAAATCTCCCCATTCTTCTTCCACTGTTCTCTGATCTTCCTTTGGCAGCTTCTTCCTGATCAGTGTCTGGTACTGGGTCCTCCGTTCATCCTCTTTCAGCATCCATGTCTTCCACCTTTTCTCCTGTATGTCTGTTGCCCTCCTATCTTTTTTCTCTCTCAGGGTGGCTACCAACAGCCGATGGTCACTGTCTAAGGCCTCAGATGGAATGACCTTAACATCTGTGAGGCTGCTCATCATCTGCCTATCCACTAGTACATAGTCTACTACTGAAGTTTGGGACCAGTCTCCACTGTACCAAGTTATTTTGTGGCTACTTCTCTTCTTGTACCAGGAATTTGCGATCGCGAGCCCATTCCTCTTGCAGAATTCCAGCAACAATTTTCCTTCTCTATTTCGGTTCCCCCAGCCCTCTGGTCCCATTATCTCCTCGAATCCTTTCCTGTCTGTGCCAACATGTGCATTGAGGTCCCCTATTATAATCTGATTACCTCCATTTAGCTGCTTTTGCATGTCATCTTAAAATTCCTCCTCCTCTTTTGTACACCCCACCAGTGGGGCATATGCTTGGATGATTTCAATGCTTTTTCCTTTCACTCGTACTCTGGCTTTTATCATTCGATCATTGATACCTTCCACCTCCTCCTGCAGACCCTCTCTGACCACTATTGCCACTCCATTTCTTCCCCTCTCATTCCCTATCCAGTACAGTTTACATCCTTTACTTAGTGGTTTTTCACCAACTCCTCTCCACCTATTCTCAGCAAGTCCCAAGATGTCCAATTTCCTCCTTTCCATCATTTCTACAATTTCTTCTAACTTCCCAGTTAGAGTCCTTACGTTTAAGGTGCCCAGTCGTAAACCATCTCGTAATCCTTTTCCATTGCTTGGTCGGTTTCCTTTAAATCCGTTCCGTGATCCGAGGCATGTTCCCTTTTTGAAAGCAGTTGATTTATCCACTACTGGCTTGCTAGGCCTATCACAGCTTCACCAGAGCCCCGTTAGCCGTCACGTTTCAGGGTTCCCATAGGGCCTTCCCAGCTACCGTAGCGGTCCTGGAGCACACGAAGTCCCCGCTGTACATCGCCCCTATAGGCAGTCCCCTACTTTGTGCCGTTGCCCATCTCCCACGACTTGGACGAGGGGTTGGACTTATGGGAGACGCTACTACATCGTCATGTTCATTAAATATAGTGCTCGTGCAGTATACTGAAAAAAATTATAATGGTTCCACTTTCTGCCGTTAGGTGACAATATGATGCTCTAGCATCCAGAATGTGGAATGTTACCTGTTTTGACGACAATGTGCTGTTTGTCGCTTGGCGACAGGCGTTCATTTCATGAGAGAAGTGAGTATTGTTGTAAGTTAAGAACGTCGAATTTTCCGTGCGAAATGCAATAGCAGCGCCGCGTTGCGAGAATATTGCCGACAGAAACAAATGCAAGAGGTTCAATGTCAATAAATGGACAGACGAATATGATCAAGACAATTTAAGAAACAACTAAATGAGATGGTGCAACATGGAGATGGAGGTAGCCCCTTCCTATGCCGGTGGTTGATGAACAAAATTCAAAACGATTTTATAAAAAAAATAGACGAGAAGGTGCACGCCGCCATTGAGGCCAAAGACTTCGGCTCGAGTGCGGGACCGAAAAGGGGCGGTGCACACACAGCGGAATGTCAACCGTCGTCTTGCGGAGCTGTAGATCAGTTGGTGGCAGAGACACTTACTCATGACCCTTTATGAACCCCACAAAGGTAAAAACTGCATGGTGTCAGATCGTGTGTGAAAGCAGCGTTCATGCAAAACAAGCTCTGTCATCCTGCCCTTTGAGGCCAATCCAGCGGTCAGATACAATGTCGTTTAATCAATCGCGTACTGATTCATGGCAGTGAGGCGTCTACCAAAGTGCTTTCATTAGGGCTTCCATATTTGGGGTGTTACAGCTTGTACAAAGTTGCATAGACATCTAACCATGCCTTCTGAGTGATTCATTCTTTTTATCAGGCAGTGTAAGCTGGGTTGGATATCTTAAGGAGCACGAAATATTTTCCACGCGTGTTTAAATATTTACACTCTGTATATAAAATGCTGTAATGATTTTACTGTAGCTAATGATGATCGTTCCAAATGAAACTGATAGCTCGTAATAGCTCAGTATTACCAGCTCCTGGTGGTGATTTAATTTTTTCTTAATGTTTACTTTCAATAAAATTTGATATCATTGAGCTCATTAAAACTGAGCTCTGACTGTCTGGAAGCAACATGTTTAAAAGATTTATTTAGAAAATTTACTTGTTCTTTTGAAATTTGCTGGTACTGGGTGGTTGTAATTAAACTGACGGTGTTTCGAGAGCCGCAGTGCGGGCTGTGCATATCGCAGGACGCTACTACATCCTCATGCTCATTAAACATAGTGCTCGTGCAGTATACTGAAAAAAAATAATGGTTCCACTTTCTGCCGTTAGGTGACAATATGATGCTCTAGCATCCAGAATGTGGAATGTTACCTGTTTTGACGACAATGTGCTGTTTGTCGCTTGGCGACAGGCGTTAATTTCATGAGAGAAGTGAGTGTTGGTGTAAGTTAAGAACGTCGAATTTTCCCTGCGAAATGCAATAGCAGCGCTGCGTTGCGAGAATATTGCCGACAGAAACAAATGCAAGAGATTCAATGTCAATAAATGGGAAAACGAATATGACGAAGAAAATTTAAGAAACAACTAAATGAGATGGTGCAACATGGAGATGGAGGTAGCCCCTTCCTATGCCGGTGGTTGATGAAGTTACAATATTTATAGCCAACCGTGAAAAGATGCCACAGATTCTGCACCCAGTGCTAAAGCTATGTCTCTTCCCCTGTCCAGAGTTTAAGGGATTTTGCGGCGAATATTATACTGGTATCCCTACAACATAAGGGATGTGCACGAAATGAAGTTCGAAGATGGGCTAAGAAGTCATAATTTTGCCCTTCGTTTTTTGACACGCATGGGAGTGGACGACATGTGGCTGGGGTTTACTGTTTGAAAGGGCGAGTCGCATTTTATTCTGCACGGTGCCGTGAATGCACAGAAATGTCGCATAAGGGGTTCTACTCCGTCACATGTTGTGCGGGAACATCCACTGCACTTAGCGTACGTGACTGTGTAGTGTGGTTTCACAAGCTCCTTCATTTTCGGTCCGTTTTTCTTCGAAGAGATGGCACCTTGCGGGCCTGTTAAGTCCACAGTGACATCTCCGCGTTATAAGGATCTCCTTGTGCAAAACGTTATTCCAGCTTTGCAAGAACGTAATAGTGTCTATACCACCATTTCCACGCACGTTGACGCGAAACCACATATGAGACATTTTCTTCGACAAGCCTTCGGTAACTAACGCATCATCACTAGGCAATTTCAAGATGTGCTATCTTCCAGACCCCCTGACCTAAATCCAAGTGATTTACAATAGTGGGGATATCTCAGAGACTGTGTCTATCAGGAATGTATCCGGAATTTTCCCGATCTGAAGGATAGCGTACGAGAACATTACACCAGATACGCTGCGAACAACTGTCGAGAATGCCTTGTTACTGGTGCAGCGTGTAGTTGAGTCGAAAAACCACACCGAACACATGTTGTAACTGGTGACCATATCCTAATAAACATGCCAGAATCACCATTATCATATGTCTAATTGTTCCATTTCCCTACCTCCAAACCAAAATTTGACTGCTTACGGCGACATATTGTCATCTGGTGGCCGGGGATGGAAGTATTATTTTTTTAAACATATTCCACGGGCGCACTGATTAAATGTACCTATCATGTTTCAGCGTCTGTGATATGAAGCCCGCACTCCAGCGCTCGCAACACCGTCAGTTTCATTACAACCACCCGGTATGTTGTTGTTGTTGTAGTGGTATTCAGTCCAGATACTGGTTTGATGCAGCTCTCCGTGCTACTCTATCCTGTGCAAGCTTCTTCATCTCCCAGTACCTACTGCAACCTACATCCTTCTGAATCTGGGTAGTGTATTCATCTCTTGGTCCCCCTCTACGATTTTTACCCTCCACGCTGCCCTCTGGTACTAAATTGGTGATCCCTTGATGTCTCAGAACATGTCCTACCAACCGATCCCTTCTTCTAGTCAAGTTGTGCCACAAACTCCTCTTCTCTCCAATTCTATTCAATACCTCCTCATTAGTTATGTGATCTACCCATCTAATCTTCAGCATTCTTCAGTAGCACCACATTTCGAAAGCTTCTATTCTCTTCTTGTCCAAACTATTTATCGTCCATGTTTCACTTCCGTTAATGGGTACACTCCATACAAATACTTTCAGAAGCGACTTACTGACACTTAAATCTATACTCGATATTAACAAATGTCTCTTCTTCAGAAACGCTTTCCTTGCCATTGCGAGTCTACATTTTATTTCCTCTCTACTTCGACCATCATCAGTTATTTTGCTCCCCAAATAGCAAAACTCATCTACTACTTTAAGTGTCTCATTTCCTAATCTAATTCCCTCAGCATCGCCCGACTTAATTCGACTACATTCCATTATCCTCGTTTTGCTTTTGTTCATGTTTATATTATATCCTCCGGTATGTACACTTTAAAATTCCCTGTAGATGCAGTACGTCAGTAGAATGGCCAGGTGCAGCTCTTGTTTGTGATGTAAGAGCTCATATTTCATGAGTGTAATAAGTAATATGCCAACAGTAGGGAACCAACGCTCTATCGCCGTACTTTTCCTCCTATATGCAAGATGAAAGCTCAGTTACTCACGTACAGTAGTTTGGAAATTTTGCTGCTCACTAGAGTCTTTACAGGCTGCACGATGGAAAATTGAGGGACCAGTTATTTTCAATATATTTTGCCGTAGAGCATTCTGTGATGAAATAGAAAACGCTGAAATATTAAGAAATGTTAATAAAACATCTTTTATGCCCGATGGTTAGCGTCCCATTAACCCAGCAGCAAATATACGCAAAGGCAGTGACAACATCTCATTTTAGGCGTCCGGTGCTAAGGGTTGTTTCTGCTGCACAAGCAGCGTTTTATAATTTTGTCGAACTGTGCTTTTCTACCTGTAGCTTGGTTTCGAAAGCGCTTCGCATGGCCGTCGAACGCCACCCCCCTCCCCCCTTTTCATCTCCCTCACCGTAATTTTATTGTCACAGCTGCCGTAATCCCGGCAAAAAATAAAGAACTAAAAGCACTGCTGTAGCTGGTAGAGAATGAAATTTAATTACAGTACCACCATGACGTGCGTGCACACAGTATATCACATAAATTCACTACAAATATCAGCTACGTGTAAGTACCAAAAGTTCGTCCCCGTGGCGTCAGCTAAATTAGCATTGAATAGAATATTTTATGGCTTATATTTGATGGTCGTATGAATGACCAGCATAATACATGGTACGTCGGCATTTAACCACTGGGTTCAGCACTGCTTCCTGAATTTCAAAGCCGTTTTCGTCTTTTATACGAGAGTCATTTCCAAATTCATTGAATGGGTGTTGTGTAACATCATATATTCACTGTTGATAAAATCTCTTATCCTGTGCTCATAGCCATGTTTTCAATGTGTGAATTACGTTCTCATCACCTTCAAAGTGTGGCCCACGCAGAAAATCCTTAAGTGGGCCAAACAGATGGTAGTGCGAGGGCATCCGTTCTGCGTTATAAGGTGGATGATGCAATGTTACCAACCCAGTTACGAGGTAAGATCCCAGGTTCTGATATTTGTGTATGGTTGTTTCTTTTCATGTTGCAGAAAGATTTCTTTGGGATTGTTGTTGGAACGCACACGACGAAACGGTTCTTGAGTTTGTTCAGTGTCTTCACACGTGCTTCTAGATTCTGGTCGTACTTAAAATCATTAAGCGGGTCGAATGTTCTATCCATTTACTCGTCGACCAGTCTGGGGTGGCAATAGCAGACAGCAAAACGAAAGCTAAGTTTAAAAATTTCACGTTTAAGCAATAACTCACGCAGGAGGATCGTACAAGCAACGTTCGTTGGACTGTCGTACAGACTCCCGCCTGAGGATGTAGAATTATGCATCTGCGGCGTAGCGAAGCAACTGAAAGAATTGAAAACAAGTAAGTCGCCAGGTCCAGATGGAATCCCAGTCCGATTTTACAGAGGAAACTCTGTGGCTCTGGCCACTTATGCGTTGAATTTATGACGAATCTCTCGCCCAGAGCAAAGTCCCAAGCCACTGGAAAAGCGGAGGTGACTTCTGTATATATGAAACATGGAAGAACAGAATCAGGTAATTACAAACCAATATCCCCAACATCGGTTTGCTGCAGAGTTCTTAAACGCATTCAGAGTTCGATTGTAGTAAGTTCTCTTGGGACAGAATAGCTGCTGCCCACAAATCAGCACGGATTTAGAAAGCATCACTCATGGGGAAGTCAGCTTGCTCCTTTGTCACATGATATCCTCTGAACTAAGGATTAAGGATAACAGGCAGTATGGGAAACATTGTTATTGTTGTTATTATTATTATTATTATACGTTTTTGCCCTTAAGACAGTGAACTTGAATATTACATGATTATACAATTTTCCTCTTTTTATGTTTTCTTCTTCTTTTTCTCTTCCAAAACCTCTTCATTCTTTGTCTGTGTTCATATTTCCTTTGTTCTGTCCATATTTTATCCGATCTCTTCCTTTCTTTTACTTGAAATTTGGAGTTCATAATTTTGTTTCTAATTTGTGTCGTTCATCTATCATTTCATTATTGACTCCTGCTTGTTTTAGGTCTTCTTCTATTTAATGAAACCAGTTGGTTTCTTTGATCGAGCTGTTGACTACATCAAAAATCCTATGTGAGTCTGGTGTTGTTCATTCTGTGTATGTGCCCAAAGAATGTTAACCGACGTTTTCTGATTATGTCTGTAAGTCTATCAGTATGTTCGGTATGGTTGGCCTCTTCATCCACACACCGTCTCTATGTACTGCTCCAAAAAGTTTTTGAAGGATTTTACGTTCTTTCTTTTCTGTCTCTGTGATGCCTGATGCCTCGATTGTGGTAGTTTCTGATGCGTTGAGGGGTTCTGGTAGTACAACTGTATTGTAGTGCCGGAGTTTCGCGTGTCTTAAGTTGCTTCTGTCATTGTAGTGTGTGCGTGTGAGTTTGTACGCTTTCTGTAGTTTTTCTGTTCGTTCTGTATTGGATGCTTTGTTTGCTCCAGTTTGTTTGTATTCTCCAAGAGACTTGAATTTTTACACTCTGTTAACCAATCCGTATTTTGTGTACATGACTTGTGTATTGTTGTTCTTTCTTTCCATATATTGTGTTTTCTCGTGTGATATCTGTAACCCCGTTTTAGCAGGGACTTCATGTAAATATTTCATTGCTTCTTACTCTTCTTCTCGGTTGTTGCTGAGTATTGCCAAGTCATCTGCAAATGCTAGGCGTTCGATGATTGTCTTGTTTTCGCGTGTTCTTCCTAACTGAATTTCTTTTACTTTTTCTTCCCATTGCTTGATAATTATGTCCAGGACTATGTTGAATAGAAGTGGTTGTCTGACCCCTTTATGTATCTCTAATGGCTCTGAGATTTCTCCCATAAAATTTATTTTGGATGTGGTGTCTGTGAGCATCTGCTCCATCAGTGCCATAGTTTTTATGTCTATTCTAGATTCTTCTAGTGTGTCAAAGAGAGTCTGCCTGTCAATGGCGTCATAGGCCTTCTTAACTTCCACAAATGTAACTACAGTGTTGTTCGCCTGTCTGACCTTCAAGAGTGTTCGCAGGTTCCAAATTTGTTCAATACAGGATCTTCCCTTTCTGAACCCTGCCTGGTATTCATCTATCTTTGTATCCACTTGTAATTCCAGTCTGTTCAGTAACACCTTGGACAGAATTTTGTAAGTGACCGGTAATAATGAGATCCCTCTGTATTTAGTAGGGTCTGTCCTGTCTCCCTTTATGTGGAGTGGGTGAATAAGTGCGCATTTCCATTCCCGTGGAATTTTCCATTTACTCTATATTTCGAAGAGAATTTTATGAATTTTATTTGTAATAGTTTTGTCTGCGAATTTCCAGGCCTCAGTGATAATGCCATATTCCCCTGGGGCTCTATTGTTCTTTTGTTGTTTTATAGCCTCCTATACCTCTGTGATTGTAGGTGGCTTTGAGTCTGGGTTTGGTAGTGTTTTCGTGAAGTGTGATTTTTCTGTGGGCTTCTCACAGTTGAGGAGTGTATCAAAGAATCCTTTAAGAATATTGCAGTTTTCTTTAGCGTTTGTTTCTAGAGATCCATTTGTTCTTCTGAAGCAGATATTTGGAGGCTGATAACCCATTATCTTCCCTGAATATTCTATAGCAATCTCTCGTATTATTTTCCTTGAAGTCTTCCCCGATTTTATTTAGTCTATTTTTCTCGTATGCCCTTTTCACTGCTCTAATACCTCTCGAGGACTGCTTTGGACCTTGTGGAAATCCTGCCACGTTTCTGTTGTTCTGTTGCTGCTAAACTTCTTCCATTCCTTAGCTCTTCGTTCAGCTGCCTCATCACAAGTTGCATACCACCATCTATGTTTGCGTTTCCTGCGAGACTGACCCCAAGGCATTGCCTTCTGTATTGCCTTCGCCAGGTCGGTCCAATTCTCTGTTGTATTCTGATTAATTTCTGCAGTAATTTTGTCTTCGTTTATCTTTATGTATTCTGGATCTGGTCTTATAATTTTGTTCTGTATTGTCTTTCTATTCCTTGGAACTTGCCTAATCTTTACTTGTAGCAAGTGATGGTCAGACTCGAAGAATCCTTTGAGAGTTCTCACAATTAGAATTTCACTTGTATTTTTACTTGCTATGGCTACGTGGTCTATTTGGAATTTTCCCCACATGTTTTTGGGCATTTTCCACGCTGTGAGTTTTTGTCTTGGTGTCTGAAATTGTGTCAACGTAATTTTTAAGTTAAAATTTTGACAGTACTTTATGAAATACTCCCCATTCTTGTTTGTGCGCTTGTGTGCATTTTCCTACTCATCCTCAATAACTGACATTTTTCTACGCTTAGAGAGTAGTGCGGGGTCCCAATTTTTGGCAACACCTAGAAATACTACTACTGTCATTCAAACGATGACATCTCACCGTACACCACAGTGCCATTAGGAAACACCCCTAAATTGCTACTCACACCGTCCTTTAGATTGTTTATGTATACAGATCCTATGACACCTCCCAGGGCACTCTTGGCTATAAACTTGCCTCTGATTAATATTCTGCCTTAAATTTCTTCCTTTTGGGGATTGCAGGTGGGGAGTCGAGTAACACGTACTGGGTTCTATTAGATCCCTTTGAATCTTTTTCAGCACACCGTTGAGTATTCAAGCGTCTTAGCCATTGCACAGACACTTACTAGCACCGACGGTAGCTGAAGAACCCTTTGTCAAATCTTGATGCGTCGGTCGGCACGAATAACGGCTGCTGTTGATTCTCCATTCGGGAGCAGTGACTGTGAAAGGACATCCCACAAGTGTTTCATTATGGAGCCCAGTTTCTGCCCTCCTGACACTTCAGTTTCTTTCGCTATCGTTCAACAGTTCTCCACTCAACTGCATCACGCCATCCATTTGTAGAGGCTAGGGGTGGTTGGCGTCTACAGTGATTGGTGGAATTGTGTCATTAGAGATAAGGAAGCCAGTAGTTCAGCACCTTGGGTGGGGTAGCTGTGGATTTCCGATTGTCGTCCGACGTTTTGTCGTGAGAATAGCATAGTTTATTGCTCGGCAACCTACAACAGTCTCGATGATGCTCAGAGCAGCCAATGCTCCCGCATAATAAGTTGTACAAGGTGCTACCATTCGAAATAGAACATACGTTCCTATAAAGGGTTTTGCTTCAAATTATCGTTCCTCTCATATCGCTGAATATTGGCTATTGTCCTTCGGACACCCTGTAGTCGAGTCTCCCATCGGAGAAGGAGGCGAGCTTTATGTATGATTGTACAGTTTCTATGCGCAGTGACACAATTTGTTCTGACTTACCGTAATATTCATTCACTTCTATTCATCTGGAGACGGTTAATCTAGTAGAATGGAACATTCTCGAAACTAGCCTAAAAATATAATCGATTTCTAGAATTTGGTCATGCTTAATTCATAAGGTTGTTAGATTACCAGTGGACTGATAGGGATTATGGCGATCCAACATTCCGGTTGGTTATAATTAAGCTATCCCTATTTAACACGTTATAACACGGAAACTAACTATCGTACGAATACCAAACTTGGTAGCATTAGAGTATGGGTGCATGACTAGAATTCGTCACAGCTCCACCGTCCAGTTGCAACTATGGCCCCAGGTGCCGTGGTTAGTCATCGTGGTTCATAGCCTCACACACCTGACTAGTCGCAATGCACTTGTTGAATTTTCAACATGAGCTTGGACAAAAGGAGCAGGGTATTGTTGGTGAAGCTGTATTATCAAATGGTTCAAATGGCTCGGAGCACTATTGGACTTAACATCTGAGGTCATCAGTCCCCTGGACATAGAACTACTTAAACCTAACTAACCTAAGGACATCACACACATCCATGCCCGAGGCAGGATTCGAACCTGCGACCGTAGCGGTCGCGCGGTTCCAGAGTGTAGCGCCTAGAACCGCTCGGCCACAACGGCCGGCGCTGTATTATCAAAAGTAATGATGCAGCTACACTTCTAGAATATCACCGGCTGGAAGGATTACGCAAGGGTTCTCTTTGTCCACCTGCTGTGTGGAGCATGATGAAGAAGTTCAAATCAATTGGAGAACTGGCCGTCGCTACGGGAAGAGACCGATTACCGGTTGCACCACTGGTGTTTGATGAAATCTCTGTTGCTATGGCAGACAAGGCAGTATGTGACTGCCGATCGTCGGGCAATGAGTGTGTCACGGCAGTTGAGCTTCCCATTTTCCACCGTACAGAAAGGGATTTGAGCCGTTCTCAAATGGTATCCGTACAATATCCACATCGTACAGCAGCTTGCACCATAGGATGCACAACGAAGTATTGACTTCGCTCTCCACTTTCTTGCAAGGATTGAAGCTGACGAGGCCAGGCCCTGGACCGTCCTATGGGCAGACAAAACTCATTTTTCTCTGATGGGTGAGGTGAACACACAGAATTGTTGAGTGTGTGGATATTCACATCCATTCACTGCGCATTTCAAGTTCCTTTGGATGGTTAACGTATCGCCGCATGGTGTGACTTCACGACATATTCATCATTGGCCCATTCTTCTTTGAACAGGTTGGCGCTCAAGGACTAAAAAGCGTTACTGCGATATGCCTCTTCAGTATGTCATACCCGGACATGCTTCGTCTGCTGTGCCTACGCTTTCAGACTCTTCTGGACCCTGATTGGCGCCATATTGAGCCCCTTTTGCAGCAATAATGGTAACGGTATGTAATGGTATGATGTACCGTAGCAGCACATTATAGGTGTTTCAATTGAACTGAATCTCCATTACTTCTCTTCCCCATGTCCTTAACATTAATGCTACCAAGTTTGGTCCTCGTAAGATAAGTAGTTTCCGTGTTATAGCGTGTTAAATAGGGAAAGTTCAAGTATAGCCTCCCGGTAGAATACACAAGACATGAAAAACCACAGAATTATGAACAACAGCCTAACGCCACTGTTGCCAAGGGTTACTAAATTTTATACCTTTTGGCAGTTGAATCGATGGATTGGAAGTCAGCTAGTGCTGATGTCATTCGAATTCTTTCGAAAAAACAATTTTTTCAATACGGAAGGATCATTAAATACGTCGCTTTAGCAGGCGTAATAAAAATAATTATTTATTACTATCTGAGTACTTGGCTTTGCCCGGATATGTATTTGATTCAATCTTCTGTTACTCTAAACCCTCCTGCCTCCTTTCTCTGATCATCTGCCTCTCCCAACCTCTAGTTTGACCTCCTCCTCCCACAGCTCTCTGTCCATCCCTTCCTCCTCTTCCTCTTCTCTCTCAAACGTCACGTTATCATCTCCACCCTAATATATAGTCTATGGGTCTTACCAGATAGTAATATGTGCACTAATGTTGGTTGAAAATGATCCAGGAGTTTAGGAGGAGCCTTCTGCCTCCAACTTTGCTTGGGTACGCACATGTCATATACACTGAAGCGCCAGAGAAACTGGTATAGGCGTTCGTATTCAAATAGACATATAAACAGGGAGAATACGGAGCTGGTGTCGGCAACGCCTATGTAAGACCATAAGTGTAGTTAGATCGGTTATCAAGATTTAAGTGAGTTTGAAAGTGGTGTTATAGTCGGCACAAGAGCATTAGGACAATACATCTCCGAGGTAGCGATGAAGCGGTGATTTCCCCATGCGACCATTTCACGAGTGTACCGTGAATATTAGGAATACGGTAAAACATCAACCTCTGACATCACTGCGACCGGAAAAAGCTCCTACAAGAACGTGACCAACGACGACTGAATAGAATCGTTCAATATGACAGAAGTGCAACCCCTCAGCAAACTGCTGCAGATTTCAATGCTGGGCCATCAACGTCAGCGTGCGGACCGTTCAAAAGAACATCATCGATATGGAGTTTCGGAGCCGAAGGCCCACTCGTGCATCTTTGATGATTGCACGACACAAAGCTTTACGCCTCGCCCGGGACCCTCAACATCGACATTGGACTGTTGATGACTGGAAACATGTAGCCTGGTTGGACGAGTCTCTTTTTCAAATTGTATCGAGCGAATGGTCGTGTACGGAAATGGGGAAATTTTATGAATCCATGAACCCTGCATGTCAACAGGGGACTGTTCAAGCTGGAGGAGGCTCAGTAATGGTGTGGGACGTGTGCAGTTGGAGTGATATGAGATACGTGTTGATACGACTCTGCCAGGTGACACGTACGTAAGAATCCTGTCTGATCATTGCGTCCATTCATGTCCATTGTGCATTCCGACGGTCTTGAGCAATTCCAGCAGGAAAACGCGACACCCCACACGTCCAGAATTGATACAGAGTGCATTCAGGAACATTCTTCTGAGATTGAACACTTCCGTTGGCCACCAAACTCCCCAGACAGGAACATTATTGAGCAAATCTGGGATGCTTTGCAACGTGCTGTCCAGAAGAGATCTCCTCCTCCTCGTACTCTAACGGATTTATGGACAGCCTTTCAGGATTCATGTTGTCAATTCCCTCCAGCAGTACTCCAGACATTAGTCGAGTCCATGACACATCGTGTTACGGCACTTCTGCGTAATCGTGGGGATACTACATGATACTAGGCAGTCGTACCAGTTCTCTTGGCGCTTCAGTGTATATCTCACCTACATTTAACATATTTTACTCGTATTTGTGAACATTTTTCACCTGTATCTCAAGCAAATTTCGTCATGCAGTTTCGTTTTCACGATGCTCAATGGTTTTGGCGTCAGTTTCCCTGAACTACAGTATATGATCGTTAGTATCCGGACACCTGGCTGAAAATGACGTACAAGTTCGTGGCGCCCTCCATCGGTAATGTGGAAGTCAGTATGGTGTTGGCCCACCCTTAGCTTCTACTCTCGCACGCATACGTTCAATCAGGTTCTGGAAGGTTTCTAGGGGAACGGCAGCCCATTCTTCACGGAGTGCTCCACTGAGGAGAGGTATCGATCTCGGTCGGTGAAGCCTAGTACGAAGTCGGCGTTCCAAAACATTCCAAGAATGTTCTATACGACTCAGGTCAGGACTCTGTGAAGGCCAGACCATTACAGGGATGTTATTGTCGTGTAACCACTCCGCCACAGGCCGTGCTTTATGAACATGTGCTCGATCGTGTTGAAAGATGCAATCGCCATTCCCGAATTGTTCTTCAAGAGAGTGAAAGGTGGCTACACTGAGCCACTGCGTCAGAGATTGCGCCAAAGAGTATTATTCTGCCGCCTCCACAGTGCTTGGAGAGAACTCGTAGAAGTCAGTGCTTGGAGAGAACTCGTAGAAGTCAGTGCTTGGGGAGAGCTCGTGGTAGTCAGTGCCTGTCGAGGACTCGTGGTAGTCAGTTCTTGGGGAGAGCTCGTAGTAGAGTGTTTGTTGAGATGTGCTAGTAGGCAGTGCTTGCTGAGATGTGATATTGGAGAGTTCTGGTTAAGATGTGGTAGTAGCGTGTCGGTGTGGAGAGATTGTAATGTTTGGAGTGCTTTTCATCAATATCAATTAAGGTAACAAACTACTTTTTTTCTCATTATTTTAATGTCCTGAATAATGCGTCATTACAGGTTCAGTCAACAAAGCATCTGGCTTGTGTTCTTGTATTAGAGTGTAATCCTGGTTTTCTTGAGCAATTATAGTATTTCTATTTTTTTATCACTTCAGTATAAATGGTATTTGAAATTTCTTGTCTTATTGAAGAAGAACCGTGCCAGATGTGTACGTTGAGTCATACTTCCACACACAGAACAGTTACTCTTGTGCTTGTTGTTGCGTTGGTTTTATAGTTGCTGGGGACTTAATTAATTAATTGTGTTAACGAAAATTTCATTTCATTCTTTGTTGTTGTTCAATGCAGTCAGATAGCGTAATAATACTAGTCAGGGCCAACCGATTACGACACAGCGTAATCGGATATACAGCTACCAAAAATAAAAAAAAAATATTTTCAAACTATTTAATTAAGCCCCCATGCAAGAGGTAAGAAAGAAGGTGCTTAAAACATCAATGTAGGCCTGTGCTGTGATAGTGCCATGCAAAACAACAAGGGATGCAACCCCCCTCCTTGGAGAAAACGACCATACCACAACACCGCCGCCTCCGAAGTTTACTGCTGGCACTACACACGCTGGCAGATGACGTTCACCGGGCATTCGCCATACCCACACCCTGCCATCGGATCGCCATATTGTGTACCGTGATTTGACACTTCACACGACGTTTTTCCACTGTTCAATCGTCCAATGTTTACGCTCCTTACACCAAGCGAGGCGTCGTTTGGCATTTACCGGTGTAATGTGTGGCTTATGAGAAGCCGCTCGACCATTAAATCCAGTTTTCTTCACTTCCTACCTAACTGTCATAGTACTTGCAGTGGATCTTGATGCAGTTTGGAATTTATGTGTGATGGTTTGGATCGATGTCTGCGTATTACACATTACGACAATCTTCAAATGTCGGCGGTCTCCTTCAGTCAACAGACGAGGTAGGCCCGTACACTTTTGTGCTGTACGTGTCCCTTCATGTTTCCACTTCACTATCACATCGGAAACAGTGGGCCTAGGGATGTTTAGGAGTGTGGAAATCTCGCATACAGACGTATGACACAAGTTACACCCAGTCACCTGACCACGTTCGAAGTCCATGAGTTCCTCAGGCCGCCCCATTCTGCTCTCTCAGACCATGTTGATTGCTGTTCAATGACGACAAAGGCCGCCACTCGCACGCCAATACCGCAACTGGACGTCCACACAGTGCCGACAGATGGCATTTCAGATGAGTCACGTTTTAGGCTCCATCGGACAGACGGCCAATGGGTCATCAGAAGGGTCCCGGCCGGAGGAGCGACCTGTATGGTCTGAGGATTGTTTTCATGGGATTCCCTGGGCGATCCCGTCATTATGGAAGGCACAATGGATCAACACAAGATGGAAAAGACTGTTTTGAGGCTTTAGACTGGACGTGTGTATTCCTGAGAAGCACGTCGTCCAGATGTTGGAGGATGGTCCTGGAGCTTGGTATGCTACGTGTTGCTACAGAGTTCATGAGCAAGGTCGGACTATTGAGCTGTACTCGTCAGTGCTTATTGCACTTGTTTGGTGAGCCCATAGCATTTAGACTGTGTGAACTGTTATTCATGCTATCTACTGCGCTGCAGAGATTTTTATATTACTTATTTTTGGTCTGAGCTGAGCCCGAGTTTATTAAAATGTTTGCCGATTATAATTTGGCGAACTTTCGTTGGTGAAGGTTTGTGTCTGTTTATGTCACAGTAATTCCTGTCCATCGGGTCTGAGCCCGGTTTGTGTTATATGAACTGTGTTGCCTTAGTATGATTTATTTTTCTACCCAGTATTAATTTTATTGCTCGCTGCTTTAGTTGGATCCTCGTGGGCGTTATTAGTTAAATTTTATTTCTACGCCCTGTTACAGAACTAACTTGAGTCATCTGCGTCCAACGTAAAGAATTCAGGTAATGTTACTCTGAAGTTTGTATTTCACATTATTTTATAAGGTGTACAACTTTGTTTCCGCCGTTTTTTCCCCAACATTTGAGGCTTTAATGAAACAAATTGGTTACACATGCATCATTCAAAGTATTTTCCATCGCTGGCCACTACTTTCTCCCACCTTACGGGCGGTGCACGAATCCCGCTTCGAAAAAATTGTTCATCTTTTGAAGCCATCCACGAATTGAACCAATTTGTGTCTTCTTCATGAGATCGGAACTGATGGTTAGCCAGGCCATGCGCCATTGATATAAAGAGGTGATAGAGGGAGCAATGTCTGGAGAATACGGCGCGTGGGGTAGGACTTCCCATTTTAACTTTTCCAAGTACGTTTTGACCTCTTTTGCAACGTGGGGTCTAGCTTTGTCGTTCTGCAAAATCACTTTATCGTGTCTCTCGCAGTATTGCGGCTGTTTGTCTTTCAATGCTCTACTCAAACGCTTTAATTGCGTTCGATAACCAGCACCTGCGATTGTTTCACTTGGTTTTAACACCTCATAGTACACGACGCGGAGCTTGTCCCACCAAAGGCAGAGCATGATCTTGGAACCGTAAATATTCGGTTTGGCCGTCGACGTGGATGCATGCCCGGGATATCCCCATGATTTTCTGCGTTTAGGGGTATCGTAATGAACCCATTTTTCGTCCTCGGTCACAATGCGATGCAGAAATCGCTTCCGTTTTTGCCTCTGAAGCAACTGTTTACAAACACACAAACGCCGTTCAACGTCTTAGTTTCAGCTCACACGGGACCCAAGTTCCTTCTTTCTGAATCATGCCCCTAGCCTTGAGACGTATTGAAATGGCTTGCTGTGTCACTCCCACTGATCGTGCTAATTCTTCTTGAGTTTGACGCAAGTCTTCACTCAGCAATGTCTCCAATCCTGCATCTTCGAAAACATTCTCTCTTCCACCACTATGCCGGTCTAAGACAGTAAAATCACCTTTCTTGAAGTGTCGAAACCACTCACGACACGTTCTTTTAGTAATAGCGTCCTTACCATACGTACTTGAGAGCATTCGATGAGACTCAGCCGCTGTTTTCTTCACACTGAAGCAAAACAGTAACACCTCCCGCAAATGACGAGAATTAGGCTGGTAAACTGACATTTCCAATCAAGAACAACTTTACGATGCACACACAAACCGACTAATGCTTGAATGAGGTTATGTTGACCAAGGTCCAAGCTAACTGCATGACGTCTGCGATCTGTTTCTTTCGACCGCTGCTTACCGTTGTCGCCACCTATCGGCAAACGGCGGAAGCAAAGTTGCACACCTTGTATAATTCACCATTGGTTGTTTTGTTTTGCTCGGCTTCCAGGCGTCAGCTGATGTGTTGACTGAATATTAAACGATGACTGATACATTTTTATTTGGGACATGTGCTAGCTAATATCATTTTTGTCTGTTTTAGTAAGTCCCGAATCCATTCCGTATTTTATTCAATTTATCTGAGACGGAAACCGTACATAATTTTACGATATTAAACCTCAACAGAAAGTTTTTCAATTTGCTTGGCTTCATACATTCATTTGGGATTGCTAAACTTCACGGATTAAAAAAAAAAGAAGTTTACGGCTTACTAAACATATTCTTTTCTAGGTGACGTGTAATTTTTTCTTGCCATGGCACCATACCACTCCCACCTCCTCACTTGCTAAAACGTTTAGTTATTAGTGGTGGCAGAATTAAACTGAGGCAGTACTCCTGGATCCTCCTTTCTAAAACAAGATTAAAAAGCCGAGCTTAACATTTCTGTGTTATTTAGCTAATTGCTGGTGTGCCACTTCTTTCTGTAATGATAGTAGAAAATTGCTCTTAAGGTCTGTAAGCCAATATTAATATGCGACAGGTGAAAGTATTACCACAAATTTTAGTTTTTTAAACTTAACTTCGATTTATCTTACCTTTTTTTTGCCAAGGCATATCAACATGTCAGAAATGCTGGTATTCCTAAATATTAACCGACAGGCATTATGTCACATATTTCTCACCAGCCACTCACGTTAGTCTTGGGCAACCATTTCGGTGTTCCTCATTTTGATTGAGCTTAATCGTGTCGTATACGAGCTTCAACATAATATTCACGCTTTATGCCACAGAGAACTTAAAATCCTGAAAGGTGCAGTGGCAAACAATATTGCCTTTCTTTGGGAACATAACACAGTCGTCATCATCATTGGTTGCGCTCATAGTAACTCTAACAATTGAAATTAATTATTGCATTCCTACATTTATTTTGTACTTGTTTGTAGCCTTATTTTATATTTTGTTAGCTTGTATGTGGTTATGTATAGTTTTTCTGACACTTATAAACTGTGGTCTAAATTTACTTATTTGTTCTTACTGCAAGTTCACATCTTAAGAAAACAAATTTGAGAAAGCTGTGAAATACTGGTACAACCTTGTCTGAAAGCATTCTTCAGCTCTCCATGAATTTCTTTATCCTTTGTTAGATCTAACGCCTCAAAACAATCGTGATTCCAATTTTTTGTTTATTTGTGATTATACTAATTCTGTTAACAGTTCAACAATAATTTGACTCAGAGGATCTTCTCTAACCCTGTTTCTTCCAGGTTTCCGGTATCATCTTCTTTGTCTCATTGCATTTTTAAATATATTCGAATTCTCAGGAAAACAAATATTTATTCATACTATTGATATTTCTTACGCCAATAAAGAGTTAATCTAACCTATCGAAATCAGATGTTGGCTTCGTATGACGTAATAATGCGGGCGGTGATGTCATAAACGTGCGAACAGGAAGAGAACAGAATACTAACAATTTTTTTGTGTGTGTCAATATCATATTTCGGAATATAGAATGTTATGACCGACGGTTTTGTAGCATATCCCGAGATGTGGGTTAGGTGGAAAGGTGACAATTTGGTTGTGAGCTTACGAAGCCAACAACTGTGAAAGTGAAGTATGAAATACTGATCTGTAGCATAGCCTGACGCTTGGACTGCCGCGCTTGGTAGCCGCTCGGTCTGGGGCGCCTTGCCACGGTTCACGCGGCTACCCCCGTCGGAAGTTCGAGTCCTCCCTCGGGCATGAGTGTGTGTTCTCCTTAGCCTAAGTTAGTTTTAGATAAAGTAGTGTGTAAGCCTAGGGACCAACGACCTCAGCAGTTTAGTCCCATAGGAACTTGCCACAAATTTCCACATTGCCTGGATTATAGTGTAAGCTGACAGTTTGGTTGTAAGTTGGAAAAAGGTATCGAAGGCTTTAATTAAGCGGAAGTGAATGTACCCATTTCATCCATTGTACAGTGAAGGCATCACTTTTTGTAAAATTTCTTGGTAACTGTATAATAGATTACAAGGTGTTACAATGATTTTCTCATCTTGTATAATAATTGTTTCATTAATAAGGAATGAAGATACTTGCCATGATTCCATATATTGCTCCTGTAACGTATTACTTACACCCAGCTAGATGTTCTGTTTGTTCGCCCTTGCATTGATTTTGTGCCTCTGTTGGAAGCTGATTTCAGAGTGAAAGAATGTTAGTCCATCTGATAAAGTTCTGACACTGATTTCTGAGGATACCATACAAGGTGTTATGCATTGTGAAATTAAACAGTAGTAGGTAATATACGAGGGGCACTGCAGCACACTTTTTTCCTCAAAGCATGTTGGTTTTATTCAGGATTCCAATACACCATATTATTCTCCACTCGTCTGCCTACAAAACCCCGTTTTCCCACATAAACTCTGTCCAATGTGACAGCATTGCGTCTCTTACTGAGAGGTCCTATATACCCGGATGGCACCACTCTGCTGGTCTTCTGTTAGGCCGCCAAGAACCCAGCGGGCACACACCTAAGAGCAGGGGCGGGCAAACGTTGCACGCGGCTCATGAGCGCGCAGCGCCGGCCGAAGTGGCCGTGCGGTGAAAGGCGCTGCAGTCTGGAACCGCAGGACCGCTACGGTCGCAGGTTCGAATCCTGCCTCGGGCATGGATGTTTGTGATGTCCATAGGTTAGTTAGGTTTAACTAGTTCTAAGTTCTAGGTGACTAATGACCTTAGCAGTTGAGTCCCATAGTGCTCAGAACCATTTGAACCATTTGAGCGCGCAGCGCTGCACGTGTGCTGCTCGCGTGCAGTCGTCGAGCGGGGCTGTGGCGACAGCCGGCAGGTTGCGGTAGTGTAGTGCCAGGATAAGCTACGGACGTTGATGCGAAGCGAGCACTATGTAGTGAACGTTGTATTTCAAGAAACGAAGAAGGGGAGATTTGCTATCTTTTAAAAAGTAATGGGAGAATCATTTTTTCTTTGTGCAAAAACGTGAAAATTCGAAATGTTTAATATGTGGCAGTATTCTCGCTGGTCAACGGAAGTTTAGTATTGAAGGCCATTATAATAAATTTCACAAGGACGAGTACAATTTATTGTCGGATGCTGAGCGGATGGGGAATTGACTGAGCTTAAGAAGAGCGATCTGACGATACCAGATGAATCTGTCGTAGTTGGCCGGCCGGAGTGGCCGAGCTGTTCTAGGGACTACAGTCTGGAACCGCGCGACCGCTATGGTCGCAGGTTCGAATCCTGCCTCGGGCATGGATGTGTGTGATGTCCTTAGGTTAGTTAGGTTTAAGTAGTTCTAAGTTCTAGGGGACTGATGACCACAGCAGTTAAGTCCCATAGTGCTCAGGGCCATTTGAATTTGTCGTAGTTGCTGTTGTCACGAGAGATCTGCGACTTTCTCTCGTCATGCCTCTCATCTAACTGATTTAACATTTTATGGAGCACTGTTTTCAAGTTTTCAGGGCGACAACAATAATAGCCCAGCGGTCTGTGCAAGTTATAAGACTGCGCTTAATATAGCGAGAGCTGGAAATCCATTTGCTGAATCAATAAGTCTCGGTTAAGAGCAAACATCAGTGATGAAAATTTACGTAACTGTTTGTGTTTGTGTGTATGTAGAAATTTTGTTCAAAAAAAATAGTTCAAATGGCTCTGAGCACTATGGGACTCAACTGCTGTGGTCATAAGTCCCCTAGAACTTAGAACTACTTAAACCTAACTAACCTAAGGACAGCACACAACACCCAGCCATCACGAGGCAGAGAAAATCCCTGACCCCGCCGGGAATCGAACCCGGGAACCCGGGCGTGGGAAGCGAGAACGCTACCGCACGACCACGAGATGCGGGCAGAAATTTTGTTCCAGATATGAAATGTATTGTAAACTCCACCTGTGGTAATTAAATAAAACGTATCGTAGGTAATAGGTACTCTTTCAAGCCATGATTTCTTTCAAGCACTCCTACTAACCTTATTCATTCACTCAATAAAGCAAGCTAGGAAACAAAACGCATTACAGAGAAGGAGCGGACAGAAGGTATGGTGGGGAGGGGAGATAAGTGGGTGGCCAGCTTGCCCTTGTGTGCACGCGGAACACCTGTTAACTGCACGCGTGCAAGTGCACCGCACATGTGCAGGATTCCTGCCCGCCCCTGCCTTAGAGTATCTCAACTGGTGGACGAGTGGGTTGGCACTGCTAACACAGACGTCCAGATGCACAGCTAGGTATTTGATTGTGATCCATTGATCACCTCGAATGACAGTGTCCGCACGTTCCAACACTGCAGGAGTCACGCTTGTGTACAACCGTCCGTTGCGCGGCAGATCTGACTGGATTGTGCGACCATGTTTCGATGATGACAGACGCCTCGTCCAACGACTCACAGTGCTTTTGTTCACTGCCAAGACTCCGTAGATATTCTGCAAACCCCTATGTCTAGGCGCTCAGTCCGGAACCGAGGGGCTGCTACGGTCGCAGGTTCGAATCCTGCCTCGGGCATGGATGTCTGTGATGTCCTTAGGTTAGTTAGGTTTAAGTAGTTCTAAATTCTAGGGGACTGATGACCACAGATGTTAAGTCCCATAGTGCTCAGAGCCAAAGAGAAAAGCCAAACCCCTATGAATATTTGCGATGCTTTAGGTTCCCGTCAAAAGAAACTCAGTGACAGTTCTCTGCCTAGAACGCACCTCCGTTACTGATGCCATTATGAAGGACACGTACAGCACTGCCATCTATCGCAACTTCGTGAAACTGTAGGTGCTGAAAGGGAAACATATCGCCATGTCGTACAACAAATTCCGCATCTTTTCAACCGAAACTGGCCGAAGAAAAAAAGGGAGTAGCGTTACTTGTTGAACGCACCTCGCACTAAATGACAAACTGACTGACTGTAGCGAAACTTCACTGTTACGTGAACTTGTCTGTGGGCTAGTGAACACGCGTTATGTACTGATAATCCTGACAATAATATCTGAACTTGACAAGGTTTTGTTATAGAGAAGAGTCTGACACGTTGAAACTTCTTAATTAAATGTTTCAGAGTATTTTGCTGTGTGAAATTGACTATACTGTCTCTTTGCTATTTTGTCATTTCAGCACTGACCCACAATATTCAAGGATAACGCGATCTGGCTGCTCAAAAATGATAACCTGACTTCAAACAATTAATACAAAAGAATTGTCCTGAATTAGAGGAAATCCTAATAACCTGTTGTTGTTGTTGTTGTTGTGGTCTTCAGTCCTGAGACTGGTTTAATGCAGCTCTCCATGCTACTCTATCCTGTGCAAGCTTCTTCATCTCCCAGTACCTACTGCAGCCTACATCCTTCTGAATCTGCTTAGTGTATTCATCTCTTGGTCTCCCTCTACGATTTTTACCCTCCACGCTGCCCTCCAATACTAAATTGGTGATCCCTCGATGTCTCAGAACATGTCCTACCAACCGACCCCTTCTTCTAGTCAAGTTGTGCCACAAGCTCCTCTTCTCCCCAATTCTATTCAATACCTCCTCATTAGTTATGTGATCTACCCATCTAATCTTCAGCATTCTTCTGTAGCACCACATTTCGAAAGCTTCTATTCTCTTCTTGTCTAAACTATTTATCGTCCTCGTTTCACTTCCATACATAGCTACACTCCACACAAACACTTTCAGAAACGACTTCCTGACATTTAAATCTATACTCGATGTTAACAAATTTTTCTTCTTCAGAAATGCTTTCCTTCCCATTGCCAGTCTACATTTTATGTCCTCTCTACTTCGGCCATCATCAGTTATTTTGCTCACCAAATAGCAAAACTCCTTTACTATTTTAAGTGTCTCATTTCCTAATCTAATTTCCTCAGCATCACCCGACTTAATTCGATTACATCCCATTATCCTCGTTTTGCTTTTGTTGATGATCATTTTATACCCTCTTTTCAAGACACTGTCCATTCCGTTCAACTGCTCTTCCAAGTCCTTTGCTGTTTGTGACAGAATTACAATGTCATCGGCGAACCTTAAAGTTTTTATTTCTTCTCCATGGATTTTAATACCTACTCTGAACTTTTCTTTTGTTTCCTTTATTGCTTGCTCAATATACAGATTGAATAACATCGGGGATAGGCTACAACCCTGTCTCACTCGCTTCCCAACGACTGCTTGCCTTTCATACCCTTGACTCTTATAACTGCCATCTGGTTTCTGTACAAATTGTAAATAGCCTTTCGCTCCCTGTATTTTACCCCTGCCACCTTCAGAATGTGAAAGAGAGTATTCCAATCATCGTTGTCAAAAGCTTTCTCTGAGTCTACAAATGCTAGAAACGTAGGTTTGTCTTTCCTTAATCTTTCTTCTAAGATAAGTTGTAAGGTCAGTACTCCCTCACGTGTTCCAACATTTCTACGTACTCCAAATTGATCTTCCCCGAGGTTGGCTTCTATCAATTTTTCCATTCGTCTGTAAAGTATTCGCGTTAGTATTTTGCAGCTGTGACTTATTAAACTGATAGTTCGGTAATTTTCACATCTGCCAACACCTGCTTTCTTTGGGATTGGAATTATTATATTCTTCTTGAAGTCTGAGGGTATTTCGCCTGTCTCGTACATCTTGCTCACCAGATGGTAGAGTTTTGTCAGGACTGGCTCTCCCAAGGCTATGAGTAGTTCTAATGGAATGTTGTCTACTCCGGGGGCCTTGTTTCGACTCAGGTCTTTCAGTGCTCTGTCAAACTCTTCACGCAGTATCATATCTCCCATTTCATCTTCATCTACATCCTCTTCCATTTCCATAACCTATACATTACATAAGTCACTTACCTCACAAAAATCTTCATTATCCGAACTACAGCAATGCTGCAAGCACCAACCCCAGCCAGTTAAATAAAAGATTCTAACTACTGAAGGCTTTAACTACTGATAGGCATGTAGTTAGCAAAGGAAATAATTTGTTGCAAAACATCCAATGTATTTTTCATTAATAATATGACATCCAGTTCAAAACAAATATATAATCTTCCGTGACATCCAGTTCCAAAAATTATATAATCATGAATAATATTCAGTCTCCAAGGCGGACACGTCCAGATCGTGCACCCGCGCTAGGACTTCAAACCCCTAACCTCCACCAATGCTATCTACTCACTTCGAACCTCCATCACTGCTGCTGTTCACCTCCAACTGCAAGTCCGGCCAGCCACAGAGAGTCTCTTACAGACAGCGCACAGCGCAGTCAGAGATTTAATACAGAGTGCTACATAGCGCTACCAACATAGAAACACATAAGCAGCCTACTTACAATGTGGCCAGTGAAGGAGATGTAATACGTTGTTCAGGAGGAGCATTTGTTTTGTAATATAAATACAGTGAATAGAGGAAAGAGGGGCCACTGTCAGTTAGAAACCAGTTACACGTATTTTCTTCAGTTATTTTTGTTGATTAATGATGTGTGCAAGAAAATGCGTAGAATAGCAGCATGATTTGCCAAGGTGACGTTGATATTTTACGGTGTGGCTTATTTCTGTTTTTGCATGGCTACACTCAGTTCCGTTTCCTGTGTCATCCATGATAGTTCTTTCTTTCTTTCCTGGGGCCTTTGTCCCGCGTCACTCGGGATCTGCCGTGTTACTATTGATATGGCAGTGTTAGTTGCAGAGGGTGACCGGATGCCCTTCCTGCTGCCACTCCGAACCCCCTGGGATGGCATTAGTGTACCCCAGCTGTCTGCGTCTAGTGTACGCCATGGAATAGTGCGAACGTTTTCAAATGTCTGCGAGTTGCGGAACGTGGGAACCAGCCTGGTATTCACCTAGCGGAATGTGGAAAACCACCTAAAAGCCACATCGACGCTGGCCGGCATACTGGCCCTCGTCGTTAATCCGCCAGGTGGATTCGATCCAGGGCCGGCGCGCCTACCCAAATCCAGGATGCATCTCTCAACTACCCTGAGGGGCTGTATCATCTATCATAGTCTGGACGCTAAATCTTAATGCTACTGACAGCCTATGCGTATGATTAGACTTTCTCTGGGTTTCGTGAGACCTCGCATAGCACTTTAAAGCCAAATGCGTACCATTTGTTGCCTCCCTGTTTTGCACCTATTCTCTCCCTGTTCTACACCTATTCTCTCCCTGTTTTGCACCTTTTTTCCTTCTTCTTGTATCTTCACAGAGTCTTCATGTCAGTTTTCTTATTTGGCAATGTTAGTGTTAGGCCTACAGGGGGCGGGAGGCCCTGTTATCATTCCCCCCCTCCTCCTCCCCCTCTGGAATGGAATTTATTTATCTCAGCTGTCTGCATCTAGTGTTACTCCGTGTGAAAGTGAGCGAACGTTTTATAATCAAGGATTAACACAGCAAACAGTCGCGTATCAATCTATATTTTATTGCAGATCTAGCTAGATTTCAGCAACAGTGTAGCCATCTAGCAACATCTTCAATAACATACAAATCGTGTTCATCCATGACTATAATCATTTCACAGTAGCTGAGCACAATGATTTCTAATGGAATCGAACCTGATGGTTTTATCAATGTTTTCATTTTATCTAACTGAGACGGGACTTGTGATCCAGTCCAGTATTCACCTACTTGGATGTGGGAAACCGCCTAAAAACCACATCCAGGCTGGCTGGCACATCAGCCCTCATCGTTAATCCGCGAAGTGGATTCGATCTGGGTCCTACACACCTCTCCGAATCTCGGTAGCAGATTGCAAACACATGCTGCTATCCGGGCAGGTCACTTCGTTTTGCACCTACTGCGCATTAGTATTTGTTTCTTTAGCGGACTCTTTACAGAGGAGTGTCCCGACCATCACCTACTATTCCAACCAGAGCACCTGGTATGCTTCGTCAACTATTGTTCGTAACTAAGTCCTCAGTTTCTCTCCATTTTTGTGCTCAGGACTAAATGATTCGAGTTCGTCCTTAAGACATAACATTACTGCCTATTTCTCTAGTAAACATACAAATCAGCGGTACTTTGCTACACCTGCTTCATGGTCACTAAAACAAATGTATGCTTCCTCAAGAGAAGTCAGGTCTCTTTGTCTCCATTTGATTTATTTCCATCATGAGTGGGTTTCCGAACTGTCTGTCCCAAGTAGTTTTTGAGATAAAGCATTTAGCATCGGTTCGCAGGATGTCTTGCCGCGCCCACCTCATATGAAACTGGAATCATCCCAATTGATTATTGGACGATTTAAGTCTCTTTAAAACTTTGACACTGTGGTTGGGGAACATTCGTAAAGTTCTCACTTAAAACTGGACGTGAGTGTGCTAGTCGACAGGAAGATGCCCGCCCTATATACTGAGACTACCTCAAACAGTCTCGCAAGCTGCTTCAATTTCTATCTCAGTGGATTGGGTTTCTTGTCTACTGCAACAAATACACCACCTCCATCTCTGTTCCCTTATCCTTTTACACAAAAACTCTAATTGCTATTAATGTTGCGTTTAGTCATCTTTCTGTAGGCCTGATTATTATTGTATGAGCTCCACTGCTTTTCAGGAGGGTTTCAGAAAGTAGAATACTGTTGGGAATGCTTCAGCAATAAATCAGTAGGATTTTAACAGTTTCATTTGCCTGGAAGCCTTCTTTTGATCTTCAGCTAATACTTCGTTGTCTTCTACAGCTATCGCTATCTGGACTGCAAGCTGCGCTGTAGATACTGGAGTCTGCCATCTCATTACATTACGCAGACCTCTTAGACAGTATGCTATGCAGTTCAGATCACCGGCCATGCAGCACCGCGTCGAGGGGTGGGGGGGTGGGGGGGGGGGGGGAAGGGCGGGGGGGGGGGGGGCTGATAGGAATTCTTTTCTCTCCTCTTTGCTATTATTTTCTATTTACTCATATTTTAATGAAAAATACATGAATTTGGAAATTATAAATTTATGGTACATTTTAAGTAGAGAATAAAAGAAAGCAGGAATCGTTATCTGGACTAGAGGAAGAGTCCAAAAACTAGTCTGATTCTAGGAAATGTGGGGCATACGAGAATCAGTTATTGCACTGAGGTTAAGAGTAGAGGTAAAATTTCAACATGGTTCAAATGGCTCTAAGCACTATAGGACTTAACATCTGAGGTCATCAGGCCATTAGAAAATAAAACTACTTAAACCTAACTGACCTAATGACATCACACACATCCTCCACGCCCGAGGCAGACCTCGAACCTGCCACCATAGCAGCAGCGCGGTTCCGGACTGAGGCCCCTAGAACCTCTCGGCCACAGCGGCCGGCTAGGCCAAATTTAGGAGGCACTAGCAAACATGTATTATATTCATAGATTTGTAAAAGGCTTTTGATTATGTAGAATACAATGAAATGTTTTCGAATATACTATAATTACAGAACTTAGAAATATTTTTTCTGCTGAGGGCAACCGCACTTGAACTAATCCATATATCTGAAACAAACCGCTTTCAGCAGAATATGAACTTTTACAGGGACACTATCGGCTTCGTGCCTTCATATCGCATCTTCATGTGTCCATCTACAAGATAGGAAACTTACAATCAACATTATGATAAGAAACAGATACCCGTCCTAATAATTTATGGTCTGTGACTACCAAAATGAAATACTTATACATTAGTAAGCCCTGGTACGGGAAGCACGGGGCTCAGCCTTCTCAAAGTAAAACACTGTTACCTGCAACAAACTCTGTGTCATAGCTCAAATTGACCAATTGAAAAACGGACATGTTAAAAGCGCGTTTACCTACAATGGAAACAGCAAAATAAGAAAACAAGAAAAGATTAAAGCCCCATCTACCAACAGTAAAACCCCCAGCTACCAAAAGTAAAAGCCATGGCAAAGAAAACTCACTTCCTACCAGGAAGCAGTGGACGGCAGCCCTCCAACCGCCTCGCGATGCAGGACCACACTGCTAGTCAACGTGTTCATGTTTGTCACAGAGAGCACTAATGTCACCATTCACATAGGGGGAAAGTTACAAGCATTTTCGCGCATATCCAGATATTGTAGGAATGATTGAGGTCCCCCGTTACGCAGCAGAACACTTCAGCATAAAAATCGTTAAAACCAAACAGACCAGACGCCACCGCAAATAACAAAAAGCCCAGGATCGATAAACAAGCAGTCGAATAAGTATGACATTATATCCTTGAAAAGCAATCAAAGTTCGACAGAATTTGTAGTGTCTTTACACCAACTGATTGTTAAATCTGTGTTGGGGGCATAGATTTAGACTCTGCATAATTTTAACCTCTTCCATAATTTTTAAGGTCTGGCCCTTTAGTTTTGTGCACAGGACTTTTAAATTATTACCTACACCTGACGTGGACTGGCCAGAATCACGTACGTGGCTACTTAAAGTAGATTTCAAATTCTTCAGACTCTGGTGTTCTCGGAACCTAGTCCCGACTCTCTGCCGGAACAATAATTATAGTTATAGAACAATAATACACTCTATTTATGGAAGCAGATTGGTGTAAACAGCACAGACAGATTGGTACAAGAAGTCATCGTAAAAGTCTAAGACAAAATTGCTCTTTGTCACCACTACTTACATGTAATACTTAATATTGAGAGTGAAGTGAGAGAAGTAATGGACCTCCTAGATACAGAAGATGTTTCTAACTCACAGAAAATCAGCATGATACGTTTCACCGCTGACACAGTAGTGGTTGCAAAAAATGAACAGTAACTGAGTTGGGTGCTTTCTGAGACGGAAAGTTCACTATCTGTTGGCTGCGATTGGACTGTAAACAAAAACAAAACTAACGTAATCGTAGATGATTACTTTCGAAGGTTAGATGCTGGATTAACACAAAAGGCTGTTGATGGGGTGGTCGAATTTTGGTGTTTCAGATGTAAAACAGGTTAGGAAGGAAGAAGGGAGAAAGACATAGTAACAAGGATTGCAAACGTCTGAAAATTATTACGGTTGATGGTGGGAGAAAACAGCATGGAAATGCTTAGATGCCGGCCGGGGTGGCCAGGCGGTTCTAGGCGCTACAGTCTGGAACCGCGCGACCGCTACGGTCGCAGGTTCGAATCCTGCCTCGGGCGTGGATGTGTGTGACGTCCTTAGGTTGGTTAGGTTTAAGTAGTTCTAAGTTCTAGGGGACTGATGACCTCAGCAGTTGAGTCCCATAGTGCTCAGAGCCATTTGACCCAATGCTTAGGTATGAGCGTTCTCAGCGTGTCATCTGAAGGGTGTCCCAGATGGACGCTGAATGTTCAGGGAGATGACAGGTATGATCATTCGAAGCAAAAAGTCCAGTAAACATGAGCTCTAAAAGGCAGACCATAAGAGCTATGAGTCCTTCTTCATCATCGATTCTGTCAGACAAGTATGTTCTTTGCTTTTCATTACAGCCCGCTTTTACTGGAAACTTTCTTCTTGAAACTACCTGGCAGATTACAGTTGTGTGCTGGACCGACACTCGAACTCGGGACCTTTGCCTTTCGCGGGCAAGGGCTCTACCAATTGAGCTACCAAGCACGGATCGCTGCTCCTCTTCACAGCTTTGCAACCTTGCAAGGTATGCAGGAGAGACTCTGTGAAGCTTGGACGGTAGGAGACGAAGTACTGGCGAAATTAAAGCTGTGAGGAGGGTCGTGACTCGTGTTTGGGTAGCTCGGATCGCAGAGCATTTGCCCGCGAAAGGCAGAGGTTCCGAGTTCTAGTCTCGGTTCGGCACAAAGTTATAATCTGCCGGGAAGTTTCATACCAACGCACACTCCGCTGCAGAGTGAAAATATTATTCTGGAAACTTTTTTCTTTTTTGGTCCACACTACCTCCTCCCAAAATATGGAAAGCTAAGAGCCTTCAATAGAAAATGTATGTTTCGAAGTATCGATGACGAAGATGTGCTCATAGCACTTAACATGTGCATTTTATAGCCCATCTTTTTTTGCTTCCAACGATAGTTCCTCCCATGTACCTGAATTTTAGCCATTCCTCCTGGGACACCCTGTATGTAGAAGAATGCGTATAGGGCACAAATGCAACCCATTATTGATTACTGCTCAAGTATTTGGGATCCCCAGCAGGTCAGAGTAAAGGAAGGAATCGAAGCAAATCAGAGGCGAGCCGTGAGTTACTTGTAGGTTCGATCAATACGTGCATATAGCAGAGACACTTCGTGAATTCAAATCAGAATGCCTGGTTGAAAGACGAACTTCTTCTCACGAATTATTAGCAAGAAAAATTTATATAACCTGAGAGGTTCCATGCCCTCTTTTGCATGTCTCCTCTCATTTTCATGAATTTTGTTAATGTTCTATGTCATTGCATGGTAGTAACAGACCGAATAAGGTTATTGTAATGAGAGTGTTTGTACTGAGAGCTCAAAAAACACTTTTCACTTGATTCCTGAACATGTTGTTTTACTTCCCTGAGTGGCCTGTGCGAGGCGAGCATCGGAGGACGCGGCACACTGCGTTTCCGGTTGGGGGCTGCACTTCTCTGATCTGAGCGGTTCGTACAATAGGCTTAAGCGCCTGGCGGACTGACATCGGTCGAGTTTTGCCTATTGTATGCAGGGCGAAACGACCTGCGAAACGTCTGAGTGTCTCCGTAGTTAACGTGTTTACCGTTCCGGCGCGTCCGGAATGAAGATTCCTGGCACCGACTGACTGCATTGTCCTCTTGATTCTGAGAATACTTGTGGATTGTACCCTGCTGGGTGCGACTGTCTGGCGCCCGATGATCGATGGTCTAGGCAGATTGTTTTCGTAGCCGGTCAAACGCAAGCTGAATAGCAGAGGCATGATTGGTCAACTTAAACTGAGGCTAGTTGACGTCATAAAGCCCTGCTCAAAATTGGAGGGAACGGTTGTTACTGGCGCAAAAGATGTTCTGAGATAGTGTGGGGGAATTTTGGAATCAGAACTGAATGCTGATTCGCAGTTTTCGAGGAGAGTAGGGAGTAGAGCAATGTTGGCTTCGCTCTTGCGTTGTGCGAGCAGGGAATTCGGGATCAGATCTTCTTCGGAGTAGGACGATCTCGCGACTTGGTCGCTCGTTTTCGGAAGAACGTAGAATTCTCGGACAGCCTTCGCGGCCAGGGGTTAACACAGTGTTGCTGCACGGCAGAAGTCGGCGCCTACATCATCAGGACGCTGCCTGCCGAAGACGTGCTGCAGATTTCAGTACTGGTACAGAATTTTGCGGCTCTGGCATTATTGGACCTTATCAATTTTATACTGAATCCCTCAGCAGCACACGCGTTCGCTTTGCTACAAGTCCACCCTGCTTGTTTCTCCATGTGATCCCATTTGAGCTCTCACTACTAATTGCAATACTGCTATATAGATGGGAGATTAATATTTGATTAATTAGGACCTCCAGTCATTATCGTCAATTTATTTCATCATAGAGAGTAGGAGCCAATTCTTTTTCTCATAATAGTTCAGTGTACCCTATCCTTTAACCTACTGTGTGTATCGACAATGATGTACATTTATGTTCTGATGCATAATAAATCTCATTGCAATATTTAATTCGCATATCATTTCGTAGATATATGCAGAATCCCATTTCTTGATGTTTACTATGATAAAGTTCTCTTTTTTCTGAGTAGATTACGATTTTTATTAAGTTATTGTGAGTGTGCACTCCTTATTTTACCAACTAGCAGGATCCACCAACATTTTCTTCCGTTACCGTTGTGCGCATAATTAATTAGGTGGTAGGTAAGGAGGGAGTCGAGTGCATGTCTCGTTCTCATGCAAAATTCGTCTGAATTAAAGAGGTACAAACTCTTCTACACCCCAGCACCTCACAAACCGGTATCTGAAGCAGACTGCAGAACGATTCCACTGCTGCCAATGCGCATTTCGTGTGAGGATCACGCAGATTAACATAAGAGAAACTAGCTGTTCCTGGCCACAAACTGCTATGGCAAGTCTGGTGAAACGGAAAGCCAAGAAAATAGAAAGAACTTCTTCCTAATATGTACTGGAACAGGGTATATGTCTTGTTCTCCTTCTCTCTCCTGTGTCTGTCCATCTTCTCGTCCCTATCTCCTCTTCCTTCCTCCCTTTCTCTGTCCATAACTTCCTCTCCCGGTCTCTGTCCATCTTCTCCTCTCCTCCCTCCTCTCTCTGTCTCCTCCTGCTTCTCTCTCCATCTCCTCCTGCTCCTCTGTCCCCTCCCCCTCTCTGTTCACCAACTCCGTGACTGTCCATCTTCTCCTGCCCCCTCCGACCCCATCTCCTCCTACCCCCTCTCTCTCTCGCCCGTTCTCTGTCCATCACACTCTGCCCCATGTCAATCTTTTCCTTCCTGTCTCTCTTCCTTTCCGCTTTCTATGTCAATTTCCTCCCACCCACTGTCCATCTTCTACTCCCCCTTCTCTCTGTCCCTGAATCTAATTTATTGTTATTAATTGTTATTGCTTGGTGATGGCATTCTAATCGTAAGCCGATAAGCCATAAATAGATCTTTTTTTTTTTTTTTTTTTTTTTTTTTTAACAACGTTTCACTATATATACAGGGTGACATCGGGTAAAAATATTGGGTAAGACAAGTTCATAAGCTCAAAGGGGGACATGAAATGATGCTACACGGTACCCCCAGCCGCCGCCCCCGTGGATGGGGCGGGGGACAACTTTTAAATCTTAAATGGAAACTCCTATTTTTTACTGCAGATTCGGATTCTCCATAAAAAAAAGTAATCACGTTTTGTCTGAAACATATTTTTAAGCCATTGACAGATGGCGCTGAAATCTAGAAAAATTAAAATTGGGGAAGAACTCCTATTTATTTAGAATGATCCCTGTAGGACGCATCAAATCGATACAAAATGTGCAACCATTCATTACGCCAAATTAAGCTATTTTTTTTTTTTTTTACAAAATGTATCCTACCCGCCACAGTTTTTGATGGAGGGAGGCGGAATGGTCATGAAATATCTTTAGGGAACTCTTCACAATTGCATAATTCACCCGACTGTGGCGCTACCGTGGCCAAACTGTGAACTATGGCTCAGTATAAAGGTCGGTACAATGTGATCAGACGTCACTTCACTTTCAGATTGTGAACCGTAAACATCAAGTGACGAAAGGAAATTATTCTTTAGCGAAACATGGCTCACTATCCTCCTACAGAGATTGTTGATATGATGTTAATTTTAGATGAATGCCGTAACAAATACGCTGCAGCTGCGCAATTGTATGCTGATCGTTTCCCAAACAGACGACATCCAACCGCTAACATTATTCGAAATTCCATTCAGCGTGCTCGAAATGGATACATGCACCGTCCACCTCGTCATTACGAATACAATGAAAATGACGCTCGTACCCTTACCGTTCTCGCCTATGTTCAACCGTATCCCAAAATGAGTAGGCGTGCGATTCAGAGACTGAGTGGAATACCGAAATCAACTGTTTTGAAAATTTTGAAGGCACATAAATATCATGCGTATCATATCACAATGACACAGGCAATAACGCCGAAAGATATGCAAATACGCGAGCATTGTGGTTAATGGGCCTTGGAAATGATAAGAGGTGACAATGATTTTTTCAGATACGTTATGTTCACCGATGAAGCCACATTGAAAAACAATGGCGAATTAAATCGTCATGATTGTCATTATTGGTCCCCTGTCAATCCACACTGGCACAGACCAATTGACAATAAACACAAATGGTCGTTAATGGTCTGGTGTGGAATTTTAAACGGTTACTTGATAGGACCGTATTTCTTTGACCGAAATGTTACTGGGCAATCTTATTTACAACTTCTCCGCGATGATTTGTTGGAGCTATAGGAAGATGTTGATTTAGAAACCAGGCAACGAATGTGGTTCTAACAGTACGGAGTAACTCCCAATTATGCTAAAAATGTGCGGAACCTTTTAAATTTATGGTACCCTGGTCGGTGCATAGGACGCGGTGATCCTATTCAGTGGCCTCCACGTTCACCAGACCTAATATCTCCTGATTTTTTCTTGTAGGGTAATTTAAAAAATATTGTTTATGAAAGACAGCCCACAACCCGAAACGATATGGAGCAACGCATTCGAAGAGCGTGTGCGGCCAAACCACTGGATGTGCTTCTCAAAACTTTCGACAACTTTCGCAGACGATTGACTTTATGCAATGATGCAAATGGGGATAATTTTGAACAATTTCTTCGTGGCTAATTTCATTCATTAAGCACCCTTATATGTGAGAGGCAACGGGACTCACACTAATGAGGCACCCCATGGGAACATCATTCTACTACGTCCATGTCGTTGTTCCTGGGTTACGCTGAAAGTAGGATACAGTACATTTTGTACAAAAATAGCTTAATTTGGCGTAACGAAAGGATTGATTCGTATTTTTTATCGATTTGATGCGTCTTTCTCGGATAATTCTAAATCAATCCGAGTCCTTCCCCAGTTTTACTTTTTTCTCGATTTCAGCGCCATCTGTCAATGGTTTAAAAAAATTTTTCACTTAAAACTTGATTACTTTTTTATGGAGAATCCGAATCTGCAATAAAAATGGGTGTTTCCATTTAAGATTTAAAAGTTGCATCCCACCCCAACCAAGGATGCGGGGGCTGGGGGTCACGTGTAGTATCAGTTGATGTCCCCCTTTGTGCTTATGAACTTGTCTTACCCACTATTTTTACCCGATGTATAGTTTTCGAGATAATCGCATACGAAACTTCAGATGGACAACCCTGTATATATACTGTACGTCCTTACATTTAGTACAGTAACGTGTAAAAATTAGATGTTAATTGGTTGATAACGTAGCTATGTGTCAGAATTTCGAAGCAACTGGTGAAGAATTTTTGGAGATATACGATTTTAAACAAATGAAAATTTTCATTTCTCTGTATGTAGATTAGCGCTCCTACGGAGGCATATAGGCAGTCGACTTTTACCTCGCTGTGTTTGCAGTGGAACAAGAAGAGAAGCGATCAGTACAAAGTACCGTCTCCATGCACCATACGGTGGCTTGTGTAGTGTGTACATAGCTGTAGAGGGTTTTCATTGAGTAGTAGGCGCCACGTCAAGTGATAAAAATGGAGTTCCGTTACTGCATCAAACCAATATTACAGCTGATGACTGAAACAGTGGAAAATCGATAACTGTCAGACGCTAAATTCCAAAATATTGCAGATAAAAGGTATTTCAGATAAATAAGAATTTCCTCGAGTCTATCGAACTTTAGACTGGCGACGACTATCATTTAAACTAAATGTTGACAGACGGTCTTTCGGTTTAGACAAAAATATATTGTAAACACAAGAGTTCTGTGGAACCCACGTCAGCGAATGCTTTGAAAATGGTTCCCGAGAGGGAGCATAGCGTAAATTAAAAATGAGCTAGCATGAAAGAGGCCACAGCTGCGAAAACATTTTGACAGGATGGCGTTTTAAGGCAGCCGAGTCGGCGTCCTTAATTAAAACCCGTAAGTTTTACGCCAGAACACGGCCATACGCTCCGCTAGAAGGAAACAATTCCTATGCTGGATGCTTGCTGCCGTTAAATTTCAGTTGCCGTTACGAGAGGATGTTGATGTTGCCCTTATTTTTCATATTTCCGTGAAAATAAGCAGCGTTACTCTTCAACAAATACATGAACTGAAGCGGAATGATAACTGTTTCTAAGTATCTAGGACAACTGTCTGCTTACGATTACCTGTACTTCGTACTTAATGTGCTAATTTAGAGTTGAATAAGGGAAATAATGCACTCCGTTTTGAAATGTGGTTTCCAGATTAGTATTAGTGGCTTTGAGAGCTGAAATTGCTAAAACTGGATAAAGCAGTAAGCCCGGGTGAAACATCTGTCGGATTCCATATAGTATTGAACATCTACTCCCTTAACCATAACATACCACAAATCTTTCAGAAACTGTGCCCAGTGGTTAAAAGAAAGCACATGTCCCGCTGGTGTACATGAAGGGTAGGCAGAAGTGACCCGCAAAACTACCACTCAGTAGCACTGCATCCATCTTTGTTAGGAGACTCATACTCTGTACCGTTCGAGGGAATGGTTATTCACATGTCTGTGACGTCCACAGATTATGGTTTTTCGTGATTAGTTAAACTTTCTCCTAAACGGTGAAGACAAATGCCGGGATGATTTCTTCGAAAAGGACACCACCTAACACTTTATCTTTCGTTCCCCAATCAAATGTTAAATTCTAATCTGTTTTCCCTCTTCTTACAATATTGGGCGTTCTTGGCCTTTGCTGACAACTGTCCAAGGAGCACACACGCCCGTGGGAAAAAAAAACTTCACGATGACAGTTACAGTGCTGCATTAGTTTCTAACACGAGGGTTACTCGGTGTATGCAGGCCTGAAGATGGCATAATGTAATGCCAAAACTGGTTGCCTAACAAATGAAACCAAAATAACGGCTGTTGGTATTTTATCGTTGGAAATCGCATTCTGGACGTAGGATGGAGTTACATTTATTTCTCATCATTTGTCTGTTGTCCCCGATGTTCCTCTGCTGGATGCGGATGTGGATACCCACTGTGTTGTCATCCCAGGTACATTCTTGGATATCCTCCATTGTGGGGCATTGGGGTATGTTGCAGACGAAAGCCCTTGCCAGGTGGCATGCCAGCTGATTAGAACTAAACAAAGATGTTGATGCCATGGTGTGCAGGTGCGTCCACATTAGTTTGTTCCTTCTCAGCCTTTTGCGCCATAGCCTCCCCCTCCCCACCCTTAGGACCACAATGCTCTGGAGTTTTCTGGTCCCTTTCTGGGCTCTATGTGGCTAATTGTCATGGGTGTTGATTTCAGCTACCCCTATGTCGTCAGCATGGCGTCCACCACTAAGACCATCATGCTCAATCCACTTGCTCAGATTCTAGCCGTAGAAGGGCTTAGCCACACCCTCATGTCAGACAACAGCCCCAGTTCACAGCACCCTTTGAACAGTTCGGCAATGCCAGTGGCGTTAAAAACCTACTTAGCCCACCTTATCACTCATCCTTCAATGGTGAAGTGCACCGTATGATGCATACATTTAAACAATAAATGTAGATAGCATTGAGCATATCCACTACTGCAGTAACATTCACAATGTTTCTGTTCACCTACAGGACCTCCCCTTTCCAAGACCATTGCTCCATGGTGATAGTCACGAGCTCTCCTCTAACTCTTGGCATCACAGCCCTTACGATCCTGAATCTGAAATACTGGACGATACCCCCTACGTCCAGTGGTTTGGGCACGTTCCTATAGAGCAAAACGTTTGTGAATGCCGGCTGTGTTCTCCATCCCCACCTACTGAGTGCACCACCACCGGTGGGTCATTGGGAATTGTTGTACCCACCGTCGCAAAGCCCCCAACCACGTGGGTACAATTCGAGCTCTTAAGTAGCGATGACAGTTCCCGTGGATGCAGGTTGAAGGATGAGAACACATCACAGCATCTATCCCCTCAACGGGCATCTCCCACATTGCCCTTCCCCAGCTCATTGCGTGATAGCCGGCCGGATTGGCCGTGCGGTTCTAGGCGCTACAGTCTGGAGCCGAGCGACCGCTACGGTCGCAGGTTCGAATCCTGCCTCAGGCATGGATGTATGTGATGTCCTTAGGTTAGTTAGGTTTAATTAGTTCTAAGTTCTAGGCGACTGATGACCTCAGAAGTTAAGTCGCATAGTGCTCAGAGCCATTTGAACCATTTGAACAATTGCGTGATATTCCACGTTCCTTCTTCCAGGTGACGGGATTCTCCACCAGGACACCTACTGTGCTCCCAGCTCACCTTCCAAAACATACTCCAGGGTGCTTCAACCCCTATGCGCCCGTTTTGGGAGGAACGGGGAGGGTTTGGTTCCTGGCCTGATGAGTAAACCGCCAGAACGCGACTTAGACGACAGCCACTAGCGGCGCTCCTAATATTTGTGAGTGCTGCTTCTCGTCTCAGCACTGTTCAAGCCTCAGCGTCAGACTACCGCACCAGCGGACGCTCTGTAAAGCTCGCAGTGTAGGGGCCTGCACCTCAGCCGTGTTCCCACTGCGCTTTCGTATCGTCCCTTGGACCCAGAGTTGCTTTGCTCCAGATAATGCTACGCCCAGGCTCTACAATTGGTTTACACTGGACTTCTCACTCTGTAGTGTTGTCTTATTGTTCGTCCATCGCTGTTGTTCGTGGCTTTCGACGACTCAACGTGGACGACTTTGGCTGGTCGGTCCAGCGTCACGTGGCCATGTTCAATTCCGATTACTGCATGGACCAATCATTTGTAATTCACCAGTGTTCACTCATTGTTACTAATGTAATGCGCGTTTTAGTTGATTTCGTGACAGAATAGTTAAAGTGGTGTCCGTGCTATGTTTCGGATCCAAGAAAATGCGAGAGGGTGAGTGAACACTGTACGCTCCATTTCACTCTCGGAGATTAGCTGGGTTGTTGCAAGAAACGTGCCTACGGAACAAGGTTTGAGTGCAAGTTAATTGTAGCACATCGAATATTTATCAGTGTTATACATTGCATTTATTACTCACTGAATAGAAAAGAACTTGTGGTTACTACTTCTGTTTACAATACATTTGTGGGACGCTACACTGAAATGATTTGACTCAACTAAGATCTTGCTGAACCAGGCAATATCCAAAAAACGGAGATTCTCTAGTGGACTCATTCGTGTTCCCTATGTATGACTCCAAGGCCTGAACTCTCCAATTATAGAACCAATAATGAACACCCTTTTGTTGCAAAAAGAAATAGAAAAATCAGTCATTCTGACAGTGATGACAGCTAGTGACAACAAAATTTACACTCTTGACAGTTTGATTAACAAGAATGTTACGTGAATACTAATGCTTATCATAAAGAAAGGACTGAATGAAAGAATACCATATGATACGAAAGAGAAACTTTGAAGAAATAATTCAAAAATCATTATTTACGAAGGTTAAAGCCCATACCATAAACTGACCAAAGATAACATTTATCCTAGAAGAGAGTTGCAGCCGCATCGAGCTATAAGTTCGCTGTGACTACAATGTTACTCGGCAATGGAATTTTAACTTCACTTCTCTCTTGTACTCTTGCAATAGTAGTACACATGTTAAGCGCTACTAGATTGTTTTAAAACCGATCTGAAGAAGTTTTACGCTTGGAAGTATTAGTCAGGAGTCGGACTGAAGTAAAACCATCTTTACCGTTTAGACAGATAACGGGATAGTTGATACATGTGACACAAAAATATCTCGTGTGATTACTGATTTGTGATGGGACTTAGCCTTCGTGACACTTAATGGTCACGAACATCAAAGAACACAGAAAGAGACTGATCGCCGACGTAAACTCAATTATTAGACTTGAGTAGGCAACAGATAAACTCAACCACGAAGAACTTACAATTGCACCGTTTTGTCAGAATCTATCGTCAAAGTCAGAATTGCTGATGCTAACAGACGCAATTCCCTGAATGAAAAATCGGTGTGTGTGCTCAGTGTAGGGACAAATAATTACAAAGAACAATAAACTTTAATTTAACTTTAATTCGTCGTGTCGCATACGTCATTTAATGGACATTTAAAGTGTATTTGTGGAATTAATTGATTCTTCGGATAACGTAAGAGTGAAAAGTGATTTAGTGACAATTTAACTGTAAACAGCAATAAGTTTACACCGAAATACGACGGATTCTGAACATTGCTCAAGGGCATGTTATCTCTGGAATTACGTCGTGTACTTGTTGAATACGCGACGTAGCGTCGCCTTGACGACGGAATAATAATTAACAACTCAATATCCTCGCAAAAGATCATGGTGTGTCATCGGCTTGGGTGATGGATTGATTATTCAAGACATTATATTTTCAATGTTTGGCCACCCATTCTCAAACCGGGCATAAGAACTACAATCACCAAGTTCGCGTAAACTGAAAAGTCTGTCGCGAACACCCAAAGGACTTTCGGTTATCATTTCAGATCAAAGGAGTCATCGCATTATCGAGTGGTGCAGTCGCTATATTTATAAGTGGAGAAGATCGATAGACATCGAACACCATTGCTTTAATTACAAGCAAGGGCGGCGCACACACTCCGGCGTGCGGCTCCATCGAGACGTTGATATCAGTTTTGAGAGACAGTATCTGAAAACTAACCATACCGAGAGAGGAGTTTTTTTAAAAAAAATAATAGTTGCAGATTGGCGTTGTCGTGATCGACGGACGCCATTCCACGTCATCTTGACTGGGACAAGCATCACCATCGAGCCAGGGTGTGGTGTTGAAGGAAGATGTTGTGCATACCATGAACAGAAAGAGAAACCAATGCTCGCATTGCATGAGAGCATGGCGTTTATCTCCTGATGCCAGTCCAAGCTACTTCAGATTACTTGAGCACATTTCGAGTTGAGGGTAATTTAGAGAAGACCATCTGCCAAGGCAAAATCGAAGGCAGGAGACTAGGAGAAAGTGCAGCAAGTTTATGGGTGAAACCAGCGAATTAGATTACCGGCCTGCCCCTTCACGTTATATTAAGAAGAGGCTTAATACTGTTGCGGATGGAGGCGTCTGGTTGAGGATACCTCTACTTAAGAAATGGATGAAGAAACGGGGTCGCTACACTCAGCAGTATGTGGACTGATGATGATTTAAGGCTTACAGACAATGCTGGTAAACACTCCTTTGTGCTAAAAAACTACAGTTTGTAAAAATAGTATTATTTTCTCCTATCATTTCTACACTACTGGCCATTAAAATTACCACACCAAGAAGAAATTCAGATGATAAACTGGTATTCATTGGACAAATATATTATACTAGAGCTGACATGTGATTACATTTTCACAAAATTTAGGTGCATAGATCCTGAGAAATCAGTACCCAGAACAACCACCTCTGGCCGTAATAACGGCCTTGATACACCTGGGAATTGAGTCAAACAGAGCTTGGATGGCGTGTACAGGTACAGCTGCCCATGCAGCTTCAACACGAAACCACAGTTCATCAAGAGTAGTGACTGGCGTATTGTGACGAGCCAGTTGCTCTGCCACCATTGGCCAGATGTTTTCAACTGGTAAGAGATCTGGAGAATGTGCTGACCAGGGAAGCAGTCGAACATTTTTTCTTTATCCAGAAAGGCCCGCACAAGACCTGTGACATGCGGTCGTGCATTATCCTACTGAAATGTAGGGTTTCGCAGGGATCGAATGAAGGGTAGAGCCACGGGTGGTAACACATCTGAAATGTAACGTCCACTGTTCAAAGTGCCGCCAATGCGAAGAAGAGGTGAGCGAGACGTGTAACCAATGGCACCCCATACCATCAGGCCAGGTGATACGCCAGTATGGTGATGACGAATTCACGCTTCCAATGGACGTTCACGGCGATGTCGCCAAACACGGATGCGACTATCATGATGCTGTAAACATAACCTGGATTCATCCAAAAAGTGACGTTTTGCCATTCGTGCACCCGTGTTCGTCGCAGGCGCTCCTGTCTGAGATACAGCTTCAAGGGTAACCGCAGCAATGGTCTCCGAGCTGATAGTCCATGCTGCTGCAAACGTCGTCGAACAGTTCGTGCAGATGGTTGTTGTCTTGCAAACGTCCCCATCTGTTGACTCAGGGATCGAGACGTGGCTGCACGATCCGTTACAGCCATGCGGATAAGACGCCTGTCATGTCGACTGCTAGTGATACGAGGTCGTTGGGATCCAGCACGGCGTTCAGTATTACCCTCCTGAACCCACCGATTCCGTATTCTGCTGACAGTCATTGGATCTCGACCAACGCGAGCAGCAATGTCGCGATACGATAAACCGCAATCGCGATAGGCCACAGTCCGACCTTTGTCAAAGTCGGAAACGTGATGGTACGCATTTCTCCTCCTTACACGAGGCATCACAACAACGTTTCACCGGGGAAACGCCGGTGCTGTTTGTGTATGAGTAATCGGTTGGAGACTTTGCTCATGTCAGCACATTGTAGGTGTCGGCACCGGCGCCGACTTGTGTGAATGCTCTGAAAAGCTAATCATTTGCATATCACAGCATCTTCTTCCTGTCGGTTAAATTTCGCGTCTGTAGCACGTCATCTTCGTGGTGTAGCAATTTTAATGGCCAGTAGTGTATTTAGAGAGATGCATAACGCATCCTACTCATTTAAATAGTATACAGTTAGACGACTGCGTTAGACAGAGGGTTACAGACAGTTTCATAATGCACTGGTATGCAAATATTAAGAACGTTAGTCACTGCAAAGTAATATAGCTCAACAAAACTTGGACCATACATATAAAAAACTGCTACAGTATAGTCCAGAAAGAAAGTGATACAAACAGGCTTTGAGACGAACAGAATTACACTTTTATTCAAAGACAATAATTGCACAGAACGCACCGCGTTTTATGATGGTTCTTAATTGGCTGTGTGATCACCAACGACGGAATTGCAAGCTCTGCTACGAGCACCCATGTTGACCTCAAGGTTGGTCAGGATTTCTCGTGTTAGGGCATCCCATTCCTCCAGCAGTGGGGTTGACAGATGATGGTTGGTTTGCGGTGCATGTGGACCTGATGCTGCAATACGCCTCCCCAATGCATCCCACACTTGCTCGATGCAATTTAAGTTGGGGGAGCGGGCAGACCAGTGCATTTGCCGAATATCATCTCGTTCCAGCAGCTCCTCCACTTGCACTTCTCAATGCGGTTGTGGATCGTCATCCATAAACACGAAGTCTGGGCCACATGTACCCCTGAGAAGATGCACACGGGAAAGGGGTACAGTGTCACACTATCGTTGACCACTTAGTGTACCGTATTCAAAGATTTGGAGGGTAGTACATCCATTCAGCATTATGCACCCCGCACCAACAACACCTGGATCGACCGCTACGGTCGCAGGTTCGAATCCTGCCTTGGGCTTGGATGTGTGTGTTGTCCTTAGGTTAGTTAGGTTTAAGTAGTTCCATGTTCTAGGGGACTGACGACCTCAGATGTTAAGTCACATAGTGCTCAGAGCCATTTGAACCATTTGACCACCTGGACCACCAAAACCAACACGTTCGACATAGTTCCTGAGTGCATTGTGTCTCTCCCAACTCGCCATTCAAGCGTATGTCCAGAAACACTACTCAGACTGATTTCACTCTCCTGCGAGAAGAGCACGAGGCCCTATTCTTCTTTACTCCAGTGCCCATGTCCTAGGCGCCACAGCAAAAGGTGCTGCTGGTGTGTGGGTTTCGACGTAACACAACCTACAGGTCTTCTATCAAAAAAGCAACCGCCATGCAGTTGAGCTGTGCGCGACTCGTGTTCGCGCCATTTTTTACTTGACATCTTGTCTTTGCGGTACTACCGCCCCACTTCGATTTACTGGCGTCACTAAGTTGCTGGCCTGCCTGCCTGTGAGTGGCAGCAGCAGCGCTATCGATAACAGCACTGTTGTACTATCTTTGGAGGGACCGCTAGTACTGCCGGGTCGTGGTGTGCGGGGAGTTCAGTCGGGATGGAGCTCCAGTGAGGTCTATTCAGCCAGTACTCGCCCGACTGCTGGGGACACACACATGCACTCTCCGACGGAAGGAGGCTTGAACGAGACGACCGCTGGTTGGTCGTTCGGTCGGTCGTGTCATCGGGCGAAGTGTATTTGGTCTTCCAAACACTTCTGGGCCCCTTCAATTGAACATCTTGCAGGACTTCGGTCGGTTCCTTCATTGTGCAGAGATGTCGGGTGGCCAATGGGCTGTTGTTCCCTCTGCATTGTTTTGTCCGAGCCAGTGTCTCTGGGACGTCCTCCGTCCGAAGCGAGTCGGGACGGAGGAGCAGTGAGGTCCGGACAGCCATGATTCGCCTGACCATTGCCGACACACATGAATTGAGTGGGGACGACCTAGGTTGGTCGTTCGGCCGCTCGTCTCATCGGACGACGTGTATTTGGTCGCCGACCGTTTCTGGGCTCTCCGTGTGTGTCGACTTGCTATTCGTCCTCGTTGTTGTTCAGTTACGGTTTTAGTATTGTTCGAGATTTTTGTGGAAGTGTTTTCGTGGAACCGTGCGTAGCTTGTGGTTTTGAATGAGCAGCTATTTTAATGCTGTCTGCGTCCTGCATGTAGTGAGTCATTCAGGATGGGGCTCTGCGGCGCGAGCTGGGGCCGCTGGTGGTGTGCACGCACTGTCAGATCGTGAGGTGCTAGCTGCGAGAGTGACAAGTTCGTTGCCCACTGAACCTGGACGCTGAAGTTGAGTGATCAATTAACCTGTTATGGAACCTCATCTACTGTGACATCTATTCTTTCATTTGCAGGTTGTTGCCCCCTTGGCTGTTTGGGCTAGCAGCATCATATGATGTGTTGGAGTTGGCCAAATCTTGCAGCCGTCTTCCTATGTGGTGATTAATTATTAAATTATTAAATTGACTGTTACTTATTAGTGAAGTGCAGCAGCGGTATTTTCTTCCAGTGGCCGCTAACGCTCCAGTTACCACAACACTTATGCCTCAATAACATAGGTGACCGGTTTCGATCATATTTATATAACAGTCTTCACACCCATGGCTTCCTTGGAGGATGGTAGGCGGAGCTCTCCTCAGCTGCTACGAAGTCAACTAAGGAGAGCTCCGCCTACCATCCTCCAAGGAAGCCAAGGGCCTGAAGATGGTTATATAAATATGACCGAAACCGGTCACCCATGTTATTGAGACATAAATGTTGTGATCGAGACTGAACTTTAGTTAAAATATAATTATGATCACAGTTCACCGCGACATTGAATGCAGACTGATGGCGTTGCGCGCACGTGACGCAGTAACAGAAGTATGTAAGCGGAGCAGACACGGACGGGAGAGCACCGTAGCAAAGATATTGGCTGCAGATAGGGAAATCCATTGAGATAAGCGACTTTGACAAAGGGGAGATTATTGTTACGCAGAGCCTGAGAGCGAGTAACCCGAAAACGGCGAAACTGCTCGAATGTCCACGTTCTACTGTCGTGAGCATATACGGAAAGAGGTAGAAGAACAGTGAAACAGCAGCTAAATGGTTGGACTTGCACGACTCTTCATAGAACATGGAGCTCGGAGATTTGTCTGCTCTGTAAAATAGGATTGACCTGTGGCGTCTGAGCCGAAAGAGCACACTGTTGGTGCGCGTAAGTGTTTCGGAACACACCGTTCATCGTACATTTTGAACATGGAGTTCCGCAGTAGACCACCCCAACATGTTAACATATTGACCCAATGACGTCATCAGTTGCGATTTCAGCAGGCATGAGACCACGGTAATCGACCGTCGATCAATGGAAGCCTGTCAGCTCGTCGGGTGAGTCACGTCTTTGCTACACTAGGTCGATGGTCGTCTCCACAAACGTCGTCATCGGGGTTAACGGCTGATCGAAACATGCAGCGCGCCACTGATGGAGGCTGGGCAGAGCAGTATTATGCTATGGAAGACATTCTCCTGCACTTGCATGGGACCAGTGGCAGGAATCGAAGACATGCTGACAGCTGCCAACCACCTGCATCCCTTCATGCTTGATGACTTCCCCATCAGTGGTGTCATATTTTAGCAGTATAATTGTCCGTGTTTCGGAGTCACAACCGTGCTACAGCGGTCTGAGGACTTATGCGTAGATATGTAATGCCATATATCTCCACAAACGTACTAACAAACTGACGGATCCCTGACAGGGACACACTCCTGTTCCATTCGCGAAAGGTGTGCCTGTAGGCATCTGTTGGTAAGCCAATGTGAGAAGTCGGACGTCCCTGGTTCTACCGTCATGTTCATTTCGTGAGATTTATGGCTGAGGAAGTAATTTATTGCCGGATGCTTACTGAAACGTGAGATTCTGAAACCTGAACAGTAAACTTCTCATTGATGCAAAGCCCCCTCCCCCTTGTTAAAGCGTCTGTAATTAAAGTTGGATCATTGTGACGCTCTCTCGCTGGCTGAACCAAACCACAAATAAAAGTAGAAATCTTCTTTGAACCTTCTGTTTGGCCTACAATAATACAGCTTGACGATCGGCTCAGATTGACGAGCAGTGCTTAGGAATCGACCGGAGTTGGCAAGCTAGCTCTTTTCTGGAAGAGTTACTTTTGCTTAGGACACACGCAATAAATTTTACTGTAGTATCTTCATTCCCCAGAATTAATTTTATGTGGCGACTTATCTTAAATTGCTCCGGGCGCGCAACCTTCCAGCCTAATGACGTTTAGAGAGTGGATAAACAAAAGAATAGACAGAAGTTAAGACGGCTGTTTTAATGCTTCAGGTGTTCTATGTAGTCTCACCTCTCCCCCCAACTAGTCTCCCCCCCCTCCCCCAACCTGTCTACAACGCACAGAACGTTCATACAACCACGTGCAACTGTCAGTTCTTCTTTGGGATGCTGTTCAACTGGCGCGTTACATTGGCTTCAATGTTTATTATATCGTAAAAGCGTTAATTCTTCGTGTGAATTTCTGAACTTTGGCGTTTTATGGAAGGTTGGAACTGTTAATACCATGTCTCTTCATTCCTGATGACACTTTCCAAAAAATGATTTTGCACGTTTTGCACTTCAATGAAGTCCCGGCAGGCGTTCACGCATCGCTTTTGGTCGGCAGTCAACATGCAGGACAACGTTTGCACATGCCTTTCTTTTCTTTTTGAGAATGTCTGGGACACTTTTATTAGAGATGTTTCTCCTTTGTTATTTGTGACACAACAACAACACTGACGCACTATGGCTGCAGATCCACTACTTAACACTGCCTGCTCACAACTGATTAGTGGAATACACATCTGTTGTTTACAGCAATTAGTTTAAGCTGACAACGTAGTTACTGCGTTGACGTCGCTTATACACCAGGAACAAAATCAGCCTCACATCATTTTGGAGGAACTGTGTAACGTACATCACGTGTACTATCGTTCTTTTTATCTCCACGGATTTCCATCCTGTCCGCTTTCCAGTCCGAATCCGAGCTGCAAACTATAGTGGTTCCGTTGTCGATGGGACGCAAAGCCCTAATATTTTTAAGTTGAGTGTGTAATGTCTCGACTCTATTCAGTTAATATAGCGCAAATGAAAATGAAAGAGTCCGCAGCTCGTGGTCGTGTGGTAGCGTTCTCGCTTCCCACGCTCGGGTTCCCGGGTTCGATTCCCGGCGGGGTCAGGGATTTTCTCTGCCTCGTGATGACTGGGTGTTCTGTGCTGTCCTTAGGTTAGTTAGGTTTAAGTAGTTCTAAGTTCTAGGGGACTGATGACCATGGATGTTAAGTCCCATAGTGCTCAGAGCCATTTGAACCATTTTTTTGAAAATGAAATACGGATTCAAAATGACTACAACTATGAGTATGTAATGTAAGGCGATATATTAATATGAATTACAGAGAATGTGAAAGAACTTTTTTTACACGTTTTATACATATTTCATAGACTCGCCATGGTAACACAGACGACATCTAAGCGATAATACGTATCACGTATTCTGAAGCACATGTGTAGTCACACGTACATTTTGAGTTCTCGAGTTGCTTTCGTGAAAGGAGGCGCATACACAAGGTCTTCCACATAACCGGGTGAGAAGAGATCCGTAGGTGTCAGTTCTTGACATGGGGGTGACCAAGAGCTGAACACAACGTAATCATGTGCAGTGCGATTGAAACAACGGTTTGCAAGAGCTGATTTAAAAAGCTGCTCACTTCCAGCATGTTGGATGGCAATAGGCGGCAATTTACTATGACTCAATGAAATTACGAAACTGTCAAAGTTGCACAGAGGTTGTTTTTATTTAACTGGCGACCAGTTTTTCACCTTAGTCCATTATCAAATTACCCACGTATGTGCCACCATAATATGTGTATGCTGGCCACGATGCCTGCAGGAGTGGCTAAATGCAAGATACTCTTTGCATAGGACAGTTCAGTGCTGGGTTTTCTCCACGCACCACTGAGCTATCGTATGCAAATAGTACACTATGTGATCAAAAGTATCAGGATACCCCCAAAACCATACGTTTTTCATATTAGGTGCGTTGTGCTGCCACCTACTGCCAGGTACTCCATATAAGTGACCTCTGACCTCAGCAGTCATTAGACATCGTGAGAGAGCAGAATGGGGCGCTCCGCGAAACTCAGATGTTCGAACGTGGTCAGGAGACTGGGTGTCACTTGTGTCTGTACGCAAGATTTCCACACTCCTAAATATCCCTAGGTCCAATGTTTCCGATGTGATAGTGAAGTGGATACGTGAAGGGACACGTACGGCACAAAAGCGTACAGGCCGACCTCGTCTATTGACTGACAAGAGACCGCCGACAGTTGAAGAGGGCCGTCATGTGTAATAGGTAGACATCTATCTAGACAATCACACACGAATTCCAAACTGAATCAAGATCCACTGCAAGTAGTACGATAATTAGGCGGGAGGTGAGAAAACTTGGATTTCACCGTCGAGTGGCTGCTCATAAGCCACACATCACACCGGTAAAAGCCAAACGACGCCTCGCTTGATGTACGGAGCGTAAACATTGGACGATTGAACAGTGGAAAAACATTGTATGGAGTGACGAGTCACGGTACACAATGTGGCCATCCGATGGCAGGGTGTGGGTATGGCGAATGCCCGGTGAACGTCATCTGCAAGCGTGTGTAGTGCCACCAGTAAAATTCGGAGGCGGTGGTGTTACAGCGTAGTGGTGTTTCTCATGGAGGGAGCTTGCACCCTATGTTTTGCATGGCACCATCACAGCACAGGCCTACATTGCCGTTTTAAGCACCTTCTTGCTTCCCACTGTTGAAGAGCAATTCGGGGATGGCGATTGCATCTTTCAACACGCTCGAGCACCTGTTCATAATGCACGGCGTGTGGCAGAGTGGTTACACGACAATAACATCCCTGTAATGGACTGACATGTACAGAGTCCTGACCTGAATCCTATAAAACACCTTTGGGATGTTTTGGAACGCCGACTTCGTGCCAGGCCTCACCGACCGACACTGATACCTCTCTTCCTCTTATATACCTGTTATATGTAAATATATACCGCCTGCTAGTGAACCTGTGCACAAGCCGTGGGGAGTGAACGCTCGTATTGCCTGCCGGCCGTAGCGCTATTGCTTCCAAATACTGCTGTGGGCCTTAACGCTGTTCTCTTAAGTTAGTGCAATTTGGGAATCATTCTGAGTCATTATGTCCGTTAGTTAAGTGAGGCCACTTTGTTAATATTAGGGTTTCTGTAAGTCATTTTACTGGCTGAGTTACTACTAGCCACTCTTATTTAACACTTATGTTAATCATTTGTGTATCATTAGTGAATGTGCAACTTGTTATTTTTCGTGTGTGCCAGTTTTGCGACGTTGGTTGGCCCACCTTGCATTTTTAGTATAAGCATGATTCACTGTGGACCTTTATGTGGGTGGTTCAGTTTTATTAAGGTTTAAGATCTTTGCTTTTTAATGAAGTTATGGTATTATGTGGCTGTGCAACTTTTGGTTGGAAGTGTATAGTGTTACTAGTCTTTTGAGACATGATTAAATAAGAACGATTGTTTATGATTGATTATTTCACCGTGCCTACTATCTATGATTTCGGTTGCGGACGCAAAATGTGATTCTTATTCGTGTTTATGTAATTAAATTAAAGTGAAGATCTGTATATTGCTTCAGTAAGAGCGCAAATGTCCGAATTGAAGTTTATAATAATGTTTGTTTTGAGTCAAATTAAAATTGTAAAACAATCACAAGCTTGTCCATCACTAGTGATCTGGGGTTTCCTATTTCCTGTAAATAACTGTGGTGAGATTGTAATTATTGGTTTTCTAAAGAATTGAGTAGTATCAGGGTTCAACTGGTAGCAGAGCAGTACTGGGGGGGGGGGGAGGGGGGGAGGGGTCCTTTCTACCCTTCCTGTTGATGATCGAAGCTTGTGATTCGAGTGTACTTTATTGTACAGTTCCATTCCTTGGCAGAAAATGCTGTTTTGAGTTTTATATTTATTTTTTCTTGGTAAATGTTGAGTCTAGCTCTTGTTCCACGGTCATGGACAGAGCTGTTTATGCAGTAATTACCAACATTATTTTTGATGTGTGCAACTGACTGGTATATGTATTCACACGAAGCAGTTAAAATTCTGTGTTTCGAGCAGATATTTACAATGAGCTCGACTACTATTTTTGGTTATTATTCTTATGGCTCTGTTCTGGAGTCTGAAAACTGTGTTCATATTTTGTGCATTTGTTCCCCAAAAAAGAATGCCATAGCTAAGAACTGAGTGTACTTATGAATAATATGTAACAAAAGGACACTGCACTGATGATAGGATTCTAAGGGCATGACATGCTGATGACGTTCTGTTTGCAAGTACCATTGTGTGTTCACACCACTTACGCAGAGAATCCTAGAAATTTTACATTTGTTACACAGGCTATAGAGGTGTCATCTACATTTAATTTATCATTGTCATTTTCCCTCTTCAAACTGAAGTCCATGGCATTAGTTTTCTTTACTCTTCAATTTCACTTTATTGCTTATTGACCAATCGTAAATTTCCTTGAGAGGTTAATTTGCTTTCTCTGTAAGGGGTTCTTTTGTTTTCTCAGAGACTACAATATTGCTTTCATCAGCGAAGAGAATTTTTGCACCACGAGTAACACTACTCGGAGAGTCATTGATGTATATCAGGAATAGTATTGGTCCTAATATGCTACCTTGCGGAACCCCTATATAAATGTATTCTGGTTCTGATAAGTGTTTTACTAAATATTTAGATCTATTTGAAGTACGTCTTATTTCTACTCTTTGTATACTGTCTGCTAGATATTGACATTATCTACCCCTCTTATTCCTAAGGCTTCAAATTTATTGAATAGAATCTTGTGGTCGACTGTATCAAAGACCTTAGAAAGATCCAAAAATATGCCTGTGGCACACTCATCTTTATCAAGAGCATTAAGTACAATTTTTGTGAATTCTACTGTTGCTGAATCTGTATATTTATTTCTTCAGAAACCAAACTGCGATTCACTTAAAAGATTGTGTTTATTTAGGTAATTCATTAATCTGTCTTTCATAAGTGCTTGTATTATTTTTGAGAACTGTGACAGCAGGGAGATGGGCTGGTGATTTTCTATGTCTTCTGCATTACCTTTCTTAAGAAAAGGTACAACTCTTGCCTGTTTTAACTGCTCTGGAAATGTTCCTGACATGGAGGATTCATTTATTAGATTTCTTGAGGGGCCTTGTATAATCTCAATGCATTGTTTCAGTACACACATTGGTACTTCATCTAAGCCTAATGACTTTTTATTTTTTAGTTTTCGAACAGTTTTATTGAGTTCATTCTCTGTGGTTGGAAATAACGTCACTGTATTTAGTGCAACATTATTTAGAGGTGTTATATTTGTTTTCGGGAATTTTTGCTGTAGCTTCTCTGCAATACTTGAAAAATGCTCGTTTACATAGTTTGCTAAGTGTTGTGGATCATTTATTACCTTATCCCCCTCCATTAGCAGTATGTTATTCTGTGTTTGTTTGCCTCTCGCCGTTTCCTTTTTTTATAATATCCCAGACTGCTTTGCTTTTATTCTCTGCAGTATATAGTATTTTGTCATTAAATGACGTTTTTGCAGCAATCAGCACCTTTGTATAGATCTTTTTGTAACTACGATAGAAATTTAATAATTCTGCATCACTGACACTATTTTTCGTGGAACTGAGGTATTGAAGTGTTTGGGAGGACTTCTTAATACCTACTGTTATTCATATGTTTCTGTGAGATGTTGATACAGTCATGCATACTTTTGAAAATGCCTTTTCAAAGTTCAATTTAAATAATGTGGAGAATTTAGAGAATTTCATATTCACATTGAGTTTCCTTATGCACTTCATCCCAGATTTGTTCTGCTAGTTCTTTTGAAAAATCTTTTATTTTGATTTCTGATAGCGGTCGTTTGTAGGCTTGTAGTTTAAGGAACGATTCGATGCCTGATTTTACTGTTGTTATTTGACAGAGATGGTCTGTCCATATTTGTGGCCATATGGTCAATTACTGATGCACTCATTGTAGTAACCGTTGCTGCACTAATGACCAATAGGGACATGCCAAAACTTTGAAGGATACTTATGAGGGTGTTGCTTGATTCATTTATGATATTAGTGTTGATGTTAATGTCCCCACACAGAATTATGTTGACCTTTGTACTTGCGACTTTATCTAGAAGTTTTATTAATTTGTTGAAATAAAGTGTACACTCTACCTCTGGGCGATCTACACAAACACAAAATGATTAATTTTTTGTTGAAAATCAAGCCCTGTTAATTCAGTAGCTGATATTTCAAAGTGTTTGTCTTCACTTACTGGACCGAGGTCATGTCTTGATTTGAACTGTGTTCCTTTTCTGATACAAATGCATGATCCTCCACACCTTGAAGCAGTTGTGCAGTAATTGTTTGCCCTTTCATACAATGATAGTACTACATGTTGGATTTCTGTGTCTCTACACCAGTGCTCAGGTCCGCAGCTCGTGGCCTAGTGGCGAGCGTTGTTGCCTTTGGATCACAGGGCCCCGGGTTCAATTCCTCGCCAGGTTGGGGATTTTCTCTGCCTGGGGACTGGGTGCTTGTGTTATTCTCATCATTTCATCATCATCATTCGTGACAGTGGCTAGATTGGATTGGGAAAAAAATTGGACTGCGTAAAAAGTGGGGCTTCGTACGGGCGCTGATGGCCGCGCAGTTGAGCGCCCCACAAACCGAATATCATCATCAACAGTGCTCAGTAACACAAACAACTGTGCAGTTCAAAGATTGGAGCTAAACTTCTAATAGTTGTATTTTATTCTTTATTGACTGCATGTTTTGATGGAGGATTAATAAGTCTGTGATATGCCCCATGTTACTCTTTCCAGTGGTTTAGGTCCACTGTGTCTAGCATGCAGAAAGATTGGTTATGTACCATCAACTTGCCTCCTTCTAACCAACACGCGGCCACGAACCAGCCAGACACAACCAGCTTTCATCAGAAAACACAACATACTTCCGCTCCGCCCTAAAATGATTTCTAGCTTGACACGAGTGAAGTTGTAAATGGTGATGGGGCAGTGGAATGCACGCTACAGTGTGTCTGTCTCGGAGCTGTCCTTAAAGTAACCAGTTAGTAGCAGTTCGTTGTGTCACTGTGGTGCCAACTGCTCCTCAAATTGCTGCTGCAGATGCAGTACGATGAGCCAGAACCACACGCCGAACACGATCGTCTTCCCTCTTGGTAGTGCCACGTGACCGTTCGGAACTCGATCTTTCTACAGCCGCACATTCTCGTGTCCACTGCTGCCAGCAAGCATGTAAAATGGCTACATTCCTGCCAAGTGTTTCTGCAATATCGAAGAGCAACGTCCAGCATCTCGTAGCACTATTACACGACCTCGTTTAGACTCAGCAGGTGTTCATAATGGCTTGGGACTTATGGCATGATATTTTAATTAACTGTACATTGCTTATAGTTGCGAGCGCGACAGATAAAACGCGATTCTCACTATTAGTTTCTGCAGTGGGAAATATTTTAACTTCGTGCACCTTGATCTATTACGTGGGGATTCGCACAACACTAAAAGATTTCCTGCTGTGCACGTATGACCTTTAATTTGCAAACAATTTTGCTGTAACCCTGATCTGGCTTGTTAGAAATGGAACACGGCATCATTACTGTAACTAATTATGAAATTAAACGTGTCCTTTGCTACTTTCATCTCTGAAATGCACTGAAAATTACTCTTATTATACGCACAGAAGTTACAGTATGCTATGTTCGCTAAACGCAAAAGCTGCAGTGGATTTTTTAATATGTGAACACTATCGATTGCCACGACTAACACTAGAGCATGAAACTAAAAATGAAATTTGGTTATCGTATTACTAACCAGAACAGGTTTTATCACAGCAGTCTCAGATATCACACAAGTAAAATTTTGTAGCTCTGATTTACTTAAATTATTTACGTCACTGATATTGTAATAGCAGATGCCCATGTCCACCTGAAAATGACGTAATAAAATCCACCATCCACCTCTGAGGTCTCCGGGAAGCTGAAAGAAATAATTTTACTGTACCGTTACCTGCCCGCATGATTGCGGAAAAACTGCTTTCATTCAGTTTAATTTGAATTTGCCGCGGCAGTGGCTCCCGCGATGTCTGCACAGCTCTGCGTCATGAAAAATTCCAAATATGCTGAAAACGGCTAAAAATGTGGAATTAAATACTGGGCAAGCTAGCAATAAATTATTTCAAGTATTTTTAACAATTTTTATATTCCAAACTAAACATAAATTTAAAGTACACAACTTTTACATTCATCAGCCTCCAAAGTCGTCTTTCTCGAACAAGGAACAAAAGGGAGCTAACCAAGCATTCAATAGAACATTGCAGGCTCTTACAAATTTAACGGCTATAAGAAGACAGAGAGAGTAATGTTTTAACCTCCACTATTTATAGGCAATTTAATATGCATCTTTATTATCTTTTTCAATTATCATTGTTTGTTTCGATTTCTACAGTCGCCAACCATAGGCGTTTTTTGCAAAATATAGATCCATAATTATTGAACAAACATAAATATGAAAAAAGATTATTTCCTTTTTTTACAGAGTCTTCATAATCGACAACCGTTCATACAGAAATGAAATAATAATGATAATGATAGTAACACAGATAAGTGTTTCTTTTTTTCATGTATTACAACGATTTTGTGAATGTCTTGCCAGGGGACGTCACAAGGTTCACGTCTGCAAACTTTGTGCTTATGTCGCACAGCTCCTTCTTGGCGCTACGATTTCTTATCCGTCAGTGTAATACGAAAATCATATCCCAGACTGAGATTCATGGAAGAATCTAATGGAAATGTAGCTCATGCACGAAAGGAGAGACTTGCAAGACATTTGTTCTACCGATTATTGAGTATCGTTCATCAATCTCGGATCCTTACCAGGTGGGATTGATGGAAGAGATAGAGAGGGTCCAATGAAGAACTGCGTGTTTCGTCAAGGGATCATTTATTCCGCGCTAGAGCAAACAAAAACGATCAACGAACACCGGTGGCGGACATTACAAGAGAGGCATGGTGCTTCACGGGGAGGGTTACTATTGAAATTTTGAGAGAGCACTTTCCCGGAAGAGTGGGACAATATATTATCTCCTGCCACATACATCTTGCGAAATGGCCACGATGAGAAAATTCGAGAAAGTAGAGCTGTTGCAGAGGCTTATCGATATTCATCAAGTCTAGGTTTATGACATTCAAAGTTGATACAATTGAGACCAAGTATTTTATACATTAATTAGACCTGAGTAGATCAGGATGGCACGTGGCTAGAAAATGAGTAGACCTAGGATTCTTCTTCACGATTCGAATTTGTTTTAAATTTCTGCAGAAACCAAGATCGATATAGCTTAATCAACACACTACCTACGACAGTAATCAGTGCTGGTAACAAGGTGGACTATAAACATGTAGTTATGAGGAATGTACTCCCTTTTATTTGAAATGTCATTGCATCGCAATACGAGGACGGGGAAAGAAACATATGAATTCACCAGGAAAACGAAAAAGTATGGAATCAAGCACTCCAGCATTCAAACAAATGTAGATCTAGCAAAAGAGAAATTATCACGCCATCGTATCTACTGAAACTACTGCAGACTAGGCAGGGAAGTAAGTCATGATTATGAACAGGTACAAAAACCACGAAAATTCTTTACATTGAGAAAAAAATAATAAAAATCACATTACGCATTTAAGTGTTTGTTCTGCAACAAAGAAAGAGAGGAATCGATTACAGAACGCTGTAGCACACTCCTGCATAATCTGATGAGCACTTGGACCGACAGAGACAATCACGTAAAAAGCTCACAAATCGATAATAAACCGGAAATTAGAAAAAGTAGAAGAAAATAGGTACAACTATGAGTAGTCATTTTACATAAGAGAAAGAGAACGATCGAATTATGAAGGTTACAGCATCCAAGACTAAAAGAGCCCACAAGTCCACCGAAAACATGTCAGAAAATCAGGAAAAGACATTGAACTGAGAATAAGATAGATAGACAAAATTTTACTCATTTTACGAAGAAAATTCAGCACAGTTCACTTGTGAATAAGAATAGTTACGTCGGCATGATCTGGGAACACTTAATAGAACACTAAGGAACACTTGAAATACGAAACTCAAATATTGAACTGCAAAAACCACATGTTAATCAACATTCTAGATAAGTACTGAAGAAAGGAACGCTTAAGGAAAGCTTCGGAAACTGAAGACATCGTTTCTGTCTCAGTATCACATGAGAAAGTGGCTGAAACAAAAACTCATTTAATTATTCTGTTAAAGATCTGGAAATTTAGAGTTTCCAAACCACGTTAGAGTGCAAATAGACCACTTCAACTTATCTAAGGCGTTGAGAATTGGACAACCGGAAGCTATTTGGGGGATGGGGGAGGATGCATGGGATGGGGAGGGGAGGTAAGCCAAATACCTGATACCAACCACTCCGTAAATTTTCACGCAAAAGAGCTTTTCTGTACCAGCTGGTAAACTTCTTTGTCCTGCCAAACCACCCTACATTGGCAAAACTGCCCATGCAGACTACAAGACTCCGTTCACCTACGAGAAAACACACTAGTCTCAAACACTCAAGCCAGACATACAAAATCAAAGTACTTTAACTTTATTTATGTTTTATAGGTAAAGGGATAAGAAGTGACAACCAACAATACTTTTTTTACGTTTTATGTTGCACTCGCTCATATTGTAGAAATCTCTGTTAGGACGTGGGGAAAAGGATTAGGATAACAAAACATAGATGCAATGATTGGAAGAAAAAAGGTAGACATTGGTCTTTTGCTTCCATGAGCTTCGCTTCCGTCACGTACAGGAAGGTGGAGACATCGAAAACGCAGAGACAACACTACTAAGTGACACAAACGTATGAGATGGATTTGATGGGTCCCTTTCATATGAACGGACTGAAAGCTTGGGTCAAATTACGTAAGGTGTCACCTGACAACCAAAATGAATGATATTGACTTAACGGCTGTTCGTTGTAGTCTGACTCTCAGCATTTAACCAACCTCCTCATTCGCTGTTCAGTCTCCGTTCAGTGGCACCTCATCTGCCTAATTGTGCTGATATGTACTGCTGCGTCATCGAAATAATTCTCCAGCGTCTCACATGAGTACTATCATAGTTTTTTTGTCTACTATACGAATCAACATTCTTGTTTTGTATTGCAAATAATTCACTGCTATCACGTGGTGAGAGAACAGTGAGATTTAGAGCGTAGAAAAAGATAGGAGTATGAACACCAATGTTAAATTTTGACATTAATGATGTATTTTCCAAGATAAAACGAGATATTACTTTTGGAATTACCACAGTAAATGTCATTTACGATTTTTCTTTCTTTTTGTTGTGCTTGACACCTAGTATGAAGAATTGCCGTTACGTGCGTTTGTATATGAGGCTGTGGCTGGTTTTCACAGGGGAAGGTTGTTTAAACTTGCACTGAAAATGGCAATGTATGTGTAAAATTGTTTCATTTACATTGCAGATAAGAGGAACCACTGGATTATTTGCTCTAGGGAGTAAAAGGAAGCGCAGTGTTTGGACGAGAATGCACAATAAACGTAAGAAACTGTGGTGCAGCAGAACGTCGCGGCACGACGCGATCAGATACTGTTTGTACGACATTGCATGAGACAGAATGCACTACGCGGCAATGGAACTGCGTGGCACAGCAGTGCGAGGCAAAGTTGACCAACTGGCCAACAGTGACGCTGCTTGCGGCGTCGCCTTGTTCCATTGTCGCTAGTGCCAGTACAACAAGTGTCGCAACAGTCCATTATTTAAGTACGACCTGGCTGGACAGTACTAATGTCAACGTTGGCTTCAATCGTCTCGTTCAAGCACAATGGCCAGGTTTTCTCTGTGTATATACCGATGGCTCCAAAATTCCGCAAGAAGAGTGTACAGGATGCGCTTTTTTCTGCCCTCAGATCCAGATCCGCAAAACCTTCAAACTGCCTACGAGCACTTCTATTTTTACGGCGGAGACAGTGGCAGTTTCGGAAGCACTTACGTTTGTCTCTAGCACTTCCTTCCCCAAGATATTGATAGTATCTGACTCGCAAAGCGTTCTTAAAAACATTCAGTACAGTCGATGGAACAAAACGACCAACAGTTATATCTTGGATGTGATATCTGAATATATTCGCAGCACACGCACGGGCCGGACGATCCATTTGTTGTGGCTACCTTTCCAGATGGCAGTTATAAGAGTCGAGGGGCATGAAAGGGAAGCAGTGGTTGGGAAAGGAGTGAGACAGGGTTGTAGCCTCTCCCCGATGTTATTCAATCTGTATATTGAGCAAGCAGTAAAGGAAACAAAAGAAAAATTCGGAGTAGGTATTAAAATTCATGGAGAAGAAATAAAAACTTTGAGGTTCGCCGATGACATTGTAATTCTGTCAGAGACAGCAAAGGACTTGGAAGAACAGTTGAACGGAATGGACAGTGTCTTGAAAGGAGGATATAAGATGAACATCAACAAAAGCAAAACGAGGATTACGGAATGTAGTCAAATTAAATCGGGTGATGCTGAGGGAATTAGATTAGGAAATGACACACTTAAAGTAGTAAAGGAGTTTTGCTATTTAGGGAGTAAAATAACTGATGATGGTCGAAGTAGAGAGGATATGAAATGTAGACTGGCAATGGCAAGGAAATCGTTTCTGAAGAAGAGAAATTTGTTAACATCGAGTATAGATTTAAGTGTCAGGAAGTCGTTTCTGAAAGTATTTGTATGGAGTGTAGCCATGTATGGAAGTGAAACATGGACGATAAACAGTTTGGACAAGAAGAGAATAGAAGCTTTCGAAATGTGGTGCTACAGAAGAATGCTGAAGATAAGGTGAGTAGATCACGTAACTAATGAGGAGGTATTGAATAGGATTGAGGAGAAGAGAAGTTTGTGCCGCAACTTGACTAGAAGAAGGGATCTGTTGGTGGGACATGTTTTGAGGCATCAAGGGATCACCAATTTAGTATTGGAGGGCAGCGTGGAGGGTAAAAATCGTAGAGGGAGACCAAGAGATGAATACACTAACAAGGGAACCTCCCCATCGCACCCCCCTCAGATTTAGTTATACATTGACACAGTGGATAGGCCTTGAAAAACTGAACACAGATCAATGGAGAAAACAGGAAGAAGTTGTGTGGAACTATGAAAAAATAAGCAAAATATATAAACTGAGTAGTCCATGTCCAACATATATAATATTAGGGACGATGTACGCTGAGGAGCGCCGTGGTCCTGTGGTTAGCGTGAGCAACTGCGGAACGAGAGGTCTGTGGTTCGAGTCCTCTCCCAGGCGAAAATTTTACTTTCTTTATTTTCGCAAAGTTGCGATTTGACGTGTCTGTTCAGTGTAATAAGTTTAGTGTCTGTGTTTTGCGACCGCACCGCAAAACCGTGCGATTAGTAGACGAAAGGACGTGCCTCTCCAATGGGAACCGAAAACATTTGATCGCAAGTTCATAGGTCAACCGGTTCCTCCACGGGAAAACACGTCTGATATATTCTATACGACACTGGTGACGGCATGTGTGTCACATGACAGGAATATGTTGTCGACCCACCTAACTTGCACACTAGGCGAATGGGTAAAAAGATCCTTCTACCTTGCCCGATTTAGGTTTTCTTGTGGATGTGATAATCACTCCCAAAAAAGTGATGAAAACACAAAAGTTTGTCACATAAACTGCAACAAATGAATTCAACAGTTTCACAGTCGCACAGTTTTCCCTGTGCTCTGTCAAAACATATGTTTTTTTTTTTACGATTTCAAATGTTTCCGTGTGTAGACCGTAAAATTGTGCATATGTCCAAGCAAAACTGTACATGCCCCGGAATTTTGAGAGCGAAGTTGATTATGTGTGAGAGCCTGAACTTTGATAATTCTCTGAAAATAAAAAAATTAAACTTTTGTCTCGAGAGAAGATTTGAACCGAGGACCTCTCGTTCCGCAGTTGCTCACGCTAACCACGGTACCACGGCGCTCATTAGCCGGCACTCTCCTTGATGTTGACTACGTTACGCATGGACTACTCAGTTTGTATATTTTTCTTATTTTTTCGTAGTTCCACACAACTTCTTCCTGTTTTCTCGATTGATCTGTGTTCAGTTTTTCATGGCCTATCCCTGTGCCAACTTATAACTAAATCTGAGGGGGGTGCGATGGGGAGGTTCCCTTGTAAGCAGATTCAGAAGGATGTAGGTTGCAGTGGATACTGGGAGACGAAGAAGCTTGTACAGGATAGAGTAGTATGGAGAGCTGCATCAAACCAGTCTCAGGACTGAAGACCACAACAACAACAACCTTTCCACTCTGGTATCCTCTATAATGATGAAGTTGATGCATTAGCCAAACAAGCGGCAACCTTACGCAACATCCTGGATCTGCACCTTCCTTATACAGACTACATAAGTGCAGCCAAGGATCACGCAAGACAACAATGGCAGGAAATGTGGAACGTTTCTCAACAGACAAAAGGCGGTTATTACACAGTGCTACAACCTCGGATTCCTTCACCGCAGTGGCTCATGAGGACACATCTGGACCGATCCACGATTTCTACCATCATAAGGCTCCGCTTCAGTCATGCCTCTGTCCCACAACATCTACATCGGATCAACGTTTACAGTTCACCAGCATGTAAGTGTGATCCTGAGTCGGAAGCTGATGTCAATCACATCTTATTTATGTGCCCCAAACTTGACCGTGAACGGTTGGTCATTTTGAAGACATTGCTGAGTATGGGCTACCATCTTCCTCAATCAGCTTCCCCTGTTTTGTGTACTAAAGACGTTGGTCTATATAAAGTGATCGTTAACTTCATCAAGAGTACTGGTCACAATCTGTAGGTTTTAATGGTGTACATCAATTATAAATATGTCTTGCTGATGAAGATATTTCAGAATTGGTGTGAGTTGTAAGCCAAGACACTTATAATTATTTTCCAATTAAATTCAATTCAATTTTTAAAACAGTATGTACAAAACTGTAACAGTTAAGCATTTTATTCTTGTAAATATGCATTTCTGTATATGTTTATCAGTTATGTGTACATTGTCACTATGTGTTGCCGACGGCTAAATGGAGTACACACTCAAAGGCCAAATAAACAAAAAAAAAATAACAAAAAAAGTGTCGCAACACTGCAAGTCATTCAATTCGTACCTCTTTTGACGTGAGAGACGAAAATTTATTTATCAAAATGGGGTTGGACGACGAAAACTTTACTTGCATGTAACTGGTTATCTAGAGCTACGACCTTCAAAATGAACATTAGGTCTACATGAACGATACCAGAAAAATCGAACGAATACCTACAAATTACTTTTCGATTTTGTGAAACTGACGATTGGGTTGTCATTTTTATGACTCCATGCTTATTATTACATTGTTTACTACTTTTCTCTTTCACAACATCCTCTGTTTACGATGTACACTCACGCTCATAAGTGAAGGATAATGCTGGTACATGGTGAAACAACGCTCTGGTGGGCGGTTGGCTTGTTTAAATCACCACGGGGTAAGACCATGCGGTGCATTGGATTTGCGGTCGTCGAATGGTGGAGTTGGCAGCAGTCCACATACGCGGGGGTGTGTTGTTGCATGTCAGAGTACGGTGCAGCGAGTAAGTGTGCAGACGTTTTCAGACGGGCTAATGGTGACTGTGTGTTGAAAATGGCTCAAAGATCACATATTGATGACGTTGTGAGTGGTAGAATACTAGGGCGACTGGAGGCTGGACAAATACCACAGGTCGTAGCACGGGCCCTCCGTGTGCCACAAAGTGTGATCTCAAGATTGTGGCAACGATTTGAGCAGACAGGAAACGTGTCCAGGAGCTACAGTACGGGACGTCCACAGTATACAACACCACAAGAAGACTGATATCTCTCTATCAGTACCCGCAGACGGCCATGGAGTACTGGAGGTAACCTTGCTCGGGACCTTACCGCAGCCACTGGAACAGTTGTCGCCAGACACACAGTCTACAGACGACTGAACGGACATGGTTTATTCGCCCGGAGACCTGCAAGGTGTATTCCACTGACTCCTGGTCTCAGGAGAGCTCGTAAAGCCTGGTGTCAAGAACACGTTCGCGGGTGAGTTCAGGTGTAATCTGTACAGTGATTCTCGCCGGGTTTTCATCTGGCGTGAACCAGGAACCAGATACCAACCCCTTAATGTCCTTGAAAGAGACCTGTATGGGGGTAGTGGTTTGATGCTGTGGGGTGGGATTAAGATTGGTGCACGTACAACCCTGCATGTCTTTGACAGAGGAACTGTAACAGGACAGGTGTATCGGGACGTCATTTTACACCAGTAGGTCCGCCTTTTCATGGGTGCAGTGGGTCCCACCTTCCACCTCATGGATGATAACGCACGGCCCCACCGAGCTGCCATCGAGGAGGAGTACCTTGAAACAGAAGATATCTGGCAAATGGAGTGGCCTGCCTGTTCTCCAGACATAAACCCCATCGAGCACGCCTGGATGCTCTCGATCGACGTATCGCTGCACGTCTTCAAACCCCTAGGACACTTCAGGAGCTCCGACAGGCACTGTTGCTAGAATGGGAGGCTGTACCCCAACAGCTGCTCGACCACCTTGCCCAGATTATAGCAACCCGTTATGCGGCCTGTGTACGTGTACATGGTGATCATATCCCATACTGATGTCGGGGTACATGCGCAGGAAACAGTGGCGTTTTGTAGCACATGTGTTTCGGGACGGTTTTCTCAACTTATCACCATTACCGTAAACTTACAGATCTGCGTCGTGTGTGTTACCTATGTGCCTATGCTACTAGCGCCAGTTTTGTGTAGTGCCACGTTGTATGGCACCACATTCTGCAATTATGAGCGTGAGTGGTTTTGGCAAAACCAAACTAACTTGTGGGGAACTGAAATAATATTTGAATATATCTGTATCTGAATAGCATCTTTACGAAACAGCCTCCAATATGTGGAAGGTCTTGTATCTCCTCAGTCTCTTCACTGTCAAGCAACACTGTTCGCGTCTGAGAAAATTCTGCAGTGTACAAGTGGGGAAGAATCACGTTATCTTCATGTTCCATACAGAGACAGTTCTATCGGTAGTAGAGCCTAAATTTTTCGCACAATGTTTTGCAACTGTTCGAGCTCTGTTATGTCTGTAACTGGACACTTTTGTCGATTGATCATCTAACTGTGTACCAGGATAAGGTCTCATGTAATAGGATTTTAATGGAAAAGCTTCGTCTCCAGTAACCACGTGAGCCAGTCGAACCCTCGTGCTTGCTAATTCTTTTGAGCCTCGTATATTCAGGGGATTTGTTTCGAGCTTTGTTGCTAATTTTGACCGTGAAAAGATTGCCACATCACTATTATTTCCTAGGTCACGAAAGTTCACATGTATGAATTTATGGTCTTCTTCCTCACAAAACAAAGAAATTATTACACTGACGTAACGAACGTCATGGGACGGCTATATGCACATACACAGATGGCGGTAGTATCGCGTACACAAGGTATAAAAGGGCAGTGCATTGGCGGATCTGTCATTCATGTGAAGAGATTTCCGACCTGATGGGAATTAACAGACCTTAAACACGGTATGGCAGTTGGAGCTAGACAAATGGACATTCCATTTCGGAAATCGTTAGCGAGCTGAATATTCCGAGACCCTGAGGGTTAAGAGTGTGAGAATACCAAATTTCAGGCATTGCCGCTCACCACGGACAACGCAGTGGCCGACGGTCTTCACTTAACGACCGAAAACGGCGGCGTTTGCGTAGAGTTGTCTGTGCCAACAGACGAGCAACATTGCGTGAAATAACAGCAGAAATCAATGTGGGACGTACGACGAACGTATCCGTTAAGACAGAGCGGCAAAATCTGGCGTTAATGGGCTGCAGCAGAAGACCTACTAAGTGTCTAGTCTAACAGACGACGTCTCCTGCAGTGCCTCTCCAGGGCTCGTGACCATATCGGTTGGACCCTAGACGAGTGGAAAACTGTGGCATGCTCAGATGAGTTCTGATTTCAGCTGGTAAGAACTGATGGTAGGGTTCGAGTGTGGTTCGACCCGACGAACTCCTTGACCCAGCTTGTCAACAAGGCACTGTGCAAGGTGGTGGAGGCTCCATAATGGTGTTGGCTGTGCTTACATAGAGTGGACTGGGTCCTCTGGCCCAACTGAACGGATCATTGATTTGAAATGGTTCCGTTCAGCTAATTGGTGAGCATTTGTTGCCATTCACGGACTTCATGTTCCCAAACAACGATGAAATTTTTGTGGAATACAGTGGGCTATGTCACCCGGCCACACATGTTCACGATAGGTTTGAAGAACATTCTGGACAATTCGATCGAATTATTTGGTCACCCAGAACGCCCGACATGAATAACATCGAACATTTGTGGAACATAATTCAGTTCGTGCACAAAATCCCCCACCTTCAACACTTTCACACTTACGGACAGCTATAGAAGCAGCATGACTCAATATCCGTGCACGGGACTTCCAACGACTTATTGAGTCCATGCCACGACGAGTTGCGGCACTAACCTGGGATATTCGGAGGTCTCGTGACTTTTGTAACCTCACTGTGTAAGGTGTCCACATTTTCGTGCTCACCTAAGCTGCATAACGACGATACCGAGTAAAATCCCCAGCAAATAACGATATTATTGACAACAGGAAATAATTAGAGCCATCTCATGTAGGGAATAACAAACTATTTACCCTTTTAACGACAGGGGCATGAGTAATATAACAAAGTGAACACAGCTTGGAGACAGACAGGGCAGGTGGCTAATGACATTGGAACGACTCAATTTGCTTTGACGAAAGAAATCCCAGGTGCACCGCAGAAAGAAATAAGGGAAAATCAATATAATACCTATCAGAATAAACACGGCCCAGAATCAAGTAAGTGGCTGGAGTACATTAACGAGTGGAGACCCGGGCAAGAAAAATAAGAATTTACCTTTAACGTGGGAGCGGTCACCTGAAGCCAGACGTGTGACGTAGTAGAATCAAGGTAGGGATGACAACTTCATATAAAAGCACTTTGAGAACTCAATTAAGACACAGAGACAGAGAGAGCGGGCGCTCACGTCTAGCAGCGGACCACACACCTGTAAAGGCGGTTTTAAAGGCAAGATTCTGACTCTACTTTACGTTTGCGAAGTGAGGGCAATACGCTTGACGTATCGTGGTGACAAACGTAAAGCGATAGTTAAATATTCATGCGGGAATATTTTCTGGAGGAATTTTATGCATATTGCTTCAAACCAGAGCGAGTGTGCAATTGCCATTAATTTCGACTAGGGAAATTGGAAGGCCAGAGTAGGGAATTAGCGATTTCAGATCCAGCACGGAGACAACGCCGCCGCAGTTGCCATTTGGCAATGTACGAAGCGCTTTTGGCGAAATTAAATGTTGAGTCAAATTTTGCGAGAGTTGCATACTCCGAGATGCGTACGCTTTGAATAGAGAAATTCAAGAGCTAATTACTAACCTACCCTCCAATGAGTACATGAGAATAGATTAGATAAAGTCATCCTTCCCCACCTTAGTTCATTGTACAGCTACGACGTAGGTGTAATTTTCACTGCTAAAGATTTACTTGTTTCAATTGATAAGATTTTTACACATAGAGGTATAGCTTGATTAATTACATATTCAATGTTTAAAGATTAATTGATTTATTGAGGGAAGAAGTAATTAAACCTGCTTATTGATTATAACTTGATTCTTGAGAGCTTTGGTAAATTAAATGTAACTTGGAAAAGGCAGAGATTGTGTTATCATTTTAGGTTAAATCCCAAACTTATTAATAATATCAATTTATGTATTCTTGGAATGCCACAGTAGCATTTTTGATACGGCCAGTATTAATAGCTATGTGGAATGTCTGTTTAAAACCCTGGGCTTGAGAATACAGTCAGAACGTTATCCTTTGCCGCATTCAGAATTAACAAATCCAACGACACACGACAACTATACGTAGAACATTTGCTGGTATTGCGCCGCAGCAGTTCAAATGCGTCGTTTCGCGCTGCTATGCTGCAAGGCATTTAGGATCAGTGCAGTCATATCTTAACAAGCAAGGAAAGCAACTCCTGGTAAAACAAATCCAAAGCGAAATTCAAAGCGAAAGCGTGTCACCGCAGCTTGGCAACGTCCAAGATCTATGGTTGAAGGCAGACAAGACCTAAGGAATACAGGCACGACCAGACTTGCCTGACGAAGACCGGAGGCAGCGCAAGCGGCAGTCTGCTGCTGGCTATTCACCGGCACTTACACCGCGCAGGCCGCAGCCAGGGTGCTACTCGTACGTGTGGGGAAGATGGATCTGCAGAACACATACTTTTCCACTGTCAGCAATACACAGCAACAAACCAGACACCAACGCAGTACGACAGTGGCACGATACGGGCAATAAGAGACAAAGACGAGTGGGAGAATATAAATACAATCGTTGATGATGACTCAAGGATATTACCCGACGAGTACAGTCAGTCACCGCGTCGTAACAGAACACTGCAGCACAAGCCAATAACGTAAGAGAACAGTTCCAGTTCGTACACCAACACAGACAGCGTACTGAAACACACACTCACTGAAACAGTAAACACTGACACAAACGCATACTGCAGACAGCCTTGCACAGCATGTAGAATAATTAAACTGTATTAGAATAAACACTGTAGAGCAATCAACCCTGTAAACCTGTTGTAGGTTAAGCAGGCATATCTGTGTCGCTGTCATTATGCCACTGTTAGGCTGTGACACTTGTAACTGAACACTTACAATTAGTATATAAGCAATATAATAGGTAAAATTCGAGACACATAATATAGGAACTGAAGGTTAATTAATAAACCCAAGAAATAACATACTTTACACTCCCACACCATTGCGATTTCTACAATGTACATAATAGTCATAGTGTTTTTGTAAATAGTGTTTAGAAATATTAATCCGCAAATTAAACTGTAGCGAACCGGGACTGCATGGTTCGCAGTAGTTCGAGGCTTTCAGATCAGGTCTTCTTAAAATTTGAATATTTTTTGTGTTTCTCTTTCAATTTATAATGTACTTTCCATTTATTATTACTTCATTATAAGTGCTGAAAACAGTAATTGCTCTTTTAATATGGAATATGTTTTGTAATCTCCATAAAAAACTGTAAAATGAACGACCTGTTATAAAATGTAAGGCAGCAAGTATCTAAATGAGCAATAAACCAAACAGAAACTCAAATTCATGTTCACCGGCGATAGGCGAGAGGCGCGATGAAAGTTTGCTGTGCACCGCTGCCGATATTCCACAGTCAGCGCTGGATCAGCCGTATTTTCCTATTTCACTTGTAATCTCACATTAAATATTCCCTTTGTTGATGAAATTTGAGAAATTATAAAAAGAAGATGTGCAGAGGAACAATGACATCAGTAATTACATTTAAATCGTAACAGACATGATTCATTTTACAGCGCTGGCCGTTGTGGCCGAGCGGTTCTAGGCGCTTCAGTCCGGAACCGCGGGACTGCCACGGTCGCAGTTTCGAATCCTGCCTCGGGCATGGATGTGTGTGATGTCCTTTGGTTAGTTAGGTTTAAGTAGATCTAAGTTCTAGGTGACTGATGACCTCAGATGTTAAGTCCCATAGTGCTCAGAGCCATTTGAACCATTTGAACCTTTTACAAAGCGATGATAAAACTCAAACAATGGTCATGGCACTGCAATGATTGTGCAGAAAATTTAGAACTATTTATAATTACAAATCATTCTACAACATTATCAATTAGCTATTTTCCATGATTTCCTGTACATTTTGTTGATTAAACATTTCAACATGAATTAATTTCAAAATTCTTGAAGTCATTCACAGTAAACACAGCGAGTCATATTGTATCCAGTTTCAGATTCAGCTTCAAAATGATATCACACACAAAAATCTACCTAGCTCTCTTTTAGATTAATAGGAATCAGAGCACGGTAATTGGATGGCCAGTACCTAAACGGTCTATTGTATGTTTTCTACTGGAGGAATAAGGAAATTTCCTAACTAATATAGCGTTAAGGTCAAACAACAATTTCACTTCATTGCAGTGATATTACAAATTCATAGAATGTCTTGGCGACAGCACTGCTAAAATGCAAATAATCATTGACCATCTGCAGTCAGTAGTTTACTAGACTAAGTAGAGCCACAAATCTGAAAAGACACAATGAGGAAATCTTTTCCTTTAATCTTACCAGTTTATGACTTAGTTTGCAGTGTCCAGGGATCTTATCTCTGAGATGATATAACAGTCAAAGGACGTTGATAAATGTTTTACAGAACGGATTACCTCGGGCTGATTTCTATAAAAGATAGCACAAGAGGATATCAACAAAAACACCCTCCGTCACGCATCAGACAAATTCAGAATATAGACGCTGGTGTATATCTTACAGACTATTAACAATGTTTCGAAATATGTTTTCCTTCTTCTTTTGTGGCAACGGCCTTGGCGCAGTGGATACATCGGTACCCGTGAGATCACCGAAGTTAAGCGCTGTCGGGCGTGGTCGGCACTTGGATGGGTGACCATCCACGCTTCCATGCGCCGTTGCCATTTTCCGGGGTGCACTCTGCCTCGTGATGCCAACTGAGGAGCTACTCGACTGAATAGTAGCGGCTTCGGTCAAGAATACCGTCATAACGACCGGGAGAGCGGTGTGCTGACCCCACGCCCCTCCTACCCGCGTCCTCCACTGAGGATGACACGGCGGTCAGATGGTCCCGGTAGGCCACTCGTGGCCTGAAGACGGAGTGCTTTTTTCCTCTCGGCTCATTGTGAGCCTAGGCCTCTTCAAAAATGTCTCGCCATTTATCTCAGTCCGTTGCTACAGCTTTACAATTTCCATAACCCATTTTTGAGAGACCCTCTGTGACACCAACCTCCCAGCTGATTTTCAGTTGACCACGCCATCGCTGTCCCGGATTTCTTTGTAATTTCTTTCTGCTTACTTCCACATCACACGTCCGTACTACACACTCAGTCCAATTCAACAGGATGATTTCACTATTCTTCTGATAGATAGGTCTTTATATTCGTAAATTATGTATAGCTCATGATCCTCTCTTTCCCTTCATATACCTCTGACAAAAATTGGGCCGATGATTCTTGGAAGACTCTTTCTTTCTAAGGTGTCCACAATATCGATATCTTTTGCCGTTAGCCCGCATCTTGTGGTCGTGCGGTAGCGTTCTCGCTTCCCACGCCCGGGTTCCCGGGTTCGATTCCCGGCGGGGTCAGGGATTTTCTCTGCCTCGTGATGGCTGGGTGTTGTGTGATGTCCTTAGGTTAGTTAGGTTTAAGTAGTTCTAAGTTCTAGGGGACTGATGACCATAGATGTTAAGTCCCATAGTGCTCAGAGCCATTTGAACCATTTTTCTTTTGCCGTTAGCGTCCTAGTTTCGGTGGCATATGTGAAATTTGGTCTTAGAAGTGTTTTATTGATTTCTAACTTGGTCGTACGGGTCAGGAGATAAGATGATAAGCTTCGTTATAGCAAAATAAGATCTATTGGCTGCTATTAGTCTGTGCTTGATATCATAGGAAGTGTCATTTGTGTAGCTTACCGTCGAAACCAGATACTTGAACTGCTCAGCTCTCTCAGAGACATACTTTCCCGCTGTTATTGAAAGAAGGACGAAGTTTAGTGTTTAACGTCCTGTCGACATCGAGGTCATTAGAGACGGAGCACAAGCTCGAGCTGTTAACAAGGATGGGGGAGGAAGCCAGCAGCACCCTATCAAAGGAATCATCCCGGCATTTGCCTGAAGTCATTTACGGCAATCACGGAAAACCTACGCGGATTTGAAACGTCATTCTCCTGAATGCGAGACTGTTACTGAAGTCGGTATGTTCCCTTTAGTGCCTTCCCGACGGTCACGTATTTCGTTTTCTTCTTGTTGATATTTTATACTGTATTCCTCATAGCCTGTTCAAAAGAGATAAATGTCTCTTCCCCTGCCTTTCGGCTTCTTGCCACTGTATTAGGGAGTATCTGCTCTGATTTATGGATAATCATCCACCTTCTCAAGAGATTTGCATTCTCACAACTTCCTCCACGGCAGCATTAGGTCAGTACGTCTCCTTACCGTATCCCGTTTCCGATATCTAGTGTACCAGACATCGTTCTTCGCGTTTCCATGGCACTTAGTGTCTCATTTATTGTCATTCGCTCTGGCTTCTAGAGAGAATGACATGCCTCTGTCTCTGCCACCTTCTATGGATACCTGATTCAGTCAGGGCATGATCTAATTGCTTTATACTTACATATGTTGCTTTAAGCCGTGGGAAGAAGTGATGCGTGCCAATCCAGAATTTGCCATATGGATCTGATCTACGGTAAAATTGACTTTCCTGTGCCAAAAAGGTCGGATTATACTCAGGAGGGTAATACGGAACTCACTAGCAGCCGAGACGACAGGCATCTTATCCGCATGGCTGTAACGGATCGTGCAGCCACGTCTCGATCCCTGAGTCAACAGATGGGTACGTTTGCAAGACAACAACCATCTGCACGAACAGTTCGACAACATTTGCAGCAGCATTGACTGTCAGCTTGGAGACCATGGCTGCGGTTACCCTTGACGCTGCGTCACAAACATGAGCGCCTGCGATGGTGTACTTAACGACGAACGTGGGTGCACGAATGCAAAACGACATTTTTTCTGTTTACAGCAACATGATGGTCGCATCCGTGCTTGGCGACATGGCGGTGAACGCACATTGGAAGCGTGTATTCGTCATCGCCATACCGGCGTATCACCCTGCGTGATGGTACGGGGTGCCATTGGTTACACGTCTCGGTCACCTCTTGTTCGTATTGACGGCACTTTGAACAGTGGACGTTGCATTTCAGATGTATTACGACCCGTGGCTCTACCCTTCATTCGACCCCTGCGAAACCCTACATTTCAGCAGGATAATGCACGACCGCATGTTGCAGGTCCTGTACGGGCCTTTCTGGATACAGAAAATGTTGGACTGCTGCCCTGGCCAGCACATTCTCCAGATCTCTCACCAACTGAAAACTTCTGGTCAATGGTGGCCGAGCAACTGGCTCGTCACAATGAACTGTGGTATCGTGTTGATGATGCATGAGCAGCTGTACCTGTACACGCCATCCAAGCTCTATTTGACTCAATGCCAAGGCGTATCAAGGCCGTTATTACGGCCAGAGGTGGTTGTTATAGGTACTGATTTCTCGGGATCTATGCACCCAAATTGCGTGAAAATGTAGTCACATGTCACTTCTAGTATAATATGTTTGTCCAATGAATACTCGTTTATCATTTGCATTTCTTCTTGGTGTAGCAATTTTAATGACCAGTAGTATATTTTGAAGGAGGCGGTCGAATATACGTTGGAGAAAACTTTATACCCCAAGTTGAAAATAGCCTTTAACAGTTATACTGTTTGAATAAAAACCTATGCGATGCTTCGTATAATCTCTTACATGAAACGGGTGTAATGAGAGAAGCAAGAATAGCGAAATTTTTCGGGATAAACTGTCGGTGTAAATAGTAAGAGTGGGTACTTACTACAGCAACTTAGGGTAATTCTTCGCGTTAAGGGCGTTCTAGTCCGGCAAAAAGAATGAGACAAGGGATGGGTAACACGTACTTCGCCTGCTGAGGGCTCGTCTAACGACACACCTGTTGCGTCTCTCGTATTTCCGTTCCTCCGTTTTCTTTTTCCAGCTTAGCCACTAGAAAGGTGTCGAAGGATAGCTACTTTAGTGGAGGACCGAAGGTGAGCAGCGTACGAGTAATTGCAGTTAATTTTTCTCTTGAAGACTGTATGGTGACATCCTTTCTTAAAAAAGTTGAAGATTGAATCCCGAGGAATAAAATTAATGTACGTGATTTTAGTTTTTATAATCTGTCTCTGACGAACCACAGCTATAATGGACCTAAAATAAAAATACGCAGGAAAAATTAGTTTCCCAAAATAAAAATCCTAACAGGGGCCCGAGGATTTCGCATCTGACCACATTCAATAGCATTCCGCCGCTCCGGGCATCGACAACCGCCAAAGAATAGTAAACCAGTAAATCCCCGGTTTCTTACAGGACCGAACATCCGCGTACAAAACAGCTACGAACTTGTGGTTATTGTTCAAAAGACTTAATGTGTTAAATATTTCACCTTAAGTATGTCAGCGAGATAAAGTTTAGAAAAAGTTTAAATAGTGTTTAGAATTTCTTGGATGTCTTAAGACCTCTCTCTAACAAACACTGAATGAGTATATTCTGGGTAATTTCCGCTCTATTTCAATAGAAAGCTTGTTTTTCGCGTATCTTCGTGTTTATGATGTCATACCTCCTAGACTGTGCGTAGTACAATGATATAATCTTGCAGGTAGATATAGTGGTACGTCGCTGAAAAATGTGTTGGCAAAACAGTTAATAGCAAGGAAAAGAAATGGATTAAAACGTCATGCCGGATAGGGCAGTTTTGGTACGTAGACAACTAAAATGTAGAAAGCGATAAACAGTTATCCTTTCATCATTTTCTGGCCGGTGTCAGGGAAAAAAATTTCGTAAGCATTTGAAAACATAACTGTCTAAAGTTTTTGCAAGTCACTCGGTACTATCATTCTGAAATACCGGGTAATATGGTCTGGATATTTGCGCGGCGGTGAGTTCGCTGCCTCCAGACAAATATACAGTTTATAACTGTAATATTCTTTGTATTATTTGTATGACATATGGAATTTTCTTTCATTTTTGTATGACATTTGGAAATTTAATTGTTTTTCCTTCTGGAAGTCGTTTGACGTTTGTGGATTTTGAGCCATAAGGTCCGATCACAAGATTCAGTCCATAGTTCGGTTGACACTGCAGTACCTGAATTACGACGTAAGAAGTGTAGTGAGAGCGCAGACAACACATGGTATATTGAGTGACAATGCCGTGAGAAATTGCGCCTGTTTAGTAGCAGGATAATCTGATTGACTGCCACCGCAGGAGCAAGAGCGCCAAATGTATAAGTTTCATTTATTAAAATCTGATAAATCATAATTCGAATTTAATTGTCTGTCATGCTGAATAGTCTCTCAATAGCAAGTTATCATCTACTTATCCCAGATATCAGTTCTATAACACTTTCGTTTAATTATAGATTAACGATATTGAGACGAAGCATTTCGTTCATCTTGAGGTTCTCACCAAATGTTCGCTACGAAGTGAAGCGATTCGGGCTGTCTAATCAGTCGGAAATGATGGCTTCGACTTTTTCTTTTTTTTACTTATCTTGTTTTTTGAGTCATCAGTTTTCTGACTAGCTTGATACGCCCAGCCCCGAATTAATCTCATCTATCCTCTTCGTCTCAGATTAGCTCTTGCAACCTATTCCTCAATGTATTCCAATGTCTGTTTTTCTCTACAGTTTTTACCCGCTACAGCTCCCTCTAGTACCATAGAAGTTATTCCCTGATGTCTTAATACATACAATATCATCCTGTCCCTTCTTCTTATCAGTGTTTTTCATATATTCTTTTTCTCGTCTAGTCCCTGAAGAACCTAATCATTCCTTACATTATCAGTTCACCTAATTGTTAACATTCTTCTGTAGCACCACATCGCAAATGGTTAGATTGTCTTCTTTTCGGTTTTCCCACAGTCCATGTGCTCCAAACGTACATTCTCAGAAACCTTTTCCTTAAATTAAGGCCTATGACTTCTCATGGCCAGAAACGGAATTTTTGCTACTGCTTGTCAGCTTTTGATGTTATCCTTACTCCCTGGTAGCAGAATTATGCTACCGTAACGTTATCTACTTCGTGGTCACCAATCCTGATGTTAAGTTTTTCGCTGTTCTTATACTTCTCACTACTTTCTTCTGTCTTCGATTTACTTTCATTCCATATTCTGTACTAATTAGACCATTCCATTCAATAGATACTCTAATTTTTTTGCCCTTTCACTGAGGATGACAGTGTCATATGCGAATGTTATCACTGATATCCTTACACCTTGAATTTCAATTCCACTCTTGAACCTTTCTTTTATTTCCATCACTGCTTCTTCGATGTAGAGATTGAACATGATAGACATTAAACAATCAGGACGAGAGACTACATCCCTGTCTTACATTCTTTTTGAGTACTTCAATCTTGGTCTTCCACTCTTAATGTTCCCTCTTGGCTCTTGTGCATATTGTACATCACCCGTCTTTCCCTAGAGTTTACGCCAATTTCTCTCAGAATTTCGGATAACTTGCATCGTTTGACATTGTCGAACGATTTTTTCAGGTCGAGAAATCCTATGAACGTGTCTTGATTTTTCTGTAATATTGTTAAGGCTATCAGGCGCAACGTCAGACTTGCCTGTCTGATGCATTTACCTTTCCAAAAGCCAAACACATCGTCATCTACCACACCATCAATTTTCTTTTCCGTTATTGTATATATTATTCTTGTCCCCATCTTGGATGAATGAACTGTTAAGCTGATTATGCGATAATTCTCGCACCTGTCGGCCTTTGCAATCTTCAGAACTGTGAGGATGACGTTTTTCTGAAAGTCAGAAGGCATATCACTAGACTCGTACACCAAAGTGAATAGTCGTTTTATTGCCACTTCTCCCAATGATTTAAGAAATTCTGATGGAATGTTATCTATCTCGTCTGCCTTATTTATTCTTAAGTCTTTCAAAGCTCTTTTAAATTCGGTTTCTAATACTGGAACCGGCCGCGGTGGTCTCGCGGTTCTAGGCGCGCAGTCCGGAACCGTGCGACTGCTACGGTCGCAGGTTCGAATCCTGCCTCGGGCATGGATGTGTGTGATGTCCATAGGTTAGTTAGATTTAAGTCGTTCTAAGTTCTAGGGGACTGATGACCACAGCAGTTGAGTCCCATAGTGCTCAGAGCCATTTGAACCATTTGAACCTAATACTGGACCCCTCTCTCTTCTGTATCACATCCTTTTTATTCTTCCCTCTCATCGAGGCCTTCAATGTACTCTTTCCACCTATACACTCTCTCTTCTGCATTTAACTTAATGTTGCCAACCTTACTTTTAATTTCACCGAAAATTGTTTTAAGTTTTGTATATGCTGCCTTAGCCGTTCCCAAAATCATATATTTTTCGATTTCTTCGCATATTTCATGCAGTCATTTCGTCTTAGCTTCTCTGCACTTACTATTTATTTCATTCCTAAGTGACTTTAATTTCTGCATTCCTGAATTTCCCTGAACATTTTTTTACTTCCTTCATTTACTGATCAATTGAAGTATTTCTTCTATTACCCATAGTTTCTTTGTAGTAACCTTCTTTGTACCAATGTTTTTCTTTCCACCTTGTGTGCTCGGCCTGTTGAGAGATGGCTGTTCCTCTTCAACTGAGCTGTCTAGTGAACTATTCCTTATCACAGTATATATAGCTCCAGACAACTTGAAGTGTTTCTCTTCATTCCTTAGTGCTTCGTATTCAACTGCTTTGTGCATTGATTCTTACTGACTAGGTTCTTAAAGTTCAGCCATCTCTTCCTCATTACTGAATTGTTATCTGCGTCTACATCTAGTCCGGGGAAGTCTCACAATCCAGTATCTGATTTAGGAATCTCTGCCTGACCATGATGTAACCTAACTGAAATCTTCCCGTACCTCCCAGCCTTTTCCAGTTATGGCTCTTCCCATTCCTATTGTGATTCTAGAACAAAGAATTTCCTGTTGCTAGCTGAATTTATTGCAGAACACAATTAGTCTTTCTCCTCTCTCATTTCTAGTATCAAGCCCATATTCTACAGTAATCTTTTCTTCTACTCCTTCCCCTACATTCGCATTCCAGTCCCCCACAACCATAAATTTTCATACTTTCTTTTTAGTGCTGAATTCCCCTTTCAGTATCCTCATATACTTTTTCTATCTTTTCATTTTCGACTTGCGATGTCGCCATGTATACCTGAACTATGGTTGTTGGTTTTGGTTTACTTTAGATTCTGATGAGAAAAACCGTATCACTGAACTGTTCATAGTAACTCACACTCAGCTGTACCTTCTTATTTATAACGAATCGTATTCCCGTTATGCCATTTTCTGCTGCCGTTTATATTATCCTATACTCAGCTGACCATAAATTCCTGTCATCTTTCCGTTTCACTTCACTGACTCCTCACTACATCTAGACTGAGCCTTAGCATTTCCCTTTTCAGAGTTTCTAGGTTCTGTATGTACTACGTTCAAACTTCTGACATTCCATTCCCTGACTCGTAGGACGTTATCCTTTCGTTGGTTACTCAATCTTTTTCTCAGGTTCACCTCCTTCTTGTCAGTCCCCTCCCAGAGACTGGAATGGGGGCTAGCACGTAACCTTTTGCCATTGGAGAGACCATCATGGCACTTTTTCAGTGACAGGCCATACATCCTGTGGATACACATTATGTTTCTTTAATGCAGTGGTTTCCGTTGCCTTCTGCATACCACAGGCGTTGATGGTTGCTCGTTCTTCCGCCTTTAGGTGCAGTTTCACACCCAAAGGGCAAGAGTGAGCCCTTAACCTCTGTCCGCTCTTCCAACCCCTTTGACAAGGCCGTTGTCAGATTTAGGGTGGCTTCTTATGCCGGAAGTCTTCGGCCACCAATGCTAATGATATTTGTTCAGAATTTAAGATGTGGCACGTTTCGAACTCGGGACCACAGACGTTGCGATTACTAAATAAACGCTCTACCCCTAGACTACAGGTTGGATAGTACAGTCCGGCTGACAGGCTGCACAATTAAGACCCCAGACATGCACAATATAAAATTGTATTCAATAACCGCCAATCTGTCTGCATTATAAGTTCTCCACGTTTCTTATTGTGACAGACCTGTTATTGTTTCTAACATGAACTGTGAATTGTGTGCTTTTATAGGCATATGTGTGTAACATTTATTGTTTGCAGTTCTTGCTTTAACTGCAAAGTAATTCGTGGGATGAGTGAACAAAGAAAAGCATCTGACTTTCCAAATTTGGAACTTACCAGATGACACTTCCTCACAGCTTTGCTGATCTATGCATTTGACACATATTGAACACACCCCTCTCTCTGTGTCCACCTCTTCATCCTTCTGTCTCCTTACCTCAACCTTCCCCTCGATCTATCTCCTCCTCCCTTTGTCTGTCTCTTCATCTCCTTCTCTACCTCTTGTCGTACATTTCTCCCAACTCCCTTCTCTAATCGCATCTTCGTCATCCCTCCCTTTGACCATAGCCTGCTCTCCATCTCTCTCACTTCCCCAACTTCATTTTCCATATGCCCATCACCCCTCAACATCTTGCACATACACATCTCCCCCTCATATCCTCTCTCTGCCAATTTTATCCTCCCCTCACTCGGTAGTTCCTTCCTCTATCCATCTGCTCGCAGCCATGTTCATTGGCATGTGTAGCCTATGTGATAAAGGCCTATCAAGTAGGCCAATACTGCTCTTACGACACGCCTATCATGCAGGGCAGGCTACACATCAAGTCCCTGAAGTACTGGCCACCATGCAAAGCAGGTCGATAAAGCAAGCCATGCCTGTAATGCAGAGCATTCTTCGGACTAGGGTGCACAAATTTGTCTCTTGCTACTGATATGTAGGCTGCCCTGCAAAGCAGGTGAACTTTGGTCTAAATACTGTTTTCACACTACATGCCTGTTGCGCAGGGTAGCCTGTACTCCATGCCTCCGCTCCTATTGTATCCAGGAGGTTATAAATTCCATAGTGCTGATACATGTGAAACCTGCTGTTTCTGTGCCAGTTTGGTTGATATCGGTCCAGGAATTTGGGAGAAGATCCCGGACATAGACACATACACTCTGCAGAATGAGATTTTCACTCTGCAGCGGAGTGTGCACTGATATGAAACTTCCTGGCAGATCAAAACTGTGTGGCGGACGGAGACTCGAACTCGGGACCTTGCACTAGCCCACGAAAGGCAACGGTCCCGAGTTCGAGTCTCGGTCCGCCATACAGTTTTGACCTGCCAGGAAGTTTCACATACACTCTGCTTTATATCAGGGCTATTTGGAAAGTAAGAAACGATCGCTCCCGAAATAGAAACCACAGTGAAAATCGAAATTGTTTTACTTGCGACAGTTAGCCACACCTTCCAGCTACTTCTCTATAAATTTGCCGTTCCGACTTAGACATAAGTCGTAGTGTTCAAACAACTTTCCAATGCTCTCCTCATAGAATGCTGCCTCCTATGATTTCCGACAACTTTCTACGCTGGACTGCAGCCCATCATCTCTGCCAGAATGTGGTCTTCATAGCCAGCGGCCAATTTGAGCAGAGATGAAGCTCCGAGTGAGCCAGGTACGGACTGTATGTAGATACAATCGAACACTTCTAATCGAAAACACTACAGAAGCGTCCTCATTGCCACTGTAGCTCTCATGAAGGAGAAACTGCTTTACGGTCACATTATGCGGGTTTGTATGAAAGCAGGCGAAATATCTTGGCAAGCATGCGTACTTGGCAGAAGACATTATTTTCTAGCCACATTTAAGCGATCACTGTGCTCTCAGGATTGAGAAGAGCGACGAGAGGGCCTTATTCATCGCAACAATTAGGCTTACCTCATCTCAAGAACAATGAACTCGGAACCTGAGCGCTACATCTGCATTGGGGTAGGGACATCAGATCTCAGGACAGCGTAGTACTGCAGAATATCAGTGATCAACCTTGGAGAGGCGGAACACATCTAGTCCCTTCGCATATCCTGCATTTGCAGTACAAATGGAGTCCGCCCCCGGTAGCTGAGTGGCCAGCGCTACAGAATGTAGATTCCCGGCTGGGTCGGAGATTTTTTCCTCTCAGGGATTGTGTGTTGTGTTGTCCTAATCGTAATCATTTCATCCCCATCGACGCGCAAGTCGCCGAAGTGGCGTCAAATCGAAAGACTTGCACCCGGCGAAGGTGTACCCGACGGGAGACCCTAGTCACACGACGTATATTTATTTTTTAGTACAAATGGAAACAGTTGGATGTCATTCGTGGTAACACGGAGGAGGGAAAGGAAGCATCAGTTAACTAGGAAAGAAACTAAACTCGCCACATTCGATTAGTTAACTCACAAGGGGACCGCACAAACTTCTCCTCGCCGATTTGATTCATATTGACGTGATCTGTAGGACAGACTAGGACTTCAAAGTACATAAGCAAGGAGACGCAACTTTCAACCGCTTTGAGAAAATCAAGTTTGAAAATTTTAGGTTTACTTATATACTTTGTTGTTCGACGAATTTCGCAGTCGAGCGAGTAGTTCCGCATTGCACGTCGAGCGAGCAGGTTGTTCTTGCTTCTGCCTGTATAGCAGCGCCGCAAGTGTCGAACTTGGGTGAACTCAGTCCTGTGTCTGTGCCGGCCGGTGTCACATCGTCCTTGCCTAGGCGAATTTTGTGTTCGTTTGTTCTCTGGCGGCGGTGTTCACAGCTCGCGTTACGATGCCTGTCAAGTCTCCCAGGAATATTCGTCGGGGTACCGTTCGTTTTAGTTCTAACAAGAGTATGCGGTGTGCGTCTTGTTCATCCAGCCTCTTTAGCAGTTCACGTTTGGTTGGTCCATATGAGTTACATCTGATCAGATACCGCTTACTTTGATTCTGGTTATGTGCATTGTTGTGAAGTTTCAAGATCCTTTGCAAGTAGACGGGCTTCTCTCCCGGGTTAGTTCTCAGGTTGACGTTTACAAAAAATGGTTAAAATGGCTCTGAGCACTATGGGACTTAACGTCTGAGGTCATCAGTCCCCTAGAACTTAGAACTGCTTAAACCTTACTAACCTAAGGACATCACACACATCCATGCCCGAGGCAGGATTCGAACCTGCGGTCATAGCGGTCGCGCGGTTCCTGACTGTAGCGCCTAGAACCGCTCGGCCACTCGGCCGGCTGGTTACGTTTACACATCGTGAAGATACCGTTAGTATATTCCTCCTTGCAAGTGCGGCGAACGAGTATATTTCGGTTGTGGAGCGTAAAATATTCCAGGCGAAGTGGAGGATTCATTTCTTGACGCGTCATTGCTTCCTTTTGGAGTCGTTCGGCATATCCGTCGGGAACGCTGGTTTGCACAACATCGCTTGCAATGCTACCGTGGTATCCGAGCCATAGAAATGTCTGTTCCAAACAAATATTCCTTCACACCTGAATGTTTATGGTTAGCGGAATCATGTTACGTATGCAGGACAAGAAGGAACCTTATTCCCTTGTTATGAAAGTGACCGTCTCAGATTCAATTTGCCGAGTCGCATTACGGTTTTAAAGCCATGCGATGAAAAATTCGTCCGTTGGCATTAGCTAAATTAGTGTCTTTGCAATCTGCTGTCGGTACTCCCCAGCTTTAGAGGAACTGGGGAGACACTGCTCCCCTTTCTGTGCGACTTTCGCCGGCCGGTGTGGCCGAGCGGTTCTAGGCGCTTCAGACTTGAACCGCGCGATCGCTACGGTCGCAGGTTCGAATCCTGCCTCGGGCATGGATGTCTGTGATACCCTCAGGTTAGTTAGGTTTAGGTAGTTCTAAGTTCTAGGCGACTGATGACCTCAGATGTTAAATCCCATAGTGCTCAGAGCCATTTGAACCATTTTTCTGCGCGACTTTCCGTCGTTACCGGGACATACAAATGCGGACCCTGCTGCTGTTAAGGGGCCGGCAACGAAGGCACAGTTTAGACGTCAGTGAACTCAAGGTGGTGAAGATTCTGAATTCACCTTTCCGCAGTCTAGCCTCTCCGTGGAGGTGATGGTGGAGGATGCTTCTTTCTGTGGTTGTGCTTTGATAAACTGATGCTAATAGCGGATCTTGTATCGCGAGGGATGACGGGGATGGTTCTGATGATGTTGAAATGAATGTTTCATCTGTGTCCTCTCCCCCACCCCAAGGAACGTCTGTTACGATAGGTTACGATGATTCAGCTGAAACGTCGTCTGCTGTTCTGCCTTTACAGTATTCTAGTGCAATATCGTCCCTTCCTCATTCTGATACGATGGAGCAATAGATAACTACGGATTCTCTTCCGAGCAGTGTATTTAACTTGTTGTTCTGAGTATTTTCTTATTGATGGTCGTATTAAAAGTTCGATTTGTGCTTACGTGACTTCTAGCAGTAGATTTTGATGCGAAGCACGTGGAAGAAGACAAAACTATCCTGGATCCAGGTTAAACACAGTTTATTTTCATCTTGAAGTAAACGTCTTTGATTTATTCTCTGATAGAAATTAATCACAGATAGAAAATGTCATTCATTATCTGGTTTTATGGTCTTGGGCCTAGCCAACTAAAATGTGCTTTTGGTTGTATTTTAAAACTACTTTTTCGTAGCAAAAAGTGATTTCAATGCTTCCTTTCTCAGCGACCAGAGATGTTATGCTGATAATTAGTATTGGCTGATCACTGAAAATTGGACTATCGCTTAGCGTAATGTTCACTGCGTTAAAATTTTAAAAAAACAGTATCAAGTATTATCACTTCAATGCTGTTCGCTGTCCATATTCTTTATCTGTTAACAATTTCAGCCCCTTTAATTATCTACGAAAATAAGGCCCTCTGTTTCTCTGACTGATTTATCACAGTTACGAAAAACTCGTGACCTTTGGAAACATTCCGACCATACGGCGAATTCACTTTTTAGAATAAACTTGTGAAACACAATTTCAATAATTATGATACATTGTTTCAACTTCCAGCTCACAATTACACATCACATCGAAGCGATTAGTGCAAATGGACAAGGTTCTTACAGAATAGATCCGAACATAGTGAGAGCGAGACACTATCGTCTCTGTTACATATAGGGTAATACGAACAAACGAATTCCAATCTAGAGTTTTCCGACACCTTTACTCTCTTAGGGTTATATTGTATTCCTTCTTTATAACAAAAACCTAAATATTTCATTTAAAGTAACTAAAGTTTATTTTTTATTAAAATTACGTTAAAGGGTGGCTGCAGTAGTCAGATAATGCAAACAGGTTCAGACGCTGCATTGCCTCCCTCTTATTTATTTGATGATGATATTCACTCCCGGTGTAGCGGAGTGGGGATGCTTCCCCCTCCCCCCCCATTCCCCCCCCTCCCCCCCTTCAACGCAGTGGACACTGATGAACCGCACACCCTTCTACTCTTCCACATCAAGAAATGAGGAATTATGTTGTCACGAAGTGTTGTGAAACAACATTTTCAACCGCAGTGTATATCGCCGTGAAATAAAATAAAAAAAAATAGGAAAGGCATTGGCACCTGTAATGGGGAGAACTCATGGATTCAAGTCGTATAACTTTGTAACCTCCCAAAAGTAAAAATATTTATTGCATTCACATTCAGTGTAACCTCCCAACAGTTTATTATTCCGTAACCTCGCAATAATAACGTGACTAACCTCTCAATAAAATTGTGACTCACTTATAACCTTTCAATAAATGACTGTGAATTGAAACTGGTAAATTTTGGACGTCAGCGGTGCTGCGTCATGGCCCTGAAAGATCATTCTGAATAAATTGAAAATTCTTACCTCAATGAAGTAGCCGGATAACGCATATAGAGGGTGAGTCACCTAACATTTCCACTGGATATATTTCGAAAACCACATCAAATACTGACGAATCGATACCACAGACCGAACGTGAGGAGAGGGGCTAGTGTAATTGGTTAATACAAACCATAAAAAAATGCACGGAAGTATGTTTTTTAACACAAACCTAGGTTTTTTTTAAATGGAACCCCGTTAGTTTTGTTAGCACATCTGAATATATAAACAAATACGTAATCAGTGCCGTTTGTTGCTTTGTAAAATGTTAATTACATCCGGAGATATTGTAACCTAAAGTTGACGCTTGAGTACCACTCCTCCGCTGTTCGATCGTGTGTATCGGAGAGCACCGAATTACGTAGGGATCCAAAGGGAGCGGTGATGGACCTTAGGTACAGAAGAGACTGGAACAGCACTTTACGTCCACATGCTAACACCTTTTTCTTGGTCTTTTTCACTGACGCACATGTAAATTACCACGAGGGGTGAGGTACACGTACACACGTGGTTTCCAGTTTCAATTACGTATTGGAATAGAGTGTGTCCCGATATGTCAGGCCAATAGATGTTCAATGTGGTGGCCATCATTTGTTACACACAATTGCAATCTCTGGCGTAATGAATGTCGTACACGCCGCAGTACATCTGGTGTAATGTCGCCGCAGGCTGCCACAATACGTTGTTTCATATCCTCTGGGGTTGTAGGCACATCACGGTACACATTCTCCTTTAACGTACCCCACAGAAAGAAGTCCAGAGGTGTAAGATCAGGAGAACGGGTTGGCCAATTTATGCGTCCTCCACGTCCTATGAAACGCCCGTCGAACGTGTACCTCACCCCTCATGGTAATGTACATGTGCGTCAGTGAAAAAGACCAATAAAAAGGTGTTAGCATGTGGACGTAATGTGCTGTTCCAGTCTCTTCTGTACTTAAGGTCCATCACCGTTCCCTTTGGATCCCTACGTAATTCGGTGCTCTCCGATACACACGATTGAACAGTGGAGGAGCGCTACTCAAGCCTCAACTTTAGGTTACAATATCTCCGGATGTAATTAACATTTTACAATGCAACAAACGGCACTGATTACGCATTTGTTTATATGTTCAGATGTGCTAACAAAACTAACGTGGTTCCATTTAAAAAAACGTAGGTTTGTGTTAAAAAACATACTTCCGTGCATTTTTTTATGGTTTGTATTAACCAATTACACTAGCCCCTCTCCTCACGTTCGGTCTGTGGAATCGGTTCGTCAGTATTTGATGTGGTTTACGAAATATATCCAGCGGTAACGTTAGGTGACTCACCCTGTATATCTGCTTCTATAAGAAATTTTTTTGGCACTGCCCAGTGCAACGCTGGCCGCTAGATTTGTCATGTATAAAGAGAAACAACTGATTTTTCCTTACGAAAATCAAGATGACCGTCGATTGCAGAAATTAGTACTTTCTTTAAATTCAGATGAATGATTGTCAAAATGTTAATTATATGAAAAAGATTACTATTAAAAGATTTTTTTAAACATTTACATGAGACTTGATATAGCAATAGTACAAATTTTGTTGTAACAGACTACATATGCACGCGGCTGCTTTTGCCTTTTCTACATCGCTCAGGCACCGCCATCGCTCGCCACGACCGGCCTCGCGAACTCGATACACCAGACTGCTGGCTACTACTACTACTCCTACCAACACTGCTCGTACTGCAGCCAACACTGCTCTCTGGTCTGAGATTATCTTACAGCTTATATATCACAGGCAGCGCGTGAGCAATCCATCGAAATTACATCTGCTCGAGTGCGCTAGCAATAAATTCCTTATTCATGGACCTCTTACAACTTCTTCTCCGCCATCAGCAGATGTTGTGTAGAGCAAGACCTGTAGCGTAAGTTCTGTTGTAATTCTCTTTTCATGCCTTACATACGTTAACTAATGCAGGCGCATACGTTTCTTACCCTACATGTTAGGAAGATAAGCCCTCCATTGCAGGTTGATGCGTTACGACAGTATATTTACGATTCCCAAGCTGATGTGTGTTTGCAAGAGGTGTTATTTGACAGTTTGTCTCTCTGGGTTTTTTATATTTTATAATGTTGCGCCGGATAGTTGTACTGCCATGGCGGTGCTTTATAGGGACGATATTTCGTTGACAGAATTTGAAACGCTGGATGATGCTCGGGGTATGGTGTCGTTCTTATGATCTCTCCTTGATTTTTCTTTAGGTTCCAATTGGTTCTGGCCTTACATATGGTCGCTCTCGTTTTTATAAGGAATATGCTATTTATTTACTTCGTAAAAGTCCATGAAAAATTTTGAGGCAGGGAAATTTCAACTACGTCTTACCAGTCCTGTGGATCAGATTCCCAGTTACAGCTAATGTCGTGAAATTAATTATATGGTCTCGTCGTTGAGTCTACAGGGTGCTTGGACTGAAGATATCTCACATTTGTGCGATTACAGCTACTTCTAGTAGCCGACTGGATCGTTTGTACTCGTCTGCTTCCATATGTAGCTGGCTTTTGTCAATTGATGCTATTCCTTCCAGCTTGACTGACTCTTAATCACGTCCCGCAGCGGATATATCATTCTGGCCATATTTGGAAGCTAATTATTTTACATCTGGCGGTCCGCTCCCTCGATATATCTTCTCTGCCTTCTGGGGATGGGCAAGCCGTTCCTAAGTGCGTTATCCCTCAGTTATGGAATGGTGCGTTTCCATTGCCAAACCACGGCTTCGAACAGCACACGTGGGCTTTAGTGCTGGTACGAGGTGCATTCAAGTTCTAAGGCCTCCGACTTTTTTTTCTAATTAACTACTCTCCCGAAATCGATGAAACTGGCGTTACTTCTCGACGTAATCGCCCTGCAGACGTACACATTCTTCACAACGCTGACGCCATGATTCTATGGCAGCGGCGAAGGCTTCTTTAGGAGTCTGTTTTGACCACTGGAAAATCGCTGAGGCAATAGCAGCACGGCTGGTGAATGTGCGTCCATGGAGAGTTTCTTTCATTGTTGGAAAAAGCCAAAATTTACTAGGAGCCAGATCAGGTGAGTAGGGAGCATGAGGAATCACTTCAAAGTTGTTATTACGAAGAAACTGTTGCGTAACATTAGCTCGATGTGCGGGTTCGTTCTCTTGGTGAAACAGCACATGCGCAGCCCTTCCCGGACGTTTTTGTTGCAGTGCGGGAAGGAATTTGTTCTTCAAAACATTTTCGTAAGATGCACCTGTTACCGTAGTGCCCTTTGGAACGCAATGGGTAAGGATTACGCCCTCGCTGTCCCAGACCATGGACACCATCATTTTTTCAGCACTGGCGGTTACCCCAAATTTTTTTGGTGGCGGTGAATCTGTGTGCTTCCATTGAGCTGACTGGCGCTTTGTTTCTGGATTGAAAAATGGCATCCACGTATCATCCATTGTCACAACCAACGAAAAGAAAGTCCCATTCATGCTGTCTTTGCGCGTCAACATTGCTTGGCAACATGCCACACGGGCAACCATGTGGTCGTCCGTCAGCATTCGTGGCACCCACCTGGATGACACTTTTAACATTTTCAGGTCGTCATGCAGGATTGTGTGCACAGAACCCACAGAAATGCCAAGTCTGGAGGCGACCTGTTCAACAGTCATTCGGCGATCCCCCAAAACAATTCACTTTTCGATCATGTCGTCAGACCGGCTTATGCGAGCCCGAGGTTGTTTCGGTTTGTTGTCACACGATGTTCTGCCTTCGTTAAACTGTCGCACCCATGAACGCACTTTCGACACCTCCATAGCTCCGTCACCACGTGTCTCCTTCAACTGTCGATGCATTTCAATTGGTTTCACACCACGCAAATTCAGAAAACGAATGATTGCACGCTGTTCAAGTAAGGAAAACGTGGCCATTTTAAGTATTTAAAACAGTTCACCTGCCGTAAAATTTCATCTGCCGTACGGTGCTGCCATCTCTGGGACGTATTGACAATGAACGCGGCCTCATTTTAAAACAATGTGCATGTTTCTATCTCTTTCCAGTCCGGAGAAAAAAAATCGGAGGCCTTAGAACTTGAATGCACCTCGTACAGCGGCTGAAATGAGGAGGACTCGAGAATTTTATTATGCTGTCCTCCGTGACCATTGTTTTTCTAGAGACGTCCCTTTGAGAATGTCGAATGCGTGAAGGCGAAACTCCTGCAACTCAATAGACGACAAGTAGTGTCTTCATTTGCGTTCCCAGCCACGTTCTATTCTCCAGAATGAGCTGGCCATTCTGTATTATCTAATTCGGCTTCGAATATGGTCTCAAAGGACGTGTCAGAGCCGTGCGTGAGTCGTGTTCGCGCCATTTCTTATTTTACATCTTGTTTTTACCGTACTGTCACATCGTTATGTTAATTTTCAATTACTGGTGTCACTGAGATGCTGCGTTGCCTGCCCGTGAGCGGCAGCAGCAGCGTTTATCGATATAGGCCCTGCCGTATTATCCTTGCTGGACTGCTGTTACTTCCCCATCGTCGTGTGTTGTGAGTTAGTTCGGACCTGGCAGTGTTTGAGTTGGCACGCGGCACAAGTTCAGTCGGGCCGCGGCAGCAGTGAGGTCCGGACAGCCATGACTCGTCCGACGGTTGTCGACACACATGATTTGAGTGGGGACGACTTTGGTTGGTCGTCGGTTGTTCGTCTTGCCGGACGACGTGTATTCGGCCGGCTATCGCTTATGGATTGGCTGTGTGTGCCGACTCGTGATTCGTTCCTGTTATTGTACAGTCACTGCCGTTAGCATTGTCTGGTTATTTGTGCAAGTGTTCGTGAAACAGTGTGTGATTTTGATTGACAAGTTATTTGAAATGTTGTCAGCGTACTGGCTCTGAGGAGTCGGTCGGTTGGTGAGGATCAGCCAGGAAATCTCCGCGCGGGGCAGTGGGCCGGGTGCGCTGGCGGTCTCTACACATTGTCGGAGAGTGTGGGAGCTGTTCCTATTGCTACGAGGTTCGTGGCTCACCGACCCAGGACATCAAAGTTGAGTGGTGATTTAATTACCGAAGCCAGTCTATTCACGTTGAGCCACTGATTTTCATGGTTGGCTGTTGGGGGTGTTCCCATGAACAACAGTGAATTTCTCTAAGATGTCTGTCATATTGACCACTGGGGAAGTTAAGGTACGTACAGAGTAGCATTCGTGAATGAAACTGTGACGTTGTAATAGATATTACCCTGCCGCTTATCCTGGGCCACATACCATACAGAAGATTGCAGAGTACAGACACAGATGTAAATCTTCAGTGACGTAAGGACCACTTGAAAATTGTGTCGTCACAATTGCATACTAGTTTAAGCCTCCTACAGACATTACGATTTGTTGGACCCACCATCGAGCCCCACGCGCCGAGTTCCGATAGTGTAAAATGTCAAAGCTAGCTGAACGATTAAATAGTCGGGGTCCCAATTTTGCTTGCTTAAGACGACCGGATCTTCAGATCACGACCATCGCCTCGACTCTCAGCCATTTTTCTGCAGTGTAGTAAACTTAACCTGGAATGCGTATAGACTCACGAAATAATGACGTCAAAACGGCTCACTGCACGGCAAGCATGTACGGAAAGTTTGCATGTAATCCAAAACAAGAATTCTGAATTAGTTAACACGCATAATAAATATTTCGTCAAACAGTTCTGGGTTCGGTATTAAGTAAAATCATCTACACTACTGGCCATTAAAATTGCTACACCAAGAAGAAATGCAGATGATGAACGGGTATTCATTGGACAAATATATTATACTAGAACTGACATGTGATTACATTTTGCCGGCCGCGGTGGCCTTGCGGTTCTAGGCGCTCCAGTCCGGAGCCGCGCTGCTGCTACGGTCGCAGGTTCGAATCCTGCTTCGGGCATGGATGTGTGTGATGTCCTTAGGTTAGTTAGGTTTAAGTAGCTCTAAGTTCTAGGGGACTGATGACCACAGCAGTTGAGTCCCATAGCACTCAGAGCCATTTGAACCATTTTTTTATTACATTTTCACGCAATTTGGGTGCATAGATCCTGAGAAATCAGTACACAGAACAACCACCTCTGGCCATAATAATACGCCTGGGCATTGAGTCAAACAGAGCTTGGATGGCGTGTACAGGTACAGCTGCCCATGCAGCTTCAACACATACCACAGTTCATCAAGAGTAGCGACTGGCGTATTGTGACGAGCCAGTTGCTCGGCCACCATTGACCAGACGTTCTCAGTTGGTGAGAGATCTGGAGAATGTGCTGACCAGGGCAGCAGTCGAACATTTTCTATATCCAGAAAGGCCCGTACAGGACCTGCAACATGCGGTCGTGCATTATCCTGCTGAAATGTAGGGTTTCGCATCTGAAATGTAACGTCTACTGTTCAAAGTGCCCTCAACGCGAACAAGAGGTGACCGAACCGTGTAACCAATGGCACCTCATACCATCACGCCGGGTGATACGCCAGTATGGCGATGACGAATATGCGCTTCCAATGTGCGTTCACCGCGATGTCGGCAAACACGGATGCGACCATCATGATGCTGTAAACAGAACCTGGATTCATCCGAAAAAATGACGTTTTGCCATTCGTGCACCCAGGTTCGTCGTTGAGTACACCATCGCAGGCGCTCCTGTCTGTGATGCAGCGTCAAGGGTAACCGCAGCCGTGGTCTCCGAGCTGATAGTCCATGCTTGTGCAAACGTTGTCGAATTGTGCATGCCGATGGTTGTTGTCTTGCAAACGTCCCCATCTGTTGACTCAGGGATCGAGACGTGGCTGCGGGATCCGTTACAGCCATGCGGATAAGATGCCTGTCATCTCGACTGCTAGTGAGTGATACGAGGCCGTTGGGATCCAGCACGGCGTTCCGTATTACCCTCCTCAACCCACCGATTCCATATTCTGCTAACAGTCACTGGATCTCAACCAACGCGAGCAGCAATGTCACGATACGATAAACCGCAATCGCGATATGCCACAATCCGACCTTTATCAAAGTCGGAAACGTGATGGTATGCATTTCTTCTCCTTACACGGGGCATCACAACAACGTTTCACCAGGCAACGCCGGTCAACTGCTGTTTGTGTATGAGAAATCGGTTGGAAACTTTCCTCATGTCAGCATGTTGTAGATGTCACCACCGGCGCCAACCTTGTGTGAATGCTCTGAAAAGCTAATCATTTGCATATTACAGCATCTTCTTCCTGTCGGTTAAATTTCGCGTCTGTAGCACGTCATCTTCGTAGTGTAGCAATTTTAATGGCCAGTAGTGTATGCACTTATGCTATTTTGTGGGGGGTCTCAGCGAGAAAATATTCCGAGGGGATATGAAATTGTACGCAAAATTTGTTGGAAGCCGTTATTTGCTGTCATTTTCAAATATTGGGTGAAATGATACGGTGGCCGATGTTCAGTGACTAATTTTCGTCTAAAGCCGTGGGCGAGCTCATTCGTTTGTTCGGATGGGGAGGCCGCCAGAGTCTGAAACCTTTCGGCCAGTCAGCCATGACAGAATCAAGACACACGTACCGCAATGGTCCTCAAACGATTTTACAGAATCTATTCGTTAAACTAATTCATTTTTTGCTTTACTTATAGCTCTATATTTTAGGTTCATGATGAATTCCCATCATTTCGTTAATGGCCGTAGTTCTTGTGATATTTTCATGGAAGTAAGACACTACGCGAAGTTCGAAAAAGAATGCAACGAAAAATAGAGGACGGTATGCTTTTGCGTTTGATGCGTGGTAAGTAATACGTTCCTCGTTGCGGAATTTAGCTAACATATCAAATTTTTCTTTAGAGTTGGGTGGAGATCTCTACTTGTGACCCATTTCGAAAAAATTGACCTGATCTACCCCACTCATTTGCGATCGCACCGCGACAGCGGTAAAGCCAAAGTGAAAAATCCACAACATTCCTTATATTTCATAAGCGCTTTGAAGTGGTTCAAATGCCTATGGGACTTAACATCTGAGGTCATCAGTCCCCTAGACTTAGAACTACTTAAACCTAACTAACCTCAGGACATCACACGCATCCATGCCCCAGGCGGGATTCGAACCTGCGACCGTAGCAGCAGCGCGGTTCCGGACCGAAGCGCCTAGAGCCACTCGACCACAGCGGCTGGTAGAAACGGTTTAAGAAAGCGAAATGAGCTTTTGGCAAATGATAGCTCGCAAAAAGGAGAGTATTTTGCCATATGATTATTACGAAAAACTTCGTTAGCTACCGTGTTATTCCACTAACTACAGACTTTCTCGATGAAGGAATGTAATTTTTAAGGGCCACCGATGGCTGGTGAAACGTGAAATGCTATGGGTTTTGGAACAACTTAAAACAAGACATTACACTCTTATTGTCTACAGAGAACGTGCTTTTTCATTAGCTGCTGACCTTACTTTTCCTCAGTTTCTCACTTAAAAAAGTAGTAAGAAATGGTGTTTTTCGAATTACCTTAACCACAGTTTCGACGGATCTAAACCCATCTCTTTCAGAAGAACAGACCACTTCACATTATCGATTTACTCAGTAAAGGCTGTCTCCACATAATTTTATCGGAAACGGTCTGTATGTTCGAATGTAAAAATTAAGATCCGTAGGATCAAAATATACAGGATTTGTGCTGGACATTATTAAGAGAAAGCCGTTTTTCGTTGCGACGGAATCTTTTCACGAAATTCCAATCACCAACTTTCTCCTCCAAATGCGAAAATATTTTGTTGACACGGACCTACATAGTGAGGAACGATCACCACGATAAAATAAGGGAAATCAGTGCTCGTACGGAAAGATATAGGTGTTCATTCTTTCCGCGCGCTATACGAGATTGGAATAATAGTGAATTGTGATGGTGGTTCGATGAACCCTCTGCCAGGCACTTAAATGTGGTTTGCAGAGTATCCATGTAGATGTAGAAGTGCTTGTCACATCAGTAAAAACAATCACTTACAATAACAAACCATGTTAGTAGCTACATTACATATGGACATACATACCATTGCCGATAAAGTCATGTGGAGACAGCTTTTACTGAGTGAACTGCTAATGTGGAGTTGTCTGTCCTTCTGAAGAAGACGGTTTAGATCCGTCGAAACCGTGGTCAAGGGTATTTGAAAACCACCATTCCTTGTAACTGGTTGGCTGTCCTATATTCCTGCTGTCCTGCTCTTCTGTAACTTTTGCCGCAGTGCAGCTGTGTTCAAAATAATAAATCACTGTGTCAGAATTCTCTCGCAATAGCGTCTGTGCGACATGTTAGTGAGATCAGACTGTATAAACTCCGCTGTGGTTCGGCAAAAGAAGTAAATTTTAACATGGAAATGAAGTACGCGAGGGATGGAGTTACGGTATGGAGATGTTTTTGGTGGTTAGGATGTGGTCCCCTTATTGCGTTAAACAAAACGCTAAATGCGGAAGGAGATTAACACGTTTCACAGAATTGGGTATGCTTACAATACAGGATAAGTTTGGAGGTGAAGGCTGTATCAGCATGAAAATACGCCGTCTTATAATGCAGCATTTGTGAGGCAATGGTTTGAATGCAGTGATATTCCTGAAATGGGCTGGTCTGGCCAGAGTCCCAATATGAATCCAATAGAACACCTTTGGGGTGATTTACACGTCGACTACGCTCAGCACTCTAGCGTCCTGCAACATTACCTTCTCTGGTTTCGAGTCTTAAGGAAGAATGGGCTGCCGTTACTTGAGAGACATTTTCACACTTCATTGAAAGTGCCTCCAGCAGAATTCAAGCCGTCGTAAAGGCGAAGGATGGTCACACTCCATGGCTGGAGTTCAATATGGTGTTCGCCCACCCTTAGCCTTGACGAAAGCTTCCACTTTCGCAGGCATAGTTCAGTCAGGTGCTGGAAGGTTTCTTGGGGAATGACAGCCCATTCTTCACGGAGTGCTGCACTGAGGAGAGGTATCGATGTCGATGAGGCCTGGCACGAAGTCGGTGTTCCAAAACATCCCAAAGGTGTTTTATAGGATTCAGGTCAGGACTCTGTACATGCCAGTCCATTACAGGGATGTTATTGTCGTGTAACCACTCTGCCACACGCTGTGCATTATGAACAGGTGCTCGAGCGTGTTGAAAGATGCAATCGCCATCCCCGAATTGCTCTTCAACAGTGGGAAGGAAGAAGGTGCTTAAAACGGCAATGTAGGCCTGTGCTGTGGTGGTGCCATGCAAAACAAAGGGTGCAAGCTCCCTCCATGAAAAACACCACCACGCTGTAACACCACCGCCTCCGAATTTTACTGGTGGCACTACACACGCTTGCAGATGACGTTCGCCAGGCATTCGCCATAACCACACCCTGCCATCCGATCGCCACACTGTGTGCTGTGACTCCATACTCCACACAACCTTTCTTCACTGTTTAGTCATTCAATGTTTCTGCTCCTTATATCAAGCGAGGCGTCGTTTGGCATTTTCGGACGAGATGTGTCGCTTATGAGCAGCCGCTCCACCAAGAAATCCAAGTTTTCTCACCTCCTGCCTAACTGTCACAGTACTTGCAGTAGATCCTGATGCAGTTTGGACTTCCTGTGTGGTGGTCTGCATAGATGTGTGCCTATTACACATTACGACCCTCTTCAACTGTCGCCGATGTCTGTCAGTCAACAGTTAGGTTGGCCTGCACGCTTTTGTGCTGTACGTGTCCCGTCATGTTTCCACTTCACTATCACTTAGGAAAGAGTGAATCTAGGGATGTTTAGGAGTGTAGAAATCTCGCATACACACTTATGACACAAGTGACAGTCAATCACCTGACCGTGTTCGAAATCCGAGAGTTCCGCGGAGCGCCCCATTCTGCTCTCTCACGACATCTAATGACTACTGAGATCGCTGATATGGAGTACCTGGCAGTAGGTGGCAGCACAATGCACCTAATATGAAAAACGTATGTTTTTTGGGGTGTCCAGATATTTTTGATCACACAGTGTATTTCATCAGATGCATTTTTGTGAGAGAACTAGTGCTACTTTCCATTCTGACACGCCAACAAAGAAAAAGGGCAAAATTTATGTCCTATAACAAACAGAATGGTCATGTTTGTGTATCGGAAACAACAGAACTCCCAAAAGATAACCCTGTGGTATACTACATTTGAACGTTTTAATTTCATCTGCTTATTGTTTTGAGCATGGAGTAATACCAACAATAGCTGAAAATGGTGTAATAGCAGTAGGATTCGTTATGAATAGGAAGACAGGGCAGAGAGTGAGTTACTGTGAACAGTTTAGTGATAAGATTGTTCTCGACAGAATCGACAGCAAACCAACGTCGACAACGATAGTTCAGATACACATCACAACGTCGCAAGCCAAAGATGAATAGATAGATGAAGTATATGAGGATATTGAATGGGTAATTCAATACATAAAGAGAGGTGAAAATCTAATAGTCATGGGAGACTGGAATGCGGTTATGGGGATTATGGGAGGATATGGACTTGGTACTAGGAATGAGAGAGGAGAAAGACTAATTGAGCTCTGTAGTAAGTTTCAGCTAGTAATAGCAAATACTCTATTCAAGAATTACAAGAGGAGGATATGTGCTTGGAAAAGGACGGGAGATATGTGAAGATTTCAATTATATTACATCATGATGGTGAGGAAGAGGTTCCGAAATCATATACTGGATTGTAAGGCATATCCAGGAGCAGATATAGATTCAGATCCAATTTAATGGTCATGAAGAATAAGCTGAAGTATAAGAGAATAGTCAGGAAGAATCTGTGCACTTGGAAGTGTGATACGGAAATACTTAGAAATGAAGAGATATGCTTCAAATTCTCTGAGGCTATAGATACTGAGGAACATCTCAGTAGACAGTTCAGTTGAAGAGGGATGGGCATCTCTAAAGAGGGCGACGAAAGAAGTTGCAACGAAAACATAGGTACAAGGAAGTTAGTTGTGGAAAAACTTTGGGTAACAGAGGAAATACTTCAGTTTATCAATGAAAGAAGGAAGTACAAAAATGTTCCGGAAAATTCAGGAATGAAAGAAGTACAAAGTGCTGTGAAGCTAAGGCAAAGTGGCTGCATGAAAAATGTGAATAAATCGAAAAGGAAATGATTGTCCAAAGGAAAAACTCAGGATATAAAAAAAAATTATGACAGCATTCGGTGAAATTAAAAGCAAGGGCGGGAACATTAAGGGTGCAACGGGAATTCCACTGTTAAATGCAGAGGAGAGAGCGAATTGGTGGAAAGGCTTCTATGAGGGGGAAGACTTGTCTGATGACGCAATAGAAAGAAACAGGAGCCGATATAAAAGAGATAGGTGACCTAGTATTGGAACCAAAATTTAAAAGAGCTTTGGAAGACTCAAGATCGAATAAGACAGAAGGGATAGGTAACGTTTTTTGAGTCTTACACCATGGGAAGCCAGGTCCCTGTATCCTCTTTCTACAACACAAACTGCACACATGTATTAACACGGTTCTTTATTCATAAGAATAAGAAGCTACTAATCTTTAAGCAACTTCTTGTGGTACAAGCTCTTCCGTAATAGTTCACAGTAGCTCACTGCTGGTGAAATACAAGTTCCGCACTAAACACTACACTCTCGTAGACGGTAATATAAACTGACACACGCCAACTAGAATAGTAACTAAGCTTGTAATTGAGCTGACTGCGACTGCGACTCTGTCTGTCTGTGACTGACTGGGCCCTCCAGTCCATGGTGGCGATCCACATACTGGCATTCGAAAGGGCGTTGGCGGCTCGTTGCTTGCGAGTCTGTCTTTGTCTTTTCTCCTAATAGGCGAGCTTGATTCAGCGCCTATTATCGATCTTATACAGCCTCTTTGCCGACCGGTGTGCTGGCGATGCCTTGCGCCAGTACAACATTCCATCAGAATTTCTGAAATCATTGACAGAAGTGGGAACAAAATGGCTATTCATGTTGGTGTGTAGAATGTAGCAGTCTGGACACATGTCATCAGACTTTCGAAAAATTATCATCCATGCAATTCCGAAGATTGCAAATGTCGACAAGTATGAAAATTGTCACACAATCAGCTTAAAAGCTCATGCATGCTAGTTGGTGACGAGAATAGTACTCGTATAAAGAAGAACGAAACAGAAAATCGAGGAGGTTTGTGGTTAATGATCAGTTTGGCTTTGGGGAAGGTGAAGGCACAAGAGAGGCAATTCTGACATTGCAGTTGAAAATAGAAGCAACCCAGAAGAAGAATCCTGACTCTATCATTGGATTTTTCTATCTGTAAAAAGCGTTTGACAAAGTAAAATGGCATAATATCTTCAAAATTCCGAGAAAAATGGGGGCAAGGCATAGGTAAGGACAGGTAATATACAATATTTAGAATATACAGTAGGGAAAAATAGTAGTGGAAGACCAAGAAAGAAGAGCTCTTTTTATAAATGGGGTGAGACAGGAATGGAGTCTTTCACGCCTACTGTTCAGTCAAGAAGTACTGATGGAAAAAAAAAAATCTGGAATGGAATTACAATTCAAGGTGAAAGGATGTCAGTGGTAAGATTCGTTGATGATATTGCTATCGTCAGTGATGGTGAAAGTAAAGAATAATTTTAGGATCTGCTAAATAGAATGAACAGTCTAATGAGTACAAAATGGACTGTGAGTAAATAGAAGAAAGACGGAAGTGATGACCAGTAGAAAAAGCGAAAACAGCGCGAAACTCAACGTCAAAATTGGAGAGCAAAAAGTTGATTAAGTTAAGGAATTTTGTTACCTAAGCGGCAAAATAATTGATGATGGACGGTGCAAGAAGGACATAAAAAGCAGACAAGTACTCGGGAAAATGGGTATTCCTGGTCAAGACAAGTCAGAAATGTACTAACATGAAATATGGACTTTAATTTGAGGAAGAAATTTCTGAGAACGTGCTTTTGGAGCACAGTATTGTATGGTGGTGAAACATGGGCTGTTGGAAAAGCGGAACAGAAGAGAATCGAAGCATTTGAAATACGGTGGTACAGAAGAGTGCTGGAAATTAGATGGACTGATAAGGTACTGAATGACGAGTTTATCCGCAGAATCACCGAGAAAAGGAATATACATTGATGAGAAGAAGGATTAAGGTGGTACGACATCTGTTAAGACCTCCGGGAATAATTTCCACGTTGCTAGAGGGAGCTCTAGGGCGTAAAAACCGTAGAGGAAGACAGAGATATGAATACATCCAGTAAATAATTGGGAATATACACTCACCTCATAAATTAAGGATAATTGCAGAATGTGGTGCCACACAACTTGGAACTACACAAAACTGGCGCTAATAGCATAGGCACATAGGGAACACACACTACAGAGATCTGTCACTCCACGGTATTGGTGATAAGTTGAGAAAATGGTCCCGAAACACATGTGCTACAAAACACCACTGAAACCGTCCCGAAACACATGTGCTACAAAACACCACTGTTTCCTGCGCATGTACCCCGACATCAGTATGGGATATGATCACCATGCACACATAAACAGGCCGCACAACGGGTTGGCATATTGTGGATCAGGTGGTCGAGCAGCTGCTGAGGATATAGCCCCTCATTCTTGCACCGGTGCCTTTCGGAGTTACTGAAGTATTAGAGGTTTGAAGACTTGCAGCGATACGTCTACCGAGAGCATCCCAGACGTGCTCCATGGGGTTTAGGTCTGGAGAACAGGCAGGCCTCTCCATTCGCCTGATATATTTTGTTTCAAGGTACACATCCATGATAGCAGCTGGAGGGGGGAGGGTGGGTAGGGGGGGAGCGTGCGTTATCATCCATCAGGAGGAAGGGGGACCCACTGCACCCCTGAAAGGCAGACATAGTGGTGCAAAATGATGCCCCAGTACACCTGACCTGTTACAGTTCGTCAAAGACATGGAGGGGTTCACGTGCACCAATCATAATCCCACCTCACACCATCAAACCACAACCTCCATACAGGTCCCTTTGAAGGACATTAAGGGGTTGCTATCTGGTTCCTGGTTCACGCCGCATGAAAACCCGGCGAGAATAACAGTTCAGACTATACCTGGAATCATCCGTGACCGTAACCTGGGACCACTGTTCCAATGACCACGTCCCATGTTCATGATACCAGGCTTTACGGGCTCTTCTGTGACCAGGGGTCAGTGGAATGCACCTTGCAGGTCTCCAGGCGAATAAACCCTGTCTGTTCAGTCGTTTGTGTGTGTCTGGAGGCAACTGTTCCAGTGGCTGTGGTAAGGTACCGAGCAAGGCTACCTGCAGTACTCCGTGGCCGTCTGCTGCCACTGATGGTGAGATATCGGTCTTCTTATGTTGTTGTACTCTGTGGACGTCCCGTACTGTAGCACCCAGACACATTTCCTGTCTGCTGGAATCGTTGCCATACTCCTGGGATCATACTTTGTGGCACACAGAGGGCTCGTGCTACGACCTGCTGTGTTTGACCAGCCTCCAGTCGCCCTAGTATTCTACCCCTCATAACGTCATCAATATGCGTTCTTTGAGTCATTTTCAACACACAGTCACCATTAGCAGGTCTGAAAACGTCTGCATACTTACTCGCTGCACCGTACTCTGACATGCATCAACACACCTCTGCGTATGTGGACTGCTGCCAGTGCCACCGTGCGACGACCGCAGGTCAAATGCACCGCATGGTCATACCCCGAGGTGATTTACACCTGCAAACCGCCCACCAGAGCGTTCTTTCATGATGTATCAGCATTATCCTTAATTTATGAGCATGTGTGTAGATTGCAAGTGCAGTTCCGTGGTTGACATAGGAGAGGAGCCTTTGGCGGGCCACATCAAACAAGTCAGGGGTCTGATGACTCTAAAAAAAATTGTTGTATCTAAAACTGGGCATGCAGGAGGGAGAAGAGCTGAGACAGAGAAAGAGAAAGGAGGAGAGGGGGGAATGGCAGTTCTTGTGTGCAGGCCTAAAGGAGGCGGCACTCCTCAGACGCCGACTGGCGTGGCAGCGCCGGCCCCGACTCTGCGGCGAGACGTATGAGGCGCTGATGCGCGCTGACGCCTCATCGAACGGCCGCCTGCCTGCACGTCGGAGCGCAAGCCGCTCCGCGCCGCGCTGGGACGCATCGCTGCCACGCGGAAACAGAAACACGAGCGCGACCTGCCGCCTCATCGCTCGCGACAGCTTATTTGCGAACAGGTGGCTCTGCTCTCTGTGCGTTGGCAGTTGAGTGTGACGCTGGCATGTCCTGCGACTCTGCCGGGCGCTGTCGGAGGCTGTGCGAAAGACTGGGAGAGCCCTTGGCACCTGGGTAATAACGCTCGATTCATTATTACGACACCAATAACCAGGCACACTGATAAGCACACCGAATGAAGAAATTAACCTCCTGTGGTGTCACCGCCAGACACCACACTTGCTAGGTGGTAGCTTAAATCGGCCGCGGTCCAATTAGTACATGTCGGACCCGCGTGTCGCCACTGTGTGATCGCAGACCTAGCGCCACCACAAGGCAGGTCTCGAGATACGGACGAGCACTCGCCCAATTGTACGACGACATTGCTAGCGACAATACGGACGAAGCCTTCCTCTCATTTGCCGAGAGACAGTTAGAATAGCCTTCTGCTAAGTCCATGGCTACGACCTAGCAAGGCGCCATTAGCCTTACATAGTTTTAGAGTTCTCGTATAAATGTCTCAAGAAGAACGATCTATACAGCCATTATTAAAAGTTAAGTATAAAGCAGCTACGTACTTTTCTTGCTACCATTCAATAGTTATCCTGTTCCAGAATTCACGCCCGTCTGCGTTAGATAGCGTGCCTATCGGCCCCCTCAAAATAACACTGTGTCGGCACTTCTGTCGACACATCATCTCCCTTCGGGATACTTCTCGCTAACGTCATGTAAAGCCCGTTTTACATCGGCGATATTCTTCCATCACTTCTGTTAACCAAGGATTTTGATGAGTCTACATCTACACCTACATCTACATTTATACTCCGCAAGCCACCCAACGGTATGTGGCGGAGGGCACTTTACGTGCCACTGTCATTACCTCCCTTTCCTGTTCCAGTCGCGCATGGTTCGCGGGAAGAACACTGCCGGAAAGCCTCCGTGCGCGCTCGAATCTCTCTAATTCTGCACTCGCGATCTCCTCGGGAGATATAAGTAGGGGGAAGCAATATATTCGAAACCTCATCCAGAAACGCACGCTTTCGAAACCTGGACAGCAAGCTACACCGCGATGCAGAGCGCCTCTCTTGCAGAGTCTGCCACTTGAGTTTGCTAAACATCTCCGTAACGCTATCACGCTTACCAAATAACCCTGTGACGAAACGCGCCGCTCTTCTTTGGATCTTCCCTATCTCCTCTGTCGACCCAACCTGGTACGGATCCCACACTGATGAACAGTACTCAAGTACAGGTCGAACGAGTGTTTTGTAAGCCACCTCCTTTGTTGATGGACTACATTTTCTAAGGACTCTACCAATGAATCTTAGCCTGGCACCCGCCTTATCAGCAATTAATTTTGTATGATCATTACACTTCAAATAGTTTTGTACGCATACTCCCAGATATTTTACAGATTAACTGCTACCAGTGTTTGTTCCGCTATGATATAATCATACAATAAAGGATCCTGCTTTCTATGCATTCACAATACATTACATTTGTCTATGTTAAGTGTCAGTTGCCACTCCCTCCACCAAGTGCCTATTCGCTGCAGATCTTCCCGCATTTCGCTGGAATTTTGTAATGCAGCAACTTCTCTGTATACTATAGCGATGGTGCGGAACTGTATCGAACGCCTTCCGGAATTCAAGGAAAATGGCAGCTACCTGGGAGCCTGTACCTAATATTTTCTGGGTCTCATGAACAAATAAAGCGAGTTGGGTCTCACTCGATCGCGGTTTCCGGAATGCATGTTGATTCCTACAGAATAGATTCTGGGTTTCCAGAAATGACATGACACGCGAGCAAAAAACATGTTCTAAAATTCTACAACAGATCGATGTTACAGATATAGGCCTATAGTTTTGCGCATCTGCTCGACGACCCTTCTTGAAAACTGGAACTACCTGTGCTCTAAATCCAATCAGTTGGAATCTTCCGTTGCTCTGGAGACTTGCGGTACACGGCTGTTAGAAGGGGGGCAAATTCGTTCGCGTACTCTGTGTAGAATCGAATTGGCATCCCGTCAGGTCCAGTGGACTTTCCTGTGTTGAGTGATTTCAGTTGCTTTTCTATTCCTTGGACACTTATTTCGATGTCAGCCATTTTTTCGTTCGTGCAAGTATTTAGAGAAGGAACTGCAGTGCGGTCTTCCTCTGTGAAACAGCTTAACTATATTACAGGAGGACCTGTTCTGACTACCTGGCACACAGTTTCTAAAAAATAATGCTAAAGTTTTATTCGTAACTCCAGTTACGATTGGACCATCTGCGTACAGCACAATGGCTTAAGTTTACATTTACCATGTCACCACTAAGTGCTCAAATCCTGTCTGTCTGCTTCCTTTTTCAATTTCATCATACAGAATATAGTTAAGTAGTATATGTCGTGCCAAATTATTGAAAACAGTCATTTTCGCCGAAGTAATTTCATTACTACGTGGTGCGACAATAAAATAATGAGACTGATTTTCTTTGCAAGATGTGGCAAACCCTGCAGGCTTGTGTAGGCACAATATCTTAGACCTTGGTCTATAAGCTGCTTCTAGTCCAAGCGGCACATCGATGCAACTGCTCAGTCGTGAGTTGTGCTGTAACAAGTTAACACATGTTTGTGTCTCTGGTCACGGAAATGGAACTGCATGATATTGCGCAACAGTGTGCCATTTCTTTTTGCGATAAATTGGGTGAAAAAGCGACGACAACTTACGGTAAGCTTCAGAAGGCTTTTGGAGGTTATGTCAAGAGCTCAAGTTTTTCGTTGGCATAAAATGTTTAGTGAAGGGAGAACGAATGTTGAAGATGAAGACCACAGTGGACGACCGTCAACCTCGAGGACGGATGTCCACTTGGCCAGGGTGCGTAAACTCGTACGATCTGATCGAAGATTATCCATGAAAATGATTGAATAAGAACTGAACATCAATCGAGAAACGGTTCGTCTAATAATAAGTGAAGATCTTGGTATGAGAAAGATTTGTGCGAAAATGGTCTCCTAAAATCTCACACCACAACAGCGAGAAACACGGAAAGATGTGGCAGCCGATCTGTTAGAGGAAACGGAAATCAATCCAGAATTGTGGAGCCATGTTATCGCTGGAGATGAAAGTTGGTTTTTTCTGTACGATCCAGAGACAAAACGCCAAAGTTCGCAATGGTGCTCAAAGGGATCACCCAGACTAAAAAAATCTCGCATGTCAAAGTCAAAAATGAAATGCATGCTTATGTGCTTCTTTGATTCCAAGGGAATTGTTCATAAATAGTGGGTGCCTCTTCGACAAACAGATAACCAATATTACTACAAAGAAATTTTAGAAAGACTTCTTCGTGTCCGTGCCAGCATTGCTGATAATTGGATTCTGCATCACGATAATGCGCCATCCCATACTGCTCTGTCAGTACAGCAATTTTTAACCTCAAAACAAATTTCAGTACTACCACAGCCAGCTTATTCACCAGATATCGCTCCGTGCCACTTTTTTCTATTTCCATGAGTCAAAACGGCGGCCAAGGGACACCATTTTCAAACAGCACAAGATGTGGAAAAAGCTGTGGCGAGGGTCTTGGAGGGTGTTACAGAAGATGAGTTCCAAAATGTTACCATCAATGGCATAAGCGCTAGAAAAAGTATGTGTAATGAGAAGGGAACTACTGTGAAGGAGACAACACTAAACTTGACTAAAGCGGTAAGCAACATTTTTTTCACATGAGTCTCATTACTTAATGTCGCACCTCGTAAATCAATCGTTACAGCAAACTTTCTTCAGATTTATACTTCATTTGTTACAGAATGTATTAAAGAATCGTTTTACTCGCTGTCATTCCGTGGACACTTGCGTGAAGTATAAAATACATGAGAATGAAAACATCGTTAATCACAGATTTGTATTTGAAATGAACATTTGATGTTTGTTTCCTGTATGTAATTAGGAATAAGGTGACTGACATATATACTGAAAATTACAATTATACAGGGCGTTATAAAAAGGTACGGCCAAACTTTCAGGAAACATTCCTCACACACAAATAAAGAAAAGATGTTATGTGGACATGTGTCCGGAAACGCTTAATTTTCATGTTAGAGCTCATTTTAGTTCGTCAGTATGTACTGTACGTCCTCGATTCACCGCCAGTTGGCCCAATTGAAGGAAGGTAATGTTGACTTCGGTGCTTGTGTTGACATGCGACTCATTGCTATAAAGCACTAGCATCAAGCACATCAGTACGTAGCATCAACAGGTTAGTGTTCATCATGAACGTGGTTTTGCTGTCAGTGCAATGTTTACAAATGCGGAGTTGGCAGATGCTCATTTGATGTATGGATTAGCACGGGGCAATAGCCGTGGCGCGGTACGTTTGTATCGAGACAGATTTCCAGAACGAAGGTGTCCCGACAGGAAGACGTTCGAAGCAATTGATCGGCGTCTTAGGGAGCACGGAATATTCCAGCCTATGACTCGCGACTGCGGAAGACCTAGAACGACGAGGACACGTGCAATGGACGACGCAATTCTTCGTGCAGTTGACGATAACCTTAATGTCAGCGTCAGAGAAGTTGCTGCTGTACAAGATAACGTTACCCACGTCACTGTATGGAGAGTGCTACGGGAGAATCAGTTGTTTCCGTAACATGTACAGCGTGTGCAGGCACTATCAGCAGCTGATTGGCCTCCACGGGTACACTTCTGCGAATGGTTCATCCAACAATGTGTCAATCCTCATTTCAGTGCAAATGTTCTCTTTACGGATGAGGCTTCATTTCAACGTGATCAAATTGTAAATTTTCCCAATCAAAATGTGTGGGCTGGCAAGAATCTGCACGCAATTGTGCAATCACGTCACCAACACAGATTTTCTGTGAACGTTTGGGCTGGCATTGTTGGTGATGTCTTGATTGGGCCCCATGTTCTTCCACCTATGCTCAATGGAGCACGTTATCATGATTTCATACGGGATACTCTACCTGTGCTGCTAGAACATGTGCCTTTACAAGTACGACACAATATGTGGTTCATGCACGATGGAGCTCCTGCACGTTTCAGTCTAAGTTTTCGTTCGCTTCTCAACAACAGATTCGGTGACCGATGGATTGGTAGAGTCCGTGGCCTCCACGCTCTCCTGACCTCAACCCTCTTGACTTTCATTTGTAGGGGCATTTGAAAGCTCTTGTCTACGCAACCCCGGTACCAAATGTAGAGACTCTTCGTGCTCGTATTGTGGACGGCTGTGATACAATACGCCATTCTCCAGGGCTGCATCAGCTGCATCAGCGACAGGGGGTGGATGCATGTATCCTCGCTAACGGAGGACATTTTGAACATTTCCTGCAACAAAGTGTTTGAAGTCACGCTGGTACGTTCTGTTGCTGTGTGTTTCCATTCCATGATTAATGTGATTTGAAGAGAAGCAATAAAATGAGCTAACATGGAAAGTAAGCGTTTCCGGACACATGTCTACATAACAATTTTCTTTCTTTGTGTGTGAGGAATGTTTCCTGAAAGTTTGGCCGTACCTTTTTGTAACACCCTGTATATCTATTAATTAGCTTAAATTTGATGAATTTTACATTTGAAATTATATATGTATTCGAACTGAACGGAAAAAACGAAAGAAATAATGTGCTAAATGCGTCTCAAGCCAGGAATTACCAGTCTCATTCATTATCTGGCATCCGCTTGCCAATTGAAGTGTCTTCTGCATTCTTGGGATTACTTTTCGAGCCTTTTCTGTTCGTCTAAATACGTCTGTGATTAATTTTTAATCAGTCGCGTTTTACGTTACACATAAAAAAACAAGGGAAACAACAAGTTAAGCAGACGTGAGACAAGCACGTGCCTTTAGACTGTTTACCATAAATGAATTATATTACGGAGACAAACCTTCTTGAGAATAGATTTTTAACTGATGATTATTGCTATCTATGATACCATCTGAAACTAACAGTACGGTGTAACAAATCGGTCCGACCCAAAAGGCGTCTCAGAGTTTGCAACAGAATTGCAAGTTACCGTCAGACTCCGACAGCAGTCGCATGGTATCCTTCGGCGCCTTCTGTACCACTAGCGCCCTCTTCTACCACCGTATAGAACAACCGGCCGTAGCCGCACAGCCCACTTACACACTGAGTCTCTGCGCTACTTGACGATATACAGACGCGGGCTAGTCACGTCTCCGACACCATCGTTCGAGGTTTAATTCAGAGAATCTCATCCTTGTTGCTATTAGCTGGAATCTATTTGTCGCTGCATTATTTGTAATGAACCTATAGAGAAGTAAAAGTTAAGCAAGTCTTCTGTTTACTGTGTTAATTTGTTCGCTCATCATTTCTGCTTCTGTTCAGCTTCACCCTCTCCCTGCCCTTGAGTATGAATTCGCACACAACAAAAGAGGTCCCCGATTCCGCCAGGAACTATTATGATATTACATCTGTTGCACTTGAGTGCTTGGATGTACCAGACACCCAAGCACGTTCTATATATGAATGAATCGTAAAAAAAGATTTTGTAAGACACATTTTAAGTCAGTAAAAAATAAGGCTGAAATTGAAATTTCTGCCCTGGTTTATCGCTTTAATGAGTCAACAAAGTGAGCAATTCCATGCACTTAATGGTAATGGAGACGTATAAATGCGAATGCTCCTTATTGCCATACCGTCGCGTCAATTCGACTTAATGCTCTGACTATACAGAACTACACAGTACATACACATCATTACAATGACTTACGCCAACGCCAGATCGTCGTATGACGGCCTGGCCTTTGTTTAACACCACCTACATCGCTCCAGTGCCACATGTGTGCCACTTTAAGGGACTGACTCACGCTATGTCCGGTGAGCGAACATTCGGTGTTGTAAAGAGACAAGGAAATAATCTTGCAAAATTACGTCCAATCGTCTAGAAGATATTTGAAGTGCTGCCTTGATGTGAAATGGATGGAGGAAATACTAGTAGTTGTATTTCTAGCGAAAAAGTTATATAGTCTACTCTGGAAGTTCAATAGTGGTGAATGTTACTGAGCTTGAAAACCTAGTTTTCATAAAATATACGTAAAAAAATAATAGTAAACTGCTCTCGAAAATAGAATTTGCAATCGGTAGCAAATCAAAGATTAGTTGTATCAGCTGTAAGAATGTAATTACAGAACATTTCAATCACTTCTGCTTTCATAGAGCATTCTGTTTCAGGCCCCAGGTAGAGTAACTGCAGTTGCCCTTTAGGAAATTTATCCTGGAGCCGCATCTTTCTTTCAAAAGCTAAGATAAAAATGGAGAAAAAGAACATCCACATTATAGTAAGCAAAACGCGAGCTTCAGTTTGCAGTGTATTAGAAATTACATTGAGACAAATTGAAGAATGGTTCTTTTATAGTCACATCAATTTATAGAAATCATATTCCTATAACAACATATTTCTGTACTATAAAAACGACCTAAAGACGTTATAAAAAGATACCTCTTGCCGAAAATCAAGAATTTCAGTAATATGAGTTCCGTAATCAACACACTACGCAGCGCCCTGCGTCCTTCTCGTAGGACATCTTTTCAGTTTAATGATTTCATCATAATACAGATGACAGCAGTGTGGATTTGGTATTGTAATGGTAGTTGAATTACGTAACCATTACGGCACCTCGCCTCAACCTCTCGATACCTGCAATATTCTACTGTGTTTCTGTAAAATAGTTAACATATTTCTGTGACAACATTCAGATTTGATTTCATTAATGTAGAGGTACTTCGATACAACGATATATATATATATTGCAATGATATTATTCTTATGTGTTTCTTTCTTTTGTCACTATGATCTTTGACGTACTTGTAACTCTGATTTTTGGGCGCATAAGCGGTTATTAGAGAGTCAAGATTTGGTCGTCATGGTAAAAAGACGCAAATTGTAGTCAGTTTATGAAATGTGAACTTTAACAGTGAGGAAGATATTTTCAAGTATGTTTTATACTGTGAAGTAATGTTTTGGATCGAGTTACGTGATATTGCAACAAAAGTAATAAAAAAGAAATGTAACTTAAATTCGGAGTGCTGATTACTTTTTTACATCACCATTGTCCTAATTTGAAAAAAATTGATCTTCAAGAATGGTTTACGAAACACATCTATAAAACTTTTGAAAGTCGCAGAATAGCACCTAGGCCTCTTTGCATCCGAGCTTGGAATCATCACTCCCTAGATTTTCGACGATTGAGCCATGAGTTCACAACGAGACCAGCGTGGGAAACACGAAAAGATGAATGCCTACTTTATCCATTATTTCAAGAAATGACTTTATTAACTGTGCTCTAATGACAACTGCCACATAATATAACTTTGTTGTTGCCAGAAAATGCAATATTTAGCAGGGTGAGCAACACTACAATCATAATTAATTTTTGACCTTTGTTGTGGTAGGTTTGTTAGAGTATCCAGTGCTGCTTTAAGAGCTAGAAGCATTGAACCCTAATATACACAGTTCCTAGCGTATGAAACGTTACCAAGGATAAATAATGTCAAAGCGTGGTATGGTCTTAATACAAGAACTGTTTCGGAAGTCACTCTACTAATTTATTAAGAGTGTGTTCTCTTGCGGAGATGTTTTTGTAAGAGGTTTAAATCAGGAAAGGGCGTCAGAAGTGACTTACTTTCATCCGTAACAGTTGCTGGTGAACTGCGGTGATGACTGTCATTCGCGTCTGTTCTTTTGATTCTGTTGTGTTTAAATTATGTTTGCCAGAAGGACACAATTCATAACAAGGATGCCCTCCCGTGACTGGTCATATGGAAGGTGTATCTCATTCCTGCTGCCTTCGGTTAACAGTGAGACTACCATTGCCCTGACTTACCACCTCTGCCAGAGTTGCACCTGCCTCCAATCTGCTAATGGCTCCCCACCGCAGTTCATCAGTTAAGTGACGCCTCCGCATCATTTGGTGAAGTTCCTTCCCAAAGTGACACTCACAGCATCAACTACTAGCCAGCTCGCAGACATGCTGTCGTTGCCTCGTTCAGGTGAAACATACGAGCTGCAACATCATTTTCTTGGACAACTATTTTGTCGAAATTAGAATCTTGTCTCTAAGAGCTCAGATTATGTATTTTTAGCCTGAATTAAAAGGAAGAAAATGGATAAACAAGAAAAATGGTACGCAAAATATGCCATGAAGTGCTCGTATGATATCAATGGCACTGTTCAGCCTGTACAGAAATTATCAGCGAATGCTTGTGGATTCTACAGAACGGAAGAACTTTTCTCTGAGCAGATTATCTCTTCGTATATGGACTAACTTTTGACATATCGAAGCTACATTGCGACAAATGAAAATTGGTGCCAGACCAGGGCTCGAACGCGGGTTTCCTGCGTATTGTGAGGGGTCGCCTTAACCACTTCGGCTATTCGAGCACACCTCCAGGACTGAACCAAACTTCCACATGTCATAGAGCCCACAGTCCTTACACTCACACATTTGGTGATTCCCACACAAGGGGAGGCAAAAACTTTATTAACATTAAAAACGAAAATACATCCCAATGTTATGCAAAATTACTTTTATTTTGTCAAAAACTGGCTTTCGCAATACGAGAAAATTCCGTTTACAATGGAGTTGGGAGGGCTGGATATAAATTTCTTTGCCCATAATGTAGATATTAGTACAAGAAAACAAGTATTTAGCATTTAAGGAAAAATGTAGCTACTAATACAGTAATCCCTGCAAGCTCCGAGCATCCACACAGCCACAAATATTCAGCTTGCTATGCGGTGGTCCATCTCCTCATATCTGTTTCATTATCCAAATCAGCCTATGAAACGGAACTACAAATCATCAAACAAGCTGCTTCCAGCAATGGGTATAGCTCTGCCGTGATCGATAATATTCTACGAAAAAAGAAAATGAATTAAAATGACACCACTTCTGTACGCTGGCCAATAGCAAAATTCTATATCCTGCAACATTTCAGACAGTCTTGCAAAGAAGTTAGTCTCGAAACTACAGGCCTGCATTTTATAACACCAATAGCATATCAAATTTTGTATTCAATAGTGAAGGCAAAATGCAACCCATGTCATAGTGTAATATATATAAAATCATGTGAAAGCATTGCAAAAATGTGTATATTTGTCAGTCAGGCAGAGCTGTGGCAATTGGGCTACGTGAACGTGAAAGAAGCTGGCGATTAACGAACAAAGATTCGACCTTTACTGATCATGTGATGTAGGATATGAACCTTTCATTCCTGCCAAAAAACGTAATAAATACGACCATAATGGAAATAATGAAAATCGACAAGCACATGACACAGAATGCCAGCAAACTATTAAACGATCAGACTGATTTTCCATTTTCTCCCTTGTTAAATTAACTTTTCCTTGCAAATACTAGATTCAAACTGTAAATTCATTTTATTTTTCATCATTTATTATATGTATCTCCACATGAAACCTCTGTTTACTTCTATTTTTAAGTTACATTAATTACTGTAATATTTTTCTTATGTATCCTATGTAAACACTTTGTCAGTTTTGTATTTTGTGTACAAATAATATCTTTGTATGTCGCACATAATGTGTATCTGTGTTCGCCACTTTCATTTATCACCTGAAGACATCCTGAGAAACCAGAGCCGTTTAGTGATAAAATAAATATAGTTTTGCAGAACATTAGGAAGTGTTTTCCTTTTTAATATTATCTGAGCAGTCCCCTTAGACTGTTTGCACATGACGCTGTAATTTACCGTCTAGTAAAATCATCAGACGATCAATTCGAATTACAAAATGATCTAGAGAGAATTTCAGTATGGTTCGAAAAGTGGCAACTGGCACTAAAAAAGAAAAGTGCGAGGTCATCCACAAGGGTACTAAAAGAAATCCGATAAATTTTGGGAATACGATAAATCACACAAATCTAAGGGCTGTCAATTCGACTAAATACCTAGGAATTACAATTAAGAGCAACTTAAATTGGAAACATCACTTAGATAATATTGTGGGGAAGGCGAAACAAATACTGCGCTTTGTTGGCAGAACACCTAGAAGATACGATAAACCCACAAAAGAGACAGCCTACATTACACTTGTCCGTCCTCTGATGGAATATTGGTGCGCGGTGTGGGATCCTCATCTGGTAGGATTGACGGAGCACATCGAAAAAGTGCAAAGAAGGGCAGCTCGTTTCGTGTTATCGCGCAGTAGGGGTGAGAGTGTCACTGATATGATACGAGAGTTGGGGTGGCAGTCACTGAAACAAAGGCGGTTTTCTTTGCGGCGAGATATACACTCCTGGAAATGGAAAAAAGAACACATTGACACCGGTGTGTCAGACCCACCATACTTGCTCCGGACACTGCGAGAGGGCTGTACAAGTAATGATCACACGCACGGCACAGCGGACACACCAGGAACCGCGGTGTTGGCCGTCGAATGGCGCTAGCTGCGCAGCATTTGTGCACCGCCGCCGTCAGTGTCAGCCAGTTTGCCGTGACATACGGAGCTCCATCGCAGTCTTTAACACTGGTAGCATGCCGCGACAGCGTGGACGTGAACCGTATGTGCAGTTGACGGACTTTGAGCGAGGGGGTATAGTGGGCATGCGGGAGGCCGGGTGGACGTACCGCCGAATTGCTCAACACGTGGGGCGTGAGGTCTCCACAGTACATCGATGTTGTCGCCAGTGGTCGGCGGAAGGTGCACGTGCCCGTCGACCTGGGACCGGACCGCAGCGACGCACGGATGCACGCCAAGACCGTAGGATCCTACGCAGTGCTGTAGGGGACCGCACCGCCACTTCCCAGCAAATTAGGGACACTGTTGCTCCTGGGGTATCGGCGAGGACCCTTCGCAACCGTCTCCATGAAGCTGGGCTACGGTCCCGCACACCGTTAGGCCGTCTTCCGCTCACGCCCCAACATCGTGCAGCCCACCTCCAGTGGTGTCGCGACAGGCGTGAATGGAGGGACGAATGGAGACGTGTCGTCTTCAGCGATGAGAGTCGCTTCTGCCTTGGTGCCAATGATGGTCGTATGCGTGTTTGGCGCCGTGCAGGTGAGCGCCACAATCAGGACTGCATACGAGCGAGGCACACAGGGCCAGCACCCGGCATAATGGTGTGGGGAGCGATCTCCTACACTGGCCGTACACCACTGGTGATCGTCGAGGGGACACTGAATAGTGCACGGTACATCCAAACCGTCATCGAACCCATCGTTCTACCATTCCTAGACCGGCAAGGGAACTTGCTGTTCCAACAGGACAATGCACGTCCGCATGTATCCCGTGCCACCCAACGTGCTCTAGAAGGTGTAAGTCAACTACCCTGGCCAGCAAGATCTCCGGATCTGTCTCCCATTCAGCATGTGTGGGACTGGATGAAGCGTCGTCTCACGCGGTCTGCACGTCCAGCACGAACGCTGGTCCAACTGAGGCGCCAGGTGGAAATGGCATGGCAAGCCGTTCCACAGGACTACATCCAGCATCTCTACGATCGTCTCCATGGGAGAATAGCAGCCTGCATTGCTGCGAAAGGTGGTTATACACTGTACTAGTGCCGACATTGTGCATGCTCTGTTGCCTGTGTCTATGTGCCTGTGGTTCTGTCAGTGTGATCATGTGATGTATCTGACCCCAGGAATGTGTCAATAAAGTTTCCCCTTCCTGGGAAAATGAATTCACGGTGTTCTTATTTCAATTTCCAGGAGTGTATTTACGAAATTTTAATTACCAACTTTCTCTTCCGAATGCGAAAACATTTTGTTGACACCCACCTACGTAGGGAGAAATGATCATAATAATAAAATAAGAGAAATAAGAGCTCGAACGAAAAGATTTTGGTGTTCCTTTTTCCCACGCGCCATTCGAGAGTGGAATGGTGGAGAAGTAGAATGAAAATGGTTCGATGAACGCTCTGCCAGGCACTTAAGCGTGAATTGCATAGTAACCATGTAGATGTAGATGTGCCAAGCACCGATGGAAATTTCAGTAAATGTTAAATAGTTTACTGTCATCGTAGCCCATCGAGGCATTGATACATCAGTGTTGGTTAAAATGTCTCTGTTTATGCAGTGTCTGTACCTTCACATAACAATGTCCTTCTGAAATGCATGCACCGCATTAGATGCATGTCTGAAGGACTTTGCAGTGTGAAGATATACTGTGTAAAAACAGACATTGAAACCACAAGTAACTGATACTTCCGAGTCACTCTGGTGTGGACGTGTGCTACTAAGTGCAAAATTGAGAGACACCCTGGTATTCAATCTAGGAACAGGCCAACCTGGTGTTAACACCTGTCAACACAGCTGTACCGATAAAGCTATCCCTACCAACAGCAACCACACCATAAACTGTTTCCAACAGCATTCCGTCGTTTGTCTCAGACAGTCTTATTTAAGGCAATGCATAACCTTGAAAGGTGGGTGTCCTGGTAAATACACAGGCTACGGTGGAACATGTGTTGACAACTATAAAATACGTCCCCTGAATCAGAAAGAGGCAGGTCGTCTTCTAGCAAGCGATAAGCCTGAAGACTGTGTGGAACACTCTCCATGCAGCTTTCACTGACCGTATCACTTACAACCCATACAGGCGAAACCACACCATAAACCATTTCCAACAGTGTTCTGTCGTTTGTCTCAGACAGGCTTGTTTAAGGGAATGCATAACCTTGAAAGGTGGGTGTGCTGGTACATACACAGGCTATGGTGGAACATATACTGTAGAATGTGTCCTCTGAACCAGAAAGAGGCAGGTCGTGTGCCAGCAAGCGAAACGCCTGAAGACTGTGTGGAACATTCTCCATGCAGCTTTCACTGTCCGTATCACTTAAAACCCATACAGGTCTTATTATCTACGGACTTGCCTGCGCGGCGAAGTTTTTTCGATGGTCTGTCGCTTAGGGCACTACGGTGCAGGAATTTCAGACCCATCTACCTATTCAGAGATGAAACTACTTTAAAGAGGGTTAGCGATCTACCAGCACCAGTCCAGCCTCCATGTGTAGATGTGGATTGTTTGTGATCGCTTTGTAGGACCAGTCACCCACCCACAGTGCCTGACTGATGAGGCATGATTGCGGGTGACCCCATCTCCGCCGCTGGAAGACATACAAGGGGCAATGTGGTTGCTACATGATGGTTGCTCCAGCTCACTTCCACATTCCTGTATGGAGGCATGCGACAACATCAACTCTGGCCAGTGGATTAGATGAGGTGGTCCAATTACATGGTCCGCCCAGTTGCAGGACCTCAACACTTTTAGATGCCTACCTGTGCAGGTACCTGACACATGTCGTGTAATTGAAGCCCATCCCGGATTTGGACCCACTGAAACAAAGCATTCATTCTGTCTGTTGTAACTCACGTTCGTTGTTGTGTAATGTAAGCTAAACTGGACAGGTTTCCAATTTTTAACTTCGTGTGTGCTGTACCGGAGATTTACGTAAAAGCAATCGGCAACCGTTCGGACACGTCGGGCACACGTGCAGCCTACGTGGACCCTGTACACATCAACATCGCGGACTCGCCCTGCCGCAGTAACGGACGGACACCAGGCGACGGTACCAATGCTAGCAGAGGTCGCCACTTCCAAGGAACCTATTCGTGTCCACCATACACTTGACCAAAAAATAGTGCCGCGAGTATTCCGTCACCGGCCGCTATAAGGGTCGGCGCCAGAACTGCACAGGTAAATTCTGCCGGCTTCGATAGCCTCTCGTAGGCTGCGTGCGGGTGCTACTCATCCCATCGTCTTAGGACGCTCTTGGAGAAATCCATTCTAGGGACCGACGCCGCTATATTCAGACTTCATCAATGTCTTCCTTGATGCAATCAAACTGTATCCAGGATAAACTTTTCTGTTCCTATGTTAGTGGAAGAGGCCTGGAGACACTGGAAAGTTTAAGACAGATTGCATACATAGATAGATAGATAGACAGATAGATAGACAGATACTGGAAGGCGGCTGGAGACATTGGAAGGTTGCAGATAGATAATGGTGAGACAGAGATTTTAAATTTGAAGACATTTCCAGGGGCGGATATGGATTATAACCACAATCTGTTGGCTATGATCTGTAGATTAAAACTGATGAAACTGCAAAAAGGTGGGAATTTAAGGTGATGGAACCTGGATAAACTGAAAGAACCAGAGGTTGTAGAGAGTTTCAGAGAGAGCATTAGGGAACGATTAATAAGAATGGGGGAAAGAAATACATTAGAAGAAAAATGGGTTGCTTTGAGAGATGAAATAGTGAAGGCAGCAGAGGATCAAGTAGGTAAAAAGACGAGGGCTAGTAGAGATCTTTAGATAACAGAAGGGATATTGAATTTAATTGATGAGAGGAGAAAATATAAAAATGTAGTAAATGAAGCAGGCAAAAAGGAATACACAAGTCTCGAAAACAAGATCGACAAGAAGTGCAAATTGGCTAAGCAGGGGTAAGATAGGTACTAGGGGTAAGGTAGATACGGCCTACAGGAAAATTAAAGAGACCTTTGGAGAAAAGCCAACCACTTATATGAATATCAAGAGCTCAGATGGAAAACCAGTTCTAAGTAAAGAAGGGAAAGCAGAAAGGTGGAAGGAGTATATAGAGGGTCTATACAAGGGCGATGTACTTGGGAGCAATATTATGGAAATGGAAGAGGAAGCGGAAGGAGATGAAACGGGAGATAAGATACTGCATGAACAATATGATAGAGCAGTTAAAGACCTAAGTCGAAACAAGGCCTCAGGAGTAGATAACATTTGATTAGAACTACTGATAACCTTGGGAGATTCAGCCCTGACAAAACTCTACTGAGCAAGACTCTTTTGAGCAAGACGTATGAGACAGGCGAAATACCCTCAGACTTCAAGAAGAATATAATAATTCCGATCCCAAAGAAAGCAGGTGTTGACTGGTGTGAAAATTACCGAACTATCAGTTTAATAAATCACAGCTGCAAAATAGTAACACGAATTCTTTACAGACGAATGGAAAAACTGATAGAAGGTCAGACGGATTGTAGAAATGTTGGGACAGGTGAGGCAATACTCACCCTAAGAACTGTCTTAGAAGATAGATTAAGGAAAGGCAAACCTACGTTTCTAGCATTCGTAGACTCAGAGAAAGCTTTTGAAAATGTTGATTTGTAATACTCTCTTTCAAATTTTGAAGATGAGAGGGGTAAAATACAGGGAGCGAAAGGCTATTTACAATTTGTACAGAAACCAGATGACAGTGACAAGAGTCGAAGGGCATGAAAGGAAAGCAGTGGTTGGGAAGGGAGTGAGACAAGGTTGTAGCATACCCCCGATGTTATTCAATCTGTATATTGTGCAAGCAGTCAATGAAACAAAAGAAAAATTTGGAGCAGAAATTAAAATCCATGGAGAGGAAATAAAAACTTTGACATTTGCCGGTGACTTTGTAATTGTGTCGGAGACAGCAAAGGACCTGGAAGAGTAGGTGAACGGAATGGACAGTATCTTGAAAAGAGGATATAAGATGATCGGCACCAAAAGTAAAATGAGGATAATGGAATTTAGTCGAATTAAACCAGGCGATGCTGAGGGAATTAGATTAGGAAATAATACACTTAAAATAATAAATGAGTTTTTTCTATTTTGGAAGGAAAATAACTGATGATGGTCGAAGTAGAGACGATATAAAATGTAGATTGGAAACGGCAAGGAAGGCGTTTCTGAAGAAGAAAAATTTGTTAACATCGAGTATAGATTTAAGTGTCAGGAAGTCTCTTCTGAAAGTATTTGTATCGAGTATAACCATGTATGGAATTTAAACATGGATGATAAATAATTTAAACAAGAAGAGAATAGAAGATTTCTAAATGTGGTGCTACAGAAGAATGCTGAAGATTAGATGGGTAGACCTCGTAACTAATGAGGAGGTACTGAATAGATTTGGGGAGAACAGGAGTTTGTGGCACAACTTGACTAGAAGAAGGGATCGGTTGGTAGGACGTGTTCTGAGGCATCAAGTGATCACCAATGTAGTATTGCAGGACAGTGGAGAGTAATAATCGTAGAGGGAGACCAAGAGATGAATACACTAAGCAGATTCAGAAGGATGTAGGCTGCAGAAGCTTGTACAGGATAGAGTAGCATGGAGATCTGCATCTAACCAGTCTCTGGACTGAAGACCACAACAACAACAACAACAACAACAACATCAACAACAACATGTTAGTGTTATTCCCGGCAGCTTCAGTGGACTTATAATATTTTCCATACAATTGTAGTTGTCTATGAAGATCCTAATTGCGTTACTTCGTCAGACTCTGGAATCACCATACTGTAAAGTCTTCATACCTGAGAAACACTGTATTTGTGATTTCGTTATTATCGTCGAAGCAGACGTTAATTTCCTTGATCATTAAACTTTTGTAAACTTTGACACTGTTTTCACTGTGTCGGTGTGAATGACATATCAGTGTGTGTCTGTAAAGTGATGTGAACTTGAACAATGCAAGTGGCTTGGTGGCGTAAATACTATCTGATAAAAAGAAAAGCGAAATGACTGAAATTTTACAACTGTATTGCAATAAACTTTTAGAAAACGTAAAACTGTATTCTATAAAAGCTGTCCCATGAAAGTCGGTATACAGTGCAGTGAACAGTGCTAGAATTGGTGACTTGCAGTTCCAACACACAGCACTGACAGAGTAAATATTCTGCATAAAATTACAAACCGAACTGTGAAAGAATAACTATCCAAAATGCTTCTATGAAAATAACCTGTAAATTAGTGGACGCCAACTGACCAAATAAAATACCAAACATTAAACGATACATACCAAAATGTAACACTGCAGTGTAGGGATAAGACTATCTGCATAAAGAACGAGATCAGGACTGAACTTAAGGTAAGTTGAACTTGATAATAATTTTGTAACTGTGAATTATTCAACGGCGTCCTGATTTTAACTTTAAACTAGCCCTTACAAGTTTTGTGACTTACGTCGTAGCAACGGAAACTTGGTACTGCTTTAAAGTGGTGAAAATAAAATACAACGCAGCATTAAATACGCTAAAGGAAAGAACATCTGCGGCAGTGCAATATAAGGTCTCGCAACTATACTAAGCAGATCATGCTTCAGTTTGAGCCACTGTGCTCCGCGAAGTGCGATGCGGCGACACACAATTACAAAGCAAAGTTTTCGTGAGGAGACTGTGGTCGAAACTCGAAATGACTGAGATGAGACTAGTATTTAGAATTGTTTTATGAACCTCATTCATTAAAAATTACAATAATCTTTACAAAAAGCACTTCTTGCAAAACATGTGACCCCGCCATGAAATTAATTAATAGAATAGTAAAGGTGCGGTGAATCAATAACCCCTCATGCAAGCTAAGTGAGGAGACAACTTTGTTTAATCACGTCTGGACCATCAAACTAACTGACGTGAACCAATAAATAAAAATCATCGAAAATTTGTCTTTCAAAATCTCATCATAAGTCGCACGCGACGAAGCAATGCAGCGACAACGTTACCTGAAAATCTTTATAGTTCTGAAATCAGTCTTACCAAATCATATTCCAAAAAAAGCTACAAACTCTGCACTTGTATCTCTTCGATCCGTTACTTACTTCCAGACCACAAAGTAGCATTATCAACACTCGTCTCCCACCCATACTTCTCACCAAATGCTAGTGGCAACGAAAATGCTACATGCAACCAAAGACCTCATTGCTTTTACTCAGAACCTCTGTGGCGTAACATGTCGCCAAAATGCCTTTAAAATGAACCACAAGAAACTTTTATTTTTGCGGTCACCTGTTTCGGTCAGTTACTGACCATCTTCAGACCTCACACTGTGATGGTAGGCGGGGACGGAGGAAGGAGCAGGCGTTACGCAACTCCACGAACGTCAACTGCCGTGAGCGTAACGCCTGTTCTGTCCTCCGTCGTCGCCTACCATTACGGTATGAGGTCTGAAGATTGTCAGTAACTGACCGAAATAGGTAACCACAAAAAACGAAGGTTTCTTGTGGTCAAGACTTTTTATGTTTATTTCAAAGTATGAAGAAAGACTGCTGCTCTACACGAGAAACGTTCTCCAAAGTTAATGACTATAAGATTCTTGTTTCAAAATTATATAGTGCACAATTATGAAGTATGATATATCGAAAAAAAATAGAGCTCTTATCACTTTCACTAAATTTTGTTGTTGTTGTTGTTCTTGTGGTCTTCAGTCCAGAGACTGGTTTGATGCAGCTCTCCATACTACCCTATCCTGTGCAAGATTCTTCAAGTAAGTACTGCAACTTACATCCTTCTGAGTCTGCTTAGTGTATTCATCTCTTGGTCTCCCTCTACGATTTTTACCCTCCACGCTGCCCTCCAGTACTATGTTGCTGATCCCTTGATACCTCAGAACATGTCCTACCAACCGATCCCTTCTTCTAGTCAAGTTGTGCCACAAATTTCTCTTCCCCCCAATTATATTCAATACCTCCTCATAAGTTATGTGATATACCCATTTACTCCTGATAACGACGTCCTCCTGAGTAGTCCCCGCCCGGAGATCCGAATGGGGGACTATTTTACCTCCGGAATATTTTACCCAAGAGGACGCCATCATAATTTAACCACACACTAAAGCTGAATGCCCACGGGGAAAATACCAGCACAGCAAGACCGTTTTGGATAGTGTTACAAGGCCAGACCAGTCAATCATCCAGACTGTTGCTCGTGCAACTACTGAAAAGGCTGCTGCTCCTCTTCAGGAACCACACGTTTGTCTGGCCTCTCAACAGATACCCCTCCGTTGTGGTTGCACCTATGGTACGGCTATCTGTATCGCTGAGGCACGCAAGCCTCCCCACCAACGGTAAGGTCCATGGTTCATTAGGGGGGGGGGAGAGGGGTTCACTAAATACAAAAAAATAGTAACCTAGTAACCTTACAATATGACGCCATTCAGTTTCAGAATGGCACATCTGAATGTGCGAGTCTGTGGGCGTTGTGTCGTATTCCAGCATACAGGGAGGGGGCCATGTGGAACAATGGTGGTTTATCACAGGACGCCGCGCACTGCAGCAGAGACTCCACGCATTTCCGGTCATATGTCGATGCAACTTTTGTTCCCGTTATCCTCTCAAGAATCATTTCGTGCCGTTTCTGCCCGTTTAGCACAATCACCCTGTATACACACAGGTTGGTACGTAACTCCAATGACAAACTTCCAAAAGTGGTAGTATGGACCAAAAAAGAAAAAAAAAATGTCAACGTCGGAACTTAAATGAGTATTTTCAGAGCTATGAGCACATGTCCATCTTAACTATTATGAAATACATCTCTTCTGCTGAACTGCTCACAGCTCTTACGGTATGCATTTTGGAGCTCATGCCTACTGGATATTCTTTTCATGCTTTTTCCCGTCTTGCCGGAATCTAATGTATGGAAAGCGAAGAGCTTGCAGTAGAAGAGATGTGTTTCACAAATGGTTCAAATGGCTCTGAGCACAATGGGACTTAACATCTGAGGTAATCAGTCCCCTAGAACTACTTAAACCTAACTAACCTAAAGGACATCACACAGATCCATGCCCGAGGCGGGATTCGAACCTGCGACCGTAGCGGTCGCGCGGTTCCAGTGGGTGTAAGAGACTACAATTATGATATGGCAGCAGCGCGGTTCCGGACTGAAGCGTCTAGAACCGCTCGGCCACAACGGCCGGCTGTGTTTCACAATACCACTGAAGAGAACTAGTGCTCATTGCGCTTAAGGGATACATTTTACAGTTCATATTTACTTGACTTTTTTTGTTTTCTTCCTTACTACCACTTCCAACAGTTTGTCGGTGGAGTTCTAGTGCACCCTATAACTTAGTGTAGTACGAGATTTGTTGTATCGCTGTGTTTTGACAGGGAGAGCGAAACACGGACAATAACCAGTACTTCAGTAGCGAGTGAGCAGTCCTGCTGTGTGGTGGTGTCAGTCAGCACGGGCCAGGGTGGCAGTGTTGCTGCAGGAGTACTGGTTATTCTTCGTGTTTTGCTCTCCCTGTAAAAACACAGCGATACAAGAAATATCACATTAGGCTAATTTGGAACTGCCCTATCGAATGGGCTCCGAATATTCCATTTTAATTTTCTTTTTTTTTTTTTTTTTTTTTTTTTTTTTTTGTAATGGGGAACTAAACGTCGCATTCCGTTGACAGTGGGTGTTGCAAGAAAGATGTGATGAGCAGTATCTGGGAGGCTGACTCCGGCTACACATTGTAAAAACGAAGTTGCAAACATCTGCCGAAGCACCATACGAATTGCTCCTGAACACTCTTTGAAGAGACACCTTGAATTTGGCATTCAGAATCTACAGAAAGATGAATCCTGACAAGCGAACTGTCCATCCGATATGTCCTAATCTGACCTAAAACTTTATTGCGGTGGAACACACCAAAAGAAATACAGTGCGAAAATTTTTGCTACTAAGACACACTGCAGGTATTGTTTTAAAAACTTGATATTTGCCAAAATCGTAGCTCGTCACGCGTCTGGAGGTTTGTACACCCTTTCCGTAGCTGTAGCAAATAACGTACGCACAACACGGTGGGCGCATGTCCTTGCTTGACGCCACATCGGTAAACAGATAACACGGCACTACGCCATCGCAAATTGCATAGCGAATTTCAGTTTCCGTTGATAGTTTCTCTGATACAACTGTTCACAGTTACTATTCGCTCGAATTTTCACCTTCTTTAATATCCATAATAAGTAGCAAATTAATGACAGTAATTAGCCACCCCTCATGGACTACTATCTTATCGCTGATGGAGAGTTTTGTGTGTTCAATGATACACTGCATGGGGGCTTAATTAAATATGATTGAAAATATTTTTTTAGTTTTTAGTAGCTGTATGTCCGATTACGCTGTGTCTCGTAATCGGTTGGCCCTGACTAGTATTATTACGCTATCTGACTGCAAAGAAGAACAAGAATGAAATGAAATTTTTCGTTAACACAATTAATTAATTAAGTCCCCAGCAACTATAAAACATACAAAACCCAAGCACAAATGTAATTGTTCTGTGTGTGGGAGTGTGACTCAACACACACATCTGGCACGGTTCTTCTTCAACAAGACAAGAAATTTCAAATACCATTTATATTGACGTGATAAAAGAAAATTACAAATACTACAATTGCGTAAGGAAAGCAGAATTAAACTCTAATACAAGAACACATGCCAGATGCTTTGTTGACTGAACCTGTAATGACGCATTATTTAGGATACTGAAATAAAAACAAACGGAGTTATTACCTCATTTATATTGATGAAAATCATTCTAATCCTTACATTATATCTCAACCAGAACTCTCCAATATCACATCTCAGCAAGCACTGCCTAATAACACATCTCAACAAACACTCTCTGCTACAACATCTCAGCACAAACTACCACGAGACCTCGACAGGCACTGACTGCTACGAGTTCTTAACAGGCACTGACTTCTACGAGCTCTCGACAAGCACTGTGGAGGCGGCTTAATAATACTCTTTGGCGCAATCTCTGGCGCAGTGGCTCAGTGTAGCCACCTTTCATATGCCCCTCCTCCACAGGCCAGAATTTGATGGTATTTTTGCCAGCATTGGTGGTGAAAATACCACCAAATTCGTCCACAAAAATACAGACAAAAATAAAAGATAATATTAATACCTAAATATCACATAATTAGTTAAAACTTTGGCTTTGCACTGACCTTTCAATAACCTAATATATAAAATACAGTAGGCAATACAAATTCTTTTCACACATGTGGCTTTACATAATAGTTTACACAATACACAAAAAATCAGTTTATACAAATGTTCACATAAAATACTTTTAATTATTCAAAAAAAATAGTTGATAATTACAGCCCAGCAATGGTCAACAGGTGCAAACACCAACAAGTGACATCATTTCAGCAGAAACAGTCCATCACTTGCACCCAGCAATGTTGAGAGCAGGTGCAGACCCCGGCAAGTGACATCATTTCAGTAGAAGCAGTTCTAACAGTGGCACCCAGCAATGTTGGGTAGGTGCAGACAGCAACAAGTGACTTCATTTCCATACAAGTAGTCCATCAGTTGCACCTAGCAATGATGAGCAGGTGCAGTCACCAACAAGTGACATCATTTCAGTAGAAGCAGTTCCATCTGTGGCACCCAGTAAAGTTGAAGAGGTACACACAGCAACAAGTCACATTAGTTCAGTAGAAGCAGTCCATCAGTGGCACCCAGCAATGTTGAGTAGGTGCAAACACCGGCAAGTGACATCATTTCAGTAGAAACAGTTCTAACAGTGGCACCCAGCAATGTTGAGTAGGTGCAGACAGCAACAAGTGACTTCATTTCCATACAAGTAGTCCATCAGTTGCACCTAGCAATCATGAGCAGGTGCAGACACCGGCAAGTGACATCATTTCCATAGAAGTAGCTTCATCTGTGCACCCAGTAATGTTGAGCAGGTGCAGACACCAAGAAGTAACATCATTTCAGTAGAAGCAGTCCATCAGTTGCAACTAGCAATGATGAGCAGGTGCAGACACCAACAAGTGACATCATTTCAGCAGAAGCAGTCCATCAGTTGCACCTAGCAATGATGAGCAGGTGCAGACACCAACAAATGACTTCATTTCAGTAGAAGCAATCCATCAGTGGCACCCAGCAATGTTGAGCAGGTGCAGACACCAACAAGTGACATCATTTCAATAGAAGCAGTCCATCAGTTGCACCCAGCAATGTTGAGCAGGTGCACACACCAACAAGTGACATCATTTCAGTAGAAGCAGTCCATCAGTTGCACCCAGCAATGTTGAGCAGGTGCAGACAGCAACAAGTGACTTCATTTCAGTAGAAGCAGTTCCATCTGTGGCACCCAGTAAAGTTGAAGAGGTACACACAGCAACAAGTCACATTAGTTCAGTAGAAGCAGTCCATCAGTGGCACCCAGCAATGTTGAGTAGGTGCAGACAGCAACAAGTGACTTCATTTCCATACAAGTAGTCCATCAGTTACACCTAGCAATCATGAGCAGGTCCAGAGAGCAGTCCGTGATATTCACTATCACTGATCACACTGTTCATCAGAGTATATAAGCACATATTAAACATGTCCTAGTGACACCAATCATGTAGAAAAAGTACAAGTAACAGTCCATAATATTCACTATCCCTGATCACACTGTTCATCAGCAGAAATTAAACATGTCCTAGTGGCACCAATCATGTAGAAAAAGTACAAGTAACAGTCCATAATATTCACTATCCCTGATCACACTGTTCATCAGCAGAAATAAAACATGTCCTAGTGTCACACATTATGTTGAAAAAGTGCAGGTAACAGTTCATAATATTTACCCTCACTAATCAGACAGTTCATGCATGCACAATAGTTTGAATGCACATACAAATGCTTTTACACTAAACATACAAATCATAACAAACACACAAATGATGTCAGATAATTTTCATATTAACTATTACAAATACTCAAATATCAGTAAACCTATAATATTTATGGGTATCAGTGCAAGCCACTACAAACAAATAAAATAATATTTACGAGATAGGTGGGTAGGATTAGGAAAGGAAAACACACAAAACACACTCATTCATCTTTCATCCACATTAAGTACTACTGTGTAAATGAATGGTGTTAACTGTGTAAATGTAATTCTGTCAAAATCTGATGTTCATCATGTGTATCAAGTAGTAGTGGCAGCAACGTCATAGTCATCATGTCAAGACCAATGTTTGCCAAGCCAGATCAAATGTACTGTTGTTGAACAACTGTCAGTGAGCCAAGATATGCAAATACTTCCTCTCTTCAAAAAAAAAAAAAGTATATACTGCTTAGTGATTTAACAAAGTGTGTGTATAGACTATCTTCCTTCTACTTTAGTGTTCTAGTCTGCTATCTTCATCCTCCTTGTTCCATAAGACCAACAAAAAAGATATGCATCTCACTTACTTTACCTCTTATCCACCAAAACTCCAATAATCATCAACTTCACACAATCTCAATAATACCTCAATAATACCTCTTCAATACGTCGATACATATAAACCTTATTGCCAATATATGCTCCTCACTTACTTTACCTCTTATCCACCAAAACTCCAATAATCATCAACTTCGCATAATCTCAATAATACCTCAATAATACCTCTTCAATGCGTCGATACATATAAACCTTATTACCAATATCATTTCACTTCCATAACAACTCTTTCCTTTAGTCAGTCTCCTCGAACAAGTACAGATAAAATCCTAGTGCAAACTTCAGTTCATCATCCCATACAATCTGAAGACACATTGTCCACACACAACCTCTGTGTAGTCCACCTGAACCAAATCTTCTACTCATTATGAATTATAAACAAAAGAAAAGCATACATGACCTCTAACAGACTTAGTTCGAATAACTCTCAGTAATTAAGTACGATTACGGAGTGTGAATAATCATAATATTTCACAGTGTGCACACCACTTCAAGAATTATGGCAAACAGAAGCAAACATGTGGAGTATTTCTTGTGTCAAGTGTCACTTCCTATTTCAATTGCTCACGAAAAATGCAGTGTAATAACTGTCAATGGTCTAAACCTATTTTTGGTATGTCATGTCGTTAGCCTCCTTCCTATTAGCATAAATTTATACAGCTTCCATAAAACCTCAGCTCATGTGACTTCAACGAAGTTCTTTGTACCAATGTCGTTCGTCGAATTATAGCAGTTCATTTTCTTATCTTAAAAATATAAGGCACTGAGCGTAAGCAAAACATGCAATAGCGAGTAAATATACCAGTAGTGAACAGAATGTCAACAAGTGGATGCAGCACAATTCTTACAACGAGGCTCTGCCAAGCGAACAATCTATAATTAACACCATACTGTAACCTAAACTCTATGTTCGTACACTGTACAACAGCATTGCTATATACCAAATTAAAGAGTAGTTGTGACGACAAACAGAAATGTGTAAATATGCAATCCATACGCATAGCAGTAAACATATGTTATCTAACATAATAAACAGGTCATTAGCATCATATCAGCATAAGCAAATAAATGTTCATATGTCATCTTAATAAGTAAACATGAAGGCGCAAGCAGATAAATCACAAAGTATAACTTACATACATATCAGCACAATTAATCAGGTTACAATTATAATTTAAATAAATAAGCACAGCAGGCACATAATAAAAAAAATATAACATCAGTGAAAAAGCAGTGCAGCCAACCGATGCATAATATACACAAGTTACAACCCAGTTCATTAATAATCATTGTCAAATTCAGTTAACGTACGCAAGCACGTCGCTTCACAAGTAAATTCATAGAACATGAGATTAGCACAAAGTATGAATCACGTAATCGCGAGCAGCAAATTACGTCTAAAGTACGTACCTAAGTGGAAATATGTTACCTGAAAAATGAACTCAATTAATAGTTACCCTTTTTAGTTTATTAGTTTCTTCTTCGAAATTACATTCTTCCTGAAAATTTCTCGATAGCAAGTCCTCTTAACGTCGGAGACACACAGAATTTACCTGAAGTTCTTAAATATTTTATAGAACCGTATGCTGAAAAATACTGAATGTTAATAACATAATTCATCAAGTCACTATAGCTTTATACTGAATTTAGTCGGAGAAATTAAACTGTGTATTTGTTTACGGCTGTCAGTGCATTCGCACTGAGCGCTCGATCAGCTGTAGGCGCGTGACGTAGGAAGCAATTGTGTGCGGTCAACGACTGCCTTGTGCGGCGCGCAGACTTGACTGTTGCTTTGAGTATGTGCCGCCGCTAAAACACAGCGCGGTATCCTTGTATTCTCTGCATGTTTACGTAAACTGTTGGTTTCTCGAAAGTATGTCATTCCACAAAAATTTTAACGTTAGATATATGATGTATTCCCATAGAGCGTCGTGATTTAAGAATTTCTACTTCAACAGTGTCATCATATATAATTTTGCGAACTCTATATGGACCGTTATAAAGCAGAAAAAATTTGTGACACAAGCCTTTTCCTTTGTGTGACAAACGGTGGGACTTAATTAACACCTTCTGACCAACTGACAAGATTTTTGAACGACCAGGACGCTTAGCTGATTTCTCTCTTCTAGCAGCCGCAGATGCAATATTTTGCAGAGCCAGGTTGACCAGAATGCCGCAGTTTCCGTGAAGGCGGAAAAGGAACTATTTCAGAAATGCGATTTGTTGGTGCTTTATTTTTTAATGTCAATATAGGCGATAAAGAAGTTGAGTCATTAGAAAGTTCATTCAGAATGTTTTGAAAAATATGAAGATACTGATCCCAAGTTCTGTGATTCCGATGACAATAAAGACGACACAATTTATTGATTTCCTTCATCCATCTCTCTGAAGCGTTAGATTGAGGGTGAAAAAGTGAAATGAAGATTGGTTTAACTTTACGACGCTGTAGAGTACGAAGCCAAATTTTAGAACGAAACTGTGATCCATTATCTGATATAACCTTATCAACATGACCAACTTCTTTAAGAAAATGTTTGATGAAAGCGTTAGATACTGAACGAGCTGTTGCTTTGTGTAAAGGTGTAAAACACACATATTTTGACGTCAACTCCACTGCTACGAAAATGTACGCAAAACCATTAGTAGAACGAACCACTGGACCGAACAAATCAACTGCAGCCATGTCCTTTAATTTCGCTGGAATGATAGGAAAAAACGGTGCTCTGTGAGAAACTGTTGGCGGCTTAGCCTTTTAACGTAGTTTGCATTTGGCCAGAACAGATCGAATACGTTTTTCCATATTACTGAAGTAGCAATTTTCTCGTAATTTATGAAAGCATTTTCTGGGACCAAAGTGCGCATAACTGAAATGCGTATACCAAATCAATTTATTGACTCACTCATCAGGAATACAAACTAACCAAACAGAGCTGTCGACCGATTTTCGTTTAAAAAGAATGTCATTGCGAACTGAATAGCATCTAGTTTCTCTGGATCAGGAAGAATACCTTCTGTAGAAATAATGTGACCGAGAAATTTCACCTGAGAACGACCAAATTCAGATTTTTCTAGGTTCACTGTAATACCAACTCTTGCAAAGATACGTAATAATGAATCCAAACTTTTGTTGTGCTCACTCCCAGAATGTTTAGCAATAAGAATATCGTCAACATATGAAGTAATGTTGTCACGAAGATAAACAGGTAAAATTTCGTTTAAACTACGAATGAATGCTGCTGAAGGTACAATAAGTCCAAATGGTAATTTACGAAATCACTTTTAGGTACAATTAGTCAAATCCGGTTATTGTTTACTTACTCACTAGATAGATTGATAGTCGAAGAGTTGGTTTGACAGATGCAAAGAATAGTGAAAGAGTAGGCAGCGGTGCAGAAAACTAAAAGAGAAATAGCACCACTACAGCTCGGGGCCCTATGCTCGCTACGGCACATATTCGCTTAGAGTAGTGAATCCCCCGAGGACATTAATAGCCGCACATAATTTCAAGTTTGTGACTTAGTGGCACATCTGGCGGAAGTGCGTACGTAAATTGATCTAACGATGCACATGGATGTATGTCATTCTTAGAGTTGCGGAAGATCTTAAATTTCCGAACAGTCAAAAAGTGTTTATAGTCAAAACTTTCGCCTCGTGGCGACAAAGACCTACCGCGTCTGTCCCAGTCCCAATGACGATTATTGTCAAGTTCGCGCGCCTGGCGCTCTCTTGTCGCATCCCGTAAATGAAACAAATTATTTTCTTCAAACCCCTCTGATATCTGCGATTCTAAATTCCTTCTACTGTCCTTTCCTACTATTTCGCCTTCAATTTGTTTGACTTGCTTTCGTAATACCTCAAATTCCCTTTTCACGCGTTCATTAAATTTTCCCTGATTTTCAACATGCTTATTTATGTTCTGATACTCTTCGGTTTCTGCAAATGGTAATGGAGCTGTATCATCCGAATCTCTGTCCCCATGTAAACTAAGATTTGTCAATTTATCTGAAATCTCCTCAACTCTTTCCGATAAGTCACCTATTTGTTCTTTCTGTTTATTTACGTCTTCCGTAAGTGTCTCGACTCGGGTTTCAGTGTTGACACATTTGGTAGTTAGCTGTTCATATTGTTGTGTTAGGTTATTTAATCTGTCATTTGGTACGGATTCCTCGATTCTCTCAAATATTTCTTCCTTATCCTTTGCACGTTGTAAATTTAACTCTGAAAATTTCTGTACTATCACGCGATCTCTTTCTTCCTGTTCTCTATCCTGTTCCCTTTGTCTAATCTCTACTGCAATTAATCTATTATTGTGAGCATTAAAAATCGGTTGTACTTCTTCTCTGATTTCTTTCTTTAATTCATCTTTCATGTTTTTGAAACCTGTCCCTATTCGTGAGTCTAACCGTGTTTCCATTGTTTCCATATCATTTTTTAATTCAGATCGTAAAGTTCCCATCTCTGTTTTAATTGTTCCTATTTGTGATCCCATTGTTCCTATCTCTGTTTTAAATTCAGATCGAAAATTTAATATTACACTCATCAACTGCTCCATATTAACTTGTTCGAAATTCTTTTCGCCCCTAACATTTCCCGCAAAACCAGTTTCCTTCGTCATAGCTGTAAAGCTATCTGTGTTCGATGCTATTCCAGAATCTTCTATCGTTAATGTCGTATTCTGTGAATTTCCTGATTGAGAAAAATTTTGAAATGGTTCCGGACTATTTTCTCGACTGATTAAATTGTTTTCCACTTCATTATTCATGATACTGTTTTCCTCTGTTGGCGAGTTCGCCATGTTAACAATTTCGTCATTCTCACTATCCATAATTTTTGCCTTTTCCATTGATCGCGTAATCATTTACAAAATATACAAAAAATTCGTCACTGTACGAATATTACACACAATGACTCTTTATCTCCAACAATACCATTTACATGAAAAGTTTCCCTCAAACACGATTAATCGAACAATTGAAATAATTGCACTAAATTGTCAAACCTGTAGACAAGACAACAATTTAAATTTTGAAAAATACCATTAGAAGAATAACAATTACCAAATCTACACATGCAATACAGACTACAATTACTAAACTCAAATTACTACAACAATACTACGGTCTACTATTTTTACAATCAGAAGAATTCCAAGGGATGATCCGAAGCAGCGGTCGCCACGTGCATGGGGGCTTAATTAAATATGATTGAAAATATTGTTTTAGTTTTTAGTAGCTGTATGTCCGATTACGCTGTGTCTCGTAATCGGTTGGCCCTGACTAGTATTATTACGCTATCTGACTGCAAAGAACAACAAGAATGAAATGAAATTTTTCGTTAACACAATTAATTAATTAAGTCCCCAGCAACTATAAAACATACAAAACCCAAGCACAAATGTAATTGTTCTGTGTGTGGGAGTGTGACTCAACACACACATCTGGTACGGTTCTTCTTCAACAAGACAAGAAATTTCAAATACCATTTATATTGACGTGATAAAAGAAAATTACAAATACTATAATTGCGTAAGGAAAGCAGAATTAAACTCTAATACAAGAACACATGCCAGATGCTTTGTTGACTGAACCTGTAATGACGCATTATTTAGGATACTGAAATAAAAACAAACGGAGTTATTACCTCATTCATATTGATGAAAATCATTCTAATCCTTACATTATATCTCAATCAGAACTCTCCAATATCACATCTCAGCAAGCACTGCCTAATAGCACATCTCAACAAACACTCTCTGCTACAACATCTCAGCACAAACTACCACTAGACCTCGACAGGCACTGACTGCTACGAGTTCTTAATAGGCACTGACTTCTACGAGCTCTCGACAAGCACTGTGGAGGCGGCTTAATAATACTCTTTGGCGCAATCTCTGGCGCAGTGGCTCAGTGTAGCCACCTTTCAACACTGAGTTATGAAGGTGCAGCTCTGCTCCTGGTAGAGCCACCCATGTCAGACTGGTCAGCTGGTGAGATTCCTGACGATGTATAGTCCCCCTAAGGGGCTTCCGTCTTGGGAGTATGCGAATGACAACCACATGAGCCCTTAGCTTAGTCTGACATTACTTCCACTCACTTGTGTAAGGCTTCTTCTGTTTTCTTTCCTATTGGTCTCCCTTGGCCAAATCTTGCTTTTTCAACCCCAATGGTACTAAGTGTCGAGGCCCGAGGGTATGTTTCATTTTCCTCTTCAGTATCGACATTCATGGGTATCGGGCCTCTGAGAACCGTAGTGAAGGTAGTTCGCCTAGGGCTTTTATCCTCCAGGTACGGGGTTCCTCGGTAAGGTTAGCATCCTACCTAGCGAAAAAAATTCTAAGGCTGCTCGCAACAAAAATAATAAGTGTCGGAATATGACGGATAAAAGTATGGTGAACATGGCTCAGAAAAGAACGAAGAACCGGAAAACAATGTACTTAAGAGTTGCCAAACGGTATATAGCGTCATGGAATATCAAAGAGCAGGAAATAACTATGCAAACTGAATAGCATAAAATAAGGATAAGTGCAGTGACTAAGGTAAAAAGAAAAGACACAGGTACAGTCGTAAGTATCTACAAGCACTTGCAGTAATGGGGAGCCAAATTCACAAGAAATTTAGTAATAACATTACTGATGTTAACTATAGCAATGAAAGGATAATCCAGGTGACGACGAAAATGAATCTATACGTACTTTCTACATACGCATCTGATGTGGGACGACCTAAACAAGAAACAGAACTGTAATTATTATTCCCAAAACGAGAAAAATCTTACTTATGGGAGATGTCAATGGACGTGTTGGTAATTCGATTATTCCAGGCATTAAACAAAGGTTGAATGAAATAGAAATGGAGGAGTCCTTATCCATTACTGCACAGTGAAAGATTTACGTATTGGAAATGTCGTGTGGCTAGGGCCTCCCGTCGGGTAGCCCGTTCGCCTGGTGCAGGTCTTTCGATTTGACGCCACTTCGGCGAGCTGCGCGTCGATGGGGATGAAATGATGATGATTAGGACGACACAACACCCAGTCCCTGAGCGGAGAAAACCTCCGACCCAGCCGGGAATCGAACCCGGGCCCTTAGGATTGACAGTCTGTCACGCTGACCACTCAGTTACCGGGGCGGACATTTACGTATTAATAACACACGCTCGACTATACGCCGCTGCGTAAATACACATGGAGTAATGAAAGAGGCCAGTGCTTTGTTATTGATTACATCATAGCAAATAGACAGCCGTTCATCCAAGTCAAATATTAGACGTGAGAAGATTAACACCAGCCAATGCGCGATCGATTCGTGGGTTGCTGACGTGTAAATCTAACCTGAAACGTAGACCAAAAAATAAAAAAGGTTGAGAGACTGACTGAAAAAAAGATTAAAATAGAAATAATTGAAGATGAGAGTACTAACATGCCGTATTAAAACAGACTAAAGGAAAAATCCTTACAAGGGAACCTCCCCATCGCACCCCCCTCAGATTTAGTTATAAGTTGGCACAGTGGATAGGCCTTGATAAACTGAACACAGATCAATTGAGAAAACAGGAAGAAGTTGTGTGGAACTGTGAAAAAATAAGCAAAATATACAAACTGGGTAGACCATGGGCCACAAAGACAACATTATGGAAACTGGAAGTTCAGGAGCGCCGTGGTCACGCGGTAGCGTGAGCAGCTGTAGAACGAGAGGTCCTTGGTTCAAGTCTTCCCTCGAGTGAAAATTTTACTTTCTTTATTTTTGCATAGTTATTATCTGTCCGTTCGTTCATTGACGTCTCTGATCACTGTAATAAGTTTAGTGTCTGCGTTTCGCGACCGCATCGCAAAACCGTGCGTTTAGTAGATGAAAGGACGTGCCTCTCCAATGGGAACCGAAAACATTTGATCGCAAGGTCATAGGTCAACCGATTCCTCCACAGGAAAAAACATCTGATATATTCTATACGACACTGGTGACGGCATGTGCGTCACATGACAGGAATATGTTGTCGACCCACCTAACTTGTACACTTGGCGAATGGGTAAAAAGATTCTTCTACCTTGCCCGATTTAGGTTTTCTTGTGGATGTGATAATCATTCCCAAAAAGGTGATGAAAAAATAAGAGTTTGTCACATAAACTGGAAATAAAAAATTAAACTTTTTAATCGATGTAAGATTTGAACGAAGGACCTTTCGATCCGCAGCTGCTCACGTTACCACGAGACCACGGCGCTCCTTCGTTCCCATTGTCCTTGATGTTGCTTATCTTGCCATGAACTACTCAGTTTGTACATTTTGCTTATTTTTTCACAGTTCCACACAACTTATTCCTATTTTCTCAATTGATCTGTGCTCAGTTTTTCAAGGCCTATCCACTGTGACAACTTATAACTAAATCTGAGGGGGGTGCGATGGGGAGGTTCCCTTGTTAGTAACTCACGCCTAGACGAATAAGGTTTAGAAGTTAGATGAACTACTCCCAGATCGAATATACAACAGGCTGCACGAGAGGCTTTACTTACGAAAAGGGTAAATGTGATAGGCGGTACTACTACATACAGAAAACCATGGTTTAGTCAAGATGTTGAAGAACTGGTTATTACGAAGAAAAAAGCATTCCCAAAATATAGGGCCAGACAAGGTCAAGATAATTATACGAATATCATTCGCAATAGAGTGAACTCTGATATTCGAAAAGTAAAAGCGGATTATTGGGAGCGAAATACAAAAGATATGGAACGAGATCTTTATGGATCACAAATGGTGGATGCTCCACAAGCGAATGAAGGATAGCAATGGACACATTCATATACAAAATGTTATCAAAATTCAGTGAGAAAATTATTTTCAATTACAGTCTAAGGACGTAAGAAAGGTTAATTGAAACTAGTCACCAAAGCACAAAAAATGACAACCAAATAGACTTTACACTGAAGGAAATATGCAGCGTAATAAAAAACTTAAAAATAGAAAATCTCCAGTGCCAGATGGCATATATAATGGATTACTAAAATATAGGGGCAGGCATTGTATCAATAGCTTGTTGCTTGAAACTTCCTGGCAGATTAAAACTGTGTGCCGGACCGAGACTCGAAGGTAGGGGACGAGGTACTGGCAGAAGTAAAGCTGTGAGGACGGGGCGTGGGTAGCTCAGTTGGTAGAGCACTTGCCCCCCGAAAGGCAAAGGTCCCGAGTTCGAGTCTCGGTCCGGCACAGAGTTTTAATCTGCCAGGAAGTTCCATATCAGCGCACACTCCGCTGCAGGGTGAAAATCTCATTCTAGCTTGTTATTTGGTTAAGGGTGTCATGAAGAAAGGTAAGATTCCGAGGGAACTGAAAGAAAATATTACAAGTGCAGTGGATAAAAAAGGAGATAAGCAAGTATTAGATAATTACCGGGAAATTCCCCTGCTCAATACCATCTTAAAGCTATTAAAATAGCAGACAACCAAGGATTCAGGCAAAACATCGAGCCTACGTATGCTTCGTTGATGAGAGCCGATGAGAGGACTAGAAAAAAAGAATGTAATCCAACTTCATCGAAAGGGAGTATCAATTGGTTTAGTGAAAATAATATATATATAAAGGGTGAGTCACCCAACGGTACCGCTGGGTATATTTCGTAAATCACATCAAATACTGACGAACCGATTCCACAGACCGAACGTGAGGAGAGGGGCTAGTGTAATTGTTTAATACAAACCATACAAAAATGCACGGAAGTATGTTTTTTAACACAAACCTACGTTTTTTTAAATGGAACCACGTTAGTTTTGTTAGCACATCTGAACATATAAACAAATACGTAATCAGTGCCGTTTGTTGCATTGTAAAATGTTAATTACATCCGGAGATATTGTAACCTAAAGTTGACGCTTGAAACCTGCGACGTCCAGTTGCGTGTTGTAACAAACACGGGCCACGGTCGGCGAGCAGCATCTGCAGGGACATGTTTACGATGACGACCGCGGTTACGAGTGTGACTGTAGTGTACTGTTGTGGTTTGGTCTAGCTGTCGCAGTGTCCGCATGTAGCGTTTGCTGCTATTGTTATTCTGCATTCGTCTCCGAACGCAGACCAACTGTAGTACACCGTGTTACCAGACGTCTGTGATAGTGTAGTGTTGTAGGAACTGTGGCCATGGTGTATTCGAACTCTGAAAAGGCGGAGATGATACTCATCTATGGCGAGTGTCGACGAAATGCAGCTGAAGCCTGCAGGGTGTATGCAGAACGGTACCCGGACAGAGAGCATCCAACGTGCCGCACATTGCAAAACATCTACCACAAACTGTATGCAACAGGTATGGTCATAGCACGCAAACGGGTCCGTAACAGGTCCGTCACAGGAGAAGCGGGTGCAGTTGGTGTGTTGGCTGCTGTTGCCATGAACCCACACATGAGTACACGGGACATTGCGAGAGCCGTTGGACTGAGTCAAAGTAGTGTCATGCGCATACTGCATCGTCACCGCTTTCACCCGTTTCATGTGTCGCTACATCAGCAATTACATGGTGATGACTTTAATCATCAAGTGCAATTCTGTCAATGGGCATTAACAGAGAATGCGTTGCAGTTCTACCCGTTTACGGATGAAGCGGGTTTCACAAACCACGGGGCAGTGAATCTACGGAACAAGCATTACTGGTCCGTGGACAATCCTCGCTGGCTCAGACAGTTGGAGCGACAGCGACCGTGGACTGTAAATGTGTGGTGCGGAATCACTGGCGACCACCTCATTGGTCCTCACTTCATTGCAGGGGCCCAAACAGCTGCAACATACATCGCGTTTCTACAGAATGATCTGCCAACGTTGCTCGAAAATGTCCCACTGGAAACGCGTCGACGTATGTGGTATCAGCATGATGGTGCACCTGCACATTCCGCAATTAACACTAGGCTGACCCTTGACAGGATGTTCGACGGGCGTTTCATAGGACGTGGAGGACGCATGAATTGGCCAGCCCGTTCTCCTGATCTTACACCTCTGGACTTCTTTCTGTGGGGTACGTTAAAGGAGAATGTGTACCGTGATGTGCCTACAACCCCAGAGGATATGAAACAACGTATTGTGGCAGCCTGCGTCGACATTACACCAGATGTACTGCGGCGTGTACGACATTCATTACGCCAGAGATTGCAATTGTGTGCAGCAAATGATGGCCACCACATCGAACATCTATTGGCCTGACATGTCGGGACTCACTCTATTCTACTCCGTAACTGAAAACGGAAACCACGTGTGTACGTGTACCTCACCCCCCCATGGTAATGTACATGTGCGTCAGTGAAAAAGACCAATAAGAAGGTGTTAGCATGTGGACGTAATGTGCTGTTCCAGTCTCTTCTGTACCTAAGGTCCATCACCGTTCCCTTTGGATCCCTACGTAATTCAGTGCTCTCCGATACACACGATCGAACAGCGGAGAAGTGGTACTCAAGCGTCAACTTTAGGTTACAATATCTCCGGATGTGCTTAACATTTTGCAATGCAACAAACGGCACTGATTACGTATTTGTTTAGATGTTCAGATGTGCTAACAAAACTAACGTGGTTCCATTTAAAAAAAAGTAGGTCTGTGTTAAAAAACATACTTCCGTGCATTTTTTTATGGTTTGAATTAACCAGTTACACTATCCCCTCTCCTCATGTTCGGTCTGTGTAATCGATTCGTCAGTATTTGGTGTGGTTTACGAAATATATCCAGCGGTAATGTTAGGTGACTCACCCTGTATATATATATATATATATAATAAAACAAGGATTAAAATACATGAGAATTCACAGATGAAATTACACTAGATAAAGGAATTAGGCAAGGGGCTTATTAAGCCCACTTCTGTTCACCTTAATAATGGGCCACATCATTGATGATTTAAGAAAGAAAGTGGGATGTAAACTGGGAAGTAAAGTGATAAATATTATCTGTTATGCTGTACCGATAGCAAATAATGAGGATAATTTATAAACTGGGAAGTAAAGTGATAAATATTATCTGTTATGCTGTACCGATAGCAAATAATGAGGATAATTTACAAAGGTTATTTCACCAATTTAATAAAACAGCTAAACAATAGAACATGCAATTCTCGTCTAAAAAAACAAACAGTACGGTAATATCAAAAGCACCTGTACGATGTATGATTAGAAATAGATGGTGCGCAATTGAACAAGTAATGAGTTTTAATTATTTAGGGGTCATTATCACCAGCTATGAAGACATAAGCGTGGAGGAACAATCACATAACAAAGGCAGCAACGGTAGCCGGATGCTTGCAAAATACTGTATGGACAACAAATTTATGACAACTGAGAAGAAAATGAAAATGTATAACACAGTGGAGCGTTCTATTTGGCACATACGGCAAAAACTAGAACAGAAAAGAAAAATGTAAAACCAAAGTTAACGGCACTGAAAATAAAAGTACTAAGACAGATCTAAGGGGGAACCATGTGGGATAAAAGAACAAATGTGCCGAAAAGCGAACAGTGTAGAATAAAAAATATAAATCAATGGGAGAAAAAGAATTTGGAAAGATCATGTGGAAAGGACGGACCTCACATGACTAACTAAAATTTGTAAACGTGGACGACCGGAAGGGAAACAACAACCTGGACAACCACCCAAGAGATGGAACAGCAGTTGGTCCAGTACATCCACGGAATGAAGCAGATAAAGAGGAGCAATCCTATTCAGAAGAAGGAAAAAAGTAGCAGTTGCCTTTGTGGTATTGCTAAGTGTTAAGAATGGGGATAAAACTGAATAAATTTTCTTTGTGATTTCTTGGTATAAGCTTGCTGACAGGATTTGCCTTTGTGCGGTTTTCAGAGTTTCACAGCAATGTGGAATCCAATTAATGTTTTCAAACTTTGAAAGACGAAATACGAAGATCGCCGTATGCAATCAAAACCCCTTACTTCTCCTGAAGGCCGACATATTTGTTATTTATCAGTTAATTTCTTGGACATTCGTTTGCAGTAATGTCGATATATCGTTAGAAATTGGGTGAACATTCTGAAACAGGAAATAATTCGGACGAATCCATGAATTGCGGTTAAAACGATGATTTTCGTGCTTATTAATGTCCAGAACGAAGATAAAGTAGCTTCCAAGCCCGAAGACAACATATGCATTGATAGCTTTCAGTGAGAAAGGGAAAGCTATGATTTCTTAGTTAACTGAAAGAGAGATTAAAACGCTTATAGTGTACATAATCAGTGTGAAAATCTAGTTTCGTTTAGTAAAATATGAACGTGAATTGTGTAAATGGAAAAAAGATTTATATAAACTATGAAATACGCGCAAAACTGGAACTCGTAAAACTTTGAAAGAAAATATATTGGAGAGGTTTATAACTGCTCATTGAGAGTCAATTCACCATTTCCGAAGGAGGTTGTAACCTCCCCACAAAAATTTTAAATGAAATGACAATACTTAATAGAAATGGTAATGGACATTGCGCTAAGTGTAACCTCTCCACTGAAATTTTAAAGACAGAAATAATAAATGAATCGGAGCCAAACGTAACTTCCCTAGCAATTAAATGTAATGACAATAAAAAAATGAGAATCGCAATCTGACCCAAGTATAAGTTCCTCACGAAAATGATGAAAGTCAATTCAGTGATAAGAAAATCTCAGTGATAATGGTAATTCAATTAAACCGAAATATCGGTCTTTGGCCCTGTGCAAAAATCAGAATTAAATTCTTACCTCATTGTAACTGCTAGTCAAATTTCGGCTCTTATCCTTGCGCACGGCTTGGAGGAACTGCATTGCAAATAATAATATTCTTTTTTTTTTGTAATTTAACTGAAACTTTTCTTTAAGGGAAGTGGAACGAAATCGTTAGTTCAATCAAATAAAATTTTTTTTGTAAAATGCTTTTGAAATCAAAATTATTATTGGGGCACTTGTTGGAGATTAATTACAATAAATAAACTTTACATTATCTGATGATTACCTTAATTAACAATATACCTCATTCAGCATCTTGACCAGTGTTGCCGACAGACTGCATCACACAACCGCACTGGGCTGCTACTACTGACCGACTGCTCTGCATGACGACTACTAGCGTACTCCACGACGACTACTACTGTACTGCACTGCACGACTACTACTAGCTACTGCTCGCAACACTCGCGCGGTCAAGCGCAGACTGACTACGATAATAGGCTCTCTGGTCAAAGATTTTAACGTGCCTCACCATCGCTGCTACGTTACATACGTGTTTCATAACCCTCCACTGGGGGGGCAAAAATTTGGCAGCTATGGTGAGTCATTTGGACTTGCCAAGCGCGGCAAAATTTTTCTTTAATTAATAAACTTCTACAATTTACAGAATATTTAGATGTAGTATATAAATTAAATGTTGTGCACATGCACCGAGTACAAAATATATCAGACAAAGACAGGATGTGAGTACAAAACATAGTAGCAAATCAGAAAACTGTATATACAAATTATTTGACAGATAACAAAGTGCACTGCAAAATTTCTTAACAAATGACATAAGTGCATACGCACAGTATTGAACATACAGAATGAGTACAAATCATAATGAAAAATGAGAAAAGTGCATAGGCACTGAAGTTCAGTAGAAAACATATTAACACCTAACATAAGTGCACATGCACTGTAGTTCAGAACATATCATTAAAATAAAAAATGTATATACAATATAAAAGACAAGAGTGCACATATACTGTACTTCAGAACAAATCGAAAAAATGTCTTTAGCATTTTCGCAATAAATAAACATAATGGCAAAAAAAAAATCATATCGATAAGTGACATAAATGTACTCGCACTGGAGTTCAGCGAATCGAAAAAAATGTATAACCCATGAACATAAATAATGTTAGCAAAAAATGATTTTCACTATGTGACAAGAATTAGGATAGGAAAGGGAAGGATTGCATCATGGTTGTAGCACTTTAGATTGCACACAGCTGTTCTGAAAGTCCATATCTTTCCACAGAAGTACAACACCAAGTGACACAACTTGAAGTTCTTTTCCCATCAGAATTTATCAGTGTAGCCAAGACACTGAACTGTCGTAGTAATGTTCCATGTTCTCATTTTGGCAGTACACTGGGTACACCAAACAGTGGGACCATAATAACGTCTTCATCGCTCACGGTGGTGGACAGCATGTCGTGTCAACACCACGCTCTTACAAGGCACACCAACGTAGAATTAGTGCAAAACCAAATATAGTGCTCCATGATCACTAGGATAAACAGGACAAATGGACATTGCACTAATTCAGGGTAGTTAGCTCATGAGGTGAAGGACTTGAGTCACATAATATTGACAATTACAGTCTTCATTAGTAGTTTGCGGCATTCATAGCCCAGTTATTGAACATTTCTGTACCAAGTATGTAGTATTACAGAAAAATGTTCATTAATTGTTTTACATAGAATCAGTAACCTTCTTTTCCTAGTTACAAAGCATTATTAAATAATCGCATTCTTTTCCAGTTACAAAGTATAGCATGGTAAATAATCATTTGTCATTCCAATATAGTATTAATCATTAGCCTTCTCCTAATTACAAAGCATAGCATCATTTGTCATTTCAATATAGTAAGAATCACATTCTTTTCCAGTTACAAAGCATAATTAAGAATCATTAGCCTTCTTCTAATTACAAAGCATTATGAAACAATCATATTCTTTTCCAGTTACAAAGCATAATTAAGAATCATTAGCCTTCTTCTAATTACAAAGCATTATGAAACAATCACATTCTTTTCCAGTTACATAGTATGGCATAGTTAATTAATTATTTGTCATTCCAATATAGTATTAATTATTAGCCTTCTCCTAATTACAAAGCATTATGAAACAATCACATTCTTTTCCAGTTACAAAGTATGGCATAGGTAATTAATCATTTGTCATTCCAGTACAGTAAGAATCATTAGCCTTCTCCTAATTACAAAGCATTAAAAAATAATCGCATTCTTTTCCAGTTACAAAGTATCAACATTGAAACAAGAGCTAATTAATGACATAATTAATAACAATTCATTGAGTGACATTAATTATTGGCACTCAGTGGCCAGCAAGTATTGAATAGAATAAAACATTGTTCATCATTCAGTATTATTCATATCATTATGAAGTCATTATTAAAAATCAGTTAATTACAGTCATAGCATTAATAATCATGGGCATTATAAGTAGTCTCATTACAATAAACAGTGGCAGTTATTAGCCAGTTACAAAGCATTATTTTATATATATATTTTTTTGTCTCATTAAGAAGTCATTACTCAAGTGACATACTATTCAGAGCTAATCAGTATTACTCAGAACTTTCTCAAACTGGTATCACTATTTGGGACTGGTAATACATTTTTTTTGTTAGCAATGCATTGCATTGGGATCGATAATTAATTGCTGAGGCATAACACTATTTGCTTTTGACCTATTGCTGCAAATGAGGATAGGTAACGTCATTCGTCATGAGTCAGCTGTAGCAAGGTTTTGTAACGAGGCAGTATATGTGATCACATTTATAAATGATAAACACAAATGGGTAAAAAATAAAAGTGCAAGTACTAGAACAGGTATAATAAGTAACAGGTTTAGTAAGTATCATGAAAAGCTTCTCCTGGAAAAAATACAAAATGGATTATTGACCTGAAAGAAGAAACGCACACTATGCTGAAAAGTAGTGAACTTCGAATTAACAGGTAGTGAAATGTGTATAAAAAATGTGTTCCATAGCTGTCCTTTCCAAAACTTTCCGTCATCCTACTATGCAATATAACACCTGCTGTCAAAACAAACTGCAACAAATACTTAAATAACTACATAGCATAAATATATAACTTCAACATTATCCTCATCTGTAAAGAAAAAAAACTTCATTATCAATCACTTCATTATCCATATTATCATAACTTCATTATTATCATCACCTATAAAGAAAAACTTCATTATTCATAATAGCATATTCTTCATCTTATTCATCAACATTCATTATCATCTGCAAAATATCACTTCATTACTCATTATACAACTATTCCTTATCTGTAGCATATTTCATCACTAAAACTAAGGTGTGTAGTTCTGTCTGACAGCCTGCATCAATCACCTTGTGTTCTGAAAGAAAAAATTAGTTAAGACTGCTATTCTACGATGAGTATAGTATATTCTTGTTAATGCCTGCCAATCCTGATCCATTTACTCTTCCTCATAAAATTATTGCATCTTCTTTTGTTTATTCCGTAGGTGAAATTCCCATTTCTGTTGAATTTATTTCTTACACGCATCATTTCTTTCTGAAATTGATGAACAAAGATTAATGTCTTGCATTTAAATCATATACCCACTAGATGACTGGTTTATGGTAACATAATTAACCATACAGCATAACATGACAGAAAACGTAATATGTCAAAGACATTGACAGAGTTCAGATGCAAAAATGTACATAGAATATCACAATGCAGCAGCAAAAAATGTAAAACAGTCATGATCTTGAGATGGCATAAGGCAAAAAGAATGTCAAAGTCGACTGGTGTGTTATATCTTAACTATTTCACAGTGCATATAAACAAAACATGAAAACAATCGTACATAAAAAAAGTGGAAAATGTGCACGGCCTGATGTGTAACGGCAAGAAAAGCGACCTGCTAACCTTACCTTGCCGGGCACTTGCCAAGAAAAAATACGATAATCATCAGTAATTAGTCAGGTGAATATAATTGCATTAGTAAATGGCATCATAGTGTGTTGAATCATACAGTGTCTTCATTCAATAAAGGGTTTAATATTTGAGATATGGTGGTTGCCTTTCGATTTTCTGGTTCTCAAAGTTTCGACGTGTACAACATTGGGGTGAGGGATGCTGCGAATCCGATATGGACCTGCGTATAGAAGTTCAAATTTACTGCACTTACCTTTTAATTTGCTGGATAAATAGTGTGTACGTACTAATATCTTCTGTCCAACGTGAAAGACGCGGCGTGTACAAACCTGTTTTTGTTGTCTTCTCCGGCGCTCTGCGGCACGTTTGATGTTGTTCAGCGCAATATCAATTATTTCGTGGTGTCTTAGTCGACGACATTTAGGGAAGTTTACTAATTCTTTAATTTTGTTTGGTGGTTCAACGTTTTTCAGTATAACAGACGGAGATAGCATAGTGGATTCATTTGGAATGGAATTAATTACATCTTGGAATGAGAGTATGTATGTATCCCAATCAATATGTCTTTTGTGGCAGTATATTCGGCACAGCTTACCAATTTCTTTCATTAATCTTTCACAGGGGTTCGAAGAAGCGTGGTACTTGGATATATAGATTGGAGAAATGTTTCTGGCTCGTACAATGCGTGTCCATACGCTACTACGAAATTGAGATCCATTGTCTGAAATTACTTTCATCACATGCCCTACATGAAATAGAAAATGTTTTACAAATGCTTTCGAAACAGTTTTAGCAGTAGCTTTGCGTAATGGAGTGAAAGTAATAAATTTTGAAGTGAGCTCAACAGCGACAAAGATGTAGCAAAAACCTCTGTTAGTTCTGGGAATCGGACCAAAAATATCTACAGCGGCCATATGTCTTAATTTAACAGGTACAATGGGATATAAAGGAGGAATATGTGAAGTGGTGTCTGATTTAGCTCTCTGGCAAATTTTACAAGACGCTAAAACTCGTCGTATACGTTTCTCCATGTTGGTAAAATAACAGTTCTGCCTCAGTATAAGAAAACACTTTCGTGCTCCGTAATGTGCGTAACTTAAATGAGTGTACCAGATTAATTTGTTAACCAGTTCGTCAGGAATGCATAATAACCAATTGTTGCTGTTAGGATGAGAGCGGCGATACAGAATGTCATTGCGTACAGTGTAGTGGTTCCTAATCGTAACATTTTTCCTATCTTGCCAAAGGTGTTTAATTTCTTTCCACACATTGTCTTTATTTTGCTCCTTTGCTATGTCCTGTAATGACGATGAAATAAAGTTTTCAAATGCAACTTGCTGAATGTACATGACACTGAAATTTGTTTTGCAGAAGTTGGTTGCTACGTCTTGCTGATTGTTGCCGAGAGAACGCGATAGTGCGTCTGCTATAACATTTTGTGTGCCGGGAATGTGAACTATTGTAAAATTAAATTCCTGACGTGAGTAAATTTAGCCGAAAGTAAAAATTGTATCGCTCTGTGGTCTGTGTAAACGGTGGTATGTCTGCCATAAAGAAAGTGCCGAAATCTCGTAAAAGCCCATACAACACATAATGTTTCAAGTTCTGTAACAGAATAATTTCGTTCAGCAGGTGACAAAATGCGACTTGCAAATGCGATGTTTTTGATTACTGTAGACCCATCTTCTTCAATTTCCTGGAAAATATGTACGCCTAAAGCGGTGTTGGAACTGTCAGTGGCAATGGAAAAATGTCTGGTAAGATCTGGGTGCGATAAAAGTGGTGCATTCAACAGAGCATGTTTCAGGTTCATGAATTCAGAGTGTGCTTGCTTATCCCAAGACCAAATAGTGTTTTTACCTGTTAATTGGCATAATCTGGGTGTGTCTAAAGCAGAGTGATGAATAAATTTACGAAAAAAATTAATTAAACCCAAAAAACTGCGTAATTGCTTCTTTGTCGTAGGAACAGTAATGTCACGTAGAGCTTGAAGTTTTTCCGGATCAGGTGCAATGCCTTCTGCTGAAATTACGTGTCCAAGAAATTTTATAGAAGTTTTGCCAAAGTGCGATTTACTAAGATTAACTGTAAGTCCTTGTGCACGAAAAGTTTGCAACAGTTGTTCTAAAATCACATTGTGTTCAGACCAGTTAGCTTCTGCAATAAGAATATCGTCTACGTACGTCGTAATTCTGTCTTTAAGTTCTGTCGGAAGTATAGTGTTCAAACCGCGAATAAAAGCTGCAGAAGAAATAGTTAAGCCGAACGGTAATTTGCGAAATTGATAACAGTCGCCAAAACAGAGAAAAGCTGTATATGTTCTGCAATTTGGATGAAGTTGAATTTGCCAAAATCCCGATTTCAAATCTAGTGTAGAATAAATAGCAGTACCATGAAATTTCTGTAGAAGTTCCTCTAATGTCTGTGGTCGATTAGTTTCATTAATAATAATGTCATTAATGTGACGTGAATCAAGTACAAGGCGAAGTGAGCCATCTTTTTTCTTAACAATATGCAACGGGTTTATGTACGGACTAACTGCTGGTTCAATAATTCCTTGGTCAAGCATATCCTGCAATTCTTTTTTAACTTGTTCTCTGTGAATATATGGAATGGGATAATGCTTTGCTTTAAATGTATCGTGCTGTTTGACTTGAAATTCATACGTAAATCCGGACATAGTACCAGGAATGTTGTCGAAAACTGGAGCTTGCTGTAAAAGAATTTTGTGTAATTGCGTTCGTTCGTCGTCTGTAGTTGCACTGCTATCTTTAACCTTATCAGAAATCAATTGCATTACGTCGTAGTCAGCTTCGTCTGGAGTATTATAGTTGTGTACGTACGTATCCGTGAACAATGTGGGATTACAGTCTATGTTATGTGACGCGGAAATGACCTCTGTGCGATTAATTGTTTGCTCTTCCGCAGATAGTGAGTGCTGAAATTCTATAGCAAATTGTATATTTTCATCCTTTAACATTAAATAAGAATTTTGAAAATCAATAACTGCGTCGTGTTGTACCAGAAAATTCGTACCTAAAATAACGTCTGTTGTCAATAAAGGAACAATCCAAAAATTTGAGTGGAAAGTATGACCTCCAATACAAAATGACAAATGCGTCTGTAATTTAACGTCTACTCCTTTACTCGGTACTGCTCCTTTCACTTTTGTTTTGCCTAAAGGTAATGTCGGATAGGCATTCTCTTTGTTACACTCGTTGAAAGTCTCCTCATTTATTACTGATATAGGTGATCCGGAATCAATTACTGCTGAAAATTTCGATGAACCAATTTTAATTTCGATATCAGGATGTGAAATAGTTTTCTGAACAACTGATCTTTCCTGTAAAAGAGTATCTCGTATGTCGTCAAAAGTAATTACATTTTCACGAACAACATTTTGCGTGTCTAAAGTAGTGCTTGTATTATTGGAAGATGCGTCCTGTACAGTATCTAGTCAGATTCTATCTGACGTGTTATTATTATTAGGAGGATGTTGTGGCATTTCGACTATTTGAACTGTCCTATTACTTCTTCCAGACGTGTTACGCTCTGGATGGTACCTACTGTCGGGTTCATTCATGAGAATATGTTCTTGCGTATGATTTTGCTGTTGGTGAGACCGACTGTTATTATATGTACGCTGGTAATTGTGCTCATCGTTTTTACGTCTGTCGTAATAGTCATTCCTATACGGTGTATTGCGATGGGAATTGAAATACTGTCTTCTTTGTACATAGTTGTTTCCTTGCTCCCGTGCGTTACTATTTGTTGGATCTTGAACTATACGAGCACGCGGCGGAACATTAAAGCCTGGTTGACCTTGTGCATTCCATTGTTGGTTAGGTATGCTAATCGGCTGGTTTTGATGTTGTTGTTGTGAAACACCTCTATTGTTACTAAAGTGTGATTCCTGTTGCTGAAAATTTTGACGATATTGATAATTAGAATTTTGTCTGTTACCAAAGTTCTGGTAGTTGTCGTTTCTAAAGCGTCTGTTAACTTTTCTATTGAAATTACGTGTCTGATCATAATTGCAGTACTTTTGTTGACCTTGGTTGTTACACGAAAAGTTTTTGTTTACAAAAGAATAATCAGATTGCTGTACTTCCAAGAGCTGTAAAAGATCTCTGAATGCTGAAATGTTTTCTTTTTGCTGCCCCGTTACAAGTGACACTCGTAATGAACGTGGTAATTTGGAAATGCATAATTGTATAAGTGCGGATTCACTGTACGGTTCACTTAGGTACTGGTTTTGTTGGACCATATGCTCAAAAAATTGCGTCACACTCGGAAAATTTGAGTTCTCGTAATTCGGCAAACTAATTAACTGATCTTTAATTCCGCGCTGTGTCGTCTTCGACCAATACGCAGATAGAAAAGCATTCTGAAATTCCTCTACTGAGTAGCATTGCCTCGCGATCGGTCTCATACGAGTTGCCGGTTCGCCTTCCAAAAAACTGCAAATAAATTCAAGTTTATGTGTTACAGGCCAAGTCGGTGGAAAAGCAAAGCTAAACTGTTGTATCCAATCCAGTGGGTGAATCTGCGTTCTACCGTTTTTAAAAACTTTAAACTTTCTCACTGACAGAAAATGTTTGTAATCAAAATTATCGTCTCTGTGTGATGGAACAGGTTCAGGATTGTAAGAGAATCTATTGAACTGTGGTTGTTCGGCATCTAAGTCCCGTACTCTCTGTAGATTACCCAAATTATACGCGTTGCGCGAGTCTGACAGATGTTCGCGAAGTGGCGTCTGCTGTGATGTGTTATTAACTGAAATATTTTTCATCTCTGTTACTTCTTGTTGTAAACCCGACAATTTTCTACGCAACGTGTTGTTAGACGAATCGATCTCATTAATTGTCTGCTGTAAATTTTGAAATTCAGGTGTTTGGTTAAATGAAATCGGTGCAGTATCGTCTGATTTATTATCATTATTACTTTCAATAGCATCAATACGACTGGCTAATTCATCATATTTTTCAGTCAGTATTTTTGCCTGTTCATCAGTTTTAGTGTCAGTGGCATTAATCTGTTTTTGCAATTTACGCGTAGTTTCATTCAGTTTTTTAACGTCAGTTTTGACGACATCTGAATCATGTGCTAGTTCTAATTGTTCTAGTCTGCCGGTCACTGTTTGAAAATCGGTTGTGTATGTGTCTGTATTCGACTTAAGGTTGGAAATTTCGTCACGTAATTCTGTGTTCGACTGTTTGATGGAATTAATTTCGTCGGACACTGTAGCAATATTATTGTCTACATACGTTTTTGCCTTCGCAAACATTTTACGTTTGTCTTCTTGTCTTTGAGCAGTGATTGTTTCCATGACTTGACGTTTGACTTTATTTTGATCCTGAATAAATTTGCGGAAACGCGTATCACTGTTTTGTATGTGAAGATTAAAGCGTTCGTCAATCTGAGTATTCTGTTGTTCGAATTTCGCGTCTATCTTTGCGTCCATTGTGCGCGAAAGTTCTACCGTCATTGCTTTAAACTCGTCCCGTAATTGTGTAGCTTTTTCAGAGCATTGTTTAGCGACTTCGCTAATTTCGTCTCTGAGTGTTTCTGTTGCGGCTGTTTGCATTTCTCTTAATTCTTGCGCAACAGACCTAATTTCTTCGCTACTTTTTTTTGAACACGCCTCAATTTCCACGCGCAACTGTTCCTTAGTGTCGTGACACTCCGCGGCAACGGCTCTAATTTGTTCACTAAGCTGTCTGGAATTGTCGTCTAATTTTTCATTTAACTGTCTGGAATTGTCGTCCAATTTTTCATTCTGTTGTTTGAAATTTTCATCAATTTTATTAAATTTTTTGTCCTGTTCACTAAATTGTTGTTGTAGCAATCTTGCCATAATTTGTTCAAAGCCAAAGTTAGCGTTTATACTCTCTGTGCTGTTTAGTGGTGGATCTGGAACTTTCTCGCTTACTGTAACCATTTGGTTATTCTGAGATTTAGAAAAAGGTTTGTCAGTCGGATGTACACTGTCAGACATTATTTCGGAATTAAATGGATCCGTCGTACTTTGAGTATCCTGTTCATTTTCATTAGACAAATTTGTCTGTACGTTACTTGAGTTTTCCGAATCGGGTGTGTTAAGCTGGGCAGCGCTCATTACAATAGAGCGTTCTGCGTCATCAATTGTCGTCAAATTAACAGACGAGACAATCGAGTTCGTTTGTTCATTATCAGGGTAAAAGTCATCACTAGTGGTTGGAATGCACTGATTGTTAATGAACGCAGGATTGTCATCATTACACTGCGTGTCATATGTCCTATCGGTAAAGTTGTTTGCGTCGGTAATTTCATTCATAATACCTCGCGATACACTATTCACAGTCTTTCACGGCATTTTTACTATAGTCAAAATTTTTCACAAAATAAATAAGCACAATGCAAAAGCAACACAAATACAACAGAGCAACGAATTGCCGTTGACCTGTAGAAAGAAAGTCACAAGTTAATAAAAGCGTTGCGCCAAATCCTAATTATATTTAAGCAAATAAGAGCAGATATCTGACTGTTGCTCAAAAGACTCTCAACGAAATACGATCCTGGACTGGGTGTCGCCAAGTGTAACCTCCCCACAAAAATTTTAAATGAAATGACAATACTTAATAGAAATGGTAATGGACATTGCGCTAAGTGTAACCTCTCCACTGAAATTTTAAAGACAGAAATAATAAATGAATGGGAGCCAAACGTAACTTCCCTAGCAATTAAATTTGATGACAAGAAAAAAATGAGATTCGCAATATGACCCAAGTATAACTTCCTCACGAAAATGATGAAAGTCAATTCAGTGATAAGAAAATCTCAGTGATAATGGTAATTCAATTAAACCGAAATATCGGTCTTTGGCCCTGTGCAAAAATCAGAATTAAATTCTTACCTCATTGTAACTGCTAGTCAAATTTCGGCTCTTATTCTTGCGCACGGCTTGGAGGAACTGCATTGCAAATAATAATATTCTTTTTTTTTGTAATTTAACTGAAACTTTTCTTTAAGGGAAGTGGAACGAAATCGTTAGTTCAATTAAATAAAATTTTTTTTGTAAAACGCTTTTGAAATCAAAATTATTATTGGGGCACTTGTTGGAGATTAATTACAATAAATAAACTTTACATTATCTGATGATTACCTTAATTAACAATATACCTCATTCAGCATCTTGACCAGTGTTGCCGACAGACTGCATCACACAACCGCACTGGGCTGCTACTACTGACCGACTGCTCTGCATGACGACTACTAGCGTACTCCACGACGACTACTACTGTACTGCACTGCACGACTACTACTAGCTACTGCTCGCAACACTCGCGCGGTCAAGCGCAGACTGACTACGATAATAGGCTCTCTGGTCAAAGATTTTAACGTGCCTCACCATCGCTGCTACGTTACATACGTGTTTCAAGGTTTACGAGGTTGGATGCTCTGAATTGAAAGTAAGATGAACATTACTGATTTTCAGATCTTTTCGAGCTGTTTAAACATTGTTGTTGTTGTGGTCTTCAGTCCAGAGACTGATTTGATGCAGCTCACCATGCTACTCTATCTTGTGCAAGCTTCTTCATCTCCAAGTACCTACTGCAACCTACATCCTTCAGAACCTGTTTAGTGTATTCATCTCTTGGTCTCTCTCTACGATTTTTTACCCTCCACGCTGTCCTCAAATACTAAATTGGTGATCCCTTGATGCCTCAGAATATCCCTTCTTCTAGTCAAGTTGTGCCACAAATTTCTCTTCTCCCCAATTCTATTCAGTACCTCCTCTTTAGTTACATGATGTACCCATCAAATCTTCAGCATTCTTCTGTAGCACCACATTTCGAAAGTTTCTATTCTCTTTCTGTCTAAACTATTTATATCGTCCACGTTTCACTTCCATGCACGGATACACTCCATACAAATACTTTCAGAAACGACTTCCTGATACCTAAATCTATACTCCATGTTAACAAATTTCTCTTCTTGAGAGACGCTTTCCTTGCCATTGCCAGTCTACATTTTATATCCTCTCTACTTCGACCATCATCGGTTATTTTGCTCCCAAAATGGCAAAATTCATTTACTATTTTAAGTGTCTCATTTCCTAATCTAATTTCCTCAGGATCACCTGATTTAATCCGACTATTCCATCATCCTCGTTTTGCTTTTGTTCATGTTCATCTTATATCCTCCTTTCAATACACTGTCCATTCCGTTCAACTGCTCTTCCTGCTCCTTTGCTGTCTCTGACAGAATTACAATATCATCGGCGAACCTCAATGTTTTGATTTCGTCTCCATGGATTTTAATTCCTGTTCCTAATTTTTCTTTTGTTTGCTTTAATGCTTGCACAATATACAGATTGAGTAACATCGGGGAGAGGCTACAAACCTGCCTCACTCCCTTCCCAACTACTGCTTCCCTTTGATGCCCCTCGACTCTTGTAACTGCCATCTGGTTTCTGTACAAATTGTAAATATCCTTTCGCTCCTTGTATTTTACCCCTGCCACCTTCAGAATTTGAAAGAGAGTATTCCAGTCAAAACATTTCTCTAAGTCTACAAATTCTGGAAACGTAGGTTTGCTTTTCCTTAATCTATCTTCTAAGATAAATCATAGGGTCAGCATTGCCTCACGTGTTCCAACATTTCTACGGAATCCAAACTGAACTTGCCCGAGGTCGGCTTCTACCAGTTTTTCCATGCGTCTGTAAAGAGTTCGTGTTAGTATTTTGCAGCCGTGGCTCATTAAACTGACAGTTCGACCGCTTTCTTTGGGATTGGAATTATTATATTCTTCTTGAAGTCTGAGGATATTTCGCCTGTCTCATACATCTTGCTCACCAGATGGTAGAGTTTTGTCAGGGCTGGCGCTCACAAGGCCGTCAGTAGTTCCAATGGAATGTTGTCTACTTCCGGGGCCTTGTTTCGACTTAGGTCTTTCAGTGCTCTGTCAAACTCTTCACGCAGTATCATATATCCCATTTCTTCTTCATCTACATCCTATTCCATTTCCATAATATTGTCCTCAAGAACATCGCCCTTGTATAGACCCTCGATATACTCCTTCCATCTTTCTGCTTTCAATTCTTTGCTTAGAACTGGTTTTCCATCTGAGCTCTTGATATTCATGCAAGTGGTTCTCTTTTCTCCAAAGGTCTCTTTAATTTTCCTTTAGGCAGTATCTATCTTACCACTAGTGATAAACGCCCCTACTTCCTTACATTTGTCCTCTAGCCATCCCTGCTTAGCCATTTTTCACTTTCTGTCGATCTCATTTTTGAGACGTTTGTATTCCGTTTTGCCTGCTTCAAATGGCTCAATTTGCTCTGAGCACTATGGGACTTAGCTTTTGAGGTCACCAGTCCCCTAGAACCTAGAACTACTTAAACGTAACTAACCTAAGGACATCACATACACCCATGCACTAGGCAGGATTCGAACCTGGGGCCGTAGCGGTCGTGCGGTTCTAGACCGTATCGCCTAGAACTGGTCGGGCACACCGGCCGGCTTTTTGCCTGCTTCATTTACTGCATTTATGTATTTTCTCCTTTCATCATTTAAATTCAATATCTATTCTGATTAAACATATTCAGTGAGCAAACGGATAAGAAAGTCTCAATATTACGAAGTTTCCCTGAAATAAATTTGTGGAGAAGATGTCATTATCAGGTAGGGAAAGTCGTAGCTGATGTGAGGTCAAAGTTTCTTGTTGTAGTCGATGCGACAAAATCTGGCAAAATGGAAGGGAATAAGTTTGAATGTTACATCTCAAAAGTCTTGGTCACATTTGCAGACTACTTTCATTACTTTTCTTGAAGTCTCGGCCTGGACATAAAGACACTTATGTCCTTAGGACGACGAAAAGACTATTAATGTGATTCGGATTACACCAACAACTAGTGGTGGAGATCCAGCCTCTGAATTAAAAAAAAATATTAACACTCGAAAGCATTTGTTAGAAAATTCTCGGGCAATATAATTTCCATTGCCTCTTTGTCATTTCAGATTTATCAGCAGAACAGTTTTGTCTTTTCTGCATGGTCAGTTTGCACCATATTTTACGAAGTACTTAAGTTCACGTTTGCGAAACGAGGTGCTGCACCCACACAAGACGCCACTTATGTCGTAATGAACTTTAATGAAGCTAATTAACATTATTTTACTAACTTTTGAAACACCTTTCCCTGTTTGCAGCATTTACAAGAAATACGTAATGCCCGTCAACTATATAAATGTAAAAAGGGTACATTATAACTGCTTTTCGTCACAGTGTACGGCTAGAAAGTTTGCAATTTTCGATTTACAAAACGTGTTTTGACACAATTAAAATTTTTGCATTGTATACTATAAAAGAAAAAAAAGACAATTGTATCCATATTGTGCCAATGCAAACATCAGCGTTACTTTTCCTGGATTTTAATTACATTTTGAGACAGCAGTAACAGACTTTTGCTGAAGTACTTGCTAGCACACTTTATTTACAGATAGTGAATAACAGCGAGTTGATATTGCAAGATGCATGGTCCTGTACTCTCAGTGATTTATCCGTGTGGCAGGATGAAAATGGCGGCCTGTGCATGTTCATAACTGCAGGAAATGAGTCAGAATGATGCAGACGTCTATTGACAATGACTACAAGTGATAGTCATTGTTCTCAGAACCGTGCACAGAGCGTCCTCGGAGCAGTAGCAGAAGAGTCTTACAAGAGAAGCCTAGTATCAAAGTTTCTCCCACCAAGTCTAGCAGCTGAGCCATCCAAATACTTGCAGGGTATTTAGTATTCTGAAAAATGGTCAATCTGCACATTCATGCACCATGTGATCAGAATTATCCGGACACCTGGCCGAAAATGAATTACAAGTTCGTGGCGCCCTCCATCGGTAATGCTGGAATTCAGTATGCTGCTGGCCCACCCTTAGCCTTTATGACAGCTTCCACTCTTGCAGATATACGTTCAATCAGGTGCTGGAAGGTTTATTGGGGAATGGCAGCCCGTTCTTCACGGAGTGCTGCACTGAGGAAAGGTATCGATGTCGATCGGTGAGGCCTGGCATGAAGTCGGCGTTCCAAAACATCTCAAAGGTGTTATATAGGATTCAGGTCAGGACTCTGTGCAAGCTAGTCCATTACAGGCATGTTACTGTCGTGTAAGCACTCTGCCGCACACCATGCAATATGAACAGGTGCTCGATCGTGTGGAAAGTTGCAATGGCCATCCCCGAATTGCTCTTCAGCAGTGGGAAGTAAGAAGGTGCTTCAAGGGGTACAAGCTCCCTCCATGAAAAATACGACCACATCATGACACCACTTGCAGTGGATCCTGATGCAGTGTGGAATTCCCGTGTGATGGTCTTTATACGTGTCTGCCTATTACACATTACGACCCTCTTCAACTGTCAGTCAACAGACGAGGTCGGCCTGTACGCTTTTGTGCTTAGGTGTCCCTTCACGTTTCCATTTCACTATTACATCGGAAACAGTGGGCCTAGGGATGTTTAGGAGTATGGAAATCTCCCGTACAGACGTACGACACAAGTGGCACCCAACCACCTGACCACGTTTGAAGACCGTGAGTTCCGCGGAGCGCCACATTCTGCTCTTCAAATGTTCAAATGGCTCTAAGCACTATAGGACTTAACATCTGAGGTCATCAGTCCCCTAGATTTAGAACAACTTAAACCTAACTAACCTACGGACATCACACACATCCATGCCCGAGGCAGGATTCGAACCTGCGAGCGTAGCAGCAGCGCTGTTCCGGACTAAAGCGCTTAGAACCGCTCGGCCACAGCGGTCGGCTCATTCTGCTCTATCAAGATGTCTAATGACTACTGAGGTCGCTGATATGGAGTACCTGGCAATAGGTGGCAGCAAAATGCACCTAATACGAAAAACGTATGTTTTTAGAGGTTTTCGGATACTTTTGATCACATAGAGTACGTCAATACGCACAGTACTGTGGCACAAAAGCCAAGCGATGCTGTGTCTTCCGTAGAATGACAAATAAGAAGATGCTTCAGCGATCCCGATGAGTGCTGGAAAAAGCAAGTGGCGAGTGGTAACTGATTTTCACTGACTATTCCCACCGCCTGCATGAGTGGTGGAGTTTACTTACACAGGAAACACGGTGCAAACTTGGATGCCGTCGAACCTACATAGAGTGAACAGCTGCTGCTGGAGAGAGAAGCCGCAAAACTCGTCGGGCAGCAGGTGACCGCCATGAGGAATGAGAATTCGTATACACCGGCGGTCCTGTGACAACCTTAATTCTGAATCGACAGTTTTCGTATCATTGTCATTATATTTCTACACGGCAGCTAACTACATATTTGACCTAAATGGAAAGATCCGGGCTGAATAAAAGTAAAGTTAATCAAAACTTATTGTCGTATATATCGAGAATGAGCAGCCAGGAACCACAGTTATAGTCTGAGTGACAAGCATCGATTCCTCGTCTCGCCAATCGAATTATTTGATTGGAAATTTCTTTGCAACCGCATGATACCCATTTTTCACGAGCTAAACGACACACACTTGCCCGGAAGGTACTGTTCTCAGACATATTCTGTGTTTCCTTCATATCTGCTCAGTTTCTCCCATATTTACAATTCCTACATCCTATTATATCACTAGTTCATCACAATCCTTCAGTTGGCAACTTTTATTGTGCAAATATCTGCATCTCTGAAGACAAAAGCCCGCACTGGAGCCGTCCCATTCGCTATGCTACGCTGTGCTATGTTAGCTTTCTGCTGCTCCCTTGTGACGACATTCTCGGTGTGTCTTTGGTTAGAAGCGACTTCAGGTCCTTCATGGTCGATCTGGTATCATTAAAAGATCGCGGTGCCAGACCAAAGTCGACAACGTGCATCGATATCACAGACATTAGCGACGTTTCGCTGCAGTGACGAATGGGAGGCGCTCCCGGAGACTCGGCCTTTCTCTCAGCACAACAGCGCCATCTGACAGATTCCATATACACTACTGGCCATTAAAATTGCTGCACCAAGAAGAAACGCAGATGATAATTCATTGGACAAATATATTAGACTAAAACTGACATGTGATTACATTTTCACGCATTTTGGGTGCATAGATCCTGAGAAATCAGTACCCAGAACAACCACCTCTGACTGTAATAACGGCTTGACACGCCTGGGCATTGAGTCAAACAGAGCTTGAATGGCGTGTACAGGTACAGCTGCCCATGCAGCTTCAACACGATACCACAGTTCATCAAGAGTTGTGACTGACGTATTGTGGCGAGCCAGTTGCTTGGCCACCATTGATCAGAAGTTTTCAATTGGTGAGAAATCTGGAGAATGTGCTGGCCAGGGCAGTAGTCGAACATTTTCTGTATCCAGAAAGGCCCGTACAGGACCTGCAACATGTGGTCGTGTATTATCCTGCTGAAATGTAGGGTTTCGCAGGGATCGAATGAAGTATAGAGCCACGGGTCGTAACACATCTGAAATGTAACGTCAACTTCTAAAAGTGGCGTCAATGCGAACAAGAGTTGACCGAGACGTGTAACCAATGGCATCCCATACCATCACGCCGGGTGATACGCCAGTATGGCGATGACGAATACACGCTTGCAATGTGCGTTCACCGTGATGTCGCCAAACACGGATGCGACCATCATGATGCTGTAAACAGAACCTGTATTCATCCGAAAAAATGACGTTTTGCAATTCGTGCACCCAGGTTCGTCGCTGAGTACACCGTTGCAGGCACTCCTGTCTGTGATGCAGCGTCAAGGGTAATCGCAGCCATAGCCTCCGAGCTGATAGTCCATGCTTCTGCAAACGTCGTCGAACTGTTCGTGCAGATGGTTGTTGTCTTGCAAACTTCCCCATCTGTTGACTCAGGGATCGAGACGTGGCTACACGATCCGTTACAGCCATGCGGATAAGAGGCCCGTCATCTCGACTGGTAGTGATACGAGGCCGTTGGGATCCAGCACGGCGTTCCATATTACCCTCCTGAAGCCACCGATTCCATATTCTGCTAACAGTCATTGGATCTCGACGAAAGCGAGCAGCAATGTCGCGATATGATAAACCGCAATCGCGATAGGCTACGATCCTTCCTTTATCAAAGTCGGAAACGTGATGGTACGCATTTCTCCTCCTTACACGAGGCATCACAACAACGTTTCACGAGGCAACGCCGGTCAACTGCTGTTTGTGTATGAGAAATCGGTTGGAAACTCCCTCATGTCAGCACGTTGTAGGTGTCGCCACCGGCGCCAACCTTGTGTGAATGCTCTGAAAAGCTAATCATTTGCATATCACAGCATCTTCTTCCTGTCGGTTAAATTTCGCGTCTGTAGCACGTCATCTTCGTGGTGTAGCAATTTTATTGGCCAATAGTGTACATTGATGAGCCAAATCATTATGACCAGCTTAATAGCTTGCTTGTCCGTCTTTTGAACGAAATGCATCACTGATTCTGCGTATCATGAATCGGATGATTTATTGGTAGGTTTGTGAACGTAAATGGCATTCGATGTCTACGTACAGGTCAGGTCATTCGTATGAATAACGGGCCGCAGATTTGCACACATGGTAATGCCATCCGATAGCGAACCAGGTGAGTTCCATAGGATTTACATCATGCGAAGTTGGTCGTTGAGACATCAATGTGAGTTCACTTTAAAGCTCTTCAAACTACTGTAGCATGGTTCTGGCTCTGAGACATGGACAATTATACTGCTGGAAAATGACATCGCCTTCGGGGAAGACATCAAGCATAAGGGAATGCAGATGGTTTGCAGCTATCTGCGTGTCTTCGATTACTGTCATGCAAGTACAGGAGAATGTCTCCCACAGCATCATACTGGCCCCACCTGTCTGCGCCCGTTGTGCGCTGCACATTTCGAGGCGCCGTTCAACTATATGAAGACATTTGTGGAGAAGCAAAAATGTGATTCAGCATGAAGATCCGACACGGAACTTCCAGGCGGATTAAAAGTGTGTGCCCGACCGAGACTCGAACTCGGGACCTTTGCCTTTCGCGGGAAAGTGCTCTACCATCTCGGTTCGCAGGAGAGCTTCTGTAAAGTTTGGAAGGTAGGAGACGAGATACTGGCAGAAGTAAAGCTGTGAGGACCGGGCGTGAATCGTGCTTCGGTAGCTCAGATGGTAGAGCACTTGCCCGCGAAAGGCAAAGGTCCCGAGTTCGAGTCTCGGTCGGCACGCAGTTTTAATCTGCCAGGAAGTTTCATATCAGCGCACACTCAGCTGCAGCGTGAAAATCTCATTTTGGGAAGATCCGATACGTTTACATTGATCGCCGGTCGAATCCCGACGGTGTCGTTCCCACTGAATCGTAATTGACTCTATCGTTGAGTCAACATGTGAACGCATAGGGGTGGTCTGCTGTAGATCTACGTCTTCAACAATGCACGATGAACGGAAGGAGCGCTCCAAAACACTTGTGTGTGAACCAGCGTTGTGCTCTTTCGGCAGGGATGCCACAGATCACAACCAATCCTACTTTATAGAGCAGTCCAGCCTCCGAACGCCACGTTCAATGAAGAGGCGTGGACTTCCAACCATTTAGTGCTAGTGGTAGTTTCAGTGTCATTCTACCTCTGCCCATAGATACTAACGGCAGAAACACGTGAAGTAACCTGTACCTTCGCTAGCGCGATCCCCCGTCCGTGCCTGCTCCGCTTACATACTTTTGCTACCGCGTCACGTGCCCACAAGGGCACCAGGTGGCATCCAACGTCGCCTTGGTCAGTGGTCCTGTTTTAGATGGTCAGTGTAGAGCTCAGTATGGACTCCATCGGTCCAAGTTCGTGATTTCCGATTAAGCAGTCCGTATCATCTACACTCATGCTGATAAATTAAGGATAATGCTGATACATGGTGAAACAACGCTCTGCTGGGCCGTTTACGGGTTAAAATCACCTCAGGGTATGACCATGCGGTCCATTTGACCTGCGGTCGTCGCACGGTGGCGCTGGCAGCAGTCCACGTACGCTGAGGTGTGTTGGTGCATGTCAGAGTACGGTGCAGCGAGTAAGTGTGCAGACGTTTTCAGACGTGCTAATGGTGGCTGTGTGTTGGCAATGGCTCAAAGAATACATATTGATGACGTTATTAGGGGTAGAATACTAGCGTCACTGGAGGCTTGTCAAACACAGGACGTCGTAGCATGAGCCCTCGGTGTGCCACAAAGTGTGATCTCAAGTTTATGGCATCTATTCCAGCAGACAGGAAACGTGTCCAGGCGCTACAGTACGGGACGTCCACATTGTACAACACCACAAGAAGACCGATATCTCACCATCAGTGATCGCAGACGACCATGGAGTACTGCAGGTAGCCTTGCTCGGGACCTTACCCCAGCCACTGGAACAGTTGTCTCCACACACACCGTCTATAGACCACTGAACAGACATGTTTTATTCGCCCAGAGACCTGCAAGTTGTATTCCACAGACCCCTGGCCACAGGAGAGCCCGTAAAGCCTGGTGCCAGGAACACAGTACATGGTCATTGGAACAGTGGTTCCAGGTTATGTTCACAGACGAGTCCAGGTATAGTCTGAACAGTGATTCTCGCCGGGTTTAACGAGAAACCGGATACCAACCCCTTAATGTCCTTGAAAGGGACCCGTATGGAGGTAGTGGTTTGATGGTGTGGGGTGGGATTATGACTGGTGCATGTACACCCCTACATGTCTTTGACAGAGGAACTATAACAGGTGAGGTGTATCGGGACGTCATTTTGTACCAGCAGGTCCTCCATTTCAGGGGTGCAGTGGGTCCCACCTTCCTCCTGATGGATGATAACGCTTGACCCCACCGAGCTGCCATCGTTGCAGAGTACCTTGAAACAGAAGTTATCAGGCGAATGGAGAGGCCTGCCTGTTCTCCAGACCTAAACCCCATCGAGTACGTCTGGGATGTTCTCGGTCGCTGCTTGTCTTCAAACCCCTAGGACACTTCAGGAGCTCCGACAGGCACTGGTGCAAGAATGGGAGGCTATACCCCAGCAGCTGCTCGACACCTGATCCAGAGTATGCCACTCCGTTGTGCGGCCTGTGTAGGTGTGCATGGTAATCATATCCCATATTGATGTTGGGGCACATGCGCAGGAAACAGTGGCATTTTGTAGCACATGTGTTTCGGTACGGTTTTCTCAACTTATCACCAATACCGTGGACTTACAGATCTGTGTCGTGTGCGTTCCTTATGTGACTATGCTATTAGCGCCAGTTTTGTGTAGTGTCACGTTGTGTGGCGCCACATTCTGCAGTTGCCCTTCATTTATGAGCATGAGTGTAGTTAGGACATCAGTGTTACTCACGCCTCAGATGGAACTGTACTTTTTTAAATTTTGAACTTTTATCTCAAGAGAAGAGTCTGTAATTGTGTGCAATGAGTGATGCTTACTCTTCGAAGACTGTTGTAAATATTCGGGTAATTCTTGGGCAAATGGATTATACAAATTTAAGTAAATCATTTTGTCATTCATGTAATAAAGTGAATTAATATTTCATGTATTGGAATTCCTGTCAGCCGTCTCCCAGAGCAATCAGAAAACCCACATGGTTTCGTCAGTTCCTTACAGTTGATATATTACAATGCCAGGGCAGCGTTGCGGCAAAACAGCCTACAGTAGTATTCAACACGTGCGAAGAAAATCTTTTCCTGAAAGTAATAGTCAATGATTACTGTTTCTTAGCGTCTGAGTAAGCATGCACAATGTGGAACAGATACATTCACCTGAAGAAAGCAGATATCATCTTCATGAACAATGCCACATAATGAGACCACACATCTGTCGAGCTTTGTAAATGAGCAAACATTTCTAGTTCCCTAGTGCGGTGGGCAGCTCATGACTATTACGAAAATTTCAAGTTTTCCGTTGGTGAAACGCGTGTCATACTGACAGCAGAGGACACACTTAGTCTACCACAATGACTTACATTAAAGACGACCCTCACTTAGAGCATGCAAGCTAGTACCCATTTTAAATTGATCTGCCTACAACGCATCATAGATTTTATAAATACGTAATTAGCTATGTGTAGGTCATCACCAATATCACAGTATGGGGCCTGAAGTATGAGGATAACATCCTTTGCGATTGCAGTGATTGCGGTGATTGCGGTCATATCAAATGTTCAAATGTGTGTGAAATCTTATGGGACTTAACTGTTAAGGTCATCAGTCCCTAAGCTTACACACTGCTTTGAGAGGTGGCATGAGCCCCTCTCATGTTTCTATCTTACTCTGAGTAATTCGATTTTCCTCTCTAATTGCCTGCGGTGAAAAGTTGCTATTCCTTCACACACGGACTTCCCACGCAGCATCTCTCGTCACACTGGTGGTCCGGTGACAGGCGAGTTCTGCTGAGCTTGAAAGGGTTAAGCCGATGGGTGTGACGGAGTCGAGTGGATGCTTTCCAGACGCCGACATTGTCATAGGAGCGGGAGCGACACGCCCAGAGGGGCCAGAAAGGGCGGCTAGGCTAGAGATTCCGTTACGTCGCAGAAACTTAGTGAAAACACTTTCTGGCGGGCTACCAGCGAGGCGTGGGAATGACTTGTGTTCCCAGGCAGTCTTGGCGGGCAAATTCCCGCGTTTTCTGCAAAATCGTATCTGTGATTGGCTTGCTCAGGGCATAGCTCCGTGATGTAGCAAAATCGCCGCAGAAATTGGCGCCAAGAATCTCCATTGGTGGAATGGTAGTGCTTTGGCAACAGAGTGGAATTTTCCGCCGGTTTTCGAGTTGCTGATTGGAACGTTTAATCACGGCCACTGTCGTGGGGGCAGGAATGGTCTGTGTTCGGCTTGTATGGATGCTCTGCAGAGGATAGGCTCTCGCCTTTCAGTTGGGGTAGGTTACAAGACTGCGCTCTCGCTGCTCTGGACAGTCTGCCTTCCGTTGGCTGACTAATATGCTTTCATTTAATTGTAACTGTTTGACAAGGTTGCTGAAGTTTCGACTTCAACGTAACTTTCCGAGTACAGTTGGCAATTGAGCGTTCTGCGTACAAGTAGCCTATGTTGTCCGTCTTGAGCAGTTTTGGCTAAAGTTGACTGTATTGGAGTTACTGTGTGACTTCGCTTGTTAAAATCAATCACTGTACCGTCAGTGATTGTGTGGTGAGCCTTTTTCGTCTCCTTCAGAGGCGCATTTGTGTTGCTAGGAAGTCTTTAGCCTGGAACAACCAGACCAGGATAATTTGTTTCGGGCTATACTCGCGACATTATCATCATCACGACGAGACATCGAAGCAACCAGCCATCGCCTCCAGTATGCCAGATCGTGTCCTTGCAGTTAAGAGCACAGCTTGGTAATGTATGTCCACAGCACTGGCAGATTAGGGCATTTTACTAGATGATAATCAGACCTCAGCAGAGTGCGCCTGTTCGCCTTTTCTAACTTTTTTCTGTCTTGGGTGTTCTCACTACAGTAGCAGCAATTAATGTTGGGTTGGCTGTGTGTTTCTCTTAAGATGAGTTGCAAGGAATTGGCTCCATGTATCACTACGTCATAAATGTCACAATCTAGTTTAGGGACAACTTCACCTTCACAGGATTTATTTGAGTAACCAATTTGAGCCAATTTGATGTATTGTAAATGTTTCATGTGTTTTGTTTGTTATTTTGAGTTTAGTGATAATAAATCATATTGTTATTTTGGACAGAACTTTCATTCTGTTAATCGGTAGAGCAACCCTTTCATTTCTCACTACGTTAATGAAACTTTCCTTTATTCAACTAGTTTCTAACAAATTAAATTATTGCAGGTGGCAAACTCTTTTCTACTCCACTTGCAGGGTCGATTAGTCAGTTCGCGTTTCTTCTTAATCCATGTGCAACAGCAAAAGTCGGAGTTAGAATAGGGGGGGGGGGGGGCTTAGGGCATCATTTACATTTGACGATTCTAGAAGAATTTAGTGTTAAATACACTGCTAGCCCCGGCACCTTGAAACTTAACCTAAATTATTCTAAGGACAAATACATACACCCATGCCCGAAGGAGGAATCGAACCACCGCCGGGACCAGCCGCACTTTCCCTTACTGCAGCGCCATAGGCGGTCATATCCAAGCATATTTTTGAGTGTCCCTATTTTGCGGCCCTGTGTGCTCTCCAAAATCTGTGGAAAGGAAGTTTGTATGTCCGTCATGTAACTCAACAGTAGAGAGTCAAAACTATTAAAGTGATGATTTGCAGACACGAAAAAGAAACAGGGGTCACTGCTTTAGGTGTGGTATTTTTGTGCAGCCCCACTGTGGTAACAATGCACTCAACTGTGCTGCCATTTGCCTAAAGCGTTCCCGAGTCACGCTTCGATCGCAAAAGGTTACGAACAAAATGGGCGGCAGCGTGCGTCGCTGAAAAGATACGGATCCTTTCTTCCAAGAGTGCTAGTTCTGCAAGGTTTGCAGAAGAGCTTCTGTGAAGTTTGGAAGGTTGGAGACGAGATACTGGCGGAAATAAAGCTGTGAGGACGGGTCGTGAGTCGTGCTTGGGTAGCTCAGTAGGTAGAGCACTTGCCCCCGAATGGCAAAGGTCCCGAGTTCTAGTCTCGGTCCGGCACACAGTTTTAATCTGCCAAGAAGTTTCAACGGATTACCGTGCTTTAGCGGCGAAACACAACAGCTAATAGGAAATAAAGTGGATATACACTGATCAGCCAGAACATTATGACCACCTACCTAAAAGACGGCGTGTCCACCTCTGGCAGGATAAAGCCGGCGACGAGTTGTGGCATGGAAGCAATGAGACCTTGATAGGTCGCTGGAGAGAGCTGGCACCACATCTGCACACATCTTACCTAATTCCAGGGAGGGGGACCATGAGCTCTGACACCGAGTTCAATCCCATTCAAACATGTTCGATCGGTTTCAGATCTGGCGAGTTAAAGGGTCGCCACTGTGTTCCTCTAACCACTCCATCACACACGTGGCCTTGCGACTGGGGCATTAAGTTGCTGAATAATGCCACTGCCTTCGTGAAACATGATCGTCATGAAGGAGTGTAAGTGGTCCACAACCAGTGTACGATGCTCCTTGACCGTCATGGTCTCTTGTACAGGCTCCACTGGACCCATGGATGCCCATGTAAGAGTTCCCCACCTGAAGAAAGCAGATATTATCTTCATGAACAATGCCACATAATGAGACCACACATCTGGTCGAGTTTTGTAAATGAGCAAACATTTCTAGTTCCCCACTACGCTGGGCAGCCTCAGTGAACTTCCGATGTTATCCACAAGGTCATTTATATATATTGTGAATAGCAACGGTCCTACGACACTCCCCTGTGGCACACCTGAAATCACTCTTACTTCGGAAGGCTTCTCTCCATTGACAATGACATGCTGCGTTTTGTTATCTAGCAACTCCATTGACAATGACTTGCTGCGTTCTGTTATCTAGGAACTCTTCAATCCAATCGCACAATTGGTCTGATAGTCCATAGGTTCTTACTTTGTTCATTAAATGACTGTGGGGATCTGTATCAAACGCCTTGCGGAAGTCAAGAAACACGGCATCTACCTGTGAACCTGTGTCTATGGCCCTCTGAGTCTCGTGGACAAATAGCATGAGCTGGGTTTCACACGATCGTCTTTTTAGAAACCCATGCTGATTCATACAGAATAGATTTCTAATCTCCAGAAAAGTCATTATACTCGAACATAATACGTGTTCCAAAATTCCACAACTGATCGCCTTAGAGGTATAGGTCTATAGTTCTGCACATCTGTTCGACGTCCCTTCTCGAAAACGGGGATGACCTGTGCATGCATGTACCTATCTCGGTACGGGCTTTTGTTGAAGTTTCGAGAACATAACTTCACCGAGGAGTCAAGCAGTATATTGCTTCCTCCTACGTATATCTCGCGAAGAGACCTTGAGGATAAAATCAGAGAGATTAGGGCCCACACAGAGGCATACCTACAATCTTTCTTTCCACGAACAATACGAGACTGGAATAGAAGGGAGAACCGTTAGAGGTACTCAAGGTACCCTCCGCCACACACTGTCGGGTGGCTTGCGGAGTATGGATGTAGATGTAGATAATGCTTCAGCCGCCTGCTTGTCTCCTTCCCGTAGTGCAGGAGTCAACGAACTGTTCCCCTGGAAGACGACGTATTCGCGCCCTCCCATCGACATGATGAACAAAATATCGGAATTCTTCAGACCGTGCAACGCTCTGCTACTGTACTAGTCCAGTGCCGATGGTCACGTACCCATTTCAGCCGTCGTGTAAGCACTGACACATCCATGGGTCATCGGCTGCGGCGGCCCATCGTTGTGTGTTCGGCGCACTGTACGTTCATTCACACTTGTACTCTGCCCAGCATTAAAGTCTGATGTTAGTTCCGCTAGAGTTCGCCGACTGTCCTGTTTTACTAGTCAGCACGGCCCCTCATGTCCGACACCTGTAGTGAGGGATGGCCGCCAAACATCACGTCTCCTGGACGGGTTTCACCTTGTTTTCGCTATGTGCTCAAAACACACCACAGCACTCCTTGAACACCCGACAAATCGTTTATTTTCCGAAATGCTCGTCTGAGCCTCCAGGCTATCAGAATATGCCCACGGTCGAACTCAAATAGATCGTTTTTGTATTTCGGCATAACTGTCTTCAAGGAGTGTGACTGAATGATATTTAAAACTACAAACGGTCGTCAAGCCATCGTCAAGCCATCGTATTTCTAAGATATCATCAGCAGAACACAGTACGACTGCGTCCTGTATTATAGTTTTGGCTTGCTGCACGTTATAAGATTACGACATGTGAGGCTTTGTTGATCGTTGCATCAGTACAGGACATAAAGCAAGAGTATATAATATGTTTTCCTCTACACTGCATTTGGGTGTGAAATGACTGGTCAACCAGAAATTATGATGATGTCTTGCGACCCGATTCTGCTACCTTTGCAGCAATATTTGAAAGAAGTGCGGTTGCAATTATTAAAGCAGTTTTCCAGGTCTGTGATTACATTTGAAAATGATGACTCAGTGCATCGAAACTAGTTATGTAACCTTTTAAAAATTTCATTGCTTTAGTGACTGTGACTTGACGACCGTTTGTGTTGTCAAATGAACATATCAAATAGATCGCGCGGCTTCCCCATTCTACACACTGAACAGTTCGCTGACCGATACTACATGCTCCGTGCGTGTGTCTGAGAAGCAATCATTCCTTTTGAGGTGACACTGCTATCTCCTGGACGCCTTTATATCGATAGTAGGTCGATGGTCATAATTTCCTGGATGATCTGTGTTGTGTATATCGAACATTTTCATTTTGGAGGAACTACGCTGGAACTAACCTAAATTAATTCGGCAAAATCACAGAAAATCTAACACTGGGTGCTGCAGGTACACACTCAGCTTCTTAGAAATTACCTTAAAAATATGAGTACATTACCTTAATTACAATTCTGTCAGAGACAGCAAAGGACTTGGAAGAGCAGTTGAACGGAATGGACAGTGTCTTGATAGGCGGGTATAAGATGAACATCAACAAAAGCAAAACGAGGATAATGGAATGTAGTCGAATTAAGTCGGGTGATGCTGAGGCAATTAGATTAGGAAATGAGACACTTAAAGTAGTAAAGAAGTTTTGCTATTTGGGGAGCAAAATAACTGATGATGGTCGAAGTAGAGAGGATATAAAATGTAGACTGGCAATGGCAAGGAAGGCGTTTCTGAAGAAGAAAAATTTGTTAACATCGAGTATAGATTTAAATGTAGGAAGTCGTTTCTGAAAGTATTTGTATGGAGTGTAGCCATGTATGGAAGTGAAACGTGGACGATAAATAGTTTAGACAAGAAGAGAATAGAAGCTTTCGAAATGTGGTGCTACAGAAGAATGCTGAAGATTTGATGGGTAGGTCACATAACTAAAGAGGAGGTATTGAATAAAATTGGGGAGAACAGGAGCTTGTGGCACAACTTGACTAGAAGAAGGGATCGGTTGGTAGGACATGTTCTGAGACATCGAGGGATCACCAATTTAGTATTGGAGGGCAGCGTGGAGGGTAAAAATCGTAGAGGGAGACCAAGAGATGAATACACTAAGCAGATTCAGAAGGATGTAGGCTGCAGTAGGTACTGGGAGATGAAGAAGCTTGTACAGGATAGAGTAGCATGGAGAGCTGCATCAAACCAGTCTCAGGACTGAAGACCACAACAACAATACAACCTTAATTACTGTATCACCTCTCTTGGTCTCTATGAACGGAGCATGTTCTGTGCTTGGGGAAAATATATCATGTGATTTTAGTGAAGAAATCATCACGTTATTCCCGAGGAGTTGGTCCCATAAAACCGCAAAAATCACTTGAGAGTAGCAGGACAGATTTCAAGCCGAACTCCTCACGAATATGACAACACGTGTTGCCAATCATTAATTTTTTTTTTTTTTTTTAAATTTGTGGTAGGGTCTTATGGGACCAAGCTGCTGAGGTCATCGGTCACTAAGCTTACACAATACTTAAGCTAACTTCAACTAACTTATGCTAATGACGATACACACACACACACACACACACACACACACACACACACACACACACACATGCCAGAGGGAGGACTCGAACCTCCGACGGAGGAAGTCGCGTGGACCGTGAGAAGACGCCCTAGACCGCGCGGCTACTCCGCGCGGCAATCTTTAATGTCGTTTTCTAGAAGGAGAAAAGTTTTAATGAGTGTAACGGTTTTTCTCAGTGGACTTCGTGGATGAAATATTGTCGGTAGCTGAGCTGGCACAGAATATAAGCTATCCATGACATTCAACACTGTCATTGTCAAAGATGAACTTACTGCCGGGATCGTGAGACTCGGTGCTTAGCCTTTTTTCCTAAGGTAGTCTGCACATGACATTTCCTTCTCGTGCTGTCTGGTTGTTTGCATTACTCTTGGAGTTTAGTGTCATGTTAGTCAATATGTCCTTGTCAGACTTGTATTTATGGATAGTGAGGACTCTAAAGTCTGTTTTCACTGCGATCGTACAACACTGTTCTGTTTATCAATTCACTGGCTTCGTGACCGGCTTCAGTGTCGAAAGTGTAAGTGATAGTTCGGACCGGGCCATCTGGTTTGTCAAACTTGCTGGTCTGCTATCAAGACCTTGTCTTCGGGACAATACTCTTCCAGAGGTCTGTTTCATATGGTTTGTAGCTGTTTCACATGAGCTTTCACCGAATATCCGCTTGCTGGGAACGTGTATTTGAGGCTTGGCCGTATAAGGTAGAAATACATCCTTAAAGCGATGCTGGAGTCTGTCACATTGTCTTGATATAGTACATGGCACAGTTCGTGCAGTATAGTGATTGCTGTCTTTCTTGGGTTGTTGTCACCTTCAGGTACCATACAGTTGGCAGATGTCCGTGAGGACGCAAATCGAGTGATGGTCCTATAGGTACACCACCTCTTTTGCAGGCAAATACATAATTAAAATTAAATCTGGTACACAACGTCAGTGTAATATGTAGAAAATTACTTTTCGGACGCCAGGTATATAAAATGCTGGACGAGATGCTGGTACACTCCAACGAAGTATTCCATTCAGCTTGTATCTCTGGATACCGAGAAAAAGTTGGTAACCTGCTGTCGAGCGTATTTCTTTTGTATTTGATTTTGGTATATTGAACCACCCTGACAACAACAACAAATATATGAATATGGGGTATGACATGAGTTATATGATATGAAGTCCTGTCTAACAAACAATGGTACAACGCATGAGAATTAAACTTTCAGACGGAGGGAATACAGCGTTATTACAAATGATTGAAGCGATTTCACAGCTCTACAAAAACTTTATTGTTTGAGATATTTTCACAACGCTTTGCACACACATACAAAAACTCAAAAAGTTTTTTTAGGCATTCACAAATGTTTGATATGTGCCCCTTTAGTGATAATAAAGTTCCTCCCACACTCGGCGCAGCATGTCCCCATCAATGAGTTCGAAAGCATCGTTGATGCGAGCTCGCAGTTCTGGCACGTTTCTCGGTAGAAGAGGTTTAAACACTGAATCTTTCACATAACCCCACAGAAAGAAATCGCATGGGGTTAAGTCGGGAGAGCGTGGAGGCCATGACATGAATTGCTGATCATGATCTCCACCACGACCGATCCATCGGTTTTCCAATCTTCTGTTTAAGAAATGCCGAACATCACGATGGAAGTGCGGTGGAGCACCATCCTGTTGAAAGATGAAGTCGGCGCTGTCGGTCTCCAGTTGTGGCATGAGCCAATTTTCCAGCATGTCCAGATACACGTGTCCTGCAACGTTTTTTTCGCAGAAGAAAACGGGGGCGGAAACTTTAAACCGTGAGATTGCACAAAACACGTTAACTTTTGGTGAATTGCGAATTTGCTGCACGAATGCGTGAGGATTCTCTACCGCCCAGATTTGCACATTGTGTCTGTTCACTTCACCATTAAGAAAAAATGTTGCTTCATCACAGAAAACAAGTTTCGCACTGAACGCATCCTCTTCCACGAGCCGTTGCAACCGCACCGAAAATTCAAAGCGTTTGACTTTGTCATCGGGTGTCAGGGCTTGTAGCAGTTGTAAACGGTATGGCTTCTGCTTTAGCCTTTTCCGTAAGATTTTCCAAACCGTCGGCTGTGGTACGTTTAGCTCCCTGCTTGGTTTATTCGTCGACTTCCGCGGGCTACGCGTGAAACTTGCCCGCACGCGTTCAACCGTTTCTTCGCTCACTGCAGGCCGACCCGTTGATTTCCCCTTACAGAGGCATCCAGAAGCTTTAAACTGCGCATACCATCGGCGAATGGAGTTAGCAGTTGGTGGATCTTTGTTGAACTTCGTCCTGAAGTGTCGTTGCACTGTTATGACGGACTGATGTGAGTGCATTTCAAGCACGACATACGCTTTCTCGGCTCCTGTCGCCCTTTTGTCTCACTGCGCTCTCGAGCGCTCTGGCGGCAGAAACCTGAAGTGCGGCTTCAGCCGAACAAAACTTTATGAGTTTTTCTACGTATCTGTAGTGTGTCGTGACCATATGTCAATGAATGGAGCTACAGTGAATTTATGAAATCGCTTCAATCATTTGTAATAGCCCTGTATAGTCAGCTATGAGACACCCACGAAAACAAGCAACTAGTTGTTCCTGATCACCAAGATAGCAAAATTTCAAACTGGTAGTGTCGGGTAGACCGTTCGCCGGGTACATGTCTTTCGATCTGACGCCTCTTCGGCGACTTGCGTGTCGATGGGGATGAAGTGACGCTGGTTAGCACAACACAACACCCAGTCCCTGGTCGGAGAAAATCTCCGATCCAGCCCGGAATCGAACCCGGGCCCTTGGGACTGACATTCTGTAACGCTGACCACTCAGCTACCGGGGGCGGACAAAATGGTAATGTGTCCGTGCATCAAACCTACAGTAAATCTTTTTTTTTTTTTAAAGGAAAACACCGTGACTGAAGTATGCCCTACGAAGATAATTTTATGAAATATCTCATGGAGAATTGTACTTACAGTGTAATTATTTACAAGTGACTTAAGCGAATCTAAGGAAACAACGACAGGCTTTTATACATTAAAGCCGCAAGTACAGCATCTCAAAATGTTCTAAACATACTCTACATTAACAGAAATTAAATATCTATATAATATAAAATAATATGAAAATTGGTATGATATGAAAATTGATATGATATGAAAATTGTAAGCGAGAGATTGCAGTAAAGACATTTCCACGAATGAAATTGTGATTCACGCAAAACTCACTACTGACAGTCTGAGTTCACACACAAAGAAAAATTACCTAAGATATCCACATAAAAAAAACTACAAGATAATAAATCTGCAACAGTTTAAGGTTACAATATGGTATTCACACAGACACACAACTTACGGTGCAAGAACTTTAACGATGTAGAAGGAAGAGAATACAAAATGAAAACTCAACTGAAAATGTGGAATATATAATCGGAAGACTACTGCGTTAATGTAGCCATTATTAACATAACCAAATTTATTAACACGCGTTACCAGGTATAAATTCAGATACCTTCATGAAACAGTGGGACTGGCACTCTTGTTGTGAGAGATTTATTTTCAAAATACTTTACTGTCAGTATTTTCCTGTGCCTCGAAATAACAGGTAAACAGCGAGCGGTTTATGTCTCCTTTTATTTCTTCTGAAATCCACATAAATTTGTTGCCCCGCTTTAAATGGAGACGAGTTCAACAATGATTAATACTCATTCGCACCAGGGAAGTAAAACTAGCTTGTTTCTCGTCTAAAATTTTTCAAATGGGGCAGTGTTATAATTGTGGGTTGGATCGCAGCGTTGATATACTCCTTGAGGGCGGTCCGGAGGCGTCGCTTCCCACATTCCGTAACCATGTCTTGAAACTGGAGGGCGGGAGAATAATGTTCTTTATAGGGCAGTGCAGAGACACTGGCCTGGTATGTCAACTAGTCCATCTTGTCAATGTAAACTAGACCTGCAGTTTTATTTTTTAATTTTTTATGCCCCATTACAGGTTCCTGGTATTTGTGGCGAGATACGATCCTTTGGTTTATAAAGTGTTTTCGATGAATCATGGCAGGTAGAATATATTGTAGCGAGAAAATCAATTCCTTTAACACGGTATGTCTACGTACAACAGTGTTCACGTTTTTCATCCCACACACGTTTTTCATCCTACCATCCTACACACGCATGTGGATGCTATTATACACGTACGAGAGAGTTACGGGGCGAGTGCGTGCGTGTGTGTATGTGTGTGTGTGAGAGAGAGAGAGAGAGAGAGAGAGAGAGAGAGAGAGAGAGAGAGAGACAGACAGAGAGATAGAGATTGTGCGTCGTACATCTCTCCCTTCCGCTCCTAAACGGTGATGGCGAAATTATGGGCCTCCCCATAAATTCCAAAGATATTACTATTCATTTCCATTTGTTACGAATTTGTCGCTTTGATTAATGGTCGGCCGATGTTCTGAAATTAAAAACGACGGCATGAAATGTGTCTCCATGGGCCCAGCGGCCGGTCGCTTCGGCACTCTTTCCCAGAAATCTGGCGCTCTCCGTCATAACTCTGCTCGCGTAACGCACCTGTGCTTAGAGGCTTACGTGGACTTTGATCGTTGACGAGAACCAGTTTAACACCAAAGACTATAGACCAAGAGTTACTTCCCCATTGAACCGAGGCCATTTGTAGTTATAATCAGTGAGACAGAACTTGACAAAGACATCAAGCAAAAGTGCACTGTTAGAAAACAGGCAATTGAAATGGTGTCTAGGTGCAAGATTTTCTACTGTTTTCGTTCTGTCCCCAGTTATTTCACATTTTGCACTGGCCTCTTTACATCTGCATAGCGGACTAACGTCGTCTGCTATCTCTCTTATATATCTAATGCTGTTTACTTGTCTGTCTGTGACGAAAAGAAATACTGGGTCATGTTGTAGGAAACGGTTCATTGCATATTTAATAATGTCGACGTCTGTTTACAATATCCGATTAGAAATAACGTCACTTTACGCAAGATTTGACAGAGTCAACCCTTTACATTTGTTTAATAATATGCCACAGAATTATGATTTATGTTTCAGGCTTATGTTTGACACTAATTCATTACCTAAGTCCGGAAAAACTCGACGCGTTTTGTGAACTTCTCAGGGATTCTCCTTTCACAACATTCAGAGGTCAACAGCAAGTCCACTATCGATACATCGAGTACGCATGACTTAAAGCTATTTCATTGTTTAACGTAAATTTTCAAAGACGGAAAATAGTTGCTGATGCAACATGACATACCATTTCGACTACAACAGAAGACAGCTAGTAATTCCCTTCCCTTTTTATTTCTTTTTTGCCTTCTGACTCGTTTGATGCGGACCACCACGACTTTCTCTCTTGTGTCAACCTCTTCATCTCAGAGTAGAACTTGCAGCATTTGTTCAATTTAAAGAAGCTTTACAGAAGCCATGTCTCCGCAATATACTTTCTTTCAGGAGTGCTAGTTCTGCAAGTTTCGCAGGAGAGCTTCTGTAAAGTTTAGAACGTAGGAGACGAGACACTGGCAGAAGTAAGGCTGTGAACAGCCGGCACGGTAGCTCAGCGTGTTCGGTCAGAGAGCCGGTTGGCCTCTGCATTAAAAAACTGAGTGGGAGGATCAACAAACGAACTTGAACGGACGTCACGTGACGTCCGCAAAGACCAAACCACAACGATCAACAACGAACAAAATGAAAAAAAAAAAAATGGTAGAGCATTTGCCCGCGGAAGGCAAAGCTCCCGAGTTCGAGTCTCGGTCCGGCACACTGTTTTCATGTGCAAGGAAGTTTCGTATCAGCGCACATTCTGTTGCAGAGTGAAAATTTCATTCTCGATCATCATCTAACAAATCCTCAATTTTCTTTTCCATTCTTCTATAAATCATTCTTGTCAGCAACTTGTATGCTTCAGCTGTTAAGTTGATTGTGCAAAAATTCTCACACATGTCGGGTCTTGCAGTCTTCGAAATTGTGTGGATGGTGTTTTTTCGAAAGTCACGTGATATATCGTCAAACTCATACATTCTACATACCAACGTGAATAGTAGTTTTGCTGCCATTTCCCCCTACGATTTTAGAAATTCTGATGAAGTGGTATCTATCCCTTCTGCCTTATTTGATCTTAAATCTTCAAAAGCTCTTTTAAATTCTGATTTTAATACTGCATCTCCTATATCTTCGATATCGACTGCTGTATCTCCTATCATGTGATTAGACAAGTATTCCACCTTTTAGAGGCCTTCAATGTACTCTCTCCACCTATCGACTCTCTCCTCAGCATTTAAAAGTTGAATTCTCATTGCACTCTCAATGTTAGCACCCTTGCTTTTAATTTCACCAAAGGTTGTTTTGAGTTTTCTATATGCTGAGACTTCTCTCGGAAATCATTTCTTTTTAGACTTCTTTACATTTTTCATGCAGCCATTTCGTCTATGCTTCCCTGCACTTCCTACTTATTCCATTCCTAAGCGACTTGTATTTCTGTATTCCTGAATTTCCTTGAAGATTTTTTACTTCCGTCTTGCATCAATCGCTGAAGTATTCCTTCTATTACCCCTGGTTTCTTCGCATTTACCTTCTGCTCCCTAAGTTATCATGATTGCCTTTTATTTTGAGACGTCCATTCCTCTTCAAATGAGCTGCCTACTGAACTATTCCTTATCACGGTGTCTACAAACTCAGAGAACTTCAAACGTATCTCTTCATTCCTCAATATTTCTTTATCCAACTTCTTTGTGCATTGATTCTTCCTGACTAGTCTCTTATACTTCAGTTTACTTTTCTGTCCAAGAAACTGTGATCTGAGTCTATATATCTGCTCCTGGGCACGCCTTAGAATCCAGTATCTGATTTCGGAATCTCTGCCTTATCATGACGTATTCCCATATTTCCGGGCCTTTTTCAAGTAGATCTCGTCCTCTTGTGATTCTTGAAAAGAATATTCGCTATAACCACCTGAAATTTATTGCAGAACTCAATTAGTCTTTCTCCTCTCTCGTTTCTAGTACCAAGTCCATATTCTCCCATAACCCTTTCTTCTACTCCTTCCCCTACAAGCGCATTCCTTTACCTCATGAGTATTCGAATTTCATCTCCCTTTACTTACTGAATTACCCGTTCAGCACTCTCATATATTTTCTCTATTTCTTCATCTGTGGCTTGCGACGTCGGCGTACCTGAACTATCATTGTTAGTGTACGTTTGCTGTCGATGCTGATGAGAACACACGTATCACAGAACTGTTCAGTAACCTATACCAATAAACCTACATGTATTTACCCGGCAACATACTATTATATTCTTCTCTTATGGTTTTCCATTTTGAAACTATTCTTGATTTCTCTTACGTTTATTGATAGAACCATCATGTGTTCGGAGGGAGATAATGGGTTTCGGGGTGAATGGGGAGGGGGCGGGTGAGGGGGGGAGAGGTAATTTCGCTGAGCTAATGCTGACAAACCCGTTACGAAAACGCTGCATACTCAGTTATGGACATTACTTTAGACACAACCTATAGAAGCAATTAAACTACGTCAACCGTCGAAAGACGAGAATTCTTCGATTCAGACAGTTTCTCATGTTATTCGACTAAAAGTGAGTTAATGAAAATATTGACGTAAATACATGGGTTACTTTTCGTGCACGTAGCTTAGAGAAAAAAAGATTGAAGATTCGTATCCTGCGCTTCAAATGTTGTTATAATGTTATAGTTTAAAGACAAGCGGCCATTTTTCTATGAGTTTGACTCTCATCTTCTTTTGATGAAGTTTCAACACAGATGCCGCTTCGACACTTCGCCAGGAGATGGTAAGAATGACAGTCATCAAAACATCACTCTCTCTCGATCGGCTCCCTCGATTGCAAATTGGAGAAGTTTCGATCAAGTACTATTGTTTAATTTTCGTTTTGATTCCCTATTAATTTTTCTGGCAGTATTATGGACAGTTTTGCCTTTCATGTATACAGCACTAACGTCATCGCGTCAACCCAGTCGACTGAGTATGTTGTAAACATGATTCGCTAGTGTGAATATCCAACACACTGTTAGGGACTTTCTTTTTATATCATGATTCACTCACCCACACATTACATTAAGAGTGTTTTGTCTAACGTGTGAATTAGTAGTCGTATCATTATGGGATACAGCTCGCTTGACGATGGAACAATGACGTGCACCTCTCTAAAAGAGCCTGCCAAAGAAGAAGATGGGCAGTTATAACACGTGTGCCACATGTTTTATTAGTGTAACCGTTACTGCGCTTGTGAGACAACTTTTTCGTCTTGGAAACACGGATTTCGTTCATTTTCGAGTTTTTAGTCAATTTCTTTATTGACTGGAAGCTTCAAAACCTGATAAAATGCCATGGACCTATACCCTCAGAAATGACAATGTAGCGACATATTTTAAAGAGAGTATGATGTCCACAAAAGTGATGGATTTATTGGTCCGCGTATTTACGTTCATTGGAGCTCGAAAATTTCCTTCTTCTTCCATCTATCTAAAGCGTGTTCGGAAATTACCGTTACAAACTTCTAGAGGGGAGTGAGTACATAATATTTCGAATAGGAACCCATGTTCGTAAAAGTACCGTTTCTACGACAGTTTCAATTCAGATGTTTGATTAATCCACTTGTAATTGAAGAATTAAATTAGGCGTGACGCAGTGCAAGTTAATAGGTAACAGTTTGAAAGGAACCATAACGAAACATCCTTTTACCACTTAAGCACATTTGTTTGTATGAACACTTAAATATTACGTGTATACATTATTCCTAAACAAAACAGAACCAAGGATACTGTACGTACAGAAGTACTGATGCATTAAAACAGCTGCTCGATGTGGCGACCACCAACGTTGTTACAGACTTTGTACCTACAAAGTATGTTTTGGTACACACTCTTCATCCTACTTGGTGTGTCTTCAGTTACCAGTGCAGCGGCCAGAACTCGTACCAGCGTATTTTCCTCTGTCTCTACAGAAGTCTCGTAAATTAAACTTTGCGTACTAGCCACAGGAGCTATTCCATAGGTGTTACATCCGACGACAGCAGCGGTCACGGGGTTGGGCCACCTCCGCCTATCCACCTTTCACCACATCGTCTGTTGAGATGTCTCTGAACAGCACGTGTGATGTGAGGTGGTGCACCATCACGCTGAAACTACATTTTCTGACGAGCATTTCGAGGCAGACGTTGACTTCTTGTATAGCCCATTGCATACCAGGACAAGCAAATCTGTGATCTGAACAGATGTTCCCCGTCACTGTGAATTTCATGCCATTGCCATGTAGCAGTGAACAGCAAAACTCCTTGGAATTGTGTAAGACCTCTCCGACTGCAGATCTAGGTCGGCTGCATCGGTAGCTAGCAGCTCCCAGCACTGCCACGAAATGTTACTCCAAACACCAGTTTCAGTATGGAACAGAGACCATCTGTGCTTCCTCAGAACTTTCTTGGCGTACAGTTAAAATCGTTTCAGTTATATGAAAATGGTTATATTCAGTTCCTTTACACTGTTTTCTGAATTTTAATTATAACTCTGTCCAGTAGCTTGTAAACAAAGTTAATGCTGTGTCCGACAAGTCGTCCATTTATCGATATTTCGCACTCAGTGCGCTAAGACGGGGCGGCTACCTAGTTTGTTATTAAAAATTAGATATTTAGTAAATCGATAATTTTGTCCGCAGCGGTAGGAGTAAACCACGGCATCTGTCTTATGACATAAGAAGGCCGGAGGTGCCTGAAACCGGTAAATTTATTTTGAAATTGTTAAGGTGGTGGCGGAAAAATTATTTTCGAAACATAAGATTCATCACAGTTTGTGATACTGGAATTACGATGTACTTCATTGAATGTGTTCGGCGATATCGTTTGAGGTTAAACTATGGCCTGGAGCTGTTTTTGTTCGGATCTTTTGTCTCGACCGATGGAAAGTGAACGGAACTGTTTGTGAAAACTGTCTAGACAATGAAATTATTCTCACGCCCTGGCAACAGAGTGCGGTACTTCCTGTATTAGCGCAGCATTGCACGAGGGGCGTTCCATAAGTAATGCAAAAGTTTTTTCCTGAAAGTAGATTCCATTACACCATATTATTCCCCACTCTTATTGCTACAAATTACAAATAAGCCTTACGCCACTTTGCTAGGACGGCTTGTGTGCCCACATAGTAACATTCTGCTGGTCGACGTCGAAGCCACGCTACGTCAATAACCTTCCCCTCATCTACGTACTTCTTCCCGAAGAGTGCGCTCTTCATTGGGCAAAACAGACGAAAGCCCCAAGGTTAGAGATACGGGCTGGAGGCTGGAAGAGAAAGAACAGCCCAATGAAATTTTGTGAGTTTCTCTAGGGTGCGCAGACTTGAGTGAGACCTTGTGTTGTCATGAAGAAGACAAATTCTTTTTCATGTTTGTGGCGGCGAACAAGCTGAAGTCGTTTCTTCAGTTTCCTGAGGAAATCACAATACAATTCAAGGTAGATTGTTGCACCATGAAGGGGCGGGGATATCAGAATAACCCCTTCAGAACCACTGAAGGACGTCGCCATGACTTTACCAGCTAAGGGTGCAACTTTGTTCTTTGCAGGAGAGGTGGTCTGGCACCATTGCAAGGATTGTCGTTTTGTTTCCGGTTCGAAGTGATGAACCCGTTACATCGCCTGTGACGACGTTCGACAAAAATCAACACGTTCAGCCTCACACTCCGGAAGCAATTCCACGCAGGTGGTCCTTTGTTGCTCTTTATGGTCTCGTGTTAGGGGTTGGGGGGTGGGGCGGAGGAACTCAGCGAGCACGCACCATTTAGTACCCAAACTGGTATGTCAGAACTACCGACAGAGACGTCCAGTTGTGCAGCGACGTGTTTGACTGTGATCTGTCGATCACCTAAAATGAAAGTGTCAGTACTATCCAACACTGCGGGAGTCACAACTATGCGCGCCCAATCGGCACGCGGGAGATAGGACAGGTTTACACGACCTTGTCGCGATGATGGCAGACGTCTCGACCAACGACTCACCGTGCTTTTGTTTACTATCGGGCCTCCGTAGGCATTCTGAAAGCTCTTATGAATATCTGCGATGCTCTAGGTCTCCGCCAAAAGAAACTCAGTGGCAGCTCTCTGCTCGGAACGCACCATTCTGAAGGCTACGTATTGCGCAGCCACCAATCGAAAATCCAGAGAACTGTATTGTCTGAGGCGGGAATATTCCACTGTGATCAGCAAGAAATCCCTCATTTTTTTCAGCTGAAACTATTCCAGAAAAAATATGTGTTTGCATTACTTATTGAACGTTGCCCCCATGTTCGAAGCAAGTGTCACAGCTTCGTTGTTGGATCTGTGGGAATGGCACCATAAAACCACAAACTTGAAACTTCCTGGCAGATTAAAACTGTGTGCCGGACCGACACTCGACCTCGGGACCTTTGCCTTTCGCAGGCAAGTGCTCTACCATCTGAGCTAACCAGGCACGACTCACGCCCCGTCCTTACAGCTTGGAGACCATGGTCCATGAATGTAGTTGTATAATTAAAGCTAAACAGTATTAATAAGTGAAAAGGAATTACACAAAAATGAAGGACACCCTGTCATTAGTTACCAATTTCCCATTTGCTACCCTAAATGTGTGATCTGATAGGTAATAAGTCAACAGTCCATAGATTGTTTATATTGAAAGTCACTAATCCTCTATAATTTTAACCTGTAGATTCCAACATTAATGCCATGAAAATGTTCTCCTCTGTATGAAATTTGACACATAAATGAACAACAACAAGATATGACAACAATGCGAACATGCAACATCTGACTATTATTAGTAAAATACAACGAAGTGGACGAAATTTCGGAGCGGGACAGAAACAATAATGGGGCCCGTTTGGTAAGTTAAATCTAGATAAACTGGAACCAAGATCTTCTAACTGCCCTGAGACAAGCTATCATCGTAAATGTATCGTTCCTTATAAGAAAGATACAGGGTGTTTCAAAAATGACCGGTATATTTGAAACGACAATAAAAACTAAACGAGCAGCGATAGAAATACACCGTTTGTTGCAATATGCTTGGGACAACAGTACATTTTCAAGCAGATAAACTTTCGAAATTACAGTAGTTACAATTTTCAACAACAGATGGCGCTGCGGTCTGGGAAACTCTATAGTACGATATTATCCACCACGCGTAGCAATAATATGGCGTAGTCTCTGAATGAAATTACCCGAAGCCCTTGACAACGTGTCTGGCGGAATGGCTTCACATCCAGATGAGATGTACTGCTTCAGCTGTTCAATTGTTTCTGGATTCTGGCGGTACACCTGGTCTTTCAAGTGTCCCCACAGAAAGAAGTCACAGGGGTTCATGTCTGGCGAATAGGGAGGCCAATCCACGCCGCCTCCTGTATGTTTCGGATAGCCCAAAGCAATCACACGATCATCGAAATATTCATTCAGGAAATTAAAGACGTCGGCCGTGCTATGTGGCCGGGCACCATCTTGCATAAACTACGATGTGTTCGCAGTGTCGTCTAAGGCAGTTTGTACCGCCACAAATTCACGAAGAATGTCCAGATAGCGTGATGCAGTAATCGTTTCGGATCTGAAAAATGGGCCAATGATTCCTTTGGAAGAAATGGCGGCCCAGACCAGTACTTTTTGAGGATGCAGGGACGATGGGACTGCAACATGGGGCTTTTCGGTTCCCAATATGCGCCAGTTCTGTTTATTGACGAAGCCGTCCAGGTAGAAATAAGCTTCGTCAGTAAACCAAATTCTGCCCACATTCATATCGCCGTCATCAATCCTGTGCACTATATTGTTAGCGAATGTCTCTCGTGCAGCAATGGTAGCGGCGCTGAGGGGTTGCCGCGTTTGAATTTTGTATGGATAGAGGTGTAAGCTCTGGCGCATGAGACGATACGTGGACGTTGGCGTCATTTGGACCGCAGCTGCAACACGGCGAACGGAAACCCGAGGCCGCTGTTGGATCACCTGCTGCACTAGCTGCGCGTTGCCCTCTGTGGTTGCCGTATGTGGTCGCCCTACCTTTCCAGCACGTTCATCCGTCACATTCCCAGTCCGTTGAAATTTTTCAAACAGATCCTTTATTGTATCGCTTTTCGGTCCTTTGGTTACATTAAACCTCCGTTGAAAACTTCGGCTTGTTGCAACAACACTGTGTTCTAGGCGGTGGAATTCCAACACCAGAAAAATCCTCTGTTCTAAGGAATAAACCATGTTGTCTACAGCACACTTGCACGTTGTGAACAGCACACGCTTACAGCAGAAAGACGAATTACAGAATGGCGCACCCACAGACTGCGTTGTCTTCTATATCTTTCACATCACTTGCAGCGCCATCTGTTGTTGGAAATTGTAACTACTGTAATTTCGAAAGTTTGTCCGTCTGAAAATGTACTGTTGTCCCAAGCATATTGCAACAAACGGTGTATTTCTATCGCTGCTCGTTTAGTTTTTATTGCCGTTTCAAATATACCGGTCATTTTTGAAACACCCTGCAAGTGCAAAGCAGATGTTCTAATACTTTACGAATGGAAATAAATCATTTGAACGCTAAATCTCAGAGCACTCCTCGTTGCATCACATGTGTCGAAGATCACTGCAACACCCACTTACATTACTTAGCTAAAAATTACAAATTGGAAAACAATATGCCTGCTGAAGGGAGTTTCTAGAAATATTTTGTCTGCTGAAGGCAGGTTAGTTGAACTATATTTGAAATAGTTTGCACGTGAACGTCTTGCATGCATGAACAAAGCTTACATGAGTACATGTGGGAATATGCATCGAAGATCGAACGACTGAAAAATGATTTTGTAAGCAAAAGCCTTGCATTTAAACTTAGTTGTTGACACAGAAGCTCGCGAATAGCGCGTAAAAATGTCCGATGGCGGACATGTGGCTGTACAGAACCGCACATTTGCAAAAGACAAAAAAAAAAAAAAAACTGTATATTTATGATAATCCCGGTAGTATCATTTAAACATTTTGAGATCAATGTGAAAAGTGCCCAAATACGTATTGATGTTCACGTATTCTAAAAACGACAGGAATTGAACAAAGGAACAAAGAATTGTCGTTCTCCAAACAAATACGCAACTGAAAAAGCACGCCCCGTAAATAAACCAGGAAAAACCCGTAAAACAGAATTATGCAAGTGCAGCACCAGCAGCTAACGGTCTCGCCGATAATCCTGGACGGCGCAGCTTTAAAATGGCTAACTCAAAAGCACGACACAAATGTCCGTATTTTACAAGTTGGCAGCGGGCAGAACGATGTCCACAGCGTCAGGCGAAAATTCAGAATAGAGAATAATTTGTCCGGCAGACCACGCGTCCCGCCCGAACAGAAAGCCTCGTCGCCAATCAATATCGTTGACCGGTTAGACTCCGCGTTCAAAATACTGATTAAAGAGGTGACTTACACTACTCAGCCAAAGACAACATTACTCTAGCAGAGGTAAAGCACTGACTAAAGAATCTGAGTCACTTGAAGGGTTTGCCGGCCGGTGTGGCCGTGCGGTTCTAGGCGCTTCAGTCTGGAACCGCGTGACCGCTACGGTCGCAGGTTCGAATCGTGCCTCGGGCATGGATGTGTGTGATGTCTTTGGGTTAGTTAGGTTTAAGTAGTTCTAAGTTCTAGGAGACTGATGACCACAGATGTTAAGTCCCATAGTGCTGAGCCATTTGAACCATTTGAACCACTTGAAGGGTTTGGAACTGACTTACTGGCACATAACGTGAAAATCATTTATAGGAGACGGCTTTCAAGAAATACCTGTGTTGGTAGTATCAGATCTTGAAAAGGTAGTACAATAGAAATAAAGAGTTTCAAATCATCGACGACAGATGGTGTAATAGTGTATGTACTGCCAACATACAGATAACTATCTGTTGTTAACAGTTTACGTCTGATGGAAAAATTACAGTTACTTACGTTTTAATTATGAGCATGGTGTGTGGTCTTCTCCCTAGTCAATTGATAATGTGGCTTTACTTTGACACGATTTGAATGACTGGAAATTTTCTAATTCTGGCGTGTAATGGCTTTTGGTTTTAATGTCATCGAAAGACCTAAGTGTGTACTGGTTACAATGTATTAATTCATTACTATATATTTCATATTTCAATTATTTCCTCGTGATCAGTAGGTTTAACACACAAGAGTTCTTTTTGAGCGGTGTGCTACTCAGTAAGCTTTTCTGGTTTTTTCATATATATATAGTTGTCATCCTTCATGAGACACTGCATCTTTGCGGGCTGCTTAGTATCCCTGTGTGTGATTGTTTCATGGCAGTATACGATATATGACGCATTCGCATATGAATGTTTGCATCACGAACAGTTTCCTTGTGGGCGTCTTTCATACGTTCTATATATGTGGGTCATACATTCGCTTTATACCACGTGTTGGACGTTCATGTTATAGATATGACACAGTGTATGCCCCCCATCTGTCTACAAATAAGCATTTTATACTCTGACACCACACATAGGTCATGTTTCTTCTTTTTGATTTTTTTTACAATTATTTTGTATTACAGTAATTTATTTCTATGTTGTGCAGATAATGCATGTCCAACTGGAAAATAAAAATCATGAATAGCATTTAAAGAAGTTTTAAGGGGGGCAGGACGTCAAACGTGTCGACTTGGAGCAGGAGAGGCACCACAAGGTATTTTAATTTCCACTGTGTATACTTTCACAAATAAATTCTTACAACTTTGTCAGCGCGACCAGGAAGGATTCAAGATTCAAATACATGGCAATTAAAGTTCAAAAACATAACCAAATAATTTTTTTTTACAAGTGAAATTTCGTAATTTTTTCACTTACTATTGGCTGCGTTTGTTGCTATAGGTACAATTTTCTTCATAAGTAAGAGAGATTCTTCGATGAATTTTGCACAGCATGCAAACCATACTTACAAGTGTATGAAACTCTAGAATTTATATACTTTATGGAAAAATGAATGAGCTGTTACATTTTAAACATCATGTTTAGAAGAAATCCAAATTTTATAATTATTTATCTCAACTTTTACCACAGATTTTAATAGATTTGGAAAATTCTAGAGTTTTGCATTAAGGAGTTCGTGTTTAGTAAGCAGTGGAAAATTCGTGGAGGAACGTCTCTTAAGCCGGCCAGAGTGGCCGAGCTGTTCTAGGTGCTACAGTCTGGAACCGCGCGACCGCTACGGTCGCAGGTTCGAATCCTGCCTCGGGCATGGATGTGTGTGATGTCCTTAGGTTAGTTAGGTTTAAGTAGTTCTAACTTCTAGGGGACTGATGACCTCAGACGTTAAGTCCCGTAGTGCTCAGAATCATTTGAACCATTTTGAATCTCTCTTACTTATGAAGAAAAGTGTACCTATAGCAACAAATGAAGCCAATAGTAAGTGAAAAAATTATGAAACTTTACATGTGAAAAAAATTATTTCCTTATGTTTTTGAGCTTTTACTGCTACGAGTGTGAATCTTGAGTCCTTCCTGGTCATGCTGACAAAGTTTTATGAATTTATTTGTAAAAGTATAGACAATGGAATTTAAAATGTCCTGTGGTGTCTCTCCTGCTCCAAGTCGGCCCGTTTGACGTCGTACCCCCTTAATAGATAGTATAATTGTACAATGTACTGAGTGTACATTCGTGATGGTACATTTTAGATATGTGACAATGGATGCATCTGTTCCTTCGGTCAAATGTTCGGTGTATATTCATTTGTAGAGTCTTGCCATTGTTCTCATTCTGTTTTGATCTGTTTCTGTGTAACTTGATTGATAAGTTGATAATGCTATCTTTAGTGTTTTATGCATACAGGCCTGAAGATGACGCCATGAAGCGTTGAAACTTGTAGCGACAAAATAAATTAAAATCATAAGAACAGCTGTAGGTGTTTTTATTTTTTGTCACGATAGTAAACGGCCGTCGTCCCAGGATAATCCTGCTAAAAGGATTGACATACAAAAGGATGCTCAAATAGTGATCTTCAAAAAGTCCTAGTCGCTGTTTTATGTATTTGTAGTAACAGCTCTCAGTTAAACCATATTCAGACCAACGGAATCTCCGTGGTGAAGTATCAGCTTTGGCAACAGCGATGAAGTAATACTTAGCGCAAAGCGTCAGTCACCTGAGTAAAATAAACAACTTCTCAACTCACAATAATCATAAAGGATGTACGAGAGAACGACAGAGGTAGTATTAGATTGTTCGATGACTGTATTATGCTCTTCAAGAAAAATTCGACGTTTGAGGATAGTCGGGTAATGAACAATGATAAACACTGAGGTGAAAGAAGTTATGAGGCACCTCCTAATATCGTGTCGGGGACTCCTTTTGTCGCGCCAAGTGCAGCAAATTGACGTGGCATGGACTCAAAAAGTCGTTGGCAGTCCTCTGCAGATATACTGAGTCATGAAACTTCCTGGCAGATTAAAACTGTTTGCCCGACCGAGACTCGAACTCGGGACCTTTGCCTTTCGCGGGCAAGTGCTGTACCATCTGAGCTACTGAAGCACGACTCACTCGGTACTCACAGTTTTACTTCTGCCAGTATCTCGTCTCCTACCTTCCAAACTTTACAGAAGCTCTCCTGCGAAACTTGCAGAACTAGCACTCCTGAAAGAAAGGATACTACGGAGACATGGCTTAGCCACAGCCTGGGGGATGTTTCCAGAATGAGATATTCACTCTGCAGCGAAGTTTCATATCAGCGCACACTCCGCTGAAGGGCAATAACTTAAAACGCAAGCATAATCAGAAATTTAAAAGGCAAGCCTTGTCTTACAACAGTTCTTTATTTAGGCTGAAGACCCGAATAATCTGAGATTTTCAGAACAAACAATTTGAATTTAAAGTCGGCTGAAAGCCCAGCACTTAAGGCTAGACAACATTAATTTTTTTTTAAAAAACAAGACCTTTCGTAAAACAGTTTTTAATTAGTCAAAACTGAACCAAAACAGAAATTTAAAAGGCATAGCCTTATCTTGAAACAGTTCTTCACTTAGGCTGAAGGTCCAAAGAATCAGACACTTCAAGAGCAAATTAGTTAAATTCAAATCGGCTGAAGGTCTAACACTTAAAACTCCATAACATTATTTCTTTTTAAAAAAATGCCAAAGGCCTTACGTGAAACAGTTCTTTGAATAAGGCTGAAGGCCTTAAGAGCAAAACAACTCAAACTCAAAATCGGCTGAAGGCCAAACACTTAAAATTCAACAACCTTAAACCTTTACAATGCCAAAGGTCTTACATGAAACAGTTCTTTAAATTAGGCTGAAGGCCTAAAGAATCCTACGCCTTAAGGGCAAAACAACCTTAAATTAAAAAGAAATTGGCTAGAAGCCATACAAGTACAAACAAGAAGAACAAATGAAAAAGGACAGTACACCCAAGGGCGCCCAGATGTCCGAGGGTCGGTCTGGAATTCAAAGATTAACGCTCGCTTAGGTGAGACAGTCAGGTCAACAACTCACGATCCGACGACAACCCAACCGACCGACAGTCAACGGACCCACCGACAAGATAACTTCCACTTCACCCGACCAAGGCACAACAGGGAGTTCAACATAACAACGTAGAAGATATTGGCGCTCACAACCAATCATACATGGAGCTGTCAAACTACACACCGTGCTGGACAGCAACAACACGATGAGGAAACTACACTGCCTGAAATTTACGTCAACAGCCAGGGCAGGTAACCGGAACGTTAACGACCACAAGCCAGAAGATTGCACTGATGCACTTCAATTCAAATAACCAAACCTCCACCGGAGGATGGCTAGAATTTTTCAACTTGAAAACCACGTTGTTGCTCGCGGGAACATCCCAACAGCCGACAACGAACTCCAAAGTACACAATGTGAACAGTCTTGACTCGCTGGTAGACTAAATCCAAACTCAACTTTCGTGTCCAGGGTCGATGAGCCACGGACGTCATAGCAAAGGGAACAGCACCACACACTCCGACACCGCGTAGAGACCGCCAACGGCCGCGGAGAATTCCTCGCTGCTCCACGCCAGCCGACTGACTCCTCGCACACCGCCCAGCCGGAAACTATAAGCACCAGGTCAAAGATAGTCCAAGGTACGAATATCGATTCACACCGCTGCTGCCACCCGTGGAAGGAGAGGACAACAGCATAATCCCGATAACCGCGGGAGACTAAACACAGAATCGCAAAGAACGTTTAATGCAGCACATAGCATGAGCAAGCCACGCCTCAATACGTTTGAAGCATTGATGTAATGGGCTGTGAGAAAACCAGAAAAGTAGAGAATCGAATCGTTTGAAATGTGGTTGTATAAGAGACTGTTGGAAATTACATAAATTGATAAGAAATGAGGACGTTCTCCAAAGAACCGATCATAGAAGTATGTGGAAACCATTGACAGGATGAAGGGTCAGGATGAAAAGACAGGAGTTAAAAAATATGTATAACTTCCATGGTACTTGAGGGAGGCTGTAGACGGTAAAAACTGTAGCGAAAGATTGAGATTGGAATATACCCAACAATAACTGAGGTTATTGGGTGCAAGTACTTCTCTGAGATGAATTCGTGTAGGACCTCATCAAAGCAGTTAGAAGACTGAGGATCCCCCCTCCCTCCCCCCTCCACCCCCAAAAAGGTGAAAAAATCTATTTCTGAGATGTGAAATGTCGCCTCACTGCCGAACACAAATTTTGCTGAAGATCATCGTTTATGGAAAACTGCTTCAACTCTTTTGTTGAATTACAGTGTCAGCGTAGCTTCTCTGATACGAAGCACTTTTGGTGAATCTGCACGTCATATTCATAGAGCCTCAGTTTCTTTCAAAGGACATTTTTGGATTTCAACTTCGCATGTAGTTTGCTGAGCTGACTTCTCTGGGCTATGCAGAAACATTTGACAGCCACGTATACCTGTTCATTTGAAAACCGGCCCTCTGCCAGATTTATCCAGGTTTATAGTGGCCAGAAACTGTTCGTTTCGCTCTTTCCGCCATTTGGCATCTGGTGTTGCTGATACTCCCGTTCCACCACAGTCATGTTTGATTGTTCGAATACCACTACGCCACTTTGACCCTCTCCACAACCACCTTAGTTACTTTTAATTATACCTACAGAAAGAAACGGAAGAGGCTAGCAGAGGACAGTGAAACAACCAAGTAAGTTTAATACACATAGCTCCTGAAACCAGTGTGTCCCGTCAGAATAGGTCACCCAGCCGCCACACGTTAAAACCCCCCGCACCATTGCGCGGCGTACATGGTTGAGGAGCTCAGTAGCGGCGCTGCGCAGCGTGCATCTCGACACAGGCGCCACCGAGCGAACCTTCGCAGAACAGCCAGCAGTACGAGGAGTCTGGTTTTGATCGGCGAGCGACGATCTACCAGTGCCAGAGATCGGCAGTGGAAGCGGCCGTTGGGTTTAACTGCGCGCTGTGGCTGCCGTGGTGGACGGCAAAAACAAGAGGGAATAAAGCGTTGGCCGGAGACTAGTGATACGGCGAGACTGTGCCCAGTTTCCTTCAGGGCTGTCTGGCTTTTTGCTACAGTAGCAGAACCTGGAGACAGCGGAATTGCCTGCGTGAGTGTGTTACTACACAGGTCTGTTGTCCTGTGTTGGAGGTCTGCAGTTGTTATTAAGTGGTGTGCGTCGCTGTGTGTACTGAGTGAATTCAATCTGATAAACGCAAATTGTGAAACCAGTACTTGCCTTCTAACTATGCTTCATATCTGTCAATTCTCGTTTCCCTAAGTTCTTCAGACGCATATTCTTTTGGCCTCTGTATCTGATGTCATTTGATTTTTCGTAATGTTCCATGAAATCAACCGGCTCCTCCTTTAACTTCGCCAGCCTCTGTGGCAGAGCGGTTCTAGGCGCTTCAGTCCGGAACCGCGCGATTGCTACGATCGCAGGTTCGAATCCTGCCTCGGGCATGGATGTGCGTGATGTCCTTAGGTTAGTTAGGCTAAAGTATTTGTAATTTCTTGGGGATTGATGACCTCATATTGAGTCCCATAGTCCTCAGAGCCATTTGAACCATTTTCAACCTCCTTTAACTTCAAATCAAATGGCTCTGAGCCCTATCGAACTTAACAACTGAGGTCATCAGTCCCCTAGAACTTAGAACTACTTAAACCTAACTAACCTAAGCACATCACACACATCCATGCCCGAGGCAGGATTCGAACCTGCGACTACAGCAGTCGGGCGGTTCCGGACTGAAGTGCCTAGAACCGCTCGGCCACCGCGGCCGGCCATCCTTTAACTGTCGCGTTGCAAGTGATGCGTGTATGGATCGTATTTTTATTAGGAAAATTATCCTAAAAATTTGAAACAGAATTTGCTCTTTGCGGAATGGTTTGGTGTGTGACTTTTAATATGTAACTATTTTGAGTCAGTTTTTTATTACGAAGTAGCATTGATACTTGATGTGTTTTCACTGTACTGGAATTTCATACGGTTACGTGAGCATTTTGGTGTTGAGTAAATTCTTCTTGTTGAGCAGCTACAAAGCTGTTTGCCCCCACTGTAACAGTTTTGGTCTAGAAAAAGTAATTATATTTTAAATTTCTAAATTGTGCTACTTTTTATGAGAAAATAAATATGCAGAACTTGTTTGGAAAAATTAAAAATTATTTTAACAAGGAGCAAGAACCACTCATTGCTCAGCGCATTCCCTCTAGCGGCACCTTAGAAAAATTAATTCAGTAATTTTCATTACTTAACTTATTGTAATTATCTGACATAGTCAGCATTCAGACAGCGATCTTCATAACTGAATGTTGTAAATTTTACTGACAGGTTAATTTGATCGAGGTCACAATGTAGAAAACAGTGATTACTACGAGGGCTGTTCGGAAAGTAAGGAAAGATCGGTCGCAAAATGGAAACCACAGTGAAAATTAAAACTGTTTTATTTGCAATAGTTAGCTACCCTTCCAGCTACTTCTCTACATAGTTTCCACTCCAATATCGACATCTGTCGTAGCGTTGTACCAACTTTTCAACACCCTCGTCATAGAAGACAACCTCCTGTACTTTCCAACAATTTTCGACTCTGGGCTGCAGCTCGCTGTCTGTTCCAAAACGCTGTCTTCATAGGCAGTGGTAAATCTGAGCAGAGATGAAAATCAGAGGGAGCGAAGTCCGTGTTGCACCGTGTGTTATCAAACACTTCCCATCTAAAACGCTGCAGGAGCTTCCTCATTGTCCCTGCAGTCTGCGGCCGAGGACTGTCATGAAGAAGGAAATACAAGACAGGTACTTTACGTTAAGTTGCATGAAACGAGGCAAAATCTCTCGGCAGGCACCCCCTCCCCTCCTCCCGCACTATTTTGCAGCCATATTTACGCGCTGACTGTGCGCTCAGAGCTGAGAAGAGCGACGCTGCGCTATCTATGGGCATACTAGAGACGTTGCCAAACACATCTGTGCAAAGCTTCATCGAATTTTCACTGTGATTTCCACTAAGCGGACGATCTTCCTTACTTTCCGAATAGCCATTGCAGTTTCAACCGCTTAAACAGTTATCTTCAAATCAGGATACAAACATGCAGTGTCTAAATCAAGAGAATAAGATCCACTTTAATGATTCAGTGTCTTACTTATTCTCTTGATTTACGCACCGCTCATTTGTATCCTGACCTGAAGATGACCGTTTAAGCGGTTGAAACTAGTAATTAGTTTTCTACAATGCGGCCTTGGCCAAATAAAGGTATTCATAGTATCTACAACCTCGGATTAACTTCTTGCCTTTATCCATTGTATCTCCACGTCTTTGTTGATGATCAGTATCTACTGTTATTTTTCCGTATGTGGGAGGTTACGTTTTGATATCATAATATGTACTTAGAAACAATTGGTTACGAGCTCATTATCTTCCAAACATAATATTTAATTTTCATCCTTCCGATACTGCACAATCTTGCTATTCAGATATGTCTGAACTTCACAAAACGACACTCGTAGCACAGTTCAGCCGCTTTTTACCAAGTTCATGCTGCACAAAGATCAAATCGCACCGAAGTTACAAATTAGTACTACACAGATAATGATTTTCAAAGACCGTTGCTTTAAATTCATAGAGATTTTTTATTGATTAATAGTTTGTTGGAAATGGTTTTCAAGTTATCTTTAAAATAACTTGTTAGTGAAACAATAATGACAGTAAAAATAGTAATTATAAATGTCTTCCAACATTTTACAAAAATGATGTTACCATAAATTTGTAGTATTTTTTGTCATTACTTTTTCATAAATAAATATAGATAAACTAATACTTTACTATTTTTTACTCAAGAAAAAGAAACAATTTCTAATGATTCGTAAAAATATCTATGTATCGTGTGATTTGGCTGTCAGAGTGCATAGGGTGCCCTTACTGTTTGTATGTATCGGGCACTCTGATTGTTTGTGTCTGTCGACATGTAGAGAACATAACGAAAATTGCTCCCCTCTCCCCAATCAACACTTCACAAAGCATAAAAAACGGTAGTCAAAGAGTAAAATAGCGAATCTTAGTTTGCAAAACAACGCATAGTACTGCTGCAGAAAAAAATACCCATTACATATTACGCCAAGAATTTGAAAAAGTTACGTAACAAAACACAGATAAAAGCTTATTAATTGTAGATAAGATACTGGAAGGGAATAATTATAGCTATGCTGTAAATTTGGTATTGCGAACACCTATATGTATTAATAAGGTATATATTTATTCCTCGTATTAACATTTCCGTCAATACTTATAGTGATGTAAAATTTTTGATCTCAACAACAAGTAAACATCATAATGCGTAAATATTATAAATGTTGTTCAATAGATAATAAATACAGCCCACTGAAGATGGAGAAAATCTCCGAAAGTTGTATTGGTAGTAAAAAAACAAAAATTGTGTTTGAAAAAGCAGAACAACATTTTATTATTACGTATGAGTAGGAACGCTTAACTCAAATAGAGGACTTCCGAGAGAACAATACACGAAATTTCTTTAGAACATTCAAGAAAACCTTAAGTAGATATGTTATGAACAAAGAACGAAAGGTAGGACATCAAGACATGGAAAACAATCAGATCTGGAACAAGTATTTCGGATAGCTCCATAACTATGAGACATTCAGGTACAAGGAGAAAGAAATAAATCCCGAGTTAGAGCCACCAACTGTCGAAGGGAGTAGGAGCGTCATAAACACCCTGAAGAATGATAGAGTTCCTGGGGAAGATGGGGTCATCGTTGAACTTTTGAAGTATGCGAATGACAACATGATCATCAAACTGGCACATAACTAAGGCTTGGGAAGAAGAGCTGCTTCCAGAAAGATGGGCGTTGGCACTAACATGTCCTACACTTTGAAAGTAGGATCCCGGGAACTTCAGATGCATATTATTAATAAGAGTGACTTCCAAGGCATTCTCAAAAGCATTGCTGAACGAAACGGAAGAAGAAAATCCACAGACTGGTGAGTACCAAGCAGGCTTCAGAAAGGGGATACCATGCGCAGTACAAATTTTGAATTTGGAGCTGATATTCGTGTATCAAAAATAGAAGAGCGAAGGTTTCGTGTTCACATTTTTAGAGTTCAGAAAGCTCATGAATCAGCAGTTAGACGAACACTGTTCCAAATTTACCGCTCTCCACCTTGCTCTTTAGCTATATAATTGATAAGATGTTCAGGCAGTGCCGACGTGAGATGAAAGGATTGGGTGGAGTACGACTGGGATGCAAGAAAAAAGGAATACCGATAGATTTTCTACCATTCGCAGATGATATTGTGATACTGTCGGTATGATTAGAACAGGCGATTAGTGAAACCGCGCATCCACAGAGACAACGACTGACGCACGCTTACAGATCTCTATTGAGAAGTCGCTGTATATGGCAAACATCAAGGAAGCTCCTAGATCCACGACAATAGAAAGAGGGAAAGTTCAGAAGGTGGAGAGATTTAAATACTCGGGAGAATGGATAGAAACTGGGTTGATAAAAGGAATCAATGGTAGCACGAATAAACAAAAAGAATTTAGCATACTAACTAACTATGAACATCTACAGTAAGAAGAATCTTCCGATCGATGCAAAATCGAGACATTACTGGACAATGAACCTCCCTGAAGCCTTATGCTCAGCAGGAACTTTTCATCTAGTCAGATCAGGCGTACTAAAGAGACTAGAATTGATGGAAAGAAAGATTCTCAGGAGGATATTGGGACCTCGAAGACTATGAATGGTCAGTTTACAAGAAGAACGAAGCAACAAAGATAGAGGGAATCTCGGACATCAGGAAAAGAAGGAGCATTTTCCTAGGACACATCCTTAGAACTGACAAGGTAAACTTAAAACAGCAGATAATACGGCGTCTGGTGAATAAGAGAACCAAAGTACGCTGGATAAAATAGGTACAAAGAGATCTGGAAAAAATGGAAGTACAGGAACTGGAGATATACGACAGGGTGATTTTTAAATGAAGAATTCAGACTTTCACAAATCTATAGGGCAGAGCTAGGCTCAGTACACATTCATCATAGACAGAAGAGCGAAGAAGGTTGCAAAGTAAGAGAATGGAAAAATAAGGGACAAGAAGAAAGACCAGTGGAAAGGAAGCTGACGTGAATTAAGGTGGTCCTCATATAGCCAAAACGAACAAGAAGTATTGCTATATTCCAGCGACGAGATCACAGTTTTATTCGTCTTAGTAATTTCCACTTCCTCGATTTTCCTCTCAACATATCTCAGACAGTCCGAGTGGAAATAAAGTTTTAAACTTGAAAAGAGATGTGAGTGTCAGTAGCATGTATCTAACTTATTATTATTAAATGTTTGGAGTACTAGGTCGGTTTATAAGTTTGTACCGTTGTTGTTTTGCATGTTGATATTCCGGATACTATGGGTTTATTTTTCGATTGTCCTTTGTTATTTGTGGTTCACTGTTGCTATTTGAGTTTACATATCGTCATTTTGTCAGTTGGAGATAGTTAGTGGAGCTGTGGACGCTAGAAAATGGAGAGCCAAGCAGAGAAATCGGAACATTTCCGAAATATTGTTCTGTTTTAGTTCAATAGTGGGGTGACAGCAGCGGAGGCACCCAGAAACATTTGCGCCATGTATGTGGAAAATTCTATTGGTCAGAGCACGGCAAGAAGACGGTTTTCTCGTTTAAAAGAGGATCGTTTTGGCATTAGTGACTCTCCACGTTAGGACGACCTTTGAGGTTTGAAGAAGAATATTCAAACGAATTAGTCCACAACCAATGGCAAATGTTATGCAGTGTGATCATTCCAACATCGTTCGACATTTTCATGCAATGGAGAAGGTTCAAAAATCGGATATGTTTGTACCTCATGCTCTAACAAGTCAAAATCACGAAAATCAGCGGGTAGCCATCAGTGCATCAATTAGCTCTTGAACAACAACGAGCTTTCCTATCCTGTACCATTACCGGTGACGACAAATGATTGAGCCGAAACAAAGCAGCAACTCACCGGAAAAAGATCGGTGCGCATCCACAAAAGATAACGTTATGCAATTTTAATAAACATTTTTGGAACAGCGATCAAAACATTTTTTAAAATTTTTCTTTTTAAAATTCAGACGATCGCACCACGTATGCTACAAGAACATAGGTGACCGGTTTCGCTCATATCACATGACCATCATCAGACCTGTAATTTAATTTAGAAAGTAATAGAAACCTTACTACTTTTGAAGAAACACCGGGTGGGAACTGTGTTTTGTCCTCCGAATAAAACTCGTGCACTGGTGGGGAGCGCCAAAGATGACATCGGTTTGAGGAAGGCCGGCGCTTACCAGATTGTTTGTCGGAAAATCACGCTATGGAGTATGAACGCACGAGGATTCTGCTACAGACGTCGAGATACTGGGACAGCGTTGTTAGAGAGGCCATCGAAATTCGCACCAATGACAACGTCATAAACTGTGACCGTGGCTATAATCTTAGCAAGGCTTGGGAACCAGCGATTGGGTTAATCAAGAGTAAATCAAGCAAACGTATAGTTGTGACGACCACGGCGGACAGAGCCATCACATCGACGTCATCTCAGACGCCGTCGCAATCTGTTCCACCGCGCGACCGTGGCGCGGGGCGCGGACGGCGGAGGTAGTGCGCCGCGGGTGGAGGGTATTTAAATCGGCCGCCGCCGCGACCGAACCCAGTTCCCTCTGAGCAGCCATAGCGTACGGATATCCGTGCCGGCACGTTCACAGGAGCTCAGTCCGTCAGTTCACCTGATGATGGCGACATGTATGATCGCCGAAATATTGTGCCCCTTTGGACACTGTAGACCGGCAGTATACCCGTGGATATTTTGAGAAACCTGACTAGATTGACAATAAAATACGACAAAATGCTTATAAGGATAAAATACAATAAGACTTGTTATACCCATGGCATCCTTCGAAGATGGAGCACTCTTCTCAGCTGCTGTGATGTCAACCGGTGCCAGCAAGTGACGGGCATACGCTTAAATACGAAGATGCTCCGCCTACCTCTTCTCCCTCTACCTCATGTCAACCAGTCAGTGTAAAACGAGTTCACATAATCGTCAAAACGTAAAAAAACAAAGTACAATAATTACACAAAAATAGTTATTTATAAAATATCTCTTTACAACCATGGAACTACTTAAATATTGTTTAAAATATCAATTAAAAGCTTTAGAATAACTGTATAGACGATGTATACTCAGTGGGCCCTCTATGGGCTAAAGTGGTAGTACCACAATGGTTTCAAAGTCAACGATGTTGTGGAGGTCTTTGCCATTGCGGCATCATATCGATATGTGAGTTGTGGCTCGACTGCAAATAAACACCAATGCTAGATTCAGTCTGTCTGTCTTATATTAACTTCATTTGCCACTTGTGATATATGTAATAATGGAATGATCAGCTGCAGAGTGCTATGATATTACATACGCTTTTTTTTAAAAATGTCATAAAACTGATTTATTAAAAATGGAGTCATATTTCGTAGTATTTCTAGTTGGAAGTTTAAGATTGCAGTCGCCTTTCTTTCGGCACTCGCGGACTCACAAACAGGGCGCTCAAAATCTCGGACACCCCTGTGTTATGTCACTTGGCGGAGGCACCGGCCACTGCCTTCGCGGTAGGTAGTGCCTAACAAAGGGACAAACCAGTGTGCCACCCTACTCCAGGCTGCCCAGCGGAACGCGTCAGAGCTTTTAGTAGCCACTGCAACACCCAGTCTTTACCTGCACATTACGAAGAACTAAGCCTCCTCTTCAACCAACTAAACTACCACGTAATCCTCTTATCCGATACGTGGTTAAAATCACACATATCCTCTGCATCTATTCATCTCCCAGGGTACACATTTCTTAGGGCAGACAGATCAAAAGAGCGAGGTGGCGGGGTAGGCGCGTATATACGAATAGATCTCAAAGCGAAAGTCTTGTGTACGTCAAACCCTGCAGCAGAAAAAGAGGCTGAATTCATGTTCATTGAAATAAATATACAAAGTAGGAAGTTCTTGACTGGTGTCGTGTATAAGCCGCCAAAAATAAGCTCAGTGAGTTCCTTTCAGTCGGAATTACATTCACTTCAGTGTCAATACGAACATGTCATCGTAATGGGTGACTTAAACATAGACCTGCTAAGAGACACTCCCTCCGCAATAAACCTAAGAATGTTTAGTCGCAATAGCATGAACATTCTTCCATTACAACCTACACACCATACGGCGCACAGTCATACTCTTATAGACGTAACCGCAACGAAACAGAATGACAAAGTAAGAGATGTTGGTCAAACATCGGCCCCTGGCCTCTCAGCACATGATGTCATATTCCTGGCCTACTCTGTGTAGCCACCAAGGATCAAATCGCGTTACATAACTTGTAGGAACATGAAACGTATTGACCTTGACGCTCTAACAGCCGATTGCTCAGAAATTTCATGGCATCAAATAATCAGAGAACCTACAATCGACGGCAAAATTAATGAACTTGGTGATAAACTCACTGCCCTCTATGACAAACATGCACCTGTACGCACAATCCGTGTAAGGAAATCTCCTGCTACAAGGCTGACAGCTGAATTACGTCAAATGATGACTAATAGGGATGGTGGCCACAGGCGTTTCAAGGCAGATCCGAAACCCGAGCGTTTCGAAGAATATAGAAAGCTACGGAACAGAGTGAAACAATGCATTCGCAATGCTAAAATCAGGCACGCTCGCTCCCTTGTATGCAGCGTTCTGACCCCACGACTCTATGGAAGAATCTCCGTAGCTTGGGGGTCGGAAAGGCAAAATCGGAAACTACTTTTCATGTGTCAGCTAACGAATTAAATGAATTCTTCTCTGCACCTCTGAATACCCGCATGGCTGATAATTACCGTTCACAAGAATCCCCAAACACGATAACTAACAACGATACCGTCCATCTAAAACATGTAACAATAAATACGGCAAGAAAAGCAATAATGAGAATCTCTTCTAATGCAATAGGCAACGACAGTATCGGTATAACCATGATTAAGAATGTTGCCGATATCTTAGTACCTGTCTTAACTGACATATTTAATTTTTCCCTTGTGAACGGAATATGCCCGACTGCCTAGTGTTTACCGACCAATTAGCATACTGCGTGCTGTTTCCAAAGCACTTGAATATATTGTTCATGACCAAATCACTGAACACCTGCAAGAATTCAGCCTATATGACAAATTTCAATCCGGTTTCCGAGAGGCAACAATATTGACGCTACTGGACTTCAGCAAAGCTTTTGACACTGTTAACTTTGACATATTACTCAGAAAAATGCAACGGTTTAATTTCTCAGATAGTGCAATGATATGGTTTGAAAGCTACTTAAAAGACAGACAGCAATGTGTTGTCTGCGTAAATGAAAAATCTTTCTGGAAACATGTTTCCTCGGGAGTGCCACAAGGATCAGTCTTAGGACCACTTTTTTGTTTTCTTTATATGTCAACGATATTTCGTCGGTTCTGTCCTGTAAATATCATTTCTATGCCGACGACCTCCAGCTCTACCTAAGCGTCAGACCTGAAGATGTAAACACTGCAATCGCTCAGATGAATGATGATCTGTCTTCACTAGTGACATGGGCGAAAAACCTGGGGCTTAAACTAAATGCAAAAAAGACACGAGTAATCTTAATAGCCAATCAGAAATTAATAACTTCAGATTTCCGCGAACGGCTACCTCCTATTCTGCTCGACGGTACTCCAATACCATATCAGAAAACAGTTAAGAACTTGGGTGTAACTTTGGATGAGCATCTCAACTGGGCGGAGAATACAGTCGCAGTGTGCCGAAAGACTTTTGCTTGTCTCTATGCTCTCAAAAAGTTTCGGAACATATTTCCACAGGACTTGAAACGCCAGCTCGTGCAAGCACTCGTTCTACCGAACCTCCACTATTGTGATGTAATTCAACAAGGCATGAGTAGTGAAAACAAAAGACGGCTAGAACTAACCATGAATGCCTGTGTGCGTTACACCTGCAACATTCGCCGATATGATCATGTTAGTGCTTCATACACCGAGCTAGGGTGGCTGCAGCCGGACAAATTGCGTGACTACCACACTCTATGCCTACTTCACCGACTCCTCGTCGCGCAAGCACCCCAGTACCTTGCTTCAGAGATTAAAAACCTGTCATGCCATCATAATCGAAACACGAGGTCACTCTTATTTGGTATCCTAACTGTGCCCACTCACAAAACAAAAACTTTTGCAAACTCCTTCTCAGTTGCCGCTGTCCGCCTCTGGAACAAACTGCCTCTTACCTTGCGCAAAATTCAATCTCCTGCTGCTTTTAAGAAGAAGTTGAAGCATTTCCTACTATCATCCTCATAACGTTCTCCACAAAATTAATGTACAAGGCCAATTCTCTCATCTGTCAAATAGCAAAGCTAGCGTCTCCTATCTTGCTCCTGAGATGCCTTCCTCTTCATCTATCTCTATTAGCCACGCAATCTTCTTTTCTTTTATACTTCGTTAATTATGTTTCATCATGTCTCTCTATTCTTCTCCTCCCTTCACCATCAGTCTTCCTCGCACACCCTGCTGCTAGCACTCCTATATAAAATCTGTCTCTTCAGTAATATCTAATTATAACAGTACTTATGATCTACGAATATAAACTCTATATGTACGTATTTTTCCACGTGTGCTTTTGTAATTGTTCATTTCACTTTTTGTACTAGATGTAGTTTAACATGCCTACTAAAACATATGAATGTAAAATAAGTAGAATGCCTGGCTAGATGTAAGAGAGGGCCTGATGGCCCTAATCTTGCCAGGTTAAATAAATAAATAAATAAATAAATATTTATGTACTGTTCTAAGGTACATTTCTGCCATGGATACAACTGGGTCCTATGATTTTCTGAACAAAAGATATTTTGTTGATATTTTATACAATATTTATGTGGTTCCATGGTTGTAAAGAGATATTTTATACATAACTATTTTTATGTTATTATTGTAGTTTTTTTTACGTTTTGACAATTGTGTGAACCCGTTTTTCACTGATTGGTTGACGTGAGGTAGAGGGAGAAGAGGTAGGCGGAGCATCTTCGTATTTAAGCGTATGCCCATCACTTGCTAGCACCAGTTGACATCACAGCAGCTGAGAAGAGTGCTCCACCTACCATCTTCGAAGGATGCCATGGGTATAAAAAGTCTTATTGTATTTCATCCTTATAAGCATTTCGTCATATTTTATTATCAATCTAGTAAGGTTTCTATTACTTTCTAAATTAAATTTCAGGTCTGATGATGGTCATGTGATGTGACCGAAACCGGTCACCTATGTTCTTGTAGCATAAGTGGTGCGATCAAGACTGAATTTCAAAAAGAAAACTTTTTTCAATAATGTAATGCACTAGTGGAACGGCGACCGTGTGATGTAGTATGAAATGCTTCCCGAGGTGTAACCATCACGGCTGACATTTTTTGTCAACAACTAAGACGTCTTCCAGACGCAGTCCAAGGACAACGATCAGGAAGGCTGCGTGAAGTGATGTTACTCCGCGATAATGCCCACCCGTATTCTGCTAGACTGACAAAAAATTCTATACGGGAGTTGGATTATTAACCTGATCTTGCACCGACAGATTTTAACATTTTCCGCTCTCTACCGAACAATCTTCAACGAGCCGGCCGGAGTGCCCGAACGGTTCTAGGCGCTACAGTCTGGAGCCGCTCGACCGCTACGGTCGCAGGTTCGAATCCTGCCTCGGGCATGGATGTGTGTGATGTCCTTAGGTTAGTTAGGTTTAAGTAGTTCTAAGTTCTAGGTGACTGATGACCTCAGAAGTTAAGTCCCATAGTGCTCAGAGCCAATCTTCAACGAAATTCTTTTCCGGATGAAAACGGGCCAGTGTGTTCTTTACCTCAAAACCAATTGATTTCTACAGTCGTGAAATCGAAAAGTTGCCTCAGTGCTGGCAGACTGTTCTAAGCAGTGAAGCAGAATATATTATTTATGACTATAGTCTCTGTTATGTGCATCTGAAGTGCTCATTAAACTTAAGGAAAACCGCTGATGCATGAACACCGTATAACAGCATTTGACGTGGTTGTCACATAATTGATTTGACATGCGATTTATCGCTCATTGCACGCAGCTACATAAAGTGTAATGTTCAAATAAATATCGTTATTAGTTTTGAATAGAGAATACAAAGAGGGATTTATTCACTCTATAGTTTAATCCAAACGTGCATACGTGTCTCTGAAGAACTTTGGAACGCCGGTGAGCCGGCCGCTGTGGCCGAGCGTTTCTGGGCGCTTCAGTCCGGAACCGCGCTGCTGCTACGGTCGCAGGTTCGAATCTTGCCTCGGGCATGGCTGTATGTGATTTCCTTAGTTTAGTTAGCTTTAAGTAGTTCTAAGTCTAGAGGACTGATGACCTCAGATGTTAAGTCCCATAGTGCTTAGAACCATTTTTATTGTATTTTTTTTTTTTTTTTTGAACGCCGGTGAGCGTTCTGTAAGACGTGCGGCAAAGCGGACTCCACAGTCACGTCCATTCCCATTAGCACAGAACACATCGCAGTACCCTGTTCATCGTAAAAGCATTTTCCGGGAATCCAATTAGCTAGCGCGCTAATTATCGTTTTCAGCCCACGCACTGCACCGCGCATTCCCGTCCGTGATCTTTACGTGACGCCCACACTGCCGCTGTTGTTTCGCTGGGTGAAATATGTAGCGTCAGCGGCAGAGGCGGAATACTTAACCGCTGTCTCGACTATACTGGAACATTTATTCCGCATAGTCAGTCCTAATCAGGACACTCTCTAACAATGAATGGATGAGTGCTGTTCGTACGTAAGCAGAAGGGTGCTGAATTACGGAATGAAATCTCTTTCTATCCGTCGGGCTCCTTTTTTCTTGTTACACACTATCCTCAATCGAAATCACTGAAAACGCTTTACTTGTGTTTACTGTGGCTTAAGTTATTTATTCCACAGAAGTAAATGTAAGGCACTCTAACTACGTACAATGAATTCCTTTCTGTGACCATCAGGTCACTGAACCATTTCCACGAAGTGAAATTTTGGCAATATTTCTGATTATTTATTGTGGTGCCTCTTTGCGAACCGTTTTGTATTTAAGAGAGATTCTCGCTGTTGAAAGTAAGACTACGTATAAAGTAGAAATAATTGTATTCTACAGTGTTATGATTCACGTAAAGCTACGTGCTACTCTAAGAGTAGGCAAACAGTAAGGAGCTCTTGGTCTAATTGCAGTAATAACTATTGAAAAGATTCTTTCAACCCTCTTCACATTATTTACTATCGTTTAATATTCCGAAACATTTAAAGTTAAATTTGGTCACTGTAATTGTACTAGTGGGAGCCAGTGTGGTTTGCTTCACGCCGTTAACTTATTTTCATTCTTAATAGAATAAACTTGTATCTTCTGTTCAACAGCACGTATGCATACTTCATTTGCTTTCGAAGTCCGATACTTTATTGGGTTGCGCGGTGTAGATAATTTTGCCGTTGATACACTCCTGGAAATTGAAATAAGAACACTGTGAATTCATTGTCCCAGGAAGGGGAAACTTTATTGACACATTCCTAGGGTCAGATACATTACATGATCACACTGACAGAACCACAGGCACATAGACACAGGCAACAGAGCATGCACAATGTCGGCACTAGTACAGTGTATATCCACCTTTCGCAGCAATGCAGGCTGCTATTCTCCCATGGAGACGATCGTAGAGATGCTGGATGTAGTCCTGTGGAACGGCTTGCCATGCCATTTCCACCTGGCGCCTCAGTTGGACCAGCGTTCGTGCTGGACGTGCAGACCGCGTGAGACGACGCTTCATCCAGTCCCAAACATGCTCAATGGGGGACAGATCCGGAGATCTTGCTGGCCAGGGTAGTTGACTTACACGTTCTAGAGCACGTTGGGTGGCACGGGATACATGCGGACGTGCATTGTCCTGTTGGAACAGCAAGTTCCCTTGCCGGTCTAGGAATGGTAGAACGATGGGTTCGATGACGGTTTGGATGTACCGTGCACTATTCAGTGTCCCCTCGACGATCACCAGTGGTGTACGGCCAGTGTAGGAGATCGCTCCCCACACCATGATGCCGGGTGTTGGCCCTGTGTGCCTCGGTCGTATGCAGTCCTGATTGTGGCGCTCACCTGCACGGCGCCAAACACGCATACGACCATCATTGGCACCAAGCCAGAAGCGACTCTCATCGCTGAAGACGACACGTCTCCATTCGTCCCTCCATTCACGCCTGTCGCGACACCACTGGAGGCGGGCAGCACGATGTTGGGGCGTGAGCGGAAGACGGCGTAACGGTGTGCGGGACCGTAGCCCAGCTTCATGGAGACGGTTGCGAATGGTCCTCGCCGATACCCCAGGAGCAACAGTGTCCCTAATTTGCTGGGAAGTGGCGGTGCGGTCCCCTACGGCACTGCGTAGGATCCTACGGTCTTGGCGTGCATCCGTGCGTCGCTGCGGTCCGGTCCCATGTCGACGGGCACGTGCACCTTCCGCCGACCACTGGTGACAACATCGGTGTACTGTGGAGACCTCACGCCCCACGTGTTGAGCAATTCGGCGGTACGTCCACCCGGCCTCCCGCATGCCCACTATACGCCCTCGCTCAAAGTCCGTCAACTGCACATACGGTTCACGTCCACGCTGTCGCGGCATGCTACCAGTGTTAAAGACTGCGATGGAGCTCCGTATGCCACGGCAAACTGGCTGACACTGACGGCGGCGGTGCACAAATGCTGCGCAGCTAGCGCCATTCGACGGCCAACACCGCGGTTCCTGGTGTGTCCGCTGTGCCGTGCGTGTGATCATTGCTTGTACAGCCCTCTCGCAGTGTCCGGAGCAAGTATGGTGGGTCTGACACACCGGTGTCAAGGTGTTCTTTTTTCCATTTCCAGGATTGTATATATTTGAAATGCAACCTCACAAGTCGAAGCCACTTAGTAACTTTCGCTTGAGCGGAAATCGGTGTGTTTTTTCTTAAGAAAGTAAATAACTGGATCCAGATATGAGTAACAGGGAAAGTATTAAGTAAAATGGAAAATATTACATGCACCATTTTCTGATAATTCAACGTTAAACTCAGACATATTATTTTAATTAGTTTATCATTTCTCTCAATAGCAACGAGTCATTAGCTGATACTCTTGAAATATTACTACAACCTGTAAAAGAAAGATTTTCGTGATCTTATTCAAAAAATGGCTCTGAGCACTATAGGACTTAACATCTGTGGTCATCAGTCCCCTAGAACTTAGAACTACTTAAACCTAACTAACCTAAGGACATCACACACATCCATGCCCGAGGCAGGATTCGAACCTGCGACCGTAGCAGTCGCGCCGTGATCTTATTGTTGTGAGATAAATTCCAGAAATAACAGAGGGCAATTGTATCATCTGCGAACACATAGAACCGTAAATTAAAATAACACAGCAGCCACAAGTCGAATCTAACGTTTCACTTGAAATATGTGAACATCTCCAGTATTATGGAAATACAATATGTTACACAACCAACAAAATGTAATAAATCACAAATTCAATTTACAGTTTGATAAGTTACATTAAGTAGTCACAGACTAGTGAGATGCCCTGCTTAACCCACAGGACAGGACGGATAGAATAAATTATGGAAAGGGGCCAAAATAAGGGGCTGTCAGATATACTCGAACATATAACTTTATTATTTGATCAAACGTTACAAGAGCTCAAAAAATTTTTTTAAACACACATCTTTAATCTTTGGGACGTAATTACCGGCTGACAACCACTTAAATTTAAGAACGGCTGAAGGCCAATAACTTAAAACGCAAGCATGATCAGAAATTTAAAAGGCAAGACTTATCTTAAAACATTTCTTTAGTTAGGTTGAAGTAAACAAGTTAAATCCAAATCGGCTGAAGGCTGAACTCTTAAAACTCACAAAGCATTATTTTTTTAAAAATACCTATGCCCTTAGGTTAAACAGTTCTTTAATTAAGGCTGAATTCCTTAAGAACAAACAACTGACACTCAAAATCGGATGAAGGCCGAAGACTTAAAAATTCAGTTTCTTTTCTTTTTTTTTTTTTTAATGCCAAAAGGCTTACGTGAAAGAGTACTTGAAACTAGGCTGAAGGCCTTAAGAGTAAAACAACTCTAATGTAAAACAAAATCGGCTAGAAGCTATACAAGTACAAACAACGAAAACAAATAAAACAATAATGCAGTACACACAAGGGCGCCCAAATGTTCGAGGGTCGGCCTGTAATTCAAAAACTAACCGACGACAACCCAACCGACAAACAGTCAGCGGACCCACCGACAAAATAACTTCCACCTCACCCGACCAGGGCACAACAGGGAGTTCAACGGAACAACGTAGAAGATATTGGCGCCCACAACCAACCATACACGGAGCTGTCAAACTACACACCGTGCTGGACAGCAACAACACGATGAGAAAACTACACTGCCTGAAATGTACGTCAACGGCCAGGGCAGGTAACCGGAGCGTTAACGGCCACAAGGCAGAAGATTCCGCTGGCGAACTTCAATTCAAATAACCAAATACAGTGAAACTCCACGAGAGGGTGGCTAGAATTTTCCAACTTGAAAACCACGTTGTTACTCGCGGGAATATCCCAACAGCCAACAACGAACTCCGAACGACACAATGTGAACAGTCTTGACTTGCTGGTAGGTTAAGTCAAAACTCAACTTTCGTGTCCAGGGTTGGTGAGCCACGGACGTCATAGCAGTGGGAACAGCGCTACACCCTCCGACACCGCGTAGAGACCGACAGCGGGCCCCGGAAAAACTACGGCCCGCCGAGAATTCCTCACTGCTCCACGCCAACCAACTGACTGGTCGCACACCGCCCAGCGGGAAACTCTAAGCGCCAAGTCAAAGACAGTCCTAGGTACCAATATCGATACGCACCTCTGCTGTCACCCGCGGAAGGAGAGGATAACAGCATAATCGCGATAACCGCGAGAGACTAAAGACAGAATCGCAATGAAGGTGTAATCCAAAGCATAGGATGAGCCAGGTACAGCTCAACTAGACGTTAAATACCTGAGTTGGACAGAAATATGAAAATATCAAAAACGCATTACCGTGTCTACTACGGTGCAGAAGAACCATTGGATTCCGAACAGCTTCCAGTCATCTCGGAATGGCTAAATACAGGTCTTGTATGGTTTTCAAGAGAACCTGATACCACTGTTCCTCCAAAATAGTGGCAAGGTCAAGTAACAGTGATAGAAGTGGAATGCGATAACGCACCCATCTCTGCAAAGTATTCAAGATGTTTGGTAGCATTTTTGGGAAACAGAGATCTTGTAAGCTATATAAATTCAGTAAGGAAACAGTCTAGGTCACAATCTAGACTGTTTTTCTCTGATTTTATATTCCTCAAAGTAGGTCAGAAAGTCTCAGTAATAGTGAAAGGGCCGGCCCGTGTGACCGAGAGCTTCCAGGCGCTTCAGTCTGGAACCGCGCGACCGCTACGGTCTTTGATTCCTGCTTGGGCATGGATGTGTGTGATGTCCTTAGGTTAGTTACGTTTAAGTAGTTCTAAGTTCTAGGGGAATGATGACCTCAGGTGTTAAGTGCCGTAGTGCTCAGAGCCAATAGTGAAAGGACTGGTGACTGCTGTGGCCATGGGAGTTGTGAACATTCGTCCTCGCGCTCACAAAACCAATCTTGGGTGACGCTAGCTGTGGGAACACGGTCCCTGTAATCTCTGAACAATGGATCACCATCGGGGAACAAACAGTTACATGTGAAGGACGTGATCAGCCAAAATGGTCACATAACAGTTAGCAGTAATGCGACGAGAGTAGCTATAGGCCCGATGGAATACCACGGTGTGGCTGCCCGTATCACCCTGAAGCTTCGCCATGTTGCACTCCTGAGATGTAAACTCGGCCAGAAGTTCTAAACAGTGTGGAACAAGACTCATGAGACCTAATGACATTCTTCCATTGGATTCAGCACCTCGTTTTCCCGTTACGGGCATCCACATCCATGAAATGTGGTTTTGGCTTTCCAGCTCGCTCTGCAAGTCCCTCCTTCTGGAGGTCTCACTTTGTTGCTTTGGTGCCGTCAGAGTTCGAGAGTGCGACATTCAGGTCTGCAGTGACTTCCACAGTTGTCGTCCTCTTATTTTGCGTCACAGTCCTCTTCAGTTATCGTCCGTCACCATCACTGAGCATACGCTTTCGTCCACGTCGTCACTTAGTGGATAACGTTTTCTTGTTTTACCTGTGTGCGGTATCAATCTTCGACACAGTTCCTCTGGAAGCATCAAACATTTCGACTGTCTTGGTTACGGAATACAGAAGCGCCCAACGTATGAGCACGTTCGAGCGCACTAAGCTCCAACGTAACGCTATAATAACCACACGGAACACTTTTCTGATCATGTCTGACACATGCAACGTAGTGATACCGTTTGACAGGTACCGTTCGTGGTCAACCACAGCAGTGCAACCTGCAGGCATGGTTCGCATTTACATGGTCAAGGATACATTTCTCATGGTATTTCCGTATTTTGTCCACCCCCTTAGCTTTGATTGTGGAAAGCGTCGCCGTCATACATAAAATAGAGTAAGTTGGTTTTGTACAGTTAACGTAAACTTTCTGGTCGAATGAATGCTAAGTTTAAACAGCAGGAAATATTATTTCTCTCTGAGGGCGTAGCAGCCCTGTCCATATAACCATTGTGAGTTAAAAAGAAAAATTGAATGTTATCAGTTTTGTGTTCGATCCATTAGAGTAAATTAGACTAAAGTTAATGAGTCCGACACTTCTCACCTCTAGGGCACAAGTAAAATTTCACAAACCAGACAGCCAATAATAATGAAGATACTTTCAATAGTGAGCTACACTATGTGATCAAAAGTATTCGGACGCCTGGCTGAAAAGACTGCTGGAATTCAACATGATTTTGGCCCACCCTTAGCCTTGATGACAGCCTTCACTCTCGCAGGCATACGTTCAGTCAGGTTCTGGAAGGTTTCTTGGGGAATGGCACCCTATTCTTCACGGAATGCTGCACTGAGGAGAGGTATGGAAGTCGGTCTGTGAGGCCTGACACGAAGTCGGCCTTCCAAAACATCCTAAAATGTTCTGTAGGATTCAGGTCAGGGCTCTGTTCAGGCCAATCCATTACAGGGATATTATTGTCGTGTAACCACTCCGCCACAGGCCGTGCATTATGAGCAGGTCCTCGATCATGTTGAAAGATGCAATCGCCATCCCCGAATTGCTCTTCAGCAATGGGAAGCAAGAAGGTCCTTAAAACATCAATGTAGACCTGTGCTGTGATAGTGCCACGCAAAGCAACAAGGGATGCAAGCTCCCTCCATGAAAAACACGACCACACTACAACACCACCGCCTCCGAATTTTACTGTTGGCACTACACACGTTGGCACACGACGTTCACCGGGCATTCGCCATACCCACACTCTGCCACCGGATCGCCACATTGTGTACCGTGATTCGTCACTCCATACAACGTTTTTCTACTGTTCAATCATGCAATGTTTACGCTACATACACCAAGCGGGGCGTCGTTCGGCATTCACTGGCGTGATGTGTAGCTTATGAGCAGCCGCTCGACCATAAAATCCAAATTGTCTCACTTCCCGCCTAACTGTCATATTACTTGCAGTGGATCCTGATGCAGTCTGTGATGGTCTGGATAGATGTTTGCCTATTACACATTATTACCCTCACCAACTGTCGGCCGTCTCTGTCAGTCAACAGACGAGGTTGGCCTGTACGCTTTTGTGCTGTACGTGTCTCTTCACGTTTCCACTTCACTATCACATCGCCAACAGTGGACTTAGCGATGTTTAGGAGAGTGGAAATCGCGCGTACAGACGTATGACTCAAATGACACTTAAACACCTGACCACGTTCGAAGTCCGTGAGTTCCACCACGAGTGCCATTCTGGTTTCTCACGATGTATAAAGACTACTGAGGTCGCTGATCGGAGTACCTGGCAGTAGATGGCAGCACAATGTACCTACTATGAAAAAAAAATGTTTTTGGGGGTTTCCAAATACTTTTGATCACATAATTAAATTACATGCTCGATAAAAGAACTGAAAGAATTTTAGCAGTGGAAACAGGATTTTGGATGTGGATATTCCAGAGGATGCAATGGTTGCGTCCTGGGATGTGACAAATTTGTTTACGAATTTACCAGTAGACGAAACCTTAAATAACTAAAAGTAACTTCTTAATACGTAAAAATATGGCGGTAGGTGAATTCGGCTAAATGTTAGAATTTTTGCAGTTTTGCCTAGATTTTTCACTGCTAGTGCTGCCAGCCGCTGCCTGTGAGTGGTTAATGAACACTGACGTCGACCATAGCCGATGGTCACATAATGTACGTGGACTGTATAGGAACAACTTATTCTACACGATGCCTTTGTAGTAACCGCTAGCTCTTGTGGTTATTTTTCGTAGCATTATGTTATGAAACAAAAATAGCTTGAAAGAAGCCTCGATTTAAATTTGCGTAATAATTCCCATTAACTAAATACTTAAGAGCTGCATACATTGGAAATATAGCGTTTGTACACTGTCTGACCCATGTCCGTTCTTAGCATTTCCCGTTTACTTTTAAACTGTTGACAAAGTTCGTACAATTTGTTACACGTCATACATGTTTAAACTCTAGCAATATTTAACGTTTCATAATCAATGCATCGTGGAGAGCCTTAATGGGAACCAACTATTCTAATTAGTGTAATATCTAGCACATACACTGAAGTGACACAAGTCATGGGATACTTCCTATTACCGTGTCAGAACTACACTCATGCTCATAAATTGAGGAAATTGCAGAAAGTGGTGCCACACAACGTGGCACTACACAAAACTGGCGCTGATAGCGCAGGTACGTAGGGAACACACACGACACAGATCTGTAAGTCCACGGTATTGGCGATAAGTTGAGAAAACCGTCACGAGACGTGCTACAAAACGCCACTGTTTCACGCCAGATGAAAACCTGGCGAGAATCACTGTTCGGGACTATAACTGGATTCGTCCGTGTACATAGCCTGGGACCACTGTCCCAGTGATCATGTACTGTGTTCTTCACACCAGGCTTTACTGGCTCTCCTGTGACCAGGGGTCAGTGGAATGCACCTTGCAGGTCTCCGGGCGAATAAAGCATGTCTGTTCAGTCGTCTGTAGACTGTGTGTCTGGAGACAATTGTTCCAGTGGCTGCGGTAAAGTCCCGAGCAAGGCTACCTGCAGAACTCCGTGGCCGTCTGCGGGTACTGATGGTGATATATCGGTCTTCTTGTGGTGTTGTACACCTGTAGCGCCTGGACACGTTTCCTGTCTGCTGTAATCGTTGCCATAATCTTGAGATTACACTTTGTAGTAGAAATGAGAACAGCGAGAAACTTAACATCAGGATTGATGGTCACGAAGTCAATGAAGTTAAGGAATTCTGCTACCTAGGCAGTAAAATAACCAATGACGGACGGAGCAAGGAGGACATCAAAAGCAGGCTCGCTATGGCAAAAAAGGGATTTCTGGCCAAGAGAAGTCTACTAACATCAAATACCGGCCTTAATTTGAGGAAGAAGTTTCTGAGGATGTACGTCTGGAGTACAGCATTGCATGATAGTGAAACATGGACTGTGGGAAAAACGGAACAGAAGAGAATCGAAGCATTTGAGATGTGGTGCTATAGACAAATGTTGAAAATTAAGTGGACTGATAAGGTAAGGAATGAGGACGTTCTACGCAGAATCGTAGATGAAAGGAATATGTGGAAAACACTCATAAGGAGAAGGGACAGGACGATAGGACATCTGCTAAGACATGAGGGAATGACTTCCATGGTGCTAGAGGGAGCTGTAGAGGGCAAAAACTGTAGAAGAAGACAGAGATTGGAATACGTCAAGCAAATAATTGAGTACGTAGGTTGCAAGTGCTACTCTGAGATGAAGAGGTTAGCACAGGAAAGGAATTCGTGGCGGGCCGCATCAAACCAGTCAGTAGACTGATGACAAAAAAAAAAAAAAAAAAGCACACGGAGGGTCCGTGCTACGACCTGCTGCGTTTGACCAGCCTCCAGTCGCCCTAGTATTCTACCGCTCGTAACGTCATCAGTATGTGTACATCCGTCAATGTAGTCTGGAAGACAACATAGTCCAAGATTCAGTCCCTGACGGACACTGGTTTGGAGGTTATCAACCGGAGTAACGGGAATCCGACAGAACGTGTGCTGGTTGCAAAAAGCTTCAGTGGGCGGTGGGAATGTTTCAACCGTTCAAGCCACCAGTCTACAAGAAATCATACCACCTTTACTGTAACGAGCATGAAAGAGATTAATTAGACTCCTTTGTAGGCTGTTGAGGGTTAACCTAGCAGCGGGAATCATTCGTATTGCTTGGAGGACAGTGATGGTTAATTTCATTTTGATGTCGGGAAGAACTGATCATATCAAAGCTATGAGGCTGATCAGCTGTCGTCCTTTGTTTTAAAGACATTAAAAATGGAAAGGAAGCTAAGATTCTTCTACACGTAAATCAACACGCGTATCTGCCAGGCGATTTACGTGAATTCACCAACTTGTTGGGGAAGTGGAAAAAGCACTGCACTTTCAGGATATTTCCTTCTGCATCTTCCTTGATATCGAGGGTTTTTAGAAACACGACCTTCGAATCCATGGTCAGAGCTGCAGAATAGCACGGCTCTGAGACTACAATATGTAGGTGGAGCAAATGAAAGGCATAAGCCACCAGGAGGAGTGGAAAAATGTTGATCAGCAACACCAGAGGACTTACGCAACGAGGGGTCTCGTTCCCACTACTGCGGAACATAGTGGTGAATGAACTCATTGGAGAGCTAAACACTAGAAGGATACGCACATGACTTAGTCACAGTAACATCTGGCAAGTTTGGTATAATGTTAGAACTATGGCACAGTTTGCGCTGAACGTCGTGCTGAACTGGTGTAGGAAGGGCCAGCCGTATGAAAAACTGTTGTAGAACCATTTATGAGGAAGCATGTCCAACACACATACTGGAATATTAAGCTTCTCGGTGAAACTTTACCTGTAGAGGGGGTAGTGAAACATCTAGGAGTAAATTTGGATGTGGAAACATCATGGGCCCTTCACGTGAAGAATATATATTCCAAGGCGAAAGGTACTCTTACGAGCACTAGAGGTGCCAGTGGAAAAAAAAAAAAAAAAAAAAAAAAAAAAAAAAAAAAAAAAAAAAAAAAAAAAAAAAAACAGGTGTCTGAACACAAAGAGTATGTACTGCATGTACACCACTATAATAAAACCTATGGTAATTTATAGGGCTACAGTACGATGGAACAATAATTAGCTTGGCAAGGTGCAGAGTCTGGCCTGCTTACTGGCACTATCAGGCGGAACTAGCAGCACACCCACTGCTGCATGCAGGTTAATATGGAGGCAGCAGCAGGAACATACTGGTTAAAAACTGGAAATAACTGGATACCTTTAGCATATTCTGATTTCCACACCAATATAAGGAATGTGGTAAATGGCCCGCCAGGGTAGCCGAGAGCGGTAACACGCCGCTTCCTGGACTCGGGTAGGCGCGCCGACCCCAGATCGAATCCGCCTGGCCCATTAACGACGACGGCCAGTGTGCCGGCCAGCCTGGATGTGGTTTTTAGGCGGTTTTCCACATCCTACTTGTGGTGTCACCGCCGGACACCACACTTGCTAGGTGGTAGCCTTTAAATCGGCCGCGGTTCGGTAGTATACGTCGGACCCGCGTGTCGCCACTGTCAGTGATTGCAGACAGAGCGCCACCACACGGCAGGTCTAGAGAGACGTCCTAGCACTCGCCCCAGTTGTACAGCCGACTTTGCTAGCGATGGTTCACTGACAAATTACGCTCTCATTTGCCGAGACGATAGTTAGTATAACCTTCAGCTACGTCATTTGCTACGACCTAGCATGGCGCCATTATCAACTGCTATTTATCTTGTGATGCATGTACCGTCAGACCGATGTTCACCAATTATGGATTAAAGTTAAGTATTCCAGTAGTTACTTACGTTCTTTGCTACTATAAATTCCCTTACCTGTTCCAGACCTCACGCCAGCCTGCGTGAGCTTAAACGCGTGCCTTTCGGCTTCCTCTCCTAGTGGTTTGGCTGTCTTGCCAAGTCACAACACTACTAGGCGAATACTGGGCTGGTCCCCACGTCCCACCTCAGTTTCACGACTCGTAGACATTTGAAACACATTCACACTATTTCGCAATTTACACTAGATACAGACAGCTGGGGCACACTACTTTCATCCTGACGGGTAGAGGGTGGCGGCACGAAGGGCATCCGGCCACCCCTTAAAATTAACCATGCCAATTCCGTACTTAACCCTGCTGACCCTGTGCACAATAAAAATAGGGAATCTAGTAAATGCAGGAATGGTTGGGGAAATGCTGGCCGACTGCACAGTAACTTACAGCTGCTTCAATAAGACTTCTGCTCTAACAACTGGAAGTAGGGAGCAGTGGAAGAATGAACCACAACACCTTACGGAAGACACAGTCTGGTTTACTGACTGGTCGAGAACAGACGAAGGCTCCGGGGCCAAAGTATACAGGATAAAGCCTAGAGAGCGCAGTGTCAGTAGTGAAGCTGGGCACTCTATTCCCGGTGGAAATATCCGCTATCCTGATTTGCACGGAAGAGGATTTGTGCAGGCGCTACCAAAATCGTAGCATGTACGTTTATTCGGATAGCGAAGCAGCCCCCGCAACGAGATCAAAGACTGTTGCAGAATGTCACAAATCCCTTGTGAAACTAGAAGAAAGCAACAGGGTAAAACTGCTGTGTGTCCCTAGTCACTCAGGAATCAATGGCAATGAACAAGCTATGGTGAGGATTAAATCAAAAATACGAAAATGAAGAATATTCAACTGTGATTCAAAACCAAAAACATGCCAAGGTAATGATGCCAAATCCAGGTGTTCAACAGAAGTGCTGTAATCCTGTGCTTGAACCGGAGACAGACTAAACTCATGGTAGGCCAGGAATCTTATGAAACACCTACACACGATCGATATAGAAAAAGAACCTCTTATGTGCAGGCTGTCCGTTGAGGGTGATGAAACCACGACACACCAAATCTTCCAGTGCCTCGCGCTGGCGATCAGAAGACAGAATATTCATGTTATCCAGTCCTGAAGAAGTAACGTCTAATAAAGAGCTAGTAAAAGGCCTGCTTCTACTTTTTAAGGGTACTAGCTGGCTTTACTGGAACCACAGGAAGCGAAACCACACGATTAATCCTGTTTCAATTCGAACAATAGTGGGCTAGGACCACTGTTGTATTTATCTTCCTAGGCTAATCAAACCAAATCTTCCATCCTAAGGAACCACAAGCTTTAGCGAAGGACGACGCTATGGCTACTGCATTTCTCCACAGTTGCACTATACACTACTGGCCATTGAAACTGCTACACCACGAAGATGACGTGCTATAGACGAGAAATTTAACCGACAGGAAGACGATGATGTGATATGCAAATGATTAGCTTTTCACAGCATTCACACAAGGTTGGTGCCCGTGGCGACACCTACAACGTGCTGACATGAGAAAAGTTTCCAACCGATTTCTCAAACACAAACAGCAGTTGACCGGCGTTGCCAGGTGAAACGTTGTTGTGATGCCTCGTGTAAGGAGGAGAAATACGTACCATCACGTTTCCGACTTTGATAAATGTCGGTTTGTAACCTATCGCAATTGCGGTTTATCGTTTCACGACATTGCTTCTCGCGTTGGTCGAGATCCAATGACTGTTAGCAGAATATGGAATCGGTGGGTTCAGAAGGGTAATACGGAACGCCGTGGTGGATCTCAACAGCCTCGTATCACTAGCAGTCGAGATGACAGGAATCTTATCCGCATGGCTGTAACGGATCGTGCAACCACGTCTCGATCCCTGAGTCAACAGATGGGTGGATGTTTGCAAGACAACAACCATCTGCACGAACAGTTCGACGATGTTTGCAGCAGCATGGACTATCAGCTCGGAGGCCATGGCTGCGGTTACCCTTGACGATGCATCACAGACAGGAGCGCCAGCGATGGTGTACTCAACGACGAACCTGGGTGCACGAATGGCAAAACGTCATTTTTTCGAATGAATCCAGGTTCTGTTTACAGCATCATGATGGTGCCATCCGTGTTTGGCGACATCGCGGTGAACGCACATTGGATGCGTGTATTCGTCATCACCATACTGGCCTATCACCCGGCATGATGGTATTGGGTGCCATTGGTTACACGTCTCGGTCACCTCTTGTTCGCATTGACGGCACATTAAACGGTGGAAGTTACATTTCAGATGTGTTACGACCTTACATTTCAGCAGGATAGTGCACGACGGCATGTTGCAGGTCCTGTACGGGCCTTTCTGGATACGGAAAATGTTCGACTGCTGCCCTGGCCAGCACATTTTCCAGATCTCTCACCAATTGAAAACGTCTGGCCAATGGTGGCCGAGCAAATGGCTCGTCACAATACGCCAGTCACTACTCTTGATGAACTGTGGTATCGTGTTGAAGCTGCATGGGCAACTGTACCTGTACACGCCATCCAAGCTGGCTGGGTTTGACTCAATGCCCAGGCATATCAAGGCCGTTGTTACGGCCAGAGGTTGTTGATCCGGGTGATGATTTCTCAGAATTTATGCACCCAAATTGCGTGAAAATGTAATCACATGTTCTAGTATAATATATTTGTCCAATGAATGCCTCTTTATCATCTGCATTTATTCTTGGTGTAGCAATTTTAATGGCCAGTAGTGTAAGTGCTTCCTACTGATTTTCATGAGCGGTTGCAAGTACGACACATTGCTAGGAAACAGTTACTTCTGCCTGACAAAAGTAGATACGAGCGGCTTGGGGAAGAAAAAGAAAACACCATTGGAAGTCCCTACTATACCATTTGCTGTGAGATCTGTACGTCACAGTGAGGAATTTTCTCCGGAGAATACGGTGCTGAGTAAAGAGTAACCTGGTGAAAAATAGTAGCACATATTTTCCCAATAAACCGACCATTCACTTTCTCCAGAGCAATGCTCGCATACTAGTTCCATTTCATATCGCTTTGGAGCTACGTGTGGAAAGTATCTGGCTTAAGATTAGTCGTAGACAGATACGTTAGGACTAGATGTGTGAGTAGATCAGTGGCAGCGTTTATAGATGTACAGGTTTTTCAACATGCAGGAAAATTTTTTATTTTTTCAGTAGAGATAAGCGTTATTGAACTGAAAATTTACGACAGTATTTTGAATATTTTAGTCATAGTTATACTTTGCTTCAATATAAAAAAGCATACAATCCGTTCTAGTTCCTTGATGACGAACAACAATGGTTACAATATATAAACAAGTAAGAGTGGAGATCAACAACTTCTGATGACACCCGGTCACATACGATCATAGGTACTCGAATGAACATACTGAGGCAACTGCGTACATTTACACCTCCATACATACTCCAAAATCAACCGTAGGGTGTGTGGCGACCGCTACCCTGTACCACTACTGTTTATTTCGTTTTCTGTTCGCGAACAGAGCGAATGTCTGTACGCCTCCAAATGAGAATGAGTCCCAATTTATCGTATGTCGTCTTCGTGGTTCTTACTCTTAATGTATGTTGGTGGCTGTAGGGTAGTTCAACAGTCAACTTCAGACGCTGGTTCTCTAAATTTTGTCAATAGTCTTCCACGTAAATAATGTCGCCTTTCCTCCAGAGATTTCCATTTGAGTTCCCGAAGCATCTCCTTAATACTTAGTTGTTGTTCAAACGTTTCGATAAAATAAATCTAGCAGCCCGTCTCTGAATTGCTCGAGGTCTTCCGTTCAGCTGCAGACCCCAAACACGCTAGCAGTGTCCAAGAATAGGTCGCACTAGCGCCCTATAAGCTGCCTCCTTCACAGGTGAACCACAGTTCCCGAAAATTCTTCCAATAAACCGACCACTCATGTTCCCCACCGCAATCAGCTCGTTCCATTTCATATCGCTTTGTAGCTTTGTCCCGGATATTTAAACGACGTGACTTTGTCAAGCAAGACATTACTGATAAAGTATCCGAACGTTACGAGCTTGTTTTTCCTACTCAGCCGCATTAAGTTATACTTTTCTACGTTTAGAGCTAAGTGCCATTCATCATACGAAATAGCCTTCTACAGCCCCCTCAAACTGCGTCACCTTCCCGTACACAACAGAATCATCAGCAAACAACTGCAGATTCCCGCCCACCCCGTACACCAGATCATTAACGTATATAGAAAATAATAACCGTTCTATCACCCTTTCACGGGGCGCTCCTGACAATGTCCTTGTCTCCGGTGAACAGTCACCATCGAGCAGAACATTATGGCTAATATTACTTAAGATGTTGAAACCTTCCCGTCTCCTCTATATCTCTTTTGTTAATGATAACCTTTCCTTTTACAATAACCTATGTAACCTTCCCTTAGGATTTCTATCTCTTGCTTAATAATAACAAATGAAATCTTCCCTTTGAAATTTATTCTCTTTCTCAATTTTCGCATACAAATTTAATTCCTGCTTTTTAAAAGTGATTTTCGGATTATTTCGACGAAACATAGAATGTGTCGTCGTCGTGTGGCCCTCAGTCGTTATCTGCAATAACTCAAAACTGTTCCTTACCTTTTCTACTGTTGCTGGATCGCCATCTGGCTGCTACATCGAACTGCGACATGAATATACTTACTCTGTTATACTATACTCTAATAGCTGCTGGTGGGCTTTCATAATAAGTGGCTGTAATTATTACCAAAGCTGACGTTACTCTTTAATAGCAAAGCTGACGTTATTCTTTAATTAATTTGACTGAAGTTACGTAATTCATAGGTAAACTTTTTCTTGACAACAATAAAATTTTGCAAAGTTTTACGTTGATGGGTTTTGGGATGGATTATAATTAGAAATGCAATATCGCTGGCAAAAGTTAATTATATTCTGAATGAAATGATTTTACAAAAGTTCAAATGGGATTTACTTTTTACAATAATCTTACAACTAGCAATGCGCAAACATACCTTAAATAGTCTTGAGTTTTTCAAAAAATTAATTCAATAATATTATTTCCTCTTATTATAATAGTTAGCTGATGTCTTTGTACACCCGTTTATAATCTCTTATAAGTCATAGCTGGTGGCTGGCAGGCACACCGCTCCTCTCAACCTCTCGCTTCAGACCTGCTACCGACTCGCTTCCCTTCTCGCCTACTACTTACTTCCTACGAACGCTAAAGTGCGGTCTCTCCTGCCAACAATGCTTTCTGGTGCAGACAATCCCTGCTACCATTACAAAATGTATCAATGCGCGGTCTTTCCCGCTCTTTTCTTAAAATGTATCTATACGCGGTCTCTCCCACGCTTTTTTAAAATTATATCAATTTGCGGTCTCACTTGTCAACAATACTTTGATGCAGACATTCCCTGCTACCACAATTATTTCCAACATGACAAATGTTAATTACTCCTACTTAATCCTATTAATAAAATATAAACATCTTTCATAAATTGTGGTTTGACAATAGACAATAGAAATATACACGTCTTACGAAGTCTTCGAGCCATTCGTATAGCTGGAAACTTATTTCATATACCTATACCTCAGTTAAGAGTCTGCAATGGGGTACAGTGTCAAATGCTTTTCGGAAGTCTGGGAATATGGAACCTACCCGTTGCCCTTCATCCGTAATTCGCAGGATATCATGTGGGAAAAGGACAAGCTGAGTTCCACACAAGCGAAATCGTGCTGGAAATATATTTTGGCTGCCGTCATTTTTAGAGGAATCGGTAACAATTGAAAGTACTGAAGTTGTTCTTCTTCCTTGAAAAGGGGTAGGGACGCATTGAGTACCTCTTTTCCAACGACTGGAACTGTGTCATAACAGGAAGCCTCTGTTGGGGAAAAGACGTGATCAGCTCTCTCAGTACATACGCCCTTGACACTGCCCATCCACTTAGTTGTAAAGCTTTTCTGTTATGTTGAAGGCGAAAGCTTACAGGATTCTGGAGCCAGCTAAGCCATAAAAGGTCTGGCCATCGCCAAGTACTGTTCCACTCCGTTTCAGCTTCGAGACGGACCGGCAGCTGCATCTTCTTCGGCAGCCTCGATTACGCGTCTTGCTACAGGCATTAGCAGCAATTTAATTGTTTACCACCCTGAACAGAACACAGCGATGCAACTCACTCAGACACGCCATTTTACGATACAATGGGCCTGTACCGTAGAAGATACCTCTTAGTTGCATTAGGCATAAAATTCAGAGTACAGCTATAGTAGTTAACGATGTATTTATTGTGATGGATCCATTTTGGCTGGATTACCATCTTCAGACCATCTGCGAAAGTTACATAACATTTTTTATTTTATTATAATGTTGGTTAAGGCAATTTTCGGTTATAGAAATTGGTACTTACGTCTATGCCGGATATTGTTGTCGGCTGTGTATGCGAATTTCATACTTGTAGTTTTCATTAATGCGTCTTAGTCTTTTTTGATGTTTCTCTGGACAATTTTATGTCCTGCTGAATTTTGACTGCGTTGGTGTAGTTTTTTCTTTTGTATATCTTCATTACTGACAATAATGGTGATGATGATGAAGAGGTCCCATACTCCGAGGAGCGTAGGGGACGATGCGGGAGACCCGCACCGCTGTACTAGGCAAGGTCCTAGCGGAGGTGGTTTGCCATTGCTTTCCTCCGACTGTAATAGGGATGAATGATGATGATGAAGACGACACAACAACACCTAGTCATCTCGAAGCAGGAAAAATCCCTGACCCGCCGGGAATCGAAACCCGGGACCCGTGCGCGGGAAGCCAGAACGCTACCACAAGACCACGAGCTGCAGAATGACAACAATAAGTCACATATTTTCAAAATGAATAGAAACCACACAATAATTGGCAACATACAGGTAATACTGGTTATGTCATGCCACCCAAAGGCACACAAGCACGTATACTTCGATCCCATGATAAACAGAGCACAAAATGTTTCTGCAAAAGCGTCCTCTTCATTTTTTTTCTGGACAGCTAATAGTTTGCGCATAGTGAGGGAGAGAATATGAAAAATTTTCTCATGGTATTTGAGGGCGTAGCGAATTGTGTAAACCCGTACGTATGGGGAGCTGAATCACCCTTATGTAATGGAACAGACCACGTTAACCAGAACTGTCCAAGACGAATATTCCTTCTTGAGCTTAAGCTAATTAAAAGGAAACAATTAGTTTCTGACCTAGTAACTGGAACTGCTAACAAACGGTGTGTCAGTTGAGAATAATTCAATTGCAGTTAATGATACCAAGACTGTATACTCTGGTACCGCGCTCCGCGGAATTTGAATCCGCACCAGACGCCATGGACGTCGAAGACCCCTAGAGGTCTCTGCACCATCGCGCCATAAGCTGTGGCAGCGCGCGCCTCCTGGCCCACATTTGATGTGAGGGCGCCACAGTGGAACACGTGGTCCCAGCGGCCAATAGCGCCCCCCCCCCCCCCAGATCATGTATTTAAGCGCCTGCCTCTCGGTCAGCCAGTCCTCCCCATCCACGCCCTATGTTTTCTTCGTCAGGGCACCCTCCCTCCCTTCTCTCCCTCCTCCCTTCCTCCCCCCTCTCATCCCCTGGGCTTCCCCAACCCCCCTACCTTCTTTCCTCCCCCTCCCATCTCCTCTGCCACTGGCATATACACCCTCCCCTCTCTCTCCTCCCCCACCTTTTCCCCTTTTGGCAGGTCTCCAGACTCGTACACGTACAGTGAACCTTCGCGCGCCGGAGATCGTCGCCAGTGTTTTGTGTGTGCCATCGTGTTAGTGTTTCAGTGTTTCGTCATTTGTGCTACTTCGTTCACGTGTGCCATTTCTGTCGTCTGTGTTAGTGCCCGAGTGCTGAAAGTTTTCCTTTGGACGCTGCACTTGTGAACGACTTCATGTATTTTGAAATTTGTTTGTCTACTGTTGTCTATCCATCATGTCGTTTCGTTTCTCGATGTCTCCATTTGTAATAACTGTTTTATCTGTGGCCGAAGAGCGGCGTAGTATTGTTGCTGCCAACCTACCTTTGTATACAGTGCCAAAATAACAATAAAGGAAAAAAAAAGCTCAGCCAGTGAGTCTGATTGTTGCGCGCGTCTTGACATATCGCCTCGACAGCGACAGCGTGTTTACCGTTCTTTGTTTTCAGTACTAGCAGACGCCTCGGATTCGTTTGGTTGTCTCTGTCAACCCGTTCCTTCTTGCGTGTTGTCGTCGTAAAGTCTCTCTCGATGGTCCGCCGTTGTTTCGTGTCCGTCCATTCTGTTCGTTTGTCTGTGCACGGGACGCTCTTCGCTTGGTTCCGCCTCAGATCTCGGCCACCCCGCGACCGTTCCGGTCGCGGTTACAACATAAGCAATAAGCCTGAACAAAGTAGTGACGTTCCAAACGTGTTAAATGAATGAGAATTTCCGTGGAAAGAAACAGATCGATTTAGGAACGAGGGATGCTAATCCATGTTCTACCACTCAACCCTAGGCTAGTAATATAGTTGAATATTACAGCACAACTGACACTACCAGTGTCAAGGCAACAGCCCGCATCTCGTGGTCGTGCGGTAGCGTTCTCGCTTCCCACGCCCGGGTTCCCGGGTTCGATTCCCGGCGGGGTCAGGGATTTTCTCTGCCTCGTGATGGCTGGGTGTTGTGTGATGTCCTTAGGTTAGTTAGGTTTAAGTAGGTCTAAGTTCTAGGGGACTGATGACCTAAGATGTTAAGTCCCATAGTGCTCAGAGCCATTTCATTTCAAGGCAACAGACGGTAAACAACCCGGCGGTCAGACAGTTTAGAACAAACAAACTGGAAATGTCCGCGGTGGATATCGTTCAAGACGACGCTATGGTTGTGCCCAAAGCCAACTCTTGAAACGAGTTTGATGGTACATCGAACGGAAGTATATGCGAATTCACCAACTGAAACAATAGAACACACGACTGGACACAACTGCTGGTGCAGAAAAGACGATTCAATTTCGTCCAGAAAGTCTAAGAAGAAAATTTCTACGAGTAGTAACGGAGAAGGGTAAAACGATACAAAAAGAGAGTCCTCAGCAACTGTCAATAGTGACTAGGGTGAAACAGATTGGAAATACACCAGTATCTGACTCGGAAGCGAGAACCAGTTTGCATTTGGACATTCGTAACGGAGAAACGGAAATATAGAAGCAGCAGATTGTGTGGTCAGTTAGAACCAAACGGATGTTTACGAATAGAGAAACGAAGTGTCCTGTCCAAAATCTAGACCTATTACAAAATCATAACGACAAGTGTAGACACTGGAACTGAGAAGTAATTCACAGCCACAATAGCAATTAATGAGATGTCAAAATAATAATAAATGTGGTTAATATACAAACAGAATTTTATCAAAGCTTGCCACAATGAAGCTGAAGAATTTTATTTTATTTCGTGAATTTACTTTTTTTACTAGTAAGAAACAGGAACTCCGTTCATTGTAAATAAACGTAAATGTCAGTTTCAGAAAAAAAGAGAGACATAAAGGATTACAAAAGAAGGAGAAATTAGAAAGGGACTTTAGTATCAATTTTTTTCAGTTCCATGGAATGAAATTTTTTCCTCATAACTTAATTTTCATTTGAGAAGAAATTTAATTTAAATAAAAAAATAAAAAGCTGCCTCATCAAACGAAATAAGAACATCAGTTCATTTCCTGCATCGTCCAGGAGAAGTGCTATGTTTTAACTAATGAGACAAGAAAAATTGCACAGTTTCCAATTTTAGCACCTCATGTTCAAATCCAATCGCATGCTAATTTTTTTCTTTTGTTGTCGCGGTGGTATGCGACCCTCAAACGTTTTTTTGACGTGGTGAAATTCAATGGAATGGTTGAAAAATAGAAAACTTATTAAAAACCGATTTCGTCATCACAAATCTTATATAATCTTACAAAATTAACAGTAACTGGAAATGAAAGACATAATACGAAGAAGAAAGTAGTTAACGTTGCTATTTCTAGATGAGAAGGTCCCAGGTTCGGTTCCAGTCTGGGTTAGAGATTTTATCCACTTGGGGACAGATTGTTATTTTGTTTCCGTCACTGTTTCATCATCATCGACACGCAACTCACTGAAGGGGTGTGAAATTAAAAAAAAATTTGCACTAGGTAGCCAGACAACTTAAAATAGGTCCTGCCAACCACAAATGTCATACGATCATTTTATTTCATATTTGCGGTGTTGTTATGGTTGCCGAATATAATGCACTAACTGGTGAATATGTGAAGATTGTCTTCTGTTATTCTTTTTTGGTGCCCACTTGTGTGTCACAGGGAACTAAATCAGTTTAATGTTTGCTCAAAAAAATTCTTATTTTGTTCTTAATCATTGTGCGATGACCTTTTTTTCACATACGTACTATTTCTGGTCAAAATACTGTTGATTTCCTATTAACAGCGCATCATTCTATTTACGTCGTTATGCTACGGTACATGTTGTTAAATGAGCGCTATCGTAAATTAGGCTCTCGCTTTGCTCAACAACCAGCCGAAATCCCTCTCCAATGAAATGCTGCATGACGCAGCAACAGCCGTGAGCGAGTGCAGAAATTTTTATGGAGGTGGCTACGTATCGTACATCTGTTGGACTATTACTTGTTATTTATTCATTCTGATGAATGTCAATACCGTTACCATTGTAACTGTTTATTTTATTATGAAATAAGCATTAAGATAAAATTTGAAATATAGCTGCAAGGAAATTGGCTTTCGTTGGAATAAATGAATGGAACGTGTTTGTTTCTAAAGAAGACACATAGCGAATGCTGTCGATATTTACACTGCATTTTCTATGCAATACAGATACGGTGACAAATGAAACAAACTGCAGTTACTCTGTGACGAGCCATCGGAAACCATGTGTCACGTAAACCAAAATGTTCAGAGAATATTCGTGAAAAACCTCCGAAATTTTGTCGGGGGAGTCTGGGATCATAACTCATAATCTTGCGGGACTGGTTAAAGACGTACGAAAAACTTAAAATGCTTTCTGCCTACGCGTACAGCCAATGTAAATGAACACAATTTTTGTATGTTCTACTTCCCAGTGGAATGTGCACAGTAATATGAAGGGGGAATACACTTGACATTGCCAGAGCTATCCTGCCTGTGAACGTTACAGCGGCTAGCGACTCCTGTGTACGAGATTGCTCGTGCTGCAGAATTCATTGAAACTGAAATGGAAACACGGGGATTATTTTAACGGCCAGAATGGGGCCTGTCGCTGTTTCATTCATGTTGTGTGGGACGCATGGCAATTTCATTCCACGCTCACACAGGCAAATGCCATATATTACCGAACAGGGCTGCATGACATCACACACACACACACACACACACACACACACACACACACACTATAGGAGGTAGGAAGACTGTGCGGAAACTGTTCAGCTTGCGGAATCGAAGAGCTGATTACTGGAGATACAGGGTGTTGAAAATTTAGTGCGCTAACTGACAAATATTACGAAGTAGCCAACAGAATATATATCTTGTGAAGCAGCCACATTAGATTAGATTAAATGTGTTTTTAGATCCAATAATCCGGAGGAGATGCTGCAGGATGTAGAACAAAAACAAACGTACACAGTAAATATTTACAAAGAAAAGCAAATATGCTAATGTATCTTTCACAGATCCCAAGAGAAATGGTCGTCGTGACGTACAAATAAGTCGAAAAAGAGTAATCATATTTGAAACTTACCCCTACTTGCTCGTTTGATTTTATCATGTGCTTATCGAGTCTGAGGTTCATTCATACCTATTAAGAGCGCTTGGCTGTCTCATTTGTTAATAGTTTCAGTGGTTATAGCTTGAAGCTATCTCTCATTTCTTGCTATGGCTAGTGACAAAAGGGCACCTTTACAATTATACCCCGATTAATTAAATGATTAATATTAACTGTCATCACTCAGATTAATTGAAATACTGCACGCAAATAACGCTCCCTGATATTGTCATCAGGCAGCACAATTAGTATAGAGGGGGTCAGATATTTGCCTTTGCCCGTAAACTGTTTTCCTTCAGATTACAATTCTTTGTCATTCTGAACATAATTTTCTTCGTTTATGTAACGCTCCACCTGAATCAAATACAATCAATTACTGTGAATTTACGGTGACTAGGGATGAATGAAGGTCTCCTTCATAACAAGAGCATTACAGGGATCTCGCTGTACAGAATTTATTTCTCAAATTGATAATCATATTATAGTTTCATCTCCTGACTACGACCTTTGCATCCACTTAGGATCAATCTCGGTCTCCTAGGGCTAATTAAGATTAGCACACTGTTAGGTGGCAGGAAGGATCGTGTACTGCAAGTACATTGATAGCTTAAAGCTCCTTTATGTGTTCATTCCGAAGTGCACTCATCACTATCATACAAAGAAAAGTCATCAAAACCAAGTAAAATTGAAAAACGCGTACATAGAAATGAATCATGTTATCCGCTCTCTTAACTGAAGAAATTTCAACTATTGATTTCCAAACACAAAGGTACGCTACCACGCTGAGAGTCAGCATCACACCAATAGTCAACAAAATTGTCAAAAACACGAAAATTACCATGTCTTCGCGCATTTCCGTGCATATGCTGTCTTTAACTTGCACGTTCTGAGCGTGATCCAAGGTAATGAAGCTCATTGGTCACCCAGTTTTCCTACCATAACACCCGAAGTGGAGACATGCGTTCTCCTGGCTCTCCTGCAACACGGTGCCTAAAATGGCGTAACCCGGGAATAAAGTCTTCCAGTTTGAACCACAGGGGGGAAGAACTCCCCCACTGGCGTAGCTACCTGACACTCTTCCAACCATCGATACGTTGTGAAAACGTCTGCAAACGGGTTGAGTGATATTATTATCATAATAATCATCAGCTGCAAAATGACTACTATTTTATCTATTAATATAAACAGTGAGTTACTTGTTACACTACTGGCCATTACAGTTGCTACACCTAGAAGAAATGCTGATGATAAACGGGTATTCATTGGACAAACATATTAATCTAGAACTGACATGTGATTACATTTTCACGCAATTTGGGTGCATAGATCCTGAGAAATCAGTAACCAGAACAACCACCGCTGGCCATAATAACGGCCTTGATACGCCTGGGCATTGCGTCAAACAGAGCTTGGATGGCGTGTACAGGTACAGCTGCCCATCCAGCTTCAACACGATACCACAGTTCATCACGAGTAGTGACTGGCGTATTGTGACGAGCCAATTGCTCGGCCACCATTGACCAGACGTTTTCAGTTGGTGAGAGATCTGGAGAATGTGCTGGCCAGGGCAGCAGTCGAACATTTTCTGTATCCAGAAAGGCCCGTACTGGACCTGCAACATGCGGTCGTGCATTATCCTGAGCCAAGGGTCGTAACACATCTGAGATGTAACGTCCACTGTTCAAAATGCCGTCAATGCGAACAAGAGATGACCGAGACGTGTAACCAGTGGCACCCAATACCATCATGCCGGGTGATACTCCAGTATGGCGATAACGAATACGCGCTTCCATGTCGCCAAACACGGATGCGACCATCATGATGCTGTAAAAAGAACCTGGATTCGTCCGAGAAAATGTCGTTTTGCCATTCGTGCACCCAGGTTGAGTACACCATCGCACGCGCTCCTGTCTGTGATGCAGCGTCAAGGGTAACCGCAGCCACGGTCTCCGAGCTGATAGTCCGTGCTGCTGCAAACGGTCGTCGAACTGTTCGTGTAGATAGTTGTTGTGTTGCAAACGTCCCCATCTGTTGACTCAGGGATCGAGACGTGGCTGCACGATCCGTTACGGCCATGCGGGTAAGATGCCTGTCATCTCGACTGCTAGTGATAGGAGGCCGTTGGGATCCACCACGGCGTTCCATATTACCCTCCTGAACCCAGCGATTCCATATTCTGCTAACAGTCATTGGATCTCGACCAGCGCGAGCAGCAATGTCGCGATACGATAAACCGCAATCGCGATAGGCTACAATCCGACCTTTATCAAAGTCGGAAACGTGATGGTACGCATTTCTATTCCTTACACGAGGCATCACAACAACGTTTGACCAGGCAACGACGCTCAACTGCTGTTAATGTATGAGAAATCGGTTGGAAGCTTTTCTCATATCAGCACGTTGTAGATGTTGCCACCGGCGCCAACCTTGTGTGAATGTTCTGAAAAGCTAATCATTTGCATCTCACAGCATCTTCTTCCTGTCGGTTAAATTTCGAGCCTGTAGCACGTCATCTTCGTGGTGTAGCAATTTTAATGGCCAGTAGTATATATATATATATATATATATATCATTCAACTGAATTGTCTTTACTGCTCTGGTTTCTTGTATGTGGTAAATTTGTTGCAGCGTAAGAAAGTGTTTTTATTGTTTATCCTAATTATTTTAGTGCCTTCTTCTCTAGAAGTTGCCTTGTGATTGTGTTCTCTTAAGTGTCTGCAAATATGGGGTAGTCTGTCCCATACTTCCAGCCTCTACCTGTTTGTCCTACGTATCTAAATGGTTCAAATGGTTCTGAGGACTATGGGACTTAACATCTATGGTCATCAGTCCCCTAGAACTTAGAACTACTTAAACCTAACTAACCTAAGGACATCACACAACACCCAGTCATCACGAGGCAGAGAAAATTCCTGACCTCGTCGGGAATCGAACCCGGGAACCCGGGCGTGGGAAGCGAGGACGCTACCGCACGACCACGAGCTGCGGACCTACGTATCTGCCATCACAAGTGCTACACTGCAATTGCTATACACTGAGGTCACAAAAGTCTTGAATTAGTTCCAAATATCGTATCGAAACTCCTTTTTCCTGGCGTGGCGTAAACTAAACAGTTAGGAAGTCCCTTGCAGTAAAATTGACTCATGCTGTCTCTATAGCCGTCCATAATTGCGAAAGTGTTACAGGACACGATTTCGTGCACTGACTGACCTGCCAATTCTGTCTCATAAATGTTAGATGTCGAGCAATCCGGGTGCCCAAAGCGTTCGCTAGAATTGTCCAGAATGTTCTTCAAACCAACCACGAACCGTTGTGCCCCGGTGACATGGTGTATTGTCACCCACGAAAATTGTTTGGGGACATGAAGTCCATCAATTGCTGCAAATAGTCAACAAGTAGTTCAGCTGGACCAGAGTACGCACTATTATGGAGGTGCCAACATTTTGCACAGTGCCTTGTTGACAACTCGGGTCCACGGCTTCGTGGGTTCTGCGCCACACACCAACTCTACCACAGCTCTTACCAAATGAAATCGGCACTCATCCGGCGAGACCATGATCCAACCGATTTGGTCACGGGCCCGGAGGGCACGCTGCAGGCGATGTCGTGCTGTTAGCAAAGACACTTCCTTTGGTCGTCTACTGATATAATGTATTAACGCCAAATTAAACCGCACTGCTCTAAAGAATGTGTTCGTCCCACATGGACTTCTGAGGTTATTTCACGCAGCATTGCTTTTCTACTAATATCTACAACTCTGCGCCGCTGCTCTCGGTCGTTAAGTGTAGGCTGTCGGCCACTGCCTTATCTGTGATGAGAGGTAATGCCTGAAATTTGGTATTCTCGGTACACTCTTGACATTGTGGATCTCGGAATACTAAATTCCCTAAGGATTTCAGAAATAGAATGTCCCATATGTCTAGCTTCAATCACCATTCCGAGTTCAAAGTCTGTTAATTCCCGTCCTGCGGCCATAATCATGTCGGAAACCTTTTCAGATGCATCACCTAAGTACAAATGACAGCTGCACCAAGCAGTGCTGTTTTATACCTTGCATTCGCGATACTAACGCCATCTGCATATGTGGATACCGCTGTCCCATGACTTTTCTCACCTCTATGTATACCTGCTTCTGGTATATGTCTATGTCTTTTGTCAGTGTTGGAGTGTATTTTTGGATATGTAAGTGGCGTTCAAAGAGAAACGAGCCGGAGGCATAGGTACAGAAATCAGTACCTGTATGTCAGAAGTATTGACACTGCATGTTGAGTCACTTGTCCCACTGTGACACATGGCGGTGAATGGCTGCCTCAAAAAATTCCCGGGGCTGCGATGTTAACCAGTTCCTCACGTACAGCTGCACGTCGTCGCCCAAGGTGAATCGTTGGTCCCTCAGAGCCTTTTTAAGGGGACCACAAATGGCCCCTTTCTGATTCACTTCCTACAGCACGGGACAATAGTGAATGCCCAGCGTTACTCGCAAACCTTGACCACCCTTCGCCGAGCGATCAAATCAAAACGACCAGGCGGTCTCATCCGTGGAGTCATTCTGCTCCACGACAATCCAAAGCCTCATAAGGCCAACATAGTCGCGGCACTCCTGCAAAAATTAAAATGGGAGGTTCTCGGCCAGCCTCCACACAGTCCGCACCCTCTCTCCCTGTCATTACGCAATTTTTGGTCCCTTAAAAAGGCCCCGAGGACAAACGATTCACCCCGGGCGACGAAGTCCAGCTGTATGTGCGGAAGTGGTTAACACACACACATGCACGCACAAAGAATGCCACACATGATAGAGTCTCTGTGTCTGTCGGTCGGTCTCTTTCTCTCTCTCTCTTTCTCTCTCTCTTTCTCTATCTTACCTATGTACACAAATACAGTATAAAGAGAATAAAAATGAACAGACATTAGTTTTCAGCATACACTTCGTTATTTTGGTAAGATGTTCATAAAGAAACCAAGTAGCAAGAAATAAAGTGAACACACAGTAGTCATGAGTTTAAATCACAATATTCGGTAAAATGTCTAGGAGGAGTGACAGAAGAATAATAGTGCTCCAGAGCAAACAGCGCAAAGAACATGGAAAAATGTGAAGAAAAAAGTTCGTAAGGTGACAATGTGCGTACGTTTCGTAAGTGAAGTTATCGTGCGGCCTCCGGCATGTGACCACGTCAGAGGAAACGTAGCTGATAACCAAAAACTCGGATAACTGTACGTAATCACTTAATAACGTAAAATATAAGATGTAAACTGTTTTATAATGTGCAGAAATCGTATATGAAAAGAAAACTGTATCATTCTAGATTTCACTGAAGATTCCTTAAAGAAAAAGGCGAAACGCATCTGGAGCAAGGAAGATACACTACAGCAAGAAAAAGGCGGTTTTTATTTACAAAACGAATACTTATGTGCTTGCTGCTAATGATGGCGACATAAACAAACTTGTAATACGTGTAGCATCTCATTTTCTAATCTATCAGAATTATTTGATTTAATTCTGCCACATTGTATTACCCTTGTCATAGTTTTATTGGCCTTCATCTTGTAAAATCATTTCAAGACAATACGAGGTGTGGCCATAAAATAGTGGGAATATTGCTGTAAAATATTTTATTTCAAAAACATACCCATTTAGTTACTGTTACCCACTATATACTCTTCTATCTTATCAGTTCCAATAAACTGCTCCGTTAGAGTTTCTGACAGAACTACAGTGTCCTCGACAAAGCAAAAAATTTTGTTTCTTTTCCCTGAACATTAATTCTCTTCCGAAATTTCTCCTTTGTTACCTTCATCGCTTGCTCATTGCGCACATTGAATAACGTGGGAGAAATACTACTATACTGTCTCACTCCCTTCCAATTGTTATTTCCCTTTTATTTTCTTCGTCTCTTACAGCTGCAGTATAGTTTCTGGAGAAGCTATGAATAACCCTGTCAATACCTGCGTTTGTTCCCACCTACCTGCAAACGTTCATAAAGCATATTCGAGTCAATATTGTCAAAAGCTTTCCATAAATCTACAGTGAACGTAAGGTCAACATTGTCTCGCGCGTTCCTACATTTCTCCGGAATACAAAGCGATCTTTACCGATATCTCGCTTTATACCAGTTTATTCATTCCTCTGTAAATAGCTCGGGGCAGTATTTTCAACTATGACGTGTTAAGCTGATATTTCAGTATTATTCACACTATGCTAGCATATGCCTTTTTTGTGGTTACAATCATTGCATGCTTCTTGAAGTTTGTCTCATATATTTTATACGCCAGGTGGAATAGTTTTGTCATGGCGGGCTCTATCAAAGTTCTCAGTAATGCTGACACAATGTCGTCTGCTCCAGAAACATTGTTTCGACTTAGGTCTTTCAGTTGCCTTCGAGTTAATTTCGCTTGTACGGGCTTTTGTATACATTTCTTGCACTTTTCAGCTTCACCTTCTTTGCTTGATACTAACTTGTCGCCTGAGCTCTTGATTTTCATATAGCTGCTCGTCTCTTAACGTCTCTTTAATTTTCCTATAGGCGGTATCTACTTTCGCCTAGTTATGTACGTTTCTGCTGCCTTGCATTTGTCCTCTAGAGATTCCTGCTCATCCTTTTTGCACTTTCTGTCAATCTCATTTTAGGTTTCCTTACCTGAGTCAGTAAAAAAGGAACTCTTGCTGCATCACTTCGTGGCCCACCCATCTATCTGTCTGTCTCTTATGGCCCCCTTTTCCCTTTCTCTCAGGAACGAGTGGAGGTATCACGTTGAGGTTTATGTCAAATAGTAAGTTCTGCGGTCTCTTGACGGTGTAAAGGTCAATGAAATCAAAAAATACTACCATCTATGTCACATATTTCGATAGTTGCAAACTCACTCACCAAAACCTTTAGATAAACTATCTGTTCACATAATTTTGTAAGGAACCCTCGCAGCACGAGCCCTGCTCGCACTTGTTCGTTTCTCTATTACCTGTATCTCCTATCACCAGCTGCATTTTTGTATTTTCTTGTTGCGTTTATTAAATTCAGTATCTCTTAACTTATCCACTGACTTCTTCTATGCATTTTTCCGTATTAGATCCTAGGCGACCTTCTTTACATCATTTTTCGAATCTACCCATTGGTCCTCCATTGTACTTATTTCCCCTCTTTCAGTCAATCGTAACTCTGAACAACACCCGCATTTTTCTACATACATGCAGATTCCATCTCATTAATTTCCTACCTTTTTGAAATTTATTCACTTTGAATCTTCACTTTATACCCAATAAATAATGGTCCAAGTCCACATCTGCTCCAGGAAATTCCTCGCAGTATAGAATCTTGTTTCGAAATCTTTGTCTCACTTCCTTTAGCTCATCATACACTCTCCTTATCATCAGGAGGGTATTAGCAAATAAACTGGCACTACTGTGGTGGGTGTTGCCTGTGTTTGGCTGGATAATGTGTGGGTACACTATGCTGTTCATAGTAACCTACTCACATTTCTAATTTCATTTTCATTATTAGACCTATACCCGATTATTTTGATTTGATTTTGTATTTATAACGGTGTTTTCGCCTGAAAAAAAGACCTGTTTCTCCTGACACCGCATTTCACTTTATTCTTTCCTTTCCTTCTGCTTTTTTCCGTCTCTCTACGGATTCAGCTGCCCCTTCCGATGACGCTTTACGCAACCAGAAATTTTACACCTGGCCTTCAGAAACCACGTGCGAGATTTTCATATTCTCTCGGTCGCTCCGCGCAAACTATTAGTTGTACAAAAACATGAAAAGGACCTTTTTGTAGGAAATTTAATGTAGCTAAACTCTGTACTTGGAAACGTTTCGGCTGGAGACCACGGTTTTCGACTTGTTCAAGAAAAACGTACAAAAGTGATTTTTAAACGCACCTCCATCCCCCACACTCATTCCTGACCAGTCACTATTTATAGGATCTTTTTCGTATTACTCCCTCCTACCACCGTACAAAAATTTACGACTACATTAACTGCTTCCTATATTTGACCTAGTTTGGTCAGTATTTATTGGGCTATTTAGCACCGGCATAGTCGGCTATTTCCATAATTTTATTAATATAAACTTCCCTGTGAGGGTAAAGAAAGAAAAACGACTTTTGTAAATGTGACACTAAAACGAGTTACGTTGACGATTCGCTCCAAACTTAAGGCTCACAAATACAGTAGTTTGATAATCAGAAGGCGTGACAAATACGAAGGTGTAATTGTGTATTGTATGCTGTTAAATTCAAGAAATTGTTAGGTAAAATTCATAAAAATGTCCATGTTATAATTTGTAAGTGTTGGGTCAAGCCTATGGCGTAATAAGGACAATCAATGAAAACTAAAAATGGTCGTGGGAGCACGCATTCGTTTGAAGGTCACTTTCCTTGAATAACTCGAAATCTACGGCCTCTAGCAAGATCGTATCACGGTACAATTAACTACATTAAATTCCGTATAAGAAGGTCCTGTTGACCTTTTCTGTAGGAGTAATAGTTCGCACGCAGAGAGCGAGAGAATGTGAAAATAATGCGCGTTGTATTTGAAGACCATAAAATGAGAACAGCGGGGGCAACTGAATGACTCTGTATTCATATTTTTGCAGTGTTACTGACATTTGGTGGTTTGGTGCCCTTCCTGAGGTCGTCACTCCCTCCGGGACGAAACCCCATCTACCTGGGTCTAGTACAGTCTCATGGTAGAGTGCGAATAACGCTTTCTAAGTGTTTGCGTGTTGTGTATCTGAGGGCGGTCGTGGGTAGCAGACCAAAATTCATGTTGTTGAATGTGGAAAACCGCCTAAAAACCACATCCAGGTTTACCGTCTCGCTATCCCTCGTCAGTAACCTGGAGTAGCGTGTTCTCCAACCAAGATACTCGATGAATGGTTCTCATTCCTTGATCTGAACCTTCTGTTAAACACACCCACCTGTGTATTCCCCGCCAGAAGATCTGAATGAAAGAACATTTTACCTTCGGAATATTTTACCTAAGAGGATTACATAATCATTTATTCATATAATATAGCTGGATGCCCTCGGGAAAAATTACTGCTGTAGTTTTCTCATGCTTTAGTCATTCGCAGTACCAGCATTACAAGGCCAAGTTGATTAATGTTACTAAAGAATACTTAATATTGTAGAGCACTCAGTGAAATGTCGTTTATTGAAACTGAACTACACTTCTCGAACAATCACTATATACACACAAAGAAAACAAATAACATGTAGACGACTATTCATCAAGAGCGTTGGTGAGATCCTTCGGAGCTGGTCCTAGCTCGGCGAGGAACTGGCTGTACTGCTACTGCGCTGGCCTTATGCTTTATGCCGGCGGAGCTCGACGGAGTACTCCAACTTCCCTGTGTCTGTGAGGTGACCTCTGCAGAAAAAGGTTCACATTAGTCTCTAGCAAGTTCTGTTTATTTGGAAGAATTGTTTTCCTCTTGGTTGCGCCTGCAAGTGCTTGTGTATGTTGTTTGGTACACAGGGGAGTCCTGAGTGTAGTCTGCCTGGCAGGGGCCGTCTGTGGCAGACGTAACAGTTACAAGGCCAAATCAGTACTGGAAAGGCTTCTGCCCTTCTTCAGGAGCCACAAGTCAATCTGTCCTCTCCACAGATACTCCTCCGTTATGGCTGTACAGACGATACGACTATCTCTATCGCTGAGGCGCGCAAGCCACCCCACCTCGTGGAAGTCGATGGTTCACAGCTTTTAGCTTCAGTAAATCCGCGGCTTTTGTCCAGCACCCACCATTCTCTCATACGAGCCCTACAGAGGAGCAGCAGACGAGGACATTGCCTGGTAAGCGACTGGGAGTATCTTTCTGGCACTTACCAAAGCGCGACCTCACTTGCCTCTACTCCCCGTTTTCCACAGTTGAAAGCGGCCCTTTAAACCCAAGTATCCCGCTGAAGCTGTCCCTCCGAGAGTATGAAATTACCGCGAATGTATTCGCCAAGTTTCTGGGCGAATTCGTCGGCTTTAGATAACGACTCAGAAGGCGCCGTCTCGATTTCAAGCTGCGGCCCAAGTTGGTAATCGAGTTACCTCTGGCAGATACTGAACCACCCCGGCGGCAGTTTCCAAACTTAAATATTTATTATACAGCGGGGACGGGGAGCGAGGGGCTGCTGGAACTGCCGTCCGCGCAATGGGAGTAGATCGTTCGGAGAGCCGAGCGTGCCGAGATTGTTCCGCTTTCCTCCTTTGGTCCATTTAATTAACAGAACAGCTAAAGGCGAAACGGAAAGAGCCGATTATGAGGATAGTGCCTTGTTGTCGAAGCGGCGGGCGTTGCAAAAGAACTGGCAGTTAGCGAACTGTCCGCGCGGAATCTGGTTCGTCCGTGACTGCACATACAGAGAGGCAGGAATGTCAGACACGCGTGCTTGTCGGACTCCATTCCACTTTTTCCTGAAACTCCCCCGCCCCCCCTCTCCCTCAACACTTAAAAAAAAACAGTCTCTCTAACTCGATACCAGATTTAACTAAAATGAAGTTCTGAGCACGAAATCGTTAGAGACGACATTCTTTGATGTTCTTGGTCTCGTGCCCCGTAATATGCCGATTAAAACCTGTAACTGGAATGGGTTGCGTTGTCTGAAATGGATGGATAACGAAAACTGCGTCCCATCAACTTGGTGCTCACTGGCTGCATCGGATATGAGCACCTTTGCAGTGTCAGCAAAACAATTAAACGCTGCTAGCCGTGAATTGGCGACTATACTAAAGTATACAGCCAGAAATTTTTATGTTAATGTTTTGACGTACATTTTATGTATTTTAGTAATAGTCAGTGTTTTTTCTCATTTTACAAAAAGATAAAAGGCGTTGCAAAGCAGCTGAAGTATAAGTTACTTTTTCTTCTTTTTTTTAAATTTTAAGCCACATATTAAACCGTTGTCATCGTCACATTTCTCCATATTATTATTTATATATATATATAATTTTTCAAGAATGACATTAATACTAGAAAAAATCTGTAGACTTTAATTTGGAATTTAACATGACAATCCTATTTGCATTTGACTCAACCTAACGGCTACAAATTGTTAACGTAGACTACCTCAGTAAATAATATTGGTCTGTGAAACAAGCCACTCCTTCAGTAGAACATATGTCTTTCACAGTAGCGAACGCGAATAAGTGCTCATAACTCTTAAGAAAAGGCAGTTTAGAGGCCATGCTTACTGGACTCTTTTTCTGGTCTTGGTCTGTACTATCACCCCTCAAAATACGGAAAGTGCCTGCATCAGAAAAGAGTTGGTACACAGTATCGAAGATGAAGAAGAGGTCATAGCTCTTAACGTATGCATTTTAGAACGTATGTTTGTTGGAGTCTTTTGCTTCGAATGGTCGTTCTGGCGTATCCTAAAATATTGACCACTCCTCCTGGGACACCTTGTCTGTATTATTGCAGTTCTTGTAGAAATACTTCTAATTTATTTCATTTGTTATCCAACAGATTCTGAAGTTGACGATGACCGGGAAGCGTTAAGGTGCGTAATTCTACAAAATACATCGTCAAGACGAACAATCATCGCGGAATCGAAAAGAAACTTTTCTCTTTTTTAAAATTATCATTATTATTTTTCTTCTTTTTATGTAGATTTCTTCATTAAACGCCATAATACTTAGTTATACTAACACGTTTGAAATTATGTTAAAATTTCATGTGTTATATTCATGCCAACTGATGTTCAACATTTGGTGTGTTTCTTGTATCTAGGTAACAGATTAAAAGAAAAAAGAAAATAAATAAATTATGCCACTTACAGGCAGCGTTATTTTTTATTATGAATTTTTTTCAGTGACAGTTTGCTCGGTTCCATACCGTCGTAAGAGTTGAGGTTTCTAAATGAATGCAAGACAGTTTTGTCGAGTATGTTGATCACTAGAAAATTCCTGACAGGTCGTGCGAATGCAAATATTGGTATTCGGGATGAACCAGGAAAATGACGTGGGTGAACTGTCATTTTGTTGTCTGCTGGCTTCTGATTCGGGATTGAGGGCTGGAGATATGTTGATTATTAAGTATCTGCGCGCATTTAGTGTTACGAATACAACAGTATTTGGTAAAAAAATTCAGCGACCTGACTCAGACAGGTACGCAGTGCTTCATCCTGTGTTTCAGCGAAGAGTTCGCTAGTCAGTTAGGTAAATGTGTGTAGTAGATTAAAACTGTGTGCCGGACCGGTACTTGAAACGATAATCTTTTGCCTTTGCAGAAAAAGCCTCTGCTAGTGAACTATCCAAGCATGATCCATAACACCTCCTTTTTGCCACTGCCTCATCTCCTACCTTTCAAACACCGCAGACGCTCTCGCGCATATCTTACGCTACTAGCGCTCCTGTAGGAAGGGATATTGGGAACAGCTGGCTTACCAAAATAATTTAATCCGCCAGAACGCATATGCCCCTGCAGAATGAATGTTCGTTCTGGAGTTAGTTGTCTGTCTATTCCATGGGTCACAAATGCAAATTGATAGAGGAATGAGTCATTTTGTTTACAAATTATTCACTTTATCAGTGAAAAATATGGCAGTTTGCTGACTGCTTATGTGGCTGTCTTATGCATTAACCTAGTACTACTTTCAATTCATTACGTGCAATATTTCGTACTTATCACATATGCAGTTTATCTCTCTCACTTTCTCCCACATCAAACACATACACAAAACTAAGAAATGATGGTTCTGTACTTCATTGAAAGCGTTCTTATTAAGTTGCTTCCAATCCTTCAAGGTGAAATGTGTTACATAAGTATGCTAGGTTGTTGTTCGACAGTCTTCTCAAAATATCGTAACTTGACAAGTATAGATTATTCTGTCTTGCTCCCCGCAGTATCTCTGGGGAGTCTCACGTGGCATGTCTCGGAGGTTGAAGGACTCTGGCCCGTGATAGCCAGTCAGAGACCACGTCGTCAAAATTCATTTAAGGTTAAGACTACACGAGTGGTCCTTAAGGCAACGATTTTACCGAAAGTACGGCAATGTTTTCTTACCACAGACACCTGGCTATACCATACGTTAAATAAAGGCAACGTTTTATGTGAGAAAGGATGCAGGTTTGGTAGCACGCCAGCCAGCTATACGATATATTGTTAACATAGTTTCCTTTGTAGCACGATCCATTGTGCACCGACTAGAGTGAAGTGTGCGTGTTGAGAATTGTGAAGTACTGTACAATGACAGAACTGAGTAAAACATCGAAAACGAATACTTCGTCATTTGTTGTCAGGTGACGAAAACAGAAAAAGAAACAGTGAAAGTGGTGAATACATCCAATAATTGTAGATTGGCCTCACAAACAAAAATTCATGAACAGTATATACGAACGACGAAAAATTATCCAGCCAGGTTTTTTTATTAGTATCGCGTGTTAGTACAACCAGTTGAGTATCTCCTTTCTAAAGTACGTGAAAAACTTGCACGCAGAGATACCAAGATGCGAGATAGTATAGGAGCCGAAGAAAAGCTATCAGTTACATTAAGGTAAGTGTTATTCATATAAAATAATAGTAATAATAATAATAATAATAATAATATACAGTTGGGCATACTATAACACAGCTGCATTTCTATTTGTTGTACAAATCCCAATAAAATTTAACGTATTTACCAAAAAATCTGAGATATTGATAGTATAATTCAATTCAGTATTCATGACATCGAAATATAACACTGAGGAATCTCCAGATTCGACTCTTTCATTGGAAACTGGAAAAGTAGATGGTGCGCACACGTTATGGAATTAGATTCATCACGAAAGGGCAAATTTAGATTACACTGTGAGTTAGGATGACGCTCGTAAGTTTGTAATAACTGCACAACTTTAATTTGAAAATCTAATTTGTCATGTCTATTTGGTTCTGTAAATGTTGACATTAACGATCGGAGAAACATTCTATCTGGACTACTGGATTCACATTTGTGAAAGGTACTGTATCCTTGTCCAAGAATCCGTAAAATTTTTTTTCAAAGTTGTCAACTTTTCTCCATTTTGCTTAGGCTACTGACTCTGCATAAAAACTGTAGTTTCTGCTGCAGCGTCTGTAGCGTTACTTGCAGAGGAAGTTACATGCAGTTGGGAGCCAGTTTCCTATTGGGAACCCGATTCCTCGTGGCGTGTTTCCTTCATATTGGTTGATGTATTGGAAGTGAAGTAATTCCTTCCAGTAATAATTGCGCAAAACATGTGTCGCCCAGGCAGCTTTGCTGCAGTGATTCATCCTTAAGACAACGTGTTCGAGGCAGTAGCCACACTTGGCTGACATGCTTCCGCAATGGTTCTTGCCCAACATATTATTTCCTGTATTGCGTTTGTCACGAGGAGATTTCTCGCGTTCCTTCAACGTGGAAACATGAACCCTACACGGCTAAGATGTCTTGTTCTGCTTCTCATATCTGTGAGCCGCTGTGCTTATCAGTCATTCTTTCTCTCGAGTAAACGTAGTAAGAACGATGACGAAATTTATGTTGTGAGTAAGAATGCTTTCCATACATATGTTTTTGGGTAGGGTCCGCCTTTAGCAAAATACAATTTTGTTTTTTAACCCAAACATGTTTCATTGCAGTTGCAGCATCTTCAGTTTGCTTTTATTTTATGGCTGTTAAAGGGGAAAGAATGTTCTTTACTGTTTGTATACGTGTAAATATTAGTTTTCAAATCGTAATTACTGATATTTGAAAAAACACATAAAATTATGAATTCATATCTTGTTACCACATGGTATGGTTTTCCTGATGTATTATGTTTCTACAGTGACTGTTTTGTTTCACAGTTTGTCCTCTGCAACCACATACAGCTTAAAGTAGTAATATTATTTAAGCCAAGATAACGATTTGAAAATTGTTATGGCTATACCTGAAATTAATCAATTCTGTGTGTGTGTGTGTGTGTATTTATATTATGTTTCACTTACGTTTTCTTTTCCCACATCTTCATCACTGTCAAGCACTATATATGAAGCTGTCACTGTCATTGTCACTGTTTCACTGTTTGCCGCGCGGGATTAGCTGAGCGGTCTAAGGCGCTGCAGTCATAGACGGTGAGGCTGGTCCCGGCGGACGTTCGAATCCTCTCTCGGGCATGAGTGTGTGTGTGTGTGTGTTTGTCCTTAGGATAATTTAAGATAAGTACTTTGTAAGCCGTTAAATCCCATAATATTTCACACCACACTGTTTCACTGTTTACCGGCTGTAAAATGTTCTGAATCATACCTACTATCACACTCCCCCCACTCTCACTCGCTCCCTCCCTCCCTCCCTCTCTCTCTCTCTCTCTCTCTCTCTGTCTCCCCCCCCTCACCCCTCACCCCCCCCCCCCCACCCACACACACACAAAATGCACAGATGCACAGACACCCCTGCAAGATTCAGAACAGCCGCCAGGAACATCTTCAACTGTTCCACCATCAGCCCTCTTTTTTTTACACCTTCAACTGTTCCACTGTCCACCGTGTTTGATTTTACAGCTGGTAAACAGTGAAACAGTCACAGTGACAGCTCAATATTTAGTGTTTGACAGTGATGAAGATGAGGAAAAAGAAAACATAAGTGAAACATAATATAAATACACACTCACACACACACACACACACAGAGACAGATAGAATTAATTAATTTCAGGTATAGTCATAACAATTTTTAAATCGTAATTTTGGCTTAAATAATTTATCTACTTTAAGGTGTAAGTGGTTGCAGATGACAAACTGTGAAACAAAACAGCCACTGTAAAGACATAATACATCAGGAAAACCACACCATGTGGTAGAAAGGTATGAATTCATAATTTTATGTGTTTTTTCAAAAAAATGGCTCTGAGGACTATGGGACTTAACTTCAGTGGTCATCAGTCCCCTAGAACTTAGAACTACTTAAACCTAACTAACCTAAGGACATCACACACATCCATGCCCGAGGCAGGATTCGAACCTGCGACCGTAGCGGTCACGCGGTTCCAGACTGAAGTGCCTTTAACCGCACGGCCACACCGGCCGGCTTTTTTTTTTTTTTTCAAATATCTGTAATTACGATTTGAAAACTAATATCTACATGTACACAAACAGTAAAGAACATTCTTTATCTTTAACAGCCATAAAATAACAACCCACTGAAGATGCTGCAACTGCAGTGAAACATGCTTGAGTTAAAAAACAAAATTGTTTTTTGCTAAAGGCGAACCCTATCCAAAAACATATCTATTGATAAAGGAAACACGGGAAAAAAGAGCTTTAACCCCAAGATGAATAAGAAGCTTTCACTGTATGATTTTTTGGTGTGGTACTTGATACAGATTGTAATTGCCCACGTTGTTGCCTATCCTTTAATAAATATTTTTATCATTACAATATCTTTGTATCTGATTATTCGTTTGTCTTTGCAGAGCACTATCAACATTTCCTTGTGGGAACGCACAATCACGCGGCTTTATGTGTGTGTACCATTGTTGGGTCTCCTCATGGTATCTACCCCACTTAACAGTTCTTCCGCAATAAGAAGAAATACACTTGGCTTACTTCGACATGTACTCTTCTGCTGTCTTTACAGCTATCAGGTAAGTCGACTTGATGAAATTTGCTAATGAATGCAGCTCGAAGCAGCGACATCGTCAGATCATTCTCGTAACATAAATTTCGTCATCGTTTATCAAGATTAAAAAGCTCTTGTCCTGGGTGCTAAATTTCCGATTGCATAGATGAGAAATACATTGTCTAGCACGAGTTTGTATACTGCAATGTCGTTCTGACTCTTAGCGTCCCCACTGCATGCATCTATTTCATTTCGTAGATCAGACCTACGATATAACTTAGTGGGACTCTTGCATTTGAAAGGCATGCTTTAGCCGCCCATGAGTCAAAGGCAGGGCAGGTGGTATCTTGCTTTGACTGCCAAATTAATCTAAATACCCTCACTGGACGTAACCAATTAGGCTTCGGAATTTGTGAAGAGAAAGTAGTAGACCACAATAAGAGCAGTTCCTTCTCAGGCTTCTCTAGAGCGTACGTATAGTACAGGGGTTAGGTCAAATAATGTGAGCACCTGTACTTACTTGGGAATGGCTTATTAATAAGGGGTTGGACTTCCATTTGCCCGTAATATACCTGCGATTCTTCTTGGAATACTGGCATATAATGACTGCACAGTCTCCAGTGGAATGTTATGCCATTCTTCGATCAGAACCTCTTCTATAGTGACGAGGGAGGCGGAAATTTGCCCCGGAGTCTGCGCTCCTATAGCAACCACAAGGGTTGTATATGTTTAAGTCTGGAGACTGTGCTGGCCAGGGAAGACGCTGCAGTTCAGTTGCGTGCTCCTCATACCATGATTGTACTGTCCTGGCCATGGGAATGGCTGCATTATAGTCCTGAAATGTGGCATCATTGTTGGGAACAACATTTGAATCATGGGGTGCACCTGATCACCTAAACTGTTCACGTAATCGTTGGCTGTAGCACAGCCTTTGAGCCAGACAGTAGGGGATTCTACCGTTAATTTATTTCAAAGGGTTTATTTTATTCTCTCGTTATGGTCCAGCATTAGCCGGCAGCTTCGGCTGCCTGTAATTTTCTCGTCCTACAGTCTGGCAACAGCAAGTCAGCAAGCATCTCGATCAAGTGCTTCCCCCATGTGCTGACGAGGTAACGCCGCCCAGACGACGATGTTGTGCAGGTCACGCTCGGGAGACTTCTATGGTGCCCCCGCGGGTTCTTCGGCTTCTGACCAATCAGAATGGAGGAAGCCGAATGGCCATGTTGGATGTACCCGACCACCCGCCACCGGGCCTCTCTCTCTCGATTGCGCGTGCTGTAGCAGTAAACATCTCCTGCCCTTCCTGGTGCTGCGACACCGCGGACTTTGTTTTTTCAGTAGCTGCCACGCCATTCGGACTTGTCCGAATGGCAGACACCGCTTTTCCTCATTCATCCGAACTATGTTTCGCCCCTGACTGCGCTCTGGCTCACCCTCGCCTCCCTAGGCCTGACTAAGTGACCCATTTCAATGCATTTACTGCCAAGAAATGGCCTTTTACCTAAAACTGCCCTAACGGTTTATTCCCGCCCACCGCCTCCCAATCCGGCTGTCCTGGACAGTTGACTCGTCTGACTATATGACATGTTACCACTGATCAGCTGTCCAGGACTTATGCTCCTAATACCATGATTTACGCTTCTTTGCGTTTGTTGTCGTCAATAATGGTTTTGGTATAGAAGCTCGTCCATGATTATTCGCTTTATGGTGTTCTCAGCGGACAGTGTCAATAGATACTGGGTCTCGAAGGTGGCTGTTGACCTCTGAAGTCACTTTAGCTGCAGTAGTTTTGTGTTGTTTCGACACAATTCGTGTTAGCGTACGGCGATCTCTGTCATTTAGTTTTGATTTGCGCCCACTATTACGTTTACACGATGATGTCTTTCCATGTTTTGTATAGGCTGTCATGATTGTTGCAACAGTTCAAATGGTTCAAATGGCTCTGAGCACTATGGGACTTAACATCTTTGGTCATCAGTCCCCTAGAACTTAGAACTACTTAAACCTAACTAACCTAAGGACATCACACACATCCATGTCCGAGGCAGGATTCGAACCTGCGACCGTAGCGGTCGCGCGGTTCCGGACTGAGCGCCTATAACCGCTAGACCACCGCGGCCGGCTGTTGCAACAGTTGCTCTTGAAAATTCAGTAAGTTGGCTGTCTTGGTTACTGATACTCCAGCTAATCGGGCCCCCATAACCTGTCGTCTTTGGAACTCTATCAGGTATTTAGTTCAAATGATTCAAATGGCTCTGAGGACTATGCGACTAACTTCTGAGGTCATCAGTCGCCTAGAACTTAGAACTACTTAAACCTAACTAACCTAAGGACATCACAAACATCCATGCCCGAGGCAGGATTCGAACCTGCGACCGTAGCGGTCACGCGGTTTCAGACTGAAGCGCCTAGAACCGCACGGCCACACCGGCCGGCATTAGGTATTTCACTGCGCTTCGACCCTGGCCTCTGAATGCAAACTATTCGTAAACAGGCTGCACTGATGCCTAGTTCTTACTCAACATCCACAGTCCAGCACATCATGTGCCTTACCTGCGTTGTTTACCGTCAAACATAGGCATCCCATTACCACCACATTATTTTGTCTATCCCCCGTATCACGTGTTAACAGTTTTGGGTGTACCTTCAGTAAGTAACCTTGGGACTTCATATGCAAAACTGAGACAGAAATATCATATATTAACTGATGAAGCAGTACATCAAGTTATACTTTGTAATAAAATCAAATAACCCTTTGTGCACAAATCTGATTTATGCTGCTGTTATTAAAAACTTTGACACAAGCGACTCAGTTTTCCACACTAGTCCGTCATACTGAAATAATGTCGGGTGAGACTCCTATAAAGCATAATAATACCAGCAATGTTCTCAACATATGTAAATGATTTACTAGAGAATATCAGCAGCACTTAAGGACTGTTGGCCGTTGAGTGATTGTAAGGAAATTATGAAATGTAGGTCGAATTAGTGTTTTCACTGAATGTAATATGTGTATTGAACTGGGGACCTAGAAAACGACGGACAGGCTTCGTCTGGTCGTAGCCCTCAGTGCTTCACAACCCCACACGCCGAGGAAGATGTAAAACCGCCTTAAAAACCGTCCACAGGCTGGCCGGCACACCGGACCTCGATACCAATCCGCCGGGCGGATTCGTGCCGGGAACCGGCACACCTTACCGCTCGGGAAGCAGCGCGTTAGACAGCGCGGCTAGCAAATGCAATGAACATCAAGACACTTTAGCTTTAAGAACAAAGAGAATGAACACGCCAACGTCCGATTACAAGGTAACTAATAAATGTCGTTAAATACCTAACGTATTGGCTAGAAAGTGGTATCGGGAATGGACGAAATGAATATGATACACGCACTATGAAAGGTTATTTCTTTTTTTCCTCTGTTTGTCTTGTTTTTGTGAATCATCAGTCTTCTACTTCAATAGAATTATTTCGGTTTGCAAACCGCGTCACTTGGAATAAAATAATCGAAGTTTCGATTTTGATGTTTATTGCTATCTCATTACTTTAGTCTTTTTTCGGTTTACTCCCATCCCACGTTTTGTACTCGTTAGACATTTCATTCCATTCAACAGGTCTTGTAATTTTTCTTAACTTCGTCTGAGCATGGAAATACCATCAGCTAATCTTATGATTTGAACTTTAATCCCACTCTGCAACCCTTCTCTTGGTTCCGTCGTTGCTTCTTCGACGTATGGATTGAATAGCAGAGGCTGAAGACTCCATTCCTCTCTTACCCCCTTTTTGATTCGAGCACTGCGTTCTTGGTCTTCCATTCTTACTGTTCCTTCTTGGTGGTTGTAAGTATTGTATAGTACACAGGTCTACAAAAAAAAAAAAAAAAAAAATTGCAGGTGCATGCAATGTTTCTGTTGAGTTGTACGTTTTAAAGGTTGCAGAATCTAAAAATGATTTCCACAATGTCCACTCGTGGTCAGATTTACTGCTAAATAAAAACAGAATTTTGATAAAAATTTATTACGCTTAACTAAACATATTATATTCCTTTAAAACTGATCAAAATTGTTTTTTATTTATGCACAGTTTTAAGTGCACTCGATTTCTGGTGAAATCTTTTCAGCAATCTCTTTGATGCTTCTCCGAACCCGTTTCCGAAGTCCTTCTCTGGTTTCTCGATCGAACATCCAGCAGTAATTAGCTAACATTTTGACAACCCTTATTACTTGTTAAGATTTCTCGAGATCATGGATTTTCTGGTGAAATCTTTGACCATGATCTTCACTGTGGGGTCCCAAGTTGTCTGGAAAATAGTATGGGAGTGTAAGAAACGAACTTTCGAGCTCATCTTGCATCATTCAGCTTCATACACTGCTAGCACCCGTTGCGCAATGGTTTTGTCGTCATGGTCCTCAGTATTTCCTGAAAGCTTGTGCACTGCGTTCTTGAAAGAGTCCCATTCTTCTTTATTCTCTCCTTCTATCGTTTCCAAAAAGAGTGGATCAAACAAAAGATTTATTATGTCGGGGCTAGTGAAAACTCCCTCTTTTAACTTGATTTCTTGCGGTTTCGGGAACTTGGAAGACAGATATCTGAAACAAATCCCATTTGATGACAGTGATTTGACGGACTGCTAGATACGCCCTAATTTAACGTGAAGAAATGATAATAAAACTTTTTCTGGTGGAACGAAGATCGTATTGATGATATTTTTCTAGCCAGAGGTTGAACTGACTTGTGGTGGCCAGTCACTTTTGGTCCACGACAGCTGTCTGGCTCTACTAGCCCATAAACAAAGAAAGCAAGGATACTTCGTATAACCTCCTTGTTGATACAACAACGTGGTTAGTATTTTTAAATAATCACAAACCATCAGTTGATACTGTTGATATTTGGTTTTCTCAAGAATCGTAGCTAAGTCATTATTGTTTTGTTGCATATGAACCTAATGTCCCATAGGAACAGGTACAAATACTTTCCATTACGCAGCAGAAGTGCGTTGAGGTTACTTATCGAATAGGCAACGAATATGCTCCATTCCGTTGAATCATATTCTATATGAAACCACTTCATGATGCCATAATGTCATTACAATAATCCACAATTCTCTTTTTGGAGAAAAACTGAGTAAATTATCCCTCTCGATGCCTGTAGAGGTCTACCACGAAAAGCAGGTCCCAGATGAAAGTAGGTTTCTGTTTTTCAGCCTTGATCCTAGCATTTCGGCTACATATTTTGAAAAATCTCTTACTAGGTCGTTGAGCTCATTCTGAGAAGGAAGTTGGGGCTCCTCGTCAAAAGGAAAATCTGAGCTAAATTCGTCCTAGGAAGCTAATGTGTCGGGATCCTCTGACTCTCTCAGGATGTCATCTGAATTAAAAGACGAGTGTGGAACTGGTGTTTCAGAGTCATGGGACGCTGGACGAATAGCTGAGTCAAGATTAGAGTAAGATATTATTTTTTTATTTTTTAATTAATTCCTTTCACGTATATCGAGCAGAGGTAGCAATCAGTTGCGTGATCTTCCTGTTCGTGCAATATCATAAGACCAAAACGAAATGAGTTTTTCCTACCCGTAAACCACAAACGACGATCTTCCTAGTATCTTATGGGCAACATATGCTGGCCCATGCTTTGTTACTGATCTCCATGTTTCAATTTCAAATATGCAAAATAAGGGTTCCTCACAAACTCACTTACCTTTGTTTGTTGACTTTTCACTGGGTACTCAGCGCAAACATAACAGATGCAGCCGGGAGAAATTACACGAACCTTGTGAGACATATTCCAGAAATAAAAATACAAAGCACAGTAGCGTTCGAATGCTGTCTATAAATTGGAGTTAGATGGCCAGCGATATACTGAGCTTATTTAGCTTGTTGAAACATGAGCAAATCCAATATCAGGTTGTTTATATTTCTTCTTACAGCCAGAGATAGCACGTCGAAAGATGCTCAATCTCACCGTTAATATTACTCACTGTAAACTACTACAACCTGTTTCGACACGACCATACAACCTTCCTTCTAAAACAAAAGTACTTCCTCCCCCAACCACTACTCGCTTCAATCATTAGCATTTTTGTTTTTACCTAACTGTCACGTCAATTGAAAATAGTTTTTAAGGACACTTCTTAAGCGAAAAGAATAATGCAAAATTTTAAGTTAGTTATGAAGTTAGCGTTAAACAGAAACAACTTGAGTCTTACAAAAGAAACTGATGCGATGGAATTTTTTCGATGGCTTTTTTTTTCGTTTTTACCAAGTTGAAATACACTGTCGGAAAAAAATTAGTACACGCTGAAAGAAGACTTTGATCCAATGACGGCACATGCCCCCGGGGGGTAGTAGATATACTGATAATAGTTTGGCCGGTCTCGGTAGCCGAGCGGTTCTAGGCGCTTCAGTCCGGAACCGCGCTGCTGCTACGGTCGCAGGTTCGAATCCTGCCTCGGGTATGGATGTGTGTGATGTCCTTAGGTTAATTAGGTTTAAGTAGTTCTAAGTTCTAGGGGACTGATGACCTCAGATGTTAAGTCCCATAGTGCTCAGAGCCATTTGAACCATTTGATAATAGTTTCAACGTCATCCACCAACAGATAGCGCAGAGGCATAGCTACCAGAGTGCTACTTGCGTCTGCCGTTTAATATGGAACGCTCCCATGCAGAACGCTCATTGTGGTGCAAACGTGTGAAGAAAACAGGAAACCACGCCGCGGAGACTCACTCGTGCTTCCTACAGGCAACTGAGTTACAAAGGAGTCCAATTGTGGCCTTTCGAGTGGCGGAGTGGACTCATCGGAGAATTACCACACTAGTTGGACGTGCTGCGTCAGTTCTGTAACGATTCTGGTGTCAGTGGTCACGTGAACATTCTCACTCCTGTAGGTGAGATTCGGGACGTCCTCGCATCGCAGACGTCCGTCAAGATCGTCGTATTGTAAGGGCAGCAGTGGCGGACCGTACAGCTACAGCAGCACGGATGGATTGTGAGCCTAGACTTGCCAACACAAACTGTTGCGAACCGGTTGTTAGCAGAGGGACTAGGGGCATACACAAATCTGTCCTATCTCCCATTACCGCCACAGCATCGACTTGCACGGCGCTACTGGTACCGTGAGAGGGTAACTTGGAAGCTGGTATGGTGCGACTTGGCCTTCAGCGATGAAAGCATATTATGCCTACACATACGTTGTGGACCTGGTGATCACTGTCTCCAAGAGTGCCTTCGTCCAAGGCGCACTGGCCTCATCCCAGGTTTATGGTCTGGGGTACGATAAACTACAGTTCCCGTTCACCTTTGGTGTTTTGGGGAGGGAGGCTAACTAGTACTCGGCACTTGCAGAAAGACTCGCTCTTTGCCGCGCGGAGTGGCCGCGCGGTTTGAGGTGTCATGTTACGGACTTCGCGGCCCCTCCCGCCGGAGGTTCGAGTCCTTCCTCGGGCATGGGTGTGTGTGTGTAGTTCTAAGTATAAGTTGGTTTAAGTAGTAGTATAACACTTACGTTCGCCTGCTGCCGGCCGCGGTGGTCTAGCGGTTCTAGGCGCTCAGTCCGGAACGGCGCGACTGCTACGGTCGCAGGTTCGAATCCTGCCTCGGGCATGGATGTGTGTGATGTCCTTAGGTTGGTTAGGTTTAAGTAGTTCTAAGTTCTAGGGGACTGATGACCACAGATGTTAAGTCCCATAGTGCTCAGAGCCATTTGAACCATTTGAGCCATTCGCCTGCTAGTGTTATACCATAACCCCAAAGCTGAAGGCAGTTCGTTTAAATGAAATTATTTTTATTAAAGCAATTGCGGTATAAAGAAGCAGAGCAGTGTTACCCTCTGAAAGGAATTTAGTTGTGTTGACCGTGTTATACCTATCGGAGGTGGCTTCTCGGAAGTGAAAGTCAGAATTAGGTAACTAATTAAACAGTAATAGCCGGCTGGTGTGGCCAAGCGGCACTAGGGGCTTCAGTCTGGAACCGCGCGACCGCTACGGTCGCAGGTTCGAATCCTGCCTCGGGAATGGACGTGTGTGATGTCCTTAGGTTGGTTAGGTTTAAGTAGTTCTAAGTTCTAGGGGACTGATGACCACAGATGTTAAGTCCCATAGTACTCAGAGCCATTTGAACCCAAACAGTAATAAACAATATTTTACCTAGTCACAGTGTTCAAAGAATAAAGAAAACGGTCCCCAGCCTAATTAGGCATGAGAATGATTAACATTCTTGTTCAAGGAAATAGATATGAGTAACTTTAATGGGCAAATACAGTCTATACTTTGTCACACAAGAGTGCAATGAACTCTGGCACCTGCATATGTTCACGTTAAGGTTGGATCTGACAGAGCAGAACAAACTATTTGCATAAATATAACAGATAACGAAACACACTGTTACCTTGAGGACTTAGTCAAACGTTACTATTAATATTCACTGTGAAATCGTAAATTGGACATGGGTTCAATATTACTTTTCAAACATTTTCTTATCTGACAAAAAATTGTAAGTGTAGATCTCTGCAAAATTATGAACTGGGCATAGATTAAGTCTCTTTCAGCTAAATACTTTTCTATTTAAAATGAAAGTTAAATGCAGTTCACTAACAAATTACTTCTCACGGTCTTTTGAATAAAGAAGATACTGTTTTCATAGATTGTGGTCTTCCTATTAATCGTTATCTAGCATGAACACAATAAACAAACTGTGGATCCGGTTACACCATTAATATGCACTTTTAATACACAGGAGGAACCCAATATTGTACAGAACTTGACAGGAATAGCAAGAGTAATTGAAACTTTCTATAATTAAGTAACTTTGAGCATTTGGACTACTTGGATTACTTGACCACTGTAGTAGAGCAAAATAAATGCGCTTTCATTACATTAGTGAAACAAGCACTTAGCAAGCATGAACATATAACTCTCAACAGTTACAGTTCTGAACTTTTACTGCAGTGAAACACAAAATTGAGAAATTTGTAAGATCCTTTCAACAAACAATATTAATCTTAGCACACTCTATTGCCGTATTAATTTTAATATGCTTTCAATAAAGGACACTCGGTAAGCACTTAAGCGTGGGAGGTACCCTAAGTGGATATGTGACTGAAGATAAATCACGGTAGGTACAAGAGTTCAGTTAAAATTTACCTTATATATGAGTACACTATAACATCCTATGAGCTGATCCTTCACTGTACATTACTATAGTTCTTCTGTTCCATTACAATGATTGCGCAATGTGGTGACGAGTGCATGTCGGTAGGTGGATTTGCAAGCTGAATTGCTGGACTCCGTCATTTCTTGGTGGCGATGATAGATATCAGTTCCAACATAATTCCAGCTAATTACTACATCCATCTGAGGCTTTGGCCTATTGGAAAACGGCACGAAAAGCCCCTTTCGGCACCAGCACAATTCACAATCTTTCCGTGAGTTGTTTGTGGTTCAGTAGCTCATACCCGACTGACTCTTGGTTCCACCTTTCTATCAATGCCAACCACAATTTTGCGTGCGCTGCATGCTTCCGTTCCCGAGGGGAACCACAATGCCTTTCACATACAAAATAGCTAAGAACCGTAAGTGAAGGTCAGCAGTTTACATAACAGCAAACAATCGCTTTAAACAAACCATATCATTTGCACATATTGGTAGTTCTACTCAAAATTATTTAAATAAAATTATTCAATTTTAAAGACGACCAAAGAGATTATGTGAGAAAGACAAAACATATCATTTGCTCATATTGTGTATATTACAGAGATTACACTTCAGTACAGTATAGAATTAATCATACACTAATTACAGAAATTCAACGATGGGATACTGAACAAAACAGAAAGCTAAATGAATTATCAAAAGGTGTGTGCTGTCTAAGCTATGGTGTTACAGTGTGTAAGTCTAGGGACCGATGACCTAAACAGTTTGATCCCTTAGCAATTCACACACGTTTTGAACAACTCGTTCTTTTGCCGTTCTTGCAACACGAAGGTAATGTGTTGCACTAACAGCATAACGCTCGCCGACATACTGCCATTGAAATTCTCTCTGTGAGACGTGCAATAACATCCCTGGCCAGCTCGATATCCAGACTTGTCTCCAATCGACCACGTGTGGGATATAGTGGGACCTGAATTAATTCGTGCGACCCGTCAGTAACAACTCTTCCAGAACTACGTGAACAGGTCCAACAGGCGTGGAATAACGTATCCCTTGATAGTATTCGCCATCTATACCATCGTTTGGGTGCCAGAGCCATCGCCTGCATTGCCGCCAGTGGAGGCTATACCATGTACTAATATGGGCATTTCACCAAGGTTCGATACCTGGTACCTCATAACCGCTTGTACTATTGATCTGTAAATGTAATCATTTCATGTAGTCCATATAAGAAAAAGTTTAAAGCTCCTATGCATATTTCTACTTACAGATCTGTGTTATCCACCTTTCGCTATAGCTTACTCCTACCATTCTCAGGTTTTGGAACATCTTGCACCATTTAGTATTGTCGAACGTTTTCTCCAGGTCGACAGATTCTACGAGTCCAAAGTTTCCATTAATAATTGCAAATTCAGAACTGTCTATTAGGTGCTCTCACCGTTACAAAAGCCAATCTGATCCTGAATTAACATATCCACAATTTTCTTTTTCCATTCTTCTGTCTCTTATTTTTGTTAGTATCTTGGATATGTGAGTTCTTAAGACGATTGCGCGATGGTTCTCGTTTTTGTCTATCTTTGCTGTCTTCTGGCTTGTATGAATGAAATTTTTTCCGCAAGGATGATGATAGACAGTTTATGCATACCAACTTGAATTATTGTTTGGCAGCCCCTTCCCGCGTGGTTTTAGAAGCTCCAAAGGAGTCTTATCTGTCGCTTCTTCCGTATTTCATTACAGACCCACCAAGCCTCTGTTAAAAATGATAAAACAAAACGTAAGCGTGACGTGCTTTGGAAATGACTCCTTATCAAGTAAGCTTGATAGCAGAAATGGAACGAATTCATTCTTACTATTCTACGACGTTAGTACACTGAGGTGACAAAAGTCATGGGATGCCTAACACTGTGTCGGAGCTCCTTTTTCCCGGCATGGTGTAGCAACATGACGTGGCATGGACTCAACAAGTCGCTGGAAATCCACTGCGGAAATACTGCTTCTACGAGGTGCATTCAAGTTCTAAGGCCTCCGATTTTTTTTCTAATTAACTACTCACCCGAAATAGATGAAACTGGCGTTACTTCTCGACGTAATCGCCCTGGAGACGTACACATTTTTCACAACGCTGACGCCATGATTCCATGGCAGCGGCGAAGGCTTCTTTAGGAGTCTGTTTTGACCACTGGAAAATCGCTGAGGCAATAGCAGCACGGCTGGTGAATGTGCGGCCACGGAGAGGGTCTTTCATTGTTGGAAAAAGCCAAAAGTCACTAGGAGGCAGGTCAGGTGAGTAGGGAGCATGAGGAATCACTTCAAAGTTGTTATCACGAAGAAACTGTTGCGTAACGTTACCTCGATGTGCGGGTGCGTTGTCTTGGTGAAACAGCACACGCGTAGCCCTTCCCGGACGATTTTGTTCAATGCAGGAAGGAATTTGTTCTTCAAAACATTTTCATAGGATGCACCTGTTACCGTAGTGCCCTTTGGAACGCAATGGGTAAGGATTATGCCCTTGCTGCCCCGGAACATGGACACCATTATTTTTTCAGCACTGGCGGTTACCCGAAATTTTTTTGGTGGCGGTGAATCTGTGTGCTTCCATTGAGCTGACTGGTGCTTTGTTTCTGGATTGAAAAATGGCATCCACGTCTCATCCATTGTCACAACCGACGAAAAGAGAGTCCCATTCATGCTGTCGTTGCGCGTCAACATTGCTTGGCAACATGCCACACGGGCAGCCATGTGGTCGTCCGTCAGCATTCGTGGCACCCACCTGGATGACACTTTCCGCATTTTCAGGTCGTCATGCAGGATTGTGGGCACAGAACCCACAGAAATGCCAACTCTGGAGGCGATCTGTTCAACAGTCATTCGGCGATCCCCCAAAACAATTCTCTCCACTTTCTCGATCATGTCGTCAGACCGGCTTGTGCGAGTCCGAGGTTGTTTCGGTTTGTTGTCACACGATGTTCTGCCTTCATTAAACTGTCGCACCCACGAACGCACTTTTGACACATCCATACCTCCATCACCACATGTCTCCTTCAACTGTCGATGAATTTCAATTGGTTTCACACCACGCTAATTCAGAAAACGAATGATTGCACGCTGTTCAAGTAAGGAAAACGTCGCCATTTTAAGTATTTAAAACAGTTGTCATTCTCGCCGCTGGCGGTAAAATTCCATCTGCCATACGGTGCTGCCATCTCTGGGACGTATTGACAATGAACGCGGCCTCATTTTAAAACAATGCGCATGTTTCTATCTCTGTCCAGTCCGGAGAAAAAAAATCGGAGGCCTTAGAACTTGAATGCAGCTCGTACGAACTGATCTCTCCATTATGTTGCAATAATTTTTCGATGGGTTTCATGCGGGGCGATGATCTGGGTAGCAAAACTGAGCCGTGCTGCGGCTCGCGTTGGTGCTGTTTGTAGGTTTCTGTTCAAGGCCAGACCGTATCGTTTAGTTGACATGGTTGCGGTTGTTTGTCTTCTTCTCGTGTTGACTGGCGCCACTTGGTTTCGCAAATGTTGTCTGTCCGCTGGTGGCAGCAGTGGCGGTTATCGACATGCAATAACTGTGGCCCTATCTTTGGGTTGACGTCGTGGTTCTTCTGGGTCGTGTCAGAGTCCAGTGCGGTTGGGGACTCAGGAAGAGCCAAGTCCGCGCAATGCGTAAACATGCTGGGACCACTGGCGGCACGCATGGACTGCCGGATCGAAGGCCTGTGGTCACGAGGGTGCACGATCTCGTCGTAAACAGGATTCTGCAAGTTTTAAGTTGAGTGCATTTGGATTCAAGTAGAGAAACCTACACCATTGTGAGATCTTTCGATTCTCCAGTATTGCTGTTTGTAGTGTTGCCGAGGCAAAGAGCAGCGAGTGGACTGCTTGGGGAAGGCGGATCTGATTAGCTTTCCTGGACTTTTAATTAGTATTTATTGTGTTTAGTTTGTTACTGTTTGCTAAGTTCAATCAGTGGTATTTTTCCTGCCTTGTGGCCACAAACGCCCCAATTACTTGCCCTGGGGGTTAGTGTATGTAACGGAAGTGTAAGTTTCCTTTCCTTGCCGCTGCTGTCCTGTGAGGTTTGCAGTTTTTAAAGTTATCTTGATTGTAGGCTGGTTGGCGATTCATCTACTCTGGTGGTAGTGATTCCTTTCTCATTCCAGGCGCTCTAACCACAGTATTCTGCGGGCGGAGTCCAGACCACTGGTTCCGGCTTTGGAGTATTTTTACATCTTTGGATTTGGTTTATCGGACGTCAGGTAGCCTCAGCAAGATTATCATTATCCATTCGTTAGACTGCCACTAGTTTGAGTTACCATCCCGTGAAGTGAATGGTACTCTTGGCTGCCTACTCAGAGGTCGATTCCTGGTGCACTGTCTGTGACTGGCTCTTGTGTTTTATTATTGTATTTCCTGTTTTATGGCATTTTTCTAAATTTTTTCACGTAATTGCCATTCTTGGCGTTACAGCAGGTTTAAATGATTGTGCTACCAAGGTTACCATCATTTTGTCTCACGTGTTTGGTGATCAGTTGCTTGTCCTTTTAAAGTAACCTTTGCTGTTGTATTTGCTGTTTACTGTATGTTTTTTAAATATTTTACATAATTGCCAATCCTGGCGTTACAGCAGGTTTAAATGATTGTGCTACCAAGGTTACCATCATTTTGTCTCACGTGTTTGGTGATCAGTTGCTTGTCCTTTTAAAGTAACCTTTGCTGTTGTATTTGCTGTTTACTGTATGTTTTTTAAATATTTTACATAATTGCCAATCCTGGCGTTACAGCAGGTTTAAATGGTTGTGCTACCAAGTTTACCATCATCTTGTCTCACCCGTTTGGTCATCAGTTGCCTGTATTTTTAAATTAACCTTGCTACTGCATTGCTGTTTTACAGTATGTTTGTTACATTTTTTTATAATTGCCGTTCTTGGCTTGAAGGCCTTCAGCCTTGTCTCTGATTACTTGCCTTAAAATTCTAATTGGGATCACATAGGCTTGTTTTTAAAACATTATTTGCTGTGTCTGTATTTTATGCTCATTTGGTAAATTGTGACGTACTGAAAGCGCAATTAATTACACAGTTGTTTAGTCCTTCGTTAATAACGTGTGATATCTTTATTTATTGCTGAGTCTGGAATTATCGTTTTAAAATAAATGTGTGTAACTGTGAACGGAAACCAACAGTAGCTGATTACGGCTCCTTCCACAATCGTAACCAAATCCTGCCTTCCTTGACTACCAGGTTTCAAAAACTATTCGCTCTAATTGTTCAGAATGTTCTTCACACCAAACGCTAACAATTGTACCCTAGTGACACAGTGTATTGTCATCCACAAATTTCCATCATTTGGGGACACGTGCTCCACCAATTTCTGTAAATGGTCTCAAAGTAGCCGAACATAAACATTTCCAATCATTGATCGGTTCAGTTGGGCCAGAGGAGCCAATGCATTCCATGTAAACAAAGCCCACGCCGTTACGGAACCACCACCAACTTGCACAGCGTCCTGGTGAAAACTTGGGTCCATTACTCTGTGAGGTCTGCGCCACACTCGAACCCTATTATCGGCTCTTACAAACTGAAATCGGGTCTCATCGTAACTACGGTTTTCGATTTCTCTACGGTCGAACAGATATTGTCACGATCCGATGAGAGACGCCGCAGAAGGTGTCGTTCTATTAGCAAAGGCACTCGTGTCGGTCGTCTGCTGCCAGATTTCGCCACATTGTCCTAACGGTTAAGTTCGTCGTATGTACCCCGTTGATTTCTACGGTTATTTCACGAGCGTTACTGGTCTGTTAGCACTGACAACTCTACGCAATCACTGCTGCTCCCTGTCGCTATATGAAGGCCATCGGCCAATGACAAGTAACGCCTGAAATCTGGTGGTCTTGGTACACTCTTGACACTATGGATCTCGGAATATTGAATTTCCTAACGATTTCCGAAATGGAAAGTCCCATGCCTCTAACTTCGACTACCATTCCAAGTTCGAAGTCTTTTATTCCCGTCGTGCGACCATAATCACGTTGGACACCTTTTCACATGAGTCACCTGGGTAAGAATGACAGTTTCGCCAATGCAGTGCCCTTTTGTACTTGTGTACGCGACACTACCGCTATTTGTATACGTACATATGCTATCCCATGTTTTTGTCACCTCATTGTAGGTCTTTCTTTTCAGTACGACACAGAAACACGCGTTGTTTAGAAAATTCAAATGGGCATTCTTGGAAGAAATTGGTCGATGTTTCTGCGAAATTCTGATTTTAACGCGAAAACCCGTATTCGAGGAATGTGCAACAGTTCGGCTGTGCTCCATCGTTTGTTGACGCAGGGACCATCGCATTACGGTAGGAGTGTTTAGGGAACATTCTGGGCCATACAGAAAGTATTTAGTCCTTGCAGGCGAAAGAAGTACGAAATCTGGAGACTGGTTTGATGAAGCTCTCCATGCTACTCCATCCTGTGCAAGATTCTTCATCTCCAGATAACTATTGCAACCTACAGCCATCTCAAACCACTTTTTGTATTCGAACCGGGCCTCCATCTACAATATTTACCCTGTAAACTTCCTTCCACACCCGAATTGACAATTTCCTTACGCCTCCGGATATGTCCTATCATCCGATCACTTCCTTTAATCACGTAGTGGCAAAACTTTCTCCTTTGAAAGCAAGTGCTATGCTGATGAAAGAAAAATTAGGTTTATTAAAAGATTATTAGAAGATTCTGCTCAGACATGGGCAAACCCATCCGCTGTCCGTTTTATTACATGTAGGATGTTTGACTAATTATTTGTAAATAGATACTAGAGACCAGCTACACAGTGAAGATTACGGAATAAGTTCATCGACGGAACTGTGTACGGGGGGAGGCAGAAATACTATGAATGAGTTTTGTAGGGAGGACCTGAGAAAAGTAATGCATTTGGATATACCGTTACAGGGGCTCACTAAAATTTCATATTTAAAAATTACGTTACCTGAAAAATTGCAGTGGGCATTAATACATTGTCCTACTGATTTCATTTAAAGCTTCTTAGAATTTATAGAGAAGACCAATCAGGTAACGTGCCATAAGCTTTGGAGGAAATGTGGAAGCAGTCAGAAGAGTTACCAAGATAATAGGATGATAGAAGTTGGGTGAGCGGTCAGCAGAACCACAATACAAATGTGAATCCGAATGAGAATTGAAGAGGAAACAGAGGAAGATATAATGATGAGAACAGAAACCAGTGGGGTTCAAATGTGAACAATTACAGGAACGAGTAATAGCGAATGCAAGAAAATAGAGTAGGGATAGTTGAACTGAACAATAGGGAGGAACAGGGACAGAATCTGGAAAACTAAAATTTGTTCCAATTGGTGTCCACTTTGGACAAGAAATCACGTGAGACATAAGACCAAGAGGTGGGATAATAATTACAGGCAAAATATCAGGGGTTTTATAATGACAACAAAAATAAAGAAGTAAGTGATGAGAGAACATATGGGATGGAGGCAGTTCTGAGTAACGAAAGCTTATGGGCAGGCTAGTTTGAGTAACATGATTAGCGGAACTGAAATAAGAGAAAATTTAGTAAAGAAACTGAAAATTTGAAGGAGATAAATTAATACTGTGGTTTTACTTGATGAATTGATGAAGAGCACTAGTGCTATAAGTGTTGTATAAAACAATGTTGTTTTTCCACCCATACTACACAATAAACGATAATCAGCAGTGAAGAGTAAATGTGTGCAACAGTGGTACAAGTGTGAATGTGAATTTAAACTGTGGAAACATTGAATTAAATGAAAGGAAATCTACCTCAGTGGAAGTCAGTGTTTATTTTGCGGTGGCAGTAGGACCTGTATCTAGCGTTTTTATGAGTGGTGAGGCATGGGAAATTAGATGGTCCAGTGACGCAGCTGAGATTAAGTGCGTTAGGTAGTTATTCCTGTATCAGATGCTTTTGTTGGTGGTGGTTGTGGTGTGCAGAATATAGCTGCAATAAAGTTTTTGTCATAGAAACTATGGGTGATATATTAAATTCTAATGAAGTAAATCCTATTGCAAATGGTATGAATGAAGAAGTTTGAGAGGCACATTTTTTTATTTATTGAACCATGGGAGAGGAAGGAGAGTGATTTTTGATTCTTGTGACGGGGTAAGCAAAAGGGGGGCCTGGAGATTTGCAGCTTAGCAAGGTTGGCTGTGCTAGGCAGATAAAGGAAGTCAGGGTTGATTTTAGACGCTTCTAAAGAAATATTTAATGGAGACGAAGATTTTGAACGATTGCAGGGAAAATGTATGTTTAAGATCGGGAAAATAGCATGGATAATGATAATGTAGTTAAAAACAGTTCACTTAGTGTGAATGGTGAGGATGATGCTGAAATTCAAAATTTTTTTCAATTATTAATGATGAACTGCATAGGGAGATGACTGCAAGTGAACTGAATAGTGAATGTGTGGCGAAAGATGAATGTGATTATGAGGCTAAAGACTGTATAGAGTTAGCTACACTTCATCAGCAATTAACAACAGGTGGACAGGAGGAAAAGAAATATAGTGCTGCTAGGAAATTTGGCGATTAAGAAAAATCAAAAATTAAAGAAATCTTTAATTTAATGATAACATTGAACCATCCATTGAGAAGGAAAGGCGCTCCATGATTAAAGGCTGTGTACATGATGTAGAGGAGGATCTTTTGGCGGAAAAAGAATTAAAATATAATCATGCTGGAAAGTTTTAGTTTATTATAAATATTTAAGTGGGAGAGATACGTGAGACTGCTATGGTGGACACTGGGAGTTTCGTTTGAGGGAGAGCAGGAATTTTTTATGAACATATAAAGGATAGGAACAAAGCTGAATTTCCAGTTGCAGGAATGAGAATTAAGATTGCTACTGGAAATTACACTAAGCCTCTAAGGAGAAAGATAGTAAGTAATGATGGATAACTGTTTAATCATGCGTTCGTTGTGATACTAGGCTTGGCCACAAATATAGTTCTAGACATAAGTTTTTTGGATGAGTATGAAACAAGAACCTGTTGCAAGGAGAAAGCGCTGGAACTGAATGCTGGAGGTGCTGGGAAGGAAGTGAAATTTAGCAGGACCTGACGGCTCGTTGTGTTTGGAAGTAACAAGGGGGGGGGGGGGGAATTAGCAGAGACAGCAGGCATAAGTTAAACTGATCAGCAATGTGTACCAATGTATATAGTTGGCTAAGGATTATATGATTGTTCTTGGACATTATTATGTAGATGTGTTGACAGGTAATGTTTTGATAAAGCAGTTAAAGTGAAGGACCGTAGAAGCTTCAGATGTAAATAGCGGGTGCAATGGTGAAAAGATGGTATATATGAAGTGTACAATTCGTTATATTTATGTTAAAATTTTAGAGGACAGTTCGCTGTGGGAATTAAGAGTACTTTTGGAGAAAGAATTGTTAACAATAGATGACAGAGAGGTTAAAATTGTTGCACAACAGGCTGCAACAGCTGTGATTACAGTATATAATGTGTGTTTAATTTGAGAATTCTGAAGTGCATGGGTTGAAATATGAGAGATGTATTTTTATCTACCTATTGTTGCTAGATTTGGCAAATGCATTTGCCTTTTTGAGTGAATACCGATTTTGGTTGGGTCACACACCAAAAATATTTGGAGTGGGAATGGTCCTAGTTTTAACTAATAATAAGCCAGCAGATGCTGAAAAAATCCAACTGAAGTGGTTTAAAGTTAGTAATAGGAGATGTCAGAAGATCGTTATTAATGCATAAATTATTTTGTTTTGTGGGATTATGTATTCTTCGAGAGAGAAACTAGTTCTCTGTTGCTTATTTTTTAATATGTGGCATTAAGACAGTGATAAATCAGTTACGAACAGCAATCGATCTTTGTTTAGTTAGAAGACGGAATTACTTTCTTGATGAAGCTTATTCATGAGACCAGTCAACTGTTTAACATTCAGAGCGTTGCTTACTTTACATGTTGATTTATTATTAGCTGAAGAGATTTTGTTTCAATGTCGTACTATTGCAATGGCTTGGCATATTCTGAACTTGAATGGAGCGAGTTGCTTCTACCGAAACTGAAAGCCTTTACATTGCATATACTCCTTGAGAGCACTGCTGTCTGTTTGTCTTTATTGCTATAACATTCACTTTTTAATTACGTCAAGACTTGATATCTGAGGGTGTCGGTTTCTACGTGACAGGTTCTTGGTATTCAGATGATTGTAAATGACAGATGGCTCATTGGTGTGATTTATGTTTCTGCATAGTGTCATGAAAACTGTCTGGCAGGTGCAAATGTGTTGTGATTAGTGTTTTTTTGCTTCTGATACAAAAAGTACACAAAAAACAAGACGATATAAATGGTTTGTTTGATAAAATGATAATAAAAAAGGAAAAGTACACAGAGGACTTTTAAGTACGGGACAAGTCGGAATGGAAGGGCGTAGGTACAAATGCAGTGTGCAGTTTTCACGAATTACTGTGCTATGTGTGTGTCAAAGGTTAGCAGTGGCGGTTTTCAGCATGATAGTCTAACCTCTTTCAGGCATAGTTTAGGTCATATGTTGCTTGGCCATGTGTATAATTTAATGTAGGTACTTTGATTACATAATTTTGATTTCCGTTTGTTTATTATGTTTGCCAGACAAGCTGTACTCATGCATATACACAAAAATTCAGAGTTTAGAGCATTAATATACCTTGATCGAATTTATTGTTTATGCTTTTACTTACACATGGGTACTTACTTCCTGGTATAGACAGAGGCAAAGAGGTTTAAATACGCTTAGGTTAATGTTAAAGGTACGAAAGATATGGGTTTAATTTTTGTTGGTGAGCCATCGTGTTTGGTACCGTAATTCACTGCAGGTATGGCGTAGCAAACCGGAGTATTGTGAGAGTACATCTGTATACAAGAGAGCAAAAATTTTAATCAGCAGATGCGACTATTAGTACGCATCTTGTTTTGACAAACATGCGTGGCTGGGCAAGCGCACGTATTATGACAGCTAAGAAGGCTGATCTCACTGTGGTGTGCTCAGAGGGCTGTGTGAGTGCATTGGTGTCGTCAATAAGTGGAGGCAGCTATGAATCTCGCTAGGGGGGACCACGACGTTGGGGTCACGGATTTACTTAGAGCTCTGTAAGTCTTTAGTAGGCCGTTAAAACAACATAATGTGCAAGTAGTAATGTGCATTACTCTGGCAGTTCCGAGATAATCACAAAAGAAGTTTTACGCATGTGTTACGAAACTACTGTATCTGTGCGGAGGTACCAGCCATAAGAAGCCGTTGTGATCAAGTGGAGGGGAAGCATCCCCACGTCGGCTGGCGTGCCGTTTGATGATTGATGTGCGCTCCTTATCTTGACACTGACGCCCAGTCTGCGTGGTACCTTACTGTCAATGGGAAGTAAGTACGCCGGCCACGTCTTCACGGAATTCACCTCGCAGGCACCCTGTTGTGTGTCGCCTCTGATGATTTGGACCCAGATGAGTACCGCCTGGTGTGCAGATCGGCAAGAGGTGTCTGCTTCTTGGTGCGACAGATGTAATACCTAATTACTCATACGACCCTTCATCAGATACCTACTCAACTGGTCTTCTATCAGGATGCAGGATACATTCCGCCAGCAAAGACGAACTCCGCGAAATGGATTTGTGGACACGCAGCTCACTACTTGTTTGCTGATAGTGATAAAATTATCCTTGATTTTTGGCAAGTGATGAAATTCTCTTTGATTTTTGGCAGTTCCTTAATGAACGCCATTGTGCAGTTGTCCACAATGCAAAATATAAACAATTTTTCACCAGTGTCCTTTGCAGCGTCTTCCTTAACCCAGCGTAGAGCTGGGATGTTCCTATCATGAAGATCCAATCCCCGCCTCCTCCACGCTTAGAGCTGATATATTCTCTGGTCATCGGAATGTTCTTCTCGGAAACATTGTACATCGATAGTCTCAATGATACTGCCGTCTTGCTGCGCACTCCTCCTCGCGACGCCAATTTCCTGCTGTTCTCGGACGTATTAAAAAAAAGAAAAATAAATACATAAATAATGCTCAGTTTTGTACCTCTGTGTTCCCTACGCTTTCCTCGGTTCCTGGATGGTGGGAATGGGACATGGTGAGCAGGCCTTGGGTTGTGAACCCTGCTCATCAATTTGGGCGCCAGAAACGTTCCTTAAAAGAATAAAAAATAATAATTAAAAATAGTGGTTAGGACATTGAGTTGTGGCTGCAAGAACCCAAGTTCGAATAAAAAGAAGTGGTTAGCGTTAGCTTTTTGCAACACGGTAGTGGATGAGGCGATGGTACGAATTCCCACTGACACTTACTTTTTAATTTATAGTTTTTCCTTCACTGGTCACATTTTACAATGTATATGACTTTTGAGGGGTAATATAAGGATCATAGTATGAAGGCTTTCACGACCGGATGACATATTTTCTGGTAAACCTTCCGGGATGTAAGGTCGTGGTCCATGAAACTCTTCAGCTCCTAACGTTTCGTCCAGAGCTACGCTGGACATCTTCAGAGGGGTGTTTCTCCTCCGGTGAGTCTTGCCGACTGACGGGTCGGACGTCTGAGAGCGACTTATGTATCGTAGAAAGTGGGCGTGACCAGAGTTACACGTGATATGCAGAGATAACCTTTGTCAGAGATAAAACTTAACTATCGATCGTAATCTCGTCACGGATAAAACTGTCTAGCAATTCTGTAGTGCTACTGTCCAAATATCACTAACTTTCATGGTCTCTTCTTTCCGATTAAAATTATCCCTATGTTTATATATTTCAATTGCTTCTCAACAAAGCCGTGGGTAATAGTTCGTCGTCGTAGATAAAATTTTTGTTTCGGAAAACTTCACTTGATGATTTCCTGGCTGAAAAGCGTGTTCTGCTACAGCCGATTTATCTGTTTTTCCTAATCGGCAAAGACTTCTGTGTTCTTTTAACTGTGTATTTACGCTTCTTTTTGTTGTTCCAACATAAACTTTACCACATGTACACGGAATTTTATATACGCCACTGGCTGATAGAGGAGCGCGTTTATCTTTTACAGACCGAAGAACATGACAAATTTTCTTCGTTGGTCTAAAAACAGGTCTAATATCATGTTTACTTAAAATCTTTCCAATCTGATCCGTTACTTTCTTTATAAAAGGGAGAGACTGTATTCTTCCATCGTTTTTCGGACTTGTCCTTAAGCTTATTGTTGTTTGGGTGCAGAATTCTGCTTACTTCTTTCTTTGAGTAGCCATTTTTGTCAAAAGCGTGCTTCTGATGTTTTAATTCGTCGTCTAGATACTCCGGCGTGCAAATCCGTCTGGCTCTGTCAACGAGACTTGTAATCACACCTCTTTTTTGTTTTGGATGGTGGTTAGAGTTTTTATGTAAGTATCTGTCTGTGTGCGTTATTTTTCTAAAAATCTGTTGTTTCAAGCTTCCATCCGTCTGTCTCATAACTAAAACATCCAAAAATGGTATTTTGTTATCATTTTCTCTCTCCATGGTAAACTGGATTCTTGGATTTATATTATTAAGGTAATCAAAAAATTCGCCTAAGGCTTCTCTACCATGTGGCCAGACCACAAATGTGTCGTCTACATATCGATACCAGCGAGATGGTTTCTTATCTGCTTTTTCCAAGGCTGACTGTTCGAATTTCTCCATGTAGAAATTAGCTACTGCAGGACCCAATGGGTTACCCATTGCTACGCCATTAAGTTGTTCGTAAAACTCATTATTCCACTGGAAATGACTGGAAGTAAGACAGTGTCTGAAAAGAGCAGTCAGATCTTCTGGAAAAATATCCGTTATAAAATCCATAACTTCATTAACTGGAATCATAGTAAATAAAGATACTACATCGAAACATACTAAAATATCTTCAGGAGTCAGAATTTAACCTTCAATTTTCTCTATAAAATGACGTGAGTCCTTTATATATGAGTCCGTTTTTCCAAAATATGGTTGTAAGCGAGTTGTTAGATATCTTGCTATTCCGTACGTAGGAGAATTGATAGTACTAACAATCGGTCTCAGAGGTAGGTCCTTCTTATGTACCTTGGGTAGGCCATAGAGTCTAGGACATATAGCTTCAGTCTTCAATAAAGCTCTTTTTTCTTCTTTTTGAATAGAAGTGGCCGATTTTATCAAATTATTTGTTTTCCGTAGTACGCTGGTTGTAGGATCTTTCTTAAGTTTTTTGTATTGCCCTGCCGTTAAAAGATTCAAAATTTTGCTTTGATAATCTTCTGTATTTAAAACGACCGTAGCATTCCCTTTATCAGCAGGAACAATCACTATGTCTTCATCTGCATTTAAATCTCTCAGAGCCTTTCTTTCACCATTGGTTAAATTACTTTCCAGAGGTTTACTGCGGCATAATACTCTGGTGGTTTCGATCCGGATTGCATTTGCAGTTTCTTTGGGGAGAGTACGTATACCTGCTTCTACATTTGCAATAATATCCTCAACAGGAACTTTCGGAGGTGTTACAGAGTAGTTTCCTCCATTTGCAAGAACTGAAATTTCGTCTTGAGATAAAACTCTGTCTGACTTATTAATAACAGTTTCGGACATCGCTATATTATTTGTAGATTCTGCATAAGTTTGTAACTTTTCGAACTTCTTCTTATGCCTTCTAGTAGTCGTTTCCATCATGGTTTCCATAGATCGAAATGTAAGGCAATCTACACTCCTGGAAATTGAAATAAGAACACCGTGAATTCATTGTCTCAGGAAGGGGAAAGTTTATTGACACATTCCTGGGGTCAGATACATCACATGATCACACTGACAGAACCACAGGCACATAGACACAGGCAACAGAGCATGCACAATGTCGGCACTAGTACAGTGTATATCCACCTTTCGCAGCAATGCAGGCTGCTATTTCCCATGGAGACGATCGTAGAGATGCTGGATGTAGTCCTGTGGAACGGCTTGCCATGCCATTTCCACCTGGCGCCTCAGTTGGACCAGCGTTCGTGCTGGACGTGCAGACCGCGTGAGACGACGCTTCATCCAGTCCCAAACATGCTCAATGGGGGACAGATCCGGAGATCTTGCTGGCCAGGGTAGTTGACTTACACCTTCTAGAGCACGTTGGGTGGCACGGGATACATGCGGACGTGCATTGTCCTGTTGGAACAGCAAGTTCCCTTGCCGGTCTAGGAATGGTAGAACGATGGGTTCGATGACGGTTTGGATGTACCGTGCACTATTCAGTGTCCCCGACGATCACCAGTGGTGTACGGCCAGTGTAGGAGATCGCTCCGCACACCATGATGCCGGGTGTTGGCCCTGTGTGCCTCGGTCGTATGCAGTCCTGATTGTGGCGCTCACCTGCACGGCGCCAAACACGCATACGGCCATCATTGGCACCAAGGCAGAAGCGACTCTCATCGCTGAAGACGACACGTCTCCATTCGTCCCTCCATTCACGCCTGTCGCGACACCACTGGAGGCGGGCTGCACGATGTTGGGGCGTGAGCGGAAGACGGCCTAACGGTGTGCGGGACCGTAGCCCAGATTCATGGAGACGGTTGCGAATGGTCCTCGCCGATACCCCAGGAGCAACAGTGTCCCTAATTTGCTGGGAAGTGGCGGTGCAGTCCCCTACGGCACTGTGTAGGATCCTACGGTCTTGGCGTGCATCCGTGCGTCGCTGCGGGCATGTGCACCTTCCGCCGACCACTGGCGACAACATCGATGTACTGTAGAGACCTCACGCCCCACGTGTTGAGCAATTCGGCGGTACGTCCACCCGGCCTCCCGCATGCCCACTATACGCCCTCGCTCAAAGTCCGTCAACTGCACATACGGTTCACGTCCACGCTGTCGCGGCATGCTACCAGTGTTAAAGACTGCGATGGAGCTCCGTATGCCACGGCAAACTGGCTGACACTGACGGCGGCGGTGCACAAATGCTGCGCAGCTAGCGCCATTCGACGGCCAACACCGCGGTTCCTGGTGTGTCCGCTGTGCCGTGCGTGTGATCATTGCTTGTACAGCCCTCTCGCAGTGTCCGGAGCAAGTATGGTGGGTCTGACACACCGGTGTCAATGTGTTCTTTTTTCCATTTCCAGGAGTGTATTTTATTCCATAGGTCTCTCTGTATCTTACTAGCAAGGAATAAATGTAACTGCAGTAACTTACGGTCAACAGAATCCATCTCTCGTCTTGTATAATGTATCCTCTCTCGAAGTAGTGCTGCTTCTGTATAATCAAATATCCGATGAACACGGGCTGTCTGGAACATCCTCTTCAACTTTAGAAAATTCGGTATTGTAGACGAATCCCTACAACGCAACAAGAAAGTTAAAGTACAAATTAAATGCGCTCTCTTATTACGTAAAATTTCCAGGCGTCTAACTGATTTTGAGAATTGCTCCCCGTAGAGTCTTCTGATCATAGTATGAAGGCTTTCACGACCGGATGACATATTTTCTGGTAAACCTTCCGGGATGTAAGGTCGTGGTCCAGGAAATCATCAAGTGAAGTTTTCCGAAACAAAAATTTTATCTACGACGACGAACTATTACCCACGGCTTTGTAGAGAAGCAATTGAAATATATAAACATAGGGATAATTTTAATCGGAAAGAAGAGACCATGAAAGTTAGTGATATTTGGACAGTAGCACTACAGAATTGCTAGACAGTTTTATCCGTGACGAGATTACGATCGATAGTAAAGTTTTATCTCTGACAAAGGTTATCTCTGCATATCACGTGTAACTCTGGTCACGCCCACTTTCTAAGTTACATAAGTCGCTCTCAGACGTCCGACCCGTCAGTCGGCAAGACTCACCGGAGGAGAAACACCCCTCTGAAGGTGTCCAGCGTAGCTCTGGACGAAACGTTAGGAGCTGAAGAGTTTCATGGACCACGACCTTACATCCCGGAAGGTTTACCAGAAAGTAATATAAGGAACTAAAAAAACCACGTGCATTTTCATGAAGTTGTAATGAATTTCATATGTTGTGTCCTTGCGGTTCTAAGCGCTTCGGTCCGGAACCGTGAGACTGCTACTCTCGCAGGTTCGAATCCTGTTCGGGCATGGATGTGTGTGATGTCCTTAGGTCAGTTAGGTTTAAGCAGTTCTAAGTTCTAGGGGACTGATGACCTCAGATGTTAAGTCCCATAGTGCTCAGAGGCATTTGTACCATTTTTTTTTGTTGTGTCCTCGGTGTGTTTCGCAGCAGCATGACTGGATAAAATCTTTGTGGTTTTCAAGTCTCGTCAATTCCAATAAAGTTCTGAACCTTTCAATGGCTAACTTCGCCATCAACGTCAGGAGTAAAACTACTAAATGCCGGGGCTGGCACTATTCCCCGCCTATATACCAACGATTACGGCTGCTGGCACCAATCACAGAGGGCCGAAACGACGCACCCGTGGGAGGCGTGTTGCGCAGCTCATAGCAGTTCCAGTCCCTCGTGCCACCTGGCGTCATTCGGTCCCAGCCCCCACAGTCGGTAGTTTTACTTCTGACGGCGATGGCGGAGCTAGCCTTCGAAAGCTTGAGAATTTTATTGGAACTCACGTGGCTTGAAAACCGAGAAGATTTTATCTATATTCATATGTTATTTGAGTACTTGCGATTTGTAATTAAATTTCCAAGGACGTGGGACAAGCTAGGAAAGTTCAAGTCAAACCGATAAATACAGGGTTATTACAAATGATTGAAGCGATTTCACAGCTCTACAATAACTTTATTATTTGAGATATTTTCACAATGCTTTGCACACACATACAAAAACTCAAAAAGTTGTTTTAGGCATTCACAAATGTTCGATATGTGCCCCTTTAGTGATTCGGCAGACATCAAGCCGATAATCAAATTCCTCCCACACTCGGCGCAGCATGTCCCCATCAATGAGTTCGAAAGCATCGTTGATGCGAGCTCGCAGTTCTGGCACGTTTCTTGGTAGAGGAGGTTTAAACACTGAATCTTTCACATAACCCCACAGAAAGAAATCGCATGGGGTTAAGTCGGGAGAGCGTGGAGGCCATGACATGAATTGCTGATCATGATCTCCACCACGACCGATCCATCAGTTTTCCAATCTCCTGTTTAAGAAATGCCGAACATCATGATGGAAGTGCGGTGGGGCACCATCCTGTTGAAAGATGAAGTCGGCGCTGTCGGTCTCCAGTTGTGGCATGAGCCAATTTTCCAGCATGTCCAGATACACGTGTCCTGTAACGTTTTTTTTCGCTGATGAAAAAGGGGCCATAAACTTTAAACCGTGAGATTGGACAGAACACGTTCACTTTTGGTAAATTGCGAATTTGCTGCACGAATGTGTGAGGATTCTCTACCGCCCAGATTCGCACATTGTGTCTGTTCACTTCACCATTAAGAAAAAATGTTGCTTCATCACTGAAAACAAGTTTCGCACTGAACGCTTCCTCTTCCATGAGCTGTTGCAACCGCGCCGAAAATTCAAAGCGTTTGACTTTGTCATCGGGTGTCAGGGCTTGTAGCAATTGTAAACGGTAAGGCTTCTGCTTTAGCCTTTTCCGTAAGATTTTCCAGACCGTCGGCTGTGGTACGTTTGGCTCCCTGCTTGCTTTATTCGTCGACTTCCGCGGGCTACGCGTGAAACTTGCCCGCACGCGTTCAACCGTTTCTTCGCTCACTGCAGGCCGACCCGTTGATTTCCCCTTACAGAGGCATCCAGAAGCTTTAAACTGCGCATACCTAAGCCGAATGGAGTTAGCAGTTGGTGGATCTTTGTTGAACTTCGTCCTGAAGTGTCGTTGCACTGTTATGACTGACTGATGTGAGTGCATTTCAAGCACGACATACGCTTTCTCGGCTCGTGTCGCCATTTTGTCTCACTGCGCTCTCGAGCGCTTTGGCGGCAGAAACGTGAAGTGCGGCTTCAGCCGAACAAAACTTTATGAGTTTTTCTACGCATCTGTAGTGTGTCGTGACCATATGTCAATGTATGGAGGTATAGTGAATTTAAGAAATCGCTTCAATCATTTGTAATAGCCCTGTAATTATGCGACTGACATTATTCATAATCAGTAATACAGTAAGTCACAATGTATCAGACCATAAGAGTAATAAACAATTACTTGCTGGATGTGCTCACGACATCACATGTAGGGCTTATTTCCATAGTGGTACAAGTCCATTTTTGTTAATTTTCAGATACACAGTCCTAAAGTTAAATGAGCGCTGAAAAATCTGCAGTTGAGATACCAGAAATGTTCAAGGATATGGCTTCTTGCTAGAGACGAACCTTTCTTTCTGTTTGTTCAAATGGTTCAAATGGCTCTGAGCGCTATGGGACTTAACTTCTGAGGTCATCAGTCCCCTAGAACTTATAACTACTTAAACCTAACTAAACTAAGAACATCGCACACACCCATGCCGTAGCGGTCGCGCGGTTCCAGACTGTAGCGCCTAGAACCGCTCGGCCACCCCGGCCAGCTCTCTGTTTGTTTCGATCATTAATTTAAGAAGCATCATAGGCAGAAAAGTGGAGGTAATGGACTTGTACCACTATTGAAATAAGCCCTTCACACGTTGCATGATAATATTTGTCGTTCAGACATGGAAAACATAAATCGAAACTTCATGCAAATACGTGTTGTTTTTCCACTATATTACTTCTAAAGTGTCATATAAATTATAAAACATAGCCTTATAAAAATTGATAAATGACAGTGCTGGTAAATCTCTTACGTTATTTGATTCTCAAACAGCTGAGCAAAACTCAACGTACTCACACATTTCTCTCTTTACTTATTCTGATCATCACTAAACTGACACACAATATTTTTAGCGCAACGCATTCTGACTTTCAATAATCCCTACAAAAGAACGGTCGTGACTAACAATAACTTATACCTTTTATCAATCACTTACCTCACAAAAATCTTCGTTACTGGAACTACTGCAATACAGCGAGCGCCAACACTGCCAGCTGAATAAAACATTCTAACTACTGAAGGCACTAACTACTGATAGGCATAGTTAGCAAATGAAAGATTTTGATAGAGAACAAACAATGTATTTACTTTAATAGTGTTCAAAAGTCATAATATATATATCAGTTCATGACATCCGGTCTTACAAATTTACTGTCTCTGACGGACACACGTCCAGATCATCCGCTCTCAAAATTCTGCCTTCTCTCTCCCCACATCCACTACTGCTGGCGGCTCATCTCCAACTGCCCAACGATACGCGCTGTTCACATCCAAATGCCCAACACTACAATAGCGAATATTCCAACAATGCCAACCAGCCACAGATTGCACACAGCACAATCAGTGACTTTCATACAGAGCCCTACGTGGCGTTACCAACATAAAAACCTAAACATCCTATTTACAATTACATAATACGGCCAGTGATGGAAAAAAAATAGATTAATAACTAAGCTCGAGCGCTAGTCGAACCGTCGCGTCATACATGCTGGTCTCACGAAGCTCGAACGCTAACCACTTTTTAAATTTTTTTTTGCTTTTTTGTTTTTTGCTTTTTTGTTTTATTTCCCCCCCTTTTTTAATAGATTTTAATGTAGTGTTTCAACTTATTCCACTTCAGGCAGTGGTCCCTATAACCCGTACTACCCACAGAAACCTATCTAACCTAAAAACAAATACAGATCTAGTGCCACCGTCACTTTCACCCTAAAGCTACTAGGACGGTCGTGCGCCACCACTTCAGGCTCCACCCAGGAGCAAAAATTAAATATGCCTCTGAACATTCTATTAAAAAAAGAAAAGGATAAATGCAGGGCTACAATACTTTATTATATTTTATTTGTTGCTCATTTTGTTCTAATATTTTTATTCGCAATTCTTTTTTGTTCTCTCTCTCTCTCTTTTTCGTTTTTTTCTGGTGGTGTCCACAGCAGCCAGACGGCGGGATGCCCTGGTCTTCTCGTTCAGCGAGGGTGAAACACCCGATAATTGCCATTGATGTCTCTCATCAGTCCATGATGTGCAATATCTCAGTCTCTTCTCACATCCAGCACACCCCAATGGTCTGTTGGGCCTACAACAACGACCCCAAGTAATTCGCAAAGAGCGTACCGTATGACGCTTTGCCCCATAAAATTGTGTAGTTGCTCGTTAAATAATGCAGAAATCCAACAACTCTGTAAACCACTTGATCACGATGAACACTAACGTCCAGCACCCACTTACAGATACCTAAGTCACATAATAGACGCGTACAACTTCTCTTGTCATTTTCCCTGAATAGCCAGACTAGTGCACCTTACTACTTGCAAATTACGTTGTTTTAATGGCCTAGTAAATGTACTAAGTTTGAAGTAAGTCTGTAATCCCAATGTTTTGGCCTCCCCTTTGTCAGTGATTCACGGACAATGAGAGTATGTGATCTATCACGTGTGCAAGGGACAGTGTGGGTAAATACATGACCGAATGAGTGGGCTGGGAAAAACCCAAGACGTGGAGCCATTGGCAGAAGACATGGAATGGGCTACCACCATGGTTGAAGCGAGTGACCACCACAGATATCAAATAAAACCAAATTCAATAACAACCGATCAGAAATAGTTACACTTAAGTCCGTGACTTCTTTACAAAGAGAAAAGGCGAATGCATTTTGTGAAAATTGTCCAGGGATAGGGCTCATGGTATACTATCATAACATAAAACCAGATTTTTTTGTAAACATTAAATATTTTAAGTTATAGGCTCTAATTTGCATTCCATACATACAAAAATGAAATCTAAAAAATTAATAAGAAACGAAACTAGTATGAGTATAGCCAATAAACGTTGATATTGACGTGTAAATGTATTTACATTTATTTGTTGTTGTTCACTAGCAACAAAACTGTCTAAAGTAGTGTATACGATGGCAAAATCTCAATTAAACGAACCACTTAATTGATGAAAAAAACCAAGAAGAGCAATGGAAAGCTGAGAAAATTACATTCAAGTGCATAAATAATAAATACACTACTGCCCATTAAAAATGCTACACCAAGAAGAAATGCAGATGATAAACGGGTATTCATTGGACAACTATATTATACTAGAACTGACATGTGATTACATTTTCACGCAATTTGGGTGCATAGATCCTGAGAAATCAGTACCCAGAACAACCACCTCTGGCTGTAATTACGGCCTTGTTACACCTGGGCATTGAGTCAAACATACCCTGGATGGCGCGTACAGGTACAGCTGCCCATGCAGCTTCAAGACGATACCACAGTTCATCAAGAGTAGTGACTGGCGTATTGTGACAAGCCATATGCTCGGCAACCATTGACCAGACGTTTTAAATTGGAGAGACATCTGGAGAATGTCCTGGCCAGGGCAGCAGTCGAACATTTTCCAGAAAGGCCCGTACAGGACCTGCAACATGCGGTCGTGCATTATCCTGCTGAAATGTAGGATTTCGCAGGGATCGAATGAAGGGTAGAGCCACGGATCGTAACACATCTGAAATATAACGTCCACTGTTCAAAGTGCCGACAATGCGAGCAAGAGGTGACCGAGACGTGTAACCAATGGCACCCCATACCATCACGCCGGGTGATACGCCAGTATGGATATGACGAATGCACGCTTCCAATGTGCGTTGACCGTGATGTCGCCAATCACGGATGCGACCATCATGATACTGTAAACGGAACCTGGATTCATCCGAAAAAATGACGTTTTGCCTTCGTGCACCCAGGTTCGTCGTTGAGTACACCATCGCAGGCGCTCCTGTCTGTGATGCAGCGTCAAGGGTCACTGCAGCCATGGTCTCCGAGCTGATAGTCCATGCTGCTGCAAACGTCGTCGAACTGTTCGTGCAGATGGTTGTTGTCTTGCAAACGTCCCCTTCTGTAGACTCAGCGATCGATGCGTGGCTGCACGATCCGTTACAGCCATGCGGATAAGATGCCTGTCATCTCGACTGCTAGTGATACGAGGCCGCTGGGATCGAGCACGGCGTTCCGTATTACCCTCCTGAACCCACCGATTCGATGTTCTGCTAAAAGTCATTGGATCTCGACCAACGCGAGGAGCAATGTCGCGATACGATAAACCACAATCGCGGTAGGCTACACTCTGACCTTTATCAAAGTCGGTAACGTGATGGTAGGCATTTCTCCTCCTTACACGAAGCATCACAACAACGTTTCACCAGGCAACGCCGGTCAACTGCTGTTTTTGTATGAGAAATCGGATGGAAACTTTCCTCATGTCAGCACGTTGTAGGTGTCGCCACCGGCGCCAAACTTGTGTGAATGCTCTGAAAAGCTAATCATTTGCATATCACAGCATCTTCTTCCTGTCGGTTAAATTTCGCGTCTGTAACACGTCATCTTCGTTGTGTAGAAATTTTAATGGCCAGTAGTGTATGTTTAGCATAGAATTATACTTTTTAAGTGTGTAGTTGGAGATGTAAGCTGTGCGGATTTGACTCATGACCATGCGAGCGGTTAAGTAACTGGTAGCCATCTTGCGCGAGATCATTCAGCCTTGGGGACTGGACCAGGCGAGCAGTATGTGTGAGGAACCATTACATCATGTCTCGTCACTGTCCGTAAATTTCCAAAGTGTTAACTCGGTACTTGCCTGTTTTTCGCAAGTGTCGGCAGCGAATCCTTTGAAAGTATTCACGTTAGGTGAACTGGATACATGCCTGAAACTTTTTTGTCTATTTGCGGCTCATCTGAAATTGTAATTTTTAACTCATTCGGAGATGTGGAACATTAATTTGAAACTTGACTACTCTGAATGAACTCTGATTTATTTCCGAGACTTTTGCGGGATTTTGTGCGACGGTTAACATGATATACCGCTCTGGTATTCTCTAAGCTCTCGCGCAGTCATAAATTAATTCAGTGCTAAACAATTTTGAAGTTGCTGCAGGTTTAAAGAGACAGTGAATAAATTCAGCTCTATTTAAATTATAAAACACGATGAGTTACGTTCATTATTTTTCTTTGCTTATTCCTGCCTGCATATTGTTTTTGAACTTTTGCGAGTAGATTGTGAGGGTAAACGCAGCAAATGCGTTTATCTTACACCTAGAATGTGGCGTAGCCAAATCACGAAAGCTAACAATGCTTTCTGGTCCCTAGGAACACTGGCTGTGGACTAATTTTAATTTATAATTTGCGCAGACGCACCGACGCGCCTGGGGGCTCAAGCGCTAAAATCAACAGACAATTGTGTGTAGCAGCATTTTATTCACTTTTTTAATAATAATCAGTAGCGTTACAAGCTACACCCATTTACGCCGCTTAAGACCAAGATCTCTTTATTCAAATAGATCTCATTAAATATTACATAAATAAAGAGAAACAATCAGATATTATATTTAAACGGATTTTCTCTTTGTGTCGTCCTTTCTCGCTGTAATTGTAGAATTCAGACGGTAACAAGCCTCTTCTACCTGCCTCCATTGGACTGCTCTGGAGCACATGTCGGACAGAACATACGATCATTCCCGATAGGAACAGTGTTTGCACTCGTACAGCACAAACATGTACCATTCACGGTTTACTAGCAATTAATTAAAGACGGTCAACATCACAGAGAATCGTGCTGCAGCCTTGATAATGGCAAGAGCGCTGATGAAACGCGAATCACTAGGTAGAGAGAAGTGCATTAACACAGCAGCAACTGTTATGTTCCAATATTTGCCAGGTGTGTAAACAGTAACTGTTATGCTCTGTGTGAAATTCAATTTGCACGCGACCATCAATTACGCAGTGACAGAGAAACGGATCCCGTCACACATTAGGAGAGTATACAGCACAAACAAACCATACTCACCTATATTTCCCGGTATTTGCTACGGCAACGGTCTGATCCACCAACTAGTATTGCCGAGAATAGTTATTACAGAAAATCCTGTTCAACACCACGCACTATGATCTTCATCGACGTGTGATTCTGAATACAATAGTGCCATCTTGAATGGTCTAGCTTGGATAATAATCTGACAGCTCTACTGTATAGGTTTGCACTCGTGAAAGAACGCTGAATTCGTATTTAGGAAGACAGAATTCAAGTAACCAGCAGTAAGAGTAAACGTAGACTTCGTAATTTCCCTTAATCACCTCAAAGAACTTCTGTCCCTTTCATAGATAACTCCACAATTCCTTTCCCCAAATTATAAAGAGATTTGTTTTAAATGGTACAGCGTCCGGTCAACTGTTGCCAAATAATTTATTAGTAAGTAAGAAACGACAGAAGTGATTCATCATCGAAGATGATACGATACCAAAGTACTTCCAACTCGACGTGGGGTCACGTGGCAGTCAGGAGTATACCAACGTGACCTCACATTCAATGTGACATTTATTTAAAATGTGTACAGAGGAACACAGTGAAATTTTCTGACGATATTAACAAAATGTGGAATGACGAACAAGTATCAATGGCAATCGCATAGTAATTGTTTTGCACCTTCATACCATTAATATGATGATTCACGCATTTTACATATTTTGAAGACAATTTGTTTCATCTCACGTCCTGTTAATGCAGTGATTCTCGCGTTTGGATTTCAATTTTAGTAGTCCGGAACGTTGACAGCTTACGAATGCCGTTCGATCTTCAATAAGAATTGGTGAATACGCGTTTGCGTATGGGTTTTATGAAAATGTTCAAAATCTTGCTTAAACTCAGCGGAATTATGATATTTTGTCAACATGTGATTCATGCGGTAATGCTCGCAAGCCGAATGTTTGCGTTCCAGTTTGCTGTAGGAGTGTAACGTTAATCGGGTTTTAATGCCCATGAAAAATACTTTATTTCAAGTTACTGAACTTTTATTTTACCTTAAGAGCTTATTGTGTATCATTGTGTTGACTATGCTACAAATATAGCACCATTCTTATCCATCATCTATCATAGATCATTGGAGCAGCAGAAAGTTCGGCGGAACTGGAAGAACGCCCAGGTCATAGCAATCTATAAAAAGGGTAGAAAATCGGATGCACATAATTACCGGCCAATTTTACTGACATCGATTTATTGCAGAATCATGGAATGTATTTTGTGTTGAGACAAAATGACCTTTCTAGACTCTGAGAAGCTCATCTGCAGAAACCAGCACGGTTTTAGGAAACAGCGGTCACGCGAGACACAGCTGACCCTCTTTGTGCATGATATACAACAGGCTCTAGATACCGGCTTCCAGGTTGATGCCATATTTCTCGACTTTCGAAAGGCGTTCGACTCTGTTCCGCACTGTCACTTGCTCCAAAAAGTGCGCGCTTACGACCTATCCGATGACATATGCGGTTGGATAGAAGGTTTTCCAACAGACAGGGAGCAGTTTGTGGTCCTGAACGAGGTGTCTTTAACAGAAACAAGCGTAACTTCAGGTGTCTCCCAGGGCAGCGTTATAGGTCCTCTGGTTTTTATGATTTACGTAAACGCTCTGGTTGATGGTATTGACAGCGGCCTTAGACTGATTGCCGATGATGCTGTAGTCTACAGGAAAGTAGTATCACACGAAAGTTGTGAACAAAATCAATGAGGATTTGCAGAAATTAAATGCATGGTGTAATGACTGGCAGTTATCTCTCAATATCAGTAAGAGTAACCTACTGCGTATAACAAGGCGAAAATCCCCATTAATGTATGAGTACAAAACTAATGATCAGTCCTTGGAAGCGGTAACATCAGTCAAGTATCTGGGTATGACTATTCGAAATGATCTCAAATGGAATGATCAGATTACACAAGTAACGGGTAAGGCGAACTTTAGACTGCTGTTTATTGGTAGACTCCTGAAGCGATGCAGTCCTTCAACAAAGGAAATAGCTTGCAATACGTAACTTCCTCCAGTCTTAGAGTGTTGTTCGTCTGTATGGGACCCTTACCAGTTGGGTCTGATTCAAGACATTGAGAAGGTCCAAACAAGAGCGGCCAGATTCGTGAGTGGTACATTTAGCCATCGCGAGTGTGTTACAAATCTCACAGAAAGTTTGAAGTGGGACACACTTGCAGACAGACGACGCGCTAAACAGAAGGGCCTGCTCAATAAATTCCGAAATCCAATCCTCGCCGAGGATGTAGAGCATTTATTATCACCACCAACTTTTAAATCGCGTAATGATCGTCATTCAAAGATAACGGAAAAAAGAGCTCGTACTGAGGCGTTCAGACAGTGGTTTTTCCCTCGCGCGGTCCGCGAGTGGAACAGAGGGGGGGGGGGTGAATATGACTTTTGCGCGAATTGTGCCCTCCGCCACACACTGCTTTGTGGCTAGCGGAGTATATATGCAGATGTAGATGTAGATGTAAATTGTAGTTCTGAGTATATATTAGAAGAAAATACTGGTTAAAGATGGAGCGCGAAGTATAAGACGCACAGAATAAGACAGAAATTATAAAGGATTGTAATAAATTTCTGCTCGTTACACTTTTTTCATCAAACTGAAAAAGATTAAAACCACGTGTTTTTGAAATTGTCCACTTACTGATACATGGTGAGTGTTATACCATGGTACAGTTTTCACACTTCCGCCTCTATATTATCTTATTCCGTTTTTAAACAATCGCATTCATATTTTATGCACTGCATCCTTTCTCTGATAACTTCGGGCAGTTAATGTTTTTCCGAGAGGGAAAATATACTGCGAGGAACGATGTGATCATGTACCTAATAGCAAATATTGTATTGAAATACAAAAGCATTGCAATCGAGAAAATCTTGTTAGTACTGTATTTAATCACCTACCTGTTGTATTATTACTTTACTAATAATAATAATCAGTAAGTGAAATCAAGTTTAGCAAAAGCAGTATCAAAAACCAATAACAAATTAAATACATTTTTAAATAGAAATTACTGGAAAGTAATAGAAATTTCCGTTTTCAAGACACGTTAAATTGTTGGCACATTGAAGAAACTCATTTCACTTCGAAGTATGACATGATCCATCGTCAAAGTCCTTTTTCTATTTTCAAGGTACAAGATGATGCACGACTGCCGAAATATGGCTTAATAGTTCAAAGAAATAGTATCGGCAGCAATTGAGAGATTTATACCAAATAAATTAACAAACGACGGAGCTGATCCTCCTTGGTACACAAAACGGGTTAGATAACTGTTGCAGAAACAACGAAACAAACATGCCAAATTTAAACAGACTCAGAATCCCCAATATTGGGGATCTTTAACAGAGGCTAGAAATTTAGAGCAGATTTCAATGAGAGATGCTTATAACAGTTTCCACAACGAAACTCTGTCTCCAAACCTGGCAGAAAATCCAGAGATTCTGGTCGTATGTGAAGTACGTTAGCGGCAAGAAACAATCAATGCCTTCTCTGCCCGATACCAATGGAGATACTATCGAAGACAGTGCTGCCAAAGCAGAGTTACTAAACGCAGCCTTCCGAAACGCCTTCACAAAAGAAGACGAAATAAATATTCCAGAATTCGAATCGAGAACAGCTGCCAACATGAGTAACATAGAAATAAATATCCTCGGAGTAGTGAAGCAAGTTAAATCACTTAATAAAAGCAGCTCTTCTGGTCCAAACTGTATACCAATTAGGTTCCTTTCGGGGTATGCTAATGCATTAGTTCCATACTTAGCAATCATATACATCCGTTCGCTTGACGAATGATCCGTACCCAAAGACGGGAACGTTGCACAAGTCACACCAATATTCAAGAAAGGTTGTTGGAGTAATCCACTAAATTACAGGCCCATATCGTTAACGTCGATATGCAGCAGGATTTTGGAACATATATTGTGTTCAAACATTATGAATTGCCTCGAAGAAAACTGTCTCTTAAGACACAGTCAACATGGGTTTAGAAAACAATATTCCTGTGAAACACATCTAGGTCTTTATTCACATGAAGTGTTGAGTGCTATTGACAAGGGATTTCACATCGAATCCGTGTTTCTGGATTTCCGGAAGGCTTTTGACGCTGTACCACACAAGCAGCATGTAGGGAAATTGCGTGCTTATGTAACATCGTCTCAGTTATGTGACTGGATTTGTGATTTCCTGTCAGAGAGGTCACAGTTCGTAGTAACTGGCGCAAAGTCATCGAGTAAAACAGAAGTGATTTCTGGCGTTCTCCAAGGTAGTGTTACAGGCCCTTGGCTGTTCATTATGAATATAAACGATCTGGGAGACAATCTAAGCAGCCGTCTTAGGTTGTTTGCAGATGACACTGTCGTTTATCGACTAATAAAGTCATCATAAGACCAAAACAAATTGCAAAACCATTTGGAAAAGGTATCTGAATGGTGCGAAAATTGGCAGTTGGCCCTAAATAACGAAAAGTGTGAGGTCATCCACATGAGTGCTAAAAGGAACTCGTTAAACTTCGGTTACACGGTAAACCAGTCTAATCTAAAAGCCGTAAATTCAACTAAATACCTAGGTATTACAATTAGGAACAACTTAAATTGGGAGGAACACATAGAAAATCTTGTGGGGACGGCTAACCATAGACTGCGTTTTATCGGCAGGACACTTCGAAAATGTAACACATCTACTAAGGAGACTGTCTACACAGCGCTTGTCCGTCCTCTTTTAGAATACTGCTGCGCGGTGTGGTATCCTTACCAGATAGGACTGACGGAGTACATCGAAAAAGTTCAAAGAAGAGCAGCACGTTTTGTATTATCGCGAAATATAGGAGAGAGTGTCACAGAAATATACAGGATTTGGGCTGGACATCATTAAAAGAAATCGTTTTTCGTTGCGACGGAATCTTCTCATGAAATTCCAGTCACCAACTTTCTCCCACTACTGCGAAAATATTTTGTTGACACCGACCTGCATAGGGAGAAATTATCACCAACATAAAATAAGGGAAATCAGAGTTCGTACGGAAAGACCTAGGTGTTCGTCCTTCCCCTGCGCTATACAAGGTTTGAATAATTGGGAATTGTGAAGGTTCAAATGGCTCTGAGCACTATGGGACTCAACTTCTGAGGTCATCAGTCCCCGAGAACTTAGAACTACTTAAACGTAACTAACCTAAGGACATCACACACATCCACGCCCGAGGCAGGATTCGAACCTGCGACCGTAGCGGTCTCGCGGTTCCAGACTGTAGCGCCTAGAACCGCACGGCCACTCCGGCCGGCAATTGTGAAGGTGGTTCGATGAACCCTCAGCCAGGCACTTAAATGTGATTTGCAGAGTATCCATGTAGATGTTGACGTATTACTAGTTTCGAAAACGTGTAGAATTTTACTAGACCTCCCTGAAGGTATCAGTGAGGGGAATTAAATTTTCAACCGTAGAGCACGTGCGGGAAAAGTTCTGACGTGGGAGGAGGAGCCGACGGGAGAGTTCTTCGAGCAAGGGATAGAGTCCGGTACCACGGCTCAGTAGATGCGCTGTACGAAATGGTGATTACGTTCATAAGTATTCAACGACCATCTAAACAATATCCTGTAATTTTTTTTCAAATTTAGGGAAATGTTCCAAATTCTACTGCTTTTCTACATCTACTTCTACATCTACGTGCATACTCTGCTATTCGCAATAAAGTGCCTGGCAGAGGGTTCAATGAACCACCTTCGAGCTGTCTCTCTACCGTTCCACCCTCGAACGGCGCGCTGGAAAAAAGGCCGCTTAACTTTTTCTGTGCGAGCCCTGATTTCTGTTATTTTATCGTGATGATCATTTCTCCCTATGTGGGTGTTTTCGCAAATCTGAGAAGAAAACTGGTGATTGAAATTTAATGAGAAGATCCCGTCGCAACGAAAAACACCTTTGTTTCAATGATTTTCACTCCAATTCACGTATCATGTCTGTGGCACTATCTCCCCCATTTCGCGATAATACAAAACGAGCTGCCTTTTTTTGTACTTTTTCGATGTCATCTGTCGGTCCCACCTGACGCGGATCCCACACCGCACAGCAATATTGCAGAATAAGGCGGACAAGCGTGGTGTAAGCAGTCTCTAAAAGAGACCTGTTGCACCTTCTAAGTGTTCTGCCAATGAATCGCAGTCTTTGGTTTGCTCTACCCACAACATTGTCTATGTGATCGTTTCAATTTAGGTTGTTTGTAGTTATTATCCCTAAGTATTTAGTTGAGTTTACAGCCTTCAGATTTGTGTGACTTATCACGTAATCGAAATTTAGCGGATTTCTTTTAGCACTCATGTGAATAACTTCACACTTTTCTTTATTCAGCGTTAACTGCCAACTGCCGCTTTTCGCCCCAGAGTCGAAATTTAGCGGATTTCTTTTAGCGCTCATGTGAATAACTTCACACTTTTCTTTATTCAGCGTTAACTGCCAACTGCCGCTTTTCGCCCCACACAAATACCTTATCTAAATCATTCTGCAATTCGTTTCGATCATCTGATGACTTTACAAGACTGTAAATGACAGCATCATCTGCAAATAATCTAAGACGGCGATTCAGATTGTCTCCTTTCGTCGTTAATTTACATCAGGGACAACAGAGGGCCTGTAACACTTCCTTGGGGAATCCCGGATATTATACCTGTTTTACTCGATGACTTCCCCTCTGTTACTACGAACTGTGATCTTTCTGACACGAAATCAAGAACCCAGTCGCAGAACTGAAGCGATATTCCATAGGCACGCAGTTTGGTTAGACGACGCTTGTGAGGAACGGTGTCGAAAGCCTTCTAGAAATCTAAAAATATGGAATCAATTTGACATCCCCTGTCGGTAGCACTCATTACTTCACGAGTATAAAGAACTAGTTGTGTTTCATAAGAACGACGTTTTCTGAAACCGTGCTGATTGTGCGTCAATAAATCGCTTTCTTCGAGGTACTTCATAATGTGCGAACACAGTACATGTCCCAAAACCCTACTGCAAATCACGTTAGTAATATCTGCCTGTAATTCAGCGGATTATTCCTTTTTGGGTGTTGGTGTGACTTGTGCAAATTTTCCAGTTTTAGGTACGGATCTTTGTGTGAGCGCGTGATTGTATATAATTGCTACATTTGGAGTTATTGTATCAGCATATTCTGAAAGAAACCCGACTGGTATACAATCTGGACAGGAGGCCATACCTTTATTACGTCATTTGAGCTGCTTTGCTACATCGAGGATATCTACTTCTAGGTTTCTCATCTTGGCAGTTGTCCTTGATTGGAATTTTCAATTGTAATATTTTACAAACAATTACTAGTGTCAAATAATCCACTACGTATAAAAATATTAGCTGTAACGTTACTTATACTAATTTACAGAATTAATATGTTTGAAGTACAGTGTATTAGAAACTAATAATGAACAAACGATTTTTGAATAATATAAAACCTGAATTTATGAGACGCAGATCAAGTGTGGCAAAAGGCAATATTGGTTCAATGAGGCTTAAATTAACTTTAAATCGCAGAAAATGTCATGACTTTCGAAAAACATATATGCAAGAATGTGCCATTGATCATCAGGAAACATGACAATTATTATTGTACTCTTCTAAGTGAATTGTTATTTTAGTACAATTTGGGTGTTAAGTGAACAGTCTTTGTGTTAGTAAATCAGAGAGTTAGAATACCGCATGTAAAGTGAGAGACGGTATCAGAAATTGCAGATATATACGCCAGATCCGACTTTGAAAATTATATTCTTTCTTAAAATGGTTTATCATGTTTCTCATTAGAACGGTACCGATACAATGTCCAATTTCTTTGCACCACGAATGAAACGATTTCTCAAAACTTGTCGTCATCAGCCCTAAGAAATGCTTATTACCTTTACTTGGAAGTCGTGTAGCAGCATTTCTGTCCAACATATAGTGCTTTATTTTCTGTGATATCTTGAAGAAGAACGCGTCACGGACACACGGCGGAGTGTTGTGAGCGCAGGAGCCTCGCAGAATGTCATTAAGAGCCGGCCAGCTGGTGCCTTGCAGCACGGCTGCCTCCTCTGCTCGGGTTTATTAACTGGATTATTGCCGTACCAGCAATTCTGATCTCATAATCTGCCAAATATCGCGAACTGCAATATCGTCGGTCAGTGAAGGTCCGACAACGTCTGGGGAAAGTCTTACCACGGGGATGCCCGGCTAAGAACTTGAGCAGCCCATTTCTTCAGACATGTTTTCTATGAAATCCGTTATTGGATAAAGCAGATATTTCATCCTGATTTCAACAGTGGAGATGCAGGATCAGTCAATGTCTTGATCCTACAAAGAACGAACATCTTAACCTTCAGAATGGATTCGTCACTTTATTCGATATAAAAATAAAATTTGATATTGCTTTACTTGTTTTAACTAAAATTGTATCTACTGGGTGAGCGTGATCTGAGTATTTTGGTACAAGGGATACGTGGCCTCCAGTGGCTCGTTAGATAATCGTTGTTTCCCGTGAGTTCTGACACCAGTTTATTTTGCATATGAATTACACTCCCGTATGGAAGACACGGTAATAAGTATCCCTGGTGTAGAAAAGCACATGAAAGAGCTGAAAACAGATGAGCCACTATGTCCTGATGGAATCCGAATTCAGTTTGACAAAGAGCACTCTACAGCATTGGCCCCTTTCTTAGCTTCCATTTATCGTGAATCTCTCTCCCAGCGCTAAGTCCCAAGCGACTGGGAAAAAAGCGCAGATGGCTCCGGTATATAAGCAGGCTAAAGGAACGGACCCACAAAATTACAGACCAATATCCCTAATATAGGTTTCTGCAGAATTCTTGAACATATTCTTTGTTCGAATATAGTAAATGTCCTTGAGACCGAGAAGCTTCTGTCCACGAATCAGCGTGGGTTTAGAAAGCATCGCTCGTGCGAAACTCAGCTTTATCATTTGTTACATGATAAACTGCGACATTTCTACAAATCGGAACTGCAGACTGTTAACGGAGGTACGAGCATATGGAATATTTTCTCAGATACGCAACTGACTCGAAGACTTCTTAAGTAAGAGAACCCATGTATTGTTCTCGGTGGTTCGTCAGAGACAAGGTTATCGTCAGGAGTGCCTCGGGAAAGTGTGATAGGACTATATACATAAATGATCTGATGGATAGGTTGGGCAGCAATCTGAAGTTTTTTGTTGATGACGATGTAGTGGACGGTAAGGTGTCGAAGTTGAGTGACTGTAGGAGGGTACAAGATGACTTAGACATAATTTCTAGTTAGCATGATCAATGGCAGGGAGCTTTAAATGTAGAGAAATGTAATGAGGGTGAGTAGGGAAAACGTACCCATATTGCTCAGATACAGCGTTGCTAGCGTCCGGCTTAACATCAAGTCGTTTAAATATCTGAAAGTAACGTTACAGAGTGACATGAAATGGAAAGAATACGTGAGGATTGTGGTAGGGAAGCGGAAAGGTCGACGTCGGTTTACTGGGAAACTTTTGGGAAAGTGTTGTTCATCTGTAAAAAGACTGCATAAAGGATGCTAGTGCGACCTACTCTTGAATACTGCTCTAGTGTTTGGCATCCTTACCTGTCGGATTAAAGGATTACATCGAAGCAATTCAGGGGCGGGCTACTAGATTTTTTACCGGTATGTTCGAACAAGACCCAAGTGCTACGGCCATTCTTCGGGAACTTGAATGGGAATCCCTGGGAGGGATGGCGTCGTTCTTTCCGAGAAACACTATTGAGAAAATTTAGACAACCTGCATTTGAAGTTTACTGCCGAATAATCCTACAGCCGCCAACATGCATTCCCCTAAGGACCACGAAGATAAGATTCGAGACCTTAAGGCTCATATGGAGCCTGTAGATAGTCGTTTTTTCATCGCTCTATTTACGAGTGGAACAGCAGGGAAAATGACTAGTAATAGTGTCTTGATTGGAGACACTTGCTCCATTCACTAACAGTACTTGCTGTCGACAACAATAATGCTAACTTTACACTTTGCACACGAACTTCGATACTTTACTGTCTCTGGTTTGTTTATTCGGCAGTGTTAGATGCACTTCAATGGAAGTACACAGCAGTTTGGGCAAGTTTACTGGCTAATAGGCCTATATAACTCGTATGTGCGTTCACTGAATGTGTAGAAAGAACGGCAAAACTATGAAATGGTAGACTGTTACCCGTGTGACGGCAACCACGTCAGAGTACTTTAGCATCTGTACAAAGGCAACACTATTCATATTAAACCTCTCATTACTCCCATGATTTCACCCCTTGGTAACCTTTCATCCACGTAAGACAAAACTATGAAAGAATGGTTTATCTCCTGAAGCTCAGTCACACTTTAATTTTTCAACAAGCAAAAACATAAATAATGAAGGCACTTCAAACCACCCCCAACGCCCCCCCATGAACCATGGACCTTGCCGTTGGTGGGGAGGCTTGCGTGCCTCAGCGATACAGATGGCCGTACCGTAGGTGCAACCACAACGGAGGGGTATCTGTTGAGAGGCAAGACAAACGTGTGGTTACTGAGGAGGGGCAGCAGCCTTTTCAGTAGTTGCAGGGGCAACAGTCTGAATGATTGACTGATCTGGCCTTGTAACATTAACCAAAACGGCTTTGCTGTGCTGGTACTGCGAACGGCTGAAAGCAATGGGAAACTACAGCCGTAATTTTTCCCGAGGACATGCAGCTTTACTGTATCATTAAATGATGATGGCGTCCTCTTGGGTAAAATATTCCGGAGGTAAAATAGTCCCCCATTCGGATCTCCGGGCGGGGACTACTCAAGAGGACGTCGTTATCAGGAGAAAGAAAACTGGCGTTCTACGGATCGGAGCGTGGAATGTCAGATCCCTTAATCGGGCAGGTAGGTTAGAAAATTTAAAAAGGGAAATGGATAGGTTAAAGTTAGATATAGTGGGAATTAGTGAAGTTCGGTGGCAGGAGGAACAAGACTTTTGGTCAGGTGATTACAGGGTTATAAATACAAAATCAAATAGGGTATTGCAGGAGTAGGTTTAATAATGAATAAAAAAAATAGGAGTGCGGGTAATCTACTACAAACAGCATAGTGAACGCATTATTGTGGCCAAGATAGACACAAAGCCCATGCGTACTACAGTAGTACAAGTTTATATGCCAACTAGCTCTGCAGATGATGAAGAAATTGATGAAATGTATGACGAGATAAAAGAAATTATTCAGGTAGTGAAGGGACACGAAAATTTAATAGTCATGGGTGACTGTAATTCGTCAGTAGGAAAAGGGAGAGAAGGAAACATACTAGGTGAATATGGATTGGGGGGAAGAAATGAAAGAGGAAGCCGCCTTGTAGAATTCTGCACAGAGCATAACTTAATCATAGCTAACACTTGGTTCAAGAATCATAAAAGAAGGTTGTATACCTGGAAGAATCCTGGAGATACTAAAAGGTATCAGATAGATTATATAATGGTAAGACAGAGATTTAGGAACCAGGTTTTAAATTGTAAGACATTTCCAGGGGCAGATGTGGATTCTGACCACAATATATTGGTTGTGAACTGCAGATTGAAACTGAAGAAACTGCAAAAAGGTGGGAATTTAAGGAGATGGGACCTGGATAAACTGAAAGAACGAGAGGTTGTAGAGAGTTTCAGGGAGAGCATAAGGGAACATTTGACAGGAATGGGGGAAAGAAATACAGTAGAAGAAGAATGGGTAGCTCTGAGGGATGAAGTAGTGGAGGCAGCAGACGATCAAGTAGGTAAAAAGACGAGGGCTAATAGAAATCCTTGGGTAACAGAAGAAATATTGAATTTAATTGATGAAAGGAGAAAATATAAAAATGCAGTAAATGAAGCAGGCAAAAAGGAATACAAACGTCTCAAAAATGAGATCGACAGGAAGTGCAAAATGGCTAAGCAGGGATGGCTAGAGGACAAATGTAAGGATGTAGAGGCTTGTCTCACTAGGGGTAAGATAGATACTGCCTACAGGAAAATTAAAGAGATCTTTGGAGAGAAGAGAACCACTTGTATGAATATCAAGAGCTCAGATGACAACCCAGTTCTAAGCAAAGAAGGGAAGGCAGAAAGGTGGAAGGAGTATATAGAGGGTTTATACAAGGGCGATGTACTTGAGGACAATTTTATGGAAATGGAAGAGGATGTAGATGAAGACGCAATGGGAGATAAGATACTGCGTGAAGAGTTTGACAGAGCACTGCAAGACCTGAGTCGAAACAAGGCCCCGGGAATAGACAACATTCCATTAGCACTACTGATGGCCTTGGGAGAGCCAGTCATGACAAAACTGTACCATCTGGTGAGCAAGATGTATGAGACAGGCGAAATGGTTCAAATGGCTCTGAGCACTATGGGACTTAACATCTATGGTCATCAGTCGCCTAACCTAAGGACAGCACACAACACCCAGCCATCACGAGGCAGAGAAAATCCCTGACCCCGCCGGGAATCGAACCCGGGAACCCGGGCGTGGGAAGCGAGAACGCTACCGCACCAGGCGAAATACCCTCAGACTTCAAGAAGAATATAGTAATTCCAATCCCAAAGAAAGCAGGTGTTGACAGATGTGAAAATTACCGAACTATCAGTTTAATAAGTCACAGCTGCAAAATACAAACGCGAATTCTTTACAGACGAATGGAAAAACTGATAGAAGCGGACCTCGGGGAAGATCAGTTTGGATTCCGTAGAAATGTTGGAACACGTGAGGCAATACTAACCTTACGACTTATCTTAGAAGAAAGATTAAGAAAAGGCAAACCTACGTTTCTAGCATTTGTAGACTTAGAGAAAGCTTTTGACAATGTTAACTGGAATACTCTCTTTCAAATTCTGAAGCTGGCAGGGGTAAAATACAGGGAGCGAAAGGCTATTTACAATTTGTACAGAAACCAGATGGCAGTTATAAGAGTCGAGGGGCATGAAAGGGAAGCAGTGGTTGGGAAAGGAGTGAGACAGGGTTTTAGCCTGTCCCCGATGTTATTCAATCTGTATATTGAGCAAGCAGTAAGGGAAACAAAAGAAAAATTCGGAGTAGGTATTAAAATTCGTGGAGAAGAAGTAAAAACTTTGAGGTTCGCCGATGACATTGTAATTCTGACAGAGACAGCAAAGGACTTGGAAGAGCAGTTGAATGGAATGGACAGTGTCTTGAAAGGAGGATATAAGATGAACATCAACAAAAGCAAAACAAGGATAATGGAATGTAGTCAAATTAAATCGGGTGATGCTGAGGGAATTAGATTAGGAAATGAGACACTTAAAGTAGTAAAGGAATTTTGCTATTTAGGGAGTAAAGTAACTGATGATGGTCGAAGTAGAGAGGATATAAAATGTAGACTGGCAATGGCAAGGAAATCGTTTCTGAAGAAGAGAAATTTGTTAACATCGACTATAGATTTAAGTGTCAGGAAGTCGTTTCTGAAAATATTTGTATGGAGTGTAACCATGCATGGAAGTGAAACATGGACGATAACTAGTTTGGACAAGAAGAGAATAGAAGCTTTCGAAATGTGATGCTACAGAAGAATGCTGAAGATAAGGTGGGTAGATCACGTAAATAATGAGGAGGTATTGAATAGGATTGGGGAGAAGAGAAGTTTGTGGCACAACTTGACTAGAAGAAGGCTTCGGTTGGTAGGACATGTTTTGAGGCATCAAGGGATCACAAATTTAGCAGTGGAGGGTAGCGTGGAGGATAAAAATCGTAGAGGGAGACCAAGAGATGAATACACTAAGCAGATTCAGAAAGATGTAGGTTGCACTAGGTACTGGGAGATGAAGAAGCTTGCGCAGGATAGAGTAGCATGGAGAGCTGCATCAAACCAGTCTCAGGACTGAAGACCACAACAGCAACACTTCAAACCACATCAAATTCTGTTGTTAAGCCATTGTACAAATGTCTCATGAATCGGCACTGATAATGTTGCACCACTTGTTGTCATATTTTTTATCACAAAATGTTCTGTCAGATTATCACGTGCTATAAAATAATGAAACCGTCCAATAAATTGCAATACTAGCATACTGAAAACCGCATAAAAGTATTTACATCTTCCTTTTCTGTCTTACCTTACATAGTTTGTACTATTAGCTGTCTTCATAAAAATTCAGCAGTAAACGTGCACTGTCAAACGTAACTCTTCCTAGAACACTTCATGTCGATATGTTATGCTCTCAAGGCACAGCTACCAGATAAAAGCAGCCCCTTTCATTTACTAAAGATAGTATTTTCCTGCAAGACATGTGTCGCAGCCCCAACATGCTACTGTCATCAGAACGTCTATGAATATTAAAAGTTCCGTCTGATAAATTCTAAAAACCAATGTTACACCTATGCTGCAATGACGAGTGCGATATTTTTGCAGTTGTCAACACCTTTCACCCACACTGAGACAGATTGCTTATCCTTAATCCTTATCTATTAAACTGCACATCGATCTTGCCAAAAGCCGAGAAGCGATTCTTCTTGGTGTCGTAGCTCTCTGGGGCACCCTGGGATGCTCTTTGGTGCACTTTGGGATGCTAAATGCTTATTAATGTTTGTTCATATGGGCGAAAATCTCGTCTCAAAAGGGTTGTAGCTGGCTGCCTATCTGCCGCGCCAGGCCGCCTCTAGTTTTTAACAAGGCGGCCGACCACGGAAATTCAAAACTTCCAGTCAGCGCCCTTCCGCTTCCGCTTCCGCTGCCACTGCGCCACAGCCCGGAAGTTGTGTTTTGTTAACTGGCAGATATATAAGTAATGAATCTGGAAAGACGGCGTCAGTCGTCGAGCAGTCGCACGTGCAGCAGCAACGAGACTGATTAGTTATGCCGCGTTATTTTAGGAGTAGTCTTACTGTTTTTAAAGCAATAGACAACATTTCTATTACTACCAAGGATTTCGTAGACGCCCAAGCCATATTGCATGGGCCATCGGTGTTTTGCAGTGGAGTTCTGAACTTCACTCTCACTAACAAGGATACGAATGAACGCGGTAACGGCTGCGTCACCATTGCTCTTGTACGTGGACAAAAGTCATTAAAGTAAAAGGGCTAGATATTTACAACCCACGTGATGTCATCCCTTATCGAACATTTCAGATTTGTGAAGTATACAACAGAGATAAGAATTCATCGTATTACATGTCGAGTATGCCTTTGGTTCTCAGGACTAGGAATCATCGTAAAATAAATGAATCGGAATCAGTCTCAGTGTAAATCGTGATTATTATTGTAAATTAAAATTATTTAATTTTAGGAAAACTATACTATGAAAGTGAAAAAAAAATCCGGATTTGTACAACACGCAACAAGAGTGATATCATATGCACATGCTCTTAATATGGCAACCAGGTAGATTTTTGGATCAGTAAAACTACCTTCATGGGAATGGGTCACTTACGATATTTCATGAAAGCCCATTAGCTTGATAATGATTTAGGGAAGAAATGCTTCTCACTGTTTTCAAAGTCACGGCTCATATAATTGTCAGACCTTAGCGTAGACATAATAGGGCCGCCCACTTTACATATATCGAAGTATGCTTGTCGACTACCCTGTAATTTATTTCAGTACTGCCAATAAGAGTAACCACGTGTATTTTGATGAGTAATGCAAACAATTTAGATCTGTAAATGGTTAATTTGAGCGTCCATCATGCATGCAAGATGGACATAGAAATTCGTGTGTCAGAATGTGTGTGTTTAACCTAAATTATATCAGTAGTGTCAATACTCAATGTATAATTTTTTTAATCTTCTAGAACAGTTAAGTTACAATAGCAGTGTCAGAAATATTTTGCGCTTGGAGTCTTACTTATTTTAAGAAAACATTTTATTTTCCTGCAAAACAGAAATTTTTGTTAGCAAAAAAAGGTTCAAACGGCTCTGAGCACTATGGGACTTAACATCTGTGGTCATCAGTCCTCTAGAACTTAGAACTACTTAAACCTAACTAACGTAAGGACATCACACACATCCATGCCCGAGGCTGGGTTCGAACCTGCGACCGTAGGGGTCACGCGGTTCCAGACTGAAGCGCCTAGAACCGCATGATCACACCGGCCGGCTTTTGTTAGCAATCCGATATCTGTAACTATACTTACGTTTTATGATAATCATCCTGCGTATTTGTATGTTTTTCACTCAGAATGAATACTTATTTTGATAACCAACTTTATTCCAGTGCAAAGACAGTTTTGAGATACAGATTTTTCATCTTCATCTTGTGTTACCATTACCTTCAGCCATCTTTCTTCCGTCTTGTTTCACCACTGCCCTTAGCCATGTTTTGTTGCATGTAACCATTTCGTCTTACGACATTTTCCTTCTGTATTACGAAAATATGCATGTTAAGCGATACACAAGAGTAAAGATTTAGTCAAAATGCCTTCAGTCCGTCCTATAATAGAGCTTGGTCTGTTCATTTTTCTGGTTATGCTGTGGGTTTTTACATATCGTGTATTGGGGCATTTGTATTGTTTAGTAGATGATTATGGATAATACAGTCAGCAAACGTTTTCGACAGCCTTTGTGTTTTACTGACGCATTTCTTGACCGGTTGCGGAACTAACATTTACATAAACATTGCACGGCTGAAGAACTTTCACTGAAAAGGTAGGGATTGCAGTAACATTCTGACACTACAAAACGTAATAGAACAATTAGGCTGTTGGAAAAACTAATTTGAGGTTCCATTGTGCTTACAAAAAGTGTAGCCCTATAAATTTAAATGTCAGTTACCTGCTTAGGATGTTATTGTTTAATCATATTTGGTTTGTAACAATTAATCTAACAGTCTGATATTAGGTACTGGTTTTGACGTGTGTGTGTGTTTTGCTGGTGTATTTTCACGTAATTTTTAGATAATGTTTTTGATACGTTTAAATGTAACGCAAAAAATTGAGATAGTGTAGTGGGACGCGAAATTGAAGCGTCACCCATCCACCAGTGTCAGCCCAGTTTGCAGGTGAATATAAGTTTAATTTAGTTTTTGTTTATGTATTTTTGTAATATTTGTAATGGTTGTGAATTGTCTAAAGTTTTGTATTCATTTTTTATGTTTCATGTACGGAGAGGGCGGCGCAACGAACGAAGACAGCATCTTCGCTGCCGGGACCAGAGAGAAAATTGCTGGCCACTATACGTCGCGGGTCGACAGCCAAAGAGCAACAGAAGATCCTGAAACCGAGTTGTTGCGTCGTGCTTCTCAAAATCAAAAAAATAAGAATTTGTAATGTTTGTACAACAATGACGTCATAGAAAGTTTAATCTTGTTGTAAATGTTCAGTTCTGTTTTGTCAAGGCTCAGGTTCACGTCTATATGTAGGAAGATAATAAACAAGTGGGAGCTACAAAAATTAAAATACGTGTTCCGAGAATTTAGTTATGAAGAATTATGTTAAGTAATTCATTTGACAAGATTATTAATTTCTGACAGCGTTCATCGCGAGTTTGAGTCTTGATAGTTTATTCAATGTGGCTGTAATATCTATTAAAGCAGATAACGTGCATTAATATAATTTCTGAGGAGAAACAAACGACATCTAAATTGAAAAAGTTTACGCAAACCAATTGGACTGAGTGACGTAATTCTGCGTATTCGACTCAAATGATGTTTTAATTACAGTTTCGTTCAAGAACCATTTAGAGACAATTTAAAAAGAACTTAAATAATTTTGAAGTGTGTTGTAACTGACGTAGGTGACAAAGTCTGCACATGGTCACATATCAAAAGAAAACCATTTATACAAAACTTACGTCGTTACACTACACCGTGGCGACCTCAAAAACAGGACTTGTGTGCAACTAAGACACACAGGTACGAAACAATTAAAACATCAAGAGTCCTTGGGAAGTCAACGAGAGTCTTCGTGGAGCCTTTACCAGCCAGCGGCGACTTCGCAGCTGTGGGCAGCTCACGGAGCGCAGCCAAGCAGTACGGTCACGCAGTTACTCTACGAGAAGGCGCATCTGTTGGGCAGCAGCTGAACGCTGCAAACCCCGACAACCTTTTTCTCCTAAACTAACAGGCCCAGTACGTCAGCTGGGGGGCGGTCCTCCGGCTGGTATTAGAGGTGTTGCTGAGGGCTTCGCCTCTCTACGGTGCGGCCGGGCGTGGTTGCAGTCAGTGACGTCTCCGGTGTTCGACTCAGCATCCTGCCAGTTGCGGAAGCGGGGTCGCAGCATCTCAGCGGCTGCATCGACGGCTTTTACATCTGCAGCCCATAGCAGCACACTGATCACAGAGAACTACAAACTACAATATTAGTGTCCGGTGAGTCTGTTTCAAGTTGGAAGTGGAGTGTTGTACATAGGGAGTGTGCTTTTAATAGGATTGTTGATTACAAGTCTGCGTGTGTAACTAGTTAATATCTTACAATAATGTCGGGAAGTGAAATGTCAGACGAAGAGCAATCTATGTCCGATAGGAGCACGAGATCCCATTTTAGGGCGATCGCTAAACTAAAACAATCTAACGAGGAATCCACTGCTAGATTAAAAGAGGAACTAAAACAGGAATTAAAACAGTCTAACGAAGAATCTACTGCTAGATTAAAACAGTCTAACGAAGAATCTACTGCTAGATTAAAACAGTCTAACGAAGAATCTACTGCTAGATTAAAAGAGGAATTAAAACAGGCTAACGAAGAATCTACTGCTAGATTAAAAGAGGAACTAAAACAATCTAATGAAGAATCTACTGCTAGATTGGAAGAGGAATTAAAACAGTCTAATGCTAGATTAAAAGGGGAGCTAACAAAATCTACAGACAGGTTATAGGAACATCTTAATAAAAGCAGTCGAGAATTAAGCGATAAAATAGAGGCTTCTAAAGTTGAAATGCAGGAAAAACTAGTAGGACTTAGTATTAAGATTGCTGATAATTGTAAAAGGTTAGAAGAACCTAGGAATCGCGTGAGGAAAAAGCTCGCATGCGAAATGATATTACTGACTTAACCAAGAGACTAGATAATGTCAATGTCTTACTTGTAAATGAAATAGAGAAAAATAACGATAAGTTACCAGATGAATTTTCTATGCAAACAGAAACTGTTCGTAGAGAATTATTAGAATCTATTAAGGAGGTTTCTACCAAACCTGTAGAGATTTCTTCAATAGATAATGTAGAATTAGAGACATTAACTCATCGAGTAGAAAATGATCATACTGAAATAAAAAACATAAAATTTTTAATTACCGAAATGTGCAGTAACCTTGAGACTTCCAAAGATAATAACATTGATGAAGGTACAGAGCGTTCACATCGTGAACACAGTGAAGAATCGATATTAGCTAACCGTGTATCCAATACAGAAATGCGAATGCAGGGAATTACTAAACGGTTATCGGAATTAAATAATAATGAAAACATTTCAAGTAGTAGAAGTAATAACGTAATCAGAGACAACAGTCGCATCGTGTTTGCTAGCTCGGACGACAACAATACAAATAAAGAAATCACGGCAAGCCAATCCGATGCAACTCCGTCTCTGCAATCTAAACAAAATCCAACTATGTCTCTCGCAGAATGTTGGGATGATATAACGACAAATTCAAATGTAGCAAGTTGATTTCCTGTATTCAAACCAGGAGGCGAACTTCATCCTATAATCTTTATAAAAGCTTTTGAAACTTCATTATCTCCTAAATGGAGTAATGAAAAACGGATTCAATTTGTAATAGGACATTTAGAAACAGAAGCTGCGGAATGGTCAGTACTACATAGAACTGAATATAGGGACTGGGATGATTTCGTTAAGCCGTTTAAACAAAATTATTGGTCAAGAGGAAAACAACAACACTTAACTTTAGAGTTGTTAGACCCTCCTCCATATTCTAAACGGTGGGGAGGTTATAGGAGTTATTTCGAATGGCATTTAAACCGTGCTAAATTAATTGAAGAACCAATTATTGAAAGTCATCTAATATGAGTCCTAATTAGTAGGTTACCGTATTATGTAAAGGAAAGAATGATAGAAAGGGAATGGTCACAACCTTGCGAATTATTAGGGTATTTAAAACAGTTAGATATACTTAATAGAGAACGGGAAGACGAGAAATATAGATTTTGTAGAAATGACAATTCTCGAAATAATAATAATTCAGAACCACGAAAATTTAACAACAACAATCATACCCGGTTTTGTTATATAAAACGTCAATCTAAAGATAAAGAGAGCCAACAAAATCGGGGTAATAACTCTAAAATGCGAAAATTACACAACGATAATGAGACAGATCATCCTCAAGTAATTAATGCAGGCCAAGTTGTAGGTGACGTTATCATAGAAAGTTCGAAAAACTAGTAAAGTCCTTTAGTATGGGTCGACTAAAGGGAACTGTTAGTCAAAATTTTACAAGACCCAATTGCAATTTATTATTAAGCTGCCAAAAGGAAGGCAGTGGACCTTGTATGAGTACGATCTCATCCCAAAAGTTTGAAGATCAATAAGGAATGTAGAAAATTCTTCTTTATCTTTGAAGCTCCATATGTTGTTCATAAGATTGTACATCCCAAAGCGTTGCTTCTTATGGAACCTTCATCAGGTGTAATTAGAGGATTATATAGTGTTGATCAAATGAAACCCTTCATTCCTAAATAAGTTAATATTTAGTATATGTTACATACGGAAGAGCGTTCATAGTTTATTCATGTGAAGTTTTTCGTGATAGTTACGTGTTATTTTAAAGAAATAACAGAAAGTTTAAACAAGTGCTCTACAATAATCTACCGGTACTTCAAAAGGAGGAAGATAACTAAAAGGGGATTTATATGGAAGAAATTTTGTTATTAGGTCAGAAGGAATTTTGTATATTTTATATTTACTCGGGTAGTAGGAACCAAAGAGGATGGTTAATAATTTTAGGGACCATGGGCGTCCAGAGTTGAATGGCTCACGAGAACATAGCAGAGTGCCTTTAATAGAGATTTGTAATAGTGTTAATATAGAACACACCAAACGAGGCTCTCTCGCTTGTTTCTCCTAAATAAATTGCCATTACCCAACAAAGTGTCCGAAGGTAAAGAAAGCCGTGCCGAGATTCTAAAGAAAGTTTTGCTTGATTTCTTCTTGACCTCAGGCATAAACAAAGCATTAGGGAAAAGAACGACGTAAAGTAAATAGTACTATTAGTTATTGTGAGAAACTTATTAGTAATATACATTTTTGGAAAGAATAACTCTAGTAAATGAATAAAACTGAAACTAATCACAATTTGAACGCTCTGACCTAATGTAACAACGTTAAAGAACGTACTAAATTATTATTTACTAGCAACTATTAAATGAAAAGGAGTAATCTCCATATATTCCGTTGTGAATTACCATAATAGCACAACTAAAAGTAAATGACAAATAGTCACAACAATATCGTCATAAAAGGATCGAATCTATCTAAGAGCAATGACTTTAGGTTACTGAAAATGTGAGACAAATTGTATAATATCAACAGTTAAATATTGTATATAGAAGTTTTATTTTCGGTTAAAACCTGACAAACTGAGCTTTTCGGTGGGGTATGTAGTGGGACGCGAAATTGAAGTGTCACCCATCCACCAGTGTCAGCCCAGTTTCCAGGTGAATATAAGTTTAATTTAGTTTTTGTTTACGTATTTTTGTAATATTTGCAATGGTTGTGAATTGTCTAAAGTTTTGTATTTATTTTTTATGTTTCATGTACGGAGAGGGCGGCGCAACGAACGGAGACAGCATCTTCGCTGCCGGGACCAGAGAGAAAATTGCTGGCCACTATACGTCGCGGGTCGACAGCCAAAGAGCAACAGAAGATCCTGAAACCGAGTTGTTGCGTCGTGCTTCTAAAAATCAAAAAAATAAGAATTTGTAATGTTTGTACAACAATGACGTCATAGAAAGTTTAATCTTGTTGTAAATGTTCAGTTCTGTTTTGTCAAGGCTCAGGTTCACGTCTATATGTAGGAAGATAATAAACTAGTGGATGCTACAAAAGTTTAAATACGTGTTCCGAGAATTTATTTATGAAGAATTATGTTAAGTAATTCATTTGACAAGATTATTAATTTCTGACAGCGTTCATCGCGAGTTTGAGTCTTGAAAGTTTATTTAATGTGGCTCTAATATCTATTAAAGCAGATAACCTGCATTAATATAATTTCTGAGGAGAAACAAACGACATCTAAATTGAAAAAGTTTACGCAAACCAATTGGACTGAGTGACGTAATTCTGCGTATTCGACTCAAATGATGTTTTAATTACAGTTTCGTTCAAGAACCATTTAGAGACAATTTAAAAATAACTTAAATAATTTTGAAGTGTGTTGTAACTGAAGTAGGTGACAAAGTCTGCACATGGTCATATATCAAAAGAAAACCATTTATACAAAACTTACGTCGTTACACTACAATAGATCACATACTTTTAAGTACAACCAAGACGGCTGCTCTGAAGCTACATTGTGACAGACCATTTTATTTTAATCGTCTATAAGGTACTGTTTCGATTTAATTGTCACCACTGTTAACTTAGTGGTGTCAGCGCCAGACACCACACTTGCTAGGTGGTACCCTTTAAATCAGCCGCGGTCCGCTAGTATATGTCGCACCCGCGTGTCGCCACTATCAGTGATTGCAGACCGAGCGCCGCCACACGGCAGGTCTAAAAAGACTTCCTAGCACTCGCCCCAGTTGTACAGCCGACTTTGCTAGCGATGGTTCACTGACAAATTACGCTCTCATTTGCTGAGACGATAGTTAGCATAGCCTTCAGCTACGTCATTTGCTACGACCTACCAAGGCGCCATTATCATTTGCTATTTATCTTGTGATGCATGTACCGTCAGACCGATGTTCACCAATTATGGATTGAAGTTAAGTATTCCAGCAGCTATGTACCTTTTTTGCTAGACTCAATTCCTTTAACTGTTCCAGACATCACGCCAGCCTGCGTGAGCTTAAACGCGTGCCTTTCGGCTACCCGTCACAGTGGATTGGCTGTCTTGCCAGTCCACAACAAACTTCTTGGAATGCGGACTGCATCATACTCGTAGAGAAAGAGGGAACGGCTAGTCACCTGAAGATGGTTATGTCATTGATAAAGGCAACCTGGCTAGTAACGTCATGAGTAGTAGAGCTATCGCGTTTTTGGTTTTTAGCTGATTTGCACTTCTCAGGGTCATTCAAGTGCAAAACGTGCTACAGTTCTCATAATTATACTGATGTCGTTGCCGTTAACCGTTTTACTTTGTTCAGCTATCCACATTTACAAAGTGCAAGAGTTGGCAACGACCTTTGTGCAAACACAGTGTTACTCGTGACAGTTGAATTTATCAAGGGTGAATACTTCCGAAACGGGGAACTCAGATGAAAATTTGCTTTACAGTGGTGGCACATGCAACTTAAAGTGCTTGCTCAACCTCAGACACCGAGAGAACACTGTGTCGTGTGCTCGTTGTGATAGCCAATACAAGGTGTGATGCCAATCCTGTCACAAGGGGTACAGAAGTATTCCGTTCCCAGTGACTTAATAAGCGGTCTCCCTCGACACAGCAGCTGTCTCAAGACAGTCGCAAACGAATGCTCTTGTTGTTGTGGTCTTCAGGCCGAAAACTGGTTTGATGCAGCTCTCCTCGTTAGCTCATGCCGTGTCTTCCAGGAGACTCAGGACACAACCTACATGGAAGATCTGAAAGCTGACTACGTCTCAGATGCAACACAGTTAAGGCTGGACTCCACAGAAGGCACACACGAGAACACTGTTTTACATATCTGCCTTAAGTGAAACAAAAAGTTCCCGAGTAGATATCCTTCCACTATACATCCACTCTTTAGGTAGCACTCGAAGATAAACGTGAGATGGTATTAGAAGAGTTTCTCAGCGAGTGCCTGGGGACTCACCTACAGGTGCCGCCAGAAGAGCCAAATCGGACATATATAAATTTTTGGAAATTTGTGGTAAGTTCCTATGGGACCTTCCTGCTGGGGTCATCGGTCCCTAGGCCTACACACTATTTAATCCAACTTAATACTTTCAGACCTGAAAATTTTCAAGAGAACAGAAAATATTTTTATGTGGTGATGCTCTTAGGTGATTTTTTAATGATTTTAGATACAAGATTTACACAAAAATATGTACCCGTTTTCAAAACATACTTTGTATACTTGGCTTCATTTTATGGACTAAAAAACTAATAACGAAATATTCTCTTTTGTATGAAACACCTAAATCTTCGGTCAATAATTACCATGCAAAATAACGATAACAATCTTCAATTATCTACTGGAATACAGCGAATCAGCCACGCGTGTGTATTCTGATGACACGAGCTGCCGTGCACTGCTATGTTGACTTGCTGATATTTTCATAGAGATGTCCATTAGTTGGCAGCACTTGTGCATGATGAAAAGCTTGTTCTCAAATATGTTCACCAGGTTTCCATTGGGAAGGAATACTTCTGTCGCAGCTAAGACGCAGTACAATTTAATGTACACAATTGTAGCCAGAGGGTCTGAAAGGGTTAAACTAACTTACGCTAAGGGCAACACACACACCCATGTTCGAGCGAGGACGCTAACCTCCGACGGGGGAAGCCGCGAGAACCCTGGCAAGGTGCCCTAGACCGCACGGCTACGCCACCCGGCGACATATATAACATCCGTTAGTCACCGTTCACTGGATTTGGGACTATATCAGTGAACACAGGTCAGCGCAAGTGGATATTGAGCTACAGGGATTGGAGGGAAGTGTGGAAACACTGCGAGAAAAACATGCTCGAACATAAACGCAGAAGCTGGCCAAGCTGCAGCTTGCACTGTTGCATTTGAGACGAACGGCACCTTTGCAAACCCTTGAAAATATCAGTCGTGGTAATAGGAGTGTCCTGTGTAGTTGCGTGTGCATTGTGTCGGATCAGAGTGACTTCGAACGTGGTAAAATTGTTGGTGGTCGTATGGGAGCCAACAGGATGGAGTTTTAACAGGTATTGTATCGAAGATTTACATCGCGTACGTAGAAAGCGGAAAAGCGTCATTCGCTGACAACGCAAACGAGTGTGTCGATTGATTGTGAGAGACGGTCATTGCATAGTATTGTGAAGGGAAATAAGGCGGCTGCAAAAGTCACTGCAGAAATAAATGTCGCGAACTCTGACAGCGCCAAAGTAACACGAAGGGAGCTCCATGAGTCGAGAATCTTAGGACGAACTGGACCTCCAAAAAGCACTCATCAGTGATGCAAGCGCCCTTACCGGAATTTCTTGCACATTTGGTGTTCTGCAGCTTGTAGAAATTGTAAATGTCACATTATTAATTAATTGTTCGAAAGATGCTGCTTGTTCATGTTATTTTTGTTTACCGGACTAGTTTCCGGCGTTGCCCATCAGCTATTGTGTCCGTATTACACAAAAGACACGCTCCTTATAAGTGACGTACACTGTATATAGTAGTGTTCTATGTGTATATGATACTTTTTTCAATTCATGGATATGTTACGTGCCTTGTGTGTAATGACCTCAAGCGTATGGCAAGGACAACATTTACACTACTGGCCATTAAAATTGCTATACCACGGAGATGACGTTTTACAGACACGAAATTTAACCGACAGGAAGAAGATGCTGTGATATGCAAATGATTAGCTTTTCAGAGTATTCACATAAGGTTGGCGCAGGTGGCGACACCTACAACGTGCTGACATGAGGAAAGTTTCCAACCGATATCTCATACACAAACAGCAGTTGACCGGCGTTGCCTGGTGATAATTTGTTGTGATGCCTCGTGTAAGGAGGAGAAATGCGTACAATCACGTTTCCGAATTTGTTAAATGTCGGATTGTAGCCTATCGCGATTGCGGTTTATCGTATCGCGACATTGCTGCTCGCGTCGGTCGAGATCCAATGACTGTTAGCAGAATATGGAATCGGTGGGTTCAGGAGGGTAATACGGAACGGCGTACTGGATCCCAACGGCCTCGTATCACTAGCAGTCGAGATGACAGGTATCTTATCCGCATGGCTGTAACGGATCGTGCAGCCACGTCACGATTCCTGAGTCAACAGATGAGGACGTTTGCAAGACAAAAACCATCTGCACGAACAGTTCGAGGACGTTTGCAGTAGTATGGACTACCAGCCCGGAGACCATGGCTGCTGTTGCCTTGACGCTGCATCACAGACAGGAGCGCCTACGATGGTGTACTCAACGACGAACCTGGGTGCACGAATGGCAAAACGTCATTTATTCGGATGAATCCAGGTTCTGTTTACAGCATCATGATGATCGCATCCGTGTTTGGCGACATCGCGGTGAACCCACATTGGAAGGGTGTATTCATCGTCATACTGACGTATCACCCGGTGTGATTGTATGGGGTGCCATTGGTTACACGTCTCGGCCACCTCTTGTTCGCATTGACGGCACTTTGAACAGTGGACGTTACATTTTAGATGTGTTACCACCCGTGGCTCTACCCTTCATTCAATCCCTGTGAAACCCTACATTTCAGCAGGATAATGCACGACCGCATGTTGGAAGTCCTGTTCGGGCCTTTCTGGATACGGAAAATTTTCGACTGCTGCCCTAGCCAGCACATTCTCCAGATCTCTCACCAATTGAAAACGTCTGGTCAATGGTGGCCGAGCAAATGGCTCGTCACAATACGCCAGTCACTACTCATGATGAACTGTGGTATCGTGTTGAAGCTGCATGGTCAGCTGTACCTGTACACGCTATCCAAGCTCTATTGGAGTCAATGCTCAGGCGTATCAAGGCCATTATTACGGCCAGAGGTGGTTGTTCTGGGTACTGATTTTCAGGATCTATGTACCCAAATATCGTGAAAATGTAATGTCAGTTCTAATATAATATATTCGTCCAATGAATATGCGTTTATCATCTGCATTTGTTCTGGGTGTAGCAATTTTAACGGCGAGTAGTGTATATTCGCCATCCGATGCGGTGTGGAGGGGCATGTGGTCAGCACACTACGCTCTATGACGCCTTGCCGGCTTTCCAGATCTTGTAGTTGCTATCTGGCCGGTAATTCCACAATTGACATCAGGGAAAATGCCCTGGTAGTAGCGGGACTCGAATACGGGGTTCCCGCATGAGGATGTGTCACGGTGGCCGCTCGGCCCTCTGGTTGCGAAAAAAATGTAACACTACTTGAAACTTGTATTATCAGAGAGAAATTTGTTAAAATTAAAGAAGACTAGCGAAATTTTCGACGAATTTCTTTATTTATTTTGAGAACGATCTGTTCGTTTAAAATAATGTTTTGTGGGGCGCTCAACTGCACGGCCATCAGCAGAACGTAAGTAGTCCCAATTTTTACACTGTCCAGTTTTTACACGGTCCAGTCTAGCTACTGTTACGAATGATGATGATAATGATGATGATGATGAAATGATGACAATACAAACACCCAGTCTTCGGGCAGAGAAAATCCCCAACCTGGCCGTGAATCGAACCCGGGACCCCGTGATCCGGAGGCAGCAACGCTAGCCACTAGACCACGAGTTGCGAAATTAAAATAATGGCAGGATGTTTAGTTATGTATTTGAAAATTTCTATTTCTACCAAAGTATTTCGTAAGCTGCCTTTGTAGCAATACGTAGGACTGATAGGCACTGTGTTATGTCACTGGCCATGTGGTTGTGTTATATAAGTGTGTAGTTAGCACAGCAGCAGATGGTACCGGCGCCATAAAACGTGATCTATGGAGGAATGGATTCACCGGATGCGACTTGTGAGCGAGTTTTCGTCCCAAGAATCAACCATGGTGGGGAGTTCCATGGTGATTTGAGCAGCATTCTGTGGTATTACATAAACCTCTTGGTTACTCTGCAACTTTCATTAGTCCCAAGGATTACGTCTTCCAAGACGACAGCGGCCCTCATTTCACAGCGCGCATCGTCCTGGACTAGTTTGTGAGCACGTGGAAGAATTGTTGCATCTTCCCTGGCCACCATAATCATCCAGTCTGAATACTATTGAGCTTTTGTGGTCTACTTTGGAAAGAAGGTGGAGCGACCTCTATCTACCTCCCACATCGTTACCTGAACCTTCCCATATTTTGCTGGATATTTATCCATTTTAAGACACCCCTCGCCCCCCCCCCCCCCCCTCTCGCCAGTATATCGCGGCAAACTATCTTCTACTGCAGTGAGGTTTCGTGAGACGTTTATCAATAAATCATTATAAATTGTTGCCACCTATTTTCGCTACGGCTGTTGCCCAACCCTGTTTGGCTCTTTGATGCTTCTGTATAGTCGCTGTGCGCAAACATGCCTCCTGGTGAGAGCAGTTACTCCGTTGGTAGAAGTTCTCCTCCTGCCACGTTCGTATATCTCACGTCAAATTCATTTAGTGAATAGAAGAGTCTGTCCTGTGCAAGTCCCTTTATTGCAACATAAAGCTGTACCCTACATTCGTATTTATCTGCAGCTTTTAAATCTTCATCTCCCCTTACAGCAATTATTCCTGCAACACCCAACTGCCTCCCTCACCATCCCATGGCCAAATTAACTATTCTCTGATGCCTCAGGACGTCTACTGTAAACCATCCCTTACACAAGTTACGTGATAATCCTCTTTTCACCCCAGGTCGACGCAGCACCTCTTCACTGATTATCTGACATACTCATCTCGTCTTCCGAATCCACCTTTACAATTGAAACCTACAATTATGTATAAAATGCAAAACAGGCAGCCTCCAATAATAGCTTCAGTTAAATAAGGTTACCAAATAGAAAACAGGCAGGCCTTGAATAATAACAGGCTCAGCTAAATAAAATTACCAAAATAGGAATCAGGTGCGCCTTCTTTAATAACAGCTTCAGTTAAGGAAGGTTACCAAATAGAGAGTACACAGGCCTTCTTTAATAACATTTTCAGTTAAGTAAAATTGCCAAGAGTTTGAATTGCCTCCTCACAAGGGGTGCACAGGATGCTTATACCGTACGCAAGGAGAACAAGACTACCCCAAATAGGAAGGCCAAGAATGGTTGCAAAGGTTGCAAACAAGAGGAGCGGCCTTCCAAGGCCCTTTTCGTTGGGCACAGACCGACAAAAGGAATATTAACACAGCAATGATAGCTACGGTAAAGTAACAATAACTATCCAAACGGTATATCCGCGTCACTGCAAGATACCGCATCTACAATGATGGTGAAACGCCCGAAAGAAAACTAGGCCACTAAATTCAAGTATATAGCCTCACCAATTGCAAGTTTTGAGACCCAGGCACGTGCTAAGCCAATACAATTAACAGAGTGATGACGTCTGCAATGGCCGAATGTGTTTCGAAACAAGCACAAGAGAATGGTACTCATCTGTTGTTCGAAGAGGTTTGGTAGGGAGGTCTGCTAAAACCCAACCATCTACATAACGTGAGACGACGATCACTCCGGCTCAGGAAAAACCATCGCCTCACTCACTTTAAGATACCCTGTTAACAAACAACCAAGGCCAGTAACGACTCAAGAAAAGCAAACAACAGCCACAATTCATTGAACCAACTGGTGGTGAAGAAGTTCAACTAAGAAATCGCAATGATTGCAGCAGACCTATAGGCATCAATAATAAAATAACAGCTGAGACCTCAAAATCCAAAACTCAGCTGAATTTCACAAATCGACACTGACGAGAGCTGATTCCAAAGGGGACCCAGAATTCAGATCGGCGAAACTGGCTTCAACTCTCTCATCGGTGCGCCACACTATGCACGAAGACGGCACCTGAAGTCAGCGACGGAATCAAATCGGCCCGCAAAATTGCCCCACAACCACTCGCCAAGGTGCCTATTCTGTATGTTTCCGCCATTGTGCCGATCGTTTCGGTACTCAAGAGCACCGAACGGTCTAGTACTCGAATTAGTCTCTGCGTTATTCAGTATGCAGTTCGGTAGCGATACCGTTCGGGTCTAGAGAACTGAAGCGCTGTTGTCGGTTCATGTCGCACAGGCCAATCAAAACAAGCGGCCGCAGAACCGCGCATGCGTACTGCAGCGCGCACAGCGCCACGAACACAAAGCGGCTAGCAGACGACACAGGCGCGCTGTTCTTCCAAGTACCTAAAATTGCGTTTACGTTACCACAACGCATGACGACGCATTCCATCGAGCTGACGTGCCCACCTTCATCGCTGTTGCCTCCTCATTAACAGTGTCAGGTGCAGTATATCCATTTCCATGATTCTCAGCTGAAATGCATAAAAATTTTTACAATTTCTCCGACCGCCTGTTTCCATGCATGCATACTAACGGTAGCGTATTTGACTGTATTCTGCAGATTGTTGTAAATGCCTCATTGTGTCAACTTATTCTCGTTCACACTGCCATCGTGTTTTAGCTTTTACGTTTCGGAAAATGAGTTAGGAATAGTGAGTAGTGCCACATTGTACTAATACATCTACAAAAACACCCGAAAAATTGATTCTGAGAGTTTCAGAGAATAAGAAGATACACAGAATCTGGTTATACCTCGCTCCTAGAGATCCAAATCTCTGTCTGCTGTGGTTGAGGATTCGATCGCAGATAAATACTTGTGACAAGCAAGATTATCAACATGACTGCTGCTAGTTGCATTCCCAGTACTTTAAGTTTTGCGCTTAGATTCCTACCTAACTGCATACTCGGAAATCGCTACATATTCTGAAAAAATGGTGAATTATTTCTGGCAAGAAAAAATATAAAGGTCGTTTTTTAAACACACAGAAATCACGACATCATTACTGAGGAAGTGAGCTCTTACATGTAAGTAATAACGAATATTGCAGAAAAATCCTTTCGTATCGCAGTCCCACGCCCTAACCACTTGGCCACGCCAAACAAACACGCTGTACTCAATTCTTGTATTATTGTTTAGAGGAACGTAGGCTGACTTCGTTACCAAACGGTGCTGCGAAAGTCACAAATGCGTGATAGTTTGGAAGGTTTTCCAATATCAGGCTTTACATAATTGCTTTCCATTGTTACTTGAAAGTTGTAAACACGTTCCGATAATTACTAACTAATCCATTTGTGGGAAAAAGTACACAAAGGCACTAGTAACGTCAGTTAACACTCATGTAATATACATAAGCAGAGCCTATGTCTTTATATTTAATGACCTTTAAATTCTTATTTGCATAAAAATAACACGTATTTTGAGAGAATATTGAACGAAAACATTTTTTTGGATGTAATCATTCACAGTAACAACCTAACCTAACAATATTTCTAACAAAGGAAAATAGTCTATTATGAACTCACTTTCCAACTGGATGCGTCCTCTGGTGATTCTTTAGTAACACAATCACTAAATTCGAAGCTAAAGCCGCTAAATATGTTTAAAATAACAAATTATAGGTGTACATAAACCACAGCTCACCGATCGACAGGGCCAGACCGAAATCCAAAACCTCTCGGTACAATTGTCGTAAAATCGGTGATAGGACCGTTCGGTAACAAGTCTCAGAAGCTTACTGAATAGGATATTTCGATAAAGAACCGAAAATGACGTCACTATCGAGACTAACCTACTACACCGATCGGTATGAACGATACAGAATAGGACCCCAGACACCATGCCTAAGACGCTTTCGCAAGTACTCGTGTTACTTGCCGGGCGGACCTCTCACAGCGTCCTCATCGTTCCGATACCACACGAGAACTCGCCACCCCACAACAAGCGCCGTCCCCATCAACAACCTCGAGGAAAGATCTTAGTGGCCTCAAAGCAGTGGGACGTCACACGACAGATGGAGCTAGTGGCGCCAGGAATTCGTAAGGTAGCGCCAGGAATTCGCAAGGTGAGGCCAGCAAATCCGCCACGGGTCAGTCATCACATTCAAAAAGTTTCTACCCTAGTCTGTACTGCATATCGATCATGTGTTCCTTCCATGTAAAAAACTTAAAAACTAATTGTTTCAGAAAATACTTTATCACTTTATATTCAATATTAAGTCACATTTTCTCGGAAAAACTTTTCTTGTTATTGTCAGTCAATGTTTTATATCTTTCATCTACAATTTTGAGGGGCTACTTTTGTATAACAACTACGGCAGCATTCTCCGTTCTAATTACACTATTCTTCAAGACCTTCTTGTATTATTTTCATTAACTGTATAGCTTGTTAATGACAATAGCCATTCCGTTTCACTGTTCTTCCATATTCTTTGACCTCTCTCTCAGAAAATTAAAGTGTCGTGAGCAGTCCTTAGAGCTTTCATCTTCGTCAACTATCATTGCTTTTGAAAATTTCTGCTAACTTTCTTTTAGTGCTTCCTCGATGTAAGTTTTGAATTACATAGGGGAATAGTCTATAATGCTGTCTCACTCATTTACCAATTACTGCACCCTTCGACATTCCTCTACCCTGAAACTGTAGCCTGGTTTATGCGCAAATGGTAGATAACGAAACATCCTGGTAGATTAAAACTGTGTGCCAGACCGAGACACGAACAGGGGACCTTTGCCTTTCGCGGGTAAGTGCTCTACCATCTGAGCTACCCACGCACGACTCAGGCCCCGTCCTCACAGCTTTACTTCTGCCAGTACCTCGTCTCCTACCTTCCAGACTTTACTGAAGCTCTCCTGCGAACCTTGCAGAACTAGCACTCCTGAAAGAAAGGATATTGCGGAGACATGGCTTAGCCACAGCCTCGGTGATGTGTCCAGATTCGTGATTACTGGGTGTTGTGTGCTGTCCTTAGGTTAGTTAGATTTAAGTAGGTCTAAGTTCTAGGGGACTGATGACCATAGATATTAAGTCCCATAGTGCTCAGAGTTTTTTTGTTTCTAGAATGGGATTTTCACTTTGCAGTGGAGTGTGCGCTGATATGAAACTTCCTGGCATATTAAAACTATGTGCCAGACCGAGACTCGAACTCGGGACTTTTTCCTTTTCGCGGGCAAGTGCTCTACCATCTGAACTACCCAAGCACGACTCACGCCCCGTCCTCACAGCTTTACTTCTGCCAGTACCTCGCCTCCTGCCTGCCAGTAAGTTTCATATCAGCGCACACACCGCTGCAGAGTGAAAGTCTCATTCTGGTAGACAACGATGTACACACGGTATATTTTTACCCCGGGCAACATCAGCATTTCAGCATTTCCAGACTCCTCTTCTAAGTTCAGAAACGCTGCAATTGTCTGCATGTCTTTTTCTATTGTCTTCTAAGACAAATCCTTGTATAACTTTTTTCTCCCTTATTCCTACATTTCTCAAGAACCAAAATTGTTCTTTCTGTCTTTCCGTTTTGCCACATTGCATTATTAAACTGATGGTTCGGCAGTACATAAAGTTTATAACCTACGAATGTTTATTTTCTACAACATTTCAAGCAATATGTGACACTAAATGAAGGCACAGATCAATAACCACTCATCTCACTTTCCTTCACGAGCGTCGGCAACTCGATTATCGCAGCGTCGTAGCTGTGAAGATAAACGAGTCGTAGAGTGCAATGCGAAGCGGCTCGACTGGGAAACGTGGTGGGAGTTAAGTGTCGGGCGGGTTGCTCTGCCAGTGCGATAAGGCGAAGCCATGGCAAGGCGGGCCGGGACCCAGAGGGCGGAATTAATTTCCGCGACTATCGGCCGCTGTGGGACCTGCATCCAACTCCCGCTCCCAACCTTACTACCTTTCAGCCAGCTCTCGAATTACAGATACTCACAGCAGCTAGTGTGGGGGACGCCTCTTAAACGCATGTTGTAACATATTATTCAACGTACTCCTGTAATTCGGGACAAGTATGAGGATGAGATCTATGAGCAGCACCTTTAACATATCCCACTCCCCCAAAAAAGAAAGGTCAAGCGGGAATAAACCATGATACCGAGGGGGTCCCAATCTTACAGAAATGTCTTGTCCGTGAAAACACTGATTCAAATGAGTCAAAATGTTGTTGGCTTTACGAGCCAGACAGTCTATACCGTTCACAATTTTTTTAAATGACACTATTTTCACCATCGACTGTACCATGTGCCATAATTGTCATAGCTGCAGCTTCGACTTTTAAGTCAGTATCAAGCGATTAAAGTGCTGAATACAAAGCAGGTGACAAAATTAGTAAGTAACTATGTTTCCGAACCCCATTCGTTTATGGGATCAGTGTTGAAAATACTGTCATTTAAAAACCTCAGCCAGACTGTGAATCTGAAACATACAAAATTGTTTACAAATTGTTGCACCATCTGTTCTAAGGTCTCACTAATCACTGTGTCAAGAAACAATCTGCTAAAGATTCGTGTACGTGGCACTGAACATCAAATACTCACTTCCACAGCGTACAGATGGAATTCGCACAGGTAATGTGGACTGATTGGAGCTCGACAGAGTTCTTGTTAATCAACGTCGATAGAATAAGACCAGTCATCCACTTCTTCTCCATTTGATGACATTAAGCACTGACAGAAAGCAGCATGTTTTTTATCATGTAACAACTACTCAACGCCACGTGTAATACGCTCATGTACCTTCAATTATTTGATGAAATGCAGTTTGGAACCTACCAATGGAGAAACGATGCTGGTGAGAGGTCGCAAGAACCTCATGGGATACAAAGAACACGAAGTATGTAAGTCGATCAACTTCTGTGGCACATTTCGGTGAGCCACCTTTAGCTGCATCGACCACATTTACTGTCTTCTAGACCATGTCCAGTCAGGTAATGTTTGACTTGTTTGGTGTGTCATTACTACATTTTTCTGTGATGCCACTCTAATTTTACTCATATCTGACACAGTTATTATACTGAGTAACAATGAATATACTCTGCTGGAGACTGTAACGCAATTTCTTCGTTAGTTAAATACGTATGACACCTGCACCAAAAAAGAAACAGTCTTACGCATTTATGAATACCCACATTGATGAGCTGTTAGTTACATGCACATTAGTTGTAAAGATATATTCTTTGTCAAATGAGTGGCAGTTTTTTGTTTAGTGCAAGTTGTTTAATGTTCTTTCACTAGATTTAAGTCCAGCAAGGTCTTTAATTCCACTTTATTTCGCTTTCGTTTTCTTTACTTGCTTCTATCGGCAATTGGATGGTGGAAAAGTTCCCTCAATAATATTTATTGTGGCAATTTATCACAGTAATAGTAGGATTCGTTTTGCAGATTAAATACAGCGTGCCTGGGGTCTTGGTACAAATATTGTGGTAACTGGTACCTTCATATGTAACCAACTCACCGTATTAGTGTTTTTCCCCTTTTTCTCTGCGTCTTCTCGCAAATATATAACATAATTTACTACGTGATGTTTTCTGCGTGGTCATACGCCGAAAGTGGTCTATGCCTGTCGCTGTAGACTGTCCGTTTTGTGCCCACTTGTCTAACTTCAATACTTGACCTGCTGCCCAGGGGAAAATTAACATTAATAGCTTATTGCTGCGACACGTACTTGGAGGTAGTAACGAATCTAAAAATGTACTTCTCACAAAAGCTATAGTAATTAGTCTGTAAATGAAGTAAATAGACACTTATTACAAGTTCTTAATCTGGAGCGAATTATTTAGTCTCACCTGAGAGATTTGGTAGTCTTGTGTTTCAATCTCTGCGTGTTAGTGTAATTTATAGGACACAGTTCTTACATTTTCATCAGTGTCTACAGTAGAGTTTCATGGTATGTGTCGATAGTCCTTTGCTTCTCTGTGTAGCATGGTTTCCCCTGTCTAGCATGTTTAATAAGGATAGGGACTATGATCTCTGTGTGTGGAGCCGAGCCAAGTTGGTGACACTTCGCTCTCAGCTTCAGGCTGTGATGACTTCAGTTACGCAGCTTGAAGCTGCAGTGGATGGGAATCACTGTTGTGAGCCAGCTGTGGGGATCCAACAGACATCCAGCACGTCTGAGTTTGCTGATCGATCTGCCACCCCCCCCCCCCCCCACCCCCCACCCCCAGTGGCCAGCCCAGTTCCTACTTGCACTGAGGTTAACCCCTCACCCATGGTCGAGTCGGAGGTCGCCTTGGGGCATGGCAGGGGGCGGAAGACTTCTCAGGAGGCCTCCTCAGTTAGTCTGACAAACAGGTTCCAGGTGCTGTCTGTGGCTGACAGTGTCACTCAGCCAGATGCAGTCGCTTGTCCCGTTTCAGAGAAAATCCCTGTCTGCAAAATCTGGGCATTATAGAGGGTGGGATTATTGGTAGCTAGGAGCTCCAGTGTTAAGGGGCTCCAGAAAGGCTCAAAATCATGAAAAGTTCAATTTTTACTTTTTTGCGTTTTCTGAATCTGCAGACTATTACCTTTTAATAGATATATAATTTATTCAATTCCGAAGACTACAACTATTTTTAATTTTTTTTTGAAATGTGTTCTACATGGGCGTGACCCACTGTGGCGCTGTTAAACTGCTGTCAATTGGTGTCATTATTAACGTCCGTGTTCATCAGGTACATTTTAGTGATGTGAGATAAAGTATGTGTTGTGGCTAACCTGTAATGGTTCAATATATATCGCTGGTGTGATTGTCGATTGTTTCATGTTTATTTACTCTGTCGTTATCTCGAAAATATTCGTAATTAATTCTGTTTCTTGAGTCTCTGTTTTGTTGAAGTATAATAATGAGTAAAAGTAAAGTTATTAGAAATCCTCTGAAAGCTTTTAAGAATAGGAGAAATGTTGGAAAGCCAAAGGTATGTGTTATTACTGTAAACAATAAAGACGATAACCAAGTGAGTGAACCTAACCTCTCAAGTACACCTGCCCATAGCAGTAAAAGTGGGAAAGAAAATACTTCACAGAAGAAGCTTGGTTCAATGTGTGAAAACTATGAATGTTTTATGGGCGAATCGGATGTGAATGAAATATTTGATATGTCGGTTCTCAAAGGAATTTTTTCAAACTGTGTAAGATGTATTCATTGTAGTGAAGTTGGTCTGGAACTCTCCACAATAAAGCACGTAGGACTTGCTAGTGAAATACAACTGAAATGTGATAAGTGTTCATACATGACCACCTTTTGGAACAGTGTCGCAGTAACTGCAACTGAAGAAAATGGTAGCAAAATATACGAACACAACAACGAGCGATGCTTGCTTTAGACAAGGAACGCCTTTAGGCTGCAGACAGGGCTGTAAAGAGTCTAGAAATACAAGCAAGAGTAAACAGGAGGAGGAACAAGAGGAAGCTGGAGGAGGAGTTTGCAGAGGGTGAAGATAATCCATCCTATGGACCTGGAATGCACTAAAAAGTCAATCCAATCTTTGTCGCTCGATTCCCAAAACTTTTATTTTCTCATACTAATTACATGTTTTCTAAGGATCTTCCAAACATATTTGTTTCAAACTTTCAGTAAATGTTACACAGTACCTTCTGCATAATTTAACACAGCCTTTTTCCAAAAAACTGTATATTTTTGAATATATAAATAAAAAATTGCAAAAAAATGTTGTGAATTTTCATTACAATTGAAAAAAAATCATCTTTAGTAACCGAACTAAAATTTTGTAAAATCCCTATGTTAAGTTGTAGCCCTTATTCCAATAAATAATCTGTAAAAAGTTCAACTTCCTACCTCAAATACTTTGTGAGGAAAGATGTAATTTATAAGCGTTATTTTAACATTGCATGTATAGGGCGTTCCGGAGCGCCTTGAGCGCGTTATGGGTCCCCTTAGGGACATTCGTGCCAAGGAGGGAAAGAAAGCCAATTTGCACTCCGTGTGCATCCACTTGGAGTCATTCCACGTACGGAAAAAGTCCTTTCGGATGCCATGAAGAGCACAGGTTGTAGCCAACTGCAGATGGCAGCTCACGTTGGTACCAAAGATGAGTGTAGCTTTGGATCAGAAGAGATTATTTCTGATTTCGAGGGCGTTTCGGAAGTGGAAAAGACTTCCAGTCTTGCCAGCATTATGAAAGAAAAGCTCACGATTGGTAACGTATCCGACAGGAGCGATTATGGACCTCTGGTACCGAGCTGTGGAGGATCTGAATCAGGCTCAGACAGCTCTGCGATCATAAATCCAGAAACGATCCGTGTAACAGATGTAAACTGTAGTAGCTGTGTTGGGCAAGTGCCAGACCTTCAAGCGATAATAAAAAACACTCATGCTCAATTTTTATAGTTACTGAAAGCTGGTTAATGCCGGAGGTAAGTTCAGCCGAAATTTTTGCGAAGGACCTAAGTTGTTTAAAGAAGGATGGGCTAAACACAGTTGTCGGTGCCGTGTTTGTTGCTGTTAGAAGTAGGTTATATAGTAGCGAAATAGAAGTAGATAGTTCCTTTGAGTTAGTATGGGTAGAGGTCATACTTGGCAACCGAAATAAAATAATAATTGGATCCTTTTACCGACCTCCAACTCAAATGATACCATTTGCGAAAGGATCAAAGAAAAGTTGAGTCGAATTTAAACACTTCCGCGACACATACAATTATAATAGGTAGTGACTTCAATTTACCCGCGGTATATTGACGAAAGTTGTGCTAAACGCATTCTCTGGAAATTATTTCGAGCATGTAGTTCATGAGCCCACTCGAAGAGTAAACGGATTTGAAACACACTTGATCTCTTAGGACCAAACAGTCCTGAGCTAATAACAAGCATCAAAACGAATACAGGAATTAGTGAACACAATGTTGTTGTAGCGGGTCTGAATCCTGTATTTTCCAAGCTCTCCAAAAATTAATGAAAAATATACATATTCAAAACAGCATATAAAATTTCACTTGACTCCATCCTGAGAGACAATATCCACCCCTTCCAAATTATTAATGTACTGGTAAGTATAGACCAGATGTGGTTCGAACTCAAACGAATAGTACCGACAGTAACTGAGATATTTGTACTAAATAAATTAACAAACGACGCAGCTGATCCCCTTGCTACACAAAACGGGTCAGAAACAACGAAAAAAGAATGCCAAATTTAAACAAACGCAAAATCTCCAAGACTGGCGATCTTTTATAGAAGCTTGAAATGTAGCTGGGACTTCAATGAGAGATGCTTATATTAGTTTTCACACCGAAACTTCATCTCGAAACCTTGCAGAAAATTCAAAGAGATTCTGGTCGTATGTAAAGTACGCTAGTGCAAAGACACAGTCAATGCCTTCTCTGCGCGATAGCAATGGAAATACTGTAGACTAAAGTGTTGCCAAAACAGAGTTACTAAACACAGCCTACCGAAGTTCCTTCTCCAAAGAAGACGAAGTAAATATTTCAAAACTTGAATATAGAACAGCTGCCAACATGAAAAACATAGAAGTAGAAATCACTTAAAAAAACAAGTCTTCTAGTCTAGACCATATACCAATTAGATTTCTTTTAGTGTATGCTAATGCAAGAGATCCATACTTAACAATCATGCACAACAACTCGCTCGACGAAACATCCCTAGCCAAAGACTGGAAGCTGCACAGGTCATACCAATATTCAAGAAATGTAGTAGGAGTAATCCGCTGATTTCCAGGCCCATATCATTAACGTCGATATGCAGCAGGACTTTGGAACATGTATTGTGTTTGAACGTTATGAATTACGTCAAAGAGAACGGTTTATTGACACAAAGTCAACACTGGTTTGGAAAACATCGCTCTTGTGAAACACATTTAGCTCTTTACACACACGAGGTGGTGAGTGCTGTTGAAAAGGGATTTAAAATTTTTGTTGTATTTCTAGATTCACAGAAGGCTTTCGACACTGTGCCTCACAAGCGGCTTAGTCAAATTGCGTGTGTATGGAATATAGACTCAGTTATGTGATTGGATTCGTGATTTATTGTCATAGAGGTTACAGTTCGTAGTAATTGACGGAAATTCACAGAGTAAGAAAGGAGTGATTTCTGGCTTCCCCCGAGGTAGTGTTATAGGCCATCTGCTGTTCCTTATCTGTATAAACGAATTAGGAGACAATCTGAGCAGCCGTCATGTTGTTTGCAGTTGATGCTGTCGCTTATCGTCTAGTAAAGTCGTCGGATCATCAAAGCCATTACAAAACGATTTAGAAAAGATACCTGTATGGTGTGAAAATTGGCAATTGACCTAAATAATAAAAAAGTGTGAGGTCTCCCACACGAGTAGTAAAATAAATCCGTTGAACTTCTATTACACGATGAATCAGTGTAATCTAAAAGTCGTAAATTCAACTAAATATCTAGGAATTACCATTACGAACAACTTACAGTGAAAAGAACAGATAGAAAATGGTGTGGGGAAGGCTAACCAAAGTCCGCGTTTTTTTGGCAGCACACTTAGAACAACAGATCTACTAAAGAGAATACCTGCACTACGGTTGTTCGTCCTCTCTTTCAGTATGGCTGCGCGGTGTGGGATCCTTACCAGATAGGATTAACGTAGTACATAGAGAAAGTTAAAAGAAGAGCAGCACGTTTCGTATAATTGAGAAATAGGGGAGAGAGTGTCACTGACATGATATATGATTTTGGGTGGACATCATTAAGACAAAGACGTTCTCCGTTGCTGCGGAATCTTCTCACGAAATATCAGTCACAACTTTCTCCTCACAATGCGGAAATATTTCGTAGAAGCCAACTTGTATATGGAGAAACGATCATCATAAAAAATAAGAGAAATCAGTGCTCATACGGAAAGATATATTTGTTCGTTTTTCTGTTCGGGAGAGGAATAATACAGAATTTTTGTGAAAGTGGTTCCATGAACCCTCTGCCAGGCAATCAAGTGTGATTTGCGGGCTACCGATGTGGTTGTAGATGTAGATGTAATCTTGTTCAGTACACTGTTCTCGATTATTAATAAAAATATCTACATTTATACCCCTAAGAACCTGCATGTTCTCTAGTCGTAGTATTACTACTACTGCCACTACTTGGCACTTTCCATGAAGTGTAAAGTACACCTAGGACCAGCACAGGCGCCCATCTGCTCCAAGGCGAGACAAACTGGGTTGGGAATGTAGCCCCTTTGATGTCTATAGTCAGAGGTAGGGAAGTCGCTACAGGAGGGCCACCAAGTGCCATGGCCTGATCAGACGAAACAGACGCGCTACTGGCGAGTGAATTGACTTGAGAGAGGGTACCAGACATCTACAAATGAACCTTGCCTGCTAAAGAAAGAGAATACATCCACCAGACATGAAGCTGCCCAAGCATCAGAGAACACTTTGCTCACGGTGAGCCGTGGTGCGCCTTTCCTGGCACACCAGCTCTTTGGCACGACTATCGATTACCCGGCTGTACTACGACTTTTGCCCCTGTTGTGATATGGCGGCGGGTATTTGCAGTCGAGGAGTTCGTTTTCTCAGATTCGCTGCGAGGTGCTAGGACGCGGTGGGGGGGAGGGGGGGGGGGACGAAGGAGCAAAACACGCGGGCTCGGCCAGCAGCGGCGCGGCCGGTCTACCTTGCAGGACGGTCAAGAGTTTGTGGTGCAATTGCCTGATGTCAACTCTGGGCGCTGCTCGTCGCATTGCTTTGGTGCCCGTTTTCTCGGACATACCCATTACTCGAGACCATCTCGAACAACGCTCTCCATCGAAGGTCTATGCAATTTTGGTGCCTCCGTTTCGTGGAACTATTTGCGTAGTAGCGACTGTCACTAGTTGGTTGGTAGGTTGCCTAATGTGCGTGTTGTTGAAGTAAGAGCAGCCGGCAAGGTGGTGTGATCGCAAGGAGACCAGCAGTCACTACTTCCTTTAAGGAGGTCAGCACCCCCAAAAGATGTAGTAACTGTAAGGTATTAAAGATATTAGCTCATAGGCTAGTTCTGATTTTCTGCATACCAAGCTTACAAAATTGGCAGTTACATTGGAGACCTATGCAACGAAATTAAAGTGCGCAAACCTAGTTTTGTTGTGTAGTTGTGCATCTCAATAACGTGATATTATCTTGAAATTATTTCCATTTCCTCATTGTACACATTGTCTGTCTTAATCGTATGTGTAAGTATTGTTGGGTAAACTATGAGAGTGTAGATATTATGTTACAACATTGTATTTGTGTACAAATCTTAGTTTAAATGTGAATTTAAGTAGTTTCCATTGAAAGCACTTATCAAAATGGCTCTGAGCACTATGGGACTCAACTTCTGAGGTCATTAGCCCCCTAGAACTAGTTAAACCTAACCTAAGGACATCACACACATCCATGCCCGAGGCAGGATTCGAACCTGCGACCGTAGCGGTCTCGCGGTTCCAGACTGCAGCGCCTAGAACCGCACCGCCACTTCGGCCGGCGAAAGCACTTATCGGTTTTTAACTTATATTGTTTATTGATCTCTTAACTTATATTAATTGATGTCTGCTTGGTGTTTGCCGTGTCTTCTGCGGTCTGTTTGTGTTCCAGTTTCTGCGAGTTGGGGTGTGTGGGAGCGGCGCCACGTTCCGCTTCGGTGCACAGAATCTGTGGCGTGTCGTCTAATGGGAAGTGACTCCCGGTTGGGCCCCGGCGTTTAGGTGTTGTTTTGGGCGGCTGGTCTGCTGCTTCCGACATTTTAAGTTATGTCACCCTTTGCCCAGGGCAGCCTGGCGTCACTGCGCATTTGATAAAAATTTAACATCTCTCATCTATTTTGAAATAAATTTAAATTTGCTTGCCAGTGTGTTATATTAAGTGTAACGTATTGTGCTTGTTGTGTTATTGCTCAAAATTTTTTTTATCTGAGCCACCCTTTTAAATTACTTCAGATTTATTGTTCAGTAAGTAATTCTAATTTGCTGCTTGCTTGAGAGGGAAGCTACTGGTCATTTTGGATTGTTTTTAAGACGGCCACGTGTTCATTGTATGTTAGCTCTTTTATACAGGGTGTTACAAAAAGGTACGGCCAAACTTTCAGGAAACATTCCTCACACACAAAGAAAGAAAATATGTTATGTGGACATGTATCCGGAAACGCTTACTTTCCATGTTAGAGCTCATTTTATTACTTCTCTTCAAATCACATTAATCACGGAATGGAAACACACAGAATGGCGTATTGTATCACAGCCGTCCACAATACGAGCGCGAAGAGTCTCTGCGTTTGGTACCGGGGTTGCGTAGACAAGAGCTTTCAATTGCCCCCATAAATGAAAGTCAAGAGGGTTGGGGGTCAGGAGAGCGTGGAGGCCATGGAATTGGTCCGCCTCTACCAATCCATCGGTCACCAAATCTGTTGTTGAGAAGCGTACGAACACTTCGACTGAAATGTGCAGGAACTCCATCGTGAATGAACCACATGTTGTGTCGCGCTTGTAAAGGCACATGTTCTAGCAGCACGGGTAGAGTATGCCGTATGAAATCATGATAACGTGCTCCATTAAGCGTAGGTGGAAGAACAAACTAAAATGAGCTCTAACATGGAAATTAAGCGTTTCCGGACACATGTCCACATAACATCTTTTCTTTATTTGTGTGAAGGAATGTTTCCTGAAAGTTTGGCAGTACCTTTTTGTAACACCCTGTATATGTGGTCTTGAATAAATGGTTTATTTACTGATCTACAGGTGTTGTGTTCAAGGAGTGATATTATAGGGGCCTTGACATTCCATGCTAATTGCGACTTCCTAGGTCAAACGCGGTAACGAATTAATACTTTCAGAGAGAAGGTTGCTTGGCAACTAGGTGTTGCTTTTGGCATGATGAAAGAGGGTGATGCGAAACAGCTACGAAAATTGTTAAATAGTTCCATTGTTGAGGAGAAGAACCAGAGATGACCAATCAGATGTCTGGCTACGCCTACAGTAAACTTTCCAGGAAGCTAAAGGAGTGATCTGAAACTGGGACAATTTGAGAAGACACTTCATTGTTATGCCGAACGTACGAGACTCGGCTTGTGCACATAAGAGGTTATTGAGGATCACAGCTAGCAGGCACGCGCCAAATCCACGCTTCTGCCGTCACCACGGCCGCCTCCACAGTCGTCACGCTTGCCGCCCAGCAATCTGATCTCCTCTCGAGCGCCTTGTCATAAGTTCTGGTAGGATGTTTGCCATTCTTGCCACATGAAGGATACACACATTAAAGCAGTCCCGTCATAAGTTGTCTGCTAAGGATTCATTTGTTTCGCAGTAACAATAACAGAACCCGGAACACTAAAAGAATAGATATAATGAATTTTCTTGTTTTAATCATAGTGATGGAGAGATATTAAATAAAACTTTCTGAAATATTGAAATTGTTTGCTGGTTTGGGACTCGAGCCTGGTACGCGATGTAGATATGTGGATGAGGAACTGGAGATAGCAATGCTCTGAGGGCGGGTATTGATTCGTGCTTTGGTAGATCAGTCGGTAGAGCACCTGCCCGCGAAAAGCAGTCCGAAGTTCGAGTCCCTGTCTGACAGACAGTTTTAATCTACCACGAAGTTTCAAATCAGCACACACTCCGCTGTGGAGTGAGAATACATTTTGGATAGATATTAATTTCTTTGTAATTGTGTTTCATATGGGGAAACCGAAATAAAATGCGATGGTCAAAGAATAATGTTCTATACAAATAAAACTATTCTTGAACCTTTTGCCTCTAACTCCTCCATTATTAATTTGGAAATTACACAGTCAAGTGCTCTTATCATAATGTATTAACCATTAGTGATCTTGCATTACATTTATAACTGTGAAGCCTTAACCAAATCCTGTCAGTACAGATTTGATGCCAGATGTTAGCTGTCAATCATACAGTTTGGGAATTGAGGCAGAGCTCCAAGATCTTAACATAGTTAATTAATGTTGGTCTTATTTATTGTGAGTGAATTGCGTTTGAATACAGCAGCGCAAATTATTCTAATGTGCCCTACAGAACTTTGGCCCCGTGGGTCTTAGATCAATTACAATTTTTTTCGCAAATGTTATCATTGGACGCTAGTAGATCAGACAACACATAAGACAAACCAAGTGAATTAAGTTTTATTTCATTCTGCTAGAACATTGCAGAATATTTCCAATAATTGAGCCATGCTGAGGTAAGAAAAGTTATGGCTTTTACGAAGTCCTTCCGACTATTTTTGAGGGGAAAACAAATTAACGACGTCGTCGGCGCATCAAGAAGCATTTGGATCTACCATATGTTCAATTCAACGAGTACTCTGTAAGTCGGCACACGCTGTGTGACTGATGGTACATGGAACACTTCCTGTTCCATTTACCAGGTGGGAAGGTAAAATGTTGGTACCCAATACATTCAGAATCTATCGAACTTTGCGCTCTCAGTCATAACACGGGGAGTCTTACACAAAGCTTTACGTTTTTTTTCTAACTGTTGTTGCAAGTTGGGCTCTCGGAATTCCCAGAATAACTATTCCACAGAAACGCAATTTAAGCATTTCTATAAGCCTCTGACTAATCAAACCCATGAGGAAACGTACTGCTCTTATTTCAAATATCCGCATGTGATTCGTCAATTCAGCTTGGTAAGAACCAAGGCCGAGGAACAAAATTGAAGAGTTGATCAAATGATGCAGCTGTGAGCGTACTCTTTCGTTGGTAAATATTCCTTTCTTAAGATTCTTCGGACAAATTTGTCCCGTCCCTACCTCTCCCTTGTCCGTGACTACATTTGCGCAGTTACTTACCCCTTAATTCTCTGTGTCTTTAAAAAAAAAGGCCACCGCCGCCGATGTCACTAAAGGAGTAGCCCACCCGTTCTAATATATCTAATTTTTCTCTTAAAAATATCACCTTAAATTGTTCAGTAATAATTCATTGTGCAAAATATATCGCCTTTACAGAAATCTGCAGGTACCGGTACAACATATTTTATTCTTCGTCTACATAACTTTCATTCTTAAAATGACAAATTTCGGTTCCATGCGAACTGTCAGGTTTGTAATAAAAAGTCAAATAACTAATATATAATGCAAGATCAACAACATTGCTATTATACCTTATCTAAAATCAAATTATTCATGTGGTATCGGAAACGATCGCTTTAAAAATGAAAACAATCTATATGGATAATAAAATCTAGTGAACAACAAGTGATTGCGGAATTTCTCCGAAGAAAATTTTTTTAACTTCATACTTTAGTTAGTAGAGTGCTGGTGTTAAGTCCTCTGTGCCTCCATACAGGAACAACTTAGCATGAAGGAAGCAAATGTGCCGTAGTATGGGCTCGTAGCACATAACTACCTTACACTCTCACTAATGTCTCCTGTTTAATTTGTAGAAGGCCTCACAACGAATAGCCAATGCTGATGATTTAGCTAAATACAAGGAATACTGTAAAATATTAAAAAAAAGTAATTCAGACATCGAAACAAATGCACTACGAGAAGAAGATAGCAATGTCAGGGAACAAAATAAAAACAATATGGGATATAGTGAAGGAGCAGACTGGTAGAACCAGAAAGGAACAGGAGTAAATAGCATTAATGGTAGATGACACATTTGTAATCGATGGACATAGTGTGGCAAATCTATTTAACAAGTACTTTATATCCGTTACTGGTAGAATGGGATTGTCAGGATCAGTAAACAATGTCCTTGAATATCTGAAACTAACCTTTACAAATAGCTTCAGGTACATGAATATGTCACTCACTTCACCAAAAGAAATAACTTCCATAATAAAATCTTTAAAAACAAAGCATTCTAATGGTTATGATGAAATATCAACAAAGTTAAGTAAGGCATGTTCTTGTGAGTTTAGTACAATTCTAAGTTGCTTGTGTAACCAGTCAGTTATAAATGGGACATTTTCTGACTGGCTAAAATATGCAGATGTTAAGCCTCTATTCAAGAAAGGGGATAAGGAGATACGATCAAACTACAGACCAATTTCACTTTTGCCAGCATTCTCAAAAATTTTAGAAAAAGTAATGTACGGGCAGCTTCTCAACCATTTGACCGCATCTGATACCGAGAAGGCTATTTACACCTACAGTGAAAATGCACTTAATTCATTAAATAACAAATTACAAGCAGCAGGTATTTTCTGTGATTTGTCAAGGGCTTTTGATTGTGTGAACCACAACATCCTTTTAAATAAATTAGAATTCTATGGTGTCACGGGCAGTGCTGCAAAATGGTTCAAGTCATACCTCACTAACAGGAAACAAAGGGTGTCAGTGCAAGGGACTAGTGAATTAAGTCATCAGTCATCATCAGAATGGGAAGAAATTAAATGTGGTGTCCCACAAGGATCCATCTTAGGACCATTGCTTTTTCTTGTGTACATTAATGATCTCTCATCAGTTACACTGCCAGAAGCAGAGTTCGTTTTGTTTGCAGATGACAAAAGTATTGCAATAAATAGTATGTCGAGTGTAATTCTAGAAAGATCTGCTAATGATATTTTCATGGATATTAATAAATGGTTTAAAGCCAACTCACTGATATTAAACTTCGAAAAGACTCACTATATGCAACTCAGAACCTGTAAGAGGTTTCCACCCAGCATATGCATAAAGCATGAAGAAGAACAGGTAGAAGAGGTTGACAGTCTTAAATTCCTGGGATTACAACTTGATAATAAATTTAGTTGTGAGGAGCACACCTCAGAACTGCAGAAACGGCTTAACAAATCTGTATTTGCAATTCGAGTGTTGGCAGACATAGGCGACATAAAAATGAAAAAGCTCGCATACTCTGCCTACTTTCATTCCATAATATCATATGGTATAATATTCTTGGGTAAATCTTCAAGTCAAACAACAGTTTTCAGAGTCCAAGAGCGTGTAATACGTATTATTTGTGGAGTAAATTCCCGGACGTCCTGTAGAAACCTCTTCAAAGAACTGCGTATACTAACTACTGCCTCTCAGTATATTTACTCCTTAATGAAATTTCTCCTAAATAATATCTCTTTTTCCAACACAGCTGAGTTCATACATACGATACCAGGAACAAAAATGATCTGCACAAGGACTTAAAGGCAGTTACTTTAGTTCAAAAAGGGGTCCACTACTTATGGAACACTCATCTTTGATAATTTGGCAGCAAACATAAAAAAATTAGTTACAATTAAAGATCAGTTTAATAGGAGCCTGAAAGACTTACTAGTGGCCAACTCCTTCTACTCCATTGACGAATTTTTTAATAGTATATACTCATACTATTAGTATTGTTATATCGACTTTAAAAAAAATTGACATGCTCCGCATCCACGAGGATCTCCTCAGCACGGATCTATGGAACGAAAAACTAATCTAATATAATCTAATCTGATAAAGTCTACTATTTTTTCCCTTATTCTTGAAAGCAGTTTTATTCCAATGGTCAGAAAGAATAACAGATTGTGTCATTATTAATGACAAAGAGCGAACAAAATATTTATCCTAGGGGCCAGCTGTGTTTTGTAAAGGAGCATTCTTTCAAGTTTAGTAACTAATTAGAGACATGTTATATGTAGCTATACAAAATGATCTGTAATTCACATTACGGAGGATAACTGAATAATTTTGGATCTGGGTTTTTGCAGTCCTGTGCGACATGATACATGGAAGCAATCAGATTAGTGGTTCTCATCAGTTTGCAGACGTGTACGTCCTCGAGTTATTAATTAAAGATAAATTTTAATGGATGAATCTTATTGCTGTATTCCACAAGAATATTAATAAGCCCTCCCAAACAGTTTGAGGGGACTTGCACATATTCAAGAGATACGGAACTCGCAGCAGCAAGATGCTGTTTGCGTATGCAAAGGTGGCGGCCGCCGACGGCGCATTCTGCACACTTTAAATGCAGGAGCAGGACACGAATCGTATCGGTGGCCTGCCAGCCAGCCATGGCTGAGTTTTCGTGCATCTAGATACAACAAGTGAACACATCCAGTGCGCATAGTTTATTCCTTATTCTTCTGCATGCCTTTAAAGGGTCTCCAGATTATAGTCCTCTCAGTATGTTTATAATTTGTTGTCATAAAATTAGCGAAGTAAAATGGCTGTGTAATTATAACGTTTACAAAGTTCAGGAAGGAATGATACAAACATCTACGACACTTACGGGGATTAAATATTGATATTTTTCGTACAGGCCACATCAGAATTGGACCACGTCTATTTCAAATACCTTTGTGATAATTGTCAATCTTAGTGTACACTTACGGACACATGTTGCTCTACATTAAAAGCTGCACAGCGCAGCTGTTCATAAGTCAACTAAATGAGATGATATTTACACTTTCCATACTAATGGAACATAACCGTATTATCAGTAGATGAAGAATTAATTTGTCTGTGACTGCAAAAAATATTCTTCAATTTCTTTTCATTGTCATAATCGATTCCTGTGCTACCAGCCTCATCTTCAGGTACACCTGTTCACGTTAAAATTAAAAACAAATTACATCACTCCTGTGCATACAGAATACAACAGCATTACTCGTTAACTCTAGGTTACATACTCCTTGAACTCTTGCAGTGGCGAGAATAGTGTGTCCTCATGTTCAGGTCAAACCGTATACATTGTTAGAATCCCACACAGGCATAGGCAAAAACATTTTTGCAATGATACTGTCTAACCTACGCATGTTGAGTATTGCCTGATAATGCTGGAAATCATTTTACACCATGAATTAAGAAACATTTACAGTGAGAGGGTGTATGTCGGACTCAACTGTTGCAGCACATTTTTGATGCCAAAGACAGTCAAAAACTTATGATAAATCAGGTCGACTTTCTATTCTAAAAGATACCGAAACATAATAAGTTACTACTCTATGCTACAGGGACTAGATAATAATGGACTAAAATTATGTATGCTCATCTGTAAGGACACAATAGGTTGATTAATCGTTACTAAAATAGACAGAAAACGTCATGTTCAATGTACGATGTATTACCCTATTTTGACATGTGTTTAATCTAGTTTCTTACAGATAGTTCTGCACTTACGATGGAAAAACGCAGATCAGAAAGGAACTGTCGAGTAAACTGTTTAACTGCTATCACGCAGGTAATACAGATTACTCAAGGTTGAAAACAGTGAAGATGATTTTTGCAGTCAGTGGCAATTTTGTTCCTTGTCTAAACCAAATGATATATCGTCTGTTGCTCTCCACACATTTACAGCCAAGTGCAGCAGAAGTCATATATATGCAGGAGATCCTTTGAAGCTAGTACAAAGAAACGAATGCGATTCAGTGTATTCCATAAGGGGCGTTTAGTGTTCCTGTCTGGGTGAAAAAACCTCTCGAAAGGGATGATCTGTTTCTGAGGAAACATTTAAACGTCTCTGACCAGCTCATCACCCTGACAGTTGGTTTAGTAATTGTGATTAGCGCTGTAAGATGCCAGAATATTTTCCTTGGATATTAATCTATATCTTCGCGGCTGATCACTTTGGAATGGGCGTTTCAGCCCCAGATTATTATCTCCGCTGCAGGTGTATGAAAAATTATGCCCTCTTAACAAAATATTTTGGACTATAGTCTATACGTAATATTTTATATTATTTAGTTCGGAATACCCAGATAAAGAGAACGACACGGAATGATTTGTGGTGATGCCTCAAATATTAGTGTCGTTTAAATTTTTTTATGCTGTGGAAAATAAAAGGAATAAATTACTGTGTTTGACAATAACTAATACAGAGACTAGGACACACACAATGTTAATCGTTAAACACGATTAAAACGACGACTTGTTAAAGGGAGATACTACCAAGGGTGCACCAAATCGACGTCATACAGGATGGTAGCAATCACGAGAAGCAGGATTCATATCTACGTTCGGCCACCAATATTTAGATTTCCATGGTATCATTAAACCTCTCAGAATGCATGCCGAATGCCCACCTAAACAAGGTCTCGGCTGTTCCACTCTCTAGTGCTTGTGTTGTTCGCCTGATGATCTTGGCGGTGACTTCATAGATCCAAACTTTTGCTACTGTCTTAATAATATGTCATAAGTTGGACGTTAAGAGTGAGTTCCTTTCAGTAATCAGAAATTCGAAAGAGTCTACGGCTTCTGAGATCTCAGTGGTTATTCGACAGCAAGAGTTTTCGAAAGGATGTAGAGCCATGTGAAGTTCGGTTTGTCGACAGCGCACAGTGAAATCAAACGAAGGCAGAGAAAAATTAAAATGAGGTCATTAATAGTTCTTGTTCCTGTAGCGAATAGAAACTATTACATAACTGGCGCTGGACATTCGTGTCACCGACAGAGTTTCTTCTACTGAGGTTTCCACCACCCTCGGTCACAAAAACTGAAAGATACGTTTGTTACAGGGGTCATTACACTCATTCTGTCTTCCTCTCTCTCTCTAATATATAAATATATATATATTAATCTCCCGTCCACGGACAGACGTTGTTGTACGGTTAGCTGAATAGGTTGTTGCATCCTGTGCGGGGCAACCTCCTCATAGTCAGCGTCAAAAAGGTGCAGTCTCGTCTGGCAGCAGATTACTTTGGTTCGCTAGAAAGTTCCACGTAGGTGTATTCAAATATCCACTGCGTACAGAAACACACACACACACTCTCTCTCACACACACGTACGAATAATAACGTGCATGTAGGCGAAGAGAGAGAGAGAGAGGGAAAAGAAACAGAGAAGGAGAAAGAAAGAGAAAGGGAGAGATTGAGAGGGTGGGAGAGAAAGGGACAGAGACAGAGAGGGAAGTAGGTCGTGGTCTAATTTTATATCCAGTAGTACAAGAATATACGAGCTTGGAAGTTACAAAATCTTCCGACAGAGTATTAATTTTTGCGAAAAAAGCTGTCCGTATACCTCAATATACACTGAGAAAAAAATTAAAGCGGTATTTTTTAAAAAAACACCGGTATTTGACCCTCTGAGATGCGGTCTGAAACTTGTTTCACTGATGTCTACAACCTTAACCCTGCTGTTCTGTTCGGGTCTATATGACCCGAAACGAATATGAACGTTATTTTACATTATGTAAATACCAATATATATTTATGAAACTTTGTGACTTTGTCTGAAAATGGATGAGCAGCATGTGTTTTAAAAGGTTTTAAAAAAGTTTAAGAAGTTTGGGCTTCAACTGTAATAGTTGCATATGTAATGTTCGGGTCATAATGACCCGACACAAATATGTTTAGTGTAACTCGTATTTATTTCTAAAATCTGGAAATGGCGAAAATTATTTTTGTTGTGTTGTGTGGGAATAGTGACTGCATCATTCCAACTTACTCTCAACAATCACCTAAAGCTCCATGCGTTCACAACAATGGGCTTGTTTGTTGCTTTCCCCAGGAAATAATAATTGGCAGTTCTCAATAATTGGAATGCTTTGTTTCTGCCCAGTTTGACTTGTGACACCATGGCGATGAGACCATTGAATGATCGTGAGTTGGAAGAAATAGTAAATGCCTCACCAGATGAAGGATCACTTTCTGAGTTTGAAGATCACATCAGCAATGCATCTGAAAGCGAGTGTTCCGATGACAGTTACGACAGTCCACAGCCCATACAAAATAGTGTAGAGACTTTTCTTTCTAAAAATGGGAATATAGAATGGCAGTTGCATCCACCAGCACAACATGGTCGCCTACCAGCTTCGAACATCATCAAGAGTACCCCAGGAGTTACCAGGTATGCAGTCAGCAGAATATCTGATGTAAAATGTTCATTTGAAGCAGTATTTCACACAGCGCTTCAAAATGAAATAATAGAGATGACAAATATTGAAGGGCAGCGAGTTTATGGTGAACAGTGGACAGATATTGATGGTTCTGTTTTCCATGCATACTTAGGACTCTTACTCCTAGCGGGTGTATATCGATCTCATGGGGAGTCTACAAAAAGTTTGTGGGATAAAGATACTGGGCGAAACATATTTCGAGCAACCATGTCTCATGAAACATTCTGTAAGATATCACGTGTCCTGCGATTTGACAAGAAATCTACTAGAGAGGAAAGACGACGTACTGACAAACTTGCCGCAATTCGTAGTATTTGGGAGAAGTGGGTAGAGGTCCTTCCTAAACTGTATAATCCAGGAGAAAATGTTACTGTTGACGAGCAGTTAGTAGCATTTAGAGGTCGCTGTCCATTCAAGCAGTATATCCCAAGTAAACCGGCAAAATATGGGATCAAAATATGGACCATGTGTGACAGCAAAACTTCATACGTACTGAAAGCCCAAATTTATACAGGAAAGGTGAGTGGAGCGGCACCAGAAAGAAATCAGGGAATGAGGGTGGTATCTGATCTCACTTCTGAGTTACGTGGTCAGAATATCACGTGTGACAACTTTTTTACGTCGTACAATTTGGGGCAGCTGCTTCTGAAAAGGAAATTGACTATGTTGGGAACTATACGGAAAAATAAGCCGGAGCTTCCACACAAAATGACCAACAAGGAGGTACACAGCTCTTCATTTTACTTCACAAATGACACTACTGTGGTTAATTATATTCCTAAGAGACACAAGAATGTTGTACTTATGAGCACTCTCCACCATGATGCGGAAATCAGTGACAGGGCTGATAAGAAGCCAAAAATGATTTTGGACTATAATTCAACCAAAGGTGCTGTAGACACGCTTGATCAGTTATTAGGTACATATACATGCAAACGAAAAAGTAATAGGTGGCCAATGATAGTTTTCTACAATATTCTTGATGTTTCTGCTTATAATGCATACGTTTTGTGGATTTCGGTTGACCCTAATTGGAATGCAAGCAAATTGACTAGAAGGAGAATATTCTTGGAGGAACTTGGAAAGTCACTGATAAAAGAACATATTGCATCAAGAACGCATTTCCCAAGAACAGAAGATTCTTTGAGAATGGTCACAAGCATCCAAAACCCGAATGATGTGGGTGGTGTGTCAGAATCGGTAACAACAAGAAAATCTACAAAACGTGCACGCTGTAAGTTCTGTCCATCAAGTAATGACAATAAAACAAACATGGTGTGTGGAAAATGTAGTAAACATATTTGCAAGAAACATGTAACCTACTTGTGTCCACAGTGCAAGCAGTAAGAAAAGAACTGTAGTATTTTATAAGATGATTGTATTGAAAATTCTGTTGTTTCAAATTTATGTGAATACTTGTGCCTAAACTACAATCAGTAAGAAGAGAGGATTCTAAAGTTGTAGTGCTTTCTATGTTGGAATGTAATAAAAAAACTGTAGTGTGTTCTGTACTGTAGTGTGCTCTAAGATGAATATCTGTAATGACAACTGTCTGTTGTTAGAAAATGTCAATACTTACGTCTAAACTGTCAACAATAAGAATAGAAGTATGGAAAAACTGTAGTGCTTTCTAAGTTGAATGCCTGTAATGGAAACTGTCTGTTGTTTCAAATTTATGTGCATATTTAAATGAAAAATATCCCTCAATAAAGTTGTATGCATTGTTATTATTATTATTATTACCATTATTATTATTATTATTATTATTATTATTATTACTAACAAGGTACTGGAATAGAACAACAATGTCGATAGCTAAAACTGTACCAAAATTTATGTTTCTAAAGCATTTTGATATGTCGGGTCATATTGACCCGAACAGTATATATGTCAAGTAAAAGTGAACAGAACAGCAGGGTTAATCTATAAGGGTACAAAAGCGTCGTGTCCTGCGACGTCACCCTCCGTCTCTTCAAACAGCAAACGGTTGACACATGGGAAGAAAAGGACAGAACTCAGAAGTACATGTGAAGTGTAGGTATAAGGTCACATTGGCACCTAATTTCAATGAAATTCTGTCCAAGTACACCGTGGATACGTCACACGGCGGGAAGATTGTCAGCCCCCTCCCCCCCCCCCCCCCTTAACCACATCTCACCTCTTCCCATGACACCTCTGCAAAGATCAGGACCACGACGTTTATCGCTGAAATCACGTGGTTCTTTTGTGGGTAACGGAGAAAAACATTTCAGACGTAGTCTCTCTCAGAATCGACCCCAAAAGGCCTCAGGAGATTGCAGAGAACGTGTCTATGAAACAAACCCCTTTCTTTGGGGCAATAATTTACACACATTAATTGGTCGAAACGACAGTTTGCAGTGTGATGTGTAACGGAACGCCGTTATTGACAACCTTTGACACTGCTGACGCCATATGGACGATTTACCCCTTCTATAAGGACATAATAGGGCTTCAGCCCCACTGAACATGATCTGTCACATTTGGAGAATGGTGTGATCAGTTTTTTCTCTGGTGTGACGGGATGAATCAATAGAGATGAAAGCCATTTGACGAAATCTGAACGTGATCCGAAGCAGTAAAGGGTGTATACCCTTTCTCTGCCCTCCCGTTTCACCGCTTCATGCCTTCATGCCTTCCTGTGTCGTGCTCATGGGAGTGAGTGAGACTGACACACGCATGAATGCATTACTAAAATCGGAAAGGGTCTCTCTTCGTTCAGCAACGTCCTTGGTGCCACTTATACCACTTCCTTGAGAAAAGCAATGTATCTGTACACGGACAACACTCGACCAATTCCTAGGCGCCTGCACGCCGGCAACCCTGTCAACTTTCTGCAGCTATATGGGGCTACACTCCAGCACTGACAACTGTTGCAGACACGTGGAATCTGAGGGGTGTGGAAGGAGTTGCTTGCCCACAGGCGCCTTGGAATCGGTCAAGGGTTGTCTCTGTATATGTACATTTTCAAAGTGCTCAACCTCCATTCAACCCTCTACCGGGAATGGGTCGACAGTATGACCTCGGTGAAGTCGGGTTGGATGCATAACAGATTTGCTTCAAGACAAATGTCGAAGTTTATCTCTCTGTCAGAATATTCTTTCGACGTTTCGCACAATTGCGAGAGTTCCGCCTCAGAAGAATAATATTTCATCGAGGCAGCTCTAAGCAAGCTAAAAGAGGATTTGCACACTGTGGTCCTACCAGTAGATAAGGAAAAGCCACTGCACTGCTGCTAACTGAAATCTACAAACAGAAAATGTATAGTTCGCTGAGTGACCCAACGAACGGGAAGACCGATGAAGTTCCCACAGGGAGAGAAGAAGCGTTGTTGGATTCTCGATCTATTGACAAGAAGTTGCGAAAAGGTCAAGAGTCACAGCTCTTTTCCACCAAGGTTATACGGTCTTCCAAAAAGCAGTTTATCGTTGCATACAAGTGTGAGAAATACCGGCGCTCTGACGTATGATTTAGCTAGGGATCTTGCTCAGTTAGTGAGAGGCTTGTGGGAAAATACTCGCATCATGCTCACAAGTCCGTTGACTTTATTAACAGACTGTGTATGTGTCTGTAGTGAGAGATGTGTTATGAAACAACGTGTGTATAGTGTGTGTAGTGACTGACAGTGAGATATGAATGAACAGTGTGTCATTACATTATTTAATAAGTTATTTGTAAAAAAAGTATTGTGTACCAGGAGTATATCTAATGATTGTCTCCAACTATGAGCATATATATATATATATATATATATATATATATATATATATATATATATTTGAATTAGCTTATTTTAAACTGATCTAAATTTTTAAATTCTTCGACATATTCTATATTTTTGTAAAAAGAGATCTACGGATGAATAAAGCTACTACTACTACTAACACGATTCAATGAACCGGATTTATTAGTAAGCTTCGATACCGCCTCACTCTTCAATAGAGTCACTCTCATGGACTCATCGTCACTAATCAGCAGTAAGTTCAAACAGCGATATAACAACGCCATTTCACAATGAATATTTCTCAACCTAGCTTTTATTCAACAGTCTTTTATGAGAATACTGTGTTGGAATTCTTGATTCTCTAATCGGTTCATCTGACTGTGTTTCGATTTCTCTGCTTGTCACGGTGCTCATTATCCTTCGTTGGAAACTTAAACGTGCTTCGTGATATTCGTCCACGTCGTTTTTCCGTTGTTATTTTTGTTTTCGCCGCTTTGCTTCAGAACTGGCAAGATCTCCTCTTTTATGTTTGGGCATTACCTAAGATATGAATCACATCAACCTTTTATTAAAAATCACACTACGTACACTTTTTTCACAATTTATTTCCGATTTAAATTCAGTCACTGCATCACTTTGACTATTCACACTCCCCTGTTTGTTTTTATTCACTCACTGCAACACTTTTTCGGTATCTCCCTTCGTCACTGACAAGAAACTGAAGTTCGAACAAACGACAGGTCTTGCTTTACATACCCCTATCAATGGCTAGCTCCGCCAGTGGAAAATTCGAGAACAAACCAGAAAGGCTTCGAATAGTCTACAATGTTCCGGAACGTTCTGGAATGTTCTGGAATGCTCTGGAATGTTCTAGAAATGTCTAAAGGGTGAAACTTCCCAGCACTTATCTCTTCAAAAGCACACCATTCTGGTTAAAGCAGGAACCTTCTTCATGGAGGGGGGATAGGGGGCTACCACACCATAGAACATCCTTGATCGTACTGTGATACGGTGACTCTGTTCTGAGTATTGATTATTTATGATGTAAAATTGTTGCATTTCCGTATGTAGCATACGTACAAACGAAATTTTAAATTATTCTAGAAAAATCCACTGAAGATACCTTTAATGTGAAATCTGTGAAATAAATGAATAATACAAAACGCCAGCTTTGATTTAAATGTCTGAACACAATTTCCATTTCCCCTCAGTTTAATAGAGTTGAAGAAATGAAAATGTTTCGTTTCAAAGGTAAATTCATTTAAATTTTTTTTCCTCTTGGTAAATCTAACAATTTCCGCAGAATATAATAAAGATAATTTTTCACTTTTTGTTAACTGTAACGTCAAAAAGTGCTGCTTACCGCCGGTCGGGGTGGCCGAGCGGTTCTAGGCGCTACAGTCTGGAACCGCGCGACCGCTACGTTCGCAGGTTCGAATCCTGCCTCGGGCATGGATGTGTGTGATGTCCTTAGGTTTAAGTAGTTCTAAGTTCTAGGGGACTGATGACCTCAGAAGTTAAGTCCCATAGTGCTCAGAGCCATTTGCTGCTTACCTTTATGAGCACCCTGTCTCATCAGTTTACATATCTTTAGTATCTACTGTATATGAGTAATACCTTTAAGTCGTACTTGTTTTATCTGTGGTTGCAACATTCAGTTGTCAGCTGATAATGGCCTAATGATCTGAATGCCATTTCGTGATATATAAGTAGTGTTTTGCAGAGCATTAGGAAAGAGTTTTATTGTATGTTTTGCCAAGCACCGACGGAAAATTCGGTGAATGTGTTATTATAAAAGGTGCAACGCGTCAGGAAATGCTGTCAAGGTAATAATAACGATAATAATAACAATAAACCCCGTGGAGGCCCGGGAAAAGAATAGGCCTCCGGTATGTTCTGGCAGTCGTAAAAGGTGACGAAAATAACTAACCGCTACTAGGACTAACCCCCCCTTTTAGTGTGATTAGTTGGTTCAGGACAAAACTAATGAAGCCTCGGACTAGCGCTGTCATGGTAGTGGACGACGCTTGAACCCTATGCCCGTCCACAACGGTAACGACACTGCTAGCCACACGGAAAATGATTTAAATCCAAATAGAGGTGTTTTGCAGGATATTCTTCCTGCAACCACCCTAGAAGGAAAACAAAGAAGAAATCCAAATACAGTTGTTTCCTGAACCACTCTAGAAGGAAAACAAAGACGGAGGATGAGATGGTCAGATGAAGTTAACCGACACCTCATGTTCTGTTATTACGAAGCAACAAACTTAGGAACTGACACAGCTGGATACAGAACACAAGTATAAACAACATTTATTACCAGATACCCAGAATTAAAATTTTTAACAGAACAATGACTATCTGTTCAGATACGTGTAATAATACAACTATGGAAGAGTTACAACTACTGGTTTATATAGGAGCACTCACTACACTAAATATACACACTAGGCAGAGGTCAGAACCAACCAACACACAGAAGAAACCCACAAAACCAGCATGGCAACACAGGTTATAGATCACAATAGAAAAACTGAGAAAAGACATCGGACAGCTAACACAATTTATACGAAATTAAAAATCAGACAAAAAACAAAAAGGTTAGGTAAAATCTCACAACAAGAAGCGATAGAGCAATTAGATGAAAAGAAGCAGAAATTACAAGTATTGGCGAAACGACTTTAAATATACAGAAAAAGTGAAAGTAGAAGGAAACAAAACCAAACATTCTACACAAACCAAAAGAAATTTTATCAGACAATGGATAACTCACAAATTAAAATAGACAACCCACCAAACATAAGACATAGGACACTCCTGGAGCAACATATGGTCAAACCTAGTACAACATAAGACATGCACGGTGGATACAAGCAGAAATAGACACATACAAGATGATACCACAAACGCCTGAAGTGATAATTTTGCAACATGAAGTCACCTGAACATTCAATTCTACGTACAATTGGAAAGCCCCTGGAGAAGATAAAATAGCATATTTCTGGCTAAAGAAGTTCACCTCAACACATTCACATCTAACTAAATTATTTAACAGTTACATTGCAGACCCATACACAGTCCCTGATACACAAGGAATAACTTATCTGAAACCCAGCAACATATCTCCCCATAACATGCCTAACAACAATATACAAAATATTAACTTCAGTCACTACGCAGAAATTAATGACAAATACAAGACAGAACAAAATTATAAATGAAGAACAAAAACGCTGCTGCAAAGGAGCACGAGGATGTAAAGAGCAACTGATAATAGATGCAGAGGTGACATATCAAGCTAAAACTAAACAAAGGTCGCTACACTACGCATACATTGATTACCAAAAAACTTTTGATAGTGTACCCGACTCATGGTTACTACAGATATTGGAAATATGCAAAGTAGAACCTAAATTGATACAATTTCTAAACATAGTAATGAAAAATTGGAAAACCACTTAATATCCAAACAAATTCAAATAATATCACATCACAGCCAATACAGATTACGTGTGAATATACCAAGGAGACTCATTAAGTCCTTTCTGGTTCTGCCTTGCTCTGGACCCACTATCCAACATGCTAAATAATACAAATTTTGGATATAATATTACTGGAACATACCAACACAAAATCACACATTTGCTATACATGGATGACCTAAAACTACTGGCAGCAACAAATGAACAACTCAACCAATTACTAAAGATAACAGAAGTATTCAGCAATGATATAAATATGGTTTTCGGAACAGATAAATGTAAGAAAAATAGCATAGTCAAGGGAAAACACACTAAACAAGATTACTTATTGGATAACCACAGCGACTGCATAGAAGCGATGGAAAAAACAGATTCCTATAAATATCTAGGATACAGGCAAAAAATAGGAATAGATAATACAAATATTAAAGAACTAAAAGAAAAATATGGACAAAGACTAACAAAAATACCGAAAACAGAATTGCCAGCAAGAAACAAGACAAAAGCTATAAATACTTATGCTATACCAATATTGACCTGTTCATTTGGAGTAGTGAAATGGAGTAACACAGAACTAGAAGCACTCAATACACTTACACGATCACAATGTCACAAATATAGAATACATCACATACATTCAGCAACAGAAAGATTCACATTAAGCAGAAAGAAAGGAGGAAGGGGATTTATCGACATAAAAACCTACGTTATGGGCAGGTAGACAGTTTAAGAAAATTCTTTATAGAAACTAGCAAAATACACAAAACAATCACTCATATAAATACATCGGCTACATCATTGCAATTTCATAACCACTTCTAAAACCCTTTAGATCACATAACATCAACAGATACAAAGAAAGTAAATTGGAAAAAGAAAACACTACATGGCAAGCACCCATATCATCTAACACAGCTACACATCGATCAAGACGCATCCAACACATGGCTAAGAAAAGAGAATATATACAATGAGACGGAAGGATTCATGATTGCAATACAGGGTCAAACAATAAACACCAGATATTACAGCAAGCATATTATTAAAGATCCCAATACCACAACAGATAAATGCAGACTTTGCAAACAACAAATAGGAACAGTAGATCACATCACAAGCGGATGTACAATACTAGCAAATACAGAATACACCAGAAGACATGACAATGTAGCAAAAATAATACATCAACAACTTGCCATACAACATAAACTAATAAATCAACACGTTCCCACATACAAGTATGCACCACAAAATGTACTGGAGAACGATGAATACAAATTATACTGGAACAGAACCATTATAACAGATAAAACACCACCACATAACATACCTGACATCATACTCACCAATAAAAAGAAGAAATTAACACAACTAATCGAAATATACATACCCAATACAACAAATATACAGAAGAAAACAGGAGAAAAAATTGAAAAATACATTCAACTGGCTGAGGAAGTCAAGGACATGTGGCATCAGGATAAAGTTGACACTATACCGATTATACTATCAACTACAGGAGTCATACCACACAATATCCACCGGTACATCAACGCAATACAGCTACATCCAAACGTATATATACAACTACAGAAATCTGTAATTATTGATACATGTTCAATTACCCGAAAGTTCCTAAATGCAATGTAACATATACTGTACAGTTAAAAGGAAGCCACGCTTGATCAAAGTCCGCATCACTTTCCATTTTTAACCAGTTATAACGCCTGAGAAAGGAAAGAAATAATAATAACAATAACAATAATAATAATAATAATATCAAAATAAAACATAGGACGTGACTCAAAAGGTGTCTTTTATTAATAGTAGATACACTAGTCCCCAGTTACAATATTCACTGTCATTTCAGTCACGTGTCTGCACTGCAAATGGATCAAACTGTCATGTATGTATAGTTCTAAAACCGAAATTATAACATTGTGCCTTGAATATTATACAGCATTGTAAAAATAACCTAAAAGAACGGTCTTATGCCATGCCAGGTTCCCAGATAAGGGTGAGGTGAACTAACAATTAAGGAAATAAACATTATATTGTGGTCATCTCACTCTCTCACACAGTATCCATAAAGATGCAGTGGACGTAATAAATGTAAATGAATATACATAGTTGAGGACCCACTCTAAGCTGCCTTAAAAATCCGATTACGAGTTAATGAGTCGGACAGACTCAGCTGGGATGGCCACAGACGAGAACTCCAGAGGAAGTGCGCCGTCCGTGTAGGCAACCCGGCCGGCAGAGTCGTCAGGAATTATTAACGGGACGGAGACGGCGGAGCAAGCGGAACACAGCACCGATAGCCTCGCGCCACTGGCCCCTGACACGAGAACTCGAACCGCTAGCGGCCGCCTTGTTCCGTATCTGCGCCAGCCTTCTCCTGCCTCAGCTCGTAACGCACACATTCTCTAGATTCATTTAAATTAAGCGTGCTACTAGTAGAAGTGAATAAGTAACAAAAATTCAAAACAGAATCAATAATGATTTCAAAGGTGATGCTACAGAAGAAGAGACTCAAACAAAGAATAAACGACGGTACAAAAGCGAGAATAGAAGCCTGTAGGCAAGAGATAAACGATGTGAACGCAGCTGAACGACACACAGTATCTATAAAGATGAAGTGGAAGTAATAAAGATGATAAATTAAATTAATAATAGTTGAACCAAAATCTAAGCGAAGAGTGTAGTTTGTGGTGACCTCTGTGCTACTGAAAAAGTCAATCAAGTAAAAATAATTTAAGAAGAGAAACTGAAACGCAGTGGGAAGTTTTATCAACATTGTGGTTGAAATTAACCTTGAACCTAACGAGTGCATTTCTTTGGGTAAACGAGAATTTAAACGAAGATGAAAATCTTTCCCATATTTTCTTGGAATGCACAATGGCCGCAGTTAAAGTTAAACACGAATGGTAGCTGCGTTGTTAAAACTGTGTTCCATTATATATTAAAAATTAAAAAGAATGGCAGAGAGGCCGACAACAAACTGCTAAATACCAAACGGTATAGCCAGGGAACCGCGTGGTCAACTAATGTATAAGGCGAGGACGTACTAGAAGGATTATACAGGGTGTTTCACAACACATCTTACGGATTTCTAGGTGATGTAGAGCGGCCTTATTAGACCAAGTTTTACATAGGAGCCCATGTCCGGAAACGTCACCCAACGAAGCTAGAGAGCCTCAAAATTATAGGCTTCGGCGCCTGTAAGTGTATGTATCTACAGTGTTATTCGTGATGTTACAAACGTTCAAGGATGATGGAGACAGATAAATGTACCACTTTTAGGTATGTTTCCGTGGTTCGGAAACGAACGTCGAAATTTACAAGCGAAAATCATTCTGATATCTCTGACAGTGAAATATACGTATCAGTACTATTGTTGCTAAGAATGTAGGGTATGAAACTTTCAGAGGTGGTTGTATGAGCCAAGACAAGAAACAATGTCTAGCGGACATGGGCTTTAAAATGCATACCTGAGGAGCTATGACCACTTGCTCACCTTCGCTAGTGTGAAACACGTCTCCGCTATTGAACAAGTGCTCACAGCTCGTAGTTACCAACCTTGTAAGTTGCCTACCCTACAATCTTAGCAACAACACGACCGGTGCATGTATTCTACTGTCAGAGGTATCAGGACGATTTTCGCTTGTAGCTTTAGACTCCTCCGTTTGCGAACCACGGACCCTAACCTTAAACTGATACATTTATAGCTCCATCATCCTTGAATGTATGTAGCATCATCATAGAATCACCCTGTAGACATACTCATATACAGGCGCCGGTACGTACACTCATGCTCACAAATTAAGGATAACGCTGATACATGGTAAAATGTCTCCAGGAAAATATAGTTCCATCAGATCAATAGATTACCTATGGTTAAGTTACAAGCAGGATTTCGCTTTACGTACAAAGCTGGGGTGCTGTTCCGTTGTCGGAGTGCCTCGGAAGTATTGACCATTTAAGAAGGGGAAAATGGGCTGAAGTTTACTTTACGGAGGGCTCTGGACTAAGGTAGGGTAGGTGCTAGAGTGATAGCCACAGCTCCACCGTAGTGTTGTGCGTATCACATCTGCTTAGTAAGCAGGAGACCATGGTTGAAGTCCCAGCCCTGACACAAGTTTTCATACTTTACTTCTTATCGGTAGCCTTTATTGTGCTGCTCCTGTCCGTGTGCTCGCAACGTGTTTCTATTCATGCCTCTTAACGATAACTTGTGATTCAATTCCTGGAGTTCATCTTTCTAAAGCTGCATCTAAACTCTCCCTGCGGGTGGAATAGTTATCGTTATCTTTGTTCGTATTTTAAGCCTATCCCTGTACTTTTGGCTTGGCCCACAGCAAGCCTGCGGATCGTCTGTATAGTCTGAAATCGTGGACTCGCTAGTTACCAGTTGTTTTTATCGAGAGTGCCTCTCCTTACATCCACTTCTCCTTTAGCTGTCTGTTGCTGATCTGTAGTCTCACCCTATTCTCTTCACTAACCAACTAATTTCAATCAGCGGTCAAACTCTCCGCAGTAGGTGCAGAAGAATCAGACACCACCACGGTCCGGAGAGCAGCATATCGGTAGATGAGGTGCTTTTAATCTGATGGTAGCGAAGACGGTGACGGGTAGAACACATTTCTTTCTTTCATTCGATTCCTACGAAGTTAAAAGGAACGAGCAACTACAACTAGTTCTGTCTGCCCGGCATACAGCTGACGGCTATTATGTTTAAAATGACTGTTCGAATGGAGCTGATTATTCTAAAACAAGGCTTTTACTCTGTTCGCCATTAGCGAAACACCACCACGAAGGCAGAGTGCAACAACGTGAAACTAACGCGTCGTTTATTACGTGACTGGAGGTGCAAGTGGTAAACATTTCTGTGCAACCGCACGAAGTAGACTCGAGTAATACCATCAACAAGGCGTTATATTATGTTGCGTTTTTCTCATTTATAAATAACATTTAGATATTGTTAGTTTCTGAGCAGCATGTGTTACGCCACTTTTAAGAAGGAAAAACGTTTATCACTAAATGTCACTGTTCGATAGCGGCAGCATCGTGACCTATTTGAGGCTGTGGTGTACCTTCTGTGATTTTGCTCATTTGATTAATATCCCACGACTGTAATACGAATATGCAAACTACATATACATCAGTACTTCGCAAACCAGCTGACAATGTGTGGCGGAGGCTACTTCTGGAACCAGTAGCTGATCCTCCCCTCACCGCTCCATCCACGAATGAAGCATGGGAAGAATGGTTGTCCCGAAGCCTCAGTATTAACTCTAATTTCTCGAATTCGCGAGCCGTATGTGGGAGGACGTATGTTGTCCGGCTTCCCTCGGAAACTTCTCTCTGGAAATTTCGGTAGTCAATGCCTTCTGTGATGCACAACGCCTCTCTGCCACTGGAGTTTGTCGAGCATCTGCGAGTAGGTAACGCTCTCGCGTCGAGCACATGATTCCCTGACGAAACGTGGTGCTCTTCGTTCTATCGTCTCTATCCTTCTATCAGTCTTTAAAGGCACATTTTCTGGATGGGCGTGGATATATAGCAAAGACGTAGATATAAGTTCAGATAAGTTCAGAATATAAATAAAGAATTACATAAGATATTAATTAATATACGCGGTTGTACCGATTGTGGCGTGCATCCGCTGAAACATTGGAATAATTAAGCAGTTCAGTTGTCTTGCCGAGAAGAAGGCACCTTTCTTGTTCTGGAAGCCATCCTGACCAGACGCATATCTGCCATCGCTCCAGATAATCATTTGGAACACCGCCATTAAGACGCAATCTCACTAAGCGTACTCACAGTTGCACATAGCAACAGAATTTATGTAAGTGTCTGTGTGGTTAATTTAGTATAATAGTTTGTGAATACAGGGCTGTCACTTAATTTTGTGTTTCATTTATGTTACAAGCTATTGTTCCAACTAAACGGCGTCTTGGCAAGGCTAAAGGTGCCATGTTACAAATTATATCAGAGGTCCAGTACGAAGAAAAACTTTGGAATTATTCAAACTACGAAGTCCGATATTTTCAGTAAAATCACCGTCAATTTATAATGAACGGACCTTACTCAAAAAGCCATTGTCAAGTGCGCGAAGTTTCTATAAACTGATCACATACTATTATCTTCTTTCGCTTACGCCTAGGTCCAGCTGAGATGGCAGGGTCGACGTGGTTACAACGGATTTGGCAATGTTAGTTTTAGGGGTGGCCGGATGCTCTTCCTGCCGTACCTCACAGGACGGAATCAGTGTATCCCAACTGTCGGCGTCTAGTGTAAATAGTGAAATAGTGCGAACGTGTTTCAAATGTCTGCGACTCGCGTAACTGAGGCGGAACGTAGGAACCAGCCCGGTATTCACCTAGGGGGATGTGGAAAACCGCCTAAAAACCACATCTAGGCTGGCCGGCACTCCGGCCCTCGTCGTGAATCCGACGGGCGGATTCAATCCGGGGCCGGCGCGCCTACCGGAGTCCAGGTAGCAGCGCGTTACCGTTCTCGGCTACCCTGGCGGGTGATCACATACTATTATCATTAATTGTTATTATTTCCTTGTTCTTCTATATACTCAAACCAGACAGGAAAAGCCACGGCGGGAAAAATTAAAAATCCTACCTGGTAGGGATCCCAGATTGATGAAAAATACTCAAGAATCGGTCGAACAAGTGCACTGTAAGCCACTTCCTTCGTTATGTCTTACATTTCCTTAAGATTCTTCCTATGAATCTGTCTGACATCTGCTTTCCCTGCTATTTGTCTTAGGTGGTCATTCCAATTAAGGTCTCTCTGGATAATAACTCCTACAAATTTTATGGTACGTACTGATTCCAGGGATTTGTTATCAAATGGTTCCAATGGCTCTGGGCACTATGCGACTTAACTTCTGAGGTCATCAGTCGCCTAGAACTTAGAACTAATTAAACCTAACTAACCTAAGGACATCACACACATCCATGCCCGAGGCAGGATTCGAACCTCCGACCGTAGCGGTCGCTCGGCTCCAGACTGTAGCGCCCAGAACAGCACGGCCACTCCGGCCGGCTATTTATCACTAATGCAGTTACACAGTAGTGGATTTCTTTCCTATGTACGCGCAACATGTTAGATTTATTTACATTCAGGTTCAACTGCCAGAGTATACATCATTCACCAGTCCTCTTCTGACCCTTTTGCATATGGTTACTGCCTTCTGGCACTGCTGCTTTCTGACAGACAACCCCACCATATGTCAGCAGCGTTAAAGAAATCCCGACGCATTCTACTACTCATTTACATATACTGTAAGCAGTAACGGTCATGTCTCACCTTCGTGCAGCTCCTCCCCCCGCCCCATCGAAATTTTCTTTACATCTGTCGATTATGTTTCATTAGGGGCGGGCCGTGTTGACTTCTATCTGCAAAGAAGTCTTGAATTGAGTCGCAAATCTGGTCCGATACTCGGTAAACTCTTTCTTCTTTATTTTTTTCACCAAACGACAGTATCGGACAGCGTCAAATGCCTTCCTGAAGTCGATAAACACGCCACCAACCCGTCCGCAGATGTCTACAATGCTTGGATCTCATGGAGGAAAAGAGCGAGCCGAGTTTCGCAAGATCTCTGAGGAATCAACGTCGATTTTTGTTTTTGTATCCCGCCTGGAAGGCGGCGCATGGGTCTGCTCCTGTAAACTGAAGGATAGGCCGAATGTAGGAAGTGAGTAGGAGCAGGAAAAGGTGAAATGCTTCGGTACTGCAATTAAAAGTGGTTTTACTATATCACAACACGATACTTGTGTACATCTATGGTGACTTTGGCTGAGATGAGCACGTAGGTGCGAAGCTGTACATCAATCAAACATCGGCTGGAAGGTAAAAAAAAGAAGTACTCCGTCTTCAGGCCACGAGTGGCCTACGGGGACCATCCGACCTCCGCGTCATCCTCAGAGGAGGATGTGGATAGGAGGGGCGTGGGGTCAGCACACCGCTCTCATGGTCGTTATGATGGTATTCTTGACCAAAGTCGCTACTATTAGGTCGAGCAGCCCCTCAATTGGGATCACGAGACTTAGTGCACCCCGAAAAATGTCAACAGCTCATGGCGGCTTGATGGTCATCCATCCAAGTGCCGGCCACGCCCAACAGCGCTTAAAATCGGTGATATCACGGGCACCGGTGTATCCACTGCAGCAAGGGCGTTGCCTTTGGCTAGAAGGTACAAAGGCAAAATCTGTAGTGGCTCGCCCACCGTGAAATTAGAAACAACGTTGCTTGATCATCAACTCGGAATCAAATGGGCAGAACCTGGAGCGGTGCTCGCAGAGCTGCACAGCGCCGGCTAGAGGGCGCTGTCGTCGATGTCAGTGTCGTAGTGCCAACCTAGCAGAGCGCACCTACGTTGTGGCATCGTAGTTATCGATACCACATTTGTAGAGAAAACTTTCGTTCTGCATAAATGTGATAGTGCATATCCCATAATACTACAACACATTGACGACATCGATACAGACTTATAATTGTGTGCGGCTGTACTACGACGCTTCTTGGAAACGGCAGTGATCTGCCTTTTCCCAGCCCCTGGGTACTCTTTGCTGCTATAACGACCTAGGATAAAGCCGGCCGCGGTGGCCGTGCGGTTCTAGGCGCTGCAGTTCGGAACCGCGGGACTGCTACGGATGTTAAGTCCCATAGTGCTCAGAGCCATTTGTACCATTTGAACCTAGGATAAACTGCTGCTAGAACAGAAGCAAGTCCTTTCACATAATCTCTGTAGTGTTTTACATGTATCAGTTCTCGTGCTGATGCCTTTGGACTACTAAGCGATCGTAGGTTTATTTTCTATTTGCCATCGATGGATTCAGGAGCGCTGTACTCAACACCATGCAGAATCGCAACGGTCCCCTGCGACTAGCGCCCGAAATGGCTGATATGACGTATGCTTTGCCGTTCTCATTCTTAGAGGCCCCTCGTACACCTCTGCTGAGGAAATGAGTTTGTTTGCACCACGGCAGCGATCCACGTACAGTGTGGCGATGTCTGGATCGTCACAGATGATCAGAAAGATGACCATTTTTGTGACCTCTTTTTGCGCAGCAGGAGAAAGAGGCACGCCGATACTGGTGCATCCAACAACACTGTTCACATAGTTTTTTCCAAGTACACCATTACGATGAACGTATCCATACGCAAAGGTTCTTGGTGGGAGGGGGGGAGTATGGAGTATGTCACCAAACTGTTTTTCCCATCGTCGAAACGACCCAACACCTGACGTGAAGGTGTTGATGTATCATCGTATACCCAACACGAGCATCTATGGCTGACATAACACACAATTTGGACACCAGTCGGTACATTTCTGACATATTACGGACGGTGATTGTGTCCTGTCTTTGAGGTCTCCGTGACGTTAAAAGCCGCTCACTGTCTATTACCATCCAAATATTTCGCAGTTAATTCTTTCGTGGATCGAACTTTTACCCCGTAACAGGGACATTTCGTAGCCGAGAGCTTCTCAGTAAGTAAGTGTGTGCTTAAAACAGCTCATCTGCCCTGAATGCCAAATCCTGTGAAGCTCCATAAATATTAATTGAGTTTTAGCCCTCGTTTCCGTCCCAAGGAGAAACGGACAACGGAAATCTGACTACTGAACTTCAGATCCACCAGTCAGGTTTTACACATTACTATAAATTACATAGTAGCCCTACCTCTGTCTTACAAGATACGTGAGGAAGAGGGAAGGCGTGGTGGTATGCACAAATATGGAGCGTACTCCTGAATTTCATTTTATATGTAACACATATACGAGGTGTGCTCAATAAGTAATGCATTATAATTTTTTTCTCAAAGCAGGTTGGTTTTATTCAGGGTTGCAGTACACCATATTATGCCCCTCTCTTTTGACTACATAACCCAGTTTCTAAACATAATCTCCGTTCAATATGACTGCCTTACTGGGAGGGCCTTTATGCCTGCATGGTACTACTTTAATGTCCGCCCCGATAGCTGAGTGGTGCCGGCACGGTAACTCAGCGTGTTCGGTCAGAGGGTTAGCTGCCCTCTGAGATAAAAAACTGAGTTAATGGACCAACGACGAACTGAAATGGGTGTCTTGCGACGTCCGCCCCGAGCAGATGCAACGAACGAAAACGAACAAAACGAGATTTAAAGAAAAAGTGGTCAGCGTGACGGATTGTCGTCTTACGGGCCCGGGTTCGATTCCCGGCTGGGTTGGAGATTTTCTCCGCTCAGGGACTGGGTGTTGTGTTGTCTTCATCATCATTTCATCCCCATCCGGCGCGCAGGTCACCCAATGTGGCATCGAATGTAGTAAGACCTGCACCTAGGCGGCCGGACCTGCCCCGCAAGGGGCATCCCGGCCAATGACGCCAAACGCTCATTTCCACTACTTTAATGGTCGACGTAGGAGCCAACGTCACGCAACATCAATAACGTCCACTTCATAAACGTACTGCCTCCCGTGTGATGCATCCTGCGTTGGGCTAAACAGAAGGAAATAGGAAGATGCGATATCCGGGCTGTAGAGTGGATGAGGAAGGACAGTCCAATGGTTTTGTGAACTCTTCTCGGGTGTGCAGATTTGTGTGAGGCTTTGTCATGGAGAAGGAGAAGTTCGTTAGCATTTCGATGGCTACGAACACGCTGAAGTCGTTTCTCTGATTTCCTGGTTGTCGCACCATGATGGAGGACATCTAACAGAATAAACCCTACAGAGTCCCAGACGACCGTCGCCTTCTTTGTAGGAGTGGTGGTGTGGCGCCAGTCTATAGACTGCCGTTTTGTTTCCGGTTCGAAGTGATGAACGTTTATGACGATGTCCGATAAAAATTTGTTCCAATCAACCTTGTAACGCACAAGCAATTCCACATCTACATCTATACTCCGCAAGCCACCTGACGGTGTGTGGCGGAGGGTACCTTGAGTACCTCTATCGGTTCTCCCTTCTGTTCCAGTCTCGTTCGTGTAAAGAAAGATTGTTGGTATGCCTCTGTGTGTACTCTAATCTCTCTGATTTTATTCTCATGGTCTCTTCGCGAGATATACGTAGGAGGGAGTAATATACTGTTTGACTCCTCGGTGAAGATATGTTCTCGAAACTTCAACAAAAGCCCATACCGAGCTACTGAGCGTCTCTCATGCAGAGTCTTCCACTGGAGTTTATTTATAATCTCCGTAACTCTTTCGCGATTACTAAATGATCCTGTAACAAAGCGCGCTGCTCTCCGTTGGATCTTCTCTACCTCTTCTATCAACCCTGTCTGGTACGGATCCCACACCGGTGAGCAGTATTCAAGCAGTGGGCGAACAAATGTACTGTAACCTACTCCCCTTGTTTTCAGACTGCATTTCCTTAGGATACTTCCAACGAATCTCATTCTGGGACCTGCTTTAGTGACGATTAATTTTATATGGTCATTCCATTTTAAATCACTCCCAATACCTACTCTCATTCTATTGATTAACAGATGTTGCTGACCCAGGTTACTTCAGGATACTGGAAGTTCGTAGGAGAGACAATGCCTGGTTCCTTCACCTCAGAGTTCTCCACTCGATTCAACGTCCAAAATTCGAACACGGCGACCCTAGACCATGAGTCCAGAAGAACTAAAAACGTCGCCACACGTTTACAATGAGGTGACAAAAGTCATGGAATAGCGATATGCACGTTTACAAATGGCGGTAGCATCGCGTACAGAAGGTATAAAAGGGCAGTGCATTGGTGGAGCTGTCGTCTGTACTCAGACAAGTCACGTGAAAGGATTTCCAACGTGGTTATGGACGCACGACGGGAATTAAGACTTTGAAAGCGATATTGTAGTTGAAGCGAGACGCAAGGGATATTCCATTTTGGAAATCGTTAGAAAATTCAATATTCTGAGACGTACAGTGTTCAGAGTGAACCGAGAATACTAATTTCAGGCATTATCTTGCACCACGAATAACGCAGTCACCTTCGGTGACGGTGGCCGAGAGAAATGTCATTTGCGTAGAGTAGACAGTGCTAATAGACAAGCAACACGGCGGAAATAACCGCAGAAGTGTGTGACGTACGATGATCGTATCTGTTCTGACATTTCGGCGAAATCGGGCGTTAATGGGATGTGGCAGAGATGACCGACGAGAGTACCTTTGCTAACAGCACGACCTTGCCTGTAGCGATGTTATGTTAAGATGGAATAGCCTGGGTCCTCTGAACCAAATGAACCGATCATTGGTTGGAAATGGCTATGTTCGGCTACTTGGAGACCATTTTCATCCAGTTATGGACTTCATACTCCCAAAAAATGGTGGAATTGTTAGGATGACATAAAGCATTTCACTGGACCACGGTTTTCCGCGATTGGTTTGGTTCGAAAATATAGTTCAAATGGCTCTGAGCACTATGGGACTCAACATCTGAGGTCATCAGTCCTCTAGAACTTAGAACTACTTAAACCTAACTAACCTAAGGACATCACATACATCCATGCCCGAGGCACGATTCGAACCTGCGACCGCAGCAGCAGCGCGGATCCGGACTGGAGCACCTAGAACCGCTCGGCCACCGCAGCCGGCCGCGTTTGGTTTGAAGAACATTCTGGATAATTCGAGCGAATGGTCTGGCCGCCCGCCACGAATCCCATCGAACATTTATGAGACATAATCGAGAGTTCAGTGCATGCACAGAATCCTGCACCGGCAATATTTCCGCAATTATAGATAGCTGTAGAGGCAACGTGGCTCAATATTTTTACAGGGGACTCCCAACGACTTGTCGATTCCGTGCCACGTCAAATTGGTGCACTACTCGGGCAAATGGATTTCTGGCACGACTTTAGGAGGCATCTCACAACTTTTGTCGCCTCAGCGTCAATTGACGCTGCCACTCTCTTGACCCATAGAGCGGCTTCAGAGATTATATTTAACCGTCTTTCTCCGGTTGCTACTGCAACCAATACCTCCACCTGAATTCGGCTAGTTGCATGCTTTGCAATTACATCCACATTCATTAAATCCAGCGATCACCCATGTTTAGGACAGGTGGTTACAGCTACAGACTGTGTTGTATATACAGGGTGTCCCAGCTATCTTGACCACCCAAAATATCTCTGGAACAATAACAGCTATTGGAAAACGACTTTCACCGGTATCAATGTAGGGCTGGGGCTCATGAATGTACATATTTGGAAACATTCTAAAACGAAAGCATATGTGTTTTTTAACACAAACTTATGTTTTTTTTAATAGACCTCCTATATTTTTTCTTCAGCAATCCATAGCATGACAAAGCACATACACAATGGCGTTGATTGCATCGCAATATTCCCATTACATCCCGAGATATTGAGACAGGAAGTTGACGCTTGAAACACCTGACATGCGCTGCTAGCGCACGTCCTGAGGCTCAGGCGTGAACCCCATGCTGCCCGTAATCGCGATGTGATTGACAAGTAAGTGTCCCTCTTAATAAGTATGGAGATGTGATTACACATGTCAATCACATCGCGATTACGGGCAGCATGGGGTTCACGCCTGAGCCTCAGGACGTGCGCTAGCAGCGCATGTCGGGTGTTTCAAGTGTCAACTTCGCGTCTCAATATCTCGGGATGTAATGGGAATATTGCGATGCAATCAACGCCATTGTGTATGTACTTTGTCATGCTATGGATTGCTGAAAAAAAAATATAGGAGGTCCATTTAAAAAAACATAAGCTTGTGTTAAAAAAGACATATGCTTTCGTTTTAGAATGTTTCCAAATATGTACATTCATGGGCCCCAGCCCTACATTGATACCGGTGAAAGTCGTTTTGCAATAGCTGTTATTGTTCCAGAGATATTTTGGGTGGACAAGATAGCTGGGACACCCTGTATAATATCGCAAAATGAGAATAGAACTCCCTCAGTTTCGGCTCCCAACTCGATCTTCCTACCTGGCACGTAAAACACGAGAACAGACACTCTGCCTGCTTGATCAAACCAAGAAATTATGGAACAACAACATTGCGTCATGGGTGGACTGATTTCTGCCTTGCAACGTAATCTGTCTTCAATATAACGCTGTGCCCTCTTGAGCTGCCACGATACACAAAGTTTTCGATTGTTGTCCTGGATAGCACTTTCTGCGTATCTGTCATTCACGTCGTCCGCCCCGATAGCTGAATGGTGAGCGTGACGGACTGCCGTCCTAAGGGGCCGGGGCTCGATTCCCGGCTGGGTGGAGGATTTTCTCCACTCAGGGACTGGGTGTTGTGTTGTCTTCATCATCATTTCATCCTCATCCGGCCCGCAGGTCGCCAATTGTGGCGTCGAATGTAGTAAGACCTGCACCAAGGCGGCCAGACCTGCCCCGTGAGGCGCCTCCCTGTCACTGACACCAAACGCTCATTGTCATTTGTCATACATGTCGTTTGGCCATGCACTGCCAGGAGGCTAGGAACCCTACCACTCGGTAGCTGTTATGACTGACGAACTCATGCGTATAGGTGAAGCAACAAAAACATGGTTCAAATGGCTCTGAGCACTATGGGACCTAACATCTGAAGTTAACAGTCCCCTAGAACTTAGAACTACTTAAACCTAACTAACCTAAGGACATGACACACATCCATGCCCGAGGCAGGATTCGAACCCGCGACCGTGGCGGTCGCGGTGTTCCAGACTGAAGCACTTAGAACCGCTCGGCCACACATGTATCGTATCCGTAACTGTCATCCAAGTTCAGTTGCGACTCGACGACCATTCACGTTAGAGAAATGGTTACTGTCAGAGGCGACAGTTCTGTGTACTACATTTCTCACACGGCACAGCCCCGAGTCTTCTATCTTTTATATGTCATTCCTAGATTCGAATTCACACAAATCTTCAGTTTCACTCCGATCTTGATGAAACCTTGCACACTTTACCTTCGAGACAAGAGGAAGATGACTGTCTACATAAGATTTCGCAGTCTGAGTTGAAACGTACCGGGTGATTATAATTAAACTTTCCCTATTTAACACATTATAACACGGAAACCAATAACCATGCGAGCTCCGTATTTGGTAGCATTAATGTCCAGAGTATGAGGTGCATGATTTCCATGCCTCACAGCGCCACCGTCCAGTTACAACTATAGCCAGCACGAGCCGTGATCAGTCATCGTGATTCATACTCAACTAAGCAGTCGCAGTGCACTTGTTGACGTGTCAACGTGAGCTTGGACAAAAGGAGCAGGGTATTATTGGTGAAGCTCTATTATCGAAATATCAGTAATACTGCAGCTGCACTTCCGGGATATCGCCGGCTGTAACGATTACGGAAGGGTCCTCTTTTTCCACCCGCTGTGCGGAACATGATGAAGTAGTTCGAATCAAATGGAGAACTGGGCGTTGCTCCGGGAAGACGCCACCACATGTGGTTGATGAAATCGCTGTTTCTGTGGCAGACAACGCTGCGCGCAATTCCCGATCGTCAGGCAGTGCGCGTGCTGTGTCACGACAGTTGAACATCCCGTGGTCCACTGTACGGAAGGTGCTTCGAGCCATTCTCAAGTGGTATCCGTGCAAGATCCATATCGTACAGCAGCTTGCACCACAGGACGCACAACGACGTGTTGACTTCGCTCTCCACTTTCTCGCAGGGACTGAAGTTGACGAGGGCTGGTCCTGTACCATCCTACGGACAGACGAAGCTCATTTTTCTCTGATGGGTGAGATGAACACACAGAATTGTCGAGTGTGGGGATCTTCACCTCCCGTCACTGTGAATGAAGCGCCTCTGTATGGTGAACTTGTGACCGTGTGGTATGGCTTCGCGGCTACGTTCAACATTGGCCCATTCTTTCTTGAACAGTTTGGCGCTCAAGGACCAAAGAAGTGCGGGGTGACTGGCCAGGGGTAGTGTGATATGATCCTCCAGCATGTCATACCCGCCCTGTAGGAGAGATACGCATTGAATTGAACAGTTTTCATGCAACATGGTGTCGCACCGCACATCGTTCGTGAAGTTCACCTGCTTCTCCGAAACACATCTGGAATCGATCGAATTAGCAGCCGATCCAAATATTCGGCCGGCACGATCACCTGATCTCACTCCCTGTGATTTCTGGTTGTGGGGCCACCTGAAGGATAGGGTTTGCCAACCGAACATTCACACATGTGTGCCGGCCGCGGTGGCCGTGCGGTTCTAGTCGCTGCAGTCCGGAACGGCGGGACTGCTACGGTCGCAGGTTCGAATCCTGCCTGGGGCATGGATGTGTGCGATGTCTTTAGGTTAGTTAGGTTTAAGTAGTTCTAAGTTCTAGGGGACTGATGACCTAAGATGTTAAGGCCCATACTGCTCAGAGCCATTTGAACCGTTTTTTCACACATGTGCTGATCTAAAGCGTAGCGTATCAAGAGAGGTAGCCATGCTTCGTTCTGCCGTGCAGAATACAATGCTGCACTTTCAGATTCTTCTGGACACTGATGGGCATCATATTGAGCCCCTTTTGTAGCAGTAATGGTACCGGTGTAATGGTGTTGTGTACGGTACCGTAGCAGCACATTAAAAGTGTTTCAACAGAATTTATTCTGCATTATTTCTATTCTTCATGTCCTTGACATTATTGCTACCACGTTTGGTATTCATACGGTAATTAGTTTCCGTGTTATAACGTGTTAAAGAGGAAAAGTTTAATTATTACCTCGCGGTTTATCTATGTAATCTATAAAGGGGAAAGACTGTTACTAAAAATCTATGAAAGTTCTTGCTCGATTTACTTCAAATTTCTACATTCTTGTGAAAAATAAAGAAAATTGTGAATAATTAAATGCCTAACAAACGAAATATGTCGTGGTAAACTGACTATACTCCCTATGCGAGAATAAATTACAGCGGCAGTATCCGTCTTGAAGATACTACCATCGGACATCACTAGATCGTGGGGCTACAGGACGAGCGAAAGCTCGAGAACCGAACAAAAAATGATTGCTTATTGATTAGCTGCCATTGTTACATATACCCCAGGAGATATTTTAGTCCGTGTTCCACAGTATTATTATCATTAAAATTTACTGTCTCATACAAATGCTAAGGCAGGTCATCATGGATACAGTACCTACAAAAATCACCAGATCGCGGACCGATCAAAAGATCGAACAGAACCTGATATTTCCCAAATGGTGGCTTAAACTGTTCAAAAATGGTTCAAATGGGTCTGAGCACTATGGGACTTAACATTTGAGGTCATCAGTCCCCTATAACTTAAGACTACTTAAACCAAACCAACCTAAGGACATCACACACATCCATGCCAGAGGCAGGATTCGAACCTGCGGCCGTAGCGGTCGCGCGGTTCCGGACTGAAGCGCCTAGAACCGCTCGGCCACCACGGCCAGTCCACTTAAACTGTTCCAACAGCCCTACTTCAAACAGTGCAAACTGTGCTGAAACAATATGAGACGAATTCTCCAAAAACACAGTCAAATGCTCACCGCAACTAATCATCTTTTCATATAAGGAAAATATAAAGTTAGCGAAAATTTGCTTGAAGAAATGAGTTAAAAAGGCTAATACTAAATCATTTAGTTCCCATCGAAGTTCAATAGCAATATCGAAATTCTATTTATCGGGTTCCTGTTAATCGAATATATTCTATAACATTAAGCTTTGCGATAAGCGTTTTATTTTCTGGTTTTATTCGAGCTTGGTACAATTATACTTTTGGTCACTTTAAATACACTTGCATTATGTTTTTGTGAAAGGAACTTTTCGCCATGGCAATATCATTAGCTGGCTGTAAATCTAGCAGGGTACAGCTTTTATTGAGATTTGGGCACGTGAGCAGGTGGTCGTCCGTTCGGACATTACCACAGTAACAAAGTTCTTCATCAATGTAACACCATCGGACTAAGTTGTAATTGCATTATACGCCATCCTGCTTTGCTGTTTTGTTTCATACCCAGTAATGTGACTAAGTCACACCACTTCTCCCTTCTATTAGTGGTAAAGGATCGGAGCAGTGCTTCTCAAGTCTCCTTGGTGTCTTCAGATAATTGATCGGTATGGTAAAGATGCTATTGCTTTTATAGGGTTACTTGTATGTTTTCATTAAGTCCATTTAGTATCCTTTGCGGCCGTACATCCACTGTCGATGACGAACTGCCCGGCCGAAGTGGCCGTGCGGTTAAAGGCGCTGCAGTCTGGAACCGCGAGACCGCTACGGTCGCAGGTTCGAATCCTGCCTCGGGCATGGATGTTTGTGATGTCCTTAGGTTAGTTTGGTTTAACTAGTTCTAAGTTCTAGGGGACTAATGACCTCAGCAGTTGAGTCCCATAGTGCTCAGAGCCATTTGAACCATTTGACGAACTGCGACTGAGATTTAAATTGGCGTTTATCTGGTAACAGATATGCAACCAGCCGCTTTTTTACGGTTTATTTGACCATGAACATGTTTTCAAGCCACTGCAGGCTCATCCTCAGATGGAGGTGTTACATTATTTTGTGGACCAAGTATGTAGCACATGGGCCATATGAACATATGCATATTATATAGTCTCTTCTTGTACTTTTATTTATTCTGTTAGGCACGAAAACCGATGTGGAGGCAGATGTCGATCATAAGAGTGCTTAGTGCTTCTCTGCAAGAATAACTACCGTTGTGCAGTTTCCCTCATGCAACATTTTTACGATTATTGATTCGTCATAGGACAGCGAAATTAAAGTGCATGTGCCAAAAAAGAAACAGAAGTTGAAAACTAAGTTCGAGAGTGAATGGTGTAAAGTTTAGTCGTGGCTTCGAAAAGGTGAAGATGATCATGATATTCACTGTATCGTGTGTCTCTTATATTTTATTGATTCTCATGGAGGCGAAAATGACTTTAAAAAACACACAAGCACTGTAACACACAGAACTTCTCCTCGACAGTCGGCCTCGAAAACGCAGATGAAACAACTGGAATAAAGAGATGGCAAAGGCCAAAAAGGATGCTACATACAAACCAAGTCTTCTCAAGGCCCTTATAAAGACATTTCGTCAGCAGTACGGCCTCTTGCGGATATATGTTGCAGTGCACATTGTAATTGTGAACACTTCCAGGTCAATACTTCTAGGTCTCCTCTTGCAGTATTTCACACCTGATACAACAGTCACGAAGGAGGCAGCTCTCTGGTATGGGGAAGGGCTAATCGTCATATTGTTTTGTGTCTCTTCATGGATCATCACAGTGGCTTCATTGCGCAGCAAATAGGGATGCGTATTCGTGTAGCTATTTGTTCACTTATTTACAGGAAGACAATTCGTTTGAGTAAAGCAACGGCAGGACAAACAACCACAGGAAAGATGATAAATCTTCTTTCAAATGATGTTAATCGGTTTGATTTTGTAACATTTTTCCTTCACTACTTCTGGATAACTCCATTAGAGACAGTTGTGGCAACATATTTCATATGGAAAGCAGTTGGATCGGCAGCTATTATAGGAGTTGCTGGAATTTTTCTTCAGACGATGCCTGTTCAGACTCACATAACACGGATGACTACAATGTGTCGTTCAATAATTGCTGTAAGAACTGATGACAGAGTTCGGCTAATGAATGAAATCATCACAGGAGTCCAAGTAATTAAAATGTATGCATGGGAAAAGCCATTTGAAAAAATGATTGAAATTGCTCGAAGGAATGAAGTCAAAGTACTTAGAGGAGCCAATTATCTGAGAGGTTACAGTATGGCATTTATGGTTTTTACTGAAAGAACATCTTTATATATCACTGTTGTTGCTTATGCTCTTCTGGGAAATGTTATAACAGCTGATATAGTTTTCACTCTAGCACAATTTTTCAACCTTCTGCAACTTTGTTTGGCCTTATGTCTTCCACTAGCAATGCAAATGTCAGCAGCGGCCAAAGTTTCAATCTTCAGAATTCAGGAATTTTTGTTGCAAGAGGAACATGTACCAGTACTACCACCACCAGTCACATTAGGAGAAAGTGATAAAGAAAAACTGAAAGAAACGAAGACAGGGGTACAAATGAAGAAGTGTTCTGCTAAATGGTGTCCATCATCTATAACAGAAACGTTAACAAATATCAGTATGGAAGTCCTGCCTGGGAATTTGTGTGCTGTTATAGGTCCAGTAGGTGCGGGAAAGAGCTCACTACTTCATGTTTTTCTCTGAGAACTTCCTCTAACTTCAGGATCAATAACAACAGACAGAAAAATTTCATATGCTTCTCAGGATGCTTGGTTGTTTGTTGCAACGGTACGTCAGAATATCTTGTTTGGACAGTCATATGATCACAGAAAGTATAAAGAGGTAGTAAAAGCATGTGCACTGAAAAGGGATTTTGAACTATTTCCAAATGGTGATAAAACTCTTGTTGGTAGCCGGCCGAAGTGGCCGTGCGGTTAAAGGCGCTGCAGTCTGGAACCGCAAGACCGCTACGGTCGCAGCTTCGAATCCTGCCTCGGGCATGGATGTTTGTGATGTCCTTAGGTTAGTTAGGTTTAACTAGTTCTAAGTTCTAGGGGACTAATGACCTCAGCAGTTGAGTCCCATAGTGCTCAGAGCCATTTGAACCATTTGAACTCTTGTTGGTGAAAGAGGTGTCTGTCTAAGTGGTGGTCAGAGAGCACGAATAAATCTTGCAAGGGTAGTCTACAGAGATGCAGATATATATTTACTAGATGATCCTCTGTCTGCTGGTGATGCACATGTTGGTAAGCATCTGTTTCAGGAATGTATCAATGGTTATTTATGTAGAAAGACACGAATTTTAGTCACTCATCAACTGCAATATCTCAAGGATGCTGACTTGATTGTTATTCTCAACAATGGACGAATCGAAGACCAGGGTGCTTTCAGTGAACTTATGACACAAAAAACTGACTTTATAAATCTGCTTGTCAGCAATCAAGAAGAATCAGAAAAGACTGTGGAACCATCACTGAAAAAACAACTGTCAGTAGGATCCACATATAGCTCCGTTCCTGATGAAGACGAAGAAGATGATTTTGATGAACCTGATGAAACTGCTGAAATGATAGAAAGAGGAAAACTAAAAGGTACTCTTAACAAAGATTATGCCACAGCAGGATAAAGTTATTCCAATGGGAAAGAAATCGAAAGAGGAGGAGAGAGGAGGAGAGAGATCTGGACTTAAGATTACACACAGTTCCAAATTGTGTACCTAGATGCAGTGCTGGTGCTGCTGGCGGAAATGACGGAAATTTAACCAGCACTGCATCTAGCTACACTTGGTCGACAAAACAATGTAATAATATAACACCTCCATCTGATGATGGGCCTGCAGTGGCTTGAAAACATGTTCATGGTTAAATAAATCGTAAAAAAGCGGCTGGTTGCATATTTATTACCAGATAAACACCAGTTCTACGGATATGTTTCCGAGGTATTCGTCTGTGTAAATGTGTCACAGGAGATGGCGACAGGTGATATCCCATCAGTCCCGGGAGCCAGTTCTTCTGTGAAAAATCTGCAACATCCTTCTTGAAGCTGAATCGCCTTTTAAATGGGACCCTATCTGAGCACACTACAGCTTTTACGGTCAGCGTGATTTGTATATGTTAAGTCCTCGGAAGCGCGTCTACTACTGACTTACCTGATTGCAGAGCTATCCGATCTGTTACAAATATTTGTCAGGGTTGTATCCACGCCCCCATCGTCCGCTGTTGAAAGAGGTTGGCAATTTGGAACTGTGTACAATCTTAAGTCCTGATCTCTCTCCTCCTCTTTCGATTTATTTCCCATTGCAGTTTTTTCTCTTGGTAGATCCATGTTTTGCTGCAACTATTGCAATCTCCGATTATGAAATTCATTGGTTGGTTTCTCAAAACATGAAATCTGTTCCATGTGGCTCGTAGATAGAGGTTACTGTGCATGTCTTCAGTAAGGTTGTTGTAATTTCTGTAGAATACGTGACGCAATACTGACCCTACGACTTATCTTAGAAAATAGATTAAGGAAAGGCAAACCTACGTTTCTAGCATTTGGAGACTTAGAGAAAGCTTTCGATAATGCTGACTGGAATACTCTCTTTCAAATCCTGAAGGTGGCAGGGGTAAAATACAGGGAGCGAAAGGCTATTTACAACTTGTACAGAAACCAGATGGCAGTTATAAGAGTCGAAGGGCATGAAAGGGAAGCAGTGGTTGGGAAGGGAGTGAGACAGGGTAGTAGCCTATTCGCGAAGTTATTCAATCTGTATGTTGAGCAAGCAGTAAAGGAAACAAAAGAAAAATTCGGAGTAGGAATTAAAATCCATGGAGGAGAAATAAAAACTTTGAGGTTCGCCGATGACATTGTAATTCTGTCAGAGACAGCAAAGGACCTGGAAGAGCAGCTAAACGGAATGGCCAGTGTCTTGAAACGAGGATATAAGTTGAACATCAACAAAAGCAAAACGAGTATAATAAAATGCGGTCGAATGAAATCGAGTGTGGTTGCGGGAATTATATTAGGAAATGAGACGCTTAAAGTAGTAAATGAGTTTTGGTATTTGGGGAGCAAAATAACTGATGATGGTCGAAGTAGAGAGGATATAGAATGTAGACTGCCAATGCCAAGGAAAGCGTTTCTGAAGAAGAAAAATTGTTAACATCGAATATAGATTAAAGTGTCAGGAAATCGTTTCTGAAAGTATTTGTATGGAGTGTAACTATGTATGGAAGTGAAATATGGACGATAAATAGTTTGGACTAGAAGAGAATAGAAGCTTTCGAAATGTGGTGCTACAGAAGAATGCCGAAGAGATGAATGCACTAAACAGATTCAGAAGGATGTAGGTTGCAGTAGGTACTGGGAGATGAAGCAGCTTGCACAGGATAGAGTAGCATGGAGAGTTGCTTCATACCAGTCTCTGGACTGAAGACCACAACAACAACAATTTTTGTATTTTTATATGTGTCATCGCCGCCGATCGCTCCACACGGTCGAGCTTTGTGAATACTGCGCTGCGGTATTGTTCATGGTGTCTTTCTGAAGCTGACATCACGCCTTTGATCTTTGGTGCATATCGGAAAGAATATCGATATACCGCCTCAAAGAAGTAGCGGCTACACATTGTAAATATACTGGCCGTTATAAATCTGTATATTTCAGTATTGACTTATCATTAGGTATTCTGCACATCAACAAACTATCTGGCTCCCTAACGCTCTTAGACCAAGAACTGAAAGGAAAACGATGCACGATCACGATTGGCGATAACCACTTTGCTAACAATGATAAGTGCTTTAAAGTGGCGCAATAGAAGGTGTCCGATGGGTCCGTTGCTAGGTTTCGTCACATATCAGACTTGTCTGGAACGCTTCATGTCGACTTGTCTGTTTCTTTATTTCTGCCAATGCTAGCGACCTAGCAGTTGTAGTGTCAAAACTGCAGAATAAAAATAAACTATGCAGTTTAGCTCCGATTATGTCAGCATTTCCCTTCACACATCTCCACCCCCTGCAATGAAAAAAAAAATTGGTTCAAATGGGTCTGAACACTATGAACTTAACTTCTGAGGTCATCAGTCCCCTAGAACTTGGAACTACTTAAACCTAACTAACCTAAGGACATCACACACATCCATGCCCGAGGCAGGATTCGAACCTGCGACCGTAGCGGTCACGCAGTTCCAGACTGCAGCGCCTAGAACCGTTCGGCCACCCTGGCCGGCCGAGAAGACCAGTCTTGTCCTGTAGATATTTGTTCATCATTGTCAGCAACCGTTTTTGAAGACTGTCATTGTAAGGAAATAGCATTGTAGTAGCGTCAAAAATAGTTTTTTAACGGAACTGGTGTGCTGTTTCTTCATATCGGAAATCTTGTTATTCCATTCACAGTGCCACACCCCAGTGAAATCGGACTTTTCTGTGACGTATACTTGTTTCACACAGTCAAAGAGAAAGATTGGACGTGATGAGAGCTCAAAATGTAGTTAGACTCCTTCACCCAGTGAAATTAAAATTATGTTCTACTATACTTTTAAAAGAACAACTTCAAATATGTACCAAATATTGTGAAAAAGTATTACATAAAATAAAAATATCGGTACTCGATGTCGCCATATTGATATCGATATATCGGTGAGAGTGTGTTGTCGATATACATCGGTAATATTGGAAGAAATACCGATATATCGATATTAAGTCAGCGGTCCTAATCCACACCAGTAAGATGTGCTGCTGTTGTGGTCTTAAGTCCAGAGACCGGTTTGATGCAGCTCTCCATGCTACTCTATCCTATGCAAGCTTCTTCATCTCCCAGAACCTACTGCAACCTACGCTCTTAATCTGTTTAGTGTATTCATCTCTTGGTCTCCCTCTACGATTTTTACCCTCCAGGTTGCCCTCCAATACTAATTTGGTGATTCCTTGAGCCTCATAATATGTCCTACCAACCGATCCCTTCTTCTAGTCAAGTTGCGCCACGAATTTCTCTTCGCCCCAATTCTATTCAATTCCTCCTCATTAGTTATGTGATCTACCCATGTAATCTTCAGCATTCTTCCGTAGCACCACATTTCAAAAGCTTCTATTCTCTTCTTGTCTAAACTATTTATCGTCCACGTTTCACTTCCATACATGACTACACTTCATATAAATTCTTTCATAAACGACTTCCTGACACTTAAATCTATACTCGATGTTAACAAATTTCTCTTTTTGAGAAACGCTTTCCTTGCCATTGCCAGTCCACATTTTATATCCTCTCTTCTTCGACCATCATCAGTTATTTTGCTCCCCAAATAGTAAAACTTATTTTCTACTTTAAGCGTCTCAATACCTAATCTAATTCCTCAGCATCACCTGATTTAATTAGACTAAATTCCATTATCCTCATTTGGCTTTTGTTGATTTTTTAGATTAGATTAGATTAGATTTACTTTCATTCCAATTGATCCGTAGTGAGGAGGTCCTCCAGGATGTGGAACATGTCAGAAAAACAACAATACATGACAAATATTTACAACTAATGATCGTCATTTTTTAATGAACACTAAGAGTCATTTTACAAATACTATTGCACTGAATTTAAAATAAAAAAGTTTTTTATTTATTTATAAGGTAAGAAACATGTAATACAACTACTGTAATACTTATTTACAATGAACACATTACTGCACTGAAATGATGCAGAAGTTAGATTATACTTACACACTTACACACACACACACACACACACACACACACACACACACACACACACACACACAAATTTTCAGTGAACACATTGCTGCACTGAAATTGCGCAGAAGTTATGTTGTACTTATATACAAATGTTCATCTTATATCCTCCTCTCAAGACACTGTCCGTTCCGTTCAGCTGCTCTTCGAGGTCCTTTGCTGTCTCTGACAGAATTACAATGTCATCGGCGAACCGAAAATATACAATAAAGAAATTTCGCACAGTAAGCGCACAGTAAGTGAAATCTGATTTGCTATCTTGCTGGTGTTGCAGTTTTAGTGATCAGCAGTTGTAACAACAACAACGCTGTACTATTGTACATATAAGTAATTTTGTTTCTTCTGATTTTTCGATAAACTTTTGTATTTTATGTTCTGATTTCATTTCTTTTTTGTTTCATGTCATTGTGTTAAGAAACCTCTAAACGAGTTTAAATGTGAATATTAATGTTTATGTCAAATGTCAAGCAATATTGTAATAGAATTGAAATGTAACAAATGTTGAGACTGTTGTAAGATGTTTAAAATTGTAACTGTGAGTCTGGTCTGTGAGTCTGGTCCATACGTAGGCAATGTGTTAGGATATGTAGAATGCAAAACCTCGGATGAATACCCTGTCTGTAAGGGAGCGATAAAAGGTGGATGGCAGGCGAGCGCGGGAAAATGCGCACGGGCACTGCACGGCACAACGGGCACAGTAGTTAGTTGGAGTTTGACGTTGGTCTGAGCAACACCTTCTGGACCGAGGAGGCTCTCCTGGAAGACGTAGCTTCACTGAGCCTCGGGTATGCCGTTCCAACGCCCACACAGCGTGGCAAAATTCCATAGGTACTAAATGGAAAAGTATCGCGACCCTATGAAGAATTAAAGTGCCGATACGTCAAGAGCCATAGCTGTGGTTGTATGTGTGCTGTGTGCCTCGCCATTTCGCCGCCCGCCAACCGCCGCATCGATACTAGCAGGTTGAAACTTTTAGTACTGTATTCCCATGGATCAGAGTGTGAACTGTGCAATAATAACCTAAATTTTTCCAGACCTTTCCCACCATTTAATTATCCTCACAACTAACCTTGATAGGGCCGTTTCCAAATATTGTGCAATCCGAGTGTCCCGAAATGAAAAATTAAATTTTGTGTTAATCATAATTATTTGCAGACCTAGCTATGTTAGAATGGTGTTTAAAGAAATATTTTGTTAATGAACCAGTAAATGAATAACGAAGGTCTAACAAAGTTGAAAGATAACTTTAATATTGATATAGTAATGAAGTTTAATTATTTCGAGACAGACATAAGGGTATTTAAATGAGCAGTAAATAAGATGAAAAGAATAGTAACTTATATACTTGAAATCTTGAACGCATAATAAAATCAGTAATCATTTTTTTAATGCAGTGATCATAACAGTTTCAGGGTCCCCCCCCCCCCCCCCCCCCCCTTTTATTCATTTTAATTCTGAAGTGTTCTAAATTGGTTTGACCAGCAAAAGTTAAAGTCAATATAAAAGTCAAAATTTATCAGTATTTTATCTTTATTAAAATTGGCATTTTGTGTGTGACATGCTATTTCTAGGGTAACCAATGCCCGATTTTAATCAGGTTAATAGACAGTATAAAGTTTTGTAGTATACATTATAGTGTAGTGTTATGTATTCATGGTTTTTCCATATCGGTACAGAACGTGAAACTATCAGTTCAATAGATTTTCTGGTTCTAAAATTCTACTATATTATGCAGTGTTACTGCTTGTTTTGCATGAATATCTACCAACTTGTACCGGGAAGAAACTCAGGTAATGCCTAATTAGGCTGGCGACCGTATTATTATCAAATTGATAGCATCTTCAGGTCCATGCTGACGTGTAATTGCATTTCGAAGTTGCTTGACGGATCATTGTTATTACAGAGTGGGTGTAAGTGTGATTTGCCACCCTTCAGGTACACGCGGTCGATATCTATACAAAAATCCTTTCTCATAAGGTGAACCCCGCTCACTTGCCATAGTACTGTGTCACGCGGAGGTTACACAGTGTACGTTCACTTTTCCGTCCCATCCTTCGATGATATAACCTCGTGAGTACTTTGTTATGTATGTGTTACCAGATCGGCATTTTCGACAGCAATGTGTGTACAGTATCAGCCACTTGTCTTACGGTGCACTGTCCATATGTGCGTGCACCGGCGTGAGCTCCCTCGCTGCGATGTGTGACGTACCCGAGTAGGGGCTGCGGCCGCAGTTGTAATCCGCTGCAAGGAAGCGGCGCGGGTTTATTTGGTAAACAGAGCGCGCAGAGCAGAGTCGGCAATTCTGCGCGCGTGGGTTTGCGCCGCGCCGCGCCATTGCCTATGCATGAGTCTCATGCGTGCCACTGGGTGCCCGTACGGACGTACGTGTGCGTGCATGTGTGTGTGTGTGTGGTGGGGGGGGGGGGGGGGCGAGTGCGAAACTGTAGTCAGGACTTCCCCAACTTTTAAGGCTCACCTTGCAGCTCACCAGGGAGGGACTTTACTTGCCCAACTTGCAGACCGATTCCATCCGACTTTTACTTTTGCACCTCAAGTCGCTATAAGGTCCACCACTGCTAGCATGAAATATTATGAAGTAAGATCATTATGCCCCAGGAGAGACATTTAAAACTGTTGCAGATCCTAAAACAATCATTTGGACCAGGGAGTACAGAAAGGACGTGAGGTAATAACTTTAAATGTAATTAGTGCCACATATAAAATAACAACGAAGTTTTCTGTACCTTTCTGGTTTTATTGTTCACCATTACATACAAAACTGTAGATGTTCAGTTGTTCAGACTCACGTATCTTCGAAAGTTGTAGACCGATTGCTTTCAATTTTTGCCACAACGTTGCATTCCAATACAATCGTCCTCTTAGGTACCCTACTATTAAATTTGAAAAAAAAAATTAAGATTACATACATTTAAAATTATCTATATAATGCACACGTGTCCAATGCAACGTTCTGTTAAAATTTAAAAGCAATCGGTCAAAACATTTCGCAGATATGCGTTTGCGAACAACTACATTTTTTATACAAGTGCAAACGTCGGTGTTCGTGTCTTAAAAATTTCAAATCTCAAAATGTTGTACTGGATTACTTTGAAATTTTGACACATCGTTGCATTCGAGTACTCAAGTGCTTTTATATACTTTCTGGAACACCATCTGGTATATACGTAATAAGTATGTAATAAAAGAGGAAAAATTATTGAGCCGTGGGGGAGTCGCTGGTGCCAGTGATTCTCTTATCTAGTAGGGGCAGTAATCCCGCTCGTTATGGCATGCGCGTTTTCTCTTTGGTTCTCCTCGTCTGGTCGCTATTTAAGCGCGGCGCTTCCGGCTATGGTTCGAATGGTTCAAATGGCTCTGAGCACTATGGGACTTACATTTGAGGTCATCAGCCCTCTAGACTTAGAACTACTTAAACCTAACTAACCTAAGGACATTACATACATCCATGCCCGAGACAGGATTCGAACCTGCGACCGTAGCGGTCGCGCGGTTCCAGACTGAAGCGCCTAGAACCGCTCGGCCACAGCGGGCGGCTCCGGCTATGGCGCTCTTGGTTTTCCGCAACGGGGCCCTAATGGTCATGGTTGACCGTTGCTGGGTCATATGTTGTGTTGGGGAGTCTTGGAGTGACCGTTACGGAGGAGCATTGGTTGCTCGCGGCGCTGTGTTATGGTTTGAGGAGTATGTCGGCGGCGGGCTCGTGGTGATGGCCCCCAACACACTACCAAGTGTGTATATTGTACTACAGGGCCGGCCAGAAAATCTGCACGCGTGCGGTGCTCCTGCACATGTGCAACTTCCGGGTCACAGCGTGCACGCCGCAGCCGTCAGTGTTCATGTAGTGCATGTTTCTACGCACAGATGTCGCTATATCCACTTGCTGAGATACTTTGTACCGGCGCATTCTAGTGCTCTTTCCACAGCTTGCAAGCCAACCATGGGAAGGTATTTCGCGTATTAAACATTTAAAATACTGTCACAGTCTACTCATTGAGACGTCTACTTTTATGTTAACAGTTTAACCCAGTAAGACAAGTAATACAGTTAACAACCGTGGGTTTTTATTAAGGCAGCTTGACTGACGGCACGTAAATACGCGTAATGTTTTTGATCTAGTATTTAAGAAAGAGAGCACTTAGCGACTTCCAACGAACCTTAGTCATGATTTCAAATAACATTAAACCAATGTTTCCTATAACTAATTCTCGGTGCCCTCAGTTGCACCCACATAATTTCTGTCTCGCTGACCTCTGAACAGAATGACAACCGCAGACCTCTCTATGATCACCTGTACCATTATTGCTATATCACTCATCAGTTCCGTCTGAAATCTGCGTAATAACCGACAATTAGATGAATGTTACGTTTTATCGACTTCAACTGAGCGTAGCCCTTCACACATTTAAAAAGAAAAAAAACCTAAAGGTAAGTGTACAACAATCGGTTTAATGACCAATTTTCCCGATAATAATGTAACATGGAGCAGAACGAGACAATAATGCACAGTTAGTAAACACTAATTTTTAATTATGAAAGGAACAAATCCAAATACGTTTATCACTGGTCATGCGAAATGATGTAGTTAATGCCGGGCACAAAAGCACGGCTCATTGACAAACGCAAGCAATTGCTGGAGATTTTCATCACTGATGCTTGATCTAAACGACCGAGAACATAGATCTGCCGTCCTTTGCTTTTTCACAGTACCTGGTATTTCTCAGTTCTTCTCTGTTAAGGTTACGGTCACCAGGGTTAAACGAGACTGGGTATGTTGCGCTCTTGCTTGTATCACATAAACATGGAAGTGGAGCCGCCGCCGTTCATTTAGGACACATGTCTAATAACAGATGTCGCTGTCGCACACGTGCGCACATGTGCAGCACTTCCGCACGTCTGCACACTGTGCAGCGTTTGGCCGGCCCTGTTGTACTACCAGATGTTGTATGCCTATGTGTGCTATGTGGATTCTCGTCGTTTGCTACTACTAACGGTGGGCATCTGCTATGTCTTTGAAGTTGTGTTTTGTGATCAGCCTGATCGTAATCTGTGTTCACAGCCGGAAACAGTGATTCGTATGTGATTATCCCCGCCGTGGCGGGAATAAGGGATTCACTCTTGGTGCCTGTATATGTGTAGTAGTGGTGTTAAGAATGCAAAACACTGCTCAGGGATGGGAGCACTAGTGTGAAGGCTACACGAGTCATTCTAGGATAGTGCACAGACTATGTTCAGGGTTAAGACAGTGTGCTTCTAATGTTATTTGAGTATCTTACGATTTATTGTGTGGTCTCCGTTTGAAGGGGCCGTGACTTTGGTGTCTCGTATTATGGGATTTTATGCTCTTAATTTGGCAGGCTGTTACCTTCTCCAGACTTTAAGCGTGTTATTCGGGTCTTCCTGTAAGAGTAAAGAATTATTAGCTTTGAATAATTTGTTCGTGGTCTTGCATGTGTTAAGGGTATTAAATTTAAAGGGAGGGCATAGCTCTGGAATAAGAGTATTTGTGTTATGTCCTTTGGTATAGTTGTCTGTCCTTTTTTTTAATGTTACAGTGTACTATGAGTGACTGGCAAAATCACTTTCGGACTGACCAATACAGGCGGCGGCGCCTTGATTAAAATATGTTCGGACGCCGTTAGCTCGGCCAGCTATGTCCTGGTGACGCTCGGCGCTACTTGGCTGTACCTTGTCAGAGTCGCTGCTCGCCCCAGTAGTTGCCAAAAGTTGAGTATTCTCTCTCGTAAATATTTGGAGATTTCTGTCGTTAATGTGTTCGGGCTGCGCCAAGATGCGTCCCCTGTTCCTATTAGTTTGGACATATTTGTTTTAGGGTGGCTCATCCGTTGGGATGTGCCCGCTGTAGCGTGGAACATAAGCTGACTATTAATATAACTGTCTTTCCTACCTAAATATTGTTGTAATACTTGAAATGGATTTCACGAACGAGATCAGCGGAATAAGTCACTATATAATTGGTGGAATTCCGTTGTTCTATGATCTGCTTATTGGTCTAAGATAACCGTTGGGGATTTTGCTCTTTTACTTGAAATTTGTTACTTAATTTTCTGTACTGTTGCTTGTTTTACCAGTTGTGATTTAGTCTCGGTAAATTCCTGTTAAATTTGTACGCAATTGTGCTTGTCATCTATATTTATCTGGCGCTATTTGTTATTTAGTTGAAAGCAAGGGTCTTTACTTACCTTGTTTCATTCCGTTTAGTCTTACAAAGACTGTATAAGGTTTTTAATTATATTTGTCATTGGTTGCTATTGGAAGGCCGGTTTTGTAAAAGATTTTGTACAATTGTTTTTGCGTATACGTGATAAAACTTTGTGAGCTACAAGCCTGTGTTCGCGTTTTTCTTGTGACTCACGTCCCAAGTATAAAAATTTTTAATCGTTAATATCCCGAAGATCTTGATCGATTACTTTGAAATTTTGGCGCAATGTTCAATTCTAATAATAATAATGTGTGTGTGTTTTTGTTATGTTATGCCCTTGAAGAGCGCATTTAGACTAAACTTCATGTCCATTTCCCTGTTGTTTTCTCTTTAAATTCTGCCTAAAACTTCCCCCATTCGTGTGCTGTGTTTCTGCTTCCTTTCTTCGGTCCACTTTAGGTCCTGTGTTCTCTTCAGCTTCTCTTTTTTCCTGTTTGCACTGTGTTCCTTCATCCTCTGGCTGTGTTCTTGTCGCCTCTGTTCGGTCCATTGCGTTAGTTTGTTGTGTGGTGTCTCTTATAATTTGTTTCTTTTGATTATGTTCCTAATGAGTGTTTTGTGTTGTTTCCTGTGATGTTGAGTTGTTCCATGCCATATCTTACTTCATTCATCCATTTCTTGTTTTTCTTTGTGCTAACCCAGTCCAAGATCTGTCTATTTATCCTGTGTGGTGCCATTCTGCTGAGGTGTCCGTAAAACTGTAGTCTTCGTTTCCTGACTTCGTCTGTTATTTTCTCTCTGTGTTCACATAATGCTTCAGCTGGCCTCATTGTCCATATCCCGTTTTTTTGAGTCGCCCCGAATATTTTCCTGAGTGTTTTTCGTTCCGTCTTCTCTATCTGTTTCATTCCTGTCTGTCCTTGTACTATTGTGGTCTCGGGTGAGTATAGTGCTTCTGGTAACACCACCGTCTCGCAGTGTCGTAGCTTGGCCTTATGTGAAATAGCTTTCTTGTTGTAGTGATTGCAAGTCTGTTTGTAGGCCTTCTATAGTTTCGCTCTTCTCTCTTCATTAGATACCTTATTTCTTCTTGTACCTTTAATGTTTCTCCTGGGTACTTGAAATTTTCTGTTCTGAATACTGTCCCATAATTTGTGTGTAGTGATGCGTGTTTTTTGGTGCTCATGAACTGTGTTTTCTCGTATGATATCTGTAGCCCGCTCTTGGCTGCGATTTCGTGTAGTTCCTCTATGGCTCTTATTGCTTCTGTTCGCGTACCGTTACGATGGCTAAATCGTCTGCGAACGTTAGGCACTTGACTCTTACTTTTCCTAAAAGCATTCCTTTCTGTGTCTTTCCCCATTCCTTCGCTATTTGGTCCAGTGCTATGTTGAACAGCGATGGGGAGAGGCCGTCGCCAGTCTGACTACTGTTCTGATTTCGAATTGTTCTGAGAGCTCTCCACAGGACTTCACTTTAGATGTCGTGTTTGTTAGTGTTTGCTGAATTATGGTTAGTGTCTTCTTCTCTACTCTGTATGTATTTTTTCAGGATTTTACAGAGGGTCTCTCTGTCTAGAGTCGTACGCCTTGAGATATATATATATATATATATATATATATATATATATATATATATATATATATATTGGTCCATTGATCGTGACCGGGCCAAATAGCTCACGAAATAAGCGTCAAACGAAAAAAGTACTCAGTACAAAGAACAAACCTTGTCTAACTTGAAGGGGGAAGCCAGATGGCGCTATGGTTAGCCCGCTAGATGGCGCTGGCATAGGTCAAACGGATATCAACAGCGTTTTTTTAAATAGGAACCCCCATTTTTTATTACATATTCATGTAGTACGTAAATAAATATGAATGTTTTAGTTGGACCACTTTTTTCGCTTTGTAATAGATGGTGCTGTAATAGTCACAAACATATGGCTCACAATTTTAGACGAACAGTTGGTAACAGGTAGGTTTCTTAACTTAAAATACAGAACGAAGGTACGTTTGAACATTTTATTTCGGTTGTTCCAATGTGATACATGTACCTATGGCAGCGACATCTATCGGGCCAACTATAGCGCCATTTGGTTTCCCCCTTCAAACTAGACAAGTATCGTTCTTTGTAGTTTTTTCGATTGACGCTTATTTGGTGAGATATTTGGCCCGGTCACGATCAATGGACCAATGGACCACCATACATGAGGGTAGATGAGATGGACACAGACGAGAGAGAGGGGGAGATTATGACGGATATCCAATTCCCATACCTATTACAAACGTGTGCTTCCCCGTTTCTTTCTTAAGCACTAAGCAGAGCGATCCACAGGAAAGCTTGACCGGGTACAGCTAGTCATTAAACAAGTGCAGGAGGAGTTTTGAGTTTAACGACCCTCATCAACGAAGTCACTAGCGTGGATGAAGGACGGATGGAGAAGGAAAGCAGCCGTGCCCTTTCGAAGGAACCATATTCCAACATTTGCTTTAAGCGATTTAGGGAAATCACGGAAAACCTAAATCAGGCTGGCCGGACACGGGTTCGAACCGTCGGCCTCCCGAATGCGAGACCTGTGTGCTGACCTGCGCTACCTCGCTCGGTATTAAACAAGATCTGTAATCTTTTATAACTTCAGATCTTACCATAATTAATTTCGACACTTTTAATTAATTTCAAAAGCATCGCCTATTTCGATGGTGAGTACAGACAGTTTGTGTACGCCTGTCTCTGTTGGTGGAATCGAACTCTCTAAAAGAAATCGACGAACATCGTCTTTCCGCGTGGAAGGAGAAACATAGTCAGAGATTGACATTGCATCCTTATCGGTGACTTTACGTAATCTCAGATCGAGATTACTCACTGGACTACTGCTTAATACTTCACTAAAAATTTTTTAACCACAATGGTAGCATAAGCATAAAATATGGTGGTTCTTGTGTACAATCCGTATGAAGCCTAAACATAGTGGCAAACGGTAACAGTGCAGCCATGAAAAATCTTTTCACTATTGTTGCGTGGACGCAGGAGTTGGCACCATATTTTGTGCTTACACTACCACAATTGATTTTAGATGTGGTTATGTTTTGCGTCACATCCTTCAACGTTTCACTTGGACTGGACTGCCACAAGCAGGTCGGTGTATGACATTGTATATTTTCGAAATCGACAATGTGAAACAAATGTCATCTAAAAAACCTGCACGGATTGTCCAGTAACGGCATATTAACGCAGTACAGCTGAACGCATTTACGTACCATCCATGATCACGAATCACAGCAACATAAATATTTCTTTTGTATTTAACACTGCATTTTTATTTTTTAAGTAAGGTTCGCCCATAAGAAGCAGCAGTTTTTAACGCGCTATTGGCGCTTTTACTTACGCAAGGGACTAACGTTGCTTTTGGAATATCGATATCTTGCTGGAAAACGAAGACGGCCGTCAAAAAATAAAAACTTCCCCTTCTTGGTGATACTTTTTCGTGCTGTTTGGTCAACAACAGTTACGTGGGAAGCCAGCTGTCTACGAAATGACACAGTTTTTACAATTTGAGAAATTGTCCAGCAACATCCAAGTTAATAACTACTACTATTCAGTTACGTATATTTTTATACGTCTTTGTGTATTATTCCTTTTCTCCTGGACGTATTTTCAACACAAAGCAGAAGCATTTCATTGTACAGGAGATGTAATAAAAAATGAGATAGCGCCTACAGCCCTTCTTGAACTAATTCGCAATTTCCGGTAACCACAGAGACATGGAGTGAGCTGTAGTTTCCAGAAAATGTGGCGTTATTGCAAGGCTCATCCCTGCCGAAATTATTTTAGCATCTCGTCTAGCCTCGAGGTCTCAAAAAGGAGGGAAATATTGCATTACGAGCCTTTCGCTGAAAATGTAATAGTTTTACAAGTAGAACACCAAGATCTTGCTGGGAAATTCCTGTAGCATTTTTAAAAGAATGCTTACTATTTAAATACTGATCTGAAAATCAGATCGAGAGAACAGCGATTGTGGTTGCTGTTTTACTGGTTTGTTAAATTGTAACATGCGATATGGACTGTCAATAAATTTATGAAAGCCAACTACGGATCTTTCGGAGTATGGTAAACCGTTCATTAAACGCTATTTTAAGCACAAGCTCCTCCTGTTTTCTTCTCGCTGTCTTCTTCACACAGCAGTAAACCCAGTACAGATTTTTCATTACTTTCTGCGTTATTTTACGAGGAGAGTTTTTACGCGTGGGTTCGCAGCTGTTAAAGTATTTATCCTGGAAACAACAGTTTCACATCGACGCTTTTTAATTTTTTTTCCTTTTCCGCTATTAGTTTTCTGCTAAGAAATAGTGAGTGAGTCCCAGCATTAAGAATGAATTGCGATAATTACATTAATAAAACACTATATTCCTATTTTTTATTATATCGTTACATGATAACTAGTGACCACGTCAAGATAACTGTTTTATTTCTCTTTTCCTTCGCCCTCCTTCGGAAGTCTTCTATTTTTTCAGATTGAGATCTTTCCCTCTCGTTACAGCACCTGAGACGTTATTTTTCTGTTTGAATTTCTTGACGTCTATGTCTGGTCACCTGCTTTGACAGAATGTGTGAATTTTCTGCGTTAATCTGTCTTCTTCAATTCGCTCTAGATGTCTGGATAATTGAGAGCAGCGTAAGTACATTTCCACGACAGACGTAAAGAATGGTTACCATGAAATAGTAGTAGTGCCACAGGATCTAAATATGGTTACGGTTGCTGTTAACACATATCGATTAAACGACTAGGGAACTAGGCTAATTTGGGACCATTATATCGAATGGGTACGTAAAATACTGCCTTAAACACAGGTTTGTTTGTAAGCGGAAACAAACGACACGTTTCGTTGACGCTGTGCTTTGCGTGAGAGCCATGATGAGCAGTATTTGTCTGGGTCCACTCCAGCTGCACATTGCAAATATCCACCGAAACACCAGAGAAAACGCGGCTAATGACTCTTAGAAGTATTTTTTATTTAATCGCATGGCTAGAGCCCGCCGTCGGGCAGGCCGTTCGCCGGGTGTCGGTCTTTCAATGTGACGCCACTTCAGCGACCTGCAGTCGATGAGGATGATAGGATGATGATGACAGCACAACACCCAGTCCCTAGGCGGAGAAAATTCCCCGACCCAGCCCAGAATCGAACCCGGGCCCAGAGGATTGACAATCCGTCACGCTGACCATTCAGCTATGACCATTCAGCTACCGGGGGCGGACACTCTCAGGAGTGACACCCTGTATCTCTTATCGCCTATACAGCGGTAGTTTTATGGAACGTAAACGAGGGTAAGACTTGCACCCCACAATGTGTACTGCAGAATGCATTTTCCTTACAAGAATCGATGTAAGCCGCTCCCCACTTTATTAATTACAGATTATTGCCACTCTGTCCGGGACGAATGAATTTTTAGAAGTGACTTGCATGGAACGGTATTTGACGGCTTTGGATCTTGCTGCTGATCCAGCGACCTCTGAGACACGTCTTCTTCTGTGGAGGAAAAAAAAATCCAGCCTGGCGCGGGTTGGTGTCCTATGGTGGTCGGTTAACAGAGGATGTGGTGGGGAGCGTCACCTGCTACAGGTGTCCACAGGGCTCTGGCACATGGCATAATAGTAGCATTGCCCATAGATGCTAGAGCACATCTGACCCGTGTCCTCTGGAGGTGTACGAAGCACATGGACTGCTCGTGGAGTGGTAGCGCCTATGGTGGCGGTGGCATTAGAGGGTAGTGAAGGTGGTGTAGTACTTCTTAAAATTAAGAATGCGATTGTTCCCATCGGAACCAACTACATACAGCGACAATTTTGCAGTCTCATATCAGTGATAATCCACATGTCTCTTTGAAAGCTTATCTCAGAGCTATAAAATTTTAAACTCCATTAGTATTATAAAAATGTATGTCTCTATGTATATTTCTCATTTCGTCCTAAGTCACTGGATTGATTTCTACCATATATGCTACACGTATTGCTACCTGGAAAGAAGTGCTGTGGGAGTATTAACCAGCAACGTCCTGTTGATGCGGGTTGGGGGGAGGGGGTGGTAACGTGGAAATATAAGGGAGAAAGAGATGAAAAGAGAGGGGGAAGGAAGACATGCACACAGCTATAAGGAACCAGGAGATGGATATACTGTGTACTGCCTGAAAATTTGAAACATATTGATCGGTATTTTTGCTAATAGCTTTTCCGATTTCTTCTTCTTCTTCTTCTTCCGCTTGTGCCTGGTCCAGCAGTTTTGCAGGGTCGGCCTTGTTAATTTGAAGGGGTGGCTGGATGCCCTGTACCACCTGGGACAGAATCAGTGTACCCCAGCTGCCTGTGTCTAGAGCAAATCATGAAATAGTGCACACGTGTTGCAAATGTCTGTGAGCCGTGTAACTGAGGCGGGACTTCGGAACCAGCGCGGTATTCACCTAGTGAGATGTGGAAAACCGCCTAAAAACCACATCCAGGCTGGCCTGCGCACCAGCCCTCATCGTTAATCCACCGGGCGGCTTCGATCCGGGGCGCCTATCCGAGTCCAGGAAGTAGCACATTAGCGCTCTCGGCTAACCTGGAGGGTCCACCTTTCCCCTTTATATAGTACACATATATCTATATAGCATATACATTATGAACGTAAAGCCTCTGTGAACTCAGATGTTTGTTAGAGTATCGTGTTGTACATGGGTCAAGAACTTTTCTAGATTTCTGGTAGCAATGTTAAATGACGGCTTGTCTTCATATATATATATATATATATATATATATATATATATATATATTGGTAGGCCACATATATTAAAGAAACAATGTAGCCGATGTCGGTCCGAACCTTTATTCGAATATCGTTTAGATATTTTTATTTTTTGTGTATCGATGGAGATCTTTTCCAGATTTTTGCTAATCACTTTCATTATTTGTGCAGTACATTATCTTTAACTACCACATATACCTGAAGAGTGTGTAGCCTATGTCGACCTGAACGTTTATTATAGTACCGTGAAAAAATCTGAAGTACATATCGGTAGTATGGGTTGTAGTCACCTCCTTGTGTCCGTCTGCATTTGCAGGCTAATCTGAGGAACTGCTGCAGCGATATTGATCAGATTTTCACTAATAGACACAGACTGATCCACGAGGAAGGTTTTGTATATAATTTGTAAATATTTTCTTGAAGCTGTCTGAATTTGGATTAATTAAATTTAAGTTATGAGAACGATGGCACTGCTACCTATCAAACAACGGCCTTAATCCTAGAGGGAGCAGCAGTGCCCTAAGTTAGCAGGAAGCGTGACCGGATTCGCACCTGGTTTGATGGGAAAAAAAAACTGGCAGCATTTGACTAGCAACAGACCGGTTGTAGGATCGATTTCTGGCCGGGACAATTTTCTTCACACTTCCACGTTACACCGTAACTCCCCTTTCGCCGATGTAATACGGACATGCAAGCCGCCTAAGTACCATCCAATTCATTGTAATCGTTTCAGAATAACTGCCTAGCGAGGAAACGTGCGAGGCTGTTTTTTACGCACAGAGTGTAACACAGTGTGGTGTGCATCGTAAATTGCAAGGAAACATCATCAACTCGACCTCATATTTGAACAAGACAAAAACATACTTGCAAGATATCAGCCACAGAAATCAATCCTCGCAGAAATTTGGGACTTTTCCTGAGAGTAAGAAAGGATGATCTTTCGAAAGTACGGCTCTTAAACATGCGCGAGCACCGCTTCTCGTCCGCTGTCCCACTCCGCTGCAGCCGCTTAATGCCCGAGCACGAAGTGCTGTGGAGCATAGTAAGAGGTGGAAATCTGTTCTCACACTGGAAACAAGCGTTGTTAATTGTGTCAAAGTGTACTCATATTACTTACCGTTTTTCTCGTGGAACAACACGACTGTTCCCGAAAAAGATTTCAAAACACGTTGGGCAGAAATGTTCACATCTCCTGTCATCTCCCCTCCTCTTACCTCGCCATTACCATTCCGCGAATAGCAGAACGCTGGTTGTCAGTCCGCTGTACAGTGATTCGCGTGCGGCCATTAGGCGGCTGCTGTGGGACGTAGCGAGTAACAAACAACCTGGACGCGCGAAGTTTAAATGCTATACATTAAGAAGGTTATAAGTGCGCACTATTACGAGGGTCACCCCAAAAGAAATGTACACTATTTTTTTATCCATCTTTTATTCTACATGTTTGAAAGTTTTACAGTGTGTAGATACGTCCTTTAGGAACAATATTTTCATTCCTCCACATAATTTCCATCCCTCCCAACTGCCTTACGCCATCTTGGAACCAGCGCCTGTATACCCGCACGGTAAAATTCTGCACCAACCTGTTGCAGCCACTGTTTGGCAGTGTGCACAAGGGAGTCGTCATCTTCAAACCTTGTTCCACGAAGAGAGTCTTTCAGTTTCCCAAAGAGATGATAGTCACATGGAGCCAGGTCAGGACGGTAAGGCGGGTGTTTCAGTGTTGTCCATCCGACTTTTGTGATCGCTTCCATGGTTTTTGGACTGACATGTGGCCATGAATTGTAGTGCAACAGCGAAACATCCTGCTTTTGCCGATGTGGTCGATCACGACTAAGTCGAGCTTGAAGTTTCTTCAGTGTCGTCACATATACATCAGAATTTATGGTGGCTCCACTTGGCATGATGTCCACAAGCAAGAGTCCTTCGGAATCGAAAAACACCATAGCCATAACTTTTCCAGCAGAAGGTGTGGTTTTGAATTATTTTCTTGTGTGAATTTGCATGATGCCACTCCATTGATTGCCTCTTCGTCTCTGGTGAAAAATGATGGAGCCATGTTTCATCACCTGTCTCAATTATTCCAAGAAATTCATCTCCACCAATCTCGTACTGTTCCAAAAGTTCACTGCATACCGTTTTTCTTGTTTCTTTGTGAGCCACTGTCAACGTCCTGGGAACCCACCTGGCACAAACCTTTTTTAACGCCAACACTTTCAGTATTCTGCAAACATTTCCTTCCCCTATCCCAACGTTTCGTAACAATTTGTTCACTGTGATGCGTCTGTCAGCAGTCACCAATTCGTTAACTCTCTGCACATTGTCTGGAGTGTGTGCAGTACGAGGCCTGCCGCTGCGAGGACAATCCTCAATATTGCCGTGCCCGCTTTCATCACGTAACCTGCTTGCCCACCGACTAAATGTACTGCGATCGACAGCAGCATCTCCATACACCTTTTTCAACCTCTTGTGGATGTTCCCCACTGTCTCGTTTTCACAGCACAGGAATTCTATGACAGCACGTTCCTTCTGACGATCGTCAAGAGTAGCAGCCATATTGAAGACATGTTGTGACGGCGCCACTCACGGGTACAGGTTGAACTGAGTTTGAAAACAAGCGGGAAGGATGTATCTACACGCTGTAAAACTTTCAGACATGCGGAATGAAAACTGTATTTTTACAAAAATAGTGTGCATTTCTTATGGAGTGACCATCGTAGAATCATGGGGCAAAATTTCGCGCGAGATCGATAATTGGGACTGATATCTCGAAAGTGTTCTTTTTCCTCCTTAAAATTACAGGTCGAGTTAGTGTTGTTTTCTTGTTAATTTATATAAAGAAAATTTCACAGCAGCGCAGCAAATGACTCGGCTTTGGGCTCTCTGCTTTCCTTGACTCAAACACAGGTGCGAACACAATTCTCTGCGTGTTGGGGCTAAAGACATTGCACGTTTGGATACTTTCAAGTTATGCAGAAGACTGGTAAACAATCTCCACTAACAAGATCATAAAGACGTGGACACGATCTTCTCGAAAGGGATTCATAAATTTCTTACGGATGATTTTGAAATTTTTGTACAAATGATACAAGGACACATTATGAAATATGACCATAATTTCAGATGCCAGTCTCTGCTCTCCTCAGATTACTGGTCGCAGTGCCAATGCTTGATTCACTATAAATTCTTCGAGCAGGGGGCAGTGAGTTACTCAACTTCAAAGTATCGCAATAAATGTGACCAATAACGAAAAGATAACCATTTCATCGTGGTGATTGAGACTCACAATTTGAAATAATCAAATATTTGTAACCAGTAGTTCCCCCGCAATCGTTTGAGAACAGTTGCATAGTGAAGAAAAAAATGCGAATGGAAAACATGTGGTTTTTATTTCCGATGCTTCAAATAAAGCGTTTTCCGGGAATGTACTTCAGCAGCTTTGCCCCATTTACATACAATATGTTCTTTCAGCAGCGCAGCAGATGATTCAGATATCAGCTTTCTGCTTTCCTTGACGAGCAACTGCGATAGTCTCAGCAATGTTATACGGCGTGTACTAAGCTTAACGAGAGAAGTACTGTAACACGAGCTGAACATGCGGCACCTCATAATCATCTGCGGCACGTTTACATCACAGCGGTACGTCGACGATATTGTACGCTCTGATTTGTTATTTTTGGCAAGCCATCCTGAACTTAAATTTCAGAAAAAAAATGACCGCCAACAAATGACGAGAGTTTCTACTACTTGCCTTCGTGCTTGCCAATCCCTACCTTGCCCAGCTACGTCACCATATCTCTCCCCAGTTTAGAGCTTTTGGATCATTATGGCCAGGACTCTACAACCAGCTCGACATTTTGACGATCTAGCGCGCCAATTGGACGTAACATGGCACGTATCTCTCAAAAGGACATTAAACAGCTCTATCAATCAGTGCCAAGCCGAATAACTACTTGCATAAGGTTCAAATGGTTGAAATGGCTGTGAGCACTATGGCACTTAAGATCTTAGGTCATCAGTCCCCTAGAACTTAGAACTACTTAAACCTAACTAACCTAAGGACATCACACACATCCATGCCCGAGGCAGGATTCGAACCTGCGCCCGCAGCGGTCGCGCGGTTCCAGATTGAAGGGCCTAGAACAGCTCGGCCACCCCGGCCGGCTGCTTCCATAAGGATCAGAGGGGGATCAACACGTTATTGACTTGTTCGATTTGTGAAACTCTTCCTTTTGAATAAATCAACAAGTTCTCCTGAAATTGTAATCAATTCTGTGTCTGTATGTGTGTATGAAATCTGTCGATTTCTGTCGTATTCGGATAGTTCCTTTTCGTCTTATTTTTTTTTTTCATAGTGTATATACATAACCAACACGGAATCAGAAAGTATCGTTCTTGTGCAACACATCAAACTCCTTATTACCATGAAGTAATGAATGCTGTTGGCAGGGGATCGATTCCATGTTCCTAGATTTTCGGAAGGTTTTTGATACCGTTCCTCACAAGCGACTATTAATCAAATGGCGTGCATATGGAGTATCGTCTCAGTTGTGTGACTGGATTCGTGATTTCCTCTCAGAGAGGTCACAGTTCGTAGTGATGGGCGGTAAATCATCGAGTAGAACACAAGTGATATCTGGCGTTCCGCAAGGTAGTGTCTCAGGCCCTCTGCTGTTCCACATTTATGTAAATGATCTAGGTCAAGGGTTCCCAACAAAATTTTCTCGAGGTCCCTCCCCCCCCCCCCCCCCATCGAGCATGATGGGTACCTTGTCATATCACAGTATCAAACACATAAAAAAGCCAAATTAAGAGTCTTTTTATAAGTTTTCTATTTTTGGAACTTAGAAAAAACATTGAAATATTCGTTATTGAAAAAACAAAAAAAATCTGTTATCATAGGAAATATATTTAATATATTTTTTTAATCTAATAGCATCTTGCGGACCCCTGAGCGTCCGCGGATCACCTGTTGGGAACCATTGATCTGGGTGATAATCTGGGCAGCCCCCTTAGACTGTATGCAGATGACGCTGTAATTTACCGTCTAGTAAAATCATCAGACGATCATTTCCAATTACAAAATGATCTAGAGAGAATTTCTGTATGGTGCGAAAAGTGGCAACTGACATTAAACAAAGAAAAGTGCGACGTCATCAACATGGATACTAAAAGAAATCCGATAAATTTTGAGTATGCGATAAATCGCGCAAATCTAAGTGCTGTCAACTCGACTAAATACCAAAGAATTACAGTTACGAGCGACTTAAACTGGAAAGACCACATAGATAATATTGTGGGGAAGCTGAAACAAAGACTGCGATTTGTTGGCAGAACACTTAGAAGATGCGACAAACCCACAAAAGAGACAGCCTACACTACACTTGTCCGTCCTCTGCTGGAATATTGCTGCGCGGTGCGGGATCCTTACAAGGTAGGATTGACGGAGGACATCAAAAAAGTGCAAAGAACGGCAGCACGTTTCGTGTTATCGCGCAATAGGGTTGAGAGTGTCACTGATATGATACGCGAGTTGGGGTGGCAGTCACTGAAACAAATGCGGTTTTCTTTGGGGTGAGATCTATTTATGAAATTTCAATCATGAACTTGCTCTTCGGAATAAGTAAATATTTTGTTGACACCCACCTACGCAGGGAGAAATGATCGTCATAATAAAATAAGAGAAATTAGAGCTCGAACGTAAAGATTTAGGCATTCCTTTTTCCCACGCGCCATTCGAGAGTGGAGTTGTAGAGAAGTAGTATGAAAATGGTTCGATGAACACTCTGCCAGGCACTTAAGTGTGAATTGCAAAGTAAACATGTAGATGTATATTCCGCGATGTACATTGTTAAGAGATAACATTATTTTGTCCTTTTTGTTTCACTTCAGATACTGTATTCTAATAGTCTCTTTATGATTCTGCAATGGCAAAATCAAAAGAGCATTCATATTAAAAATATATGTAGCATCCCTTTTCCCAATCCATCCCCGATTTACAGAAAACAGGCAATGATACGATAATTCCTAACACACTAAAGAGCCAAAGAACCTGGCACACCTGCCTAATGTCGTGTAGGGCCCCCGCGAACACGCACAAGTGCCGCAACGCGACGTGGCAGAGATTCGACTGAAGTCTGAAGTAGTGATGGGGGGAACTGACACCATGTGTCCTGCAGGGCTATTCATAAAACCGTAAGAGTACGAGGGGCTGGAGATCTCTTCTGAACAGCAGGATATTTACGTACCTGTCACCTGTCAGATTCGTATCTAGACGTATCAGGGGTCCCATATCACTCCCATTGCACACGCCCCACACCATTACAGGGCATCCACCGGTTTGAACAGTCCCCTGCTGACATGCAGGGTCCAGGGTTCCATGAGACCTTCTCCATACCCGTACACGTCCATCCGCTCGATAGAATTTGAAACGAGACTCGTCCGACCAGGCAGCATGTTTCCATTCATCAGCAGTCCAATGTTGGTGGTGATGCGTCCTGGCGAGGCGTAGAGTTTTGTCGTGCAGTCATCGAGGGTACGCGAATGGGCCTTCGGCTCCGAAAACCCATATCGATGATGTTTCGTTGAATGGTCCGCACCTGACCCTTGTTGGTCGCCCAGCACTGGAATCTGGAGCGATTTGCAGAAGGGTTGCACTTCTGTCACGTTGAACGATTCTCTTCAGTCGTTGTTGGTCCCGTTCTTGTAGGACCTTTTTCCGGTCGCAGTGATGTCGCTGATATGATGTTTTACCGGATTCCTGATATTCACGTTACACTCGTGGAATGGTCGTACGAGAAACTCTCCACTCAGGCAGGCGTATGAGCTGTAGTTCAGCAGAGACTCATTATGTCATACATGTTACATTTAAAAACAAATTTCTGAGAACTCAAATCAACTTTCACTTATTTTCCTTAGCTCAAATGGAAATGATGGAACTATTAATAGCTATGTAACCTTCATTTATAACGAAATAAAACTAAACATACAGTACTACCGTTGTTTCATCAAGCCCTGTTAGACTACTCGGAAACCACTTGTTGATATAAGAACGCAGGCACTTGTTGACGGTTGATCCAGGCACGTAGCATTTTTTCTGGAAACGAGTGAAAGCCGACATGGTCTTAACAATGTGATGAATGAGATTTAGTCGACGTACGAAATAAGCTGCTCATTGCGAATTTATCTATTCATTAAGGATTAAAAAGACATAGAATGTCAGAATGTATTTTATTGCATCTTACAAAACATTTGTTCCTTGTATCTACATACAAAAGCTATATTACATAGGGCGATTCTTATTAACGTTTAAAATCCCCCGAAGCGGCACATATGGTGCTGGCACAAGTAATTTAATGAGAGTACAAATGTAGGGAAGTACCCCAAAAGTGCATGACAAATGTTGAACATGTGACGTCAACATACAACCTCACACACCTTGTCCACATTACACATGTGACAGATTCGCGTTTGTATTTTAGATGTCAGAATCGCGTGTAATCGAACCATTTTTAACGCTGCGTAGCAGGGTGAGGATTTCTTTTTAACTAAGAACGTGACAATATTTAACTGTATGACCTCTAATATTGCTTAAAATGGAAATAATAATGTCCAGGATAATTTATGTATCGTTTTGCAGTGTTGGAAAGTAAATCCGGTTAGCGGTCGGGTTTAAGGAATCCCGTCGCGAGTGTACTGCTACCTGTCGGGACTGCCTTACAAAAGAGAAGGGCCTTCATCCCTCGGCGTTGACTGCGTGTCGGCTCTCAGAAAATACGGCTTTTAGTTCGCACAGTAGATCATTATCATTAAAACCGCTGATATCCTGTTGCGTCCAGATTCCTACTACTTAACGAGAACAAAGACAAATACAGTTGCATGGCTGTTAGGACAATGCGTTGTAAATTAAAGGGGCGATAGGGATCCACTTGTCTTCCACCAATATTTGGCCACTGCATATTGCAAGTGTTCACGCCGGCCACAGTATCGTGACTTACTCGAAAGTATGTTGAATATTCTATTTCGTCGTCAAGGTATCGCTTGAATTATCCGGTCTTGTCGTATTCTCGTCGTGGCCCCTTTCCACGAGTATTGTTGCGCGGTTTATTTTCTATTTCTGGTTCCGTTTGTCTTAATTTTCCTTTTTAAATAATAAAAATAAAAGAAAAAATATTGTTCCAGAGAACGACTGGAAATGATTTACTTTTCTTTTTTAGTGTCTGTTGCCATGTAAGATTTAATCCGACTCGCAGTGACAGGCGTGGGAGGGGACGGTGGTCGAGGGGGGGGGGGGGGGAACGTTGTCACGCCTCGGGATTCGACCCTTGGTCACCTTGTCCTTTGTTTCCAAATTTTTGTATCATCAAAAAATGTGGTGGAGCATTTGACTAGAAACCAACAAGTGTGCGATCGAATCCCGGGCGAAAAAAAAAAAGAAAATAAAGCATTTGAATCGGATCACAAGACCGAATCCTAGGCGTATCATGGATTTTTTCAGACTGCTTTTTAACTTAATATCCAGCTCTCAACAATGTGGAAACACGCAACAGCGACATGTGGTTTGGATTTCACGTTAGACTGCAGATCAACTTCCCGCAGGTGGGTAACTGGTGTAGGTGAGGGACGCGAAAGTGGCATCCCATTGAGAGTCTTGCACCTTATCTTTGTGCCTCATGAAATTATTGTTAAGAGGATCTATGTATTCACGTATGTCTTGTTGTAACTCCTAAGTCCCCCGCCTCGTTTTTCTCTCTGAATGTGAAGGATAATCTGGGGATCTAGCGAAGGGATTTTTACGCGGTTGTGCCTGACAGACTCACTGATTCACGATGCAGATTTGTGTGTGCACCTCGCGCGGTCTTAGACGCTTAGCGCTACATGTGCGAAACCCCGGCGGGTAGCTGGTAATGGAATAATTTAGACACACGCTGTATGAAACTTTCGTGCTCGTCTCCTCAGGATAATACAATTGACTCTCGGTTCAGCTGGACGCCTCACATTCAATTTATTGTTAAATGTAATTGGCTCTCTGGTGAGCAAGATGTATGAGACAGGCGAAATACCCACAGACTTCAAGAAGAATATAATAATTCCAATCCCAAAGAAAGCAGGTGTTGACAGATGTGAAAATTACCGAACTATCAGTTTAATAAGTCACAGCTGCAAAATACTAACACGAATTCTTTACAGACGAATGGAAAAACTGGTAGAAGCGGACCTCGGGGAAGATCAGTTTGGATTCCGTAGAAATGTTGGAACACGTGAGGCAATACTAACCTTACGACTTATCTTAGAAGAAAGATTAAGAAAATGCAAACCTACGTTTCTAGCATTTGTAGACTTAGAGAAAGCTTTTGACAACGTTAACTGGAATACTCTCTTTCAAATTCTGAAGGTGGCAGGGGTAAAATCCAAGGAGCGAAAGGCTATTTACAATTTGTACAGAAACCAGATGGCAGTTATAAGAGTCGAGGGGCATGAAAGGGAAGCAGTGGTTGGGAAAGGAGTGAGACAGGGTTGTAGCCACTCCCCGATGTTATTCAATCTGTATATTGAGCAAGCAGTAAAGGAAACAAAAGAAAAATTCGGAGTAGGTATTAAAATTCATGGAGAAGAACTAAATACTTTGAGGTTCGCCGATGACATTGTAATTCCGTCAGAGACAGCAAAGGACTTGGAAGAGCAGTTGAACGGAATGGACAGTGTCTTGAAAGGAGGATATAAGATGAAAATCAACAAAAGAGAAACGAGGATAATGGAATGTAGTCAAATTAAATCGGGTGATGCTGAGGGGATTAGATTAGGAAATGAGACACTTAAAGTAGTAACGGAGTTTTGCTATTTAGGGAGTAAAATATCTGATGATGGTCGAAGTAGAGAGGATATAAAATGTAGACTGGCAATGGCGAGGAAATCGTTTCTGAAGAAGAGAAATCTGTTAACATCGAGTATAGATTTAAGTGTCAGGAAGTCGTTTCTGAAACTATTTGTATGGAGTGTAGCAATGTATGGAAGTGAAACATAGACGATAAATAGTTTGGACAAGAAGAGAATAGAAGCTTTGAAAATTTGGTGCTACAGAAGAATACTGAAGATTAGATGGGTTGATCACATAACTAATGATGAAGTATTGAACAGAATTGGGGAGAAGAGAAGTTTGTGGCACAACTTGACTAGAAGAAGGGATCGGTTGGTAGGACATGTTTTGAGGCATCAAGGGATCACAAATTTAGCATTGGAGGGCAGCGTGGAGGGTAAAAATCGTAGAGGGAGACCAAGAGATCAATACACTAAGCAGATTCAGAAGGATGTAGGTTGCAGTAGGTACTGGGAGATGAAGCAGCTCGCACAGGATAGAGTAGCATGGAGAGCTGCATCAAACCAGTCTCAGGACTGAAGACCACAACAACAACAACAATTGGCTCTCTCAACCGTGTATGGTGGGTAGCGCATCAGTGTATTCCTTGAACTCACGATGTACCGAGGGATTACTCGATCTGAACTGGACACGGTTGTATGCTGCTTCACAATGCGCCTAAGACTTACTTCTACAAATTGCGTACTCTCGAGTTCACAGCCGTTCATACAGCCTTGGAGCTATGCGTTCGACGCCTGCAAATGCTCTTTTAGTGAAGGCAGGAGGGATGCCACTGAGCGTGGGACGTCAAATGGTTCAAATGACTCTAAACACTATGGGACTTAACATCTGAGGTCATCAGTCCCCTAAACTTAGAAATACTTAAACCTAATTAACCAAAGGACATCACACACATCCATTCCCGAGGCAGGATTCGTGCCTGCGACTGTAGCAGCAGCGCAGTTCCGGACTGAAGCGCCTAGAACCGCTCGGCCACAGCGGCCGGAGGACGACAAAAACTGTCAAATAAATTGTTCATTCAAAGAAGACCTTAATTGGTAGTCCAGCCTATAAGAGTAGAGATTGCATTTAACAATTACGAAGTGCCTCCTACAGAAGAACTAAAATTTTGGCTGTCTGCACAAGCTTTGACTCTTGGTATCCTATCGTGCATTCTATGCATTGTCGTAATACTTGCCTTTGTTTGAACATAATTTTGACACACATAGCTGCCAGAATTCAGCCTGTTATGGCAATATAGCAAGCTCGCTGATTGTTAACAAAAACTCCAGATTTGTCCCATTAAAGCCTACGAATTACCTAAAAGTGCTTCAGTTGCGGAGATTGTGGCAATTTTGGAAGCAATTGAGTTTGTATCTTCAACTTCTTAATGACATTAATCGTGTCAGACTTCCAGAGTCTTCCCAAAGGTATTCAACACTGAAGATGGAATAAAACAAGAATAGTTTTGAAATTTCCTGGCAGATTCAAACTTTTTGCCGGACCGAGACTCGATATGTGGTACATTTGCCTTTCGCGGGCAAGTTCTCTACCATCTGAGCTACCCAAGCACGACTCACGACTCGTCCACACAGCTTCAGTTCTGCCAGTACTTCGCCTCCTCTCTTCCAGACTCAAGTGGTAGAGCGAAATGCAAAGGTCCCGAGTTCGGGTCTCGGTCTGACACACTGTTTTAGTCTGTTAGAAAGTTTCATATCAGCGCACACTCCAATGCAGAGTGAAAATCTCGTTCTGGGAACGAATAGCGTTATTTTGGATGTGGTACTGGAACATATTCGCTGTAGACGGAGAGGGTAGACAATCATTGTGCTTTAGGTACATTCCCACGCCGGGATCCGCTATAATGAGGAAGTTGATGTCTTAGCGATGCAAGCTGCATTTACATGAACTGTTCTCGATTTGACATTACCGTGACGAAGTGAAGTCAAGACTATCATTCGATTTCGCTTTAACAATACCTCGTTTCCTGCATAGGATCAACATTTACAATTCCCCCTGCATGTGAGTGTGATTCAGAATCAGAAGCTGATGTAAACAATATGTTGCTTTCATGTTCCAAATTTGACAAAGAACGATCGGAATTTCTGCAGGCTTTGATGAGTACTAGTTGCCTCCACCCTCTTACAGCGACTTCTCTTTTGGTTTCTAATCATCTTCAGCTGTGTAAAGCGACTGGCAATTTTCTTAAGAGTTTAGGGGAAAATATGTAGAACTCAAGTTTTCATTTATAAGTATCAGTTATTCTTAAATTTAAGAAGTAGTGAGAACTGATAGCATAAACATGTCTAGTTTGCTTACAGTCTATTTGTTAAATAATTGTTGTGGGAAAAAAATGACGGTCTGTAAATATGCATTTATGTGTTTTCTCTGTAGTGTTATGTATTCTGTGTAAACATGCGTCCTCAATGACTACATAGAGTACGAACTCTGGAGCTGAAACAAAACAAACAAATAATCCAGCGATGTTTAGGAAAGCCTCTCCTATAAACGTAGATTGCAGACATATTACTTCCCTCAAAAAAAGATGAAGATGCGTAAGACTCTACATCTACATCTACATTTATACTCCGCAAGCCACTCAACGGTGTGTGGCGGAGGGCACTTTACGTGCCACTGTCATTACCTCCCTTTCCTGTTCCAGTCGCGTATGGTTCGCGGCAAGAACGATTATCTGAAAGCCTCCGTGCGCGCTCTAATCTCTCTAATTTTACATTCGTGATCTCCTCGGGAGGTATAAGTAGGGGGAAGCAATATATTCGATACCTCATCCAGAAACGCACCCTCTCGAAACCTGGCGAGCAAGCTACACCACGATGCAGAGCGCCTCTCTGGCAGAGTCTGCCACTTGAGTTTATTAAACATCTCCGTAACGCTATCACGGTTACCAAATAACCCTGTGACGAAACGCGCCGCTCTTCTTTGGATCTTCCCTATCTCCTCCGTCAGACCGATTTGGTACGGATCCCACAGTGATGAGCAATACTCAAGTATAGGTCGAACGAGTGTTTTGTAAGCCACCTCCTTTGTTGATGGACTACATTTTCTAAGCACTCTCCCAATAAATCTCAACCTGGTACCCGCCTTACCAACAATTAATTTTATATGATCATTCCACTTCAGATCGTTCCGTACGCATATTCCCAGATATTTTACAGAAGTAACTGCTACCAGTGTTTGTTCCGCTATCATATAATCATACAATAAAGGATCCTTCTTTCTATGTATTCGCAATTCATTACATTTGTCTATGTTAAGGGTCAGTTGCCACTCCCTGCACCAAGTGCCTATCCGCTGCAGATCTTCCTGCATTTCGCTACAATTTTCTAATGCTGCAACTTCTCTGTATACTACAGCATCATCCGCGAAAAGCCGCATGGAACTTCCGACACTATCTACCAGGTCATTTATATACACTCCTGGAAATTGAAATAAGAACACCGTGAATTCATTGTCCCAGGAAGGGGAAACTTTATTGACACATTCCTGGGGTCAGATACATCACATGATCACACTGACAGAACCACAGGCACATAGACACAGGCAACAGAGCATGCACAATGTCGGCACTAGTACAGTGTATATACACCTTTCGCAGCAATGCAGGCTGCTATTCTCCCATGGAGACGATCGTAGAGATGCTGGATGTAGTCCTGTGGAACGGCTTGCCATGCCATTTCCACCTGGCGCCTCAGTTGGACCAGCGTTTCTTGCTGGACGTGCAGACCGCGTGAGACGACGCTTCATCCAGTCCCAAACATGCTCAATGAGGGACAGATCCGGAGATCTTGCTGGCCAGGGTAGTTGACTTACACCTTCTAGAGCACGTTGGGTGGCACGGGATACATGCGGACGTGCATTGTCCTGTTGGAACAGCAAGTTCCCTTGCCGGTCTAGGAATGGTAGAACGATGGGTTCGATGACGGTTTGGATGTACCGTGCACTATTCAGTGTCCCCTCGACGATCACCAGTGGTGTACGGCCAGTGTAGGAGATCGCTCCCCACACCATGATGCCGGGTGTTGGCCCTGTGTGCCTCGGTCGTATGCAGTCCTGATTGTGGCGCTCACCTGCACGGCGCCAAACACGCATACGACCATCATTGGCACCAAGGCAGAAGCGACTCTCATCGCTGAAGACGACACGTCTCCATTCGTCCCTCCATTCACGCCTGTCGCGACACCACTGGAGGCGGGCTGCACGATGTTGGGGCGTGAGCGGAAGACGGCCTAACGGTGTGCGGGACCGTAGCCCAGCTTCATGGAGACGGTTGCGAATGGTCCTCGCCGATACCCCAGGAGCAACAGTGTCCCTAATTTGCTGGGAAGTGGCGGTGCGGTCCCCTACGGCACTGCGTAGGATCCTACGGTCTTGGCGTGCATCCGTGCGTCGCTGCGGTCCGGTCCCAGGTCGACGGGCACGTGCACCTTCCGTCGACCACTGGCGACAACATCGATGTACTGTGGAGACCTCATGCCCCACGTGTTGAGCAATTCGGCGGTACGTCCACCCGGCCTCCCGCATGCCCACTATACGCCCTCGCTCAAAGTCCGTCAACTGCACATACGGTTCACGTCCACGCTGTCGCGGCATGCTACCAGTGTTAAAGACTGCGATGGAGCTCCGTATGCCACGGCAAACTGGCTGACACTGACGGCGGCGGTGCACAAATGCTGCGCAGCTATCGCCATTCGACGGCCAACACCGCGGTTCCTGGTGTGTCCGCTGTGCCGTGCGTGTGATCATTGCTTGTACAGCCCTCTCGCAGTGTCCGGAGCAAGTATGGTGGGTCTGACACACCGGTGTCAATGTGTTCTTTTTTCCATTTCCAGGAGTGTATATTGTGAAAAGCAATGGTCCCATAACACTCCCCTGTGGCACGCCAGAGGTTACTTTAACGTCTGCAGACGTCTCTCCATTGATAACAACATGCTGTGTTCTGTTTGCTAAAAACTCTTCAATCCAGCCACACAGCTGGTCTGATATTCCGTAGGCTCTTACTTTGTTTATCAGGCGACAGTGCGGAACTGTATCGAACGCCTTCCGGAAGTCAAGAAAAATAGCATCTACCTGGGAGCCTGTATCTAATATTTTCTGGGTCTCATGAACAAATAAAGCGAGTTGGGTCTCACACGATCGCTGTTTCCGGAATCCATGTTGATTCCTACATAGTAGATTCTGGGTTTCCAAAAACGACATGATACTCGAGCAAAAAACATGTTCTAAAATTCTACAACAGATCGACGTCAGAGATATAGGTCTATAGTTTTGCGCATCTGCTCGACGACCCTTCTTGAAGACTGGGACTATCTGTGCTCTTTTCCAATCATTTGGAACCCTCCGTTCCTCTAGAGACTTGCGGTACACGGCTGTTAGAAGGGGGGCAAGTTCTTTCGCGTACTCTGTGTAGAATCGAATTGGTATCCCGTCAGGTACAGTGGACTTTCCTCTATTGAGTGATTCCAGTTGCTTTTCTATTCCTTGGACACTTATTTCGATGTCAGCCATTTTTTCGTTTGTGCGAGGATTTAGAGAAGGAACTGCAGTGCGGTCTTCCTCTGTGAAACAGCTTTGGAAAAAAGTGTTTAGTATTTCAGCTTTACGCGTGTCATCCTCTGTTTCAATGCCATCATCATCCCGTAGTGTCTGGATATGCTGTTTCGAGCCACTTACTGATTTAACGTAAGACCAGAACTTCCTAGGATTTTCTGTCAAGTCGGTACATAGAATTTTACTTTCGAATTCACTGAACGCTTCACGCATAGCCCTCCTTACGCTAACTTTGACATCGTTTAGCTTCTGTTTGTCTGAGAGGTTTTGGCTGCGTTTAAACTTGGAGTGGAGCTCTCTTTGCTTTCGCAGTAGTTTCCTAACTTTTTTGTTGTACCATGGTGGGTTTTTCCCGTTCCTCACAGTTTTACTCGGCACGTACCTGTCTAAAACGCATTTTACGATTGCCTCTCCAGTTAGAGCGTGTTAGCGAGGCCAATAGAATATTTCAAAAGGACATGTGATGACACAAAGACCATATGCCGTTGTTAGATTTCTAGGGATCAGCTGCTGTTACGCTAATATACTTACAATAAGTAGGAAGGCCAAAGAGTAGTAATATCTATAGTACAGAGGCGCAGGATTTTGTGTTGCCAACATACAGTGACGATGTGGTCATGTGATCTCGGGACGGCGTAGGTTTGTCCGTAAAGCGTCCTCGAAATGTTGAATGGTATAGGCGTTTTGAACATACCATAATAATTTGCACTTGATAACTGGAATAAAGAGGGCTGTTTGCTTTGAAGAGCAAAATGAATGTGTGTCACGTCACGACACCGTTACGTCAGCGTGAATTTACACTGTCCGTCACGTCATGTGAAGTATATTCGCATAGCTGAGTACCAAACAGCGAATGTGAGGTTATGAGTCACCATCCGTGATACAAAAAGTCGCCGGCCGGAGTGGCCGTGCGATTCTAGGTTCTGCAGTCTGGAACCGAGCGACCGCTACGTTCGCAGGTTCGAATCCTGCCTCGGGCATGGATGTGTGTGATGTCCTTAGGTTAGTTAGGTTTAATTAGTTATAAGTTCTAGGCGATTGATGACCTCAGAAGTTAAGTCGCATAGTGCTCAAAGCCCAGCCATACAAAAAGTCGGAGTAGCCTGTAGTACCGTAGTTGAGGAACAAAGACAAAGTTTATTAATGTCGAAAGCAACCTGCGTTACGTACGTCCTTTATCAATTTTCTTTGCCAAAGCGCTGAGAAGTGAAATATTTCAATACATAGACATTTATCACCTGATGAAAATGTATTCATACAAACACATCGAACAATAGCTATAACGAAATAAGTGGAGTGTGTTTACCTATGTTTCTTTTACGTGACTTATAACGTCATAAACAGTTATATTACTCTCCTTCATTAGATCTGGGCCTTTCAGTTAACATGATATGTAATGCAAACTGCTTAGTCAATATCTTATTTATACACATTGTGGACGTCACCACTGTCCCGTTATTGTAAAAACTAGTTATGTGAAACCTGCGTAATTTTTCGTTTTCGGACATCTGACATTGCTTGTGTAAGAACATTCAACGGGAAAAATAAGCAAGTCGTCATTTGGAATTTGCCACGAAGTCACACTTAACAATAAAATAAAGATTACGAACAAACAAAAGCACAAAATCCAGTACTGTAACATGAATGAGAGCCGCACAAATAGGTTAACTTACGATATTAGCAGAAGAGATACCGTCAAAACTTTCTTCCTGAGAAAACTTGACATGCCGCGACATGACGTGACGTTAGGGTTCGTTGACGAACTGCTTGGATGCCGCTATATGAGATACATTGTGGAATGTTCTGAAGTGACCTGATACGCCTTTATAGCTGATTTGAATGGCCTTAAGGGGACCACACCCTGCATATCCAACCCATGTTAATTTAGGCAAGTATTTGACCCACTTCTGAAAAAAACTATTTGATGCAGGACCTCAATATTTTTATTGTATGTTTCATGATGCTAATAGAGTCAACTGTACTAAAATCTATTTTATCCATTTTATAGTTTTCAAGAAATACTTTTTTCAATTTATTAACAAACAAACAAAAAAAAAGAACCGGTAGAAGCCGACGTTGGGGAAGATCAATTTGGATTCCATAGAAATATTGGAACATGTGAGGCAATACTGACCTTACGACTTATCTTAAATTGTTAACATCGAGTATAGATTTAAGTGTCAGGAAGCCGTTTCTGAAAGTATTTGTATGGAGTGTAGCCATGTATGGAAGTGAAACATGGACAATAAATAGTTTGGACAAGGAGACAATAGAAGCTTTCGAAATGTGGTGCTACAGAAGAATACTGAAGATTAGATGGGTTGATCACATAACTAATGATGAAGTATTGAACAGAATTGGGGAGAGGAGGAGTTTGTGGTACAACCCGACAAAAAGAAGGGACCGGTTAGTAGGACATGTTCTGAGGCATCAAGGAATCACAAATTTAGTATTGGAGGGCAGCGTGGAGGGTAAAAATCGTAGAGGGAGACCAAGAGATGAATACACTAAGGAGATTCAGAAGGATGTAGGTTGGAGTAGGTACTGGGAGATTAAGAAGCTTGCTCAGGGCAGGGTAGCATGGAGAGCTGCATCAAACCAGTCTCAGGACTGAAGACAACAACAACAACAACAACAACAACAAAGTATTAAGTTTATCTGCAGAAAATATTTTTTGTAAACTTCCTAATGGGCGAGTATTAATGAATGTAGTACCAGAGGTGGCTTTTTATGTTATACAGAGTCTCTGAAAATTTCGTTCATTTATCTATGATAGTTTCATATACAATGGGGCAATTGTACTGAAAATTTTACTTTGTGGGAAATTGACTTTAAAGAAAAAACTTTTGAAATTTCTTACTTACAGTTAATTAAAACTGTCCTGCTGCATACGATGGTCCTTCTTTGGCCTCTAGCAGGTCTTCCAGCTTCTTTTTCGCCTTCCTGGATGTTTGTCTTGCTATCTTGGCCATATTAGATGCAGACCTGTCTGCATCGTCTATCCTCATTTTATCGTAATGTTGGTGCCCAGTGATCATATTTTCACCAGGATTAATTCCCAGCTTTTTCAGTACCCAACACTTTCCAATATTACCACAGTTGAATGTGATAACAACATCATGAACTCCTAGTTTCATTGTATGCATGCCTACAAATACAGTTTTAGGAAGGTGGTTGAAACATTCACTTGGGTTCTGTGTCTGCCCATGCAGACATTTCCTTAAAAGTTCAGGATGGGCCAAGTCTCTGAAAATAGGTTTAACTGCTGTAATAACAGCAGCAGGAAGAATTGCTGGTGACAATAAGATTCTCCAGTTGCCTGCACCACGAATTTGATCCTGATGGACACAATCCATGACATGGCTTATCGTCAGTAGAGAACGTATGAAAAAATATAGCCCAAACATCTCCCTTCATTGCCTGCAGATTTTCTTTATTTCTCCTAATTGTCTGCCCATAGTATACGTGCAAGTTTTCTTTAACAACAACTCGCAATCACACTTGAACAAAACTAATCGCGTTTTTGAAAGCGTGTTGTTTACAAACAGCAGAAACAAAAGGATACCGACCGTTGCATTCCAAGGATAGCCATCACACTCAGGAGTAAAAAAAAAATCCCTTACGTGCAATGTAGGGGATATAAAGATCTAAAATATATGCAGAAAAGTGGGTGACAGAAAAGCGGGCGTGGCACATAAACACAAGTGGTAGGAAAATGCTCTTCAAATGCTCGAAAAAAAAATTTTCCAGCAAAATCTTTTTCATAGTACTTAAAGAAAACCTTGGTCTATCGAAATATGGTGAAAACCGAAAATCAGATTTTTTTCGACCTGAACCACGGTATGGTCCCCTTAAAGTGTCGTCCCGATATCACGCTACAACTCCAGCTTAATGGTGAGAAGATGCACAGAACACAAAATTGACTCCAGAGATATTCCTACTCTATGAGTAAGGCGACAGACAGAAGTATCTTATGTGGGCAGTTGTCCGAAGGCAGTATCAAGAGAAGTTTGTTGATGGCGTTATGTGTCTGCAGGAGGCTGCAAAGCGCTTCGCCTGTCGTACAGAAACCTTGGAGATGCGGCATGCATAAGAAATTCTGCGAAAGGAGAAATTACACCTTCTATCTCGCTGCGTAAAGCGGGGCCTCGGAATGAGAGTTACTCTGTTGGTGAGGAAGCGGGCCATGCAAGATTGATGGCAAGCCCTGAGCGGCCGGGCGACGGGGCTGTGATATTAAAAGAGCAATCTCCTGATGTATGGAGGCTGCAGGGAGGGGCAAGGCGCGCTCCGGAGGCGAACTGTAGCCGTGGGCGTCACCCACCAGCCTGCTACCCGACGTCCCCGTCCGACCGGCTCAGAAGCAGCTGAGACACGGCGGCCTGAAAGCCATACCTGCCAAGTACTGTTTCATTCTAATCAACACCCGACGACTTCGCTTCGAAGGGAGGACAGAATCCCCTGCGTGGAGCTTCTGTTCTGAAATTGAAAGTGACACATTTCACATTTGCATTCTGATTCCGAAATCGAGCTTTTTCTTCACCTTCACGAGTTTCCTTAAAAATTCTGCGCTTAGTCTGTTTAGAACTCATGATCCTACGAGATTACGTATCAAGTAATCTTCTCTTTAACGGCAATAATATAGTACATGAATGTAAAAGCTTACAGTTGTTTTAGAAGTGATGTATGTTTGTGGCATATAGTTCATAATAGAATCGCTGACATTGATGTATATCTGCACGGATACTCTGAAAATCACATTTAAATGCCTGGCAGAGGGTTAATCGAACCATCTTCACAATTCTCTATTGTTCCAATCTGGTATAGCGTGCGGAAAGAACTAACACCTATATCTTTCCGTAAGAGCTCTGATTTTTCCTTACTTTATTATGGCGATCGTTTTTTCCTATGTAAGTGGGTGTCAACAAAATATTTTCGAATTCGGAGGAGAAAGTTGGTGATTAGCATTAAACAAAGAAAACTGCGAGGTTATCTATATGGGTACTAAATGAAATCCGATAAATTTTGGGTATACGATAAATCACACAAATCTAAGGGCTGTAAATTGGACTATTCTACCTAGGAATTACAATTACGAGCATAGATAATATTGTGGGGAAGGCGAAACAAAGACTGCGCTTTGTTGGCAGAACACTTAGAAGATGCGGAAAATTCACTAATGCAACATTGCTGCGCGGTACGGGATCCTTACAAGGTAGGATTGACGGCGGAAATCTAAAAAGTGCAAAGAAGGGCAGCTCGTTTCGTGTTATCGCCCAATAGGGGTGAGAGCGTCAATTATATGGTACGCGAGTTAGGGTGGCAGACACTGAAACAACGGCGGTTTACGAAATTTCAATCACCAACTTTCTCTTTCGAATGCGAAAATAATTTGTTCACAACCAAAATAAGAGAAATCAGAGATCAAACGGAAAGATTTAGATGTTTTTTCCCACGCACCATTCGAGAGTGGAATGGTACAGAGGTAGTATGAAAATCGTTTGATGAACCCTCTGCCAGGCACTTACGTGTGAATTGCAGAGTAACGATGTAGATGTAGATGTAGATTGGAATTTCGTGAGAAGATTCCGTAGCAACGAAAAACACCTTTGTTTTAATGATGTCCACTCCAAATTCTGCATCGTTTCAGTGACACACTCTCCCCTACTTCGCGATAATATAAAACGTGCTGCCTTTCTTTGAACTTTTTCCGTCAACGCTATGTGGTTTGGATCCCACACCGAGCAACAGTATTCTAAAAGAGGGCGGACACGTGTAGTGTAGGCAGTCTCCTTAGTAGATATGTTTCATTGGTCGTTTCCTTACAACAAACAAAAATTTAAGAATTTTTTGTTGCTGTATGTCTGTTTTTGTTGTGGTCTTCAGTCCTGAGACTGGTTTGATGTAGCTCTCCATGCTACTCTATCCTGTGCGAGCTGCTTCATCTCCCAGTACCTACTGCATCCTACATACTTCTGAATTTGCTTAGTGTATTCATCTCTTGGTCTCCCTCTACGATTTTTACCCTCCACGCTACCCTCCAATACTAAATTGGTGATCCCTTGATGCCTGAGAACATGTCCTACCATCCGATCCCTTCTTCTAGTCAAGTTGTGCCACAAACTCCTCTTCTCCACAATTCTATCTAATACCTCCTCATTAGTTATGTGATCTACCCATCTAATCTTCAGCATTCTTCTGTAACACCAAATTTCGAAAGCTTCTACTCTCTTCTTGTGTAAAGTATTTATCGTCCACGTTTCACGTCCATATACGGCTACACTGCATACAAATACTTTCAGAAACGACTTCCTGACACTTAAATCTCTACTCGATGTTAAATTTCTCTTCTTCAGAAACGCTTTACTTCCCATTGCCAATCTACATTTTATGTCCTCTCTACTTCAGCCATCATCAGTTATTTTGCTCCCCAAATAGCAAAACTCATCTACTACTTTAGGTGTCTCATTTTGTAATCTAATTCCCTCAGCATCACCCGACTTAATTCGACTACATTCCATTATCCTCCTTTTGCTTTTGTTGATGTTCATCTTATATCCTCCTTTCAAGGCACTGTCCATTCCATTCAACTGCTCTTCCAAGTCCTTTGCTGTCTCTGACAGAATTACAATGTCGTCGGTGAACCTCAAAGTTTTTATTTCTTCTCCATGTATTTTAATACCTACTCCGAATTTTTCTTTTGTTTCCTTTACTGCTTGCTCAATACACAGATTGAATAATAACGGAAGAGGCTACAACCCTGTCACACTCCCTTCCCAACCACTGTGTCCCTTTCATGACCCTCGACTCTTATAACTGCCATCTGCTTTCTGTACAAAATGTGAATAGCCTTTCGCTCCCTGTATTTTACCCCTGCCACCTTTAGAATTTGGAAAAGGGTATTCCTGTCAACGTTGTCGAAAGCTTTCTCTAAGTCTACAAATGCTAGAAACGAAGGTTTGCCTTTTCTTAATCTAGTTTCTAAAATAAGTCGTAGGGTCAGTATTGCCTCACGTGTTCCAATAGTTCTACGGAATCCAAATTGATCTTCCACGAGGTCGGCTTCTACCAGTTTTTCCATTCGTCTGTAAAGATTTCGAGTTAGTATTTTGCAGCTGTGACTTGTTAAACTGATAGTTCGGTAATTTTCACATCTGTCAACAACTGCTTTCTTTGGATTGGATTTATTATATTCTTCTGGAAGTCTGAGGGTATTTCGCCTGTCTCATACATTTTGCTCACCAGATGGTTGAGTTTTGTCAGGACTGGCTCTCCCAAGCCTTTCAGTAGTTCTAATGGAATGTAGTCTACTCCCGGGGCATTGTTTCCACTTAGGTCTTTCAGTTCCCTGTCAAACTCTTCACGCAGCGTCATATCTCCCATTTCATCTTCATCTACATCCTCTTCCTTTTCCATACTATTGTCCTCAAGTACATCGCCCTTGTATAGACTCTCTATGTACTCCTTCCACCTTTCTGCTTTCCCTTTTTTGCTTAGAACTGGGTTTCCATCTGATCTCTTGATATTCATACAAGTGGTTCTCTTTTCTCCAAAGCTCTCTTTAATTTTCCTGTAGGCAGTAGCTATCTTACTCCTAGTCAGATAAGCCTCTACATCCTTAAATTTGTCCTCTAGCCATCCCTGCTTAGTCATTTTGCAGTTCATGTCAATCTCATTTTTGAGACGTTTATATTCCTTTTTGCCTGCTTCATTTATTGCATTTTTATATTTTCTCCTTTCATCAATTGAATTCAATATTTATTGTTTCCCAAGTATTTCTACTATCCTCGGCTGACTTCACTACTTCATCCCTCAAAGCTTCTTCTACTGTATTTCTTTCAATTGTTCCTTTATGCTCTCCCTGAAACTCTGTACAACCTCTGGTTTAGTCAGTTTATCCAGGTCCCATCTCCTTAAATTCCCACCTTTTTGCAGTTTCTTCTGTTTTAATCTACAGTTCATAACCAATAGATTGTGGTCTGCCCCTGCAAATGTCTTACAACTTAAAACCTGGTTCCTAAATCTCTGTCTTACCATTGTATAATCTATCTGAAACCTGTCAGTATCTCCAGGCTTCTTCCATGTATGCAACCTTCTTTTATGATTCTTGAACCAAGTGTTAACTATGATTAAGTTACGCTCTGTGCAAAATTCTACCAGGCGGCTTCCTCTTTCATTTGTTACTCCCAATCCAGATTCACCTACTACTTTTCCTTGTGTTCCTTTTCCTACTATCGAATTCCAGTCAGCCATGACTATTAAATTTTCGTCTCCCTTCAGTATTTGAATAATTTCTTTTGTTTCATCATACATATCTTCAATTTATTCGTCATCTGCAGGGCTAGTTGGCATATAGACTTGTACTACTGTAGTAGGTGAGGGCTTCGTGTCTCTCTTGGCCACAATAAAGCATTCACTATGCTTCCTGTAGTAGCTTATCCGCACTCCTATTTTTTTATTCATTAATAAACCTTCTCCAGCATTACCGCTATTTGATTATGTATTTACAACCCTGTATTCACCTGACCAAAAGTCTTGTTCCTCCTGCCACCGAACTTCGCTAATCCCCATTAAATCTAACTTTAACCTATCCATTTCCCTTTTTTAATTTTCTGACCTACCTGCCCGATTAAGGGATCTGACATTCCATGCTCCAGTAATACAGGGGTTTGCAATACTTAGCCAAGTAAGGTAGCTCGATGAAATTTGGCGCATACATAGAAGGAACGGCTACAGTATTGTAAGGAAGGCAATTGAAAAAAATACGCAATGACATGAACAAAAATGACACTTTTATTCATGGACAGTAGATAAACTAAAGCCCCGTGGTTCGCTATGGTTCCCTTGTCATTACAAGAGGTGAGACCGTTATTAATAGTGTGTGTCGTCTCCACGGATGGCAGTGCATGTTCTGCAACGTGCTCCCGTGCTGGATACTAAGTCATTTAGGCGTATCTTCACATGGCAGTAGGCGGAATCAGGTAACGTAGCCAGGAATATTGTTAATCATGATCGTTTTGGTGGCCCAGGTGTTCTGGTTTGGAGAGGCGTAATATTGCGTGGTCGTACTGACCTCCAGATCTTTGAACGCGTACCTATGTGTGTCTTTTCAAGGAAGCATTCGGCCCTGCCCTTTTTTTTTTTTTTTTTTTAATGACAGTGGCGACCCCATCGAACACCGCAGATGGTGGAGCTCTCGGAACGATAGTATATTCTATGAATGGACCGGCCTGCAAGTTTCCCGTCTTAAGTGCCATCGACCACGTGTAGGTTACGTTGGATTGGCGGGTTGCAGAGCGTCCAAGTGCACCAACGACCCTCCAATAACTGTCAACCGCACTGGTGGATAAATTGAGCAACCTACCACAAAAACTCCTTATCATCCTTGTGGCCAACATGACAGCAGGTTACAGATGGTGTACTGATATTCGTGGGCCTAACAAACCCTGTTAAGAACCGTGACCCACCTTCTATAATGGCTTAGATACTAACATGGATCGCGGCGATTTCAGGGTAATTATTGTCTTTGAATGAAAGAGTCAATTCTGTTCGTCTCATTAGGTTTCCTTTCAGTTACTTTCTTTTGTACTTCACTGTAGCAGTTCTTTCTACGTAAGGTACAAGTTTCATCGAACTATGTTACATGGAAGTGACACGTAATGTGAAAGTTACTTTCGTTCTTACGGTTTTCGAAACAGTACATATTCTTAAATACTTCTTTAATATGTCTTTGTTGTGTGGAAATATTATAAAATGGTTCAAATGGTTCTGAGCACTATGGGACTTAACATCTGAGGTCGTAAGTCCCCTAGAACTTAGTACTTAAACCTAACTAACCTAAGGACATCACACACATCCACGCCCGAGGCAGGATTCAAACCTGCCACCGTAGCGGTCGCACGGTTCCAGACTGTAGCGCCTATTACCGCTCGGTCACAACGTCCGGCAGTATTATAAATATATGAAACAATTTTTACTGTCTCGGTCAGTTTTTACTAGTATTCATCAGCACAACAAAATATCGTATTGGACATGGAAAGTCTTTTGTGTATGCCAGACTGGGAAAGACTTTCAAAATAAGATACAATGAACATATAAATGCCTACCACCACTATTAGTTGTTCTACTCCCATTAAGGACACTCGTTACCCGGTCCAGCCTATCATGAATGTTCTTCAGGTGTTACATAAATTGGGCAAGGAGACTGGTGACAGGAAGAAAAGATTTTGTAAAATGTATGTGTACAGGTTGCTAAATGGTAAGCCAGAAAGCAACAATATAGATTCGTTCAAAAATTTCTCCAATGTGTAATATAATACAATGATTTAGCAAAAATATAGTAGTAGTATTACTGAATAACCAAGAAATACCACATAATCGTAGCATTTGTATGTGACATGGTGACATGAGATAAACATACTTGTACAAAAAGGACTGCAGTTTCATTCTTTCTACTATCTTAGCAATTGTAATACGCTTATGCTGGAAGCAAAGAATCTCTGAAATGTAAACACCTATATGTGAAAATGTTACGTAATGGCGTGTTTATTACAGTGTTTTGTGCGCTAAACAATGGAAAAAGGTGGTAAGAAAATGATTTAAACATTCTCCCACTTCAGGTGGGTACTAAACTAAATGAGTGTTTCCGTACAGGGTTAAACATAGGTACATATTCTCTCTCTGTCACACCCAGCAAATAACCGTTATCACTCTTCATGATATAACCCTTATTTGTCTAAATCACGAATTTGTGAAAGGATACGAACTGTTTCAATTTTTTGATGACTCAGTGCTTCATTTTACAACATGTGATGTGTTGCACTCTGTAACAATATCTTAAGATCTGAAGATGATTGCAAGCACAATCAATAGGCATCATATGACTTTATAAATTCACAATCTAGACAGATAAAGGATCTATTGAAAATTAATGCGATTTTTCCACATTCTTGAATATGTCAAGCCTTGTAATGTACATGTAACTATACTGAACCTGATCATGAGAAAATGCGGCCGAAATGGGTCGTGATAATAAGTAATAAAAAGTGACTGAGACAGTAAAAATTACTTCTGAAATAATATATTTATCAGTATCAGGGGATGTACGTTTATGTACTTGCACATATACAACATATCTGGCTGTGTAGCTTGTTATGGATTCATTCTTTTAGATAGTAAAACAAGGGTCTAATAGGAGTGAAATGGAGACCAGTTTGCATTCAGAGACAATGTATGACTACATGAGATAATAGTAATGTTATGAATGACGTTGGAAGATGGAAGACAAAAACAATCCAAATTTTTAGCATTTGAAAATTTAGGAAAAGCTCTTGATGATGTTGACTGGCAAACAGTCTTTGAAACTCTGAAGTCATTAGACATTAAATACAAGTATTGATAGAAAATCCACAACTTTTACAGAAAGCGGTTTTAGTTTGTTATGAACATTTAAGAAGAGAAAGCGACAGGGATGAACGCTATCCCCCATATTACTCAGTATTTGTGTAGAGGAGTAATCAGGACAGAAAATCTAATAAAATTTTGCAACAATATTAAAACATACAGAGAAGAAATAAAAACTTTAAAGTTTTCCGATGTCACACCCTAAAGTCGAGAAAGTCTTGGAAGATCAACGGAACAGAATTGATAGCGCTTAGAAATGACGTTATGAGATGAAAATTAATGACAGAAAATTGAGGGCAGTGGAATGTAGTAGATTTAGGAAAGGTGATGTGGCAAAAGATAGATTAGTTAACGAAACGCTAAAACTGCTAGATGGACTTCATTGTTTGAGATAAAAGTACTGAAAATGGCAAAAGTAAAGAAAAAATTGAGACTGGTAATAGAAAGAAAAGATTTTGTAGAATGGAGAAGGGTATAATACAAAACCCTAGTATTGGGAACTGGATCTTGAATGTATTTGCCAAGAGTATAGCCTAACTTGGAAGTGATAAGAGGGTGATAAACGGTGCCAACAAGAATAGGATAGAAGCTTTTGAAATATGATGTCACTTGCTAATGCTAAGGAAAAGACAAGGAGATCAGGTAAACTAACCCTTACGTACTGAATTATACAAAGTCTGCGAAACGGCAAGTGGGTAAATCTGAAGAGATTGAAAAATCAGCCAACCGGTTGCAAACAAAGGTTAATTAGCCCTTGACCTCTGTTTCGATGTATGTGAAAATACCTTCTTGAGAAACAGTGGACGTTGTCACATCACATGGTGGCACATTAGATTGCATGAAGCCGAGCGGCTCTTGTCGTATACAGATTTGACAAAGCCTGAATTATCCCAAGCCATGGCTTTAGATAGCAGCCGGATTACATATATCGTATTTCAGAATGAGGCTCTTGTCAACATAAAATGGTAACAGGCGTCACATGATAAAATATTTACATAGGTCACTTGTACATCACGCCAGAGACTAAAGCTAGCTAAGAACAATAGTCCTTAGTCTCTGGCATGATGTAAACGTAACTTATACAAATATTTTATCCATTTTACTTTCGATAAAGATAGATCTAAGAATTTACACTAAGTTTTCCTTGAAAACTGGAATAGAGTACAGCACCTCACTGGAAATGGTGACTGTGGCTTTTTGGTGAATCTACTATGAGTAAGACAATAGTTTATGAGTGACAAACGTTTCAAACAGAGTTGAGAAGACGATGAAGACGACGACCGCCCTGGACGCCCACAACGCTTGTTCGTGATTTTTTTAGTAAAAAACAATCGTCATGTTGCTCCAGCCAACGTATTTACGGACATGGTCACGTGAGACTTCTTTATATTACTACTGAGGCTTAAGAAAACCACAAACGGACGTCATTTACGACTACTGATGAGATATAAACAAAATCTATGAATGTCCATCCTATTGCATGGACGAGGGACTTCAGGTGATGATATACATGAGGAAAAGTACCACCACAGTTGTATCTTTAGAGTGTCTTTATTGTCTCACACAACAAGTTTCGGTGCTACATTACCGCCGTCCTCAGACCCCACCACTATCAAAAGAGTATCAGTTTTCCTTAGCGCATTTACTGTGGAGTCCTTGTTACTTGTACACGTGGGCTAGGTTTCGTCAGGAGTCTATGTTCGACACGGTGGGGCGTAGGCACTCCTGAGGAAAGCGAGACAGTAAAGAAATTCTCAAGATGCAGCTATGGTGCTACTTTTTCCCACAAAAACACAATCGCTGAAGAAGCTTAATCCAAGATTGGAAAAAGCAGTGTCACAAGTGTATTATATCTGAAGGGGATTATTTTGAAGGAGACAAAGTTGGTATTGATGAGTAATCAAATATTCTTTAACAAAACAAAAATTCCCGTTACTTTTTGACGACACTCTATTATTCAACGTGTGCAGATATTAGTGAATATACACTCATGCTCATAAATTAAAGATAACTGCAGAATGTGGTGACACGCAACGTTGCACTACTCAAAACTACCGCCGGTAGCATAGGTGCATAGGGAATACACACGACACAGATCCGTAAGTCCACAGTATCAGTGATAAGTTGAGAAAACCGTCCCGAAATACATGTGCTACAAAACGCCACTGTTTCCTGCGCATGTACCCCGATATCAATATGGAATATGATCACCATGCACACGTCCACAGGCCGCACAATGGGTTGGCACACTCCGGTTCAGGTGATCGAGCAGCTGCTGGGGTATAGCCTCCCGTTCTTGCACTAGTTCCTATCGGAGCTCCTGAAGTGTCGTAGGTGTTTGAAGACGTGCAGCATAAGTCGACCGAGAGCATCCCAGACGTGCTCGATGGGGTTTAGGTCTGGAGAACAGGCAGGCCACTCCATTCGCCTGCTATCTTCTGTTTCAAGGTACTCCTCCACGATGGAAGCTCGGTGGGGACGTGCATTTCATCGATCAGCAGGAAGGCGTGACCCACTGCACCCCTGGAAAGGCGGACTTACTGGTGCAAAATGACGTCCCGATACACCTAAACTGTTTGTCAAAGATATGCAGGGGTGTACGTGCACCAATCATAATGCGACCCAACACCATCAAACCACGAGCTCCATACAGGTCCACCGCGCGGGTTTAGCCAAGCGGTCTCAGACGCTGCTGTCGTGGACTGTGCGGCTGGTCCCGGCGGAGGTTCGAGTCCGCCCTCGGGCATGGGTGTGTGTGTTTGTCCTTCGGATAATTTAAATTAAGTAGTGTGTAAGCTTAGGGACTGATGATCTTGGCAGTTAAATCCCATAAGATTTCACACATTTTTTTTAGTCCATACAGGTCCATTTTAATGACATTAAGGGGTTGGTATCTGGTTCCTGGTTCATGCCACATAAGAACCCGACGAGAATCACTGTTTAGAGTATACCTGGACTCGTCCGTTAACATAACCTGGGACCACTATTCCAATGACCATGTACTGTGTTCTTGACACTAGGCTTTACGGGTTCTCCTGTGACCAGGGGTCAGTGGACTACACCTTGCAGGTTTCTGGGCGACTAAACCATGTCTGCTCAGTCCTCTTTAGACTGTGTGTCTGGAGACAACTGTTCCAATGGCTGCGGTAAGGTCCCGAGCAAGGCTACCTGCAGTGCTCTGTGGTGATATGTCGGTCTTCTCGTGGTGATGCACACTGTGGACGTTCCGTACTGTAGCGCCTGGACACGTTTCCTGTCTGCTGGAATCGTTGCCATAATCTTGAGATCACACTTTGTGGCACACGGAGGGCCCCTGCTACGACGTGCTGTGTTTGACCAGCCTCCAGTCACCCTAGTACTTTTCCCCTCATAACGTCATCAATATGTGTTCTTTGAGCCATTTTCCACACCATTAGCACGTCTGGAAACGTCTGCGCACTTACTCGCTCTACCGTACTCTGACACGCACCAACACACCTCTGCGTATGTGGACTGCTGCCAGCGCCACCGTGCGACGACTGCAGGTTAAATGCACGGCATGATCATACCCCGAGGTGATTTAAACCCGCAAACCGCTCACCAGAGCGTTGTTTCACAATGTATCAGCATTATTCTTAATTTATGAGCATGAGTGCAGTTATTTCAAAATTCAGTAACTTTATTTCATTGAATAATCTTTGGAAGCCACCTGAAACATATAGTCATTTCACCAGTTAATGTTTCTTCTTATGAGAAGTGGGATCCGTGGCCAACATCGTATCCCACAGAAGACAACGAGGTCACCAACGAAATAACAATAGTTTATAAGCAGATTTAGATCAGATTTTCTGTGCAACTTATTTAAATGATAAACGTCTGTTTCGAAGACCTTAATCATTACATGTTCATGATGTCGACTTGAACAGGCCCTTTAAGGATAGTCTCGAATGAGAAACAGCCCACAGTTACACTAGTTATGTTTATTCTAAACCTTGACCATGGTTTCTGCTATAATAATACAGCCTTCTTCAGAAGTCCTAAAAAGTGATCAAAATAACTTCTAGACCAGTCTATACAGAAACTTCTGAAATTAGGTATCTAATAACATATTACATAACCTTTTAAAAATGAAAACCGTCTTAGCCCAGTGGCTGCGTCAAGATCAGTAAAATAACTTCAACAGACGTATGCCTGTTTCGATCATAAGTGAAACTACGTATGGTCATAACGACGAATGAAAAACAGTCCACATATATCTTGATGCAGCCGCTGGCCCAAGACGTTTTTCATTTTTATAAAGCTTACGTAAGTAATATGTTATTAGATACCTAATTTCAGAAGTTCCTGTACAGACTGGTCTATAAGTTATTTTGATCACTTTTTTAGGGCTTGTGAAGAAGGCTATATTATTATAGCAGAAACCATGGTCAAGGTTTAGAATAAACGTAATTGGTGCAGCTGTGAGCTGTTTTTCATTCGAGACAGTTTCGTGACGGTTGATAGTGTTGCTGCCATGATAAAAATGACCTTTGAGGATAGCTGGTAAGGTTGAATCGTTGTAGATTAACATGTCGAGCGAAGAAATGAAAGCCAACTATCAGTTGAGAAGTTTGCAAAAAGAGAAGTGGCCACGAGGACGGAGTGTGGCTAAGAGTAGTGGTGAGTAGGGTGGTGGGTGGTGGGTGGTGGGGGTTGGGGAGGCAGGAGTCTGACGATGAGAGTCGGGGTCTCCGCCTGGGATTGGTCGGAGGGCGGAGGGTGGAGGGTGGAGGTCGCGACCGGAAACCGGCGGCCCTGAATGGGGGTGGCAGGTGGGATCTGGGGACAGATAAGTGCCTCTCTATCGGCGCAGCGCGCAGCGGCGGCGCGGCCGGCACAAGTTTGGCCGGCATTGATCAGGGCAGGACGTTTGGCTCGGCCCGGCCCGGCCCGGGAGCACAGATTCCGATAGCCCGCGCTGGCGGCCGCCGGCAGGAGGCTTAGGCTGCTGCGCGGGGGAGGGGGGCAGGGGAAGCTGTGTGCGGTCCGTGACGGCTGGATGCCGCCGCTCGGTCGATGGGGAGCATCTGATGCGATGTGCAGCGGGGGCCGGCAGTCGGCAGGGCGGCGGGCGGCTCGCTGCGGCCACTCTGCCCTGCCCGACGTCACGTGTCAACGTGCGGGTCCACGTCACCCACCACGAAACTGTAGTCAGCTCTGGAGTGGCTGTGTGGGAGCATCAACTGCCACAATTCTGTTTCCTTATGAAATCATCCCGCTTTGGTCCGTCAAAACATTACTTACTGCGACTACGATTTCGAAAAGTGCTCAGTTTAAAGCATGATGGAATGTCGTAGCTCTCTCAGTAACACAAAGTTGTGACATTGAAACCTTCTCATCTCCTCTATATCTATTTTGTTACACAACCTTTCCTTCTACAATAACCTATGAAACCATCCCTTAGGATTTCTATCTCTTGCTTAATAATAAGAAATCAAATCGGCACTTTGAAGTTAATTCTCTTTCTCAACCTTCGCATACAAATTTAAATGCTGCTTATTAAAAGTGATTTGCTGATTATTTCGACGAAACATAGAATGTGTCGTCGTCGTGACTCTCAGTCGTTATTTGCGATAACCCAAAACTGTTCCTTACATTTTTTACTGTTACTGGATCGCCATCTGAGTGCTACATCGAAGTGCGATATGAATATACTTACTCTGTTTTACTATACTCTAATAGCTGCTGCTGGACTGTCATAAAAAGTGGATGTATTAATTACCAAAGCTGACGTTATTCTTTAATAGAAAAGCTGACGTTATTCTTTAATTAATGTGACTGAAGTTCAGAGTTAAACTTTTTCTTGACAACAATAAAAGTGTGCAGACATTTCCAGACGTGCTAATGGCGACTATGTGTTGAAAATGGCTCAGAGAATACATATTGATGACGTTATGAGGGGTAGAATACTAGGGCGACTGGAGGCTGGTCAAATACAGCAGGTCGTAGCACGGGCCCTCCGTGTGCCACAAAGTGTGATCTCAAGATTATGGCAACGGTTCCAGCAGACAGGAAACGTGTTCAGGTGCTACAGTACAGGACGTCCACAGTGTGCTACACAACAAGAAGACCGATATCTCACCATCAGTGCCTGCAGACGGCCATGGAGCACTGCAGGTTGCCTGGCTCAGGACCTTACCTCAGCCACTGGAACAGTTGTCTCCAGACACAGAGCCTACAGACGACTGACAGACATGGTTTAGTCGCCCAGACAGTCGCCCTGCGAGGTGTGTTCCACTGACCCCTGGTAAACCCTAGTGTCAACAACACAATACATGGTTTTTGGGATGGATTATAATCAGTAATGCAATATTGCTGGCAAAAATTTATTATATTCTGAATGAAATGATTTTACAAACGTTCAAATGGGACTTTCTTTTTACAATAATCTTACAACTAGCAATGCGCAAACATACCTTCAGTAGTCTTGAGTTTCTCAAAAAAATAATTCAATAATATTAGTTCCTCTTATGATAATAATTAGCTGATGTCCCTGTACATCCGTTTATAATCTCTTATACCATAGTGCTGAGAGCCATATAATCTCTTATAAATCATAGCTGGTGGCTGGCAGGCACACCGCTCCTCTCAATCTCTCACTTCTGACCTGCTAACAACTCGCTTCACATCTCGCTTACTACTGACTTCCTACGAACGCTAAAGTCCGGTCTCTCCTGCCAACAATACTTCGGTGCAGACATTCCCTGCTCCCACACTTATATCCAACGTGACAAATGTTAATTATTCCTACTTAATCCTATTAATAAAATATAAACATCTTTCATAAATAGTGGTTTGACAACAGACAATAGAAATATACACGTCTTACAACATGTTACGTAAGAGAAGCTGTATGTGGTGCTGTGCATTTATGTGGTGTTCCATATACCATACAATTGATAAATATGGTGAAATAGCGATATAAACACTTAAGTTTAAATTTCATGTAGCAGGCTTTTTTCATCCGTTTACCACGCCTGCAGGCGTGGTAAACGGATGACAAAAGCCTGCTGCCTTAAATATAAACTTATGTGATTATACGAGGGTTGCCCAGAAAGTGAAACACCGCATATTTTTTCTTCAACGACTTTTTATTGAACATAATGAGAACTATGTACAATAAAGGATGGCGTTTTATCTCCACATCCTATTTTTCCCCATAATCTCCATCCTGTTCTATGGTCTTCCCCCAGCACGAAACAAGGGCGCGTATGCCCTGTCGGTACCAATCGTTGTCCTGGGTGCCTATTCTGTATCTTTCCGCCATTCTGCCGATCGTTTCGGTACTCCAGAGCACCGAACGGTCTAGTACTCGAGTCAGAGCCCCTGCATTACTCAGTATGCATTTCGGAAGCGATACCGTTCGGGTCCAGAGAACCGAAGCGCTGTTGGTTCACGTCGCGCAAGCCAATCAAAAGCAAGCGGCCGCAGATCCACGCATGCGCACTGTAGCCCGCACAGTGCCACGAACACAAACTGGCTAGCAGACGACACACCTGCATTATTGCAAAATTGCGTTTACGGTGCCTTAACGCATGACGCCGCATTCCATCGAGCCGAGATGCCCGCCTTCATCGCTCTTGCCTCCTCCTCAACAGTATCAGTTGCAGTGTATCCATTTCCATGATTCTCAGCTGAAATGCATAGAAATTTTTACAGTTTCCCTGACCGCATGTTTCCATGCATGCATAAACGATAGCGTATTTAACTGTATTCTTCAGACTGTCGTAAATGCCGCATTATGTCATCTTAATCTCATTCACACTGACATCGTGTTTTATATTTTAAGTTTCGGAAAATGAGTTAGGAATAGTGCGTAGTACCACGAATAGTTTGTAGTATCAAATTGTACTAATACATCTATAAAAACACCCGAAAAATGATTCTGAGAGTTTCAAAGAATAAGAAGGTAGCAGAATGTGGTTATAACTCGCTCCTGGAGATCCATATGATTAAGTAGTCCACTTCCTGATATGATACGTCAACGATTTGGGTCATGAAAACAAACTGAAAGAAAACGCATTTTCGAGAGCTCCTGCAGTTCGTCGAAGTTTATAACACGCATCTCATGAATAAAAATGTTTCGTATATGGTGCTACAGTCTGAAAATATTACGGCGGAGATCTATCTCTGTCTACTGTGGCTGAGGATTCGATCGCATATAAACACTTGTGACAACCAAGATTATGAAGATGACTGCTGCTAGTTACATTCCCAGAAATTAAAATTGTGCTTTTACATTCCTGTCCAACCCCATACTCGGAAATCGCTACATATTCGGAAAAAAATGGTGAATTATTTCTGACAACAAAAAATGTAAAGGTCACTGTCGGTTGTTTCACTCACAGCAATTTCATCTCCAGCAATTTCATATTTAATATTTTAAACACACAGAAATCATTACTGAGGAAGTTCGCTCTTACATGTAAGTAATACCGAATATTGCAGAAAAATCTTAACTTACACGAATAACAATTACTCAGAACTTGTTGAATATATATAGAGGAAAAAAAATTTCATTTTCATCCAGCCATGTGCGAACCCGTGTCCTTGCATATCGCAACCCCACACGTTAACCACTTGGCCAGGCCAAACAACAGCCTCATAGTGCTCAATTCTTGTAGTATTGTGTAGAGGATCGTAGGCTGACTTCTTTGCCAAATAGTCCTGCGTAAGTCAAAAATGCGTGATAGTTTGGAAGGTTTCCAATATCAGGCTTCACACATTTGCTTTCCATTGTTACTGGAAAGTTGTAAACACGTTTCGATAGTTACTAACTAACCCATTTGTGGAAAAAAGTACACAAAGGCACTAGTAACGTCAGTTAACACTCATTTAATATATGTAAGCACAACCAATGTCTTGATATTTAATGATCTTTAAACTCTTATTTGCATAGAAATAACACGTATTTTGAGAGAATATTGTCCGAAAACGTTTTTTTGGATGCAATCATTCACGGTAACAACCTACCCTAACCATATTTCTAACAAAGGAAAATAGTTTATTATGAACTCACTTTCCAACCAGATGCGTCCTCTGGTGATTCTTTAGTAACTAAACCCAAAGCTAAAACCCCTAAATATGTTTCAAATAACAAATTACAGGTGTACATAAACCACAGCTCACTGATCGACAGGGCCAGACCGAAATCCAAAACCTCTCGGTACAATCGTCGTAAAATCGGTGGGAGGACCGTTCGGTAACAAGTCTCAGAAGCTTACTGAATAGGATATTTCGATATAGAACCGAAAATGACGTCACTACCGAGACTAACTTACTACACCGATCGGTATGAACGATACAGAATAGGGCCCCTGGTGGCGAAGCCAGTGCTTCACTATGTGATTCACCCCCTCATCGTCCTCAAAATGAATGGCGAGTGACATCAGCTCGCTGCAACATATCAGGTGTGACAGCCGTGGATGGTCTCCCAGACCGCTGCAAATAATGGAGCTCCGCCGAATCGCCTTCTGATGACCCCTCCCACAGTGCCCAGCGACTAACTGTACTTTTGTCGACAGCAAATGCTCCATAGACTTTGCACAAGCGTTTGTAAATATTCCCTACAGTTTCTCTCTCTGCAGTGAGAAATTCAATGACGACACGTTGCTTGTAACATACGTGACTTACAGACACCATTTTGAAACTGTCTTGCAGCTAGCTATCTGTCAGAAGTGACAGAACTTGGCGCGCCCACAGAGGAGACTTCAAATAACACATACGTAACGTTTCGCAATCGTAGCATTGTTTTCGGCTGAGAAAAAAAAGTGATACATTACTTTCTGGGCAACTCTAGTATCACTATTTCACCAGCTTTTTAACGTGTATAGGATATGGAACGCCAGATAAATTTACACTTCTAAATGCAACTGCTCTTACACAGCATGTCACAGCTTTATATTACTGAGTGCGGTACAACAATCCATAATGCTCGAAAACGACCACGTGTCGAAACTGTGACAAGAGCAACGAAATTTACCCGTAAGACTTTCTGAAGCTTTCAGGACTACACAAGCTGAAGTCCGGTTTCTTATTTTTGAATTATGCCCAGGTACGTGGCTACGTCATACGGACTATGGCGACTACATCTAAACAGTGTCTATAATCATCAACAAACAGTTTTTGACGATGATGAACAACAGTCATACAATATTTTTTTAAAGGAACACAGCGCCATTTGACTGTTTTATTGTTTATTTAAGTACAACCCAGGTTTCGGTCTCTTATGCCACTTTCAAGTATTTGATTTCATATCTTTAACATATATTACAGGACAACAACTTAAGTGTCCTGCAATATACGTTAAAGACATAAAATCAAACACTTGGGAGTGGCATAAAAGGCCCCAACCTGGGTTGTACTTAAATAAACAATAAAACAGTCAAATGCGGTGTGTTTCTTTAAAGGAAACGATGAAATCTTCTACAGCTATAAAACTTATTTCTTTTTAAATAAGACAGCACAGCCCAGTTTTAGGACCTAAGTCCCATCTTCCAGGTAAGCACTATTTAACATATTTTAACCTCAGTTATACATCCTTTACGCACTCACATTTTAATATGCACCTGAAGATGGGAACACAGGTTCTGAAACCGTGTTGTGATTTTTAGGAACATGTAATTTTTTAACAGTTGTAGTGAATTTGATCATTGATGATACATATCAACAGTTGTGGGTATCCCGTGAAGAGAAACGTGTGGGTGAAAAATGTGTATGAAATCACAGCGTGCAGGTGCGATTACTGATAGTATTTCCCGTGCAACGAGAGTGAGACAACATGCTTGATCCGCATTTCGAACAGAGGGCTGGAAAAATACAGATGGACTTCAACATTATGGGTTGTTTGGAAATTAAAATGAATATTTAATAGCTATACACGTTACAGCAGACATCAGTAATGAATAGTGACGAAGTATGGTAGAATAAGAACTACACTGAGAAACAGAATCAGTTGTCGGAGAAAGCACCGACTAGCTAGTTACAAGGGTAAAGGAATAACGTTTGCCTGAACATTGAACGGACAGAATTATTAGGGAAGGTGGACCTCTCGATACATTTCAGAGGTCAACCTCTCCGGCAGAATATTAGATAGACTGTAAGTGAAGTTACAATTTAACCATTTTATACACGGAGAAAATTGTTACCACTTAACGAAACGAAATAAAAAAATTAAGTGTATCGTAAATCGCAGTTCCAGGATGAGTAGAGGAAGAAACACGAAACCTGCAGTACTGTAATTTTATTTGACATGGGAAAAAGAAAATACAAAAGAAAATAGGTAAAAGTTGTATCATACTATAGAATTACCTTCACACAGTGACTACCGGTCCTTTCCCGGCGCGACGGTCTTCTGCCGGTTTCCACATCTTACCGCTCCTTGACCTGTGATCTCAAACACCGTTACCGAAATGAGTTTAAAAATTGGTATTAGTCGTTGCTGGTGGCGGATTATAAGCTCAAGACGGTCAGTCATAATATGATATGGATAACGGAGATGTTTGGTGGGAGGACAGACATTTCAATAGAGAATTTCAATGTTATAGATGAAAATGACGAATAAGCTTCTGTACCAAAAAGATCTAATGAAAACAGATAGCATTATTTGCGCTGAAACGAAGTGACTCTAGAAGATTAAGTTATTCGGAGAATTCAATGAAAAGTCAAATCGTTTTCAAGGGTAGATCATAATAATTTTCTGGGCATACACATAGATGAGAATCTTAATTGGAAAGTTCATATTTTGGATCTTCTAAAGCGGTTAGGTTCAGCAAATTTTGCAATCAGAATAATTGCCAATTTTGAGAATATAGAAATTAGTAAGCTAACATACTTTGCATACTTTCACTCTCTGATCTCATACGGAACAATAATTTGGGATTACTCAACATTTAGACAAAAAGTATTCACTGCTCAAAAGAAAGCGGTTAGAATAATGTGTGGGGTTCATAGTCGCACATCTTATAGGCATCTTTTTAAAAGATTGGGAATTCTTACAACAGCCTCATAGTAAATTTACTCACTAATGAAATTTGTTCTCAACAACATGGACCAGTTCAAAAACAGCAGTGACATTCATGATTGTAATACCAGAAAAAAGAAAGACTTACACTATCCTTTACCCAACCTATCTTTGGCACAGAAAGGGGTAAAATATGTTGCTACAAAAATTTTCAACAAATTACGAGATGAAATAAAATGTCTGACAGACAGCAGTAATAGCTTCAAAAATAAATTTAAATCATATCTCCTTGACAACTCCTTCTATACCATAGATGAATTCTTGAATAGGAATAAATAAATCTATAAACATAGTACATACATTTTGTGCCATTTAAGGTTATATATATATATATATATATATATATATATATATATATATATATATATATATATATATATATATATATATATATATATTGGCGGCTGCGGTGGTCTAGCGGTTCTAGGAGCGCAGTCCGGAACCGCGCGACTGCTATGATCGCAGGTTCGAATCCTGCCTCGGGCATGGATGTGTGTGATGTCCTTAGGTTGTTAGGTTTAAGTAGTTCTAAGTTCTAGGGGACTGATGACCACAGATGTTAAGTCCCATAGTGCTCAGAGCCATATATATAAAAATCTTGTTTCATATGTGCATTTCTTGTGCACTTGACCCGTTACACATCATAACGGCTACCATACCGTGCGACTGATCAATGGAACATCCATCTAACTCAATGTAGTTCCATTCTCCGTGTAGTACTCTCACATAATGCGTACCGATTATTTTTCGTACTAGGCGATTAACTTTCAGTTACATCCCATAACTGAAATTGTCTTAAGAACGTAAGTTACCCTTGGCCACTGGACATAATCACGTAGATATAAAAGATGGTTCAAATGGCTCTAAGCACTATGGGACTTAACATATGAGGTCATCGGTCCTCTAGACTTAGATCTACTTAAACCTAACTAACCTAAGGACATCACACAGATACCCATGTCCGAGGCAGGATTCAAACCTGCGACACTAGCAGAAGCGCGGTTCGGGACTGAAGTGCCTAGATATAAAAGATGTTCTTGTATATGTGCACTCTTATTCTCTGACACTGTAGACATAATCCCGTTTATATGAAATATTTTAGAAGTGATAATATTTTGTGCCTAAAGTTTTATTGCCGATAATATCAACTTCGGCTTAGCTATTATTGAGCGGTTGATGAACTGTATTGGCCTCTAGTTCAGAAAAAAACAGAACTTCTTGAAGGGCTAGAGATACGACGTTCATATTCACAGAACATGTACAGTGGTGTGTTCTGCATAAATGGTTAGCATTTGAACCATTTCGGCCCTCAGGTTCAAAATCAACATCGAAATCGTAGCACAACACCACTTACTGGTGATAAGTGCCTACGGCTCTCGTTGTTTCTATAAACTGAATGGAAATGGATGAATGTGACTTGAGCAGAAGTTCAGGATGTCGCGCAGGCGTATGCGCGAACCGTGCCGTCATATGCTAGAGAATGAAAGGGGGTGCATGCTTGGCATGAGAGAATGTAATGCATCCCTCACGGAAGTTGCTGGTCGTGTGGGACGAAAAGTTTCGGTAGTGCAACGGATGTGTGCAGAATGATTCACGGAAGGCCGTAGATTACGACGAGATTGGTCACGTCGCACCACCCAGACCACATCCCGAGAAGGACACCTCATCCGAACGGCATTGCAGGACAGATCTACGTTCTCCTTGGCTCCAGCGCAACGGTGGAACAGTGTAACACGTCGTACACTCTCAGAGTGACAGTTCGTCGCGTGGTCCACGTCTCCACCTACTTTTGACGAATGTACAGAAAACTGTTAGATGGCAATGGCGTATGGAGTGACGTCACTGGGGACAGGAATGCCATCAGATAGTGTTTTCGGACGTCAGAACGATGGTCTCATTTTAGTTCGCCACAGACAGGGGGAGCGGTGGCACAGTTATAGCAGTCGCGAAAGACATACTGCGCCAAATCAAGACTTTATGGCGTGGGGTGCTACTGGGTACAACCACAAATCCCAGTTGTCTGAAGGCTCTGTTATGTGTGCCACAGACGGCCCCTGCCAGGCAGACTACACTCCAGACACTCTTGTGTACCATATAACATACACAAGCACTCGCAGGCGCAACCAAGAGGAAAACAATTCATCGAAATAAACAGAACTTGCTACCGACTTATAAGAACCTTTTTCTGCAGAGGTCGCCTCACAAATACAGGGAAAGTTAGAGTACTCCGCCGGCTTTGTAAGGCCAGCGCGGCAGCAGTACAGTCAGTTCCTCGCCGAGCTAGGACCAGCTCCGACGGACCTCACCGACGCTCTAGATGAATGGTCGTCTAGAAGTTTTGTTGTGTGTATATAGTGATTGTTGCAGAAGAGTAGTTCAGTTTCAATAGACGACATTATACTGAGTGTTCTACAATACTGAGTATTCTTCAGCCTCTCCAGGGCAGTGTGACCTACGTGAATGACATCTCGCGTCCCGCAGCCCTACCATATCTCCACAACACCCTAGACGCCATTTTTCAGAAAGACAATACACTACCTCATATTTTTGCAGGAACACGTTCCTTCTTGGTGTCAAAGGATGCTAACCTTTTGCCCTTGCCCACTATATCATCAGATTTGCTGCCAGTCGAAAATGTGTGGGGCATGATGTAACGACAGGTGTAGCGCTGCGACCCAAAGAAAACCACCACGGATGAGCTTTGGAACCGGGTGAATGCAGCATGGATGACAATGCCACAGGACCCTATTTGTGCCTTATATGCGTCGATGCCATCACGTAAGGAACAAGTTATCAGAGCCCATGACCGACCGTGTCCCTACTAGGCAAAAGAACACTGCTGAACCGCTCACTGAAATGCTAATCATTTCTGTAGAACATACTACTATACATGTCCTGCCGGCCACTGTCGCCGAGCGGCTCTAGGCGCTTCAGTCCGGAACCGCGCTGCTGCTACGGTTGCGGGTTCGAATCCTGCCTCGGGCATGGATATGTGTCATGTCCTTAGATTAGTTAGGTGTAAGTAGTTCTAAGTCTAGGGGACTGATGACCTCAGATGTTAAGTCTCATAGTGCTTAGAGCTATTTCAACCATTTTGTAATTGTCCTGTAAATATCGACGTCCAGCCTCTAGTCGATCAGGGTTTTCTGTTTTTTCTGGAAATGAGTGGATATTATAGCCACGTCAGAGCATTACAGTGACAGCGCGAGATAGGAAACATTAATGACTGTAAAAGACGACTGTAATGGCCAAAGCCACGTGAACAGAAATCCACAAGTAAGCAAAAAGCCCAGGAAGTAAATGTACATTGTTTACTTTCGGTGACACATCAATTGCCGCCTGTTACAACAGTCGACATGTCTCCTGACCTCATCCAACACTGATAATAGCTAAATAACGAAAATTACAGTTGTGGCTAGCAACCGTATTTACAGTCACTCACGGAAACAGTCATCATTAAGAAAATTCAGCGAAATTGTGGACTCGAGTTCCTCGTCCATTCAGTGAAGACCAAGCGAAATCTACCGGCAGCCGTGTCATCCTCTGCTTTGCGGCATTATTAAAGTATGGTATGGAGGAGCATGTGGTCAGCCTACTGTTCTACCGGCCGGTTTGCAGATTTTACAGGCGGTGGACCCACTACCACATGGTCAAGTAGCTTCTCAGTTAGCATCGCAAATCTGACCAGGGAATGGTCCAGTCCGACATATCGAAATCCACTACGAAATTTTTCACACAGGAAGAATACACCAAAAGAAATGCACTGTCAAAATTTTAGTAACTAAAGTGCACTGCAATACGTGACCTGTTCTAAATTTTTATTTACGTTAGGGATTGAAAACCCTTGAAGTCAAAAGCGCAAATGTACGATGTAGACTTTATGGGTTTTCACTCCCTAACGCAAATAAAAAATATTACGAAGAACCGCTTATAACAGCGGTTTGTATAGGCCTTCCTGCGTAGCACCGAAAAGAGCGAATAAGCAGACAGCCGTGACAAGAGGACATAGTGTCTCGCAGCGTCATGTTCAAAGTGTACACACGCAATTTTGCAGCACTTAATCACACCAAAAATGTCTCAGATCATTAATTTTATTAAATAACTTGCAATTATTATCGACAACTAAATTGTTGCAGATGTATTTCTTAGACAAAAGACTAGCAGAGGAAGGGAAATCAAGGCACTGTATGACGTAACATTACAGAAGACTTACATCGATCGGGGCTTTAATTCGTTGACATTAAATATTTTGTAACAATTTCTGTAGCACAGCTCTTATGATACTTTTTGAGTAATGTATATTTTGCTAACAATGAAACAGTTATGAAATGCGAAATGGTTGTAGGATGACGAAAACAACTTACACCAGGCACACGAGAGTAAAAAGAAGTTACTGCATTCAGGCACTTCACAGTAATTACTAGTTTCATATACACAGAACTGGAACGAAGTAAGAAATGGCGTAGCCGTTGCTCTGAATATTGCGCTGTGTGCCAGGTATGTCAGACCAAATTCGTGAAATGTGTTGATCTAAACTGACAACGTAGCCGGCCGGGGCATGGATGTGTGTGATGTCCTTAGGTTAGCTAGGTTTAAATAGTTCTAAGATCTAGGGGACTGATGACCGCAGCATTTAAGTCCCATAGTGCTCAGAGCCATTTTTTAAACTGACAACGTAAAAATATCTGAAGTTCAACAACTGTTCCGTTGATAAACCTGAAATTACAAAGACGTAATGGAAATTGTATTGCCCAACGGTTTTCTGAAAAATGCTTCAGACTATTGTTTTTTTTTTCCTCTGAGAGGCTGTATTTGCTATTAGTTCTGGGTGGAATCCGGTGTATATTAAGTCTTTTGTCCGTCCTCCTAAGGAGAGAAGTGTCGTTATGTCCAGGCCAAGACTCAAAAATCAATCAGTTCTTTTCCGAAAATGGTTAGATGACGATTAGGATTTACCGTTGAAAATTATTCTCTCCCATTTTCTAGATTTCACCAGGTCCATTACAAGCTTCCAGGATTCTTTGATCTGGTTAAACAAGTTCAGGAAATTATACGGGACAGGAAGTAGCAAAATCACAAGGATTACCTCAAGTAAATATGTTGAATGGGTGTCAAATGGTTCAAATGGCTCTAAGCACTATGGGATTTAACATCTTAGGTCATCAGTCTCCTAGACTTAGAACTAATTAAACCTAACTAACCTAAGGACATCACACACATCCATGGCCGAGGCAGGATTCGAACCTGCGACCGTAAGAGCAGCGCGGTTCCGGATTGAAGCGCCTAGAACCGCTCGCCCACAGGGCCGACGAAGGGATGTCATTGATAGGTAATACTATGAAGAAAATCGTAGCTAATATGATGAAACTCCTTCTTATCACCATATAAAGCTAATCAGTCAGGTTCGCTGGAAAGTGGGGACAGCAAGTGATGTACAGCAATACAGTACTTGTATTGCTGTAGATGGCTTGCTATCTTGAGTCAATATGCCACGATATTTTTGTCTTATTACAATTTTCGATTTATTACTGCCTTGGCAAGTATTGTTTCCCGTGACAACTTATTTTAAAGCATGTATGACATGTGATACGTCTGTGATAACTTTCCTGTCATTGATGATGGTTCAGCACCAAACCGCTAGCAAAATGAAGTAAAATTATTACATGCAGCACAGAGATACGCAGTTTTTTAAAATTACTATCTCGAAAACGTCGAATGTTCACGGGCTACTGTCGTGAGCATCGACGGAAAGAGGCAGAAGGGCAGTAAAACTACCACTAGGCGGTAAATGGTTGGACGTCCATGACTCGTCACAGACTTGGGGTTCGGAGTCTTTTTTGCTCTGTAAAGTAGGATAGAAGGTGAACTGTACTGTATCTGCCGAAAGAGCGCAATGCTGGTACACGCACAAGTGTTTCGGAGCACACAGTTTATGAAGCTCTGCAGCAGACCTCCCCTACGTGTTCACATGTTGACACAACGACATCGTCAATTACGATTGGAGTGGGCACGGGATCATCGAAATTCGACGGTAGATCAATGGTAACGTGTCAGCTCTTCGTGTGAATCACATTTTTGCTGCACTACGTCACTGGTTGTCTTCACAAACGGCGTCATCGAGGTGAACGGCGGATCGAAACGTGCAGCGCGCCATGGACGCAGGCTAGTAGGAGCAATATTATGCTATGCGAGACATTCTCCAGCGCTTGAATGGGACCTGTGGTAGTAATCGTAGACACACTGACAGCTGTAATGTCATTTCCTCGGACGAGAAATGAAAATAAAAAATTAGCTCCATAATTCCCAAAGATTTCACCAAAACAAGTTCCAAATTCCATGAGAAATGAACAAGCAAACAAATTTCCAGTTAACACTATTATCTGGATATTAACCAGTAATTGAATCAGGAATCTAATACTTAGAAATTTATTAACATACGAAAGAAGGATAGGACTCCAGTAAAATCAAACTCAAAATTCAAAATCATAGTAAATCGCAAAATCATTATAATTAAAATTCGCAAAGTAGAACCAACGGTCCCAAAGAATACCACGTGTGAGTACTCTTTGAGATTCGTGAGTAATGGCTAAGGATAATTCAATCCATTGTCACTACGTTACGAGAGTTGACCGAAGCGGGTTATACTTTTGAATGCTCGTATATGTAGGCGCAATTACATTGTTTTTTTTTCAGAATTGATTATTGCGATCTACTATGACGCAGTGAAACGATACTTTGGCTTCAAATATTACACTATTTAGAATTCAGATAGAGGACTTGCATATATTAGACAGAAATGACTTTTAATTAGATAACCTGCAGTTAACACTTTTTAGGAAGTGAAAACAGATTGACAATTTCATTCGTAATAACTAATGGACTATGGAACTTGGCGATAGTTAAGAAGCATATAATTTATAATTCCCCCCAACACCTGCAAAAGCTTCTTCCTCATGGCTCTGTAAGGAAGTGACTAATATTGTGTAATAAACCAGCATATCGTGTCAACTTACGCATTTATCATTCAAGTTTTACAATATTATTTATAGAGATAACGTGCTGCGATATTATTTGACTAAAGCGCTCGGCGCTTATACACTCCTGGAAATGGAAAAAAGAACACATTGACACCGGTGTGTCAGACCCACCATACTTGCTCCGGACACTGCGAGAGGGCTGTACAAGCAATGATCACACGCACGGCACAGCGGACACACCAGGAACCGCGGTGTTGGCCGTCGAATGGCGCTAGCTGCGCAGCATTTGTGCACCGCCGCCGTCAGTGTCAGCCAGTTTGCCGTGGCATACGGAGCTCCATCGCAGTCTTTAACACTGGTAGCATGCCGCGACAGCGTGGACGTGAACCGTATGTGCAGTTGACGGACTTTGAGCGAGGGCGTATAGTGGGCATGCGGGAGGCCGGGTGGACGTACCGCCGAATTGCTCAACACGTGGGGCGTGAGGTCTCCACAGTACATCGATGTTGTCGCCAGTGGTCGGCGGAAGGTGCACGTGCCCGTCGACCTGGGACCGGACCGCAGCGACGCACGGATGCACGCCAAGACCGTAGGATCCTACGCAGTGCCGTAGGGGACCGCACCGCCACTTCCCAGCAAATTAGGGACACTGTTGCTCCTGGGGTATCGGCGAGGACCATTCGCAACCGTCTCCATGAAGCTGAGCTACGGTCCTGCACACCGTTAGGCCGTCTTCCGCTCACGCCCCAACATCGTGCAGCCCGCCTCCAGGCGTGAATGGAGGGACGAATGGAGACGTGTCGTCCTCAGCGATGAGAGTCGCTTCTGCCTTGGTGCCAATGATGGTCGTATGCGTGTTTGGCGCCGTGCAGGTGAACGCAACAATCAGGACTGCATACGACCGAGGCACACAGGGCCAACACCCGGCATCATGGTGTGGGGAGCGATCTCCTACACTGGCCGTACACCACTGGTGATCGTCGAGGGGACACTGAATAGTGCACGGTACATCCAAACCGTCATCGAACCCATCGTTCTACCATTCCTAGACCGGCAAGGGAACTTGCTGTTCCAACAGGACAATGCACGTCCGCATGTATCCCGTGCCACCCAACGTGCTCTAGAAGGTGTAAGTCAACTACCCTGGCCAGCAAGATCTCCGGATCTGTCCCCCATTGAGCATGTTTGAGACTGGATGAAGCGTCGTCTCACGCGGTCTGCACGTCCAGCACGAACGCTGATCCAACTGAGGCGCCAGGTGGAAATGGCATGGCAAGCCGTTCCACAGGACTACATCCAGCATCTCTACGATCGTCTCCATGGGAGAATAGCAGCCTGCATTGCTGCGAAAGGTGGATATACACTGTACTAGTGCCGACATTGTGCATGCTCTGTTGCCTGTGTCTATGTGCCTGTGGTTCTGTCAGTGTGATCATGTGATGTATCTGACCCCAGGAATGTGTCAATAAAGTTTCCCCTTCCTGGGACAATGAATTCACGGTGTTCTTATTTCAATTTCCAGGAGTGTATATAGAAACTCTTTGACGCTAGGAATTAATTACACTGCTACGACTGATTATAGATTTGAGATTACAACCAGTCTATAGGAAATTTGGTGTCACTGGAACTAATTTGAACTTATCATTAATATTTATATAGCAACTGATAAACCATCGTTTATAAACGATTTAATTACGACATTTGGTGAAGTAAATATCTCGCACAAGTCGCGAGTTCAGTTCATCAATGTTCTGCTTGTAACGTCGATACCGATATACAAGAAATAACAATCTGATTGTTCTACCGTTGAGTGTCAGCCAAAACAACACACAGCTGCTAACCACCTACATCCTTTCATACCTGACGTAACATATATGCAACCAATATGTAACGTAGCTACTGCCAATATGCCTATGTTCGTCTGTGAAACTGGACTCGATAAGCAACCTGAGCTAGCAGCAAACGGAATCTAACCTTCATAACACTGTGTGCGTGTTGTATGTGTGTCTGTTTCACTGTCATTTAAGCCCTCAACAGATCGTTAGATGAAAAACTTAAAACTAACATTTGGATAAGCTATCTGACTGCGTATTTGAATATGAAAAACTAGAGGAAAAATGAACCTGTAACAATGAATAACTAAGCTATCTGAATGCGTTTTTGAACAAGAATTTTCGAGTGATACAGAATCTGACTTGTACACTTGAATTTACTGGACTAGAGTATATGATATGTTGTGGTGTGTCAGTGTCTCTGCTTTGGCCCTAAGTATTGCCCTCACCTCTTTAGACGACTGCCATTTTCCATGTGGTCTATAGCAATGCGCAACAGCATGCAGCAGCAGCGGCTAAAGCTTATTGTTACTAGAACTAATTTAATAAAAAAGAGTTTTCTTGGGTCCTGTCAACTACTAAATAACTTTTGAGAACGGATTTCATTAATTAAGCCTATTTAAAACTTCATAACCATCATGAATAAAAATTAATAATGACAGTGTCAAATGACATGTGTCAATAATGGCTGAGTGCCACATTAACAAATTATTTCAGTTTCAAAATTGGTTAACATTTAGTAACCACTGCATATTATTTAGATGTGCAGAATAATAATTATTATTTGGAGGATAACAAGGCTTCTTTCACTGACAAGCAAAACATGGGATCACTGCAAGTTCGGGGTAACAGTCATGATCCTAACCAGCCGACCGCTGTGGCCGACCGGATCTAGGCGCTTCAGTCCGGAACCGCGCTGCTGCTACGGTCGCAGGTTCGAATACTGCCTGGGGCATGGATGTGTGTCATGTCCTTAGGTTAGTTAGGTTTAAGTAGTTCTAAGTTCTAGGGGACTGATGACCTCAGATGTTAAGTCCCATAGTGCTTAGAGCCATTGGAACCATTTGAACGAGCCTAACCCTGCAATTGCTTTTGCGCTATGCTTTCCAATTTTACCCTGAATTCCATCTTCACTTTGAGTGTGGTAAGGTCTATAATCACCGACGTGAGGGCAGCGTGAGACGTCTTCCGTCTGCGATTTCTTGACCGACACTACTACTTCCACTCTCGCAGACAGACCTCGTCTCACAACAATGTTTAGAATCGCGCTCCCATGTTTTGGCCTCAGATTGTTACCATCGATATTTAAGTGATTACCAATGCAAAGAACAACGTTAAGTTGGATATATGGTTTTATTTTAATGGAGAGTTCTGACACTCCTTACAGCGTTCCCTGACGGCGATGTCATCCTTCAGCAAGGCCTTGTCTCGGAGTCATAAACGTGCTACAGTGGTTTGAGGAGCATTATAATGAACTCACGTTGGTGTCGCGACGACTAGATTCGCCTGTTGTAAATCCTATGGAACAAATCTGGGTCATTATCGGGTACGCAAATCAGCGGCCCGTTATTCCCGCGAATAACATGACTTTGTGCGTAGACATGTAATGTCACGTACCTCCACAAATTTACAAACTTTCGGATACCTGGTATACAGAATCTGTGATTTACTTCGTTTCAAAGACGGAGAAACGAGCTATTAAGGAGGTGGTCATAATGTCTTGCCTCATCAGTGTATGTGCTCGCTGGGTTGCCCATGCACTGTCGGCCGAGCTACGAGTTTGACAAATTTCAAAATTTATTTGAAAATATTTGTAACGTGTCTTAGGAGCTAAAATTTTGACACTGTGTTTCTTTTGGCGTATTCTTTCTGTACAAAAAATTTCAGGACAGTGTAAGACGTTGGGGTCTCCTGACCTTCATTGCTTACATATTCCGCCCTCACAATCATATTCCACACATCAAGACGCTTCATTCGAACCCAAACTCGATAAGATAAAGTCAATGTTGTATGAATTCATGTAAACGATATCCAAATAACAAGTAAGCACACCGTGGTTGAAATACTCAAGGCTGGCGTACACACATACATTTAAGACACGATGGTCGCAGGGGCTTTTAGTCTGGGAGAAATAAACGGTACCCCCGGGGGGCCAGTCCCTTCAGAGGGCGACTCAGTCTATCTATGTCGGCCGGTGACTGCCCATAGAGCAGACAGCGTTTGCCCGAGTGAAAGGAAGAACGACCCCGTGTTTAGTTAGAGCACACAGTTTCAGAGACTTTCACAGGGAGACAGCAAACGCCAAACGCCGATGCTACAGATTTCCGGATTGGTCGCCTTAAACGAAACGTCATACTCCCATTTTAGAAGGGCAATGCTGATTGGCAGGCGATATTCCTGACGCCTTGAGCTGAAGGAGTAATGGAAGAGACCGAAACATATACCCCTCCACGTCTGGTGTGGAGAGGAGCTATTCCGTTGTCGCTCTTGGAGCTAGAACACGTAACGAAAGTGTGCAGGCTCATACGTGTACTCAAAGAGCGAGGAACAAGTCTTCCCTCAGTACTTCACTGGGAGAACACCTCTGTCTAGAGCGAATTGGATTGCGACTCTATATTGAGTTCTTGCGATTATGCATTGTTCACTGTGCTGGGCACCACACTTATTGTGCGGTGTGAACGGACAGAGTTATAGTTTAACGACTGCGAGCGAATTTTTGAGTGGACTGGTTATCTGACCGACGTACCACGCCATTAGTTAGACTAGGGGTAAATAGGAGTCCTGGACTTCATCAAGGCGTAGGGAGAGTTTGATTGGCGAAGGTCAATCCAGATAGAACGAGAGTTGTCTTATTTGTCAGCAGCGAGCGGCGCAGACAGCAGTCATTGCAGCTTACAGTATTGTTGTGCGCTACAGCTCTTGCGAGCCCCATATTTCCTCCACAACAGTACACTTCACTGTATTTCACACTTGACAGCCTCGACCATATCTAGCAACATTCTAACGGCTAATTATTCAAGTTCAGTAGGCGCAGCTCTCAGCCATTCTGCCAAGTCAATAACAATATTAAACTTTGTCTAGAAATTTTATTAGCGAATCCTGTCCTTGAGAGGTAACTTCACATTCCGAAAAGAACCCGGAAATAACTTGTTCAGTTCATAACTAAAAGTGCCATTGCGATTTCTCAGAATTTTTGTAAAATAAATAATAATTCTCGTTATTTTCATGTTTTTCTTACACTAACTAGCACTGCTCCAGTACCCAAGTATCCCAGTAGTTAAATAAGAAATTTTGTGAATTTTTGTGTCATTTCCTTAGATCAGACGACTTCAGAAGATGTTAATTGCTGAAAGTTTTCAGGCATTTCTCTTTAGAACGTTAGGAGCGTCTTTCTGACTTCTGTAGTAGTGTGGGGGTGGAAATTGCATCTTGCAGGAGCCATAGGGTAAAGGGTACATCTCAGATTAATCCGTTGTGCAGAATCACAGAATAGCACCCACACGCTCACAGCAGCTTTCAACACGTCGTACTGCACAATGTAGCCTACTTGTGAGTACACCAATGAAAGATCCTTGCCATACCGGGAATCGAACACATGTCCTCTGCATAATTACCGCTTGATAAAGGATGCTACTGGACTCAAGTGCAAATTGTGTATGCCATTACGTGCCTCATGTGTATCTATGTGGCTGTATTTGACTGAGTTAGTCACATTAAAACACACTAACATGTGTATCGATATTTCTTGTTTGTTCCAGATGTACAATATATGAGTGTTATAAACCGCATACCGAATAGTAGTCATACACCGATACATGATATTCCGCCTGTAGAAACCTGTTATTTTTTAAGAAGTAATTACATAGAGTTGTTATCTTGTTTGCTGTAGAAAGACTATTGAGACTCTAATTTCTATCAGCATTGTTGGAGAAGGAAGTCTGTTTCGCAGTTTCTATCTTGAGACTGTATTAATAGTAGCTTTCTAATTTAAGCAATTAAGCTCCTCTAACGTATTACTGTGCGTGTTTACTGTTTCTTCTTCAGAATTCAGGTTGTCGATATTCCTGTCTCTTCCAATAACGTATTTCTGACGGAACAGTTCTGGAAAATTCTTTTTCATTTCCATTCTAATACGTGATAGCTTTCCTGCCGTAGGAAGGTCCTTTATTCTTGGCCAGTTCCTCGTCTCAGCCGGTTTATGTAGTTTGTTGGATATTACGATACTTTTACTTCTCTGCTGCTTCTCCCAACGTTTATTTCTGTCTATAGCGAGGTACCATGTTCTTTTGTGCCCTTTTTCATCACTTAAGTCATATTTTATTTCGTTTCGCTAAGCTCTCTGCTAAGTATCTCTCTTAGCCAGTTTTGCAGACAAAGTGTCCTTACCGTCTACAAGTAGGACTGCGTCCCCTCCCTACCGTTTAGTTCATCCAGTTCCGATAATTTCACTGCCAATGAGAGAAGTCATACAGCAGTGGCAATAAAAATATAAATTACTTCCATCCTCTTTTACACGATTTTATTTTTCCTGATTTCACATGTCGTTTATCAACGTTGTGTAGTAGATTACTCTTTTCTTTCCTCTCTGAAATTCGATTTTTTTGTTCCATGGTATACGGATTTACTATATTTAAAACGAAGCAACATAACATCACTAAGCAACATGTCAATATACAAACGTCAAATTACAACAGACATCAAGAAATGCCTGAGTGCTTGATTGTTAACGGATCATGTAGTTAATATCGGTCCATTACACATACATCGTAACTGTACAGGGTTATTACAAATGATTGAAGCGATTTCATAAATTCACTGTAGCTCCATTCATTGACATATGGTCACGACACACTACAGATACGTAGAAAAACTCATAAAGTTTTGATCGGCTGAAGCCGCACTTCAAGTTTCTGCCGCCAGAGCGCTCGAGAGCGCAATGAGACAAAATGGCGACAGGAGCCGAGAAAGCGTATATCGTGCTTGAAATGCACTCAAATCAGTCAGTCATAACAGTGCAACGACACTTTAGGACGAAGTTCAACAAAGATCCACCAACTGCTAACTCCATTCGGCGATGGTATGCGCAGTTTAAAGATTCTGGACGCCTCTGTAAGGGGAAATCAACGGGTCGGCCTGCAGTGAGCGAAGAAACGGTTGAACGCGTGCGGACAAGCTTCATGCGTAGCCCGCGGAAGTCAACGAATAAAGCAAGCAGGGAGCTAAACGTACCACAGCCGACGGTTTGGAAAATCTTACGGAAAAGGCTAAAGCAGAAGTACTTCTTAAACAGGAGATTGGAAAAACGATGGATCGGTCGTGGTGGAGATCATGATCAACAATTCATGTCATGGCCTCCACGCTCTCCCGGCTTAACCCCATGCGATATCTTTATGTGGGGTTATGTGAAAGATTCAGTCTTTAAACCTCCTCTACCAAAAAAAGTGCCAGAACTGCGAGCTCGCATTAACGATGCTTTCGAACTCATTGATGGGGACATGCTGCGCCGAGTGTGGGAGGAACTTGATTATCGGCTTGATGTCTGCCGAATCACTAAGGGGCACATATCGAACATTTGTGAATGCCTAAAAAACTTTTTGAGTTCTTGTATGTGTGTGCAAAGCATTGTGAAAATATCTCAAATAATAAAGTTATTGTAGCGCTGTGAAATCGCTTCAATCATTTGTAATAACCCTGTACTTTTGACTAATCTGAAACGAGTTATGATTGAAAAATACAGAAGGAAATGAAACAAAATCTTTGGTGGAGTAGCAGACGACCTTATTCACTTGTGAATTCATGATACACACTTAGATCAAATAGAAGAAGTAACTAGGGGAGTACTTCCGATTATGGCTGAAGTTCCTTATCACATCACGTGGCCTAGTACACTACAGATCCATTACGCCGTTCACTTCTATCAAAGCAAAAGACAGACAATACGTGTGCTTGTTGCAGTGTATACATATTAGAACACGTCTATGAAGATGCACAAGCTTATTTTAGCTAACGCCCTACATCTGAATTACTTCTCAATTATTATAATAATATGGGAGGAAATGTAGTGATAGTGAATGTTTTATTAGTGACTGTGTAATGATAGCAAAAGAAGTGACACCAGTACTAGTAATTGGTGATGGGGTGACTTAATAGTTGTTTTCTGGAAATGTGAAGATCATATTTAGTAAGAGCTGTATGTACCATACAGTAATTACCGATGTATGTAAATTGATTAATAGGTTTTCGTTATGTTTTTAACTTAGCACTCAAAGTTGCTGGAAGGTACCACCATTCTGGCCATAGACGGGCCCAACGGTCCCAACTGAACGCCGTGTCATCCTCGGCCAATGGTGATATGGAGGCCCGCGGGGTCAGCAAACGGCTCTTCCCTCCGTCGTACGGAAACGACTGAACCTATTTATTAAAATATACCGTGTAAAGTTGTGTTTTACCCGTAACAGCGGCGCCGTTTGTGGGACGTTGAACTGATCTTCCTTTCTCCCTACATTTCGGAAGCTACACCATACCATATATTTTGTTCACTTCTACAGAATACTTATTAACGACGCTTGAAACATACATACGACATAGAAAGGCGCAAATGGGACTGTTTTCTAGCATGGGAATTGGAGAGATCAAACTAAAAGAAGTGAATAAAAGAATAAATTAATTTTTAATGCGGACAATGTGAGGGGAAACAAAGCTGTGAAACATGTAGGGCCCTTGTTCCTTTGAAGAACAACACTGTGATCTAGTGAGAAATATAAAGTCAAAAACTGGAGAAGAATAAGCACGATGACAGCGAAAAGTACATCAAAAGAATATTGAAAGGTCACCACAGAAGCTGAGAAACTTCGCACAACGAAAAAAAAGAAAAAAAATACTCTGTCTGCAGAAAAACATTTGTTAACAGGATGTCATGTTTCCTTTGGAGTACTCTGGAAGTAACGAATGGATAGATGATCTCCAGTCTGCCAGTGGCTAGGATACCTCAGACAATTTGGTGCGGAAGATGGATACATTGGTAAACAAAAACAGGCGTATCGTAAAAAGAAGGAAAATCAAGAAGTTATAAAAACTAAAACAAGAAAAATCCTACTGAAACCTAGTGAAAGCGGTGACTTTCCGAATGAAATCGCAAATGAAGCCACTCTACAGACCGTTTGTTATTAACGTCTATGCGAAAACTGCTTGTTTCGTCCGTCTGATGGAATAGCCACATGAGCAACAAAAATCCCAGTCCGTAGATAGATTCCTTTTTAATGTTGTAATCTTACAGGACGTTCATAATTTTAGATAGCGTTAATGCGATATATAACAGCGACCTCTCAGTTAGGAAAAATTAGTAAGAATTTTTGCGACTGCGGTCAGCACAGCTGTTGCGAGCGTCATCGTCGTCTGCCGGATGGTACATTATCTGAAGACGCTTTTACGAGATACCGAAACCGTTCCCTGTCGTATTTTTAATAAATGACTGTGAGGTCGAAACTGTCTTTTTTTCTCGTTTTCTTTGTAACAGTTTCATATAATTTTTCGAAAATAATTGTAACTGTTACAGAGATTGAATAGAATCATTTGTCTGTGGCAATCAATACATAATACGTCTATTTGTCAAACGTGCAATCTCCCATGTGACACGAATAACCGAAGATGGAACACTGGAGTGTAAATTTGTGCAGCGAAATACTTAGTCATCAATTTTTTTTTACATTAAATGGTTAGGTTAAGACAACTGAAGACGTTGTATCATGTTGAACTTCTGAGAAAAGAGCACTATATCTTGAGCACATAACTAATATAAAAAAAAATTTCCTCTGTCAAATTTTGTTAACTAGACAAGTCGCATTCCGTCGCTTTTAATGAATGCTATGCTGTCCGTCATGCTCTCACTCTATTGGCCGAGCCTTTTGCAGCTGCGGAGGCCAAGAGGGGTCATGTCGGGACACCACGGCGTCATTGGCCAAGGCCGGGGAGAGTGCGTTGCTATGGCAACGCTGGTATCGCGTCATGCGTGCGCCATCCATCACCCATTGACCTCGAGGCTCAAGCAGCGATTCCTGCTCCTCTCAAGTTAAAGCGGTTTATCCTTTCCAGCTTCTTCTTTCATGCTTCGAATCGAGAACAGCTGGCAACATGAGTAACGTAGAAGTAAATGTCCTCGGAGTAGTGAAGCAACTTAACTCACTTAATAAAAGCAAGTCTTCTGGTCCAGACTGTATACCAATTAGGTTTCTTTCGGAGTATGCTGATTCATTAGCTCCATACTTAACAATCATATATAACCGTTCGCTCGATGAAAGATTCGTACACAAAGACTGGAAAATTGCACAGGTCACACCAGTATTCAAGAAGGGTAGTAGGAGTAATCCACTAAATTACAGGCCCATATCGTTAACGTCGATATGCAGCAGGATTTAAGAACATATCTTGTGTTCGAACATCATGAATTACCTCGAAGAAAATGGTCTATTGACACACAGTCAACATGGGTTTAGAAAATATCGTTCCTGTGAAACATAACTACCTCTTTATTCACGTGAAGTTTTGAGTGCTATCGACAAGGGATTTCAGATCGATTCCGTATTTCTGGATTTCCGGAAGGCTTTTGACACTGTACCAAACAAACGGCTCGTAGTGAAATTGCGTGCTTATGGAATATCGTCTCAGTTATGTGACTGGATTTGTCATAGAGGTCACAGTTCGTAGAAACTGACGGAAAGTCATCGAGTAGAACAGAAGTGATTTCTGGCGTTCCCCAAGGTAGTGTGATAGGCCTTTCGCTGTTCCCTATCTATATAAACGATTTTGGAGACTATCTGAGCAGCCGTCTTCGGCTGTTTGCAGATGACGCTGTCGTTTATCGACTAATAAAGTCATCAGAAGACCAAAACACGCTGCAAAACGACTTAAAAACGATATCAGAATGGTGCGAAAGTTGGCAGTTGACCCTAAATAACGAAAAGTGTGAGGTCCTCCACATGAGCGCTAAAAGGAACTCGTTAAACTTCGGTTAGACGATAAATCAGCCTAATCTAAAAGCCGTAAATTCAATACCTATGTATTACAATTACGAAGAACTTAAATTGGAAGGAACTCATAGACAATGTTGTGGGGAAGGCTAACCAAAGACTACGTTTTCTTGGCGGGACACTTAGAAAATGTAACAGATCTACTAAGGAGACTGCCTTCACTACGCTTGTCCTTCCTCTTTTAGAATACTGCTGCGCAGTGTGGGATCCTTACCAGATAGGACTGAAGGAGTACATCGAAAAAGAAAGGCAGCACATTTTGTATTATCCCGAAATATGGGAGAGAGTGTCACAGAAATGATATAGGATTTGGTCTGGACATCATTAAAAGAAAGGCGTTTTTCGTTGCGACGGAATCTTCTCACGAAATTCCAATCACCAACTTTCTCCTCAGAATGCGAATATATTTTGTTGACACCGATCTACACAGGAAGGCACGATCACCAAGATAAAATAAGGGAAATCAGAGCTCGTACGGAAAGATATAGGTGTTCATTCTTTCCACGCACTGTACTAGATTGGAATAATAGAGAATTGTGAAGGTGTTCATTCTTTCCACGCACTGTACTAGATTGGAATAATAGAGAATTGTGAAGGTGGTTCGATGGACCCTCTGCCAGGCACTTAAATGTGATTTGCAGAGTATCCATGTAGATGTAGATGTAGATGAAAGGATGAAAGAGCACGGCAGACGCGACGCAGCTACAGCGATGATCTTGACCCGTTACTACTTGTCAAGATAGCGGAAACATCGGTAACATACAGTGTTGCACTCACTACCTGTAGTTTGGTATAGTGAGTAATAAGTCTCCATTCAAAAGCGATGAATGGTTTGTTTCTCGATTTGAGGAAGATGAATCAAATGAAAAGAAATACGAGTGACGAAGGAAGAACGGACTGGAATTTTTCCGGACTGAAATTATTGTGTTGGCTGGAAGTCGTAGCAGCTGTTATGTGGCTCGTACTTTTAGTGCTACGAACGGAACGCAGATAACCCTTGACAAAGCGGAGAAACTTATCAAGAAAGTCAAAAGTACAGGATTTGTTGCGTAAGCAAGCAGATTTGGGAAATCGAAGACTTATATAGATGACGATATATTTAAGTGACAGCAGCGACGGACAGGAATCCGTCAGAGGCGATCAGACGTGCTGCTTTGCAAATAGGAATTCGCAAAAGTAGTTTGATGCAGATTTTGCAGGCTACCACGTGGTATCTATACTAGCTGCAGATGTTGCAGTATATGAAAAAGATGTTGCGTAGTTTCAGTTTCTGCAGCTAGACCCCACTACACTTCGTTTCCAATGCAACTTACGATACTTTGAAGATAGATGGCTGTCCACGGCCAACACTCTGAAGGTATTTCTAAATATTTATTTGTTGCTTTCAGGAAGTGCAAAGGAGTGACATATTTGACTTGTACATGTTTTTATAATTATGATTTCTTTTGTTGACTGGAGTAGACATTGAAATTCTAAGCACACTTACGTGTATTTCAGGTTATATGCTAAAGCCTCTTTCTGTATTTCCTGCGCACTGATCAGCCAGGACATTATGACCACCTACCTAGTAGGCGGTATGTATATCTTTGGCTCGGAGAACAGTGGCGCCGCTTCGTGACATGCTAGGTTGCTGGGGGAGTTGACATGACATCTGCACACACAAATCACCTAATTTCTCTAAATTCCGAGGAGGGGAAAGAAGAGCTCTGACGCCACGTTCAATTATATCCCAGATGCGTTCGATCGGGTTCAGATCTGGCAAGTTGGGGGACCAGCACATCAGCTGGAGCTCGCCACTGTGTTCCTCGAACCACTCACATTCCTGGCCTTGTTACATGGCGCATTATCTAGTTGAAAAATGCCACTTCCGTTGCGAAACATGATCGTCATATACTGGGGACCTATAAACGACGAAGAGGCCTTGTCTCGCTGCAGTCTGCAGTGGTTCACAGTCCCACAACAGGCTACAGCAGTTCACCCACCCCACCGCCGCCCCACACCGAACCCAAGATTATTGTTCGGTTTGTGCACCCAGTGGACTCTCCCTGCATACATCTCATACCAAATGAGTGTAACCCCAAGTGTTTGCGTGGTAGAGTAATTATGGTGTAGGCGTACGTGTTTGCGCAGCATTCGTTGACATAGTGTAACTGAGGCGGAATAAGGAGAACCCGTCCGTATTCGTCGAGGCAGACGGGAAACCGCCCTAAAAACCAACCATCTGATAGTCGTCTCATGTGAGAAATTCGTCACGAATCTCCAGGGCAATATCTGTGGATGAAATTGAGAGCCCTGACAGTTCTGGGCCGGCATATTGTACACTAGCCAAGCAACGTAAGTCGATATGAAGAGGTTGATCACCTTCCCTAATACCTAAAGGCGAAAACTGCCTCTAAATGTCGCTATGAAGGGTGAAGAACAGTGTCCAAGAAGTATAATACGTATTTTTGTGTACTAAAAACAACTACGTTTTAATATTCCATGAACAAAAACGTTAAAGTGTTTCATAGATGTTTTTTCTTCTGCTGGTTAAGTGCCGAAGTACACATATGTGTTCAGTAAATATTTTAGAAAATATGTAAATAAGAATTAAAACAATGTAATTTAGAATGTAACTATGTGTAACAACAATAAAATACCTGATGACAGCAAATGTCTTTACTTATTTTATCACTGGTACTGAAAAGGTTATGAGACACCACAGTGGGTGACTTGACCAGTCTTGCTCCAGTAAGATGGGTTACCACCGCATTACGGCACTATAGGGCACCAGTGGCTGGACCAGCAGTTTTCTGGACACGATCGCCTGACGAGAACCATTGTAGTGGCAATCCAGGTCGCCAGATCTCACAACAATGGAGTTTCATCTGTGAGAATAGTTAACATCAACTGTATACGAACAGAAAATCTGTAGTGTGGATATTTTTTTAAAAGAAAAAGTATTTTCTAATAACAGGAGAAAACATTCTCATGTTCGCTATAACTAGTTATCGCGAGTGTCATTGAGTGTCGACAAAAAATAGAGATGTGTAGAATATATATTGCAACTGTAGCGTCGTGATATGGTATCACTTATATGAGTAAAATATCGCTTTCTCCATTAGTGTAGAGACCATTAGTATGTAGTGTTACGATTCACCCTGCACAATTTATCGTACAGTGTGTACATACAGCTCCCATCGTCGTAGCAAAGAACTTAAAACCAGTTCGTGTCCGGGATGATATGCCTGCGTCCTAGCTCCGGGATCTGGGGCATATTTCGTTGTATTAGAAGAGGCTGGCATCGTTAACGGTTTGCGCTATGGAATACCCCTTGTTGAAGGAATGACTGGTGGTCGTTCACCTTTTGATTGCAGAACCGTATAGCACGAGATTTTGATTCTGTTCTGATTCTCTACAGGTACGCTAACCGTAAACTTCCTCAGCGGTTTTGATGACAGTTGCTGGATTTCAGCCACTGCTATTGTGCATCTTAAAGAAAAACAGAAAGCAAACCATGTGATAATTCGACTGCTATGAAAACAGTTAAAGAAAAATCAAATTCGTTTGACGACTTTAACAAAATTGAATCTTTCTAACGTGAAATGGCCACTTTCGTGCGCGAGAATATAGTTCTTTCTCTGAAATGAAATTATCAGTAAGAGAGTAATCCTCTAAAATACATACGGACTAAAAGCTTTATGTCACGATGAAACATTACATTACGTACTTACCGTAAACGATTACATCTACGTAAATGAGTCTTTAGTCCGCTAAAGGATTTCTGACTAGCCGGAGAAATTTCTGGAACTTACCACGAATGATGACTGGAAGTAGAGGATTAGCTGCCACTAAGACAGAGTCAAGATTAATTCTAGCGCTTCTAATTTCCTTTCAGGATTCAGGATAGAAGCAAATGAGACGAGTGAAAGCGTCTAAAGCATTCATTTGCACTGCACCGTTTTTACGTCATTTATGATCTGTTTTGCAGTTTGAAAGGAATTCTCAGTATTACTTCCTAGTGCCGTTGAGCACAAATAATTGCAGCGATATCAAGATAGCAGATTTATGTGATAAGACTCCATTCTCTCCATCATCACGCACGTGTCATTCACAATTCTGATTATACTATAATGGCAAATGAAGCAGTCACTACAAATATTATACAATATTCGGCTAAGCCAGCTTTTATGCTGCAGTATTGTGAAATTTCTAGAGCTGTGAAATAATTTGAAAGGAAATAGGAGCCAGAAAACCGTGATGCGAGCTACAATCATCAATAAAGATCAATGGATATACAGATAAAGTCTAATTCTTAGCTAATCATTGCTACTTGTATGAAAACTATAACGTTTCTGGCACTTGAGACACAATGGTTTAATGCTCTTTTTTACATGTTCTTTTCCTTTTGTAATCGACAACCACTTGCGGTTTATATTTTTTCACGTTTTGATGTTTTCTCTTTCTTCGCCATCAACATTATGTCCCCATTCCACAGCGTTCCCCGTATCTTCCCTTGGCTTACATTGAAACTACCGGCGCTTTGACCATCTTCTTCTGTGCGGATGCAGAAACAGTGTCCGAACTCTTACAGAAATCGGCAGTAAAGCCGCGAGTGATCAGTATAATGGACGGGGGCATATGAATATAGTGCGGGACAATAAGTTGCAAATGTGGGTGTCACAGGAGGCGTGCCAGAGATGAGTCCCTATAGTTGCACTGTCCTCTGAGTCCTCGGTGGCTCAGATGGATGCCGGCACGGTAGCTCAGCGTGTTTGGTCAGAGGGGCGCTGGCCCTTTGTAATAATAAAAAAAACTGAGTAACGGAATCAACGATAAACTTGAACGCATGCCCTGTGACGTCCGCACAAACCAAACGCAACGAACATTACGGACGAAAATGAAAAAAAAAAAAAAAATGGATAGAGCGTCTGCCATGTAAGCAGTAGATCCCAGGTTCGAGTCCCTTTGAAGGCACACATTTTCAACTGTCTCCGGTGACTTATCAACGCCTGTATGCTGCTAGGGGTATTCATTTCATTGTAACTTATTTTACTTTTCTCTTTACCTTAGAATCTCTCAGTCTGTACCATGTACTTCTACGTGTTTTACCTCTTGTTTTACATTGTTTCTTCGTAATTATTTCTTGACAATTTGATCCAAAGTGCAGACTTCGTTTGTGATATGTATTTGAACATATGTTGGGATTATCTGTTGCCTCGTCCTACGCACAGTGGCCAAGGAAGCTGTTGGAAGACACTTGAAAAAAATAGCGAGGCGTCCGTAAGACAATACTGGGTATCAGTATAGCTTCGTAAACATAGACGCCATGGGCGGATATGAAAATGATTGGAGTTGCTATACTCTGTGACAGGTAGGTCGACCACCATAATGCATAAGTGTTGGTGTCTCTATCTGGCCTGTCAAGGTACATACGGCTCGTGGACAACGTCACACACAGAGTGATCAATGAGAAGCAAGAGGAGGTGCTGCACACTCGTCTGAGCCAACATTATCAGCTCCTGACAGAGTTTCAAAGATTCATCTTTTCGGATCTCTGCATTGCGGGGTGGTCCACTCATACAGTATCCACTTATCTGGGGCCCTCATACATGTCTTTCTTGGGGCACTCACATATGTTGGTGCTGAGATGTTGGACTGCCTGGGAACATGAAGGCAGTTATACTCTTGGTCAAAATTCCGGTCGACCACGTCTGATCACCACAAGGGAGTATCACCACGTCGTGCAGCAGGTACATTGTAATTGGTCCACTTCTGCGCCATCCGATGACAGGCTGTGGACTTGCTGCAACACCCCGTGACATCCCGCACCATTGATTGGGGACAAGCGGCAACCGGGGTAGGGAATTACTCTCCCACGCACAGGCTGATGTTAACGACACACCAGCGATGACCATCGTAGATGGGTATGGCGGCAATCTGGGGACAGGTCCCCTTCTTCCAGTGTTCTGTAGAGGCGTAGCCGCATTGCTTATACTTCTGGCGTCTTGGTGTGGTGAGGCGTCAGGTCAAAAGTACAGAAGTGACATAATTTTACACAAAAGTAGACCAAAAACTGGAACTTCAAGTGCATTTGTTGTAGCTCTCATGTCTTGCATTGTGCAGGTGGTTGGTGTATCTGTATCATGTTGAGATACCACTGCGGCCAGCTGGATCCCCATATCTGCCCCCAGTAGAACATGTGCCGGACCAGATTGAACGTCAACTCCGTCGCAGTGCCTGTATCGAGGACATCAAAAATCAGTTTCAACAGTTTGCGAAGGGGGAGGGGGGGCAGGGGCAACTTGCCAGTCAAGAGAATACAACAGATTTAGGACACCCTTCACAACCGATTCAGTGCATACGTCGATGCCAAAAGGGTAGCAACGTCAACTGAGAAGTGGGCTTGTATTGCCAAGTTCTTCGTAAACTTCATTCGATTTTATAATCACTGAAATAACATCACGTACCCTGTCAACCGGTGAAGTTTCATTTCGGTTCCCGCTGTTTCTCTTTCTTCTCACTGAACTATTTTTCTTCAGGTGGTATACATCAATGTACTGTAGATTAGACTTCTGTGAACACACTGAAAATATTTTAATTTCTGTTTCTATTCCTTGACCATATGTTAATTTACTCTGCCAAACCAACTTCAAACTATCGTACGATCAATATACGGCCAAACGGCCTGACACTCTCTCTGCGAAATGGAGACCAGTCAGAGTGACTGTCATAGTGTGGCCAAAACTCTGCTGGAGGCTTTGGCTGAGGTTGATCTACATCTACATCTATATGGTTACTCTGCAATTTGACTGCCTGGAAGAGGGTTTATTGAATCACCTTCAAGCTTTTTCTCTACCGTTCCACTCTCGAGCAACGAGGGGAAAAACGAACATTTAAATCTTTCTGTGCGAGCTCTTATTTCTCTTATTATGATGATAATGTCTCCCTATATATGTGGGCACCAACAAAATATTTTGACAGTCAGAGAAGAGAGTTGGTGATCGGAATTTCATGAGAAGATCCTGTCAAACGAATAAAGCCTGCCACCCCAATTCGCGTATCATATCCATGGAACTCTCTCCTCTGTTTCACTATAATACCGAACGAACTGCCATTCTTTGAACTTTTTCTGTCCTCCATAAATCCTATCTATGTGGAACCGAGCGAGGTGGCACAGTGATTTGGAAACCGGATTCGCATTCGGGAGGTCGACGGTTGAAACCCGCGTCCTGCCATCCTGATTTAGGTTTTCCGTGGTTTCCCTAAATCGCTTCTGGAAAACGATGGGATGGTTCCTTCGAAAGCGTACGATTTCCTTCGCCATCCTTCCCATATCCGTCTCTTATGACCTCGTTGTCAACGAGGCGTTAAACACTAATCTGCTTGTTCTCTACGTGGACGCTATATCGGACAGCAACACTCCAGAGGAGGCCGGACTAGCTTCTTGTAAGCAGTCTCTTTAGCAGAGATGTTGCATCTTCCAAGTTCGCAATCTTTGGTTGGCTTTCCCCACAATATTATCTATGTGATCGTTTCCATTTAAGTTATTTGTAGCTGTAATCCCTAAATATTTAGCTGAATTTACACTATTTGGATACACGTGATTACTCGTATAACCCAAATTTAGAGGATTTTCTTTATTACTCATGTGGATAACTCTGCACTCAGCACTATTTAGAGTCAATTGCCACTTTTCGCACCATACATATATCTTGTCTAAATCATTTTGCAGTTAGTTTTAATCATCTGATGTCTTTACTAGACGATAAACGATAGTATCATATGTAAACAATCTAAGAGATTGTCTCCTAAATCTTTTATGTAGATCAGGAACAGCAGAGAACATGTAACACTTCCTTGGGGACGCTGGATATTACTTCTGTTTTACTCGATGACTTTCCGTCAGTTACTACGAACTGCGATGTATCTGACAGGAAATCACGAATCTAGTAGCACAGCTGAGACAATAGGACACAGGCGCGCAGTTTGATTAGAGGTCGCCCGTATGGAACGGTGTCGAAAGCCTTCTGGAAGTCTGGAAGCATGGAATCAAGTTGACATCTCCTGTCGATAGCACTCATTACTTCGCGAGAATAAAGAGCTAGTTGTGCTTCACAAGAACTATCTCTTTTGAATCCGTGTTATTTTTCACTAAATCGTTAAAAATGGTTCAAATGGCTCTAAGCACTACGGGACTTAACATCTGAGGTCATCAGTCCCCTAGACTTATAACTACTTAAACATAACTAACCTAAGGACATCACATACAGCCGTGCCCGAGGCATGATTCGAACCTCCGACCGTAGCAGCAGCGCGGTTTCGGACCGAATCACCTAGAACCGCTCGGCCACAGCGGCCGGCTCTAAATTGTTTCCTTCAAGGTAATTCATAATGTTCGAACAGGGTATATGTTACAAAATCCTACTGCAGATCGATGTTGGAGATACGGATGTGTAACTCTCCTATTTCCTTTCTTGCGTGTTGTGTGACTTGGGCAAGTATCCAGCCTTGAGGTACGGATCATTCGACGAAAGAGCAGTTGCGCAGTTATCAGGCAAAGGCCTGGTCGTCTGCTGCGATACGTGACAAGGAAAGCGGTTAGGAGTTTTTGGTTAACAACAGGATTGTCTGAGTCAGAGAATCGGGCTCAAAAGGCAAGATGGGAGAGCGGAAAGTATCCCAGCCGGCAGTTGCGCTTGGTCCCCTGTTGCTCCCAGCGGATACGTTAGACGTTCATCTCGCGAACTTTGCGAAGCAGGTTGGCGCATGATTTATTCACGGAGACGCCAGAAACCGCTCGTGGGAGCAGAAGGCCGGACAGGGACAGGTTGGCGCGTCCCGGTCTATCGACCGCAGAGCGGCTGCGGCGGAAAGTCCACTGAGTACACGTGGACTTTCAGCTTCCGGCGGATCGGGGATCAGCCACTTGTTTCGTACACCACACAGTCGCAATGTTTCGTCACCCAGAATCTCCCCCATCAAATAACGCTGCCTGCAATTTACTCCACCGTCTGTTTCGTGAATGTGTGTAACATCTTCAGAATAGCATATGTGCCGAAACTGATCGCGGAATGAAGTTCGACATAGCGTTCCTTGCAATTGTGTGGCGAAAATAGTATCATATGTAAATAATCTAAGGCGTCCGCCCAAATTGTCTCCTAAATCATTTATGTAGATAAGGAACAGCAGAGGGCATGTAACACTTCCTTGGGGACGCTGGATATTTTATGAATCCACTGGTGCATATGCTGGTACTTAAGTACTTCACCATAAGGAGGTGCGAATAATGTGAATGGTGTATGGCTGGCAGATACTTTCACCATCAACAATTCACGCTTCTAAGTTCGCAACTCCAGAGCCTCTCGCTACGATTACCACTGTAAAAGTCTAAAGTGATAGATGTATTAACTCTCCTTTGAACAGAATGATACACTACTAACCATTAAAATTGCTACATCACGAAGATGACGTGCTACAGATGCGAAATTTTACCGACAGGAAGAAGATGCTGTAATATGCAAATGATTAGCTTTCCAGAGCATTCGCACAAGGTTGGCGCCGGTTGCGACACCTACAACTTGCTGACATGAGGAAAGTTTCCAACCCATTTCTCAAACACAAATAGCAGTTGACTGGCGTTGCCTGGTGAAACGTTGTTGTGATGCCTCATGTAAGGAGGAGAAATGTGAACCATCACGTTTCCGACTTTGATAAAGATCGGGTTGTAGCCCATCGCGATTGCGATTTATCGTGTCGCGACATTGCTGCTCGCGTAGATCGAGATCCAATGACTGTTAGCAGAATATGGAATCGGTGTTATCAGGAGTGTCATACGCAACGCCGTGCTAGATCTCAACGGCCTCGTATCACTAGCAGTCGAGATGACAGGCATCTTATCCGCATGGCTGTAACGGATCGTGCAGCCACGACTCGATCCCAGAGTCAACAGATGAAGACGTTTGCAGGGACGACAACCATCTGCACGAACAATTCGACGACGTTTGCAGCAGCATGGACTATCAGCTCCGAGACCATGGCTGCGGTTACCCTGACGCTGCATCACAGACAGGAGCGCCTGCGATGGTGTACTCAGCGACGAACCTGGGTGCACGAATGGCAAAACGTCTTTTTTTCGGAAGAATACAGGTTGTTTTTACAGCATCCGTGTTTGGGGACATCGCGGTTAACGCACACTGGAAGCGTGTATTCGTCTTCGTCATACTGGCATATCACCCGGCGTGATGGTATGGGGTGCCATTGGTTACACGTCTCGGTCACCTGTTGTTCGTAGTGACGGCACTTTGAACGGTGAACATTACATTTCAGATGTGTTACGACCCGTGGCTCTACGCTTCATTCGATCCCTGCGAATCCCTACATTTCAGCAGGATAATGCACGACCGCATGTTGCAGGTCCTGTATGGGCCTTTCTGGATACAGAAAATGTTCGACTGCTGCCCTGGCCAGCACAGTCTCTTGATCTCTCACCAACTGAGAGCGTCTGGTCAATGATGGCCGAGCATCTGGCACGTCACAATACGCCAGTCACTACTCTTGATGAACTGTGGTATCGTGTTGAAGCTGCATGGGCAGCTGTACCTGTAGACGCCATCCAAGCTCTGTTTGATTCAATGTCCAGGCGTATCAAGGCCGTTGTTACGGCCAGTGGTGGTTGTTCTGGGTACTTATTTCTCAGGATCTATGCACCTAAATTGGGTGAAAATGTAATTAGATGTCAGTTCTAGTAAAATGTATTTGTCCAATGAATACCCGTTTATCATATGCTTTTCTTCTTGGTGTATCAGTTTTAATGGCCAGTAGTGTATATATGTCATCTTTCTTGACGAAGAAGATGCAGTGTCCTGCTCCGAGACAGAGAATGCAGTATAATACAATTATAGGTAATATCACCGTGTGTTCCGAAGTTTGCAGGCAAAGTGTATACAGGTATCATTTTCAGGATGAAGCAATTTAAAAATGGAAGAAGAAATTGCCTCTATTTACAGAAGATATATTGCAAAACCTTTTACGCAAATATATATTGTTTTCTGACATACAAGCAATACGTCCACCCAGAATCAAGGACGAGAGTGAAAAATTTGATATCGTCGAGTTCCAGTATGTTCCCGTTCTGGTAGACATTTTTTTTGTTTTGCAATTTTTTTTTATCATCATATTCTCGTCTTTAATACTCTGGGACTTTCTTATTCACGCAAAAGAGTTATATTCCGCAACATTCAATGTTATTTGAACATAAAAGCGTGCTCTGTCGGGAATGTGTTCCTTCGATTTTGTGACTTCATTCCGATTAAGAAATGAAAGATGATGCTGCTGCGAGTGACATTTATGTTCCTTCTTGTCTCAAATATTTGACCGCTTTTCTCAGAATGTTTCGCGCCTTCAAAGGATGTGGTCAGGCAGGAATATAATCTACTTGTTGCAGGTAAAATGGGCTGCAATGGCATTTATATTCTTGCATGTTACAAATACTTGGTTGCTGATTTCCGAATACGATGCGATTTCCGAGTGTCTGAATAGGAAGGAGCACAGCTTGAACTCCTGCGAAACAATCTTTGTCAAGACAAAGACTGCCCAACACTGCAAGCAACTGATGCGGCGTGGGCGTTTTTGGAACGCCAGTTGCATGCGGCAGTATTTCCTCATTTTAGTCATTTGTACACACTTGACTTCCGAAAGTATGGCGGATAACAGTACAGTGTATTGTAATAGGATCACCAGGTCTGTGTTTGCTGCCGCGTGGCTCCTCTCAACTTGCACGGTATATTTTCTGATATGATTACAGGCCCTAATTCCGCTGTTTGTTCATGCTAATGTTCTGCTCTACGTCGTTCGTGTTTAAGGGAGTTTTATCTGCATCGTATTTTATTTTTATATTGCCGGCCTTTGTGACCGAGCGGTTCTAGCCGCTTCAGTCTGGAACCGCGCAACCGCTACGGTCGCAGGTTCGAATCCTGACTCGGGCATGGATGTGTGTGATGTCCTTAGGTTCGTTAGGTTTAAGTAGTTCTAAGTTCTAGGGGCTGATGACCTCACATGTTAAGTCCCATAGTGCTCAGAGCCATTTAAACAATTTTTTTATTTTTATGTTTTAGGATATCGCCGCTCCCTACATTTAAATTTTTTAAAAAAAAGATAACGGTATATTGGATGCGAATGGTGGGGAGTCGCTACAGGACAATCTTCAACGTTACTACGTTATAAATAGCGTATGTGAGTACTTTCTTGTTTCATTCAGAAAACTGGCTATTTAAAAGTTTAATGTACACCTCAGAATGGGGGCATCGAATAGTTTATATGAACTCTTATTACATTATTTTTTGTACAGATTGCCTGAGGGTGCACCGATAAGTGGTGCGAAACCGGTCGCAGATTTAATCAAAATCATTCATATAGGCAGTGCGGAATTTTCTTTGAAAAAAGTGTCGAAGTTTGGCTGTGGTTTCCCGCTCTACCAAACAACATGGTACTGAAATAGGCCTTGTACCAGTCGGGATATTCAGAGAATCAATCAGCAGGAGGTGAGAATCCTGCTGAATTTTTTTAAATATTACATCGTTAGTTCCACGTGTTATGATCGTAGTGTAGTAAACTTAATGTTTCAAGCATTTATATACAGATTATCATTATTGTATGACTTTGTATCATAATAATGACTTACTTATTATTTTCAGTTAAAAAAATACGGGTATGTCGAACAGTAAAATAAAAAAGTAAACAAATACATGAAAATAAAACAAAAAATATCAGTTGAAAAAGCCGAATTAGGTGGCGCAGTGACTAGCGCAATGGACTAGCATTCGGGAAGACGACGCGACGGTTCAAATCCGCGTCCGGCCATCCAGATTTAGGTTTTCCGTGTTCTATCTAAGTTTCTCCAGGCAAATGTCGGGATGTTTCCTTTGAAAGGGCACGACCGACTTCCTTCCCCGTCTTCACTAACCCAATGGGACAGATGACATCGCTGTTTGGTCCCCTCCCCCAAAATCAACCAACCAACAATTTTAAAAAAAACGTAAAACAAAAATAAGTAAAACAAATAATTAAAACAATAGTGAACAATTAGGTATTTTAATTTGGTATGTTAAAAATACCCTGTCAGCACATTGTGTACAACTTATTTTCCGAAAGCGCCATTCCAGAAACCAGCTTATTGCACATGGATGGATGTAGTGTGAAAACTCGTTAATTTATGTTGTAACAAAAGTTTTCGTTTTAGAAAACTGATTAATGGTGGTGTGGTACTTTGAAAAATTTCAGATTACTGTAAAATTTAATTATACAGTTTTGAAGAATGTTAATTATACACTCCTGGAAATTGAAATAAGAACACCGTGAATTCATTGTCCCAGGAAGGGGAAACTTTATTGACACATTCCTGGGGTCAGATACATCACATGATCACACTGACAGAACCACAGGCACATAGACACAGGCAACAGAGCATGCACAATGTCGGCACTAGTACAGTGTGGCTGGCTCTGAGCACTATGCGACTTAACTTCTGAGGTCATCAGTCGCCTAGAACTTAGAACTAATTAAACCTAACTAACCTAAGGACATCACACACATCCATGCCCGAGGCAGGATTCGAACCTGCGACCGTAGCGGTCACGCGGTTCCAGACTGAAGCGCCTTTAACCGCACGGCCACACCGGCCGGCCTAGTACAGTGTATATCCACCTTTCGCAGCAATGCAGGCTGCTATTCTCCCATGGAGACGATCGTAGAGATGCTGGATGTAGTCCTGTGGAACGGCTTGCCATGCCATTTCCACCTGGCGCCTCAGTTGGACCAGCGTTCGTGCTGGACGTGCAGACCGCGTGAGACGACGCTTCATCCAATCCCAAACATGCTCAATGGGGGACAGATCCGGAGATCTTGCTGGCCAGGGTAGTTGACTTACACCTTCTAGAGCACGTTGGGTGGCACGGGATACATGCGGACGTGCATTGTCCTGTTGGAACAGCAAGTTCCCTTGCCGGTCTAGGAATGGTAGAATGATGGGTTCGATGACGGTTTGGATGTACCGTGCATTATTCAGTGTCCCCTCGACGATCACCAGTGGTGTACGGCCAGTGTAGGAGATCGCTCCCCACACCATGATGCCGGGTGTTGGCCCTGTGTGCCTCGGTCTTATGCAGTCCTGATTGTGGCGCTCACCTGCACGGCGCCAAACACGCATACGACCATCATTGGCACCAAGGCAGAAGCGACTCTCATCGCTGAAGACGACACGTCTCCATTCGTCCCTCCATTCACGCCTGTCGCGACACCACTGGAGGCGGGCTGCACGATGTTGGGGCGTGAGCGGAAGACGGCCTAACGGTGTGCGGGACCGTAGCCCAGCTTCATGGAGACGGTTGCGAATGGTCCTCGCCGATACCCCAGGAGCAACAGTGTCCCTAATTTGCTGGGAAGTGGCGGTGCGGTCCCCTACGGCACTGCGTAGGATCCTACGGTCTTGGCGTGCATCCGTGCGTCGCTGCGGTCCGGTCCCAGGTCGACGGGCACGTGCACCTTCCGCCGACCACTGGCGACAACATCGATGTACTGTGGAGACCTCACGCCCCACGTGTTGAGCAATTCGGCGGTACGTCCACCCGGCCTCCCGCATGCCCACTATACGCCCTCGCTCAAAGTCCGTCAACTGCACATACGGTTCACGTCCACGCTGTCGCGGCATGCTACCAGTGTTAAAGACTGCGATGGAGCTCCGTATGCCACGGCAAACTGGCTGACACTGACGGCGGCGGTGCACAAATGCTGCGCAGCTAGCGCCATTCGACGGCCAACACCGCGGTTCCTGGTGTGTCCGCTGTGCCGTGCGTGTGATCATTGCTTGTACAGCCCTCTCGCAGTGTCCGGAGCAAGTATGGTGGGTCTGACACACCGGTGTCAATGTGTTCTTTTTTCCATTTCCAGGAGTGTATTTCATCATTTTTATGAAAAGCATTTTTTTCATATTTCCCCATGTTATCCCAAAACGGTAACCACGACACCAACTGCATAGTACTTCTGTTTGTTGCTAACAGAGATAGTTACTGTACATGTCATTACATGGATTTCAGATTGATAATTTTTAACGTCCATTTACTGCCCAAAATATATGCAGGACGAAATTTTGTGAGAGACATTTTTGTATTGCCAGTATGTGAAGAGTCGCGGTGCTAATTTCAAGTGCGTGAATTTTCCTTCACCCTATATATTGACATACTGTATTGCATTGTTACAGTATAACAGGAAAGACATTAATGTCATGACTCAAATTAGGTGACTAGAAGAAATATCATCCATTGAAAGTATTAGGAAGATAGAATATCTTGGAGGAACTGAAGTGACAAAAAGAATAACTGCCAGACTTGATAAAATTGTAATTAATGATGCACTGAGATTAGAGCTCAGTAAAGTCAAAATGTTTGTCTGGTCAATGATCAAGACTGCCAGTAGTACATATAACTACCCTAACCGAACCTAAACGTCTGAAACGTGGTATTAGAATGATCAACTTGGTACTTCTACTATTATTTATTAGACTGGCGAAAGATGTATGGAAATGTGTCAAGCTCTTTCTCTGACAATATTATCGTTACCTATACTTTGTCTCTAAAATTTGCAAGGGCAATCTAGTGAATCTTTGTTGTCATTATGATAAAATCTTATACATAACTGTTCAACTTGCATTACGAAAACTCTTACTCCGTCACGTCAATATTAAAACATTTTCTGGAACCTCCTGTTATCGGGCATGTCAGTATTCTGATAGAGTACAAAAACAGAAATTAATTGCTGTGTCTGTGTATCATGAAAATCAATTCCCTAGGAGCTACCTTCGATTTCAAAAATCGTATCTAAAGTCTCCTAACAATTATACTGCAATGCTTCTGCACGCAACAGACAACTTTCCTCGTCTTGCCGCTGCAACTGCATAAATATATTGCATCCAGCAACGTACTAAAATAACTCAAAAGAAATACTGCGATCCATGCAGAGTGTAATGCATGGTCACAGCTACTCATACAACTATTCCTTTTTTATTTTTACGTTATTTTTTTAGAAATTAACTGATCAGAAAGGGTTCAGTCAACAAGCCTTAAGCAGTGTAAAAAGTGAAAGGAATCAATAAAAACTATAAATTTACAATATTCTGATAATTGAAGATTCATGCACTGACAAATTTTACACGGCCTTTCTTTTCCTTGGACAGTTGAATTAGCAAAAACTTTAATTATTCCATAATTTCTGTAATCAATAATCACATATCTGGTCACTATGCATATACAAATCTGAGAAAATCCCTGCAGTGTACAAGCAAGCAACAACTATGTGCAGAAAAAAGGCAAATTACCAAAAATCCTCGATTAATACTGTTGACAAATCATCAAATGCCGTTTTATAAACGAATCATTTATTAAGAATCACAAAGTATGACAGTACGATACGAAACACCAACTGCACATTTCAAAACATAGCCAAAGATCATCACAACTACACCAAAAATGAACCAAAGAGTTTATGACATGCAACAGACAAGCTTCAAAGAATATGAACGATATATATATATATATATATATATATATATATATATATATAAACACTGAAACATAATTCCACACTCTTTCTCAATGTTTTATATATATATGATGAAGTATACACTACACCAACAAGTTCCCTCATCATTTATAACTTTGTGAATTGTACCCCTTTTGTCAGGATGTCTGCTGCCTGTCCACCAGTTGGTATGTAATTCACTTCAGTCTTCGTCTGTCTAACCAGCTGACGAATGTAATGATACCTTGTCTCTATGTGTTTTGATCGTTCATAAGACTTTGATCCATTAATAAATTTGATAGAACTTTAGTTATCAATTTGTAAAACAGGAACTGATGACTCATCAACAGCTCCAATTTCTTTCAGAAGTCAGTCTAACCATACAAGTGAGTTGCAAGCTTTACTTGCAGCCACATATTGTGCCTGCATTGAAGAAAGAGCAACACACTCCTGTAATTTACTTTTCCACACGACTGGCCCGCCATGGAACTTGAGCAGCATGCCACTTGTTGATCGTCTAGTGCCTCTGTCCCCACCATGGTCAGCATTACTATAGGCGTCAATACTACAGTCTTTATCCTTCGTAAACTTAATGCCATCTGCATTAGTTGATTTAAGATACCTAAATATTCGTTTGAGTAATCAACTTTTTCTACACTGATTTGAAACCATTTACCCAACTGTTCAATGAACTTAGCTGTGTCATCAGTAGAGCCCATAGCCAATCAATCATCAACATAAAACAATAATATCAGTTTTTCACCATAAAACATACAGAGATCCGAACTGCTCTCCCGTAAGCTACATTCATACCAGCATTTTGAGGCTTGCTTTAAACCATGTAGACTCTTCAGTAACTTACACACTCGTCGCGTAGCAACATCAAATCCTTCTGGTTGACTCATGTACATTTCTTCCTACAAAATACCATTGAGAAATGCTGACCTCACTTCAAATTGCCTTATACACCAATCATGTTGAATTGCAACACTCAAAAGGCATCTCATTGTCCCAAATCTTGCAACAGGACTAAACGTGTCAACATGATCTACTCCAAACCGTTGAGTATATCCTTTTGCCACCAGTCCAGCCTTATATTGAACAACATTATTATTTGGATTTAATTTTGTAGCAAAGTTCCATCGATTTCCAATCATGTTGTTTGGTTTAATTTTGTAAACTAATTCCCATGTTCCATTTTTCTTCAGAGCATTGCATTCTTCCATTCTTCAGAATTCTCTGACTGCAATGCTTCTTTGTAGCTTCTTGGTGTCTCACAAAGAAACAATCATTCTTGGTTGATGAAGTGAATCTTCACAGCAACAAGATGGTTTCTTCAAATTTCGCCGTTCACGTAAATTGTGGCTTCCTCTTTCCTCATTTCTTGCTTCCAAGTTATTTCCAAATTCTCCCTCAGTGTCATATGACTGGTTGTTAACTTTTTCATCACTTGTAGCAACATTCTGGTTCATCCAATCCTCTTCAAAATTAATATCTCCGTGCTCAGTCTCCAAAATATCTGCATTCCAGTCTATAGCTGATATTTCAACAACCCTTTTAGACTTTTGAGTACCGATAAGGGGTTTCAGTAATGGCTTGCAATAGAACTTTACATCTCTGCAAACACACACGCACCTTTTTTCAGGAAAATAAACAGGGTATCCACAATCATCATAACCAACCACATAATCTTCTGAAGATTTAGCATCAAACTTCTTCCGTTTCTGTGTACGAATCCAGGCATAGCATTCAGTTCCACATATCACCAAATTATCAAAACGACCTTTTTTCTTCAAAAATATTTCAATTAGAGTTTTAACTTTAATTTTTATGGGACCCGTCCGATTCAAAGTGTATGATGCAGCCAGAACAGCTTCACCCCACAATGCTTTTGGCCGATGTTCAGCAGAGCAAAGCAAGAACGTGCAATATCACACAGGATTCCATTTTCCCGTTCAGCAATTCCATTTTGTTGAGGCGTATATGGTGCTGCGATTGAGCGTTTCAGTCCAAATGAGCCAGCAAATATTTGCACATCTTTATTATGGAACTTCTTGGCACCATTTGTACGTAATTCTTTCACATTAACATCAGCCTCAGTTTTATCATTTTAATGAACAGTGGCAACTTTTCTTTAATTTCATCTTTGTGTCGCAAATTGTATGTTACTCTAAAACTGGAAAAATCATCCTTAAAAACAGCAAAGTATCGATGACCCTGCAGATCATTTTCTTCCATCGGGCCACAAACATCTACACACACTAACTCTCCAGGTTTAATGGGTTTCTGTGCTCTTTCACCAAATGGGATCCGGTGATGTTTACCATAGACACACCCTGCACAAAAACTGTTACATCTACATCTACATCCATACTCTGCAAGCCACCTGACGGTGTGTGGCGGAGGGTACCTTGAGTACCTCTATCGGTTCTCCCTTCTATTCCAGTCTCGTATTGTTCGTGGAAAGAAGGATTGTCGGTATGCTTCTGTGTGGCCTCTAATCTCTCTGATTTTATCCTCAGGGTCTCTTCGCGATATATACGTAGGAGGGAGCATAATACTGCTTGACTCTTCGGTGAAGGTATGTTCTCGAAACTTCAACGAAACCCCGTACCGAGCTACTGAGCGTCTCTCCTGCAGAGTCTTCCACTGGAGTTGATCTATCATCTCCGTAACGCGATTACTAAATGATCCTGTAACGAAGCGCGCTGCTCGTCGTTGGATCTTCTCTATCTCTTCTATCAACCCTATCTGGTATGGATCCCACACTGCTGAACAGTGTTCAAGCAGTGGGCGAACAAGCGTACTGTAACCTACTTCCTTTGTTTTCGGATTGCATTTCCTTAGGATTCTTCCAATGAACCTCAGTCTGGCATCTGCTTTACCAACGATCAACTTTATATGATCATTCCATTTTAAGTCACTCCTAATGCGTACTCCCAGATAATTTATGGAAGTAACTGCTTCCAGTTGCTGACCTGCTATATTGTAGCTAAATGATAAGGGATCTATCTTTCTATGTATTCGCAGCACATTACACTTGTCTACATTAAGATTCAATTGCCATTCCGTGCACCATGCGTCAATTCGCTGCAGATCCTTCTGCATTTCAGTACAATTTTCCATTGTTACAACCTCTCGATACACCACAGCATCATCTGCAAAAAGCCTCAGCGAACTTCCGATGTCATCCACAAGGTCATTTATGTATATTGTGCGTAGCAACGGTCCTACGACACTCCACTGTGGCACACCTGAAGTCACTCTTACTTCGGAAGACTTCTCTCCATTGAGAATGACATGCTGCGTTCTGTTGTCTAGGAACTCTTCAATCCAATCACACAATTGGTCGGATAGGCCATATGTTCTTACTTTGTTCATTAAACTACTGTGGGGGAACTGTATCGAATGCCTTTCGGAAGTCAAGAAACACGGCATCTACCTGTGAACCGGTGTCTATGACCCTCTGAGTCTCGTGGACGAATAGCGCGAGCTGGGTTTCACACGACCGTCTTTTCGAAACCCATGCTGATTCCTACAGAGTAGATTTCTAGTCTCCAGAGAAGTCATTATACTCGAACATAATACGTGTTCCAAAATTCTACAACTGATCGACGTTAGAGATATAGGTCTATAGTTCTGCACATCTGTTCGACGTCCCTTCTTGAAAACGGGTATGACCTGAGCTCTTTTCCAATCCTTTGGAACGCTACGCTCTTCTAGAGACCTACGGTACACCGCTGCAAGAAGGGGGGCAAGTTCCTTCGCGTACTCTGTGTAAAATCGAACTGGTATCCCATCAGGTCTAGCGGCCTTTCCTCTTTTGAGCGATTTTAATGGTTTCTCTATCCCTCTGTCGTCTATTCCGATATCTACCATTTTGTCATCTGTGCGACAATCTAGAGAAGAAACTACAGTGCAGTCTTCCTCTGTGAAACAGCTTTGGAAAAAGACACTTAGTATTTAGGCCTTTAGTCTGTCATCCCCTGTTTCAGTACCATTTTGGTCACAGAGTGTCTGGACATTTTGTTTTGATCCACCTACCGTGCACTCAGTTGTTATCTCTACACCATGATCCTTCAAAAATTGCTGCACATAGCATTTATTTTGACGACCCATTTTTTTATGCTAGCTCTGTAAAGTTTCATCAGTTTCAGTAACAACACAAGACTTTTCTAGGCGAACAATCGTCACAGCCAAACGATAAAGCTCATTTTCACAGCAGGATGTGGCAATAGCAATTGCAATATTGTTTTTGAAAAATACCCATGATTTGCCATCATTTTCGATTATCTGTTTTATTCCCTTCTGTGCAGCTTTCTTAGGAGAAAACAAGTTACAGGATCCATCTGGACAAAACCAAACATTTTCAAAATATCGTTTTGTCCATGTCTGTCCATTGAACACCTGTACATCAATTCGGTCTGTTCCAAATGCTTCAATGCACACCATTCTTGGCACTATCCATCTTCCTCGGAGTTTTAAATTGTACCAATCACGCCGATTTGTTGTGTGATGTGTTGCACCACTGTCGATGTACCACTCATCAGAGTCCAGTGCATTCACATCTGCTGAAAAACTGTTGCGTCTCACCATTGATATTGTTTCCACCGATTTTGAAGTATCTGTGTAGCTGCAGCTTCTTGAATTATCCACTGATATTACATTAGTTAACAACATAGCACAGTCTTCCATTTTCTCTACACTACTACATTCATTTGATCGATGGTCCTTTTTCTTACATTTAAGACAAACCAACCCTGTCTTACACTGTTTAGATAAGTGACCTACTGTACCACATGAAAAGCATTTTCTGTCTTCATTCCTTTTATAATGACGCGTTTTTAACGAATCTGCTTCAGACGAGGTTTGTTTGCACTTCTGTTGCGGTTTGTTAATCTTCATTTTCGACATATTTGCTGTAGCAACACTTCCGTCATCACGATCTGTTATTTTTGGTTCATAATTCAAACACCGTTTTTTAAATTTATTCCATGTCTTTTCTTCAGCAGGTAGATCACGCCACGTAATATAAATGTAATCGAACTCTTTTGGCAAAGTTTACAAAAATCGTGCACAAAGGTCACCATCGGCATCCGGCTTGTCCAACATCGAAAGCTGAGTTTGCACATCATCAAATTTGGCTAGATGACTTTGTATACTCCCAGATGCCTCCCACACAATGTTAAGGAATTTATGTCTAAGCAGATCAATGTTTTCAGCTTAGTGCACATTATAGATCTTGTGTAGCTTATCCCAAATCTCTTTAGTAGTCTTGCATTCCCCAACACGAAGTAAAGGCTTGGTGTCAAGTGACAGAGTTAGTCTATTCCTTGTCTTTGCATTAGCCTTTGTCCATTTTGCAAGTTCGGTTTCGTAACTCTGTCCGCTTCCTTCTGGCCTAATCAGTTTACCACTTACAACGTCAAAGATTTCCTCACACTCCAAAATAGTTCTCATAATAATCCTCCAACTCCCCCAGTTTTCTGCGCCGGTGAGTTTATCTAATTGTTGCCTTTCGTCGGCCATTGTCTCGTCTTTGCACTTCTGTATCGTCGAGTAATTCTTTTCCGAAATCGGCACAACTGTCTCACTTCACTCAAATTTTATCAACCGCGCACATCTGCTACCATGCTGACAAATCATCAAATGCCGTTTTAGAAACGAATCATTTATTAGGCATCACACAGTACGACAATACGATACGAAACATCAACTGCACATTCCAAAATAAAGCCAGAGGTCATCACAACTACACCAAAAATGAAGCAAAGAATTTATGAGACATGTGACAGACAACCTCCAAAGAATATGAACGATACATACGTATACGTATATATAGCAACATTGAAACATTAATACTTTCACAAATACCAAAATCTCCTCTGCCTCTACTAACACCGTCGGGGCAGACTGCGACCTCTCCTGATGCTGCTTTACTCTGTACCACTCTGCGTCCGACTCCTACTATCAACTGTTCGCTCTCTACCACTGTCGATAATAACACGTCTCAGAGTTTGGGTATGCGCGCAATCGCATAATCAGTAGCCAACTTAAAAAAAAGTGTATAAATGTCCAATTTCCAAATATACTGCGAGCTACTACAATATCAAGTGTCGACGTCTGGTCTGATATAGTGGGAGGCAGGCTTTAAGTGCAGAAACATCGAAGATCGTCGCGTATACAGTCATATAGGGAATAAACATAGGATAATGGGATTTGAACCATATCTAAGATGACAATGAATTGGGTCAACAATCACTGTAAAATTACCATTTAAGTTCACACAACTACTGTGTTCCTACCACTACGTCGCTGCCAACCACGTGTGCCAGCTCAGTATAACCTTATCGTCTATTAACTGGTTCATTGCGGTCGCTGAGTTTAACTGGCTCTCTTAGTTTTTTGATAAATATGTGTCTCTTGCCTTAGAACTTTTCGATTACTTGTTTCAGAAACTGTCATGTTCCAAATTTCGTAGAACGAAATTTCGCCTTCATTCTGTAACACTAGAACATTCTGTTCAGGAAACATGTTACCATTTCTTAATTGTAATCAAGTTTTGGACACTAATGTAATTCTGGACACTAATATAACCGCGAAACATCACGGATTACATACAGACACGAAGCATTGCAACAGGGAAAAGCTGGCTGTTGCCAGAAGCCGAAGGCACAAGTTAATTCTCTACGGATGTGGTTGGGTGGCCACCAGGCCTGGCTATAACTTCCCGCCAAAGTTGTGGTAGTCACCCGAGCCGCAAGACGTGTACGTCTGCGAACCACCTCTAGGGAATTACTGCGAAGATAAACTCTTGTAAATACTCGGGATCTGAACATGGAATTAGTTTGTTGGTAGCCGTGCTACCACCGCATTCTTTAGAGAAATGCGGACAGCGCGCTACAAAAAAATAAGATAATTGTCTATGAGGAAACTTTCTGAGCGGTAAAAGCTACAACTGAAACTGGAAATTTGCAATTAAAATCGGACTTTATCACCAAAAAATGAAAAACTGAACAATGAATGTTTATCTTACATCAGTGTTATACCGTCCTTTTAAATCTGCGATTACTACCAGAAATATACAAAGTAGCAGAATCGCTAATTTATCCATTTTGTAAAGAAGATCTGACATCTCAAAGATGCGGGCATCGGGTGCTGTGCCTTATTTTTGGAGTAAACGGGTTTAGTCTGCAGCTATATACAACGTCGTTCAACAAAAATATACTTCGGAATTGTTTCCTTTCATAAAATAGCTATAGCACCATACATTTGGGCCAAGAAAAGCAAACATGAAATCAGATTTCGTGTGTTAACTCTACTTTTTAAGATGTACTGATTTCAAGTAGAAAGACTAAAAATACAATTCAGAATTCTTTCTTTCTGAAAATAGCTGAACTACATTTACTTTGGGCCCGAAAGAATGACAGTGACATTAGATATTGTTTAATGTATCTAACACTGGTTTTATAGCTTCACTAACTTCAAGTAAAAAGACTTACTCGTGTGTACATCTTGTCTTTGCTAGTCGCTTGTATTGCTTTCCTTGGTTCACTGTCGTCTTCATCGAGAAGCTGTCCACAAGCATAGAAGAGTTCCATTTTCTCTGAAACCTTCGTTCCAATTGCAAAATGTCCTAATGAAATCGCTCTCCACGTCCGTCATTTGCAGCACTGCAGTAAGTCCAGGTCAAAACGTAGGCAATGTTGTAACCCAATTGATAGTATTTTTGTAGATTAGTCACAATCTCAATGTAGTTGCTAACTCTTGGATTTCCCAAGATATTTTACGCAACATACTGCTTTCTCATTCCCCTGGAGAACCTGGTCAAAGTCTTTTTGTTTGTAAGAAGATGACGAATCGGCAGGCTAATAACGGTACCTTTACTAACTTTAGCATCACTGATTCATATAAATACTCTTATGCGGCACTAAAAATATTATCCTACATGTACCATGCTCTGGCGTGAGTTTTTCATTAATCCGAGTAATAAGGGGGCAAAATAATTTCGCCTCTTTCTACCAGAAGGTAGGACACGAGGTACTGCCAGAACTGAAGCTGTGAGGACGGGTCTTGAGTCGTGCTTGGGTAGCTGAGATGGTAGAGCACTTGCCGGCGAAAGGCAAAGCTCCCGAGTTCGAGTGTCGGTCCGTGACACAATTTTAATCTGCCAGGAAGTTTCAGAAGATCATGTTGGAGATTTTTCTGCAGGAAGTTTCAGAAGATCATTTTGGAGTTTTTTTCTCTACGGTGCAGAGATTTTGCCTTGGGCTCCAGACCTTTACCAGGTACGGAGCTAACGTAGCCCGACTGTCTGACAGATACAGGGATCAGGGAGTACTTTGCGTTGCCTAACTACATGGCCAGAAAATACTGGAATAAACTGTAAGTCTCCAGAAGTCTTCCAGTGATGGTTGGTGTACTTAATTGCTGCCAGGAGTGATTTCATATTTTCATAGTTTTGTTTCATGTTAGGCGGGACCGGTTTATAGTATTTCGTGACTTTAATTACTTATAAATGATATTTGAGGTAGATCAAAAAATACAAAACCAGTTACCTATTGTCAGCGTAACAATTCGTTTGATCTCAAAAATGATTATCCCGGCTAATATTTGTCACTCTCCTAAAGAAATCTCCACTTGACGTTGTGTAGAAATTGAAGTGTCGGCAGAAGTGCCAACACCGTGTTGTTTGAGAAAGCCGAAATGCACGCTATAAGCTCACGCAGGATGGCGTGAGGTCTGAAACTGGATACGTAATGAATGCTATAAAGAAAAGTACGCAGCTGCTGGAATACTTAACTTTAATCCACAACTGGTGAACATTGGTCTTGTTACTGTACATGCTTCATTAGATACATAGCAAAGGATAAATGGCGCCTTGCTAGGTCGTAGCAATTGACTTAGCTGAAAGCTATGCTAACCATCGTCTCGGCAAGTGAGAGCGTAATTCTCAGTGAACCTTTCCTAGCAAAGTCGGCTGTACAACTGGGGCGAGTGCTAGTAAGTCTCTATAGACCTGCCGTGTGGCGGCGCTCGGTCTGGATTCACTGATAGTGGCGACACGCGGGTCCGACGTATACTTATGGACCGCGGCCGACTTAAAGGCTACCACCTAGCAAGTGTGGTGTCTGGCGGTGACACCACAGAAATGTTGTCTGTAAAGTCGTGTGAGCGGCACTAAATTGCAAGTCATTTATCAGATTTTACACAACTGTTACTTAACATGAAAGCACTTTTCTGTAGCAAAAGGGAACCTTTAGTCACAAAATACTACCTGCGCACAACACTGACGTATGTCTCCTATTAAAATATTTCATGTAAATCGTTCGAAATAATTAGGATTCATACATCAGCAAATAAGAAATTGATATTACATAACATGCTGTGAACACTGTATTTAAGGATTCAGCCTGAGTTGAGTTCTGTCTTTTAAAGTAGATTCGGGACCACCAGTGCACATTTACTTCTATTCGTTTATATCTAACAACATTTATGTTTGTTAAAATTCTCGATTCAAAACTGCCGCGGAGATATTTTTGCTAAGATGGCGGCAGACAGACGATAGTCAATTTGTCTATTGTTATTCTCGATTTATTTTTATAATATATTTAGATAAAACTCTTTAAGCCTTCCATCTCTATTTTTAGCATTTAACATCATTTTCTATGATAAATACCGTCATATTTTTTATACCAGCTACTAGTACGCAGTAAGTTACTAGCGCTAATGGCTGCGCTCCTAATTGCGGAGACCAATAAAAAGGTGTGAGCATGTGGACGTAATGGGCTGTTCCAGTCTCTTCTGTACCTAAGGTCCATCACCGTTCCCTTTGGATCCCTACGTAATTCGGAGCTCTCAGATACACACGATCGAACAGCGGAGGAGTTGTACTCAAGCGTCAACTTTAGGTTACAATATCTTCGGATGTAATTAACATTTTACAATGTAACAAACGGCACTGGTTACGTATTTGTTTATATGTTCAGATGTACTAACAAAACTAACGGTGTTCCATTGAAAAAAACGTAGGTTTGTGTTAAAAAACATACATCCGTGCATTTTTCTATGGTTTGTATTAACCAATTACCCTAGCCCCTCTCCTCACGTTCGGTCTGTGGAATCGATTCGTCAGTGTTTGATGTGGTTTACGAAATATATGCAGCGGTAATGGGTAATGTTAGGTGACTCGCCCTATATATATATATATATATATATATATATATATATATATATATAAAATGGTCGTTGTCCATGAGTGTAGTTCTCTGATAATAATTTTAGTTCACACAGAAATTAAATTATTACAGAAATAATGAAATAATTATCGTCATTTTTACACGATACAGTCCTTTTATACGTAGTATCGATAATATTTGTTGAAGTTTGTTCACTTAGTTCATTTTAACATCTTGTGGCTAGAACATAGTGTCGTGGATATTACAATGTGGTCAGAATGGCTTATAGGAACCGGAGGGAGGTAGTTGGGATTGTGTAAAAATACAGTTCTTAAACTTAGCTTTGAAGAATCCAAGAATAGTCTCCAGTCCTTTGGATTATACTCCAAATTAAAAGCTGTCATCAACCCACTCAGGTTACAGTAGGCAATCAGGGTATTTTCCTTTCTAAACTACGGTGGTTTTTTGTTCTCAGTTGTTTTCCACAATCTAAACATGACTTATTGTATGACAATAACAAATGCAATCGCAAAACGTAATTGTGGAGTAGAAAGTACATTGCCCAAAATCAGTGCAACAAATTGAAGAAACAAACGAGGAACAGTAATACATATATAAATTTCAGCTAGAGGAGGATAATAGATGCGAATCCGCTTGCATTGTTATATTTCTGCGGCATTCGACCGAAAGTGATTGAGCGTGTCTTGGTGTTATGAGAAATAAATATCGCCACAATTTGACAGTCGATGGTGGCACCGTACCAATAGGGGAACGGCGGTTGGTATGAGGCACATAAACCATAAGCCAAATGTAGAATAAAGCTTTTTTCAGTATTTTCAAATATGGTATAACGAAATAAAATCTTAGACATTTGTTGAGGTGTAAACAGTGGAAGAGAGATTTCTAACAGAAACGTCACACAGTAAATATACATTTTCTAAGATTTACGATTAAAGATGTTAAGAGAAGTGTCATATGGAATGGGCCATACAACAAAATATACGTTTTTAAATAAAGAAACGGTTTTACTGGTTCACAAAAAAATTTATCTGTATATATATCAGTCGTACAAGGTAATAAAGAAGCAGTCGGTTAAAAAATCTTTCGGAATGTGATCTACTGAACCTGAGACATCGCAGTAAACTTGCGCAATGAGGTTTGCTGAAGGACACTTCTGGTGCTTCTTTATAAAGTTTTACACAAATCTTTATCCGTCAATTTATTTGGCAGCAGTTTTAAATTTTCTCCCAAATCTTCAGTCAATCTTTGAAACTCTATCCTAGCTAGCGGCTTTAAACCGGGATCTAAATCTCTCATGGATGCTACAAGAAATCCTTCAGAATTTTGTTCAAATGTTGGTTTGAGAAGGCCCATCTGAAGTGTCACAGATGTCCGCCGATTGCCTACAACGATTTTACTCCCGCTTACTGTGCAGTTCTAGGAACACTGAAACGATCGGCGGCATCAGTGTCGGTCATTTTGTCTTCCACAATACTTGAAACCGCTTGCCTCTTTGCAGTCTCAGATCATTCCCTTCGACTCTCACTGACACACCTTTTCTTTCATCTCGGCATCGTGCCCTAAAAACTACAAAAAAGTTATTCACGTGGCTCTCATCACTCCAGCTACACTGAATCCTATGAATTCCTACTTTTTCCAGCGGTTGGTGAGCATCCTTGGCCGATTTTAGGTGATCTTGTATCTTACGGGTGTGTTTGTCCATTACCGTGATGTTCTACGTTTCAAGATTTTTCTCAAGCGGTCAATAACGTCCTTAATGGAAGGCAGGAAAACTTAAGATTTCACTAGCGCTTGAGCATCGCTATGATTTATACGCGGCGGTCTTAACGCTCCTTTCACCTCAGCGAACTAATAACCATTCTCAAGCAATGCGCTGGCGAGATGTTTTAATTCTACGTCAAGCATTTCTGGTTCGCAGATTTTCCTTGCTCTATTCGCCAAAGTTTTTATGATGCTCGCATTTGTTGTGGGTAGAGGTTCGAATCCCGGTGTGGGTCACGACCTGTGTGCGTGGGTTTTTCGGTAAAGCGTGTGGCCCAAGCTACATTTGCCTTGTTGAAAATTAGCACATCAAGAAAATTTAATCTTTCATCTGCCTCCTCCTCCTTTGAGATGTTTGTGTAAATGATCCAGATACTCCCTGTCTCAAAAATGAGATCGACAGGAAGTGCAAAATGGCTAAGCAGGGATGGCTAGATGACAAATGTAAGGATGTAGAGGCTTGTCTCACTACGGGTAAGATAGATACTGCCTACAGAAAATTAAAGAGACCGTTGGAGAGAAGAGAACCACTTGTATGAATATCATGAGCTCAGATGGCAACCCAGTTCTAAGCAAAGAAGGGAAGGCAGAAAGGTGGAAGGAGTATATAGAGGGTTTATACAAGGGCGATGTACTTGAGGACAATATTATGGAAATGGAAGAGGATGTAGATGAAGATGAAATGGGAGATACGATACTGCGTGAAAAGTTTGACAGAGCACTGAAAGACCTGAGTCGAAACAAGGCCCCGGGAGTAGACAACATTCCATTAGAACTACTGACGGCCTTGGGAGAGCCAGTCCTGACAAAACTCTACCATCTGGTTAGCAAGATGTATGAAACAGGCGAAATACCCTCAGACTTCAAGAAGAATATAGTAATTCCAATCCCAAAGAAAGCAGGTGTTGACAGATGTGAAAATTACCGAACTATCAGTTTAATAAGTCACAGCTGCAAAATACTAACGCGAATTCTTTGCAAACGAATGGAAAAACTGGTAGAAGCGGACCTCGGGGAAGATCAGTTTGGATTCCGTAGAAATGTTGGAACACGTGAGGCAATACTAACCTTACGACTTATCTTAGAAGAAAGATTAAGAAAAGGCAAACCTACGTTTCTAGCATTTGTAGACTTAGAGAGAAAGCTTTTGACAATGTTGACTGGAATACTCTCTTTCACATTTTAAAGGTGGCAGGGGTAAAATAGCGGGAGCGAAAGGCTATTTACAATTTGTACAGAAACCAGATGGCAGTTATAAGAGTCGAGGGGCATGAAAGGGAAGCAGTGGTTGGGAAAGGAGTGAGACAGGGTTGTAGCCTCTCCCAAATGTTATTCAATCTGTACATTGAGCAAGCAGTAAAGGAAACAAAAGAAAAATTCGTAGTAGGTATTAAAATTCATGGAGAAGATTTAAAAACTTTGAGGTTTGACGATGACGTTGTAATTCTGTCGGAGACAGCAAAGGACTTGGAAGAGCAGTTGAACGGAATGGACAGTGTCTTGAAAGGAGGATATAAGATGAACATCAACAAAAGCAAAACGAGGATAATGGAACGTAGTCAAATTAAATCGGGTGATGCTGAGGGAATTAGATTAGGAAATGAGACACTTAAAGTAGTAAAGGAGTTTTGCTATTTAGGGAGTAAAATATCAGATGATGGTCGAAGTAGAGAGGATATAAAATGTAGACTGGCAATGGCGAGGAAATCGTTTCTGAAGAAGAGAAATCTGTTAACATCGAGTATAGATTTAAGTGTCAGGAAGTCGTTTCTGAAAGTATTTGTATGGAGTGTAGCCATGTATGGAAGTGAAACATGACGATAACTAGTATGGACAAGAAGAGAATAGAAGCTTTCGAAATGTGGTGCTACAGAAGAATGCTGAAGATAAGGTGGGTAGATCACATAACTAATGAGGAGGTATTGAATAGGATTGGGGAGAAGAGAAGTTTGTGGCACAACTTGACTAGAAGAAGGGATCGGTTGGTAGGACATGTTTTGAGGCATCAAGGGATCACAAATTTAGCATTGGAGGGCAGCGTGGAGGGTAAAAATCGTAGAGGAAGACCAAGAGATGAATACACTATGCAGATTCAAAAGGATGTAGGTTGCAGTAGGTACTGGGAGATGAAGAAGCTTGCACAGGATAGAGTAGCATAGAGAGCTGCATCAAACCAGTCTCAGGACTGAAGACTACAACAACAACATCAACAACATGCTGTACAAAAGAAATATGTCATCCACGCACCGGAACCATATATTAGGTTTCTTGTTCACAGTTTCCAATACCTGCTCTTCGAATTTTTGCCACGAAGTAGTTCGCTATAACTGAGCTTAAGAGGCTCCCCATAGCGACACCATTCGTCTGTTTTAGAACTCATCGTTCCGTTTAAAATACATGGTAGTGAGGCAATATTTAAACAGTTCTGAAATATCAAGCGGAAAAATCCAACTCAGCTGTTGCAACACTGCATTGAACGGAACCATAGTGAGTAACGATACCCACACCAAAACTGACTAATATGTCCTCCCGTTAGACCACTATGCCGCTTAATTTACTGATAAAGCGGAATTATGCTGCAGTCAATATCGAACCAGGGTGTGAATAGAACATTCAAGGAAGGTACGATCCCCTTGAAAATGTCCTTCGCAGATGGCGGTGATACGTTAGGTTTTAAGATGAAATCCATTCAACCGCGGCGTAATAGTCCGGAATATTATATTAGCTGTGACATTTCCGTACGTGAAAAATTACATTTTACATTATAATCTACGTTAGACAAATTAAATATCAATACTAGTATCTTCATCTTTTCCTTGCGCCCATATCCCGCAGCAGCGCGTGGTCGGCAATGTTATCAACGGATTTGGCGGGGTTAGTTTGATGGGTGGCCGGGTGCCCTTCCTGTCATCACCCACGAATGATGATGATGATGATGATGATGATGATGATGAGGAGGAGGAGGAGGAGGTGGAGGAGGAGGAGAAGGACGACGACGACAACACAAAGACCCAGTCATCTCGAGGCGGGTGAAAATCCCTAACCCCGCCGGGAATCGAACCCGGGACCCCGTGCTCGAGAAGCGAGAACGCGACCGCGAGACCACGAGCTGCGGACAAATATCAATACTAGTATGATAATATTTTTACTTTTTGTCTTTAAAGTATAAATAAGATGGATTTACAGTCTGAATCTATTACTAGTAACGAAACTTTAGTTTAACACATATAATTGTTTTTTCTGATATGGTGAAAGGTGGGAAATTTTTAATAGCTTTATTTAACATTTTGAGCTCATCCACAGTTATTTTTATATTTGGTAAGTCTATTATTCTGTGTCATGTGCTTATTGATTTGTAGTATTTCCAATAGGTTCATCTTTCTGCTGTTCTTGACAGAGTGTAAAACTTGACATTCTACATCATATTAATGGTTTCATGCTAAAAGATGGTCAGAAAAGGTTGAATCTTTTGTTGTTGATCTCCAGATTGTCTCATGTCCACGTAGTCCAACCGCGACAGTTCTGACTGACTAACCAATAAACATTTTTTTCACACTGCTTGCAAGTGATTTTACGTACACCACTCAGTGCAAAGGGTTTCATTTTAATACATTATTGTCATTGTAGGATGCGGATCTGTAGTTGCGAGACTTTAACTTTTCTGCAAGATTGTCTGAAATGTTGCACCAGGATTTACAACTTCTGATTGACTGCTGCAGGCCAGCGTACAGAAGTGGTGAAATTTTACGCAGTTTCTTTTTTTGTAGTATGTTGTCAGTCAGGGCAGCGCTAGAGGCATTGCTGGAAGTCATTTGTTTACTGGTAAGTAGTTCTGTTTAGAAGGCAGATTTAGGTAACGGAACAGATATGAGGCGACGCACCATGTTTGTGGCTGTTTGGACGCTAGGCATTTGCAAGGATTGTCGTATCAGAAGCTATGGTTTTCTCTAAAAGTTAAATCCGTTTTTCCTAGCATATATCTATTTTAAGGTCCAAGAAATCTGAGGAAAAGCCTCCCAACTCCACTGTCAACTTCCCACACCCGGGTTCCCGGGTTCGATTCCCTGCGGGGTCAGGGATTTTCTCTGCCTCGTGATGACTGGGTTTGTGTGATGTCCTTAGGTTGGTTAGGTTTAAGTAGTTCTAAGTTCTAGGGGACTGATGACCTTAGATGTTAAGTCCCATAGTGCTCAGAGCCATTTTTTTTTCCACTGTCAGCTGAATATTCTTACGTAAGAATGCAAACTCTTGCGGCGGTAACACCGGATAAAAAGCTCTCGGGGTCCCACCAGCGTCTGTTGTTGTTGTTGTGGTCTTCAGTCCTGAGACTGGTTTGATCCAGCTCTCCATGCTACTCTATCCTGTGCAAGCTTCTTCATCTCCCAGTACCTACTGCAACCTACATCCTTCTGAATCTGCTTAGTGTATTCATCTCTTGGTCTCCCTCTACGATTTTTACCCTCCACGCTGCCCTCCAATACTAAACTGGTGATCCCTTGATGCCTCAGAACATGTACTACCAACCGATCCCTTCTTCTGGTCAAGTTGCGCCACAAACTTCTCTTCTCCCCAATCCTATTCAATACTCACCAGCGTCTAGTGACTAAAATTACACGAGCTTACGACCAGGCTCCCCTCGGCCATTGTCAAGTGGTAGACTACCAGTGTTTTTGACCTTGGTGCATCGAACAAGAATGATATCAGGCGGTGATAACCTGTTCCATGAGCTGAGCCACCTCCAAAGAGTCTTCAGGGACGACGGCTGTAACGTTCATCAAATAAATGAAGTGATCTCAAGCAAGAAACACAATGAGTCCGCAGACGAGGAACGGGGAAGGAGAACAGCTTTCTTGCAGTTCTGTGTCTCCTTGAGGGGAAAGATGTGCTGCCTGTTGAAAAGATAATATCAAATCGACGTTCATGTCTCCAACAAAAATCCGTCTTTTATTAAAGTATCTGTTAAGGACGCGGCAGGTCTCAGAATGCCTGGGGTGTACAGGATACGTCGTGAGTGTGGCCAGTGTTCTGTCAAACAGTACGCACTGTGGAACAACGCAGGAAGGATCATGAGTGGTTTTATCGCCAAGCCGGCCGGTGTGGCCGAACGGTTCTAGGCGCTACAGTCTGGAGCCATGCGACCGCTACGGTCGCAGGTTCGAATCCTACCCCGGGCGTGGACATGTGTGATGTCCTTAGGTTAGTTAGGTTTAAGTAGTTCTAAGTTCTAGGGGTCTGATGACCTCAGAAGTTAAGGCCAATAGTGTTCAGAGCCATTTGAACCAAATTTTTTTTATCGCCTACGCTAACCCGAGAAATCCGCTTTCTCTGTGCCTGCTTTAGCAAACGGTCGCCGGATAAAATTTGGAGAAACCTCCACCTTGCCTCCTACTAACGGCATCTGGGACTGTGAATTAAAGATACCATTGAAATAAAAATCACCGATAACACAATAAACAGAGGCGGTGGCCTGCAGCTCAGCGTGACGTAAAAATGGAAATGAGCGTTTGGCGTCATTGACCAGGAGGTCCCTTGCGGGGCAGGTCCGGCTACCTTGATGCAGGTCTTACGTTCGGCGCCACACTGGGCGACCTGGGCGTCGGATGGGAATCAAATGATGAGCGGAGAAAATCCCCAATCCAGCCGGGAATCGAACCCGGGTCCGTAGAACAGCAATCCGTCACGCTAACCACTCAGCAATGTGATATCCAACGATCGCGCGGTTGAAGCGGGCGTATCGCACGATGAGTCGTATGCTCATACGTGGCAATGCCGCGAGCAGCAGTGAAGTCAATAGCGACAGCTTTGCATATAAGGGGCGTATCAGCAGCCCATTGGCAGTCATATCGCTTGACAATGGCCAAGGAGTGCTCGGTCAAAAGCTCGTGTAATTTGAACCACTTCAAGCGGCTGGACATCCGAGAACTTTTTACGGAATACCCTTCTGTTGTGTGTTTAAATGTTGTAATAATGTATCTAATTGACTAGTGTTACCAGTCCATAAACACAGCACATTATCCACATATCTCAATCAGTACTTAATTTTGCAGTTCAACTGCTCTTTCTGTAAGAAAATTTGTTCGAAATTGTCCATGAAAATTTCAGACGGTATAGGACTACTTGTGACAAAAACACCAAAGCTACATCACTCAAGTTCTCGTAAATGGCGGAGTGATGTCTGCTCTTTATTCAAATGGTTCAAATGGCTCTGAGGACTATGGGACTTAACATCTATGGTTATCAGTCCCCTAGAACTTAGAACTACTTAAACCTAACTAACCTAAGGACATCACACAACACCCAGTCGCTCTTTATTCCAAGCACTGCGTGCATCCACTGTTTTGCAACATAACTAGCAGACCAGAAGTGGTCCGTACTGCCCTCCGGCCTACAGTGTCAGCTGTTCACCTACTGTTGCAGTAGCCTATACTGCTTTAAACTGAAGTATCCTGAGGGCAATAGCCACTGATAATACTAATCAGTAACTTTAATGTCATTAAACAGTGGAAGATTATCAGTCTGTTGACACTGATTCATACCCTATTGATTTCCTCTGCTCCACAGAAATCCATAACTAAATAAATGTCATTTCACTGTGCGAGTGTTCAGATTCCCATTCGGCAATTCATCCGCTGAACGAAGGGAATCAATCTCCTAAAAGCCAGAATGAGATTTTCACTCTGCAGCGGAGTGTGCGCTGATATGAAACTTCCTGGCAGATTAAAACTGTGTGCCGGACCGAGACTCGAACTCGGAACCTTTGCCTTTCGCGGGCAAGTGCTCTACCAGTTGAGCTACCCAAGCATTCTGGAAACATCCCCCAGGCTGTGGCTAAGCCAATTCTCCGCAGTATCCTTTCTTTCAGGAGTGCTAATTCTGCAGGATTCGCAGGAGAGGTTCTGTAAAGTTTGGAAGGTAGGAGACGAGATACTAGCAGAATTAAGCTGTGAGGACGGGGCGTGAGTCGAGTTTGGGTAGCTCATCGGGTAGAGCACTTGCCCGCGAAAGGCACAGGTCCCGAGTTCGAGTCTCGGTCCGGCACACAGTTTTAATCTGCCAGGAAGTTTAAATCTCCTAAAACCATAAGTAAGAATGTGACAAGATGTCAGTTATAAACTGACGATCATGGAAAACGTTTGTCATCTCAGAACCTTTCTGTTGGTAACTAATCAGATGACGGGGGAGGGCCACGCTAGGGTACGGGCAGTTCTCCAGGCATTTGTGGTACAAACTGCAGCGTGACGTCTTGTAGCACTTTATAGAATATACTTTTTGTTACCTTGGTAACGAATTGCATGACAACGGGCTTCATCATTTCAACAATCACCGGAAATTGAGGTCTCAGCTCAGCTTCCAGTAACCTATACTCGGCGATTCATGATGCCACACTCTGCGGATTTCGACGGTTGTCCTATATCTATTCGCCAGAGGCATCCTATTAGTGTTACTTTCGTTGAATGATGTATTTCTTCTGGAATGGATCGTGCACTCTTCAAATGGTTCAAATGGATCTGAGCACTATGGGACTTAACATTTGAGTTCATCAGTCCTCTAGAACTTAGAACTACTTAAACCTAACTAAGCTAATGACATCACACACATCCATGCCCGAGGCAGGATTCGAACCTGCGATCGTAGCAGTCGCGCGGTTCCGGACTGAAGCGCCTAGAACCGCTCGGCCACAACGGCCGGCTCGTGCAGTCTTGTCCTGAGCCCATCACGCTATCACATATCAAATTTAGGACGACGGTGAATATCTGCACGTGCACGTTCGTCGCGAATGCTGTGTTGCGATCATACCTGAAAAGTTCCAGTAACTTTAAACACGTACACTGGTCATAATGTAGACGCACTTATATTTACCTGTAGGAATAGCTCTCCTGTACCGAAAACACACTGAGATCACAAAGTGGTGGGGGTGGGGAGTTTGGGTTGGGGTTGGATTGTTTGGGGGAGGAGACCAGACAGCCAGGTCATCGGTCTCATCGGATTAGGGAAGCACGGGGAAGGAAGTCGGCCGTGACCTTTCAAAGGAACTGCCGGCCGCGGTGGCCGTGCGGTTCTGGCGCTGTAGTCCGGAACCGCGGGACCGCTACGGTCGCAGGTTCGAATCCTGCCTCGGGCATGGTGTATGTGATGTCCTAAGGTTAGTTAGGTTTAAGTAGTTCTAAGTTCTAGGGGACTTATGACCTAAGATGTTGAGTCCCATAGTGCTCAGAGCCATTTGAACCATTTTTTCAAAGGAACTGTCCCGGTATTTGTCTGGAGCGATTAAGGGAAATCACGGAAAACCTAAATCAGGATGGCCGGACGTGGGATTGAACCGTCGTCCTCCCGAATGCGAGTCCAGTGTGCTGGCCACTGCGCCACCTCGCTCGGTAAAGTACAGTGAGAGCGATATGCACAGATACATATGGCGGTAATATCGCGTACACAAGGTGTAAAAAGGCCGTGTATTGGTGGAGATGTCTTTTCTACTCGGGTGATTAATCTGAAATGGGGTCCCGCGTGATTATGGCCGCATGACAAATTAACAGACGCGGGAGGGCAGATGGAGCTAGACGCATGGGCCATTCCATTTTCGAAATCTTTGTCGATTTCGATATTTCGAGATCCACAATGTCAAGAGTGTGCCAAGAACACCAAATTTCAGGCATTACCTGTCTCTATTGACAACGCAGTGGCCGACGGAATTCACTTAACGATCGTGATCAGCGGCGTGAAATAAGCATAGAAATCTATGCAGGACGTACGACGAACGTATCTGTTAGGACAGTTCTGCTAAATTTGGCGTAAATGGTCGATCGACAAGAGTGCCTTTGCTAACAACACCACTCCGCACACACCCATGCCCGAGGGAGGACTCGAACCTCCGCCGCGATCAGCCGCACAGTCCATGACTGCAGCGCCTTAGACCCCTCGGCTAATCCCACGCGGCTCGGTTGGACCCTAGACGACTTGAAACCCGTGGCCTGGTTAGATGAGCCCCGATTTCAGTTCTTAAGAGCTGATGGCAGTGTTCGAGTGTGTTCCAGACCCGACGAAGCAATGGAGCCCAGTTGTGCACAAGGCACTGTGCAAGCTGATGGGGAGTCCCTAATGGTGTGGGCTGTGTTGAAATGGAATGGACTGTGCCCCAACTGACCCGACATTGACTGACTGTTGCTATGTTCGGCTACTTGGAGACCATTCGCAGCCGTTCGTGGACTCCATGTTCCCAAACAACGATGAAATTTTTATGGATAACAAAGTGCCATGACGCTGGGTCACAATTTTTCGCGATGGGTTTGAAGAACATTCTCGAAATTTCAAGCGAATGATTTGCCCACGCAGATCGCCCGATATGAATCCCATTGGATATTTATGGAGCATAATCGAGAGTTCAATTCGTTTACAATATCCTGTACAGACACCACCTACGTAATTATGGACGGCTATGGAAGCAGCATGGCTCAATATCTCTGCAGGAGCCTTCGAACGACTTGTTGAGTCCATGCCACGTCAAGTTGCTGAACTACAACGGGAAAAAGGAGGTAAGATACGATAGTAGGAGGTATCCTGCAATCTCGTATAAGGAGAAAATTTTAGTCAACATGTCTGTCATGAAAACCTTGGGCTATCAATTTGTTAACGTTCGCTCAAGGTGGTCAAAAAAAAAAAAAAATAGTTCAAATGGCACTCAACATCTGAAGTCATCAGTCCCACAGAACTTAGAACTACTTAAACCTAACTAACCTAAGGACATCACTCACAACCATGCCCGAGGCAGGATTCGAACCTGCGACCGTAGCGGTCGCGCGGTTCCAGACTGCAGCACCTAGAACCGCTCGGCCACCTCGGCCGGCGCTCAAGGTGTCCGTGGTGTAACACTTCGCACTCCGGAAACCATGGCTTTCACACTCCCCGTCGCTGACATTATTAACGATTGTGGAAGTCAGTAATGCGTTATGATACATATACACATAGCTATGTGTCTAAAATATGAAATTAAATATCTTCAACATTTCGCGGCCCTGTCAGCAACTGTAACCTAGGTAAATTTCTAGGCAAACGTTGCAACTGAGACTGTTCATTATTAAAATAAAAATAAAAATATGAAGATTAATGGCGAAGTGCTCATATTAAAGGTTTGCGCTGTGCAACTTACAATCTGAGTAATAATAATAATAATAATAATAATAATAATAATAAAATAATAATAGCTGATCAGATCCGTGTAATAATAAAAAATAACAGGATACCCCAGTCAGAATTAGAAAGCATCAAACAACAAGTACAACAAATACTTGAACAAAATAATGTGCAATCAGAAGAAGAAGAAAATGCAGTAATGGACTCAAACATCCCAGAGCAAACAAACAAAGAACAACACGCACCAATTAAACAATCAGAGGAAAACGAAATCTTAAGACAGCCACCAGAACAAGCACAAATAGAACACGAAGTGACACAGATGTTAGATGTAGAAGAAAAATTTCAGCTGACGTATATAGAATACAAAGACACAAATACAGACATTAGACCATTCTTGCATAGACCACCAAATAACCCACAAGTCGAAACAACAATAAAAACTATCAACACAATCATACACAACAAAATAAATGAAAACACAAATATGGAAGAGTTACAACTACTGGTTTATATAGGAGCACTCACTACACTAAATATACACACTAGGCAGAGATCAGAACCAACCAACACACAGAAGAAAACCACAAAACCAGCATGGCAACACAGGCTACAGATCAAAATAGAAAAATGGTTCAAATGGCTCTGAGCACTATGGGACTCAACTGCTGAGGTCATTAGTCCCCTAGAACTTAGAACTAGTTAAACCTAACTAACCTAAGGACATCACAAACACCCATGCCCGAGGAAGGATTCGAACCTGCGACCGTAGCGGTCTTGCGGTTCCAGACTGCAGCGCCTTTAACCGCACGGCCACTTCGGCCGGCCAAAATAGAAAAACTGAGAAAAGACATCGGACAGCTAACACAATTTATAAGAAATGAAATCTCCGAAAAAAACGAAAAAAGTTACGTAAAATCTCACAAGAAGAAGCGACAGAGCAATTAGACGAAAAGAAGCAGAAATTACAAGCATTAGCCAAACGACTCAGAAGATACAAAAAAAGTGAAAATAGAAGGAAACAAAACCAAACATTCAACACAAACCAAAAGAAATTTTACCAGACAATAGATAACACACACATTAAAATAAACAATCCACCAAACATAACAGACATGGAACACTTCTGGAGGAACATATGGTCAAACCCGGTACACCATAACAGGCATGCACGGTGGATACAAGCAGAAACAGACACATACAAGATGATACCACAAATGCCTGAAGTGATAATTTTGCAACATGAAGTCACCCAAGCAATTAATTCTACTCACAATTGGAAAGCCCCTGGAAATGACAAAATAGCAAATTTCTGGTTAAAGAAGTTCACCTCAACACATTCACATCTAACTAAATTATTTAACAGTTACATTGCAGACCCATACACATTCCCTGATACACTTACACACGGAATAACATATCTGAAACCTAAAGATCAAGCAGACACAGCGAACCCAGCTAAATATCGCCCCATAACATGCCTACCAACAATATACAAAATATTAACTTCAGTCATTAAACAGAAATTAATGACACATACAACACAGAACAAAATTATAAATGAAGAACAAAAAGGCTGTTGCAAAGGAGCACGAGGATGTAAAGAGCAACTGATAATAGATGCAGAGGTGACATATCAAGCTAAAACTAAACAAAGGTCGCTACACTACGCATACATTGATTACCAAAAAGCTTTTGATAGTGTACCCCACTCATGGTTACTACAAATATTGGAAATATACAAAGTAGATCCTAAATTGATACAGTTCCTAAACATAGTAATGAAAAATTGGAAAACCACACTTAATATCCAAACAAATTCAAATAGTATCACATCACAGCCTATACAGATTAAGCGTGGAATATACCAAGGAGACTCATTAAGTCCTTTCTGGTTCTGCCTTGCTCTGAACCCACTATCCAACATGCTAAATAATACAAATTATGGATACAATATTACTGGAACATACCCACACAAAATCACACATTTGCTATACATGGATGATCTAAAACTACTGGCAGCAACAAATCAACAACTCAACCAATTACTAAAGATAACAGAAGGATTCAGCAATGATATAAGTATGGCTTTTGGAACAGACAAATGTAAGAAAAATAGCATAGTCAAGGGAAAACATACTAAACAAGAAGATTACATATTGGATAACCACAGCGACTGCATAGAAGCGATGGAAAAAACGGATGCCTATAAATATCTAGGATACAGACAAAAAATAGGAATAGATAATACAAATATCAAAGAAGAACTAAAAGAAAAATATAGACAAAGACTAACAAAAATACTGAAAACAGAATTGACAGCAAGAAACAAGACAAAAGCAATAAATACTTATGCCATACCAATATTGACCTACTCATTTGGAGTAGTGAAATGGAGTAACACAGACCTAGAAGCACTCAATACACTTACACGATCACAATGCCACAAATATAGAATACATCACATACATTCAGCAACAGAAAGATTCACATTAAGCAGAAAGGAAGGAGGAAGGGGATTTATCGACATAAAAAACCTACATTATGCACAGGTAGACAATTTAAGAAAATTCTTTCTAGAACGAGCAGAAACTAGTAAAATACACAAGGCAATCACTCATATAAATACATCGGCTACACCACTGCAATTTCATAACCACTTCTACAACCCTTTAGATCACATAACATCAACAGACATGAAGAAAGTAAATTGGAAAAAGAAAACACTACATGGCAAGCACCCGTATCATCTAACACAGCCACACATCGATCAAGACGCATCCAACACATGGCTAAGAAAAGGCAATATATACAGTGAGACAGAAGGATTCATAATTGCAATACAGGATCAAACAATAAACACCAGGTATTACAGCAAGCATATTATTAAAGATCCCAATACCACAACGGATAAATGCAGACTTTGTAAACAACAAATAGAAACAGTAGATCACATCACAAGCGGATGTACAATACCAGCAAATACAGAATACCCCAGAAGACATGACAATGTCGCAAAAATAATACATCAACAGCTTGCCTTACAACATAAACTTTTAAGACAACACGTTCCTACATACAAGTATACACCACAAAATGTACTGGAGAATGACGAATACAAATTATACTGGAACAGAACCATTATAACAGATAAAACAACGCCACATAACAAACCTGACATCATACTCACCAATAAAAAGAAGAAATTAACACAACTAATCGAAATATCCATACCCAATACAACAAATATACAAAAGAAAACAGGAGAAAAAATTGAAAAATACATCCAACTGGCTGAGGAAGTCAAAGACATGTGGCATCAGGATAAAGTTGACATCGTACCAATTATACTATCAACTACAGGAGTCATACCACACAATATCCACCAGTACATCAATGCAATACAGCTACATCCAAACATATATATACAGCTACAGAAATCCGTAATTGTTGATACATGTTCAATTACCCGAAAGTTCCTAAATGCAATATAACACATACCGTACAGTTAAAAGGAAGTGACGCTTGATCAAGGTCCGCGTCACTCCATTTTTAACCGGACTTAACGTCTGAGAAAGTGAAGATAAAAATAATAATAATAAAAAAACACAACGACTCTCAACGAAGGAATTACTCGAATGGGACGAAAACTGGTAGAAATGACGTACATATGCTGAAAAACAAGTGATTCCAGTTTCTGAAAACTTCCATGATTTATTCAGGGAAAATGCGCTTCACAAATTGAGCGTGTCATTAACGTGTTTGTCCCCTTCTGGCCCCGTTCAAGCAGTTATTCTGCTTGATATTGATTGACAGACATTAAATGTATTCTCAGTTCTCTACCATCAGCTGTATAATGGAATGACGAGTATGAAACTTTGTGCCGGCCCGGGACTCGATCCCGGATCTCTCACTTCTCGCAAGCTGTTACTATTCGTTATTTTATCATCAGAGTGACTTGGTACTGTCATGAAACTTCAGAAGACTATAGTCAAATCATCATGCAATATCAGCTGCAAATCTGAGGAAAAATTAAAAATCATGACAGTCGAGGTGCCTGCGCAGGATTGCGGAGTAGAACCGTTACGTTATCCGCTTATGCACGAACAGCAATAGTCTCTCTGCAAAGCGTCCAACCTTTAAGCTGGGCTGCCAGTATCCGAAGTAGGGGCTCCAGAGGTAACACAAACAAAGTCGTTGACAGCGGGATTCCTTGAGGCACTCGCCGACGGATATTTATTGGGGGCATCAGTTGGCAGCTGAAATACTCGTAAACGGATTTAAGAGCACTCGGCGTGTGTCAATTGTCTCCAGAATCCGAAGAAAAATATCGTGATTGACACTGTCAAATGCCTTTTCAGAGTCTAGAAAATCCAAGGCACAAGGGACCACATTACAGAAGCGACTGAAACCACGTCATGACACTCGACTATAGGGGAAAGAATGCTACACCAGGTGCGCCCCTTTGATGTTTTTCAACAATCGTCTGCATCAGAGCCGACATCCTACTATTAACACCCCTCACCACAGTCTTATAACCAAAGTGTAACATATTAATTGGGCAAAAGCTATCAGGGGCACCCAGTCCAAGGCGTTTCGGGATTAAAACGATTTTCCCCACTCTGAACGAGGTCGGCAATACTCTCCCCTGCAACGCTTCAAAAGAGACGTAGAAGTAGCACCAAGCAACGGCCAAAAATTCACATAAAATTCCTTGAAAAGTCCATCCAGACTAGGCCCCTTTGGGAAGGCGATCCTACAGTAAGTTTATAAGCTTCCCTTATGCTGCGGCTAAGAGCGTCTCATTATATGCAGGTGTAATTGTCATATCCAAGGTGCTGACTAGTGGTTCGCAAAAAGTATCACTGTATGCATCGACGTCGTAGATTTTGACATAGTACTGGTATAAGACATGCACTTTATCAGCTTGCGCCATTACATGTCCATAATTTTTCGTGTGGGAATGAATACGAGCGTGCCGGCGACCGGTTTGATGCCGAAGCAAATGATATAAGGAAGTCAGTTCTTCCGTCACCAATGAACGTGGTTTGGATCCCAGTTTCAAACCTTCCATCTGTAGACCTTTAAAGGTAACAATGTCGCCTTTGCACGCCTAACATCAGGATTTCGCAGAGGGACGTGACTCGCAGCATCATAAAGTTCACGCAGGATGGAATAGTAAAATTCGTAAGTTCTCTGAAAGCCCCGCGCTTTGTCAGCTCAGAAAAGTATCAAAGTTTGCCTTAGTATCGATTTTGCCAGTTGTGTCCCCAGTCAAGGATGGAAGAGAACTTCCCAATGCGCTGGAGAGCCACTCTCACACGGCTCGCATCACGTCATTGAGACAGTGGTCAGCTATGTGAGCGATATTAAACATCACGTAGTGCAAAACAATTTGACCGGTTGCCGTACAAGACTGAGCGCCGCAGTCACAGCCAGCGATCCGTAAAGGAAGCAGGGATGAGTAAGCTCCCTGCCGGCGTTGGATAAGCAGCAACCAGCAGCAAGTGGCACTCTTAGCTCACTTATTGTTTTATTGTTTAATTCTTAATTTCTTTGCGTATAGTTTAATTCACAGATCTCTGGCGTATTATAGTATATGAGAGTTGTAGTATCGCGTTTTATTACCCGTATAGTGTAAATTCGCGTAGTCGTCAGTCATCTCTTGGTCTTTAATTGCTTTTGAGATAAGAGAGGAAAAAAATAGTTAAAGATGGATAGGGACTGCGTCTATTGTGTTCAGATTCAGGGGAATTGGCCACCGTCCGTAAACAGCTGGAAGCTGTGTTGGCCATTTTTTTTTTTTTTTTTTTTTTTTTTTTGGTAGGGTTTAAGGGCGCTCAACTGCTGAGGTCATTAGCGCCCAGTCACTGGTGCTAGAGCAAATGGAATCTGCTAAAACTCAAGGGGATGGGGGGACACCAGAAGTACCTGACAAAGATGCAGATAAAATAAGTAAAAAGGTTAAATGTCTTTGGACAAGCCAGTTAAAGTTATAAAACGCAGAATACGAGCAGCTGCTCGAGCGTCATCAGCTAAAACATCCGGTAAAGTAGATGGCAGGGCCAGGATAACACGAAATTGACTAAAACGGGGACACGACAATAAAACATGGCGCACTGTTAATGCCTGACCACAAGGGCACTGCGGGGCTGGATCACCGGAGAGCAGGTAGCGGTGGCTAAACCGGCAATGCCCAATCCGCAACCTGGTCAGAAGGACCTCCTCGCGCCGAGATGGTCGGGAGGATGTTGTCCAAGCAGTTGGGAGCGGTTTTACTGCCCGGAGCTTGTTTCCTTGGAGGGATGACCAAGCATCCCACCACAACGACACAAGCCTCTTACATACATCCCCACGAACGTCAGATGACGGGACACAATGGGAGGCTGGCCGAGGCAGGAGGACTGCAGCCTTGGCTGCAGCATCCGCAGCCTCATTCCCAGGCACTCCTACATGTCCGGGAACCCACAGAAAGCTGACAGAACCACCATTATTAGCGAAAGAATGGAGGGACTGCTGTATCCGTTGAATCAAGGGATGGACCGGATAGGGGGCTCCAAGGCTCTGAAGAGCACTGAGTGAGTCAGAGCAGAGTACATACGATGAATGGCGGTGGCGGCGGGCATACTGAACGGCCTGATGGAGAGCAAAAAGCTCGGCCGTAAAGCTGGAACATTGGTCGAGGAGCCGGTATTTAAAGGTGGCGGCCCCGACGACAAACGCACAGCCGACACCATCGTCAGTTTTGGAGCCATCGGTGTAAATAAAGGTGTGACCGGCAAGTCGAGCACGAAGTTCGACAAACCGTGAGCAATACACTGCAGCCGAAGTACCCTCCTTCGGGAGTGAGCTGAGGTCGAGATAAATAGGAACCGGAGCCTGGAGCCAAGGTGGTGTCGGGCTCTCACCCTCTTTGAAGGTGGTAGGGAGGGCAAAATCCAATTGTCGAAGCAGGCGACGGAAGCGGACTCCGGGGGGCAGCAGGGCAGACACATACAACCCATACTGACGGTCGAGAGAATCGGCGAAGAAGGACTGGTAAGAGGGGTGGTCGGGCATAGACAACAGCCGGCAGGCATACCGACACAGCAGTACGTCGGGCCGGTAGGTCAGGGGTAACTCGGCAGCTTCAGCATAAAGACTCTCCACAGGACTAGTGTAGAAGGCTCCGGTCGCAAGACGTATCCCCCGATGGTGGATGGAGTTGAGCCGGCGTAAGAGGGACGGCCGAGCGGACGAGTAGACGAAGCTCCCATAATCCAGCTTCGATCGGACTATGGACCGATACAAGCGAAGCAGGACAGTGCGATCCGCTCCCCAAGATGAACCGCTAAGAACTCTTAGGACATTAAGGGAACGTGTACAACGGGCCGCCAAATAAGAGACATGTGGAGACCAACACAGTTTCCTGTCCAACGTGAGCCCTAGAAACTTAGTTGTGTCCACGAATGGGAGAACAACGGGACCGAGATGTAAGGATGGCGGAAGGAACGCTTTATATCGCCAAAAGTTGATACAAACCGTCTTCTCTTCAGAGAACCGGAAGCCATTTGCCACGCTCCATGAGTATAGGCTGTCTAGACAACGCTGAAGGCAGCGCTCAAGGAGGCATGTTCTCTGGGCACTGCAGTAGATCGCGAAGTCATCGACAAAGAGAGAGCCTGAGACATTAGGTGGAATGCAATCCATAATTGGATTGATCGCGATGGCAAAAAGGGCTACGCTCAAGACGGAGCCCTGAGGTACTCCGTTCTCCTGGAGGAAGATGTCGGACAATACGGAACCTACACGTACCCTAAACTTTCGATCCGTTAAAAAGGAATCAATAAAAAGGGGCAGGCGACCGCGTAGGCCCCACCTGTGCATAGTGCGGAGGATACCTCCTCTCCAACAGGTATCATAAGCCTTCTCCAAGTCGAAGAACACGGCTACCGTTTGGCGCCTTCGCAAAAAGTTGTTCATGATGAATGTCGACAAGGTCATAAGGTGGTCAACAGCGGAGCGGCGGCGACGAAAGCCGCATTGGACATTAGTAAGTAGTCGTCGAGATTCAAGAATCCAGACTAACCGAGCATTAACCATGCGCTCCATCACATTACAGACACAGCTTGTAAGAGAAATGGGGCGGTAACTAGAAGGAAGGTGTCTATCCTTCCCGGGTTTGGGTATAGGAACAACAACGGCGTCACGCCAACGCATGGGGACTTGACCTTCGGTCCAGACGCGATTGTAGGTACGAAGAAGGAAGCTTTTGCCCGCTGGAGAAAGGTGTGCCAGCATCTGAACGTGAATGGCATCTGGCGCCGGAGCAGAGGACCGGGACAGTGCAAGCGCACGTTCGAGTTCCCGCATAATAAAGGGGGCATTATAAGTTTCCCGATTCAGCGAGTGGAAGGAAGGTCGCCGAGCCTCTTCTGCCTCTTTCCTGGGAAGGAAGGCAGGATGGTAATGGGCGGAGCTTGAAACCTCCGCGAAAAAGCCGCCAAAGGCGTTGGAGACAGCCACAGGATCAACAAAGACCTCATTACCTGAGGTCAGGCCAGGTACCGAGAAGTGGGCCTTAATGCCCGACAGCCGGCGCCGGCTACCCCAAACGACAGAAGAGGGAGTGAAACTGTTAAAGGAGCTGGTGAAAGAGGCCCAACAAGCTTTTTTGCTGTCTTTGATGACTCTACGGCATTGCGCTCGGTGTCGTTTGTATGCTATACAATTCGCCAACGTAGGATGGCGGCGTAAGGTGCGTAAAGCACGTCGTCGAGCACGGATAGCGTCCCTACAAGCCTCGTTCCACCAGGGGACGTGTGTTGGCCTTGGTCGACAGGCTCCAGGCTGTTGCCCTCGGCGTGGTGACACTGGGACACCCGATGCGAGCGTTTTTGCGCCTCTGGAACCTGAAGTATCGCGTGGTATCTCTGATGCCACTGCGCACTCTGATTCGAACGTCCCTTCCGGTCGACACTTGCCTGACGGTGATAGGCGAACCGTGGCGGGGTCGCGAATTCCTGGGCGGAAGGCGAAAGATGGTGCTGGCCGCAAGGCTGTACCCTTACCCCTCCGTAACAGGTTTGAGGCACTGCCCACTGCTGAAAGTATATCTGAGCAAGCAAGGGCAGCCTCGCCTGTTGCGGCAGTGGCCGGTCTTCCTGACAGGTCCGGACAAGCGCAGAGAGTGGGATTGCTTGCCATTGGGAGCTCCAATGGTAGGCGGGTGATGGAGCCCTTAGGGATATGGCAGCTAAGGACGGGAAGAAAGCCAATGTGCACTTCGTGTACATACCGGGGGGAGTAACCCAAGATGTGGAAAGGGTCCTTCCGGATGCTATGAAGGGTACAGGGTGCAGCCAACTACAGGTGGTGGCTCATGTCGGCACTAATGATGTGTGTCGCTATGGATCGGAAGAGATTCTCTCTGGTTTCCGGCGGCTGTCTGAGTTGGTGAAGACTGCCAGTCTGCTAGCGAGATGAAGGCAGAGCTCACCATCTGCAGCATCGTCGACAGCATCGGTTGCGGACCTCTGGTACAGAGCCCAGAGGCTCAGACGGTTCTGCGACCGTGTAGGCTGTGCCATAGGGTGGTTGGATTTCGGGTTCCGCTAAATAGGTCAGGTGTCCACTACACACCGGAGGTGGATACACGGGTGGCAGGGGCTGTGTGACGTGGACTGGGCGGTTTTTTAGACAGGCTCGGGAAAGTTCAAAAAGGGCTCCAGTCTCAAAAGGGAACAGGGCAGAGAAACGACGAGAATCGACCAAGCAACAGTCGGTAATGGAGTTGTAAATTGTCTTAGTTGTGTTTGAAAAGTACCAGAGCTTCAAGCAATGATAGAAAGCACTGAAGCTGAAATAGTTATAGGAACAGAAAGCTGGCTCAAGCCGGAGATAAATTCTGCCGAAATTTTTATAGAGGCACAAACCGTCTTCAGAAAGGATAGATTAGATAAAGTAGGTGGTGGTGTGTTTGTGTCTGTTGGCAGTAGTTTATCTTGTGGTGAAATTGAAATAGATAGTTCCTGCGAATTACTATGGGTAGAGGTTATACTCAACAACGGTACCAAAATTATAATTAGCTGCTCCTACCGAACCCCCGACTCAGATGATATAATACCTGAACGGTTCAAAGAAAACTTGACTCATTACGTATAAGTACCCCACTCCTACAGTTATAATTGGTGGAGACTTCAATCTACCCTCGATTTGTTGGCGAAAATACACGTTCAAAGCCGGTGGTAGACTGAAAACATCTTCCGAAATTGTACTAAATGCTTTCTCTGAGAATTACTTTGAACAATTAGTTCATGAGCCCTCACGAAGTGTAAATGGTTGCGAAAATACACTTATCCTCTTAGTCAGAAATAATCCTGGATCTTATAGAGAACGTCATGACGGGTACAGGGATTAGTGAATACAATGTCATTGTAGGGAGGCTCAAAACCATGTCAATCAAGAACACAAAAATAAACGCAAAATATATTTAAAACAGCAGATAAAATTCGCTTGATGCCTTCCTAAGAGAGAGTCTCCATTCCTTCCTAGCTAATTATGTAAGTGTAGACCAGATATGGCTCAAGTTAAAAAATACAGTATCGACAGCAATAGATAGATTAATACCGCATAAGTTAATAAGACTGGACTGATCCACTATGGCACACAAAACACGTCAGAACATTGTTGATGAAACAACGAAAAAAGCATGCCAAATTCAGAAAAACACAAAATCCCGAAGTCTGGCTAAGTTTCACGGAAGCTCGAAATTTAATGCGGACGTCAATGCGAGATGCTTTTAATAGTTTCCACAATGAAATATTGTCTCAAAATGTAGTACAAAACCCAAAGAGATTCTGGTCGTATGTAAAGTACACCAGTGGCAAAAAACAGTCAATACCGTCACTGCGCGATAGCGATGGATTGTTACCGATGATGGTGCCACTAAAGCGGAGTTACTATATACAGTTTTTCGTAATTCCTTCACGAAAGAAGACGAAGTAAATATTACAGAATTCGAAACCAGAACAGCTGTTAGCATGAGTGACATAAAAGTAGATATCTTAGGTGTTGCGAATCAACTCAAAACACTTAAGAAAGGCAAGTTTTCAGGTCTAGATGGTATACCAATCAGGTTCCTTTCAGAGTATGCAGACACAATGGCGCCTTTCTTAGCAATCATATACAACCGCTCACTTGACGAAAGGTCTGTTCCTAAAGACTGGAAAGTAGTACAGGTCACACCAATATTCAAGTAAGGAACTAGGAGTAACGCATTGAATTACAGTCGCATATCACTAACCTCAATTTGCAGTAGGAACAAGTGAAATCTGTAGCACCTTCTGACATTACAAAGACGAGCAGTTAATGAAGGCATTGGCAGGAATGTTGAAATGCTGACAACAGCGTCTGACTGTCCTATTGTGCGTGCTTATCTCATCATAAGGCCTTCCTGCTAGCCAGGCATAAATGAATGCTCTTGGCCATGCTACTTGCCAGGTGTACCCTCGACAGCAAAAAAGTGAGTCACGCCTGAATTCCAACGTGTAGGCTGCACCTGAATGTATGCAACCAACATAGCATATCTGTGTTCACATCGTCGCAACCCTCCACAGTACAGTCGTTGTAAGATAAACAATGGGTACTGCTAGAGACTACTAGAGAACACCGGTCTTTATGACAGTCCGTCCAGATGTAGGGTAACACCACGAAAGTACAGAAGACATCAGACAGTCCTTAACGTTTGTAAACTAAACTTAATTACAATAAGTGACATTTCAAATGTTATGGGACAACTAGTTTTGTCACATAAATCATCAGTAATCCTTAGGCACAATTAAATATTTGAGACAGTTTATGGATTTATAAAGTTGTATGGCAATTGGAAACAAGTTCTTTGCTGTCTAAAAGGTTTACCCAACACATGCTGAACGTCGTTCAACGTTCAACGGGGAGTGATTTCGCATCAACTTCATGCAATACTAAGCAGTTAAAAGAAAACGTGATTAACGGCGGCAAGCACTCTACTGAAATCCCAACATTAACAGCGAATCACAAGTAATATCATTGTTTACATTACTCATCAACAGTTACTTGTACACAAAGTTGTACTTTAAATTACATGATCAACGTCTTCGTTCTGGATCCGGATGCAAACCCAGAACGTAAAGCCATTGTTAACCAAGCAAAGCTTTGTGCCTTATCGAGAATCGATCACTAGGCAGAAAGAGACGTCAAATATTGACGTTTGCACCAGTATCAGTTATCAGTTCTCAACTTGAACGTAAATGACGATAATGTTTGTACGAAAGCAGGAACCCTAACATGACAATTACCTTCTTGGTAATTAACCTCGAAAGACGTTGTATAGTGTTGCATTATTAAGGAGCAAAGGATGCACATATTTAAAATTGAAATGCCATCACGTAATGCTGGGGACAAGGATGCGAGCCCAGCACCTAATCGGATTGTTGAGTACGTACGTAAAATCAGAATGTAGATATCACAGTTTGTCACCAGTAGTGGGGTTGGAAACTTAAATGACGACTGAAGTTGTATTGCCTGACCGGGATTCGAACCCTGCGCCTGCCGCCGTCGTTGTCTAACCAGGAACAGACGAGAAATGTCCAATGTTGTTTCACCATCAGCGAGATGTGCACACGTTTAACTAGAAATAAGGTGACGAAGACGTCTATGCTGACAGAGTCGAACGCCGCACGCATGGTTATGGAGACACGTTAATAATAAACTTCATATTCAGTAGAAGCTAGGAGTAGCATGTTTAGTTGCAAACGTTAAGGCCTTCCTCATCCCTAGTAACGTGTTGCCTAATATCTGCGATATCATGATGTTAATTTACAAGTGGATTGACTGCCGTAAAGAGCAATGTTCTCTACTAGTCGTGTATCATTGAGATGTAAATGAAGTGCCTCAGCAGAAAGTAATTTCCGTCGTGCACCAAGTATTGTTTCAGAGACACTGAGTACATGTAATAAGTGCACAAAACGTGTATTATATACTAAGTATATACTATTGCCGGCCGCGGTGGTCTAGCGGTTTCAGGCGCGCAGTCCGGAACCGCGCGACTGCTACGGTCGCAGGTTCGAATCCCGCCTCGGGCATGGATGTGTGTGATGTCCTTAGGTGAGTTAGGTTTAAGTAGTTCTGTTCTAGGGGACTGATGACCTCAGAAGTTAAGTCCCATAGTGCTCAGGGCCATTTGACACAATGGATGCGGAGGAGGTTGGGGCAGAAGTAGGCACAGTCAAATTCTCACCCTCATCATCGTTAGTGTGACTACACTTATTTTTCGCTGTTGCTGGTTCTCTTCTCGGGGCCGTAGGATTCTGGTCTTGTCGCTGAGATAAAGACTGAAATTCAGTTTCACTGTTATCAGAACTGTCTTTTCGGTCATTATGATCCGAAGCAAAACAAGTTCCGACTTCGGAAGTGGAAGGAACAAAATCAGCAACCGTTAATTTGCGACGCTGCACTAAAGATGTCTTTAATACAAACAACCACCGCTGGCAATTAGACCGAACGTATCCACTTCCATTACATACGAATGAGGTTCCCTCTTGGCCAGTATACATAACATGAACGCAGTAATCACACACTTGCAAATGTGGTGGAATGTTGCGTTTGATATGCATGTCCAAGAACGAATCTGTGTTGAGTAGACCAACGTTCACGACGGACGTTTTCCACATTACCATAAGGAGTCAATATGTCCTTTAGAAAGTTTCATCTACATCCGGCAGTAGATTGAACTCTCGAACATTGGTATAGTTAATTTCGGAATCTGCGAGTGACACCATACTAACGGAGTTATCGCGATGCTTGAACGGGACTTGAGAAACATGTCATGACATTAATCTTTCAACGTGAAGGGGATCGATGAATTTCATTTCTGTTTCAAAATAAACAGTGTGGAGCTGTTCGGAGTTGACAGAAATTGTGACGACAAGCCAGTCGTGTATTTCTAGAGACCCGGGCTGCACGTGTCGCGTTGTTTTATCGAAAGTGAAGCTCACAGCACTTTTCGTGGAATACACGTGGAAACCACGTTAGCAAGAGCGGAGCGGCCGACGTCGCTGCAAATAGACGAGCACGAACAAAAAGTAAGGCGGAGCGGGGGTGCTACGACTCACTCGACTAACAGAACAACACTAACGAGTACAACTTCACACAGGCGACGCTCCGGGAAGTGAGGTAAACAAGAGCTTTCCCGCTCAGTTCTCGAGGCGGAACTGATTTGACTATCCGTGGATTACTCACGGCCAGATGCCTCAGGACCAGGCGCAGACTTCCATGTGTCGTCAGCCATGTGTCTACAATCTGTATTCGTACATCCTGTTGTGTCTAGACAAGACAGCCTAGACACAATGAGAGGAAGCCGAAAGGCACGCGCTAAGCTCAAGCAGATGGGCGTGAGATAGGTCTGAAACAGGATACGTAATGAATGCTATAAAGAAAAGTACGTAGCTTCTGGAATACTTAACTTTAATCCATCCTTGGTACATCGCTATTGACGATACAAGTGAGACTCTATAGTTTCGGACAATATACTGCTAATGGCGCCTTGCTAGGTCGTAGCCATTGACTTAGCTGAGGGCTATTCTATCTGCTCTGCAAATGAGCGAGGCTTCGTCAGTGTGCATCGCTAGCTACGTCGTCCGTACAACTGGGGCGAGTGCTAGTAAGTCTCTCGAGATCTGCCGTGTGGTGGCGCTCGGTCTGCGATCACTGACAGTGGCGACACGCGGGTCCGACGTATACTAACGGACCGCGGCCGATTTAAAGCTACCACCTAGCAAGTGTGGTGTCTGGCGGTGGCACCACACATCCGTTATGTATATTCCCGCACAGGGGATATATTTTAATTGAAAGTCGCTTTCCCAGTGTCGGCGGATAAATACGATACTGCAGTGCCTGTGTCAATCCGATATCGATGCGAAGTTCCTTCGGACAAGCATGCACATCCGAAGTGACTTTGCATCATAATTTGGAATAACACAGCCACTGAAATATCGTGTTGTACACTACTGGCCATTAAAATTGCTACACCAAGAAGATGACGTGCTACAGACGCGAAATTTAACCGACAGGAAGAAGATGCTGTAATATGCAAATGATTAGCTTTTCAGAGCATTCACACAAGATTGGCGCCGGTAGCGACAGCTACAACGTGCTGATATGAGGAAAGTTTCCAACAGATTTCTCATACACAAAAAGCAGTTGACCGGCGTTGCCTGGTGAAACGTTGTTGTGATGCCTCGTTCAAGGAGGAGAAATGCGTACCATCACGTTTCCGACTTTGATAAAGGTCAGATTGTAGCTTATCGAGATTGCGGTTTATCGTATCGCGACATTGCTACTCGCGTTGGTCGAGATCCAATGTGTGTTAGCAGAATATGGAGTCAGTAGGTTCAGGAGGGTAATACGGAACGGCGTGCTTGATCCCAACGGCCTCCTATCACTAGCAGTCGAGATGACAGACGTCTTATGCGCATGGCTGTACGGATCGTGCAGCCACGTCTCGATCGATGAGTGAACAGACGGGGACGTTTGCAAGACAACCATCTGCACTAACAGTTCGACGACGTTTGCCGCAGCTTGGACTATCAGCTCGGAGACCATGGCTGCGGTTACCCTTGACGCTGCATCACAGACAGGAGCGCCTGCGATGGTGTACACAACGTACGCACTAAAAGAAAAGACAACACAACGGCAATAACCTTTCCGCAAATATCCACTTGCCGGAATTGAAACTTACGTATACTTGGCTGAAGACCTTTGATGTACATAAAACACAGTAAAACCAAGAATTTTTTAAATCATTGGCTGTGATAGATTATAAACATGCAATTAAACCCCGGTGAGAAAGACAGTAAAGACAACGACACTCAAAAGCCTCCAGGGGGTCGGTCTGCCCTCGTTCACTTAGGTGAGACCGGTGGTGAGCCCAACCACACTTGATCCATCGGAACCCAACCAAGGGACACCTACGGACCGACCGACAAAACGATTTGCTTGCCACCACTCAGTACATGAGAAGTCAAACACAAAATGTTACGGACGTGATTACCCACAGTCAAATATGTATATGTATTAAGCTGTCAAAACTACACACTGTGTTGGACAGCGACAACAGGTGAGGAAAGGACACTGCCTGAAATTACGTTAGTGGCCAGTGCAGGTAACCGGAGCAGTAACGGTCACACGCAGAAAATTCCGCTGGTGCACTTGAATTGTAGTCAACCAATATAGTTAATTCCACCGCATGGCGGCTAAATTTCAGCAATACAAACACTCGATGTTGCTCACAGGAAAACCTCCCCAGCAGCCAACCACCGAAACGAACCACACAATATGAATGGACGTGGCTTGGGTACTTCAAACACCACTCAACTTTGACATCCTGGGTCGGTGAGTCACGAAGCTCATAGCGATCGGACAGCTCCACACACGCTCCGACACTGTGGAGGGACCGCCAGCGGACCCAGCCGACTGCACCGCGCGGAGATATTCTCCCTGGTCCGCACCAAGCGAACGACTCCTGTCAGAATGCCGACGACATCTAAAATAGTCGTCAGTGGAAATAACACCAACTACACACACAACCTGACAAACACTTGCACGAAAACCTGAACGATACCCAACAGTAACTAAGCAAGAACGAAGACAAATCGAGAGTCGATGCACACACACAGCCGACTCATGAACGATCGGCGAGTCAAAACGCGTCGTCCGGTACGACGAGCGACCGACGATCCACCAAGACCGTGGCCCGGCTCAAGTGATGCGTGGCAATGGTCGGGCAAGTCAAGTCGACACAGACCTCACTGCTGCTCCAACTCGACTGTACTAGTGCCGCATTGTAACTCCCCGACTGGCAGGTCCGGACTGCGCTCCAGACACGTTCCAACTGACTGGCAGGCCCCAACCCGTGACCCGAACTCGCCTACGACAGACAACGACCGGGAAGTAATAGAAGTACAGCAAAGATACTACGAGAGGGGACATATTGATACGCGTTGCTAGCGCCGGTCCGGTCAGGCAAAGCAGCATCTCAGTGACACCAGTAATTTAAATTAACGTAATGAGACGGAAGTACGTTAAAAACGGTGTGTAAAATATATCATGGCGGGAACATGAGCCACGCACGGCACACATCCAATTCTTCTGAAATTGTAATCATTTGTTTGTCTGTACATGTACATCACATTACCGATTGCTGTCCTATTCGGATAACTCCTTCGTTGCGCGTCCCTGTTTTTTTTTTTTTTTTCTTAGAGTGTGTAACAGTTCGTTGTAGACATTCATACAAATAAAACAACTTCTTGTTCTTCAAGCAGGCAAATAAATAAGTAGTGGACTCAGACGTGGGAAACGTGGGAGCAACGGTAGACCTCCAGATGACGGAAAAACGTTCTGCCACCTCACTATAGTGTAGGTTTCACTTTGCATCAATTACAACCCGCCGTTATTCATCTTTCCCGTCTTTCACGACTGTTTCCACAGTCGTGAAAGACGGGAAAGATGAATAACGGCGGAAACTGTGGAAACAGTCGTGAAAGACGGGAAAGATGAATAACGGCGGGTTGTAATTGGTACTCCTTTTTCTTAACACAAGATTAGAGATAGGCTTCTTTGCTGATTAAAGGCATGTCAATGCAAGTGGAAACAGCATGATGTGGCCATAGATAAGTTACACCAAGACTGTAATTCATATTGTTCTATAGGTATGTTAAGCCTTACTTTACTAAGCCTCCGAAATTGTAGACGCTAAAATCCTCTGCGGTGCGGGGGTATCATAAATCTGCAGGAGGAAAAGAAGGGGCGTATTTCTTTTACAATCTCCCAGACCGGCTCGTATTTCTCAGAGTAGCAACGACTCTGTAATCGACTTAAATGAGGAGAAATGTCTGCTACTCCCCATCGGCGCGTGACTGCTGGAAAGCTTTCAGTTAGATTGGGATGAACGGTCAAAATTTTTTCTCAACGACAGAAGATGTATGCAAACCCTGAGGACACGTGTATAAATCACCTTCGCAGCGAAAGTATTCCTGGGACCTACATTTACAACCTGCTACTACGCGAAAATGCTGGGAATGTGAGCACAGCCCCGGGTTTTCTCTTAAATTAGTTTATCCTGGGTTCATGGTTGTACGTGTGCTACGATATATGCCTGAATAGCGACTACGTCAGTACACAGTGCATACATTAAAATAAGTGCACACATGTTCGCACAGAAAACTAATGCATACATACATACATACACACAATTTCATTTTTAGCTGGGAAAATTGACAACATTGTCTCACAAGTGAAGTAAAACAGACACGTTTATGACGCAGATAAGACAAATCCGTCGTTTGCTAGTGAATGTATACCCTGTATTTGGTTTTTACGAAACATGTTTCACCTGTTTATATTAGACATCATCAATGGTCTATAACACAAATAAATAATTTACTTACATACACTACTGGCCATTACAATTACTACAGAAAGAAGAAATGCAGATGATAAACGCGTATTCATTGGACAAATATATTATACTAGAACTGACATGTGATTACATTTTCACGCAATTTTGGTGCATAGATGCTGAGAAATCAGTACCCAGAACAATCACCTCTGGCCGTAATAACGCCCTTGATAGACCTGGGCATTGAGTAAAACAGAGCCTGGATGGCGTTTACAGTTACAGCTGTCCATTCAGCTTCAACACGATACCACAGTTCATCAAGAGTAGTGACTGGCGTATTGTGACGAGCCAGTTGCTCGGCCACCATAGATCAGACGTTTTCAATTGGTGAGAGACTTCCTGGCAGATTAAAACTGTGTGCCCGACCGAGACTCGAACTCGGGACCTTTGCCTTTCGCGGGCAAGTGCTCTACCAACTGAGCTCAGTTGGTAGAGCACTTGCCCGCGAAAGGCAAAGGTCTCGAGTTCGAGTCTCTGTCGGGCACACAGTTTTAATCTGCCAGGAAGTTTCATATCAGCGCACACTCCGCTGCAGAGTGAAAATCCCAGGCCGGCCGAAGTGGCCGTGCGGTTAAAGGCGCTGCAGTCTGGCACCGCAAGACCGCTACGGTCGCAGGTTCGAATCCTGCCTCGGGCATGGATGTTTGTGATGTCCGTAGGTTAGTTAGGTTTAACTAGTTCTAAGTTCTAGGGGACTAATGACCTCAGCAGTTGAGTCCCATAGTGCTCAGAGCCATTTGAACCATTTTTTTTGAAAATCTCATTCTGGAATTGGTGAGAGATCTGGAGAATGTGCAGGCCAGGGCAGCAGTCGAACATTTTCTGTATCCAGAAAGGCCCGTACAGGACCTGCAACATGCGGTCGTGCATTATCCTGCTGAAATGTAGAGTTTCGTAGGGATCGAATGAAGGGTAGAGCGACGGGTCGTAACACATCTGAAATGTAACGTCCACTATTCAAAGTGCCGTCAATGCGAACAAGAGGTGACCGAGACGTGTAACCAATGGCACACCATACCATCACGCCGGGTGATACGCCAGTATGGCGATGACGAATACACGCTTTCAATGTGCGTTCACCGCGATGTCGCCAAACACGGATGCGACCATCATGATACTGTAAACAGAACCTGGATTCATCCGAAAAAATGACGTTTTGCCATTCGTCCACCCAGGTTCGTCGTTGAGTACACCATCGCAGGCGCTCATGTCTGTGATGCAGCGTCAAGGGTAACCGCAGCCACGATCTCCGAGCTGATGGTCCATGCTGCTGCAAACGTCGTCGAACTGTTCGTGCAGATGTTTGTTGTCTTGCAAACGTCCCCATCTGTTGACTCAGGGATCGAGACGTGGTTGCACGATCCGATACAGTCATGCTGATAAGATGCCTGTCATCTCGACTGCTAGCGATACGAGGCCGTTGTGATCCATCACGACGTTCCGTATACTGAACCCATCGATTCCATATTCTGCAAACAGTAATTGGATCTCGACCAACGCGAGCAGCAATGTCGCGATACGATAAACTGCTACCACGATAGGCTACAATCCGATCTTTATCAAAGTCGGAAACGTGATGGTACGCATTTCTCCTCCTTACACGAGGCATCAAAACAACGTTTCACCGGGCAAATCCAGTCAACTGCTGTTTGTGTATGAGAAATCGGTTGGAAACTTTCCTCATGTCAGCACATTGTAGGGATCGCCACCGGTGCCAGCCTTGTCTGAATGCTCTGAAAAGCTAATCATTTGCATATCACAGCATCTTCTTCCTGTCTCTTAAATTTCGCGGCTGTAGGACATCATATTCGTGGTATAGCAATTTTAGTGGCCAATAGTGTATATCGTGTTAACGATAGCATCAGTGACTCATGGCAGCACATTCAAATTATCTAACTACACTGGGCTACTAAATAACAGGATCACTTTCAAAAACCTAGTAATTGTCTCCCATTCCTACGCATAATTTTGAAATTCGGATCAAAGGTGCTACAAACTTTCTCTGTGTATGTGGCCTCTTTGTATGAGGCACAACACGTCCTTCGGAAACAGCGAGTGCCTCCAGGGCAGCGCGGAACGCGCTCCCGGTGTCTCTGAAGCGACTGCCGAATCAGCGTGAGGCACGCAGCTGCTCGATGCACCGCCTATCATTCGCTTGGTGCGCGCGGCCTCAAACACTCGCGGACGACGCATCTCGTTTCTGTTGTCCGCCGGAGGGTTTGCACACGGCCTCTGTTGGCAGCGTTGTAAACTTTGTTAATATCGCTGACAACTCTCTACTTCCTCGCCAAGAGATTCTGTGGTTGGACGGACTAGCAGTTAGCGAGTGGATAGGGAATTCTATGGACATGACAGTCTTAGTGGAGACTCTGTATCGGTAGGACTTGCACTTTTAAGTGAGATGAAATGATGTGTTTGTAAGAAAGTACGCAAGGAAATGTTTGAAGATGGATCTAAGGCTGATAAAGTTGGGGCAGTGGAATTATCGAAAACTATATAATTTTTGGAAGTGGATGTCACATGAACAACATAAAATTTTCTAAATACATTGCTCGCTCTTCAACAAAATCATTCTTTTGCTAACCATATGCCTCCTAGTAGTTAGAGTCTATAGTAGTTAGAATCTTTTTATGTAGCTGGCCGTGGTTGCTACATGCTCTAATTGCTGTAGTTCGTGTTATGAAGATTTTCTGTGAGGTAAGTGAGTTATGAAAAAGAATGGCGTTTCCACTATCGGGATTCGTGATTTAAATGAAATTAGAGTTGGAGGTAGTAACATATTTCTTTAATTTCATATTTTTTGGATTTGTATTATTGTTAGGATTTTTTTGCAGTTCAGGGCCATTCTTATGTGTTAATTATTGGAAGTCATGTTGTCAATTTATAGCAGTCAGATTGCGTTGGGCGTGTGTATTAGGTTGAGTTCTCTTTGTCAGGGAAAATTCTGTAGGTCAGTGTTTAGTAAAAATGTAATTACAGAGTTAGTTTCACCTGTAATGGTGCAAAAGCGTGGCGCTTTTGATGTCACCCTTGCGTTCAGATATGCTTCAAACTGCAAGGCGTCAGCACGTGAAAAGAAAGGCCACATCTCAGAACTTCATGAGAAGTGTAATGTGAATTAATGATGTCAAATTGACACAAAGTTTTTACCACAATTCTGCCCAACGTCATCTTAGAAAAGTCACCCACGTTTCAAAACTTATTTTCCCTCTGCGGTGGAAGTCAGATCTGCGACACCCAGCGTTGCAATGAAGCGATTTTCTTACAGGTGCACGACGGAAACATTTCGACTCAGAATCGACACGAAAAGACCTTATGGGATGCGTAAAGAGCATCAATGAAAGTAACCGATTCCTTTGGGCGTTGATTCCCACACATTTCACCGTCGAAAACCATAGCTTTCTGAGCAATGAATAACAGGACGACGTTCTTCACAAAGTTCGACACTGCTGCTGTCTCCTGGGCGTTTCAGCCCTACTCAAAGGACATCCAGGGCTGCCACCCCATTGAACGGATCTGGCATTTTTGGAGTGTAGTGCGAAAGAAATTTTTGCTCTGGTATACAGTGTGGAACGCTTAGAGGCCGTTCAAAACCATCCGACGAAATTTGAACAAGATCCGAAGCAGAAGAGGTTTTATTCTTGTTTTGTGTCGCGCACTCCAGAGACGTGATCACGGGAGGGATGCAACGTTGTCATGTGCGTGAATAAAACGGCAAAGGCTCCTCATAAGACCTCCCACCCCCCCTCCCGCCCCCCACCTTTCGTACAGTAACACACTCGGTGACATCCACGCATCTTTTTTTAAACACCTTGGAAACAAACATACCTTTCGCAGAGCTGCCTACCTTCAAGCGCTGAACTAGTCAAGTGATACAATTGTTGTCGATGTTTCCAACTACTTCCAGAGTTCTCGTCCCAGAAGTGAAACATAGGGAGATTCGGTCGTGATATTGGCAGCCATATCGTACTATTCCAAGGACCCCATGATTACTCTGCAAGGTCGCATTAGTGCCACTGCCAAGGATTATGTGACCGTTTGGACAGACCACATCCATCCCCATACTACAACGTTGGTTCGCCAGTGGTGACCCTTGTTCCATGACGACAGGGTTCCTGTCCACACACATCACATCGTCCAGGAATGGCCTTTCGAACACGAGGATGTATTGTCGCATATCCTCTGGCCAGCATAGTCGCTAGATCCCAGTATTATTAAGATTTTGTGGTGCATTTTGAAGAGAAGTGTGCGTGATTTCTCTCCGTCTACGTCATCGCCCCTTTTTGCAGAAGGAATAGTATACGATTCCCCTGAAAACCATGTAGGATATTTATTTATACATTCTGAAACGGCTGGGAGCTGTTTTGAATGCCGAAAGACCATGCAAGGTAATGTGTTGTTGCGGCCACTTGTAGTAGGTGTTGCTTCACGCAGTGGAGAACGGCAAAACAGAGGCACGCCAGCGAACAGGGCGTTGCAAAGTAGCTTTGCTGACAGCAGCAGTCACCCACAGAGTGACGCAAGGACGCACACACACCGAGCGCCGAGCGAAGCCAGGAGAGTGGTGAGTAAGGGGAAGTGAGGCCAGCACGCTGAGTTTCGCTGCAGTATACTGCGGGAGTAATAACAAAATAGCTACCACCGAGGGTAAAAAACGTCCTCCTGCTGGATATAAATAGTGGAGCGCAGGCAGCAACAGACAGAAGCCATTAGGAAGCAGTTCGGATCTCAGGACGGACGTGGTCCGTGTCCGAATGTTCAGTCTTCGTAGGTGACGATTCCGGAAGTCTGTTCCAGCTCGCAGGAGTCATCCGTTCGCCGCCAGATGTCAACTTCAGCTCTGGAGGTCGGCCACATTTCGGTCGGCACCATGGCTGACTAACTACAGCGAGCACCACGGCTGACTAACTACAGCGAGAACTTCCAGCAGGACCGGCCGCAACGCAGTCACAGGCGCCGCCGGGGAATGACGCCCGGACTTCACGGCAACCCATGCCCAAGGCGCACGGTCCATCCATGACGGGACCTCTCGAACATCGCGACTGACGGCTTCCCAGCCGCCGGTGCAGCAGGCGTCGGCAGCTGACCTTACGGCGACGCGGCTCCGTGGACGTGCCATACTGGAGCTCCGAGCGGCGACGAGTTCATCTCAACCACAGGGCATCTTGGCTTCAGCGGAGCACTGGTGGCCTGAGGCTCCCGAGTGCGATCAGTGGCGCGCGTCGCGCGCATTGTCGGAGAATCTACACAGCAGCAGCCAGGCGGAGGGATCCGCCGGGCTGGGCAGCGACGACGAGGGAGAAACTGTAAAGAAAGTTCAATAAATAATTGTAAAACTCCACGACGTCTCAGTCTTTGGCGCAGCCACTGTGTCTGCTGCTAACAAAGAAGGTGCAGACGTCGTAACAGAGTTTTTTGTCCAACATGCAACAAGTTTATGATGTTTCCAGAATGAGATTTTCACTCTACAGCGGAGTGCGCGCTGATATGAAACTTTCTGGCAGATTAAAACTTCGTGCCGGACCGAGACTCGAACTCAGGACCTTTGCCGTTCACGGGCAAGTGCTCTACCAACTGAGCTACCCATGCACGACTCACGCCCCGTCCTCACAGCTTCACTTCTGCCAGTACCTCGTCTCCTACTTCCCAAACTTCACAGAAGCTCTCCTGAAGTACTGGTAGAAGTGAAGCTGTGAGGATGGGGCGTGAGTCGTTCTTGGATAGCTCAGTTGGTAGAGCACTTGCCTGCGAAAGGCAAAGGTCCCGAGTTCGGGTCTCGGTCCAGCACACATTTTTAATCTGCCAGGAAGTTTCAAGTTTATGATGTTTGTTGACTGCATTATTTCGATGACCTCGGCTACGTTTGGTCGCTGTTGCAGTTGTCCATGCAGGTAAGGATAACATAACAAGCATTAGTTCACTGGCCAACAATTCACTACGAGATATCGTCGCCTACAAGAGGCTGACGTTGTCGAAAGCTCTGTAGTCCTATTTGACTTTCGATAGTGCATGGGTTGCTGATTGCAAACCTTTGCGTATTCGTTCTAGCCAGATTCGGTGGTTGCTACGCGTTGGCCTACTTGGATGCAACACACAAAATCTTGCTGAGAAACGGTTTATTCTCCTTTAACCACTCTGGGGCTTCAGCATTCTGCTGCGTTGGAAATACTAGTCTAATTTCGAAAGGAAAACCTAGTTATAGTGCGAGTTGTTAAATAAACACCATATGCTAATTATCAGTTTCTTTCGATTATCAAACATCATCAGATCATGCTTATTAATGGATTAGTATCTTTGTACAATGCTGGGCACGTCACTAACTGTATCTCAGACTTTTCTTATTAAAGAGTAAGTACCTAAGCGTGATTTTGCCCATAACACCACCTTTCTAACTCAGAATCGTAGTTACTAAGGAATCTACACCTATATAACGTTAGATACATCATTATTAACGTGTCAGTAGTTAAAAGCAGTTGTTAAAAGCACGGCTGTTAACGTTTAAAACCATCAGAAGACAAGTGTTGTAGTGGTGTTAACATGGCTGTTTACGTTTCAACGCTCGGAAGACTAGTCTTCTAATGGTTTTAGTCTTTAACAGCCAGACTTTGAACAACTTTTTACTGTTGAAGTTGCAACGTCATTCGTCCTTAGTCATAAATAATAAGTGCATCAATTTAGAACGGATAGGAGAAAGACGACAAAAAAATCCGGCAATGTCTTTTTGAACGAACTGTCTGCAAGCTTGAGCGTCGGAATAAGAGGCGTGCCTGAGACCCAACTGGTGGTTTAATTCACTCTCCTATACACCCTGCTGCCGCTTGTTATAACCTACCTGCACTTACCTGCTCTGCATTCATTCTGACGATGATCTGCAACTGGGATGGCCTGCCCATTCTTTGCATAATCAAAAACATTTCGTACCGAGTCTGGTAAAAACACGCGATATTGTCGAAGCGCTACGCCATCCGATTAGTATGGTTTACATTAGCAACACAAAAATAAAAGCACCATCCACCAACACCTACACTTTATCTTCTAATTCCCAGCATTACCAATCTCCGTAAATGCGCATATCTAGCTACTCCAGTCTGAAAGCAAACCTACTTCTGCCATGCGGGACTTTATAAACGAAACGCTAGAATAGTTCTGACACTACTTGGCACTGAAACACTCAATAATCTCGAAGATGGTAAAAACTTACACCCTCAGTCATGACCAGAAAGTCATACACGATTATTTTACAAAAATTAGAAAATACACAGCAAGATAAGAAGCGCTGTTCTTCTAACCAGCTTCAATTTGAGAGATGCCGTAATTGCTTGTCATCAACTCTGTTCGTTTGAGCTAACCACCTCTGTGTCGGTAGGTTGGTTCTTGTCACAGTAAAAAATATTACACTGAAACACTAATGAAAGTCGCGTCATCTTTGATTGGTCACATTTCGACGTTGCGGGGATCATTTTAACTACCAAAAATATTATTCCGTCGCTGAAGCCTAAATGCGCATCATCTGCACGACTGCGTTTAGTCAACAACTATCGCAGACCGCCTCAAACAGGAGACTGTGCCCATGTTTATAACTTTTAGCTGACTGTGACGTCAAACAAGCTGCTTTTGCGACAATTTTGATATTATGAAGTTCCACACGTATTCCTCGCACACAAACTCACTCAGAAACCACCTTAGATAATTTTGAGGTCGGTCTGTCTAGCGTGAAGTGTGTGACTCTCGGCGGACTAGTTTAGCTTGTGCCTTCCCATCACGGTGACAGATGAGAACAGCAACTTTTAAAACTTCAGAGGTGAAAAAGCTTCCATCAACAGTCCCCAAAACCGATATTTTAAATAAATTAACCCCTGAAATGATTAAAATCATAATTATATCGCTATCAAATGTAATAAATATTAATTTTATTAAATTAAGACACCCAATATCTGTCTTTCCACAAAAACTGCACCGAAATTTATCTGCACCAAGCCTCGATAGAACCTTCTTGATGCCCTCACTTCTGCCGTCTTCGGCAGCCCCGCCACCCCGCCTTGGGTTACAATGGCCGAGCCTGAGGGCCGCACTGCATCATGAATCCAGATACACTGAAACTAAAACTAAACTAAACTCCGTCCGAACAGCCCTTGGAAAGCCCAACGGCACCGACCGGCCACCATGTCATCCTCACCCCACAGGCGTCACTGGATGCGGATATGGATGGGCATGTGGTCAGCACACCGCTCTCCCAGCCGTATGCCAGTTTACGAGACTGGAGCTGCTACTTTTAAATCAAGTAGCTCCTCAGTTTGTGTGACAAGGGCTGAGTGCACCCTGCTTTCCAACAGCTCTCAGCAGACTAGATGGTCACCCAACCAACTGCTAGCCCAGCCCGACAGCACTTAACTTCGGTGCTCTGACAGGAACCGGTGTTACAGCTGCAGCAAGGCCTTTGGCAATCCAGATACATGGGCTTTGCTGCGTCTCGAGTTGGTGCTGTTTGTAGGTTTCCATCCTCTGCTGGAGACCTTTAGTTGGCATGGTAGCGGTTGTTTGCCTTCTTCTCCTCTTGACTGGCGCCATTCCTTTCACAAGCATTGCCTATCTACTAGTGGCCAAAGCGGCGGTTATCGATATGTAGTAACTGTTGCTCTATCTTTGGGGCGACATCGTTGTCTTTCCATGTCGTGTCAGGGGGGACTCAGGAGGAGCCCGGTACGCTCAGAGCGAGAACATTCCGGGACCAGTGGCGGCGCACATGGACTGCTGGATGGAAGGGCTGTGGTCACGAGGGTGCACGACCTCATTGTAAATCATATCCTGCAGGTTTTAAGATGAGTGCATTTTAATCCAAGTAGAGAAACCTCCACTATTGTGACATCTCAGGATTCTCCAGTAACTTGGGTTCGTGTTGCTGCTCGTAGTGTCGCTGAGGCGAAGAGCAGCGAGTGGAGTGCTTGGAGAAAGCGGATCTGATTAGCTTTCCTCGACTTCTTATTACTATTTACTGCGTTCAGCTTGTTAGAATTCGTTCATCTTGTGAAGCGAATGCAACTCTTGGCTGCCTATTTCATCTCTCACGAAAGTGTTTGTTGCCAGACCTTCTCAGAGGTCGATTCCTGGAGCACCGTCTGTGTATGGTTTTTGTGTTTTATTATTGTATTATTTATTACCATACCTTGTAATGCCTACATTAAAGGTTACGTATGTCTAGTTAATAGTTCCAGTCGCCTTCTGGAATAAATCTAGCAGTGTAAGGGTTGTGTTACAAGGTTATCATCATCTTATTTCACCCGTTTGGTGGTTAGTTCCTTGTTTCTTTTAATTAACCTTTGCTTGTATTTGCTGTTTTACAACAAGTTTCAAAATTTTTTTATGTAATTGCCGTTCCTGGCGCGTAAGGCCTTCAGCTGTGATTGTGGTCATTTGCTTTGAAAAAATAATTCGATATTTGTATTTTAGCAGTAAGCCTTAAAACCTTATTTTCTGCCATTCCTGGCGTCTGATATCTTCTGCTGTGTTTGTGGCCACTTACTTTTTAATATTTCAGTACCTGTGAGTTGTAATTGTAGCAAGTTCTTAATTTGTTGCCATTCTTGGCGCGTAAGGCCTTCAGACGTAATTGCAGTGGCTTGTTTTTTTAAAACATTATCTGTATCTGTATTTTAAGGTGATTTGCTAAATTCTAACGCACTGGAAACACTGTTATTTACACAGTTGTTTATTCCTTCATTAATAACGTGTGATATTTTTTAATTTATTGTTGAGTCTGTATTTATTTTGTTTAAAAAATAAATTTGTGTAATTGTAAAAGGCAATCAATAGTAACTGATTACGGCCCCGTCCACAATCGTAACCGAATCCTGCCTTCCCTTGACTCCCAGGTTTCAATACACTACCCAACTGAAATTCGAAAAACTCATGAGCTACTTGACGGATTTTAGTGTGGCCTGCACAAATCATCTGAAAATTAAACAAAGTTTATATATGTTTCTCTTATGATACTAGAGATTGTACTTGTTCTATCTGAAGTGAGTGCGGTCAGTGAAATAACATAGCACTTCCACATCTCACTGTGCTACACTCAATAACGATGAAGTGGTTAACACCGCACTTGCACAGATTCCTTAGCAAAAAACCTGAGTTACACTAACTAACACTTTCGCTGCTACAAATGTGTTCTCTGCGTTCCGTGCTGTCGTTGGCTTTGTATATGGCCGTCCTGCTCGCAAAGTAATGGTACCTGTGTTGAGAGACGTCTTTCCGGCCAATATGAAATACTCATCATCCAATTTTTTGAAAACTATTAGGCGAAAAAAATTGATTGTGGCACATCTCAGTGTATGATATTTTTCACTCGATGAAGATCTGAAGTCATTTTCGTTATCTGTTAAGCCTACTGCATTGCATCAAACTGAGTAAAACATTGCACGAAATTTTGAATAGTTTGCAGAGATAAAACGCATTAGCTCAAATGGTGCTGTGCATGAAATGTAGGTAAGGTATCGAAGTTTTATCTAAAACTGAGAGTGGAACAATATATTTCGTTTGCAAGTTTTTATATCCGACAGATGGTCACTTGCGACGAGCCCAGTTCTGTTCATGTGGACTTGCCGCCTGCTATGAAATACTAATCATATGGTTTTAAAAAATACTATTAGGCGAACAAAAATGTTTATGCACATCTTACAGTCTTATATCTTCGCTCGATATAGGGTTGAATTTATTTTCGTTACATGCCGTACTTGCTGCGCTGCATCAAAGTAAATGCAACACTATGCAAAATTTAAAAGATTTTGCGGAGGTGAAAATTTATTACATAAACTTTGCATATGGTTGATTTCAGCTCATACATTGCATTGAATTAAATGTGGATAAGTCCCATAGTTATTTAAAAATTTAGATCAGGACGATGCGTCATTTCGTTCTCGAGTTATTGAGTTTTACATTCGACAGACAGCGGCGCGTATTCGCGCCCACTCACGTCCTTGCACATTGCGAATCGTGTGGTCATTACACTCGTCATATCGCATGAACGATTCAGTATACCGAAACGAGGCTTTTTGCAAATGATAAATACTTGAAACTGTTTTATTCATGAGATATGGAAGTAACTAACGTGAAAAAGTGAGAGGTCGGCAGCTCACGACGCATACAGATGTCCATAGCACGGTAGGAAAACCGAAGCGGCGGTGTACACGTCGACGGTACTTGGGGAATGGCGTAACAGGTCTTGTAAAAACATCCACAGCAGCGAGAGGGTGTCTTCAGCAATCGCGCCATCCCACTTTGTGTTACAATGGCTGAACCCGTCTGCCGCATTCCACCATGAACCCCAATGCACTACTCGATTTAAAATCGAATAACTCATGATACTCTGGATGCAGTTTGTAGCGGTCTGCACAAATCAGTTGGAAATTAAATAAAAGCCATATTTAGGATGTGTTCAGTCTCAAATTGTACTCTTATGCTCCTTACCAGATTATGTAATTGCATTTTTCAAAACTGAGTGTGGTCAGTGAAATAACAAAGCACTGTCACTTCTCACCGTTTTACATTTACTAATGTTGATGTGGCCAACATTTTACTTAGGTACAGATTCCTTAGTAAGCATGATTCTGAGATACACTAAGTAAAGACGTCGTTTGGGCCAACATTGTTCTCTGCATATGCTGAAGATGGCTGTTAATCTAACGAAACCCCGTAATGAGCATATTGTGATTTTATGTTTTTTTATTATGAACAAGACTATTTAATATTTTAACAAATAATACAGATCACTGTATCTCCTTTATCCAACCATGTCAAGACTGTCAAATATTATGAGCATTGGCAGCAAACAATAATCCGACCAGAATAAGTGTTTAGGTAAAAGTCAGTGATGACGGTATAGGGAGTCCCAGGAGGAATTGCCAGTATTCAGGTATGATTATACGAAGGAAAGAAGACTAGTAAACTTGGGCCCTCAAATGCATACCTTAAGAACTATGAGCTCTTCTTCATTTTTGATACTGTGAAACATATCTCTTCTGTTGCAAGGTCTTTGCGTTCCATATCTTGGGACAAGGTAGTATCAATCAAAACAAGAAATAATTGTGTAGTGAACATGTACTGTAAAATGCATACCTTGTGAAGTGCCATGGTCTCCTCACCTTCATTTCTTACATATTCCGTCCTCACAATCGTATTCTGCACATCAAGACAGTTCATTCGAACCCAAACTCGATAGTGTAGAGTCAATTTTGTATGAATTCATGCAAGCGATATGCGAATCTAATAAGTAAATTGCAAGTGCGCACCGAGGTTGAAAAAGTCGAGGCTGGCATACACAACATGATGGCCACAGGAATTTTGGTTTTAAAGAGGCAACCAGCCTTCTGGAAGGCCTGTCCCTTCAGAGGGGTGAGTCAACACATCTACTTTGGCCAGAGTGACCGCCCAGAGAGAAGACAGCTTTTGCCAGAGCGAAGGGATCACGACCCCCATGTTTGACTTAAAAGCAAATTCCGCTACATTGTGTGGGAGCGGCCAGAAGACTGCGTAGTTACGGAGTTCTCACAGGAGGGCAGTATACACCTAACAGAGATACTACATATTTCCGCATTGTTCGACTAAAATTAAACTTCATTCTTCCATTTAAAAAAGCAACGCTGATTGGCAGAATATTTCTGATGCAAAGAGCCAGAGGAGTGAGGGAAGGCAGTGAATGATATACCCTTGCAACTTTTCCAGAAAAAGGGGCCGACATGTTGTCAATCTTGGAATGGGAACACGTAACGAGAGCGAGTGCACTCATACATGTACGCAAAGTCTCTCCTCAGTACTTCACTGGGAGAGCACTTCTGTCGTTAACGAATTGGAGTGATACTCTACATTGAGTCGCTTTTGATTAAGCATCGTTCACTGTGTTAGCCGCTAAATTTATTGTGTAGTGTGAACACGGACAGAGTACTAGTTAAACACCTGCAAGCGAATATTGAGTGGCACCACAGTGGACTGGTTATCTGACCAGTGTACAACGCCAGTAGTTAGACTAGGGGCAGATAGGAGTCCTTGACTTCATCAAGGTGTAGGGAGAGTTTGATTAGCGAAGGGCAATCCAGATAGAAAGAGATAGTTGTGTCATTTGTCAGCAGCGAGCGAGTCAGGCAGCAGTCGTCGCAGCTCACGGTATTGTGTGATACAGCATATGCGAGCCCCATCTGTCCTCCATAACAGTACTCTCCATTACATTTCTCACACGACAGCCTTGACAACACCTAGAAAAGCTATTCAAGTTGTGTAGGTGTGGCTCTCAGCCATTCTGCTGAGTAAATAACATTCTTAAAGAAAAGAGAGGAAAGAACCTTTCCACACTTTGTAAAAATAATAGCATTCGTATTCATAAGAGGCAATCTACTGTTCTGAAAAAAAAAACCAGAAATTTATTATTTTATAAGAAAAAGTTACACTTGATTTCTCAGAATTTTTTGCAATAAATAATATTTTTCGTTCGTTTAATGTTTTTCTTACACTAACTAGCAATACTCTAGTACCCAAGTATTCCACTAGTTGCATATGAATATAGAATATTTTTGTGTCTTTTCCTTACAGCAGACGACTCCAGAGGATATTTGTTGTTGAATGTTTTTCAAGCAGTTCTTATTGGTGCATTAGGAGCGTCTGTCTGACTTCTGTAGTAGTGTGAGGTGGAAATTGTTTCTTGCAAGACCCAAAGGGTACTTGTTGGATCAACGAACTTGACAAAATAAGACCCACACACTCACAACCTTAAGAGCTACGACCACTCGTTTCGTGGAAGATATGTGTCTCACAGTAGCAAAGATGACTAGTGCTCATAACACTTCAGTTATGCACTTTTAGATCTCTGAAGCAAAGAGCCTGCAGTGAAAAAGATCTGTTTCACAATGAAGAAAGGTCCATACCTGTTACGGGATTCATTATAGAGCCCATGTTTACCAGACCTTTTTTGTTTGATATGTTTGTTCTTCTTATAGCTCTGAATATTGTCCTTTTCTCGTGGGAAAATACTGTACCCAGATTTTTAATTTGGAATTATTACCTGTCCTTTCGTTAGAGCGGTCCTAAGTTAGTCTAGTGCATTATTCGTTTTATCGATAGGCATTAACAGGGGTGGTAAACCACGGATAATAACCAGTAATCCAGCAGCGGCAGCATGGTCTGGCCCGCCCTGACTCCTAACGCCAAGCAAGCACCGCTACTGACAAGGGAACTCCCCATCGCACTCCCCCCAGTCGATAGCCCGTCAAAAACTGATCCCAGATCAAGCTTTTGAACAAGAAGAAAGTGTACTGAACTGTGTAAAAAGAAGCAAAGTAGGAACAGTGGGCGGTCTAAGCTCAAGATGTGCACCACCGAGCGACTTTGCTAAGCATCATTGTCTGGCTGTGTGGTCACGGTGTTGGACTACAATGCGGGAGATCCCTGTTCAAATCGTTCTTTTGCCCATCCTCCCTTTTTTTGTTCACCAAATTATGAACTTTCCTTTCGATCATTGACGGGTCTGTTCTCCTTCCGTAGTCTTCATTACGGAATATGAGTCATGTGAGAAAAATTTATTACCGTCGTAAGTAAATGTGATGAATAGTGAGAGCAGTCGAGATGCCACATAGACCTCTCACAGAAAAAAAAACAAATAAATAGTTGTGAACTATGTCACAACAAAGGAATCCAAGATTCAAAACTTCCAAGGCTCATGATTTTGAAAAAAAAGTGGGCAAGGCACGACAGAGATTTGAACCAGGTCTCACGCTTCGCAGTCCAACATCGTCACCACATAACTACCAAGCCCTTCCTACATATATTCGCTTGATGCTGCATATCTTGAGCTTAGACCTCTCACTGTTTCAATTTTGCGTCTTTTTCACAGTTCAGTACACCTTCTTGCTGCTTTCGTGCCAGATCTGTGTTCAGTTTTTGGCGGTCTGTCCACTGGACCATCTTACCCGTAAATCTTAATGGAGTGCGATGGGGAGTTTCCATTGTAAGTAGCTGCTGGACTGCTCTTTATTCCTAGTGCTTTACTGTCGAGACTGATGCTTATAGATAAAACGAGTATCGCACAGGGAACGCTCTAAGCAATTGGCACGTAAAAGTCTGCTTTAAAAACTTTTTGTTTGTAATGGGAAAGAAACCGACGATTTCTATTGATACCGAGCGTCGCGGAAAGAGATGACGATCAATGTTTCTTTGGACTGATTTCTGCTACACAACGCAAAAGCTAAACTGCAAGTATCTGCCGAAACACCAGAGAAAATGCACCTGACTGCTACTGGAGGCACCTCCTAAATGTAAATTGGTTAGTGATATGTTTCCCACTTCTTTTAATAATGTATAATAAGCAATAAAACCCGAAATTATATGATATGGTAACTTTTAATGTTGAGACAAATTGTCTACCCATGCAGAACACTTCCCGGTACCTGAAGTTGGATATTATTAACGAGTCGTTTAGCTTGCCTTTCCTGCGACTTCACATACAAGTCTATCCTCAACTACTAAGTACTGCTTTCATGAGACATCCCGCAAGCCATGGGAGGAGTCGCTGGCGCCAGTGATTTATCTAGTAGGGACAGTAATCCCGCTCTTTCTGGCATGCACTTTCTCTCTTTGGATTTCCTCTTCTGGCAGTTATTTAAGCGCGGCGCTCCTTGCTAAGGCTGACAGCCACTTCGCTTTACACCTTTCGGAGGTCTTTTCCGTTCCTGATGATTTCCACTTTGATTATTCTCTTTTCCCACCGTCATGGAACGCGCCGATACCTCGGTCGCTCCACTCGCTCCTAGTCTCCAGTTGCCCCCCTCCTACATCAACACTCCAATCACAGCACAAGTCATGGAACTTATACCCTGGTCCAAACGCAACACGGCCCCAGGTCACGACTGTGTCACCTATCGCCACCTTAGAGAAAGACCCTTCTCCTTCCTGACTGTCCTTTCCAATCTCTATAACGTCATCCTCTCTACCGGCTCCTACCCCAAGCAGTGAAAGATTCTTGTTCTTCAGACCCAACGAACACCCTTCCGTCGCCTCTTCCTATCATCCCATCTGCCTCACCTCCGTTTTCAGTTTTCGAATCCATCCTCTCCTGTCATATCCATTAGAACATTAATCAACACCACCTCCTCCCCCTTAGCGACTGGGTTTCCGACCGTCCTTCTCCGCCGAAGACCATCTCCTTAACATCGTCCACCCTCTCTCCCTCCAGCTTAGCTCCTGTCGCTCCGTCATTTTGTTTCCCTCGCCTCCAAAATGCCTATGACCGCGTATGGGATCCCAGTCTGCTCTTTAAACTCCAAACTTACGTCCTGCCTATCACTTTTGTCTGTCTGCTCGCTTCCTCCTACTCTCACGCTGTCCTTCCTATGTCACCCTCCACGACACCAACTCTCGTATCCTTTATCCCACTGCTGGTGTTCCCCAAGGCTCTGTCCTCTCAACTCTCCTCTATGTCCTGTACCCCACCAATATGCCCAAGCCACTCTCACCTGTCCACCTTCTCCAATTTGCTGATGACACCACATTCCTGGCTCTCTGTCCTACCCTTCAATGGTCCCAACACACCCTCCAAACCCACCTTGACCAGTTCACCACTTAATGTAAGCAGTGGTTCCTTTGTCTCAACCCCTCCAAAACGCAGGCAATCATCATAGCCCGAACCACCCACTCCTTCCATCTCCACGATTTCTATCTCACTGTTTATGGTCGTCCCATCCAGCTCATCTCCACCCTGAGATACCTTGGCCTCACCTTTGACTGTCACCTCACCAGGACCCCTCACCTCCTGACCATCCAGCAAAAAGCCCATTCCAGCCTCCACCTCCTGAAACTCTGGCCAGACATGGGGATTGCATCCATCCACCATCCTCCACACCTACAAATCCCTCATCCGTCCTATCCTCAGTTATGCCAGAATTGCTTCGATCTCCACACCCACCCACTTTTACAAGCCCTCCAAATCCTCGAACGCCATGCGCTCCGTCCTCCCTTCTGTATCAGCCTTCCCTCCCCCACACTGCTCTTGTATGACTGCATCCCCTTCCCCCCCCCCAATCCTTTTCCTCCCACATCTCCACATCCTTTCCCCCCCCCCTTTTAGTCTGTTCTCTTCTGTACTATTCCCAATTTTTTTATATCTATGTACGCTACATTTTCTCCATTCTCTTATTCTAAATGTCTTCATTGTATAATTACTGTCTTTCGGCTGAAGAGCAGCGCATATGCTGCTGCCAGCCCGCCCCAAATGGGGCATTGAAACAAAATATAGGAAAAAGATAAGACTCTCTCGGATTTCCGCTACTTGGCACTAGTGGTCGTGCTTGCCCGTTGTTGTGTTTGCGAGTTTTGGAGTGACCGTTACAGAGGAGCGTTGGTTGTTCGCGGCGCTATGTTATCATTCGAGGACTATGTTGGCGGCGGGCTGGTGGTGACGGCCTCCAATGCACTAGCAAGTGTTGCATGGGGACTTAATTAAAAGGGAAAGACTATAGACGCAATAATTTTAATAGCTGTGTGACCAGTTACGGTTGGCCCTGACTAGTATTAGCACGTAATCTGACTGCATAAAATAAAAATAAAGAATGATAAGGAATTTCCATTAACACAATTGATTAATTAAGTCCCCTGCAACTATAAAGGCTATGAAACAACCAAGTTAAAGTAACTGTTCTGTGTGTGGTAGTGTGACTCAACGTACATGTATCTGTCTCTGCTCTTTCTCAGTACGACACAATATTTTAAACAGCATTTACAATGAACTAATTGAAACACCAGAAATACTATAATTGCACATAGAAACCAGAATTACAAGTCTAATAAATGAACACCAGCCAAATGATCTGTTGACTGTACCTGTGACCAAGAGGCATAGTCATTAAAGGAAACTGTAATACCTTTTTACGTCATTATATAGTGACGAAAATTTTCCATGACACCAGCATCATAAATCAAAAGCCCATCTCCTTTTTCAAATACACTGTGATAGTTGCAACTTCTTCCATCTATACATTACACCAACCGAACATCATCTACTCTCTCGCCCAACAGAACAACAACTGCCCTCGACATCCTCTCAACTACTACTGCACCAGTGGAGGCGGTGGAATAATAATCTTCGGCGCAATTTCTGGCGCTGTGACTCAGTGTAGCCACCTTTCATATGACCCTCCTCCACAGGCTAGAATTTGGTGGTATTTTTGCCAGCATTGGTTGTGAGAATACCACCAAATTCGTCCAAAAAAACACAGACAAAAATAAAAGATGATATTAATAAGTAAACATCACATAACTAAATAAATTTTGGCTTTGCACTGACCCTTCAGTATCCTAATATATAAAAATGCAATAAGGAATACAAATGCTGGCATACATGTGATTATACATAATAGTTTATCAAGTATCATTTCTCAGAGTGGTTAAACAGTTCAATCAATGGCACCAGCAATGACGAATAGGTGCAGATAAGAGTCTCATAACATTTCATAAAAAGTAAATACACAATTAATAAGTTTACAGTAATATTCACATAAAATCTTTTCAGTAGTTCAATAAACAAGTAGCACTCCTCAGAGTAGTTGGCAGTTCCAACAGTAGCACCCAGCAATGGTCAACAGGTGCAAACAGCAGTCCCATAACATTTCATCAGCAGTATTTGAACAGCTCCAACAGTGGCACCCAGTAATGGCGAGCAGGTGCTGGCAGGAATGAGTGTCATCACATCAATAGTAGCAGTTCCAACAGTGGCACCCAGCAATGGCGAACAGGTGCAGACACCAACAAGTGACATCTCATCAGGGGTTGAGCAGTTCCAACAGTGGCACTGGCACCCAGCAATGGCCAGCAGGTGCAGACAGCAGTCCCATAAAATTCACCAGTCGTAATTAAACAGTTCATCAGATTTCATCAGCAGAAATTAAACATTTCCAAGTGGCACCCATCAATGATAATAGGTGCAAGCACGAACAACAGTTTGAATGCACACACAATTGCTTTTACAAAATTATTATCAATGCTCTTACACTAAACATACAAATTATAATAAACACACAAATGATATCAAATAATTCTCATATTAACTATTACAAATACACAAATAACAGAAACCAATAATATTTATGGGTGTCAGTGCAAGCCACAACAAATAAGAAAAATAAAATTTAGGAAGTAGGTCGGTACCAATTATTTGGGATTAGGAAAGGAAAACACACAAAACACACTCACTCATCTTTCATCCACATACTAAGTACTATTGTGTAATTGAATAGTGTTAACTGTGTAAATGCAATTCTTTCAAAATTTGATGTTCAACTTGTGTATCGAATAGTAGTGGCAGCAGTGTATAATGGTCAATAATAGTTAGTCAACGTCATAGTCATCATGTCAAGACCAATGTTTGTCAAGCCACATCAAAATGTACGGTTGCTGAACAACTGTCAGTTTGCCAAGATACGCAAATGCTTCCTCCCCCCCCCCCCAAAAAATATATACAGCTTATTGATTTAACAATGCATATGTGAAGACAATCTTCCTGTCACTAGAGTATTCTAGTCTGCCATCTTCATCCTTCTTGTTCTATATAAACAAAACAAAAATTGCTCCTCACTTACCTTACCTCTTATCCACCAAAACTCCAATAATCATCAGCACCACATAATCTCAAAACTTCAATAATACCTCTTCAGTACGTCGATACATATAAACCTTATCACCAATATCATTTTACTTCCATAGCGACTCTTTCCTTTAGTCAGTCTCCTCGAACAAGTACAGATAAAATCCTAGTGCAAACTTCAATTCATCATCCCATACAATCCGAAGACACAGTGTCCACACACAACCTCTGTGTAATCCACCTGAGCAATATCTTCTACTCATTATGAATTATAAAATACATTTTGGTTACCTTTTCCATCATAAAATAAAAGAAATGCATACATGAACTCTAACAGACTTCAGTTTGAATAACTTTCAGTAAGTAGGTGCGAGTACATAGTGTTAATGATCACCTAAGAATTTGAATGAATAAATCGTAATATTTCACAGGGTGTGCACCACTTCAAGAATCATGGCAAAACAAAAGCAAACATATGGAGTAACTCTTTGTATCAAGTGTCACTTGCTATTTCCATTGCTCACGAAGAATGCAATGTAATAACTGTCAATCGTCTAAAGTTAGTGTTGGTATTTCATGTCGTCAGCTTCCTTTCTATTATAATGAATTTATACAGCTTCCATAAAACCTCCAGTTCATGTGACTTCAAAGAAGTTTCTTGTACCCGTGTAGTTCGCAGAATTATAGCAGTTCATTTTCTTATCTTAAAATGTAAAGCACTGAGCGTAAGCAAAACATGCAATAGCGAGCAAATATTCCAGTAGAGAACAGAATGTCAACAAGTGGATGCAGCACAATCCCTTCAATGAGGCTCTGCCAAGTGAACAATCTATAATTAATACCATAGTGTAACCTAAACTCTATGTTCGTACACTATATAAGTTTATCTCCTTACTAAATTAAAGAAAAAAACAGAAATGTGTAAATATGCAATCCATATGCAAAGCAGCAAGTATACTAGTATATCTTACATAATAAATAGGTCATTAGCATCATATCAGCATAAGCAAATAAATATGCATATGTAATCTCAATAAGTAAACATGAAGGCGCAAGCAGATAAATCACAAAGTATAACTTACATACATAGCCATCAGCACAACTAATCAGGTGACAAATATAACTTAAGTAAATAGGCACAGCAGGCACATAATAAAAAAATATGACATCAGTGAAAAAGCATAGCACCCAAGCGATGCATAATATACACACGTAACAACCCTGTTCATTAATAAAACATTGTCAAAATCAGCAAATGTACGCAAGCATGTCGCTTCACAAGTAAATTCATAGAGCATAAAATTTAACACAATGTATAAATCATGTAGTAGCGAGCAGCAAATTATGTGTAAAGTACATACCTAAGTAGAAATATGTTACCTCAAAAATAAACTCAATTAATAGTTACCTTTTTAGTTTATTACTTTCTTCCTCGAAATTACATTCTTTCTGAAATTTTCTCGATAACAAGTCTTCTTAACGTCGGACATGCACGGAATTTACCTGAAGTTCTTAAATATTTTATACAACTGTATCCTGGAAAAACTGAACGTTAATAACATAAGTTATCAAGTCCCTATAGCTTTATACTGAATTTAATCGGAGAAATTAGACTGTGTATTTGTCTAGGACTGTCAGTGCATTCGCACTGAGCGTTCGATCAGCTGTAGGTAAACGTGACGTAGGAAGTAATTGTTTGCGGTCAACGGCTACCCTGTGCGGCGCGCGGACTGACTGTCGCTTTGTGTATGTTCCGCCGCTAGAACACGGCACGGTATCCCTGTATTCTCTCTGTGATTACGTGTAACTGTTAATTTCTCAAAAGTATATCATTCCACAAAAATTTTAACGTTGGATATATGATGTATTCCCTTAGAGCGCCGTGATTTAAGAGTTTCTACTTCAACAGTGTTATCATGAATAATTTTGCGAACTCTATATGGACCGTTATGAAGCAGAAAAAATTTGCGGCACAGGCCTTTCCCTTTGTGAGACAAACGATGAGACTTAATTAACACCTTTTGACCAACTGACAAAGTTTTTAAACGACCAGGACGTTTAGCTGATTTCTCTCTTCTAGCAGCTGCAGATGCAATATTTTGTAGAGCCAGGTTGCAGGCTTCAGTATGACGCAGTTTCCATGTAGGCGGAAAAGGAATGATTTCAGAAATACGATTTGTTGGTGCTTTATTTTTTAATATCAATATAGGCGGTAAAGAAGTTGAAACATTAGGGAGTTCATTCAGAATGTTTTGAAAAATGTGAAGATACTGATCCCACGTTCTGTGATTCTGATGACAATAAAGACGACACAATTTATTGATTTCCTTCATCCACCTCTCTGACGCGTTAGATTGAGGGTGAAAAAGTGAAATGAAAATTGGTTTAATCTTATGACGCCGTAGAGTACGAAGCCAAATTTTAGAGCGAAACTGTGATCCATTATCTGGTATAACTTTATCAACATTACCCACTTCTTTAAGAAAATGTTTGATGAAAGCATTAGGTACTGAACGAGCTGTTGTTTTGCGTAAAGGTGTAAAACACACGTATTTTGATGTCAATTCCACTACTACCATAATGTACGCAAAACCATTAGTAGAACGAACCACTGGACCGAACAAATCGACTGCAGCCATGTCCTTTAATTTCGCTGGAATGGTAGGAAACAACGGTGCTCTGTGAGAAATAGTTGGCGGCTTAGCTTTTTGACATAATTTGCATTTAGCAAGAACAAATCGAATACGTTTTCCATATTACTGAAGCAGCAATTTTCTCGTAATTTAAGAAAGCATTTTCTGGGACCAATGTATGCATAGCTGAAATGTGTATACCAAATCAATTTATTAAACCACTCATCAAGAATGCAAACTAACCAAAAAGAGTTGTCAACCGATTTACGTTTAAAAAGAATATCACTGAGAACTAAATAACACTGTCTAATCGCTACGCTTTCCTTTCTCCTTCACTTCTCCTTAATGTCCTTCCAGATTGGATCCTTTTTTTGCGCCTTAGCGATGTCCTGGAGCGAAGACGAAGTAAAATTTTCAAACGCAACACCTTGAATATACATCAAACAATAATTGTTTTCTTTGCAGTCTTCCTCTGTCATAAGGCTGGTATCTATTGTCCTGTCTGTTTCGCCTGTCATTTTCAAAATTACCCCTATAACGTCCGTTCCGATCATTATCACTTTTCTCTGAAAATCTATTGTGATTACCGTTACTGAAAAAATTCCAAGAAGTTCCGTCGTCGTTGTCATACTCAAATTCTTGTAGCAAAGTCTTAAAAATTTCAATGTCGTCTTTACATCTTCCAGCTAAAGCAATGCGTCTTATCGATTGTGGCAGCTTAGTTAAACAAATACGAATTAATTCAGTCGGGCTATAACGGTCGGAAAGGAATTGATTCTTTAGAATCATGTCTTCATAGTATTCTGCCGGCGAGCGGAAGTCAGACTGTTTAAAATTACGCTGCATAGTAAGATTATGTTTGACTGTCTTGCGTGTTTTCGGACCAATATGCCGATAGAAATGCATGATAAAAATCATTTAAATTATTAAAATCTCTAATAAGTGCTCTTGGTTCGGCAGGCCGTTAACTTCTCCAGACTTTATTCCTGTTATTGGGGTCTGCCTGTAAGATTAAAGAATTATGAGCTGTGAATAATTTGTTCGAGGTCTTGCATGTGTTAAGGGCATAACTCTGAGGTTTTGTGTTGTATCCTTTGGCTTGGTTGTCTGTCCCCTTTTTTTTAAAAAAAATGTTACAGTCTACTACGAGCGGCGGGCACAATCAGTTCCAGACTGACCAATACAGGCGGCGGCGCCTTGATTGAATTACGTTCGGATGGCGTTAGCTCGGCCAGCTATGTTTTGGTGACGGTCGGCGCTACTTGGCTGTATCGTGTTAGAGTCGCTTCTCGCGCCAGTAGTTGACAGACGTTGAGTATTCTCTCTCGTAATTATTTAGAGATTCCTCTCGTTAATGTGTTCGGGGTGCGCCAAGGTGCGTTTATATTACCTTGGTCACTTTTGTTTTAGGGTGTCTTATCGGTTGGGCTGTGCCCGCTGTAGCGTGGAACTTAAACTGACTATTAGGATGTATTTTCTGCCTAAATATTGTTGTTCTATTTGAAAGGGATTTCACGAACGAGTTCAGCGGAATAAGTCACTATATAATTAGTGGAATTCTGTTGGTCTATCATCCGCTTATTGGTCTAAGATACCCGTTGGAGATTTTGCTCTTTTACTTGAAATGAGTTACTTAATTTTCTGTACTGTTGCTTATTTTACCAATGGGGATTTAGTGTCGGTAAGTTCCTGTTAAATTTTTGGGCAATTAAGCTTGTCAGCTGTTTGCTATTTAGTTTAAAGGAAGGATCTTTACTTAACTTGTTTCATTCCGTACAATCTTACAAAGACTGTATAAGGTTTTTGATTATATTTGTCATTGGTGGCTATTGGAAGGCCGGTTTGTAAAATATTTTGTACAACTGTTTATTTGTATTTGTGTGGTAAAACATTGTTAACTAAAAGCCTGTGCTTGTATTTTCTTGTGACTCACGTCCCATCCAGTTTTCACAAAGTGACATATTTCATGCCATAAGCGTTAGCGTTTACAGGTATTTATTGGGATCGCTAGCACAGAACTACCGAAATAGCGAGCCCGTGATATCAGAAAACTGAATGATTTCCCCAATGCCAAGTATTGCATTCAACCTGAAATATCAGTAGCTCTGCCTTTACCTCAAGCATTGCAGTATGCAGTTTTAATATCGGTACTCAAAGCTAAATACTACACGACAATGATGTTTTCGAATCTTACAAATTGTTAGCATGAACTGGGCAAAAACTTCCGGTAGCATTATCTTCCTAATTTCCATAGTTTATTTTGTGCCATTTCTGGTAATGTCTTTTATTGATTATTAACATTGATTTCTCGGTAGACAGTACATTGCTTCGCTCAGTCTCATTCTCTCGTGCCACTCGGCCTTGCCTTCTTCCCTATCTCGTTTTCTTTTGAATAATTATTTCTCTTATTTTAAGACGTTAAGTCGTGTAATCTACTGGGTTTTGCAGCTGTACAGACAGCTATTTATAAAGGAAGAAAACATTTTGATTAACGTACTGTAGATTGTAATAATAATAACAATAATAGAAATAATGTGGTTTGACAAAGACAAAGAATATTTACAGCAAGCACAGCATATATATAACACTATACTACAGTGGTACAAGTAGAACGTTTGTATGGATGTGAGTGCTGTGAGGCATCGACAACGACTTGCCCTTTTGCTCACATTTTTTAATCAATGTAGAACTGCATCACGTGCCAATAATTCAATCTTGCATTCAGATTTTAATATGGATGTGAAACATGAGTGGTCATGAGATTCGATGGGTACTATAGTTAGTTTCATCTCGTTAAAACGTTGTTTAATGAGTTTTCAGTACTACATTTTTTCTAACATTTCTGATTGTGGGAACAGTTTCTACAGCTATGTGTCGGGGCCTCTGAACTCACGGGTCTGACACAGGTGGATCTTCGTGACATCTTTTCAGTAGGCGACCTCCAGGCGAGACTGGAAGAGCCTGTCGCTCACCGGACCATGGCTAGTGCGCTTAGTTTCGTCGAAACAAAGTTCGCACAATAGTGTACCCGAACATGATGGAAGGAAAAGGGGAGCCATCCCCGTTAGCCAAAAGTGGAGAGGTAGACAGCTAATCTGAAGGGCAACCAAACATTGGGCTGGACACAACTCGATAGTCAAAATACATTACTGGCCATTAAAATTGCTACACCAAGAAGAAATAAAGATGATAAACAGGTATTCAATGGACAAATACATTATACTAGAACTGATATGTGATTACATTTTCACGCAATTTTGGTGCATAGATCCTGGGAAATCAGTACCCAGAACAACCACATCTGGCCGTAATAACGGCCTTGATATGCCTGGGAATTAAGTCAAACACAGCTTGGATGGCGTGTACAGGTGCAGCTGCCCATGCAGCTTCAACACGATACCGCAATTCATCAAGAGTAGTGACTGGCGTATTGTGACGAGCCAGTTGCTCCGCCACCGTTGACCAGACGTTCTCCATTAGTGAGAGATCTGGAGAATGTGCTGGCCAGGGCAGCAGTCGAACATTTTCTGTATCCAGAAAGGCCCGTACAGGACCTGCAACATGCGGTCGTGCATTATCCTGCTGAAACGTAGTATTTCCCAGGGATCGAATGAAGAGTAGAGCCACGGGTCGTAATACATCTGAAATGTAACGTCCACTGTTCAAAGTGCTGACAATGCGAACAACAGGTGACCTATACGTTTAACTAACGGCACCCCATACCATCACGCTGGGTGATACCCCAGTATGGCGATGAAGAATACACGCTTCCAATGTGCGTTTTCCGCGATGTCACCAAACACGGATGCGACTGTCATGATGCTGAAAACACAACCTGGATTCATCCGAAGTAATGACGTTTTGCCATTCGTGCACCTAAGTTCGTCGTTAAGTACACCATCGGAGGCGCTCCTGCTTGTGTTGCAGCGTCAAGGGTAACCGCAGCCATGGTCTCCGAGCTGATAGTCCATGCTACTGCAAACGTCGTCGAACTGTTCGTGCAGATGGTTGTTGTCTTGCAAACGTCCCCATCTGTTGACTCAGGGATCGAGACGTGGCTGCACGATCCGTTACAGCAATGTGGATAAGATGCCCGTCATCTCGACTTCTAGTAATGCGAGGTCGTTGGGATCCAGCACGGCGTTCCGTATTACCCACCTGAACCCAGTCGTTGGATTTCGACCAACGCGAGCAGCAATGTCGCGATACGATAAACCGCAATCGCGATAGGCTACAATTCTACCTTTATCAAAGTCGGAAACGTGATGGTACGCATTTCTCCTCCTTGCACGAGACATCAGAACATCATTTCACCAGGCAACGCCGGTCATTTGCTGTTTGTATATGAGAAATAGGTTGGAAACTTTCCTCATGTCAGCACGTTGTAGGTGTCGCCACCGGCGCCAACCTTGTGAGAATGTTATGAAAACCTAATCATTTGCATATCACAGCATCTTCTTCCTGTCGGTTAAATTTCGCGTGTGTGGCACGTCATCTTCGTGGTGTAGCAGTTTTAATGGCGAGTAGTGAAATATCGTCTCGAGAACACCTAACATTTTCCATGAGAATGTAGACCCTTAAATTTTCCGTTCCTGTTTTCAGTTATGTTACCAGAAGTGTGGACGTCAACTACACTGTGGCAATCTGGCCAGCCGGCCTCTGGTTGTAGCAGAAGGTGCTAACTAGTTGGTACCCTGTTAATACTTTGGTGGGAGGCAAAATTTCGTGATAATTTGCTGCAGTTGGAAGAGCGTTTCGGGGCTGCCCTACTATTGGTCGCGAGGGAGCGACGTGAGTGCTGATTCAAATTTAGATGGGAAGCCAGAGAGGTGAGTACTGAGAGCATTATTCCGTGACGGCACGTGACTTGGTCATTCGTGTTGTGATACTAAGAACTTTCTTTAGGAACGGCAAAGGTGGAGCGCGGAGCCTGCAAACACCGCCGCTGTACAGCAAATCCTGCCCACGCTCATCCGATACCCCGGCTGAGCTCAGAGTCGCAGGGCGCTCGCCACGCACCCAATCCCATGGTGTCAAGACGGAAGAGTAATGCGAGAGACTGGCACAGAAGCGCGGAATAGTTTGGAGAAGGAGCTTTGTGTGAGAACGTTTAAATCCACGGGGATTCCTAGTACTTAAGTCGAAACCAGGCCCCGGGAGTAGACAACATTCTATTAGAACTTCTGATAGCCTTGGGAGAGACAGGCTTGACAAAACTCTACCATCTACTGAGCAAGATGTATGAGACAGGCGAAATGCCCTCAGACTTCAAGAAGAGTATAATAATTCCAATCCCAAAGAAAGCAGGTGTTGACAGATGTGAAAATTACCGACCTATCAGTTTAATAAGCCACGACTGCAAAATACTAACGCGAATTCTTTACAGACGAATGGAAAAACTGGTGGAAGCCGACCTCGGGGAATATCAGTTTGGATTCCATAGAAATGTTGGAACACGTGAAGCAATACTTACCCTACAACCTATCTTAGAAAATAAATGAAGGGAAGGCAATACTAAGTATCTAGCATTTGTAGACTTAGAGTAACCTTCTGACAATGTTGACGGGAAACCTCTTTTTCAAATTCTGAAGGTGACAGGGGTAAAATACAGGGGGCGAAACGCTATTTACAATTTGAACAGAAACCACATGGCAGTTATAAGAGTCGAGGAGCATGAAAGGGAAGCAGTGGTTGGGAAGGGAGTGAGACAGTGTTGTAGCCTCTCCCCGATGTTATACAATCTGTATATTGAGCAAGCAGTAAAGGAAACAAAAGAAAACTTCGGAGTAGGAATTAAAATCCATGGAGAAGAAATAAAAACTTTGATGATCGCCGGTGACATTGTAATTCTGTCAGACACAGCAAAGGACCTAGAAGAGCAGCTGCACGGAATGGACGGTGTCTTTAAAAGAGGATTTAAGATGAACATCAACAAAAGCTAAACGAGGATAATGGAATGTAGACGAATTAAATCGGGTGATCCTACGGAAATTAGATTAGGAAATGAGACGCTTAAAGTAGTAAATGAGTTTTGCTATTTGGGGAGCAAAATAAGTGATGATGCTCGAAGTAGGGTGGATATAAAATGTAGACTGGCAATGGAAAGGAATGCGTTTCTGAAGAAGAGAAATTTGTTAACATTGAGAATAGATTTAAAAGTGTCAGGAAGTCGTTTCTGAAAGTTCTTATATGGAGTGTAGCCATGTATGGAAGTGAAACGTGGACGATAAATAGTTTAGACAAGAAGAGAATAGAAGCTTTCGAAATGTAGTGCTACAGAAGAATGCTGAAGATTAGGTGGGGAGATCACGTAATTAACGAGGAGATATTAAATAGAATTGGAGAGAACAGAAATTTGTGGCACAACTTGTAGAAGAAGGGGTCGGTTGGTAGGGTCTATTCTTAGGCACCAGGTGATCACCAGTTTAGTATTGGAGGGCAGCGTGGAGGATGGAAATCGTAGAGGGAGACCAAGAGATGAATAGACGTAACAGATTCAGAAGGATGTAGGTTGCAGTAGGTACTGGGAGATGAAGAAGCTTGCACAGGATAGAGTAGCATGGAGAGCTGCATCAAACCAGTCTTTGGACTGAAGACAAGAACAACAAGTTCAGAGCGCAGCACGAGCATTTTTATTCTCTTTCTCGTCTTGTGAGGGTAACGGGTCAAACATTCACTCATGTTATTAATTTAATGGTGGAGACAGCCGCGAATTTATTGAAGCTAGACGTAGGTCTCAGAACAAAAACAGTCTCGGTTGCGAAATTATTTCATGTCAATGGCGCGTCGCACCCTTTTGGGGCATCATCAGACGGTGTAAAAGTAGCTGGATACGTGACCCATCAGTCATGGAACCACGTATAATGTAAAACAGACACCAAGGTGATTGGATATATTATCCATCCGTCGGTTACCTTGGCATCTATTTTACATTGTACGTGGTTCTGTGACTGATGTGTCACGGATCCAGCTACTTTTACGCAATCTCATGATGCCCGAAAAGGGTGAGCAGCGTCGTTGACATTAAATAATTTCGCAACTGGACTGTTTCAGTTCTGAAACACTTATAAACGTTTTGCTGTTAACAGCCTGCAACGATGGAATGGGAAATTTTTGTTTTTACCTATGTGTCCTTTTCCTTAACATCTGAATAGTGGGGTTTGTCCTCTGTTCCGGTTTTGTCGTCAATTCTCAAGTTAGAAACGTTAATTCAGTGCCATTGCTTAGTTAGCGACATTTGGATGTTAACTGTCCAGCGACTTCCACTTATTGCGACCCGGTATCTGTGTTAATTCATTTTTGTTTCACTGTCAAATCATTAATTTCACTTATTGTCTTATTGAATAAACTATGTCTTGCCCGTTGTATGAATTTAATTTGGTAGTTGTAAAGGAAAACTTTTTACGCTGGATCCAACTGGTTCTTTCAACATGAACGAGCGATTACCGCACGATTAAATCTAATAGGATAACAGGCGTTTTCTTCATGCACACCGTTGATTCACCGAGCCAGGGAAAAAGAACAAGTTAACTTGTCAGCCAAGGAAGCATTCGCAGAGTCTATGGTTAGGTGCAAAACACAGGTTTCTTTCAATGCCTATCAATGAAAACAGTATGTGATCAAAAGTATCCGGACACCTCCAAAAACATACGTTTTTCATATTAGGTGCATTGTGCTGCCACCTACTACCAGTTAATCCATATCAGCGACCTCAGTAGTCATTAGACATCGTGAGAGAGCAGAATGGGGCGCTCCGCGGAACTCACGGGCATCGAACGTGGTCAGGTGATTTGGTGTCACTTTTGTCATACGTCTGTACGGGATATTTCCACACTCCTAAACATCCATGAGTCCACTGTTTCCGATGTGATAGTGACGTGGAAAAGTGAAGGGGCACGTACAACACAAAAGCGTACAGGCCGACCTCGTCTGTTGACTAACAGAGACCGCCGACAGTCGAAGAGGGTCGTAATATGTAATAGGCAAACATCCGTACACAACACCACACAGGAATTCCAAACTGCATCAGGATCCACTGCGCCGGCCGCTGTGACCGAGCGGTTCTAAGCGCTTCAGTCCGGAACCGTGTGGCTGCTACGGTCACTGGTTCGAATCCTGCCTCGGGCATGGATGTGAGTGATGTCCTTAGGTGAGTTAGGTTTAAGTAGTTTTAAGTTCTAGGGGACTGATGACCTCAGATGTTAAGTCCCATAGTGCTCAGAGCCATTTGAACCAGGATCCACTGCAAGTACTATGACAGTTACGCGGAAGGTGAAAAAACTTGGATTTCATGGTCGAGCGGCTGCAAATAAGCCACACATCACGCCGGTAAATGGCAAAAGATGCCTCGCTTGGTGTAAGGAGCGTAAACAATGGACGATTTAACAGTGGGAAAACGTTGTGTGGTGTGACGAGTCACGGTACACAATGTGGCGATCCGATGGTAGGATGTAGGTATGGCAAATGCCCGGTGAACATCATTTGCCAGCGTGTGTAGTGCTAACAGTAAAATTCGAAAGCGGTGGTGTTACGGTGTGGTCGTGTTTTTCATGGAGGGGCTTGCATTCGTTGTTGTTTTGCGTGGTACTATCACAGCACTGGCCTACACTGGTGTTTTAAGCACCTTCTTGCTTCCCACTGTTGAATAGCAATTCGGGGATGGCGATTGCATCTTCCAACATAATCGAGCACCTGTTGATAGTGCACGGTCTGTGGCCGAGTGGTTCGACGACAATAACTTCCCTGTAATGGACTGGCCTGCACTGAGTTCTGAAATTAATCCTATAGAACTCCTTTGGAGTGTTTTGTAACGCCGACTTGGTGCCAGGCCTCACCGACCAACAATGATACCTCTCCTCAGTCCAGCACTACGTGAAGAATGGGCTGCCATTCCCCAAGAAATCTTGCAGCACCTGACTGAACGTTTGCCTGCGAGAGTGGAAGCTGTCATGAAGGCTAAGGGTGGGCATACAGCATACTGAATTCCAGCATTACCGAAGGAGGACGCCACGAACTTGTAAGTCATTTTCAGCCAGGTGTCTGGATACCTTTGATCACACAGTGTATAAGCTAGACAGAATAGAAGTATCGGAAAGACAGATTGTTAGAAAAATAATGGGTACACTACAAGCTAGAGATGGCTGGAGCATGAGAAGTGATGAGATGATCTACAAAAATATGGAGAAAATATCAGAAGTAATGGCTAATTTTTTTTGGAGTCTGCAGGCGAATGACTTACAACAGGTCATTGCTGTATTTCTGGAAGATGAAATCGACAATAGCACAAGATCAAAGAATTTTAAGTAGCAGACAGAAACTTTTTAATAATAAACTACTAAATTTAGAAGGCTTTCAGTGCGGCAGAAATAAGAAACGGGAGCGACGTAGACGGAAGAAAGGAAAAGACGAAGTGGATGAGGGATGGGAAAGCAGAAAATACACTCCTGGAAATGGAAAAAAGAACACATTGACACCGGTGTGTCAGACCCACCATACTTGCTCCGGACACTGCGAGAGGGCTGTACAAGCAATGATCACACGCACGGCACAGCGGACACACCAGGAACCGCGGTGTTGGCCGTCGAATGGCGCTAGCTGCGGAGCATTTGTGCACCGCCGCCGTCAGTGTCAGCCAGTTTGCCGTGGCATACGGAGCTCCATCGCAGTCTTTAACACTGGTAGCATGCCGCGACAGCGTGGACGTGAACCGTATGTGCAGTTGACGGACTTTGAGCGAGGGCATATAGTGGGCATGCGGGAGGCCGGGTGGACGTACCGCCGAATTGCTCAACACGTGGGGCGTGAGGTCTCCACAGTACATCGATGTTGTCGCCAGTGGTCGGCGGAAGGTGCACGTGCCCGTCGACCTGGGACCGGACCGCAGCGACGCACGGATGCACGCCAAGACCGTAGGATCCTACGCAGTGCCGTAGGGGACCGCACCGCCACTTCCCAGCAAATTAGGGACACTGTTGCTCCTGGGGTATCGGCGAGGACCATTCGCAACCGTCTCCATGAAGCTGGGCTACGGTCCCGCACACCGTTAGGCCGTCTTCCGCTCACGCCCCAACATCGTGCAGCCCGCCTCCAGTGGTGTCGCGACAGGCGTGAATGGAGGGACGAATGGAGACGTGTCGTCTTCAGCGATGAGAGTCGCTTCTGCCTTGGTGCCAATGATGGTCGTATGCGTGTTTGGCGCCGTGCAGGTGAGCGCCACAATCAGGACTGCATACGACCGAGGCACACAGGGTCAACACCCGGCATCATGGTGTGGGGAGCGATCTCCTACACTGGCCGTACACCACTGGTGATCGTCGAGGGGACACTGAATAGTGCACGGTGCATCCAAACCGTCGTCGAACCCATCGTTCTACCATTCCTAGACCGGCAAGGGAACTTGCTGTTCCAACAGGACAATGCACGTCCGCATGTATCCCGTGCCACCCAACGTGCTCTAGAAGGTGTAAGTCAACTAACCTGGCCAGCAAGATCTCCGGATCTGTCCCCCATTGAGCATGTTTGGGACTGGATGAAGCGTCGTCTCACGCGGTCTGCACGTCCAGCACGAACGCTGGTCCAACTGAGGCGCCAGGTGGAAATGGCATGGCAAGCCGTTCCACAGGACTACATCCAGCATCTGTACGATCGTCTCCATGGGAGAATAGCAGCCTGCATTGCTGCGAAAGGTGGATATACACTGTACTAGTGCCGACATTGTGCATGCTCTGTTGCCTGTGTCTATGTGCCTGTGGTTCTGTCAGTGTGATCATGTGATGTATCTGACCCCAGGAATGTGTCAATAAAGTTTCCCCTTCCTGGGACAATGAATTCACGGTGTTCTTATTTCAATTTCCAGGAGTGTAAAAAGGAAAGAAGAGGAATGAAAGTTGTTACGTGATCCTAGTTGATCTGCACGAAATAATAATAATAATAATAATAATAGTAATGATAATAATAACTGTGAAGCTGACCTGCAGTTGCCTCTGTATGGCCCGTCATAGGTAAAACCAGGAACTAATAAGTAAAAAATGTCATTAACGGTTGTGGGGAAGGTATTCTGCGGGATAGATATTTTAATACGAGCTATTCCCACATGACTCAATTATACCTGTTTAGCAACATCCAAGTGACCCCTCCAATTGTTTCTCACAGGGAAAGGGGTTATGTGGGGGTAGGGTGGGGATGGGTTGGGGGTGAAGCACAAAGCAGCACTAACAAGAAGGATGAAAGAAATGTGTAATCCCCGAGAAGTTGGTAACACTTGAGCGCGACGTGCCTGGCTCGTAGCAGGGCCGCCTCGCGTAGCATACCGCGGCAGCGTAAGCCAGCAGCAGCAGCGCCGCCTGTCTGCTAAATTAAATGCAAAGAGGCTCAGAGCGCACCCACCGAGACTCGCCTGGCGGAGGCTGGCAGCTGTCTAGCGCGGCACCAGCATTGGAAAAGGGTACTGCAGCACACGCTGCCATCCGTTCTCTTCTACAATTTATTACACTCCTAGTGTTCTCGTTTTACAGGATTTGTGACGGCGATCCTGTAACCAGTGGCGGCTGCCGTGTAAGAGCACAAGAGCTCGTGAACACTCTTAATTTTCTACCCCTCGCAGATTTATTGGTTATTTTTCTTTGAATGCTGCTAAACGTAACATACCAGGTGTACCGGTATGAAATGAGCGCTAAGATACAAATGTGCCGATAGGGAACATTTGTTATGAACGAGCCTTAATTTGTTTTTGTGTGGTTGGCATGACATCTGTCAAAGATATTTAGTACACATCAAGTCATGAAACAAACAACATCACATGTTTTCATCGTGTTAGCAATGTCTAATTTTGATGATTTGTGGAAAGCACTAATTTTATTTTTTCATTTGAAAAAAAGTGCTGCAGAGTCGCATCGAATACTTGTCGAGGCATATGGTGATCATGCTGTATCAGAAGCAACATGCAAAATATGGTTTCAGCGGTTCAGAAATAATGATTTTGATGTAAGAAATGAAGAAGGTGGAAAACCAGCACAAAAGTTCGAAGACGCCGAATTGCGCGCAATATTGGATGAAGATGATACTTTGAGTCAGAAGCAACTGGAAGCAATGATAAATGTTGCACAACAAACAGTTTCTGACCGTTTGAAAGCTGTGAGAAAGATCAAAAAGTGTGGAAAATGGGTGCCACATGATTTGAATGAAAGACAGATGGAAAACCGAAAAACCATTTGTCAAATTTTGCTCCAAAGACATGAAAGAAAATCAATTTTGCATCGAATTGTTACTGGCGATGAAAAATGGATTTATTTTAAGAATCATAAACGGGAAAAATCATGGGTTAATCCGGGACAACCATCAACATCGACTGTAAAACCAGATCGATTCGGCAAGAAGAGAAAGCTCTGTGTTTGGTGGGATCAGAAAGGTGTGGTGTATCATGAGCTTCTAAAACCCGGTGAAACTGAATACTAATCGCTACAGACAACATATGATCAATTTGAACTATGCATTGATCCTAAAAAGAGCAGAATGGTCCAGAAGACATGGCAAAGTAATTTTTTTACACAACGATTCACCTGCACACAAAGCAAAACTGGTTCAGGATACAATCAAAACACTTGGCTGGGAGCTGCTACCCCTCCGGCCGTATTCCCCAGACTTGGCCCCTTCCGATTACCATTTGTTTTCATCGATGAGACACGCCTTGGCTGAGGAACACTTCGATTCCTACGAAGAAGTCGAAAATTGGGTTTCTGATTGGTTTGCTTCAAAAGACGAACTTTTCTAGTGGCGTGGTGTCCACAAATTGCCAGAAAGGTGGTCAAAATGTATAGAAAGCAATGGTCAGTACTTTGAATAAAATGTTTTTACTTTTCAATTCAAAATTAGTGTTTCATTTTCACAAAAGACGCTCATTTATTACCGGTACACCTGGTAGGTGCTGCAATCTGAAAGAAACGGCACTTAAATCTACTTCGGTACTGATCCTCCTGACTCTGCGAAATTTAGCATCAGGGTCGGGCGCACACCTTCTGTTGTGCACGATTTAAGGAGCTATTAAGCAAGCGTAGCTCGCGTGACTTAATTGCCTTACGGGCCAAATACGTATGGATTTGATAAACAACGTGCATGGTTCACAACGTGCACAGCTAGCCCTTGCCACTCAACTACAAGTTTATGTCAGTGCCACCAGGTGGTAGCACGCTCCGGCAGATTTACCCCTGATCGATCAACATAAATCCTGCAAGACGCATACTCCTCAGATATGCTAATTCACTCGTTTTATAGTAAAACTATATCGGACGTCAGTATACGATACAATTGTACTACCCATAAACCTATTTTGTGGGCTTCTGAATGAGTTATACAATATTAGGTTATGAATTTTTTCATAAAGTAATCCACTGTAGGCGGCGAGAATCATGAGGGCCTAAGGCACGTCACTATCGATTACAAGATTGTAGAATTTATACACGTTTCTGAAATCTGTTGATCTTATGGTAAGTCAGGTTTATCTATGCTGTAGGCCCAAATAGTGTATATGAAATTCACGAAAAGCTGTGTTACTCGTTTATCTGATGTTCACTTAAATGTGGGATCGAGGGCGGTGTGCTTTAGGCTCATACTGACCTCAGCTCGTCATTTGTATTCAAGTCACCATGTTTGTAGGTGTTACCACTTGATTTTAACAGACGGCAGTTTGTGTTTGGAGTTGGTTGTCCTTTAATATGCGGGAATCGGCTTTATTGTGCAGTGTAAAGATGAACTATGTTGAATCTATTTTGAATGCTAATACAAAAGTAAAACGATGACGCGTCGTGAGTCATTCTTGAGTAGGTCAGTCGGTAGGGCCCTTGCCTGCGGAAAGCAAAGGTCCCGAGTTCGAGTCTCAGTCCGGCACACAGCTTTAATCTGCCAGGAAGATTCATATTGGCGCACACACTGCTGCAGAGTGAAAATCTCATTCTGGGAACATAGAAGTAAATTATCAGGAAAAATTAGCCGCAAAGGAGCTAGGACCTCCGATAACAGATCTTTTGATTGAGGGAGGAAGGAAATCAAATAAGTGTGAGTCCAAGCGAACATTTAACAAGGGAAGTGTACAGTTAGCGCAAGTTGTTGTGTGGTTGTGTAAAATCATGAGGTAATGCGCGATAACATTCATTGCTATACATTCCGCAGTAATGGAGCCGGAGGCTGTGAAAGAAACCGCCACTTGTGTCTTAGCCCATGCGTCATGTACACCTGCTACTACGGCAGCGTGAGAATGGCTCCTGTGTCACTTCTTAGTGACCGTACACTCACCAACTGTTGTTGTTGTTGTGGTCTTCAGTCCTGAGACTGGTTTGATGCAGCTCTCCATGCTACTCTATCTTATGCAAGCTTCTTCATCTCACAGTGCCTAATGCAACCTACATCCTTCTGAATCTGCTTAATGTATTCATCTCTTGGTCTCCCTCTACGATTTTTACCCTCCATGCTGCCCTACAATACTAAATTGGTAATCCCTTGATGCCTCAGAACATGTCTGTTGTGACTTGGCAAGACAGCCAAGCCACTAGGAGGTAGCCGAATGGCACGCGTTTAAGCTCACGCAGGCTGGCGTGAGGTCTGGAACAGGTAAGGGAATTTATAGTTGCAAAGAACGTAAGTAACTACTGGAATACTTAACTTTAATTCATAATTGGTGAACATCGGTCTGACGGTACATGTATCACAAGATAAATAGCAAATGATAATGGCGCCTTGCTAGGTCGTAGCAAATGACGTAGCTGAAGGCTATGCTAACTATTGTCTCGGCAAATGAGAGCGTAATTTGTCAGTGAACCATCGCTATCAAAGTCGGCTGTACAACTGGGCGAGTGCTAGGAAGTCTCTCTAGACCTGCCGTGTGGCGGCGCTCGGTCTGCAATCACTGACAGTGGCGACACGCGGGTCCGACGTATACTAACGGACCGCGGCCGATTTAAAGGCTACCACCTACCAAGTGTGGTGTCCGGCGGTGACACCACAGTGTCCTACCAACCGATCCCTTCTTCTAGTCAAGTTGTGCGACCAACTTCTCCCCAGTTCTGTTCAATACCTCCTCATTAGTTATGTGATCTACCCATCTAATCTTCAGCATTCTTCTGTAGCACCACGTTTCGAAAGCTTCTATTCTCTTCTTGTCCAAACTGTTTATCGTTGTTGTGGGAGTATATGTGAGTGAATGAAAGTGTGTACGTGGAACATTCGTCAAATTTTAATGTTGCATTATATACAGTCTTAAGTAACTTGCAAGAGTTACACAAACCTGTCCTGGGAAAATATCCATAGGGAATTTACCCACTTTGCTGATGACGTATGTCTATGTGTGATTGCTATTGTAACAGAGCAGCCGGAAACTCTGTTGGATTATTATCTGTATCTAAAGGATATTTCGAGATTTATTGCCTTTTCGTTTTCGTTTATTAAACATTACTTTAATATTTGTATGTCAGAATGACGTGAATGCGTCTTTGTATAAGGATTGGTGCAGGCCAGTTTTGGCACTAGTATGGTCATGAGCGAGCATTCTGATTGGCAGCGAGCATGGTTAGCCAATCAGAATTGAGACGGTTGCCGCTCGTTACCTGATAGTTATACTGGGAGTGAGGCTGTAAGAAGAGAGTCTCGCTAGCTTTGAACGCGGACGGTCATGTTACTAGCGCGATTCAAAATAATGTGTAAAATGAAGGAATATTGAGTTCCTCGCATTTGATACGTGTCGTGATGTAGTTATAGACGGTTTTGTGAAGATTAGAGGTTTTAGAACTGTTTAGTTGGACAGATATTCACGTGTGAAATTTGGCCTTCGTAGTACCGGCGTGGCAAAATTTCAGTATTCAGCCACTGAGCATTTCTTTGGCGAGCAGTTTCTTTTTTGAGAAATCCTCAAGAAGGACCGAATGGAATAACTTATGTTAGTAGTGAAATTAATGACTGTGGGAACGTTTTTTGATTCGGGTCGGGTTTGTACAAATTTCTGGCTGCTGTGCTTGTGAATGAGTGTACGAATTGTGAATGTGAAGAAAATAGCCAATATGGCTATATGGACAAAATAAACCTTTTTGTGTGGAAATTTCGGGCGTTATTTTGCAGAAGCCGATCCATTTTCTTATCGCTCGATAAATTTTTTAATGACAGTTCTTCTACAGGACTTTATTTCATGACTAGAGTTGCCCGACCTCAGTAATTGTAGGTATTAGATGGTGTTTTTTATCAACGCTGCTTTTACATTATCTTGTAAGTATCTACGTTGCCGAGTAGAGGGACATCGAGCAGACGCCGTTCTGAGGTAGGTGAATTCTAATTTGCAGCCTGAAAACGGCAATACTCCAAATCCCAGACACCCCGCTGGTGCAGCGTAAGAATATCTGATTTTCAGCCCAGAAGTAAATTCGTGAACTACACTACTGGCCATTAAAATTGCTATACCACGAAGATGACGTGCTACAAACGCAAAATTTAACCGAAAGGAAGAAGATGATGTGATATGCAAATGATTAGCTTTTCAGAGCATTCACACAAGGATGGCGCCGGTGCGACACCTACAACGTGTTGACATGAGCAAAGTTTCCAACTGATTTCTTATACACAAACAGAAGTTGACCGGCGTTGCCTGGTGAAACGTTGTTGTGATGCCTCGTGTAAGAAGGAGAAATGCGTACCATCACGTTTCCGACTTTGATAAAGGTCGGATTGTAGCCTATCGCGATTGCGGTTTATCGTATCGCGACATTGCTGCTCGTGTTGGTCGAGATCCAATGGCTGTTAGCAGAATATGGAATCGGTGAGTTCAGGAGGGTAATACGGAACGCCGTGCTGGATCCCAACGGCCTCGTATTACTAGCAGTCGAGATGACAGGCATCTTATCCGCATGGCTGTAACGTTTCGTGCAGCCACGTCTCGATCCCTGAGTCAACAGATGGGGACGTTTGCAAGACAACAACCATCTGCACGAACAGTTCGATGACGTTTGCAGCAGAATGGACTATCATCTCGGAGACCATGGCTGCGGTTATCCTTGATGCTTCATCACAGACAGGAGCGCCTGCGATGGTGTACTCAACGACGAACCTGGGTGCACGAATGGAAAAACGTCATTTTTTCGGATGAATCCAGCTTCTGTTAACAGCATAATGATAGTCACATCCGTGTTTGGCGACGTCGCTGTGAACGCACATTGGAAGCGTGTATTCGTCATCGCCACACTGGCGTATCACCCGGTGTGGTGGCATGGGTTGCCATTGGTTACACGTCTCGGTCACCTCTTGTTCTCATTGATGGCACTTTCAACAGTGGACGTTACATTTCAGATGTGTTACGACCCGTGGTTCTACCCTTCATTCGATCCCTGCGAAACCCTACATTTCAGCAGGATAATGCACGACTGAATGTTGCAGGTCCTGTACGGGCCTTTCTGGATACAGAAAATGTTCGACTGCTGCCCTGGCCAGCACATTCTCCAGATCTCTCACCAACTGTAAACGTCTGGTCAATGGTGGCCGAGCAACTGGCTCGTCACAATACCCCAGTCACTACTCTTGATGAACTGTGGTATCACGTTGACGCTGCATGGGCAGCGGTATCTGTACACGCCATCCAAGCTCTGTTTGACTCAATGCCTAGCCGTATCAAGACCGTTATTACAGCCAGATGTGGTTGTTCTGGGTACTGATTTCTCAGGAGCTATGCACCCAAATTGCGTGAAAATGTAATCACATGTCAGTTCTAGTACACTATATTTGTCCAATGAATACCAGTTAATCATCTTCATTTCTTCTTGATGTAGCTATTTTAATGGCCAGTAGTGTAATATATGTGTTAGAGATCTTGCACATTTGTCTGAAAAAGTGGAAAATCAAGACAACTCCGACTTAAACAAAAATACGAAACAGAGAGTTCCGAAAGCTTACATGTTATTTTGCTAATGCTCTAAACTGGCTCTGAGCACTATGGGACTTAACAGCTTAGGTCATCAGTCCCCTAGAACTTAGAACTACTTAAACCTAACCAACCTAAGGACATCACACAACACCCAGCCATCACGAGGCAGAGAAAATCCCTGACCCCGCCGGGAATCGAACCCGGGAACCCGGGCTCTAAACTGTTTTAATTATATACAGAACAATAAAATTCTCCAAAAAAATTCTTTGTTTTGCCAGATAAGTTATGCAATTTTTTGTATTATTACTGTTATTACTGTTGTTATTGTTATTGGCAGTTGCTGTAGTTGTGTAAACTTGTTGATAAGCATAACTGTTATACAGCAGATGTTATTAATTTCACACTCCCAAATTTATCTGAATCTAAACATTTGTGAACATCCAGAATGGATAGTCACGAGCCGCCACTGGGTGTAACTAGTGGGTATTTAAGTAATTAAGCCGCCTTGTCTCCAAAGCACAGAATCAAAACTTTATGTTGTATTAGAGACAATAGATCAGAAAGCAGTGTGCTAACATAGATTTGTTATCTGTAGCCAGCGTAGAAAGCGATCGCACGTCCAAATCGGACATACAATTTTAAAACGCTTCTTAACAATTTTAAACTTCAGAGATTTATCAGATATATGAAACCTTCTAACATTTGTGTCACGTGAGCACGGATTCGCAAAATCAGTCACTAACAACAGTTTCTACACTACTTATTACTGTGTGGCGTTAACAGACTAGCACACCTCTCCCTCATAATAATGTTTGCTAACTGAACTGTTTAGCTTCGGAAAGATATCCTCTCTCTCTCTCTCTCTCTCTCTCTATCTCTGTCTCTCTCTCTCTTTCTTTGCACTTGCAACCTATGTCCTCAATTATTTGCTGGATCTATTACAATCTCTGTCTTCCTCTACAGTTCGTACCCTCTAGTACCATGGAAGTTATCCCCTGATGTCTTAACAGATCCTGTCCCTTCTTCTTGCCAGTTTTTCCACTTATTCCTTCCCTCGCGGATTCTGTGGGGTATCTCCTCATTCCTTACCTTATCAGTCCACCTGATTTTCAACATCTTTCTCGAACCAAAAGCGGATCGTCTCGATCCATCGATGTTTACTTATCTTTGGTTCGGTACCTTGCGGTGTGGATACGTGGCGCTCTGGGGCTCAAGGCGAGAGAAAGGAAGGGTAGTTGGCGCAGAGGCAGCGAGAGTAGTGTAGAGATCGTCGCTAGACCGCTTATAAGGAAGTGCTCGTTATTGGGCGGGCCGCACGCAGGCGGTAGCTCTGTGGGGTGTGGTAGCTGGCAGCATTATGCACTGGTCGGTATCCTGGTGGTCGTGCGGTATCTTGGCTGCACGGGCAGAAGTGATTTGGGGACCCTTCCCGTTGTGTATTAAGCCATATTTGGGGAGAACAAAGCTATCTTTTGGGAGCGAAGATTTTACTGTTCCGAACTCTAGATCCAAGCATTGTAATTGCTCCCTGCTGCATTTCCATTGCCAGTGTGGGTGAGGGCTGGCTTGAAGTTCTATTTTAAAAGACTGCCTTCACCTGCTTTGGCCAGGGCTATGCGCAGTGTGACATGGTGAATATTGCACGTGAGAGTGTTGTTTTTAATTTGGATATATTTGTATTGAAATTGGTGGAAATCTTGGTGTGTTCTAGCATTGCCCATGTGGACTGCTACTTTCGAACTACAGTTATGTCACTGGACGGTTCTTCTGCTGGGTGGATCTGGTCTCATCAATGACACGGGTGCTTAATCTGTCTTGTTTCAAATTTTGGACCTAGTTAACATTTTATTGCAAATTATATATGATTTCTGAAAATTTATTGTGTTGCCCAGTCAGAAAATTAATTGCATTTTATTGCGTTTTATTGAAGAAATGTATAATGAGGTAAAAGAAATTATTCAGATAGTGAAGGGAGACGAAAATTTAATAGTCATGGGTGACTGGAATTCGAGAGTAGGAAAAGGGAGAGAAGGAGATGTAGTAGGTGAATATGGCTTGGGGGTAAGAAATGAAAGAGGAAGCCGTCTGGTAGAAATTTGCACAGAGCACAACTTAATCATAACTAACACTTGCTTCAAGAATCATAAAAGAAGGATGTATACATGGAAGAATCCTGGAAATACTGTCAGGTTTCAGATAGATTATATAATGATAAGACAGAGATTTAGGAACCAGGTTTTAAATTGCAAGCCATATCCAGGGGCAGATGTGGACTCTGACCACAGTCTATTGGTTATGAATTGCAGATTAAAACTGAAGGAACTGCAAAAAGGTGGGAATTTAAGGAGATGGGACCTGGATAAACTAACTAAACCGGAGGATGCGCAGAATTTCAGGGAGAGCATAAGGGAACAATTGACAAGAATGGGAGAACGAAATACAGTAGAAGAAGAATGGGTAGCTCTGAGGGATGAAGTAGTGATGGCAGCAGAGGATTAAGTAGGTAAAAAGACGAGGGCTAGTAGAAATCGTTGGGTAACAGAAGAAATATTGAATTTAATTGATAAAAGGAGAAAATATAAAATTGCAGTGAATCGAGCAGGCAAAAAGGAATACAAACGTCTCAAAAATGAGATCGACAGGAAGTGCAAAATGGCTAAGCAGGGATGGCTAGAGGACAAATGTAAGGATATGCAGGTTTATCTCACTAGGGTTCAAAAATGGTTCAAATGGCTCTGAGCACTATGGGACTTAACAGCTATGGTCATCAGTCCCCTAGAACTTAGAACTACTTAAACCGAACTAACCTAAGGACAGCACACAACACCCAGCCATCACGAGGCAGAGAAAATCCCTGACCCCGCCGGGAATCGAACCCGGGCGTGGGAAGCGAGAACGCTACCGCACGACCACGAGATGCGGGCTCTCACTAGGGGTAAGATAGATACTGCCTACAGGAAAATTAAAGAGACCTTTAGAGAAAAGAGAACAACTTGTATGAATATCAAGAGCTCAGATGGAAACCCAGTTCTAAGCAAAGGAGGGAAAGCAGAAAGGTGGAAGGAGTATGTAGACGCTCTATACAAGGGCGATGTACTTGAGGACAATATTATGGAAATGGAAGAGGATGTAGATGAAGATGAAATGGGAGGTATGATACTGCGTGAAGAGTTTGACAGAGCACTGAAAGACCTAAATCGAAAAAAGGCCCCGGGAGGAGACAACATTCCATTAGAACTACTGACTGCCTTGGGAGAGCCAGTCCTGACAAAACTATACCATCTGGTGAGCAAGATGTATGAGACAGGCGAAATACCCTCAGACTTCAAGAAGATTATAATAATTCCAATCCCAAAGAAAGCAGGTGTTGACAGATGTGAAAATTAGCGAACTATCAGTTTAATAAGTCGCATATGCGAAATACTAACGCGACTTCTTTACAGACAAATGGAAAAACTGGTAGAAGCCGACCTCGCGGAAGATCAGTTTGAATTCCGTAGAAATATTGGAACACGTGAGGCAATACTGACCCCACGACTTATCTTACAAGCTAGATTAAGAAAAGGCAAACCTACGTTTCTAGCATTTGCAGACTCAGAGAAAGCTTCTGACAATGTTGACTGGAATACTCTCTTTCAAATTCTGACGGTGGCAGGGGTAAAATACAGGGAGCTAAAGGCTATTTACAATTTGTACAAAAACCAGATGGCAGTTATAAGAGTCGAGGGACATGAAAGGGAAGCAGTGGTTGGACAGGGAGTGAGACAGCGTTGTAGACTATCCCCGATGTTACTCAATCTGTATATTGAGCAAGCAGTGAAGGAAACAAAAGAAAAATTCGGAGTAGGTATTAAAATCCATGGAGAAGAAATAAAAACTTTGAGGTTCGCCGATGAGAATGTAATTCTGTCAGAGACAGCAAAGGACTTGGAAGAGCAGTTGGACGGAATGGACAGTGTGCTGAAAGGAGGATATAAGATGAACATCAACAAAAGCAAAACGAAGATAATGGAATGTAGTCGAATTGAGTCGGGTGATGCTGCGGGAATTAGATTAGGAAGTGAGACACTTAAAGTAGTAAAGGAGTTTTGCTGTTTAGGGAGCAAAATAACTGATGATGGTCGAAGTGGAGAGGATATAAAATATCGACTCTCAATGGCAAGGAAAGTGTATCCGAAGAAGAGAAATTTGTTAACATCGAGTACAGTTTAAGTGTCAGGAAGTCATTTCTGAAAGTATTTGTATGGAGTGTAGCCATGCATGGAAGTGAAAGATGGACGATAAATAGTTTGGACAAGAGGAGAATAGAAGCTTTCGAAAGGTGGGTCTCCAGAAGAATGCTGAAGATTAGATGGGTAGATCACTTAAGTAATGAGGAAGTATTGAATAGAATTGGGGAAAAGAGGAGTTTGTGGTACAACTTGACTACAAGAAGAGATCGGTTGGCAGGACATATTCTGAGGCATCAAGCGATCACCATTTAGTATTGGACGGAGGTAAAAATCGTAGAGGGAGACCAAGAGATGAATATACTAAGGAGATTCAGAAGGACATACTGTGAGATTAAGCAGCTTGCACAGGATAGAGTAGCATGGAGAGCTGCATCAAACCAGTCTCAAGACTGAAGACCACAACAATAACAATATGGCGTTTGTGAGCTGATTCGCTTTACTGATTTTTCAAAACGGTAAGCCTCAGGGTGTTTACTTAAATTTGCGTTAGACACAAGCATAATGGATAGTGCAAGGTTTTGCTGATGGAAATTTATTGAACTTTGACCTACCCTTCTGTACAGTTAACGCAAAATTTCCTCTTGTACCTCGACTAATGAGTTTCCATACCCTAGGTCTGCCTCTCATTCTTGGGTCGCTGAGAGGATCGCGCTACGCATTCCGCACACCTGCGATCCACCAGGGGCACCTAGACATCGGGCAACATACCTGGTTGTGTGTGATCATTCCACCAGCTCCGTCTGTATACTATGCCTGTTGCACCTAGTCCACTCAACTAATCGGCAAAGTTAGGTTTCTCCTCATTGTGGTTTGAAACTGGAACGGGGCCTTTAACATTTCAAGTAATAGCTAAAACTATTTCTCATGTTCCATGAAGTCGCTTACTGTACTGTTGAATGTTCTTGTAATTCGTCTGTTGTACTGTTAATAGTTTTATGCATCTAATCTTTATTTGGTAGTATGTTGTTCTGGCTAATATTTCCGTAAGCCAATATTCTTGGTCAAATGTGAATTCTTCCTGTAAATTTGGTAAATTTCTTAAACAGGGCAAAGTTCTTTATTTACCTTGTTGTGCCTTAGGGGCTGGTTACCAATGTTAAGTGAACCTGATTTGTTTTTGTCACAAAGAAAGAAATTGAAGAAATTGTGATTTACAGTTTTATTGTAAAGATTGTGCCTTAGGGGCTGGTTACCAATGTTAAGTGAACCTAATTTGTTTTTGTCACAAAGAAAGAAATTGAAGAAATTGTGATTTACAGTTTTATTGTAAAGATTAACCAACCTGCGAATTTTGATTTTGATATTATCAATTAGTCACGTTACATCATTTTGAGATTGTTAAAACAAACTGATGGCTTAAGGTAGCCTTCTTTAACTGATTAATTATTTAACAAAATTGGTTGCTTTCTAAATGGTTATAAAATTGTACTTGTGTGTGAAATTAAACAGTGAATGCTGTTGAACAACCTTGGGGTGAAGCCCATCTGTGTGTTTTTCCTAGAAACACCTTGCATTTTAACTAGCCCATTCTATTTCAGTACCACCACATTTCAAAAACTTCAATTCTGTTCTGTCCCCGGTTTATCCATAGTCCACGTTTTACTACCATACAATGCTGTGCTCCAAACATGCATTCTCAGAAATTTCTTCCTCAAATTAAGGCCTATGTTTGACCCTAACAGACTTTTTTGTGGCAGTGAATTCCCTTTTTGCTAGTGCTTGTCTGCTTTTTGTCCTTGCTCAGTCAGTCATGGCTTATTTTGCTGCCGAGGTAGCAGAGTTCCTTAACTTCATCTATATCGTGAACAGTAATTCTGGTACGTTCCTCGCTGTGCTCATTTCTGTTACTCATTACTTTCGTCTTTCTTCGATACTTTGTCCGTATTTTGTACTCATTAGACTATTCATTCCATTAAACTGGTCCTGTAGTTATTATTCACTTTCGCTGACGATAGAGATGTCAACAGTGAATATTTTCGTTAATAACCCTTTCATCCTGAATTTTAATGCCACTTTTAAACCGTTATTTTATCTTCGCCATCGATTCGTCGGTGTATAGATTGAACTTCAGGAGCGAAAGACCGCATCGCTGTTTTACATCCTTTTTAAAACGAGGTCTTCGTTCTTGGTCTTCCAGTCTTACTGTTCTCTCTTGGTTCTTGTACATGTTGTATGCTACTCTCATTAACCTGTAACTTACCTCTATTTTTCCCAGAATTTCGAAAATCTTCTAGCATTTCGAACTGTCGAACGCTTTTCCAGGTCGACAACGCCTATGAACTTGTCTTGGTTTTTCTTCAGTCTTACTTCCATTATCAACCGCAACATTAAGACTGCCTCTTTGGTGTCCTTACCTTTTCTGAAGCCAAACTGATCGTCATCTAACAGACTGTTAATTTTTTCCATTCTTCTGTGTATTATTCTTGTCAGCAACTTGGATGTATAAGCTGTTAAGCTGATTGTGTGATAATTCTCGCAGTTCTCGGTTCTCATCATCTTCGGAAATGTGTGAATGATATTGCTCCGAAAGTCTGATGGTATATCACCAGTCTCATACATTCTACACACCAACATGAATAGTCGTTTTGGTGGCACTTTCCCCAATAAATTTAGAAATACCGATGGAGTTTTATTTATTCCTTCTGGCTTACTTGATCTTAAGTCTTCCAGATATCTCTTAAAACCTTATTCTAATACTGAATCCCCTATCTCTTCTCTGTCGAGTCCTGTTTCTTCTTCTGTCACATGAAACAAGTCCTCCCCATCATAGAGACATTCAGTGTTCTCTTTCCAATTTATCCGCACTCTCTTCTGCATTTAACAGTGGAATTCCTATTGCACTCTTAATGTAACTGCCCTTGCCTTTAATTTCACCGAATATTGTTTTTGACTTTTCTATATATCAGGTTAGTACTTACGACAATTATTTCTTTTTCGATTTATTCGCATTTTTGATTCAACCATTTCGCCTTAGTTTATTTGCATTTCCTGTTTATTTAATTCCTAAGCTACTTGTATTTCTGTAATTCTGAACCATTTTGTACAAAGTTACAACACAGTAAGTGAAACTTTGGTATCGGTTTCTTCCTCAGGAATGGTAAACACAAAGTTGACGCATATGTTAGTCAGTTTCTTCAAGATGTAAATTTTCAGCTCAGAATATGCAATCTCTTCAATGCACTGTTTCTTCAAACTGACTAGTGATTTGACTCATATCTTAAGCTCTTCAGTTATTATTAACAAAATAAAACAGTACCTATGAAATTAAATTCACATTAAGGACACTCAGATAGTTTTAGAGATTGGGACCAGGATCCTACTACAGGTTGCGCGACTGTCAGTAACTGACATGCTAAGAGATGATTAAATTCCACAAATATATTAGATAACAGTAAAGGAGATACAGGTTTATGCATTGCTACAAGTCTAAGGAAACAGTACTTCGCCTGCAGGCGACTATGAGTTGATCGGCAAAGTTAGTGTTTGTCAGTACTGCGGAAGCGTGGCTGTGTACAAATTACTCTGATACTTTGTGTCCACACCCGAACATTATGAAGCATTGCAGAATCATTCCATGCAGCAGTAAACTGGTAACGCACCTATCAAAGGATAGATTCGGTAAAATTGCAGTTTATCCTGGCTTCCATTTCAAGTTGACAGACTAAAGGCTAGCGACTGATTGATGACATTTCCTCTCCTCGCGCATTTACTACTTTCATCTTGGCGCGCCAACTACCTCTTACACACGAAGGAACTTCGCTCCAGCTTTCTTTCTTTATGTACATTTGATCCTGTCTATCCCTGTCCTTGAGTCAGTAACAGGAGCAATAGTTTGCATTACACAAACTGCATATAAACAGTTCTTCATTAGTATGAAGAGTGAGAAAATGTACATTTATGAACAGTCAATACTAAAGTCGCAATATTTATATTATGGCACAAAATGTTAGTTACAAATTCTTCTCTGCAAATCATCGAATAGTGTCAGTACGCTTCAGTTAAGTGTTTGAGAAAGAAAGTAACATTTCTGCTACTGAATGCGTGCGTAAGGAATTTTAAATCTTTTCATTTAAATAGCAACTTTCTTGTAGCGTTTATCATTTACAACATTACCGCCTGCAGTTACATGAAGCTTGGTTCATATATGAATCTGATAACCAAGAATATTGAATTTTACGTGCAATTATTTATTGGAACTCTGTCTTTGGCGGTACGTTATAAGAAAACTGGGGCCATATTATATCTTTGATTTAAACTAAATTTGTTTCCTAAAAAGGAATGATATTAATATTGTTAAGTTTCATTTATTTTAAAATTACAAAATAGCTAGGGCCCACTGTTGGCTTGGAAACAATTCGTTTAGTATTTTACTCAGCTTGAAAAGAAATTAAGTTTACTTTCGTAATAATTACGCTCAGAAAAGTTATCGGACAGCGAGAAAAATAAATTACTACAGTTTGTAATGAATGTAATATGCCATTAGTAATTAATGTACATACAAAACGGTTTTTGAAACAATCGCGAAGCAACCGAAAAGTTTGTGTTTAATTTACTATTTATGAATGAAATATACTTTCTAATTTTTTAACCAAAGTTGAAACGTGAATCACTATGCTGGTTAACCCCTTACGTTATTTGAATGTACTCAGACATTTCGCTCTTTACTTATTCTGATCAACACTAAACTGACACACAATATTTTTATCGCAACGCAATCTGACTTTCAATAATCCCTACAAAAGAATGGCCCTGACTAACATTAACCTATACCTTTCATGAATCACTTACCTCACAAAAAATCTGCGTTACTCGAACTACTGCAATACAGCGAGCGCCACTACTCATTATTCCTTACCTTATTACACATATACATATTCGTCGACACGTCAATCTTGTGTTGACACTTTAATATTTCATCATAATAAATACGTAGCATAATCGGATTCCTCATATAGCATGACCTTATTGATCATAAACGTACCTCAACAGCATAATACACATTGTCATCGTAATAATAACATCACAAAACCTCAGCCAAATCTCAAAAATGTCGTAGCTTTCCGAAAAAATTTCAAAACCTAAGAAAAATTCTCTGCTCATTTCAATAGTGTTACCTACCTCAAACGTACTTTAAAAATCATGATCCCATACCAAATACATCATTCAAAGCTCTCTTAGTATCACAATGGTTCCAAAAAAATATGAACAGTTCACAAAGTACAGACAAAATACAATGTTGTGGACCATTACCTGTCTGCATGTCAAGAGTCAGAATTATCTTTCTGTTGGAAGGACAACACTTCTTCTTCAAGACTGCATGGAAATCCTTTATTTCCGTGTGCATTTTCTTTTACTGCTCAGACTTTGTGCATGAAATTGTAATTAATACTGTGATGAATGATCAGGACTGTCTTATTGGCCACTGCCCAAGACAATTTGTAAAATTTTTTGTGGGGAGCATGGGGGCTATGTAAGTAGGCTGTTTATGTTTTTATGTTGGTAACGCCACGTAGCGCTCTGTATGAAAATCCCTGGCTGTGCTGTGTGCAGTCTGTGGCTGGTTTGCATTGTTGTTTGCTATTGTAGTGTTCGGCAGCTGGATGTGAACAGGGCGTAGCGTTGCGCAGTTGGAGGTGAGCCGCCAGCAGTGGTGGATGTGGGAAGAGAGTAATGCCTGAGTATGTTCAGTTTTGCTCAGTTTTTTGAAAAGCAAATAATGTAAGAGGTTTATCAGCACAGTCATTCATTAAATTTTCTAAGGGGACGTTTCAAAGTGAACGAGGATCTTCAAATAACGTAGTTGTAAAACGCGGATTATATTTTATGCTTTAATGAACATTCAGACAACCTGTATAAATGAAGCTCCCTTTAAGTAATACAGCTCAGCAAAAGCGATCAAGAAAGTCATAACAACAAGACCTTCACCCCAAGAGAACAAGAGCGTAAGAGAGCTAGAGAACAAGAAAGCAAGAGAGCTAAAGAGTGAGAGGTCAAGAGAGCTAAAGAATAAAGGGGGCTTTTCACACTCGTATATGTCATTTTATAATATTCTAACAGTGTTATCTCTGCGTAATTTTTATCTCACTACTAGTTACATGGGTCATACATCGCTGCATTACACAGTTGATTTAATGAATGAAATTAAATATTGTTTCACTTAAGCGTACTGCACGCTGTCGTTTAGCAACTATTCCTCCTGATGTGGAAAATTCGTTACGTCTAGTTGTGACGCCAAACACTGCAATTTGCGAAGTAATTCCGTGGAGTGCCCGCACAGGTTAAATATCTTGTGGAAATGTAGGCATTGCATATGTCCTGGTTAACGTATTTAATGGATGACAGTCGAATGATCATGGATGAATACTGTGTGTACATGAAAGGGTTTACCTTATGTCTGAAAGGGTATCTGTTCGTTTAGGAATATTTACTTGCCCCGAGAACTGAGATGTACACTCTCTTCAGGAGATTAAAATAATTAAATGATGAAATTGAAAGAGCTGGCAAGTTACTGGTGGGATGCAATGGTGCCACGATACCTCTCCATTTACTGAATTAAATAAGAGTAACATCTGTAATGGGCGGTCTGATAGGAGTAACATCTGTAATGGGCGGTCTGATAGCAGTTAACTGTGAGTTGAAAACACAGCAGCCATATCCAAAAGAAACTGCATGTACGGTGCGGTGTTACTGTTTACGCTGAATATAAAGAAGTACTGATGTTCTAGCTACACCGCAGAACTATATAAAATCATATTGTAAGTAGCTTGTTTGTTGGCAGCGCTGTAGATTGTCTTAATATCGCTGACAGCGCTCTGCGTCTTCGGCAAGAGATTCTATGTTTGGACGGACTAGCAAATGGTTCAAATGGCTCTGAGCACTATGGGACTCAACTGCTGTGGTCATAAGTCCCCTAGAACTTAGAACTACTTAAACCTAACTAACCTAAGGACAGCACACAACACCCAGCCATCACGAGGCAGAGAAAATCCCTGACCCCGCCGGGAATCGAACCCGGGAACCTGGGCGTGGGAAGCGAGAACGCTACCGCACGACCACGAGATGCGGGCACGGACTAGCATCTAGCGAGTGAATAAAGAACTGTTTGGACATGGTTTTTTTTAGTGAAGGCTCTGTGTTGGTAGGACACGCAAAGTAAAGTGAGATGAAATTTCTTATAAGAAAAGATTCAAGGAAAGGTATGATAGTGGATGTATGGTCGATAATGCTTGAGTAGTGGAACTATTGACAACTATATAATTTTTGGAATTGTATGTCTCATGAGTAAGGTACAATAAATACATTGTTTGATCTACAACAAAATCTTTCCTTTTGTTTACCTTATGTGGAGTTACAGGCATTTATTTAAGCGTTAAAATTCATGGTGAAACCTTCAGCTGTCATTTATTGTACACAATTCTCCAACAGTTTCGTCATTGATCATTATCAACCTTAGCTGGCATAAACGACAGGAAAGTTATACTACCATCTACATCTACATCCATACTCCGCAAGCCACCTGACGGTGTGTGGCGGAGGGTACCTTGAGTACCTCTATCGGTTCTCCCTTCTATTCCAGTCTCGTATTGTTCGTGGAAAGAAGGATTGTCGGTATGCTTCTGTGTGGGCTCTAATCTCTCTGATCTTATCCTCATGGTCTCTTCGCGAGATATACGTAGGAGGGAGCAATATACTGCTTGACTCTTCGGTGAAGGTATGTTCTCGAAACTTCAACAAAAGCCCGTACCGAGCTACTGAGCGTCTCTCCTGCAGAGTCTTCCACTGGAGTTTATCTATCATCTCCGTAACGCTTTCGCGATTACTGAATGATCCTGTAACGAGGCGCGCTGCACTCCGTTGGATCTTCTCTATCTCTTCTTTCAACCCTATCTGGTACGGATCCCACACTGCTGAGCAGTATTCAAGCACTGGGCGAACAAACGTACTGTAACCTACTTCCTTTGTTTTCGGAAGATTTGAACAAGAATAGTTTGCTATTTTTAGCCCACCATAGCACCTAAAACATTCCTCACAATAATAACTGTGTGCGATAATCACGTACACAGTTATTATTGCGAGAAATTTTTTACGCACTATGGGGGGCTTGCAAGAGCAAATTATCTTTGTTAAATTATGGTACAACTTTCCTGTTTATGCCAGCTAAGCTTGATAATGGTCAGTGACCGAAACTAGTAGCGGATTGTGCAAAACAAATGACAACTAAAGGTTTGACCATGAATTTTAACAATTATTTCGCGGCTGAGTATCTCTAAACAGATCAACAACTGGAATCGAAGGAACCTTGTTTTCTTTCTCTTAAGAATATCACACACGTGGCACATAGGAATACAGCGAAAACACACATACTTGAAAACATTTGAAAGAGAAAATAAGTTTCAGGAAGAGTAAAATGCTAATATACGAGAGATATTTTCTTTTTCAAGGTCCGATCGGTCAGAAGATCGGAATCACAGTGAAAATAAAAAAAAAAACCTTCTAATAGCTACATTTAACTACTTAACTTCTGAAACATAGTCGCCGTTCAGAATTCGAAATTTGTCGTAGCGTAGAATGCACCCGCCTGTGTTTCAAGCCAATTGTCTGGTCTGGTCGTTATCTGTGCCAAAATTCTATCCTCCTAACCATCCTTTCATGTGACCAAAGAGAGGGAGCCAAGCCCGTAGCATGTAGTGGGCGATCAAACACTTCCCATCGAAAAACACTGCAGGACCGTCTTCGTTACAGCTGCAGTGTACGGCCGAGCACTGTTATGAAGGACAATGCCTGATTACAACGTCTTTCTTTGGTTGTTCTGAATTGCCCATCGTAGGCATTGAGATGTCACGCTGTATGAGGCTGAAGTGGTAGTCATGCTATGTTCCTTTAATTCCACCAACATAAATAGCTATTGGTTGCAGAACACACTAGCCATACATCTTCTCACGGAGAAGATCTGCTTGCACTTCTTTTGTTTTCTCGGGGAATGAGAAAGCGTCCATTGTTAGGATTGTTCATTTTGTTTCTTCATTTTCGAAATAGGCCCATATCTCGTCTCAACTGACAATTTTGTTGGAAAAAAACCTCGCCTTCATGATGGAAGTTCCGCAGAAACGTTAAGGCATCGTCCATTCGCTGTACTTTGTGACGGTGCGGCGGCGTCTTGGGAATCCATTCCGTTAGAGGTGAGGGTACTGAGCTCTTTTACTCAAGACTGTGAAATTTTCGAAAACATCCCAATCAACACAGAAATTCGTGAACCGACAAGTTTCTCGAATAACCGTATCCACTCGTAAAGCAAGATCGTCAGTTGAATAAAGAGTTCTCGCCTGCATTTTCAACTTCTCGGGGTAATGAATAGTCCATTAAATTTCGGGCATGCAGCCGCGCAAATGAAATTTCCGCCGCTGATATTTCGGCAGCGAATCGTCCGGCCATTCTCGGATTGAGTCACAAGACTGACGACAAGATGCCAAGCGCGGCCTTAAATGCTCCACCGAGGCGGTACTGCGCTTGCGGGTCACAGATGCTGGTCAACGGCAAAGACGCTTGCTTACACACAGGCCGCTGTGGCGAAGGCGTGGAGATATTCGATTCGCTTATCGATGTATGTTCGGCGGTGGTGACAACATGATGACTTCTCTGCAGTTTAATTACCTCAAGAGCCGGATCCATACTTTGTCCAAATTAAAACCAACATCTCTATTTATTAAATTATTAGCTAATCTAATCTCTATAGCTTCCTTCAATACAGATTCCCAAAAGGAAGAGGTGGCTGTTAAAATTCTCACCCACTGTAATTCATAGAATGCCCTGTATCAGCACAATGTTCGGCCATAACTGACTTGTATGTCTGAGATAAGCGTGTGTATCTTCGATGCTCCACACATCTCCCATGAACAGTGTGTGTTCCTTGACTTATGTACGACTTCTCGCAATTTCCGCAGGGGATGTAATACACACCCGCTTTACTAAGGATTATATCCGATAAAGATAATTTGCAAGAAGAGCTCACATACATCAAGAACGTTTTTAAAGCGAATCGGCTTTCTCGGCGACAAATTCGTAGAGCAATCAATGCAAGACCTACAATGCAGGTATGTGATGAGGAAGAAGATAGTAATTTCTTCAGATCAGGTGCGTTTTTGTCCTATGTGGGCCTATCTCCCTCGAAGATAGGCCGTATTCTTGAGAAACACTGTCTTCATGTGATCTTCCAGCCCCTCCACGAAGATTGCAGGTTTAGTCGGCTCTATAAAGGACGATTTACTGCTTCGTAAAGAGGGTATGTCTCAGATTCATTGCGGAAATTGCGAGAAGTCATACACAGGTCAAACAACACACACCATTCATAAGATATGTGTGGAGCATCGAAGATACACACGCTTATCACAGGTAGACAAGTCAGGTGTCGCCGAACATTGTACTTATACAGGGCATTCCATGAATTACAGTGGTGTGAAGATTTTAAGATCCACCTCTTCCTTTTGCGAATCTGTCTTCAAGACAGCTATAGAGATTAGATAAGCTAATAATTTAATAAACAGAGATAAAGGTTTTAATTTGGAAAGAGCAAGGAATACGATTCGTCGTGGTGTCACGGCCGCCGAACATACACCGATAAGCGAATCAAATGTCTGTACTTCGCCACAGGCGGCGCATGTGTAAGCGTATTTCTTTACCGCCGACCAGAATCTGTGATTCGCATCCGCAGTACCGCTGTGGTGGAGCATATAAGGCCGCACTTGGCATCTTGTAGTCAGTCTTGTGACTCACTCTGAGGATGGCAGGACGATTCGCGGCCGAAATATCACTGGAGGAAATTTTATTTGCGCAGCTGCATGCCCGAAATTTAATGGACTAAAGAGTTCTCGGATTTTGTAACACCCCGAACATAGAACCCATAAATACTACCGAGCGAGGTGGCGCAGTGGTTAGCACACTGGACTCGCATTCGTGAGGACGACGGTTCAATCCTGTCCCAGCCATCCTGATTTAGGTTTTCCGTGATTTCCCTAAATCGTTTCAGGCAAATGCCGCGATGGTTCCTTTGAAAGGGCACGGCCGATTTCCTTCCCAATCCTTCCCTAAGCCGAGCTTGCGCTCCGTCTCTAATAACCTCGTTGTCGACGGGACGTTAAACACTAACCACCACCACCACCATAAATACTACCCTTTTGTTGCAAAATAAATAGCAAAATTAGTCATCCTGACGGTGACGGCAACTACTGACAACAAAATTTACTCTCATGTCAGTTTGATCAACAGGGATGTTATATAAATTCTAATGATTATCATAAAGAAAAGAATGAATGAGAGAATACGATGTGATACAAAAGAGAAACTTTAAAGAAAGAATTGAAAAATTATTATTTACGAACGTTGAAGCCCAGACCATAAATCGAGCAAAGATAACATTTATCCTAGACGAGAGTTGTAGCCGCATCGAGCTGTTAGTTCAGTGTGAATGCAATGTAACTCGGCAGTGGAGATGTTACCTTCACTTCTCTCTTGTACTCGAGCGACAGTAGTACGCATGTTAAGCACTGCTAGATTGTTTTAAAACTGATTTAAAGTTTTACGATATAGACTGGAAATATTAATCAGAGGTCGGACTAAAGTAGGATCATCTTTGCCGTTAGACAAATAACGGGATTTTGATGTATGTGACAGAAACGTGAATCGTGTGATTACTGATTTGTGAAGGGACTTAGCCTTCGTGGTACTTAATAGTCACGAACATCAAAGGACACGGAAAGAGACTGATGGCCGACATAAACTCGGTTATTAGACTTGAGTAGGCTACAAGTAAACGCAATCACGAAGGAATTGCAATTTCGCCGTGTTGTCAGAAGTTAACGTCAAGGTCTGATGTTAACATATCCAATTTTGCGAATGACATATCGGTGTGTGTCCTTACCGTAGGAACAAACAATAATTACGAAAGACAATAAACCTTAATTCAACTTTAATTCTTCATGTCACCTACATCATTTAATGGACATTTAAAATGTATTTGTGAAATTGACTGAGTCTTCGAACGATATAAAAGTGCCAGGTGATTTAGTGACAATTCACTGTGAACAGTAATAACTTTACACTAAAAATGCGACGCGTTCTGAACATAGCTGAAGGGTATGTTATCTCTGGAGTTACATGGTGTAGTTGTTGAATACGCGACGTAGCGACACCTTGACCACGGAATAATAATTAACAACTTAAAACCTCGCAAAATTCATAATGTGACCTCGGTTTGGGTGATGGAATCATGATTCAAGACACTTTTTTTTTAACGATTGAATAACCATTCTCAAACCGGGCGTAAGAACTATAGTTAGCAAGTTCCCGTAAACTGAAGGGTATGTCGCGCACACGCAAGGGACTTCTGGTTATTTCGGGTCAGTGGAGGCATCGCGTTATCGAGTGGTGCAGTCGCTACATTTATAAGTGAAGAAAGTGGACAGACAACGAACACAATTGCTTTCATTACAAGCAAGGGCGTCGTACACACTCCGGCCTGATGCTCTATCAAGATATTAATACCAGTTTCGAGAAACAGTATCTGAAAATAACCAAACCACGCGAGGAGTTTTTTTCTAATAGTTACAGATTGGCGTTGTCGTGATTGACGGACGCCGTTCTACGTCATCTCGACCGGGACACCCATCACCATCGAGCCGAGAGAGAACAGCGCCACAATTTCCATCTGCGTCAAATGATTACACTAGCTTCCGACGAAGCACTTCTTGGGCACTGTGAATTGATATGACAGCCATTGGATTGCTGGGACGGCCCCTGCATACACTACCTGCCGGCTGTAACGTTACTAGAGCTTGCAGTATCACCGTATATAGGCATACGTTGACTCGGCGTTCGATTCACCCACGTCAGCCTAGCGATTGCTGGATCACACTCCGAGCTGAGTGAGGCCACCACCCATATTAAGGGAATTATCGGTGATTTTCATTCCAAAAGCATTTTTAATTTCAACGTCTCAGAAGCTGATTCACCCACGTCAGCCTAGCGATTGCTGGATCACACTCCGCGCTGAGTGAGGCCACCACCCCTATTAAGGGAATTATCGGTGATTTTCATTCCAAAAGCATTTTTAATTTCAACGTCTCAGAAGCTGTTATTGTGAGCCACGACACAGGGTTATCCACACTATCATCCGGTGATCTTTCTCTAAAGCATGCTCATCTCACGCGGAATTCTTCATGCTCCTTCTTGCGTTGTTCTACTGTGCGTACTGTTCGTTCGTAAGACTGCCCACAGTCGCCAAGTACACTACTGTCCATTAGAATTGCTACACCAAGAAGAAATGCATATGATAAACAGGCATTCATTGGACAAATATATTAAACTAGAACTGACATGTGATTACATATTCACGCAATTTGGGTGCATAGATCCTGAGAAATCAGTACCCAGAACAACCACCTCTGGCCGTAATAGCGGCCTTGACACGCCTGGGCATTGAGTCAAACAGAGCTTGGATGACGTGTACAGGTACAGCTGCCCATGCAGCTTCAACACCATACCACAGTTCATCAAGAGCAGTGACTGGCGTGTTGTGACGAGCCAGTTGTTCGGCCACCATTGACCAGACGTTTTCAATTGGTGAGAGATCTGGACAATGTGGAGGCCAGGGCAGCAGTCGAACATTTACTGTATTCAGAAAGGCTCTTACAGGACCTGCAACTTGCGGTCGTCCATTATCCGGCTGAAATGTAGGGTTTCGCAAGGATCGATTGAAGGTTAGAGCCACGGGTCGTAACATATTTGAAATGTAACGTCCACTGTTGAAAGTGCCGTCAATGCGAACAAGAGGTGACGGAGACGTGTAACCAATGGCACCCCATACCATCACGCCGGGTGATATGCCAGTATGGCGATGACGAATACACGATTCCAATGTGTGTTCGCCGCGATGTCGCCAAACCCGGATGCGACCATCATGATGCTGTAAACAGAACCTGGATTCATCTGAAGAAATGAGGTTTTGTCATTCCTGCATCCAGGTTCGTCGTTGAGTACACCATCGCAGGCGCTCCTGTCTGTGATACAGTGTCAAGGGTAATCGCAGCCATGGTCTCCGAGCTGACAGTCCATGCCGCTGCAAACGTCGCCGAACTGTTCGTGCAGATGGTTGTTGTCTTGCAAACGTCCCCATCTGTTGACTGAGGGATCGAGTCGTGGCTGCACGATCCGTTACAGCCATGTGTATAATATGCATGTCATGTCGACTGCTAGTGATACGAGGCCGTTGGGATGCAGCACGGCGTTCTGTATTACCCTCCTGAACCCACCGATTCCATATTCTGCTAATAGTCATAGTATCTCGACCATAGCGAGCAGCAATGTCGCGATACCATAAACCGCAATCGCGATAGGCTACAATTCGACCTTTATCAAAGTCGGAAACGTGATGGTACGCATTTCTCCTCTTTACACGAGGCATCACGACAATGTTTCAGCAGGCAACGCTGCATGAAAAATCGTTTGGAAACTTTCCTCATGTCAGCACGTTGTAGGTGTCGCCACCGGCACCAACCTTGTGTGAATGCTCTGAGAGGCTAATCTTTTGCATATCACAGCATCTTCTTCCTGCCGGTTAAATTTCGCGTCTGTAGCATGTCATCTTCGTGGTGTAGCAAATTTAATGGCCAGTAGTGTATAACGTGACTGTCGGCTTCTTGTCGGAGACCTGTAGGTCGATTTCATTTTGTGACTTTTCGGCAGACGGCTGCTCTTGCTTCACGTAGAGCTACAGAACATCAAGAAAGCAAGTTTCTTTTCCTGCTCATAGTGGGTGATCTTATTGTGATTCATCATTGAAATCACTTCATTTCTTTGATGAACATTATAGCCGTTTTTCCTGAAAACCTTGTGTAGATGGCTCACAAATAAGACAGGTTAGCTGCGTCTAATACTGTTCTTGCACGGTGTACCAATGTTTGTAACACAGTACGCTTCTGTGCTAGGTGATGACGCCTGATGGCGTGCAACTAAAGATCAGTGTGTGTGTAGGCGCTGTGGCCAAAGCATCCATTTCGTTTGCGGCAGACGAGAACGTCGAAAAAGGGCAATACAGTATCTTTTTCTATCTCCAACTGGAAGTTATTGTTAATGCTGTTGAGATGTTTCAAGAACTTAAGATTCTCACGCCCAAGGGGCCAAATGACGAACATGACGTCAGCGTATCGATATCACAAGCTAATAACCTCCCCCATGACAGGAGCCAGGAATAACGACTAACAAATTCTCTTAAGAAATTGATTTCAAGCAAATCTCACAATAAGACCACCGACAGGTAGCAGGGGAAGAAACTTGCTTTCTTGACATTCTGTAGCTCCGTGTCGGGCAAGGTAAGCCAGCTGCTGAAAAGACACAAAATCAAATCCGTCTTCAGGCTTCCGAAGAAAATCAGGCACTGATAAGACCAGATAAAGATGCAGCACGTCTACGAGATACCTTACGAGAGTGGCCATACAGTGCGCACTGTACAACAACGCAGGTTATAGGTAGAGACGTTTTGTCGTCTTCTCTACCCCAAGAAATCCACTTTAGGTGAGCATGCTTTACAAAACGGTCACCGGATCAAATTTGACGTGGGTCGCACGGACGGCTTCTGGGACTCTGTGATTAAAGAAACTATCGAAATGAAAATCACCAATAACACCCGTAATAGAGACGGTGGGCCGCAGTTCACGTCAGCCTGGCGTGGGTTGCAGCTATCGCAAGGTTGATGCGGGCACATTGTACGCCGAGTTAATACACACACGTACAGGGCCGCGAGCACCAGTGACGTCATTGCTGGTAGCTAATGCATCTAGGCTAAGGTGGTACCAGCAGGCCACTGATAACGATGCCACTTGACATTGGCCAAGGCGTGCTCGGTCGAAGACTAAAATAATTTTAATCCCTTGACGCCGCTGGAAGACCGAGAACTTTTCATTCATTGTCACCGCCGCGAGACTCTGCAGTCTTAGATAATCGATTGACAATCGCTTCCTTCCCACGCCGCAAGTATCATGAAATTCTGTACGCCCTGCTTCAAAATTTCTGTACTATTGCTGCACGTCGCTGAATGTTGATGAATGTCTGCTGCATTGTAGCCCTCGACATGGAGAAATCGAATGGAAGTACGTATTTCAACACTTTGCAGGAGACTATTGTTCCAGGCATCTTTACGTGCTCACTGCACGAGCAGAACTGGCTACTGCTACAAGACGCGACCGACGACCGACAGGTATACTAGAGAGACTGTGCACATCTCAATAAGGCTTCATCGGATTTTCAGTGCGGTATTAATTTCGTAACTGATCGGACCTCGAGAAAAGTTAATCCTCGTAAGTCAAACGAGAAGTTCTTTCGTTACTCTTCAATAATTATTGCCTCTGTAGTTCTTCCCAAATTAATATGAAAACCTTCTCTAAGTTCCAGCGCCACCCATAAATTAACTACTTGATTTGGGACTTTACTTTGCACTACGAAGACTGTCTCCCTGCTTTTCAACCACTCCAGGTGGAACTGTCGACCTCTTGTCTCTTACTGATTATGCACTGCATATCCTCTCTGATACTGCACTCTGCATCCGCCATGTATATTAGGACCGACCACACCAGCCTAACACTGACCTCTAGTGCTCCACAATGCTACCGTTCCCCGATACACTTCTTATTTTTTAAAATTTTTCGTTGGTTGTCTCATAAACAACCATAAAACCAAGTTTGTTCTTAGCTTCCTTCTGCACCTCTGCTTTGCTAGAACACCCTGCGGCCCCCCCCCCCCCCCCCCGTTTATTTTCCGGAAATACCCTAGAACTGAAAGTGTTGTGTTAACACTTTTCACCTAAAAACCCACATTCGTTTCATGTTCTCAATTAGCTTCTGGAGTTGCTATGGTTGCATAACTGTTCTTTGTTTAAACTAACTTTGTGACAGATGAATGTCCGTGGTGGCGAACAGAGCTTGTGGTTCGTACACAACACGTCACATACTCAAATGATCTACAGTTTCATGGGCGCAAAGAAAGAAATGATACCTTTTGTGGCCTGCTACAGCTGGCCGTGTCCCACACCTAGAAGCCTGCACGCTGCCAAGATGTTGCTTGTGTCTGCACAACAGATAGCAAAAAGACCACATGGATCCCAAGAGACTGTGGAGACTGGTTGGCCCCCGGATCCCTACCAGCAGACTCACTGAAACGTGGATTGCCACTTCGAACGAGGTATACTTCAGATGCCCTACAGGCTTCCTAGCAAGTCTTACAGTGAAAGATTTAACTTCGTTATGTCTGCTGTTCCCTTGGGTCTTGACATCGAGTACGTAGGAAAGCCAGTCTTCCCGATTCAACGTGTTGCTGCACAATACACGCTGGCCACTTTCTTACACTGAGAATTATTACCCAGGGTAAATGTTGTAGTCGCCGTCCATTGCAGTTGTACCCCACCGATCATTAACAAAAGAATGGTACTGAGTTGGAACATACCATCAGATTATGCCCCCACAAAGTGTACCATCCCAACTTACGACACTACTCATACACCGAGGGTATTGTGTACGAAAAAAGGAAACGCTTTCCAATCAGCAGACATTCTAGATCCTCTGCTCAACAAAGCCATGCAACCATTTTTCTCGTTACTGGCTAAACAAATACGTAACGGATAACGCCTATCTCTTTCGTACCGGTCCCGGCGGAGGCTCGAGTCCTCCTTCGGTCATGGGTGTGTGTGTTTGTCCTCAGGATAATTTAGGTTAACTAGTATGTCAGCTTAGGGACTGATGACCTTTGCAGTTAAATCCCATAAGATTTCACACACATTTGAACTTTTTTTTTTGTTTCGTACCAACAACTCGATAAGTGCTCCATCCGACGAATGATATCGAGAGGTAGACAGACTATACGATCGTATTGTAAGCTACCTATTTCCTGGAAGAACTGTTCTCCACCTTTCTTCCATCGGTGGAACACGTCAGCCGACCTTCCTGAAAACTAATGTGCCACTAGGAATGGAAGCCTTTGGTATATCACAATTCCGGTTATTGGTCTTCGATAGTTGGGTATAATGGAGATGGTTACTTTCGTGTATTCCCTGCAATTGCATTACATTGGTTCCTATTGGAGGGCACATTATAATACTTCCACTGAGTAATATCAGAAACTGAGTCCGCCTTGCTGCAAAACACTTTGTTATTCGTTATTTCTTTATTCTCCCAAACTAGTTTCGGTGACAAATATCACCATCATCAGTGGTGTTTTGTAATCTAAAACAAGCAGAAAATAGCATGGTTGTAGACACACAGTAGCACATCATTACATTTTTTACTATTCGTTTTTGAAATATAGTTTAATATGGATACTTTCATAGTACTTTATTTATTGTATGTTACAGCATGTTTGAAGCAATTATTGCCGCTGTTTGCGACATATTTTCTGTGTACTTTTTTTTCTGTTGCCGCTTTTTACTTAATGAACATCATGTCATCTGCAACCATGTGAGCGGCTGTTAGTAACAAAATACTAAAATGTGAACTTCGTATGTCAGCAATATATACTTGGGGTTGTGGTAGTGTTAAGAAAACTAGTTATTTGTTGTGTACTGCGTCTTTACTTAGCTATTCGGTTACTCACGTTCGTTGGATGGTATGTAGCTGCTTTTATACACAGAAAAACAAAACTTTCGGACTTTGTTTCTGATTCAGAATGTTACGCCATCTTGCTGTTCGCGTGTGTCGCGAGAGGTGTGTCGCATGTGGCGAGAAAGGCTATGAAAAACTGTAGCGCGAATTACGACGACTTCTGTTCATTATTTGTGTCTCTGTGTGTGATGGGGAAGTGGTTCTTTTACGTGTGTGTGCTTTCTGTTCTGTGTCCTGGGGCAGTTCTCTCAACGGCAACAGAAAAAAAAAGCGCACAGAAAATATGTCGCAAACAGCGACAATAATTGCTTAAAACATGCTGTAACATACAATAAATAAGGTAGTATGAAAATATCCATAGTAAACTATATTTCAAAAAACAAATAGTAAAAAATTTAATAATGTGCTACTGTGTGTCTATAACCATGATATTTTCAGCATGTCTTAGATCAAAAAACCCCACTGATGATGATGATATTTGTCGCCGAAACTAATGTGGGAGAATAAAGAAATAAACGAATTACAAGGTGTTTTGCAGCAAGGCGGACTCAATTTCTGATATTATTGTTTTTCTATGCAAACGCATACCAAATGGAAGAGTTCCAAGATAAAATCGTTGCTTGCACCGAGTATTAAGTGTCTCTCCTCAGATTGATTTCCATCAAGTTCCGCGGTGACACTAGTTCGTTTCTGGCCATCGCCGTTCGTTGGGAACATATTACTTTCAAAAGTATCCTGACGCTTGTTAGAGGAAATTGATATCGGGTGTGTAGTGTCTAGGAAGCCTGCATACGCGGTTCACTAGATAAACAATCAAACAAGTCGTATTAATGTGTTTTATAAGAATAAGAATAGATACAATACTTAACGTTGGCAATTACACGGATGTGTCACAAGCAAAGAGTGACATACGAAATAATCAATCGTCTTCACTATAGACAATCCCAAGTCTGTGCTACATAGTGAGTGCAAGCGAAGTGTCTAGCGTTGATGCTGCTATCGAAGTCGATAATCTTCAATCTGCTATTGAACTGGGCTGTCGCCAGTCGATCGCGGCGCTTATGTCCTCTCCACACAGGGGCGGCTGCTGTCGCGTTGTCGTCCTGGAGTGAGGTCTGGTCAGCGTGTGACTGGCTGATTTCTTCTCACAGCCTTCTCTTCTGTATCATTTCCGACTGGCATGCCGGAGCCTGAGTTTACATTTCTGTGACTGCTTGAACTCTGCTGGGGTCACTTTCATTGAGGTGCTTGAGCCGTGGTAAAATTTGCTGCTTTGAAGAGCTCCCCGCAGTGCATAGTGTAAAGCAGTCGCCCTCCGTTTCTGTCGGTGGCGCCGCTGTGGCAATCGCAGCTTTGGTGTCTCCCTCTGTTGGGAAAGGGGAAAGGTCGCCTGTTCACCTGTAGTTAAGGGGCGCTATGAGCTCGCTAGGCGGCGAGTCTGGTCAGTAGGTCAGCCGGGCCAGTGTGGGGCAGTCAGTGCCTGTCTGTCATCTGGAGTGCTAGTATGTGTTAGGCCGCCAATCTGCTCGAGTTTGTTCAGGCAATGGTCATTGGCAGTTGGATCGATCCATTGGTCGGTCGCGCACTGGGACACAAGATTACTTGTCCGCCTTGAGCGTCAGCGCATGTGAGGTCGCCAGTCCAGTGGGCCGCGCCATGTAGCGAGGGGTAGTGGCTTCGCGGCTGACACGAGAGCAACAGGAGTCAACCCACGACATTGGTCTGGCTGGTGCGAGCGGCGACGCCGTGAGACGGGAGATCGGCGCGCCTTCCTGCGTCCGTTGAAGCGGCTGGCAGCGGACGGTTCGGGAGGTCTTCGCCAGACATCGCAGTTTACTAGAAGTTAAGTGATTCGTGATATGTTGTTTCGTTTACTTGTTAAATTCTACTTGTTTTCTTGGTCAGTCTCTCGTCCCCAGCTTGCTCGTCTGTCTCCCGTCCGCATTTGTTAGGCAGTTAGTGTCTATGTGTCTGTCTGACGGTGTGCAGTACGTGAATAGCTGCCTCTGTCATGTTTGCCGGATTCGGTGTTAACGAATTTATTGCTTGAAGTGTAATGGCCGAATTCCTGAAATATGTTTTTATCTTCTTGAGAGGCGGTATATGTGTAATGCAGAGCATGTTTAACTATCCTTGTATATTTTATGTAAGACTGCATTTCATGGGTTTTTATTTAAATCGTTATTTTAGTAAATGAAGTTGCCACCCTTCCACCGTAAGAGTTTTTTTTATTTTTTTTATTTTTTTTTTAAAAAATAAACTTGCACCTTCTGTGGCAAGTTAATCTTTTACAGTTTTGCACCAGTGTAGTCTTTCAGAGGTTGTTGTGAGCGGTCATGACTACGGCCATGTCAAAAGGTTCTCAGCCCGAAAGCTCATACTGTCAAAAATTTGTTCTTTCTGCCTCTCAATAAATTGTGACTTGATGTTTAGACGGTGCTTTTTGATTATAATTTTAAATCTGTTAAAAAAAAGGTTTTAGGAATAAAATTTCCATTTTTTGAAAGAAATTTGATTTGTTTTCATCAGTTATCCACTGGCAACTACTTCCACGCTCACATAGTGTGATTAAATGTGTTAATGTTCTTGCTGAATCGCTAATAAATAAAGTAAATTCTTAAGCAAAAGTTTTTAAAATAAATTCACGGTTCAGTTCTCAGTGACCTTGTTGAAACGGCAGCCCCCTATTGGTCAAGATCCGATACCAGAAAAGCTAGTAATGTTCAGCACTGGGGCCTGAAGCGAAGTAGTCGTTCTAACTCATCCCACAAATGCCCCATTGGGACCAGATTGGGACTCTGAGCGGGACAGTTCTTTTCAAGAATGTTATTGTCCACAAACCATTGCCTCACGGGTGTTGCTCCAAAACAGGGTGCATTGTCATGCTGTTATAAACAGTATCTACGATACACACTACAGAAAGCTGTAAAACATGTTGATGTATTTCTGCTTATAGCTTTTTCATAAGCACAATAATGCAATCACACCTTAACCACGGAAAACTCCTCCATACCATAACGCCATCTCTTCTGTACTTGACTGTTAGTGCTACATCTGACGGCAGATAACATTCCTCGGACATTCGTCAAACTCAAACTGTACCATCAGACTGCCACAAGGCATAGCGTGATTCATCACTCCAAATAACTAGAGAGCTTTGGAGAAAAGAGAGCCACTTGTATGAATATCAAGAGCTCAGATGGAAACCCAGTTCTAAGCAAAGAAGGGAAAGCAGAAAGGTTGAAGGAGTTTATAGAGGGTCTATACAAAGGCGATGTACTTGAGGCCAATATTATGGAAATGGAAGAGGATGTAGATGAAGATGAAATAGGAGATACGATACTGCGTGAAGAGTTTGACAGAGCACTGAAAGACCTGAGTCAAAACAAGGCCCCGGGAGTAGACAAAATTCCATTGGAACTACCGACGGCCTTGGGAGAGCCAGTCCTGACAAAACTCTACAATCTGGTGAGCAAGATGTATGAGACAGGCGAAGTACCCTCAGACTTAAAGAAGAATATAGTAATTCCAATCCCAAAGAAAGCGGGTGTTGACAGATGTGAAAATGAGCGAACTATCAGTTTAATAAGTCACAGCTGCAAAATACTAACACGAATTCTTTACAGACGAAAGGAAAATGTGGTAGAAGCCGACCTCGGGGAAGATCAGTTTTGATTCCGTAGAAATATTGGAACATGTGAGGCAATACTGACCCTACGACTTATCTCAGAAAGTAGAATAAGGAAAGGCAAACCTACGTATCTAGCATTTGTAGACTTAGAGAAAGCTTCTGACAGTGTTGACTCTCTTTCGAATTCTGAAGGTGACAGGGGTAAAATACAGGGAGCGAAAGGCTATTTACAATTTGTACAGAAACCAGATGGCAGTTATAAGAGTCGAGGGGCATGAAAGGGAAGCAGCGGTTGGGAAGGGAGTGAGACTCAGTTGTAGCCTCTCCCCGATGTTATTCAATCTGTATATTGAGCAATTGAAACAAAAGGAAAATTCGGAGTAGGTATTAAAATCCATGGAGAAGAAATAAAAACCTTGAGGTTCGCCGATGACATTGTAATTCTGTCAGAGACGGCAAAGGACCAGGAAGAGCAGCTGAAAGTAATGGACAGTGTCTTGAAAGGAGGATATAAGATGAACATCAACAAAAGCAAAACGAGGATAATGGACTGTAGTCGAATTAAATCGGGTGATGCTGCGGGAATTAGATTAGGAAATGAGTCACTTAAAGTAGTAAGTGACTTTTGCTATTTGGGGAGCAAAATAACTGATGATGGTCGAAGAAGAGAGGATATAAAATGTAGACTGGCAATGGCAAGAATAGCGTTTCTGAAGATGAGAAATTTGTTAACTTCGAGTATAGATTTAAATGTCAGGAAGTCGTTTCTGAAAGAATTTGTATTGAGTGTAGCCATGTATGGAAGTGAAACGTGGACGATTAATAGTTTGGACAAGACGAGAATAGAAGCTTTCGAAATGTGGTGCTACAGAAGAATGCTGAAGATTAGGTGGGTAGATCACATAACTAATGAGGGGGTATTGGATAGAATTGGGGAGAAGAGGAGTTTGTGGCACAACTTGACAAGAAGAAGGGACTGGTTGCTAGGTTATGTTCTGAGGCATCAAGGGATCACAAATTTAGCACTGGAGGGCAGCGTGGAGGGTAAAAATCGTAGAGGGAGACCAAGAGATAAATACACTAAGCACATTCAGAAGGATGTAGTCTGCAGTAGGTGCTGGGAGATGAACCGGCTTGCACAGGATAGAGAAGCATGGAGAGCTGCATCAAACCAGTCTCTGTACTGAACACCACCACAACAACAACGACAACAACAAATCACTAGTTTCCAGCGATTAATTATCCAGTGGCGATTCTCTTTAAATCCCCTCCAAGCGTCTCTTAGCATTAACTACAGAAATGCGTGGCTTATGAGGAGCCGCACAGTCATTCACCCATTTATTGTTAACTTCCCACACACTGTCACTGTGCTATCTGGACTCCTGGGAGCACTTGGGAAATTCCGAGTGATCCCTCCCGGTGATTTCATGCGATATTTAACAGCCACCACAATGCTAGGTGGTCCCTGTCTGTCAGTACACGAGTTCTGCCTAGTCGTGGTTTATCTGTGGTTGTTCCTTCACGTTTTCACATCGTAAGCAGTTGACATACTCTGCTTACAAAGCGTTCAAACGCCACTGAGGGCTGTGTTACCCTGGTGAGATCAAATAAGTTGGTATTCAGGCAGCCCTCCTGACCCACCCATTCTGCTGTTACTGCTTCTCTACTGGTAGCACGGTACTCACCGTCGCCATATACACTGATGTGCTAACTCATGGGATAGCCATAAGAACATACACTACTGGCCATTCAAATTGTTACACCAAGAAGAAATGCAAATGATTAACGGGTATTCATTGGACAAATACATTATACCAGAACTGACATGTTATTAAATTTCACGCAATTTGGGTGCGTAGGTCCTGAGAAATCAGTACCCAGAACATCCACCTCTGGCAGTAATAACGGCATTGACACGCCTGGGCATTGAGTCAAACAGAGCTTGGATGGCGTGTACAGGTACAACTGCCCATGCAGCTTCAACACGATACCACAGTTCATCAAGAGTAGTGACTGGCGTATTGTGACGAGCCAGTTGCTCCGCCACCATTGACCAGAAGTTTTCAGTTGGTGACAGATCTGGAGTATGTGCTGGCCAGGGCAGCAATCGAACATTTTCTGTATCCAGGAAGGCCCGTACAGGACCTGCAACATGCGGTCGAGCGTTATCCTGCTGAAATGTAGGGTTTCGCAGGGATCGAATGAAGGGTAGAGCCACAGGTCGTAACACATCTGAAATGTAACGTCCACTGTTCAAAGTGCCGTCAATGTGAATAACAGGTGACCGAGACGTGTAACCAGTGGCACCCCATACCATCACGCCGGGTGATACGCCAGAATGGCGATGACGAATACACGCTTTCAATGTGCGTTCACCGCGATGTCGCCAAACACGAATGCGACCATCGCTGAAAACAGAACCTGGATTCATCCGAAAAAATGACGTTTTGCCATTCCTGCACCCAGGTTCGTCGTTGAGTACACCATCGCAGGCGCTCCTGTCTGCGATGCAGCATCAAGAGTAACCGCAGCCATGGTCTCGGAGCTGAGAGTCCATGCTGCTGCAAACGTCGTCGAACTGTTCGTGCAGATGGTTGTTGTGTTACAAACGTCCCAGTCAGTTGCCTCAGGGATCGAGACGTGGCTGCACGATCCGTTACAGCCATGCGGATAAGATGCCTGTCATCGACTGCTAGTGATACGAGGCCTTAGGGATCCACTACGGCTTTCCATATTACCCTCCCGAACCCACGTATTCCATATTCTGGTAACACTCATTGGATCTCGACCAACGCGAGCAGCAATGTCGCGATACGATAAACCGCAATCGCGATAGGCTACAATCCGACCTTTATCCAAGTCGGAAACGTGATGGTACGCATTTCTCCTCCTTAAACGAGGCATCACAACAACGTTTGACCAGGAAACGCCGGTCGACTGCTGTTTGTGAATGATAAATCATTTTCCTCGTGTGTGCATGTTGTAGGTGTCGCCACCGGCGCCAACCTGTTCTGAATGCTCTGAAAAGCGAATCATTTCCATATCACTGCACCGTCTTCCTGTCAGTTAAGTTTCGCGTCTGTAGCACGTCATATTCGTGGTGTAGCAATTTAATGGCCAGTAGTGTACATAAATGGTGGTAGTGTCGCATACGCAAGATATAAAAGGGGAGTGCATTGGCGGTGCTGTCATTTGTACTCAGGCGATTCATGTGAATAGGTTTTTAGAGGTGGTTCAAAAAATGGTTCAAATGGCTCTGAGCACTATGGGACTTAACATCTATGGTCATCAGTCCCCTAGAACTTAGAACTAGTTAAACCTAACTAATCTAAGGACATCACACACATCCATGCCCGAGGCAGGATTCGAACCTGCGACCATAGCAGTCGCGCGGCTCCGGACTGAGCGCCTAGAACCGCTAGACCACCGCCGCCGGCTTCGAGGTGGTGATTGTCACATATTGCAAATTAACAATGTTTGAACTCGGAATCTTAGTTGGTACTGGACGATAGGGAAAATCCATTCCGGAAATCTTTTGGGCACTGAGTATTCCGAGACCCACAGCTGAAAGAGCGTGCCGAGAATAATAAATTTCAGGCGTTACCTCCCACCACGGAAATCGCAGTGGCCGACACCCTTGACATAACGACCGAGAGCAGCTGCGTTTGCGCAGAGTTGTCAGTGTTAGGAGACAAACTACGTCACGTGAAATACCACCTGTCTGAGACGTGTGACTGACTTATCTGTTAGCACAGTATGGCAAAATTTGGTGTTAATGGGCTGTAGAGGCATACGACCGTCGCAAGTGTCTTTGCTAACAGCACGACATCGCCTGCAGCGCCTGTCCTGGACTCGTGACCATACCAGTTGGACCCTAGGCGAAGAAAAGCTGAGGCCTCGTGAGATCAGTTCCTGTTTCAGTTGTCAAGAGCTGACGGTAGGTTTCTAGCGTGGAGCAGACCTCATGAAAAAAATGGGCCCAAGTTGTTAACAGGGCAGTGTGCAGTTGGTGATAGCTCCATAATGCTGTGGGCTACCTTTACATGAAATGGATTGGGTTCTCTGGTCCAACTGAACCGATCATTGACTGGAAATGGCTCAGTTCGGCTACTTGGAAACCAACTGCAGTCATTCATGGACCTCAATTCTACTGATGACAATGACATGTCACAGGGCCACAATTGTTCGCGAGTGGTTTGAAGACCATTCTGGACAACCCGAGCCAATTGATTTGGTCACCCAGTCGTCCGACATGAATCCCATCGAACATTTATGCAACATAAACGAGAGGCCAGTTCGTGTACAGTAGCCTGCACCGGCAACACTTTAGCAATTATGGACGGCTAGAGAGGCAGGAGGGCTCAATATAGGGGATTCACAACGATTTGGTGAGGCCAGCCCACGTCGAGTTGCTCAACTACGCGGGGGCAAAATGAGGTACGTCCACGATATTAAATGTTATCTGAAGATTATTGTTACGTCAGTGTTCACTGGAGAGTCCGTCTTTTGTGGCATCTCTTGATCAGTTCCAGATACTGTTAACAAGATAGCGTATTTGCTGCAAAGTCTCGTCCAATGACGTAACTGGTCCATTGTTTTGAAAGTCATGTTTCTCTAATTAAGGTTTAGCATTAGTGTGACAATCGTCTACTGAAGTCCTAGACGTAGGATTTATTTGTTAATTACCGGCCAATTAAATTACACTGCAGGCCATTAAAATTGCTACACCACGAAGTTGACGTGCTACAGACGCGGAATTTAACCTACAGGAAGAAGATGCTGTGATATTCAAATGATTAGCTTTTCAGAGAATTCACACAAGGTTGGCGCCGGTGGCGACACCTACAACGTGCTGACATGAGGAAAGTTTCCAACCTATTTCTCATACACAGACAGCAGTTAACCGGCGTTTCCTGGTGAAACGTTGTTGTGACCCCTCGTGAAAGAAGGAGAAATGCCTACTATCACAATTCCGACTTTGATAAAGGTCGGATTGTAGCCTATCGCGATTGCCGTTTATCGTATCGCCACATTGCTGCTCCCGTTGGTCGAGTTACAATGACTGTTAGCAGAATATGGAATCGGTGGGTTCGGGAGGGTAATACGGAACGCCGTGTTGGATCCCAACGGCCTCGTATCACTAGCAGTCGAGATGACAGGCATCTTATCCGCATGGCTGTAACTGATAATGCAGCCACGTCTCGATCCCTGAGTCAACAGATGGGGATGTTTGCAAGACAACAACCATCTGCACGAACAGTTCGACGACGTTGGCAGCAGCATTGAGTATCAGATCGGAGACCATGGCTGCGGTTACCCTTGATGCTGCATCACAGACAGGAGCGCCAGCGATGGTGTACGCAACGAATGGCAAAACGTCATTTTTTCGGATGAATCCAGGTTCTGTTTACAGCATCATGATGGTCGCATCCGTGTTTGGGGACATCTCGGTCACCTCTTGTTCGCATTGACGTCAGTTTGAACAGTAGACGTTACATTTCAGATGTGTTACGACCCGCGGCTCTACCCTTCATTCGATCCCTGCGAAACTCTACATTTCAATAGGATAATGCACGACCGCATGTTGCAGGTCCTGTACAGGCCTTTCTGGATACAGAAATTGTTCCACTGCTGCCCTGGCCAGCACATTCTCCAGATTTGTCACCAATTGAAAACGTCTGGTCAATGGTGGCGGAGCAACTGGCTCGTCACAATACGCCAGTCACTACTCTTGATGGACTGTGGCATCGTGTTGAAGCTGCAGGGGGAGACTGTACCTGTACACGCCATCCAAACTTTGTTTGACTCAATGCCCAGGCGTATCACGGCAGTCATTACGGCCAGAGGTGGTTGATCTGGGTACTGATTTTTCAGGATCTATGCACCCAAATAGCGTGAGAATGTGATCACATGTCAGTTCTGGTATAATGTATTTGTCCAATGAATACCCGTTTATCATCTGCATTTCTTCTTGGTGTAGCAATTTTAATGGCCAGTAGTGTAATATCTGAAGCAGACGATGTAACCCCATACATTCGCGGATAGGAGCATGCGACCTGCACGACTGTGGCGTAGCCCTGGCTCCTGAAGTGTGGATGTGCGTCAGCTTTAACTGCTTTGCTGACCGGCTCTAAGAGCGTGCGTGGGTCGTGTGCGTGGCGGGTGCGGCGCCTACGCACGAGGCGGCGGCCGACGTCTGTTTGCTGTGCTGTGAAGTGCCGGCGGCTCACAGCGGGTGCTGGCGCACTGCGCGCGTGCGTGGGCGGCGCCATGGCAACCGGGCTGGCGTCACGCCGCGGCTTCGTAGCCGTAAGGTGAGAGCACACGGCCATTAACGGTCATTTAGGTAATGTGCCTGTGGGAATCTTCTCGCCCTGCGTGGCGTTTTGCTGGAGGATCACATCCTGTTCTAGTTTGTCGCATTTGACGTTTCATGTACCTCGCTTACTTTTACTGCCACCTAGTGGGTACAAAAACTTCGCTCACCTCAGACCAACAATTCGTTCAATCCGAAAGATTCTAAAAGTAGGTGTAAGGCGCTGCAGTCATGGACTGTGCGGCTAGTCCCGGCGGAGGTTCGAGTCCTCCCTCGGGCATGGGTGTGTGTGCTTGTCCTTAGGATAATTTAGATTAAGTAGTGTGTAAACTTAGGGACTGATGACCTTAGCAGTTAAGTCCCATAAGATTTCACACACATTTGAACATTTTTTTTTCCTAAAAGTAGTGTATCGTTCAAACGAACAACGCCTGCTGCAGGCTAACGTCTAAAACTGTATGATTCTTTTTGACAAACAGTAAACGGTCAATCAGCAAAATAGTACGCCAGAAAAGAAAACAAATAATAATATTTTAAACTTTACTTTTATTAAATCCAAAATAACTACTACTTTGAGCATAAACTTTCCACGCCACGGACAGTTATTATTAGAATCACGTTATATTCAGGCCTACTGCACATTAAAGAGGCGGTATCATATGAAGTATTAAGAACGTTTATCACACGGTTTGGGCTTCTTGTCATGGACTTTATGGATATTGCTATGTTAAAACTACTTCCTGAATAATAAACAAAAAATAATTTATCACCAATGTGAAAAAGAATATTAGTTGTAACGTACTGCTGCTCGTATATCAAGAATGCAGTTGCAAATGAACAGAAAATAATTTTGGTACTTTTTATTCAGTATATGACGTTTCCGGCTAAAACATGCTTTATAACTATGCAATTACAAGTTTATTTATATATAGGCACTGATTACGTCTCTGGACTCTGAATAATAATAGAATAGAGACAATTACGTTATATTTTGTATTTGTGAAGGATTACGTACTGGATTTGTGAAATAATATCTGTGTCGGCGAGGTCTGAATCTGCCACAGAAAAGAAGTAGTAAAGAGAAGCACAGAGATTTCATGACAATCAGCCTGCCGGCAGAAGTGGCCGAGCGGTTCTAGACGCTACAGTCTGGTACCGCGTGTCCGCTACGGTCGCAGGTTCGAATCCTGCCTCGGGCATGGATGTGTGCGATGTCCTTAGGTTAGTCAGGTTTAAGTAGTTCTAAGTTCTAGGGACTGATGACCTCAGAAGTTAAGTCCCATAGTGCTCAGACCCATTTGAACCATTTTTTTTGACAATCAGCCATTGCATAAACATTAGTGTAAGAATAATAAAGTCGTTGTCGTCTTCTTGGAGTCACGTAGAGAGGAGGAACCTGTGACGCCATGTTTAACGCATAGGTAGCTTTCATCTGTCTAGATTGTAAGCAGGACGCCATTAGGCGCTGATTATAAAGAAAGGTGTGTGAACTTGTTATTATTCTAGTTTTAAATATAGTTATTTAATGCGAACTCGCATGTTATTATTAGAAAGCTTGCCTGGTGTTTTACCCATTTATTTAAGGCGTTTTCAGCTTTTCCAGTGGTGTTGGTGGTGCAGAGCTGCGACACGGCGGAAAGAGGCGCCGCCGCGGCAAATTCAAATCTGATCATAAGGGCAATCAAACCGCAATCAAACCGCAATAAGTGGTCAGGTAAAAAGTGAATTTAAACTTATTTCTTACAGCAGTTCGAGATCGGAGTACAAAGCAGCAGATTTTATGTTGTGTTTCATAGGCGGACGCGGGCTGCTAATATTGTAAACTTTAACAGTGTCAAAAGACTTTCGGGTTTCAAAAGGAAATCTTGCTATGCAATAATTCTCGACTGGTAAAAGTTATAGAAAAATCATTTTCTGGTTAATAATGGTAGTGTCATGCTCTAGTGTTAGAAGGGGTACTGATTAATAATTAATGTTGACAAAAAACTCACTCCAAGGTTTGAGTTTCTTTAAGCACTGCGTACGGTAACTTCATTATTTTTGATAACAGAAATAATTTCAGAACATTTTTGCGATATTTGTAACAGAGATGGACATGTGCTTTCTGTTGAGTTACAGTAACAGAACAGTGTTCAATTAATAAGAAACCAGTTCCAGTATAATAATAATTAATCTCATTTGTTCGCAACAACATATATTAGCACATACAATTAACCAAGGTAAACTAGTGTACAGAAAAAATATTGGAGCGTGAAAAGTAGAACTTAGAAGAAAAGTTCTTATTTAAATCCAGGCGACACGGTCCAGTAAAAGAGGTACAACAAAATGAAACAACGTCGGGAGAATTTTATCCTATTTCCGAAAGTAAAACTACTGTGCAAGAACTTGATAAGAAAATGAAAGAAACTTTACAGATATTAAAAGAAGGGCATGGGTCCTAAACACGACTCGTAGATCAACAGCAACAACTTTTGTAACCCATGTCTAGCCTTCCGAGGTCCGTCTGACCGTTGTATCATTACCTGTACTGATTTCCTAGAACAATACGGTATATAAATTATCATTATTGTGGAGGACTGTTTAGTTTTGATTAATGATATCAAGACCACACACTGTGGTGCGTTTATGGGCTCAGTATGAGCTAAACGGAGCGCTGCCGTTATTTCAAAACAGACCCAAGTACTTTATTCTTGACATGCGAGAAATTTTTAAATTTTCCAGCCTCATGATCCCTTCTTTTAGTCAATTCTGACGTAAAGTTGCTTTATCCCTAATTCGATTCAGTACTTCCTCATTAGCTATTCGATATACGTATCTAATTTTCATCATTCTTCTGCAGCACCACATTTCGGACACAACTGTCCTCTTTTTGCATTAACTGCTTATCGTCCACGTTTCACTTCCATACAAGAATAAACAACTTTATAAAATACATTCTAAAATTCGAATGTATATTCAGAATTAACAGACTTATTATATTTAGAAACGCTTTTCTTTCTATTGGCATTATCCGCAGTATATCTTCTCTACTTCAACCATCATCAGTTATTTTGCTGCCAAATAACAAACGTAACCTACTATTTTTAGTATCTCATTTACTGCTCTAATTCTGTTAGCATCAGCTGATTTAATTAATCAACATTCTATTACCCCTATTTTACTTTTGTTGATGGTCATCTTATACCCTTCAATTGCTCTTCCAAGTTCTATTGATCGACTCGTGTGCTACAAGATGCGTAGTTTCCACTCTTTCGTAACTGATATTCACGTTTACATGGTTAACCAACAATAGATAAAAAAATTATGATCCCTTCCGCTTTAGCTACAAGCCAATATGCAGTGGCTTGTACATCCTTTTAATAACTTTAAAAAACCCATTATTTATTTAAAATTATTTTTAGTGAATGTGCATATTCATATCTAGGCTTATCATCTGTTTGGTATCGATTCGTTTTAAACTTGCGTACACATGCGATTACAAAATGACAATTTGTATAAATGAATTTAATCTGGAGGGTAATCCGACTTGTTTTACAAAATGTGGCAGGTTCTATTTCGGAAATACTGAGAAAGTGAAAATGGAGCAAAATAGCGCTCAACAATGACCTCATCAATACAGTGTATGAAAGACGACCACATTTACATGTATTCAGAAAATCATTGTACTTTAGGGGAGGGTAAGTTTAAATCAGTAACACGATACATATATTAAGAGATCGATGATTATTTCAACAATACTAATCACTTACACAAAGGATGACCCCTAGGGCAAGAGTATAATCAGCTTTATAGTCGTTATCAGAGAGAGCTCAACAGTGATAGTGTTATCGATTTAATAAAACAAAAATAAAGATCATTTGTCGTGGTTTACATACATGTACTTTGCCTTTCTATTATCTCTTTGAGTTTATTACATTGATTACTGTCGTATAATGTTTATATTACAAAATGTGTATATTGTATTGAGGTTCGCTGATGACATTGTAATTCTGTCAGAGACAGCAAAGGACTTGGAAGAGCAGTTGAATGGAATGGACAGTGTCTTGAAAGAAGGATATAAGATGAACATCAACAAAAGCAAAACGACGATAATGGAATGTAGTCGAATTAAGTCGGGTGATGATGAGGGAATTAGATTAGGAAATGAGACACTTAAAGTAGTAAATGACTTTTGCTATTTGGGGAGCTAAATAACTGATGATGGTCGAAGCAGAGACGATATAAAATGTAGACTGGCAATGGCAAGTATAGCGTTTCTGAAGAAGAGAAATTTGTTAACATCGAGTATAGATTTAAGTGTCAGGAAGTCGTTTCTGAAAGTATTTGTATGGAGTGTAGCCATGTATGGAAGTGAAACATGGACGATAAATAGTTTGGACAAGAAGAGGATAGAAGCTTTCGAAATGTGGTGCTACAGAAGAATGCTGAAGATTAGATGGGCAGATCACATAACTAATGAGGAGGTATTGAATAGAATTGGGGAGAAGAGGAGTTTGTGGCACAACTTGACAAGAAGAAGGGACCGGTTGGTAGGACATGTTCTGAGGCATCAAGGGATCACAAATTTAGCATTGGAGGGCAGTGTGGAGAGTAAAAATCATAGAGGGAGACCGAGATGAATACACTAAGCAGATTCAGAAGGACGTAGCATGCAGCAAGTACTGGGAGATGATGAAGCCTGCACAGGATAGAGTAGCATGGAGAGCTGCTTCAAACCAGTCTCAGGACTGGAGACCACAACAACAACAACACACTGTATATGAGAAAAGGGACGCTATACATTGGCAAACATCAAATCTTCTGTTACTTCTCCTGGCTATTTAATTCCCTTTCGAAATTGCTCCTTTATTCATTGTTGCCAGCTCAATCTACAGATTAAATAACCTCAGGGTGAGGCTACAAGCGTGATTTACTCCCTTCTTAACTACTGATTCCATATTTCGCTCCCTGTGTTTAATTCTTGCTAGCTTAAAATTTGAAAGGGTGTATCAAAGTCAACATTGTCAGAAGTTTATCTAACTTATAAATGTCTTTCTTCAGTCTATTTTACAATATAAGTCGTACGTCAATACTGTCTAGCTTGTTCCTACATTTCTGCAGAACCCACCGATCTTCTCTAAGAACAACTTTAGTAATTTTTTCATGTTCTGTAAATAATTTGTATTACTTTTTGTAAACGTGACTTATTATACTGACTGTTCGGTAATCGTGATATCTCTGAGCAACTGCATTGTCTATAATAAAATTATTAAACACTTTTTGAAATCTGGGGGTACTTCGTGTCTCTCATATATCTCTTACATCAGTTGGAATAGTTTTGTCGTGATAGCCTCTCCCAAGGGTCTCATTGTTTCCGCGGGAATGTCGTCCACTCCAGAGGACTTACTTCGAGTTAGGTCTTTGAGCTCTCTGTCAAATTCTTCTCCCCGTACCATATCTCTCATCTCATACTCATCTACTTCCTCTTACATTTCCACAATATTGTCTTCAGTTTCATTTCACTGTTAGAACCGTTCTATGTATACCTTCTATCTTTCAACTATCCCTTCTTTTCTTAGTATTGGCTCGCCATTTGGGCTCTTGATATACAGACAGCTGTATCTCTTTTCTCCAAATGTCGTTTTAATTTTCCTGTAGGTGACATCTATCGTTCCCCTAATCATCCATGTCCCCCAGCCTGGCATTTGTCTTGTTGATATACCTGCTTACCAATATTGCATTATCTGTCGTGTCTGACCAGTCAACATAGTCACGAAAAAGTTTTCAATGATCCAGGAAAATTTTTCCTTTATTATAATTCCAATCTGGGATCACAATGTTTATTTGTAATCGGCTTTTTAATTTCTATCACTGATGACCATCTTCAGAAATGAGTAGTTGTTGTGTCACATATATCAAGCCATTTTATGTAATAGTGCAGTCAAATCATTAGCCATTTCAGTTAATGATTTTGAATGCACTATCCCATATATGTCTTGATACGTTTAATGCAATATGTCTCTGCTCAGTTCTGAAGATGGTCATTGCTGACCGATATTAAGAATCTGATTTTAAATAAACATTCTGATCAAAGACTGGATATTTTTTAATTTATTTATTTGAGTCGTCAGTTTTCTGTCAACTTTGATACGGCCCACCACGAATTCCTCTCCTGCGCCTACATCTTCATCTCAGAGTAGCACTTGCAACCTACGTCCTCAGTTTATTGGTGGATACACTCCACTCTCTGTTTTCCTCTACAGTTTTTACCCTCTAAAGTTCTCTCTAGTACCATGGAACTTATTCCCTGGTATATTAATAGATTGTCTACCATCCTGTCCGTTCTTGTCAGTGTTTTCTTTCCTCGCCGATTTTCCAGAGAACATCCTCATTCCTTACCTTATTAGTTTACCTAATTTTGAACATTCTTCTGTAGTACCACCTCTCAAATGCTTCGATTCTCTCCTGTACCGATTTTCCAACAGTACATGTTTCACTACCATATGATACTGTGCTCCAGGTGTACATTGTCAGAAATTAAGACCTTTGTTTGATACAGCTGACTTCTCTTGGCCAGAAATGCCGTCTTTGCCAGTGCTAATCTGCTTTTTATTTCCTACTTGCTGAATCAGTCTTGGGTTATTTTGCTGCTTAGGTAGCAGAATTCCTTAAATTAATCTACTTTGTGACCATCAATGCCGATAAGTTTTTCGCTGTTCCTATTTCTATTACTTATCATTATTTCCGTGTCTCTTCGATTTACTCTCAGTTCATATTCTGTAATCGTTAACCTGTTGATTACATTCAACACACCCTGTAATTCGTCTTGACTTTCACTGAGGAATGTCGTCAGCGAATCATTGATATCCTTTCACGTTGAACTTTAATTCCACTCTTGAACTAATCTTTTATTTCCGTCAATGATTCTTCAATGTATAGATTGAACGATAAGGGCGGAAGACTACATACCTGTCTTATATACTTTTTAGTCTGAGTACTTCATTCTTGGTGTTTGACTGTTATTACTCCCTTTTGGTTCTTATACGTATTGTACACATCTTTCCATATATGTATCCATATTTTTCTCAGATTCGAACATCTTGCACAGTTTGACACTGTCGAATGCTTCTTCCAGGTCGACAAATCCTATGCACTTGCTTGCTTTCATTATTATCCGCAACGTCAGAATTGCCTCTCTGTGGTCTTTCTCCTTTCTAAAGGCAAGATGATAGTTACCTAAAACATCCTCAATTTTCTTGTCAATTCATCTGCATTTTATTTTTGTCAGCAACGTGGGTGCCTGAGCTGTTAATCTGATTGTGCTATAATTCTCGCAACTGTCGGCTCTTGCAATCTTCGGAATTGTGTGGATGATGTTTGTCCGAAGGACAGATGCTATATAACCAACTCGTGCATTCTGCATACCAACGTGAATAGTCACTTCGTTGCTCCTTTCCCCAATGATTTTAGAAATTCAAATGAAATGTTATTAGAAATTCTAATGCAATGTTATTCATCCCTACTGCCTTATTCCATCTTAAGCCTCCGAAAGCTGTTTTAAATTCTGATTCTAATAATGTATACCCTTTCCCTTCTATATCGGCTTCTGTCACTTTATCAGACAAGTCTTCGCCCTCACAGAGGTCTTCAATGTACTCTTTCCGCCTTTCCCTTCTGTCCTCTTCATTTTCAGTGGAATTCTCATGGCACTCTTAATGTTACCACCCTTGCTTTTATTTTTACTAAGGATGCTTCGACTTTTCTGTACGCTACATTGGTGCTTCCTACAATCATTACGTTCTCGACTTCTTCACATTTTTCATGCAGTCATTTCGCCTTAGATTCCGTGCACTTCCTCTTTATTTCATTCTTTAGCGACTTTCATTTCTCGATACCTGAATTTCCCGCAACATTCCTGTACTTATTTCTTTTGTCGATCCACTGAAGTATTTATTCTGTTACCCACGTTTTCTTTACAATTACCTTATTTTTATCTGTGTTTCTTTACCATCTTCTGTCGCTGCCATTCCTTTCCAACTTTACTGCCTACTGAGCTATTACTTATTGCTGTATCTATATCCTTAGTACTTCTGTGTCCCACTTTTTTGCGTATTGATTCATCCTGACTAATCTCCTAAACTTCAGTCTACTGTTCATCACTACTAAATTGTGATCTGAGTCTATATCTACTACTGAGCACGCCTTACAGTCCAGTATCTGATTTAAGAACCTCTGCCTGGCCGTGATGTAATATAACTGAAATCTTTCCGTATCTCCCTGCCTTTTCAAAGTATATCTCCTCTTGCGATTCTTGAACAGAGTATTCGCCATTACTAGCTGACAATTGTTTCAGAACGCAGATTTTCTCCTCTCTCACTCCTAGTACTAATTTCATGTTATCTCGTAACCCTTTTTTCTACTCCTTCCCTTACAACGGCATTCTTATCATCCATGATTACTAGATTTTCATTTCATTTTACGTACTAAATCACCCTTTAAAATATCGTCCTATACTGCCTCTATCTTCGGCTTTAGACGTCGATATCTGTACCTGAAAAGTTGTTGTCGGTGCTGGTTTTCTGTCGATTCTGATAAGAACAACCGTATCACTGAGCCGTTCACAGTTACACACTCTTCTCCCCTACCGTCCTATTCATAACGAATCCTACTCCCATTATACCATTTCCTACTGCTGTGAATATTGCCCTACTCTCATCTAACCAGAAATCTTTGTCTCCTTTCCAGTTCACTCCTGCTATTTCTAAATTAAGCTTTAGCATTTCGCTCTTCAGATTTTCTAGCTTTCCTACCACATTCACACTTCTGACATTCCACTCTCCGACCCGTGTAACACTGTCCTTTCTTTGGTTATTCAATCCTTTTCTCACCTCTCACCTCTCACCTAACCCTTGGCAGTCCCCTCCCGGAGAGCCGAATAGGGGACTATTAATGAATCTTTTGCCAATGGAGATATCATCATGACACTTCTTGACAGCAGACCACATGCATTGTGGCTACACATTATGTGTATTTTGTGGTGTCACCGCCAGACACCACACTTGCTAGGTGGTAGCCTTTAAATCGGCCGCGGTCCATTAGTATACGTCGGACCCGCGTGTCGCCACTGTCAGTGATCGCAGACCGAGCGCCACCACACGGCAGGTGTAGAGAGACGTACTAGCACTCGCCCCAGTTGTACAGCCGACGTTCATAGCAATGGTTCACTGACAAAGACGCTCTCATTTGCCGAGACGATAGTTAGCATAGCCGTCAGCTACATTTGCTACGACCTAGCAAGGCGCCGTATTCAATTGATAATTAATATTATGAAGCATGTACCGTAACGAGAGATGTTCTACAACTGTGGATTAAAGTTAAGTATTACATCATCTACGTACTTTATTTACAATTCTCAAGATATTGTCATGTTCCAGACCTCACGCCAGTCAGCGTGTAATTAAACGCGTGCATTTCGCCTCCTCTAGAAAAACAGTGTTGGCTCTTCTGCCAACACTACAAATTGGCGACGAGTCTCAAAAGGGTCTTCTTTTTTCTACTTTCTTACTTTACTTGTGTCATGGCTTCGCCACGATCTCCAGATGTACTGTCCGAATTTTATCGCTTGCAGAATCAGCAGACGCAGGCGTTATTGGATGCCCTTGGACACCTCGTCCAGGGTCAACGTGCAATGCAAAACGATGCGGCGGCCGCCGCTCCACCGCTACCGCAGCCACAACATGCAGTTGCACCACCTTTTCGTCAGTTTCATGCGACACTGGAAAGCTGGACAGAGTGGTCACGCCAATTTGGATTCCATCTCGCCGCCTACAGAATTCAAGGTAATGAGCGACAACCACACTTATTGTCCTGTGTCGGCGTCCAGACGTACTGAGTGATAGTGAAATTATTTCCCCGACGCGACGTAGCAACTCTGTCCTACGACGAAATTTTGTCTGCATTAGATGCATATTTCAAGGAATCAGTCAATGTAGTTGCAAAAAGGTATACGTTCTTTCATGCAAAATGTACAGCCGGTCAAACTAATAGGGAGTGGGTTGCAACTTTGCAAGGCCTTACTAGGGATTGTGCTTTTGAGTGTGAATGTGGACTCCCTTATTCAGATACTATGGTGTGTGATGCAATTGCACAGAACGTTTCTGATGTTCGTATAGGGGAACAGATTTTGAAACTAGTCAATCCCTCCCTTCAACAAGTGATAGACATATTGGATAGGCAAGACACACTTGACTTTGCTCAGGAATCATTTGAAACTTCGCCAGCCGTGTGTCACATTAACCGGCCCGCCGGGCGAGCTGCACGGAACAGTAAACAGCCCCCACGCTCGTCCGCGCAGCTGCCGCCAAGCTCTCAACCACGTGTCCCGTGGCAGCAAGCAAATCCAGTGCTAAAATCATGCCCGCGGTGTGCAACCAGATATTCGCGTGAAAATTGCCCGTCACGCCAAGCTATTTGCTTTTTCTGTAATAAAAAAGGATATGTTCAGAGTGTTCGCCAGAAAAAGCTCAGATCGGACATTCACAACCATTCCAGGCCCTTTGCTTCGCGCCGGAATCGAACCAAGAATACTCAGGCTCGTGAACCTTCGCCCAAGGACATTCATGTAGTTCATTCCAATCCGCCCAATGCCACTCTCTCTAACAGTGACTGTGTTCGTCTCACAAACAGTGTGCGTCGACGTCGACGGAAATCACGTCAAGTCGCAAGTGCTTCTGTACCAGTGTCTGTTCACGTTGCACGAGACAGTCGCTCTTGTCGTCAGCAGGACAATAAACTTTTTGTAGATTTGGACATTCATGGCAACGTGATCCCATTCCAGCTCGATACCGGAGCTGCAGTTTCACTAATCAATCACGACACGTACAAACAACTGGGCACACCGCCGTTGCCTGCCACAAATGTTAAGTTAAATAGTTATTCTGGTCAGAATATCCCTGTGTTAGGACAGTGCAGCCTTCTTGCTGCATACAAAGGACAAACAAAACTTGTGTCATTTTATGTACTTCGTTCTTCTTCTGCAGTGAACTTGTTTGGTTTGGATTTATTTCAGTTGTTTAACTTGTCTATAGTCAATCAGGTCCTATCAGTGAACCAGACTGTGCCTTCCACCAGTGTTTCTAGTCTATGTGAAGAATTTGCAGATATTTTTGCACCGGGCCTTGGTTGCGCTAAGAACTATAAAGCACATTTGGAACTGAAAATAAATGCGCAACCGAAATTTTTCAGAGCGCACAATGTTCCCCACGCATTGCGTGATGAGGTCGCAAGAACATTAAATGATTTGGAATCACGAGGTGTGATTAAACGTGTGCAGGCTTCTCTCTGGGCCTCACCCTTAGTAATTTTGCCAAAACCTTCTGGAAAATTGAGACTTGTGTGGACTTCAAGGCAACAGTGAAGCCACAACTAGTGATTGCAACTTTTCCTTTACCCCGCCCGGAAGATCTTTTTGACAAACTGTGCCCGGGTGAATATTTTTCGAAGTTGGACCTAGCAGATGTGTACTTGCAAATACCAGTGGACGAAGAATCCCAGCGCGTTTTGGTGGTTAACACGCATCTTGGTTTGTATTGATTCAAAAGACTGCCATTCGGGTGTGCATCTGCCCCTGCATTGTTCCAGCAATATCTGCAAACTATTTGTGCCTCGGTCCCTACTGCAGCAAACTATTTGGACGATATTGTGATCTCCGGAAAGACAGAAGAAGAACATTTAGCCAATCTCTGAACATTACTTCAGGTCTTGCGACAAAATGGTCTTCGCTTGCGGAAGGACAAATGTGTGTTTTTTGCTCGTGATTTACCATATCTGGGACATGTAATCAATGCCCAAGGCATACATCCTAGTCCCGAGCACCTCCGTGCCATACAAGATTTGGCTTCGCCGCAGAATTTGAAGCAGCTACAGAGTGTGCTGGGTAAAATTAATTATTACAACCGATATATTCCCCATGCCTCTTCCATTTCAGCTCCGCTTCACCGCTTACGCCGTAAAGGTGTGCCGTTCATCTGGACGACGGAATGCGAACGCGCCTTTCGCCAGTTGAAATCGGCGTTGCTTTCAAATACTTGCCTTACGCCATTCGATCCCCAGAAACCCCTTTTGTTGATGGTAGATGCATCGGATTTCGGGATCGGTGCTGCGCTTGCGCACAAAGATGGCTCGCATGATCGCCCTATTGCCTTTGCGTCCAAATTGCTCTCGTCTGCGCAAAGAAATTATTCACAGATAGAGAAAGAAGCCTTGTCTCTCGTATTTGGTGTTACTAAGTTTCACGATTTCTTGTATGGTCGTGACTTTACCATCATCCCAGACCACAAACCTTTGACATCGCTATTTCATCCGAACAAGCCTGTACCTCCACGTACAGCACAGAAATTCATTCGCTGGTCTATTTTCCTCTCGCTGTACCGCTACGATATCTTGTATCGGTCCACTGCTAAGCACGGAAACGCCGATGCGTTGACCCATTTGCCTGTTGCTGCGGATGGAGCATTCGATTCTTCCGAACTTGCTTGCATGTTCATTGATTCGGAAACCTATGACGTGGTCGAATCGTTTCCGATTGATTTTCGTCGTGTAGCTACAGCCACAGCTGCTGACCCTGTCCTTGCTATCGTTTTGCGTTTTGTTGCTACGCAATGGCCCTTGTCAAAGTCGCGGATCGAGGATCCGTTGGTTCGCCGATTTTTTGCTCACAAGGAGAGACTTTTTGTACGACGTGGTGTTTTGCTGTTGCGTTCTGATAATGATCAGTCCAGGGTCGTGGTCCCACGTTCGTTACAGTCCTCTGTCTTACGGCTTCTCCACCAAGGACATTGGGGTATAGTGCGAACGAAACAACTTGCTCGTCAGCACTGTACTTGATTCGGAATCGATGCTGCGATTACTAAAATGTGCTCTTCTTGCATGGCGTGTGCCGAACAACAATCTGCACCACCGCGGAAATTCTTTGCATAGCCGAAAGCCACTTCCCCTTGGCAACGCTTGCACATAGATTTTGCTGGTCCATTTTGGAATGCTCGATGGTTGGTTGTGGTCGATTCTTTCAGTAATTTTCCTTTTGTTGTCCGGATGTCTGCCACGACGTCATCTGCCACCATCCAAGCGTTATCCGCTATCTTTTGCATTGAAGGTCTTCCACAGACTATTGTTTCCGACAATGGCCCACAATTCATGTCCGCAGAACGTCAGTCATTCTGCAAGGCCAATGGTATTCAACATCTGACGTCCGCGCCGTTTTCGCCTCAGTCAAACGGTGCCGCTGAACGATTGGTCCGGACTTTCAAGTCACAGATGTTGAAGTTGAATGAGTCGCATTCTCGGGCGGACGCATTATTGCTCTTTTTGTCCTCGTATCGCTCTCAGCCCCGAGACGGTCGCTCGCCAGCTGAGTTGCTCCACGGTCGTCCTCATCGAACCTTGATGTCTTTGCTACATCCGCCGCATCAGGTTCCTGTGCAGCGGCAGCCACCTGCTTTTGCTCCAGGCGACGTTGTATATTATCGCAACTATCGAGGTTCACGGCGTTGTCTCGCAGGGAGCATTCTTCGCTACCTCGGACGCGCTATGTATTTGGTTTTGGGGGCCTCTGGTGAGGTGCGTCGGCATCTCAATCAGCTGCGCCTCTGTCGTCGCACGGGTTCTGCCGCTCCCCATCTGCTTTCAGCGACGGTGCCGTCCGGTCAGCGCCCTGGGGACCCATCTACTGGCTCGCCTCATCCCCAGGTGTTACCGACGCTGCCTTCCATTTTGCCCCATGGCGACGCGCCGCCGCCGCCGCCGCCGCCGCCGCCGCCTGTTCTCCCGCCGGCGACGCCCGCAGTGGACGCTTCGCTGCAGCCGCCAAGCGCCTCCCTGGGTCACGCGCCGCCGATCGCTTCCCGTGACCAGCTGTCCTCCGACATGGACCTCTTGCCCGCTCCGGACCAGATGTCGTCTTCGCCCGTCGGCTGCCCCGCCCTGATGCAGGTCGAATCTTCGGCCTCTCCTGTCTCTCTACGGGCGCATAAACCGCGTGTTGGCGGGCACCCTGGACTAGGTTTTTCAGGCGTTTCCTAGCTCCCCTCGGACCGAATGGCCGGGTGCGGGTGGCACAGCCTCGCCTGTTGTTAGGCTCCCCACCTCGTCGCATACGTCAACATGGGGTCCTCCCCACGGCGGGCGGAAGCCTTATAACACAACCGTTCGCCGATTTGCGGGGGAGGAATGTGGTGTCACCGCCAGACACCATAGTTGCTAGGTGGTAGCCTTTAAATCGGCCGCGGTCCATTAGTATACGTCGGACCCTCGTGTCGCCACTGTCAGTGATCGCAGACCGAGCGCCACCACACGGCAGGTGTAGAGAGACGTACTAGCACTCGCCCCAGTTGTACAGCCGACGTTCATAGCAATGGTTCACTGACAACTACGCTCTCATTTTCCGAGACGATAGTTAGCATAGCCTTCAGCTACATTTGCTACGACCTAGCAAGGCGCCGTATTCAATTGATAATTAATAATATGAAGCATGAACCGTAACAAGAGATGTTCTACAATTGTGGATTAAAGTTAAGTATTACATCATCTACGTACTTTATTTACAATTCTCAAGATATTGTCCTGTTCCAGACCTCACGCCAGTCAGCGTGTAAGTAAACGCGTGCATTTCGGCCTCCTCTAGAAAAACAGTGTTGGCTCTTCTGCCAACACTACATATTTAATGGAGTGGTTTCCATTGCCTGCATCCTCATGCTGGCGATTCTTCGGTGTTTAGGGGCAGTTTCTCATTCCACGGACAAGAGAGTGCCCTTCATCTCTATCTGCTCCTCCGCCCTCTCTGACAAGGCTGTTGGCATTTTATTATGCCGGAAGTCTTTGGCCACCATTCCTGGTGATTTACGTTCCAAATTTAAGCCGTGGCGGGTACGAACCCAGGACAGAGTGCGATTTGATTTCTAATGAAAGACGCTACCCCTAGACCAAGTGGGAATAGTGAAATTATAAAAACACTAACTCTAGCGAAATTATAGGATTCATAGGGTTACTAAAATATATTTGCTTCATTTTTACTGGATTATAATAATGAAGAACTACCTTTTAGCAAGGTAAAGGTTTGTAATTGTAACTAATGTCTCTTGGTGGACAATACAGTTTCTGAATAAGTAAATGTAAAGAAACTACATTCGGTTGTTAGTTAATGGGAATCGTGTTTGTAGCCACTGTGAAGAAGTAATCCTTAAATTTAGAGGTCACAATTTCTTCTACAGCTTTTTTCTGTGGCCACAATTACATTTGGATTACTAGTATTGTTTGGCTCTTATTTAATAACGTTCGAAATAGTTTTTGCCTTATTTTTCGAGTGTTTCATTTTTTGAGCGTATTGCAAGAGCTATGGTTTTCTGTTGACAGACTGAAGGATTCGACGATGCTGGTAGTCACTGAACTGTGAAGAGCTCTCTACGACTAGCACAAGATACGTTAGTCCCAGAGTTATCCATCCGTTATTTTGCTTCTGTTCAGTTTTGCCCTTATTTGTTTTAGGAGAAAACATGACTTAAATTGCAGTAGGAATGTATTTAAGACGGCATTAAATTTTCCATCAGAACCGTCTGCTTTATTAATTTTTCCCCAGCGTTCTTCGCATATTTTCTCTCTAAATAGTGTGATCGAGTCGTTGTTTATGAATCTGCGATAGAAAACATTTCTTCTATTACCTGTACATAACAGTAAGTTTTATTTATTGCTTTGTGTGAAATCTGCATGGTGTATATTGCGAAATGTTTTATCTAGATTTCACATATGAATAATAGGCTCATCTTAGAGAAGTCAGAATATCTACTGGACAAAAACGCCTTTATAATAATGCTTTATCTGTGATGAATATAAAATCCAAATACAGTGCACAATATAAAAGCAGATTTATGTGGTCGAATAGTACTTGTTTTTAAGATTTTACGGTAAACATTCTAAAGCAATAACCGCATTTGATCTTCGTGGTCAGATAAACCAATGACTACTGGTTTTACAGCTATTTCAGTACAGGCTGTTAAGTGTAAAATGAAGCCGTCATTTGCTGTTGCACTAGGACTTCAGTCGTCGTAGGGAACTGTACTGTGGAGAATAATCCAGAGCTAGACATAACCCACTCTAACTGCTGTCAGTCGATACTGTCTGACAGAAAACCAATGGTGAAGTACTTGCAGATCATACTTTTCCAGTTAAACCTGCGTATTCTTATTAAAGCTGTTTCTAACAGCTTCGGACTTAACTCCAATTTTTGCGTATATAGCGATCCCCTTCCTTCTCTTTATTTGTTGTACAATAGTCAGATGCAATCAGGCATTTACCAAGGTGAAACCATTCAGTTTCAGTGACGTTCATGTAACTTTCTAATATACGTAGAAAAGTTTTCTGAAATAAAATCTTTCTTTTTATTTTCTTGGATGGGTATGAGAGGATTATCTTTATTCACAAATCTTCTGCTGTTTTGGTGGGGAGCCACAAATGAACTTCTGTTTAATATCTTCGACCTCGTACCAGCTGCAATATTTTGTTGTAGGGGAAGTGTTGTACTTCGGAACACTTTTTAGGCTTTCGTCTGTAGCCGGCCCTCTAACATAAGTTTAATATATTTTTCTATTGCATTTTTAAATAATGGTATTCAATTTTTGTGTGCAGCAACAAAAAAGTGGAAGCGTAAGATTTTTTTCTACGTGTGAAAAACTGCTCCATGCTACAACATGGTAGTGTACCTAGGAACAAATTTTCTGTTGAAAATTAAAATACTACAGTGGAGATAATATTAACAGTAAGTTAAATCGAATTAAGTAGGAGTACTATCAGAGAACTTTTATAAATATTTTATGGGATATCAAACATTAAAAATTAACAAATCAAAAAGTGGTTCAAATGGCTCTGAGCACTATGCGACTTAACTTCTAAGGTCATCAGTCGCTTAGAACTTAGAACTAATTAAACCTAACCAACCTAAGGACATCACACACATCCATGCCCGAGGCAGGATTCGAACCTGCGACTGTAGCGGCCGCTCGGCTCCAGACTGCAGCGCCTAGAACCGCACGGCCACTCCAGCCGGCCTAAAAATTAACACAAATTTTCATTTTGAAGACAGCTAAAATTTAAGAAAGTCAGCTCATTTGCAAAAATCATATGCGCACATGGCAGAAGACCTTCAATTCGAGGTACAAGACGGTGAATGACTGAAGAATATTTTTGAAATAACTTCAATATGTTACCCAAAAATTAAATGTGTGGAACTTAAGTTATTTACAAATGCTGGACAGAACATAATCGCATACAAACTCAAAATAACGCCAGAAATTGCTTATGGCGGTCTTTAGGGCGTAGTCCTTCTTGCGAGTCTAAATCCGGTGAATTGACTGAAATTCAACTAGAAAACATCTTGTGTTCATTGGTACACTATCCTCAAGGTACAACAATCTCTCGTACTAACACTGTGTCAACTCTAACTGTATATATTACACAGCTTTGTCTGTCGGATGAATTTATTCTGAAAAATCCCAAGTGAACCCACTGGAGCCGGCCGCTGTGGCCGAGCGGTTCTAGGCACTTCAGTCGAGAACCGCGCTGCTGCTACGGTCGCAGGTTCGAATCCTGCCTCAGGCATGGATGTGTGATGTCCTTATGTTAGTTAGGTTTAAGTAGTTCTAAGTCTTTGGGACTGATGACCTCAGATGCTAAGTCCCATAGTGCTTAGAGCCATTTGAAGACACTGGAACTCAGTGGAGTAGGATGGATACTGCTTTTGTCAGAGTGGATGATTCTGGCAATTAGCAGTGGAGGTAGTCCCTCATGAAATACATTCAAACCCTTCCCTGAACGATGTGACCGAGTGAGGGCTGATGCGTCAGTCGCAAGTCATGTATGAATGTCCCCCCCTCCCCCCCTCCCACCTCCTGAGTGATTTTTTAAGCTCTGCATTAGCAACTTCGACTTCATAGAACGCTTCATTCAGGAATTATTACGAGATCATTCCCAAAAGAGTCTAGACCTCAAGTTACATCATTGAGCTCTTCAAGTGGCTTAAAAGTACGTCATCTGGTAGCAACATCCCGAAAATTTCTGAATTAGTTCTGTCACTCCCCTTCCGTGACTACTAACCAGCAGTTTGATCTTCTTCAGACTTTTTTCCTACACAGCTTGCACCTTCTGCCCTGTAATGAGATTTTCCTTCAACACTTCTGAGTGTGTCTGAACGCTTTTGTCCTTAGTCTCCAAATCATTGAAGCCATTGACAGGTGGACTTGCAATCAGACTTGCAACGTCTGCTGGATCTTTTCGTTGACGATTCGGTATTGCTGCAATCCAATCTGTTGTCCTAGACAAAACATTGGTACTGATCACTATTGTACGTAAAACTGCTATCTCTTCTTGAGGCACAGCAAAAGTAGCTCAAAGTTTCAAGATAAACCGCTTTTCTTCTTGTGTAGCGGTAGTGATATTTGATCTTAAGTGTCTATTGATGACGATTTTCCAACAGATGCGTATGATTACTGCCATCGAAGAGGACCAGAGATTATATCACAGTCACTACAGGAACAAGATAAATTGTAATAACTGTCAATTAGATAACATGCAGCTACGAGTTCCACAATGAATTGAGGGTGTTCATCACAAAACTGTTGTTCAGTTAATGAAAAGCGCTTTACTTGCTGAAGCTTTATCAAGTCCACACGATGGATAAAGCATTTTATTAGGTCATTATCAAGTTTACCTGAAAGTGCCGGTACATAATATGAATACATAAATCTATACATACAATAAAAATGGATGAAATGTGTATGTGTGTGTGTGTGTGTGTGTGTGTGTGTGTGTGTGTGTGTCACATCTCCTCCTAAAGCACAAAGCACTGGACCGATTTCAACCAAACATGGTACGTATATACACCTTACTGTCAGTCAAAAATTATTGTGGGTGTAAGAGCCACCTACCTGCCAAAAAGGGAGGTAAGAGTAAAATAGAAGCGTAGTCCTGCAACCCTGAATTCAGAGATTTTGTTCAACCAGTATTTGATAACGAGAGCAATTAGCGACTTGAAACAAACTCTTAACGTAATTTCAAACCTTCACAAAGTTTTTTTCGCTGGAAAAACAGTTATCGCTGACTACTTTCCCACTGTTCGTACAGTAAAAATTCCGTAAGAGGCTTGACGTTATAATTTATTACTTCGTTACCAGTAACTGTATTCGCGACATATTTTACAGACAGTGTGTACATACACAACAGAATGTAAATAGAAAATTATATCACTATTAGACTTGAAGTTAAGATGATATGACATCATAAACAATGAGAAGGGTGAAAAACTGCCGCATCTTGCATGGAGTTTAAATTTATTACTTCTTTGCTACTAACTCTATTCACAATAAATTTCGCAGACGGTATCCAATAATGCAGAAGATTATATGTATCGTATCACATCGCTGAACGACTCATAGTTCAGGAGAAATGACGTCGTAAACAGTGAGATGCGTGATACATTGCCGCATCGTGCTTGACGTTCCACATTTATTACATCGTCGCTTCTAACACAGTTCGTAACACATATTGCAGACAGTATCCAAATATGCCGCTGAATGTACCTACAAAATTGTATTACTGTACAACACATAGTTCAGGAGATATGCCATCATAAACACTAAGCACAGCGACAGACGACTGCGTGGTACGGGCGTTGAAACACAGTTATAAATAAATACTTGGGCAGCGCCGAGTTTATCCTCTAGTACTCTGTATAACAGAAGTGAGTATGTTTATGTATGCACAAGATAAGTATAAAAAGAAATGTAGCTTACCTTATACTGTAGAGAAGCAATGTCAGTGGTAAAAACAATAGGAAGTCATGAGTAGTAGCGCGTGCGGTGTTGCTGCCACAAAATGCATTTCACGTACGATTTTTGCGAATCTGAGGACTGTATTTATATCAGTGACTCAAATAAAGATCCTGAAAATATCCCGGAAAGCAAATGTTGCTATTCAGATAAATGTGAATACTTATTCAACCAATTAAGCAACATTAAGTTGTGTCATTTACATACTTCAATTTACATGACAGAGTGATGGTAGAAATGTTAAGACCCACGTTTAACATTTTTTACTTGCTGTAGTCACTCGATTACTGAAATTAATTTTATATTGTGCTGAAGCATAGATTAATTTATGAGGATGTGATACTTTATTATTACAAAAATTGTTAGTACAAATCTTAGTTTAGGAAATCGAAACAATCCGGACCTTTTAAATCGTCGTTTTTAAGAGATTTCACAGTAATGCTTCGTTAATTCACCCAGTAAGTCAGTTAATGATAAGCGACCATAGATGAATTTTGAAGATTAAAGTTGTGGATAGAACGCACCACGTTAAAACTACGTCGTTACTACAAATACATTTGAACAATGACTTATTTAAATAAAAAAACGGAGTTCATATGCTTGAAATATCTTATTTATGAAATTTTATTGCATCTTTAATGTGCAATTTCTCAAAATGGTTCAAATGGCTCTAAGCACTATGGGACTTGACATCTGTGGTCATCGGTCCCCTAGACTTAGAACAACTTACACCTAACTAACCTAAGGACATCACACACATCCATGACCGAGGCAGGATTGGAACCTGCGACCGTAGCAGCAGCGTGGTTCCGGACTGAAGCGCTTAGAACCGCTCGGCCAGAGCGGCCGGCTCAGTTTCTCAAAAGAGCCTTCTTGTCTCTTACAATTGCTTACAGCCTAAGTCTTCGGTTATCTATAACGATGGAGATGTTGTCAAAGTTCTGAAAATATTTTTTTCCTCTTTCTTCGTTTCAAATATTGTTCGGATTTTTAGCTAAATGGGCATAGATTTCTGTTTGCTGTAAGGTGCTCAGGCAGCTTTCTTTCTTGGTTTTATGAAGAATGCCAAGTTTAGTGCTAATGTGTACTGCGGAGTCTCGATGTTCTCAAAGATGCATACTGAAACTGAACGTGGAGAGGTTTTTTCGCTTTTGTATAGATGACCTTTACACCTTTTGGTAACTTGTCATTCTGTTTTTCCCTATATAGAAAATGTACCAGTCACTGCATTCAATTTTCTGTACTTATAATTGATCATATTTTTCAGCTTTATTTCTTCTGTGTGTTATAAAGCAACAGACAGGCTGGACAGTGAAGGTGGAGGCGTGTTTACAGTGATAAGAAGCGCAATAGTATCGAAGGAAATTGACGGAGATCCGAAATGTGAAATAATTTGGGTTAAGGTCGCGGTTAAAGCAGGATCAGACATGGTAATTGGATATCTCTATAGGCCCCCTGGCTCAGCAGCTGTTGTGGCTGAGCACCTGAAGGATAATTTGGAAAATATTTCGATTAAATTTCCCCACCATGTTATAGTTCTGGGTGGAGATTTTATTTTGCCGGATATAGACTGGGAGACTCAAACGTTCATAACGGGTGGCAGGGCCAGAGAACCCAGTGAAATTTTTTTAAAGTGCTTTATCTGAAAACTACCTTGAGCAGTTAAACAGAGAACTGACTCGTGGCGATAACATATTAGACCTCCTGGTGACAAACAGACGCGAACTATTTGAAACAGTTAACGCAGAACAGGCAATCAGCGATCATAAAGTGGTTACTGCATCGATGATTTCAGTCGTAAATAGAGACATTAAGAAAGGTAGGAAGATTTTTCTGTTCAGCAAAAGTGACAAAAAGCAGATTTCAGAGTACCTGACGGCTCAACACAAAAGTTTTGTCTCAAGTACAGATATTGTTGAGGATCAGTGGACAAAGTTCAAAACCATCGTACAATATGCGATAGATGAGTATGTGCCAAGCAAGACCGTTAGAGATGGAAAAGAGCCACCGTGGTACAACAACCGAGTTATAAAACTGCTGCGGAAGCAAAGGAAACTTCACAGCAAACATAAACATAGCCAGAGCCTTGCGAGACAAACAAAAATTACGCGAAGCGAAATGCAGTGTGCGGAGGGCTATGCGAGAGGCGTTCAGTGAATTCGAAAGTAAAGTTCTATGTGCGGACTTGGCAGAAAATCCTAAGAAATTTTGGTCTTATGTCAAAGCGGTAGGTGGATCAAAACAAAATGTCCAGACACTTTGTGACCAAAATGGTACTGAAACTGAGGATGACAGACTAAAGGCCGAAATACTAAATGTCTTTTTCCAAAGCTGTTTCACAGAGGAAGACTGCACCGTAGTTCCTTCTCTTGACTGTCGCACAGATGACAAAATGGTAGATATCGAAATAGACGACTGAGGGATAGAAAAACTATTAAAATCACTCAAAAGAGGAAAGGCTGCTGGACCAGATGGGACACCAGTTCGATTTTACACAGACTACGCGAAGGAACTTGCCCCCCTTCTTGCATCGGTGTACCGTAGGTCTCTAGAAGAGCGTAGCGTTCCAAAGGATCGGAAAAGGGCACAGGTCATCCCCGTTTTCAAGAAGGGACGTCGAACAGATGTGCAGAACTGTAGGCCTATACCTCTAACGTCGATCAGTTGTAGAATTTTGAAACACGTATTATGTTCGAGCATAATGTCTTTTCTGGAGACTAGAAATCTACTCTGTAGGAACCTGCATGGGTTTCGAAAAAGACGATCGTGTGAAACCCAGCTCGCGCTATTCGTCCACGAGACTCAGAGGGCCATAGATACGGGTTCCCAGGTAGATGCCGTGTTTCTTGACTTCCGCAAGGCATTGTATACAGTTCCCCACAGTCGTTTAATGAGCAAAGTAAGAGCATATGGACTATCAGACCAATTGTGTCATTGGATTGAAGAGTTCCTAGATAACAGAACGCAGCATGTCATTTTCAATGGAGAGAAGTGTTCCGAAGTAAGAGTGATTTCAGGTGTGCCGCAGGGGAGTGTCATAGGACCGTTGCTATTCACAATATACATAAATGACCTTGTGGATGACATCGGAAGTTCTCTGAGGCTTTTTGCGAATGATACTTTGGTATATCGAAAGGTTGTAACAATGGAAAATTGTACTGAAATGCAGGAGGATCTGCAGCGAATTGATGCATGGTGCAGGGAATGGCGATTGAATCTCAATGTAGGCAAGTGTAACGTGTTGCGAACACATAGAAAGAAATATCCATTATCATTTAGCTACAATATAGCAGGTCCGCAACTGGAAGCAGTTAATTCCATAAATTATCTGGGAGTAGGCATTAGGAGTGATTTAAAATGGAATGACCACATAAAACTAATCATCGGTAAAGCAGATGTAAGACTGAGATTCATTGGAAGTATTCCAAGGAAATGCAATCCGAAAACAAAGAAAGTAGGTTACAGTACACTTCTTTGCCCACTGCTTGAATATTGCTCACCAGTGTGGGATCCCTACCAGATAGGGTTGACAGAAATAGAGAAGATCCAACGGAGAGCAGCGTGCTTCGTTAAACGATCATTTAGTAATCGCGAAAGCGTTACGGAAATGATAGATAAACTCCAGTGGAAGACACTGCAAGAGAGACGCTCAGTAGCTCGGTATGGGCTTTTGTTCAAGTTTCGAGAACATACCTTCACGGAAGAGTCAAGCAGTATATTGCTCGCTCCTACGTATATCTCGCGAAGAGGCCATGAGGGTAAAATCAAAGAGATTAGAGCCCACACAGAAGCATACCGAGAATCCTTCTTTCCACGAACAATATGAGACTGGAATACAAGGGAGAACCCATAGAGGTACTCAAGGTACCCTCCGCCACACACCGTCAGGTAGCTTGCGGAGTATGGATGTAGCTGTAGATGCAGAAAAAAATAATACAACGAAACATACCGCTTGAGAATGTGCCATAACTCGAAACCAGAAGCGAAAAAAAAATACAACAATAAATGCCGGTCTTGTGGATCTTACTACAGATATATGCATTCCACACAGTTTGTTGAGGGTACAGAAGAGCATACACAAATAATATTCTCTGAGAGTTACGAATTTGTTGTTTTAGAGTTGCTTATCTCTCTGTGTCGGTTCATTTGGTAGATCACAACCTGGTGAACATCTTCATTACTGTTAATATCAATTTCATCAGAGGTAAAGAGCTGTATGTCGAGTTATCTACAGTGATATAGTTTATTGCCTTGTATTACGCTGGACATCGATTCTGGGATACGTTGTCAACATATATCTTACTTTATCTCGAAATAAAACCACTACCTTTGATTAGTTTTAAATGCCTGTGACTGATGTGCGTCGCGTTTTATTCTAATTAATTTCGACAAAAATTTAAGACGGATCGGAGGAAAATCTCTTTCATTCAGTATAAACTAAAACTTCTTCCTTCTCGAAAATCAATAAGTGCATTGAGTCTAATGAGTCTCTAGACTAAATTCCGCCTGTCTAAAACTTGGTCCAGTAAGTAACGTGCAATCATGCTAAAAATAATACAACGATTTGCGCCACAGAAAATGTGAAGGAGGAACCGCCTGAGAGGGCGAAGACACTCTGAGGTGCTTCGTGTCCTCTCCTAAGAGAAGTTACGGTCACGCCTGGGCGGGCGCCAGTTCCGCCCAGAGGAGAGATGGGAGCTATTTATAACGATTCATGGTGGCAGCCCTGTCCTAGCAGGGCGCATCACTTCTCAGCTCGCCCCGCACTCACCGGCACACTCCAGCCAGCACACGCCCATCTCCAGACTGCCTGGTATCACCCTAAACTCCTGTTCCTCTCTTTTTTCTATTCCAAGTCATTTTCAACAGAATCTTTACCGTATTTTCTGTATTTATTTCATCTCATAAATTATTATACACATGAAGACGGTTGCCGGCCTGTGTGGCCGAGCGGTTCTAGGCGCTACTGTCTGGACAGCGCGACCGCTACGGTCGCAGGTTCGAATCCTGCCTCGGGCATGGATGTGTGTGATGTCCTTAGGTTAGTTAGGTTTAAGTAGTTCTAAGTTCTAGGAGACTGATGAACTCAGCAGTTAAGGGGGTAGGACGTCAAACAGGCCGACATGGAGCAGGAGACACACCACAAGACATTTTAATTTCCACTGTCTGTACTTTTACGAATAATTTCATAAAACGTTGTCAGCATGACCAGGAAGGATTCAGGATTCACAATCATAGCAGTGTAAGTTCAAAAAAATAACAAAATAATTTTTTTTATATGTGAAAGTTCATCATTTTTTCACTTCTATTGGCTGCGTTTGTTGCTATAGGTACACGTTTCTTCATAAGTAAGAGAGATTCTTCGATGAATTTTGCACAGCATACAAACCCTGTTACATTTTAAACTTCATGTTTAGAAAAAACTCAAATTTTATAGTTAATTATCTCAATTTTTACCACAGTTTTTGATAGATCTGGAAAATTCTAGAGTTTCATACACCTCTAAGTATGATTTGTATGCTGTGCAAAATTCATCGACAAATCTCCCTTACTTATGAAGAAAAGTGCACCTATAGCAACAAATGCAGCCAATGGTAAGTGAAAAAAGGTGAAATACAAATGTAAAAAATAAAGTATTTTCTCAAATTTTTGTACTTCCACCACTTAAAGTGTAAATCCTGAATGATTTCTGGTCATCCTGACAAAGTTTTATGAATTTATTTTTAAAAGTACAGACAGTGGAAATTAAAAATTCCTGTGGTGTGTCTCCTGCTCCAAGTCGTCCCGTTTGATGTCCTACCCCCCTTAAGTCCCATAGTGCTCAGAGCTATTTGATCGGTTCTGTTTTGACATCTCCGGATTTCGTCTTTCAAGACCTGGAACAACATGTACGAGGAGACTCAAAAAGTAAGTTACTCATTGTCAGGTCAGGACAAATAACTTTTATTGAATGCTGCTCTATATATCAAAGTCACATAGACAACAAGTCACAGTAAACAATGGTGGAGCGTTTCACCAGTCGTTCAGTTCCTCGATGATAAAAAATTCGATCCTCGTGTCACGCACCCATTCGAGAATCACTGTACGAACGTCCTCATTGTTGGAAAACCTCTTTCCCCCAGATGTTCTTTCAGCTTGCCGAGAAGACGGGAATCGCTTGGTGCAAAATCGCTTGCGTCCCCGCTTACCGTTATTTTTGCCCCAAGCTAGTTCGGAATGTTTGCGCTGCGAGCTGTGGGTACCAGCTTCTTTCTTCAAGGTAATGCTAGAAGTCTGTTTCGCAAACGAATGTTAATAATCTTCAGACCGAAAGTGAAATGAACACTCCTGCACAGTTTTCGTATTCACTACCTCTGCACATTTACATCGAACAATCCATACATATGGCAAGTGCTCATGTTTATCGTCTTTCAAGCAACATTAATCCGTTGTCACGAAGCAATTACAGTGAATCTTGCTCATTATTGACACGAAACGAGCGATTTCCCTCGGATCCACACCATGACTTCCGTGTTGTGCTTAACGCACAGCCACCACGATTTTCAGCGTGACGTCACGGCGTGCAGGGCTGTCTGAGAATTTTTTACTCTCCGGGGGCTAAAATGGCCAGAATTCAAAGAAGGGCAGCACCTTTTGTATTATCGCGAAATATGGGAGAGAGTGTCACTGAAATGATACAGGATTTGGCCTGGACATTATTAAAAGAAAGGCGTTTTTCGTTGCGACGTGATCTTCTCACGAAATCTCGATCAGCAACTTTCTCCTCCGAATGAGAAAATATTTTGTTGACACTGACCTACATAGGGAGAAACGATCACAAGGTAAAAGAAGGGCAATCAGATCTCGTACGGAAGATATAGGAGCTCGTTCTATCCGCGCGCTATACGAGATTGGAATAATAGAGAACTGTGGAGGTGGTTCGATGAACCCTCTGCCAGGCACTTGAATGTGGTTTGCAGGGTATCAATGTAGATGTAGATGTAGATATCCTTTCTTCATGTCTTGGGTTATACCGTCCGTAAACAGTTTCTTAAGCCGTTGATATGGAGTACAGCACACTAAGTTGGAGAGTGTATTCCAGATTGGAGCGGTCAGTTTATTGAAAGTGGCAAATTTTAGCAGATTGATCAAAACAGTACAGAATACGGATATAAAACTAAAAGGAGATAAAAGAAGAGATGAGACATAAATCAATGGCAAGTCTTAAATGATCGAGGATTTCAGTGTTATGGTGTGACCCTGAGGACACTTAACTTGGCGCTGCAACGAACTGTAGAAAGGAGACGATACGCATAATAACAGATAAAGATTACTGAGGTAGTTTAGTGTAATGTATATGATGGGTAGTCATAAAGTTTTAATTATCACTGCAGTACCATAGCATGCCGATAGAGGAGCCAAGAGACAATGGCGCAGCTCATTGTTAACTACAGAAGTCCATGTTAACAGATTATGCTTGTAAAGTGCAAACTGTCGTAGGAGCATACTACTTAAATCTCGTGACAGACCGACAGGAGTCTATCAAGAAGTCATCATGGGAAGCTGTCGAAGGGGGTACTTTAGTACTTTACGACAGTGCCCCTGCAACACTCTGCTCACGACAGGCCAACATGCTGCTTCGGTGAGCTAACAAATTTTGCCTCCCTCCCCTCCGTTGCTGCATCTCGGTCGGAACGGGAACAAATACAACCTCTTCATGTTCACCAACGCGTGGTTAAGCATGTCTGGGCTCAACAATGAGTTTTACGGCTCTTTGTTTTTGAGCGCGCGCCAGTGTGGCAGTGTTATTTTTGAGTGTAGAGTTATGGTCGTTGGCTAACAGTCGGCCGGAGGAAGTACTCGAAAGAAAGCCGTGTTGTGTACTAAATCTTACGGTCGCATGTCGGAAGGATTGAGTACGTCGCCTAAGATTGAAGTATTCATGAAGTTGTATATGTGGTGTAATTCTGCCCGACGGTGTTTTGAAATCCTGCCATCTGCCGTGTGCGGCACTGCTGTCAATGTGTCTCTCTGGTGTGACCAGAGTACTGCATACACCACTCAAGAAAATTTTGGAATACTATCGTAAAGTGTACTCTAGTATCATAAAATAGTATCTGACTGATCTAGGCCCTTCCTGAATTATCCAATTACAGCCCGTATACACGACGGTGTTTACCATCGGCATCCTTTGTGGCCGTTTCCCACTCATGTAAAATACGTCTGCTTGAGCGACTCACAGCGAGCAGTCCAGTGTCAACAACAGATTCATTCAGTTTGTGTTCAGCATTGCAGTAACATGCCACGTAGAGGTATACAACACTTTGATATTGTTAGGACAGTGGCATTACTGTCAGCAGGTCACAGACAACAAGATGTTGCCGATCGGTTACATGTCTCTCAAGGTGGTGCCTCTAAGGGTGGAGATAGTGCAGAGAGACGGGGAATGTGAACGATAGACCTCGCAGCGGTCGTCCTCATACGACAATACACATGCAGGATCGTTTAGTCCAACTGTAGGATCGCAGGCGTCCGACATCAACTGCCAGAAATATTGGAAATGATTTCTCCCGAGCAACAGGGATTCGTATCTCAGACCAAACAGTTCGTAGAAGATTCCGTCAGGGTTGTCTTCATTCCAGAAGACAAATGAGAAGTTTTGCACTGAACCAATGGATCCGACACAATCAAAGGACCTGGGCTCTTGCACATCAACATCGGACCATTCCAGAATGGAGTAATATCACGTTGGCTGATGAAAACAGGATGGGTTTGCGGTCGGACACGAGACGTGTTAGTCAACGCCTGGAACGATACGTTCAGCAAGTCCAGCCGTTTGCAGATGGAAGTATAATGTCCTGGGCGACGATAATGATGACACCGCAGTCCCCTCTAATTCCCGTCTATGGCAATTTGATTGGTATTCGGAACCTCCAATTGATCCTAAGCACGATTGTAAGGCCCTACGGAAGTGACGTCGGTGACAGCTTCATCTTAATCAATGACAACGCAGGGTCTCTGTACATTCAAAGATGCAACATCAACCGAATCCATTTGCCAGAACAGTCTCCAGACATGAATGCAATCGAGCCTGCCAGGGACCTGTTTAAAGTTGACCATTACACGGCGTCTGAATCCACCCTGCAATCTCCATGACCTCACTGAAACTGCCATTGAGGAGTCGGGCCTCACACCCCAAGATAAACGTTATGGTCTCATACAGACCATGGCTCGCAGATTGAAAGAACTCACCCTTGTGTGGGAAGTACATATCCGCTACTAAACAGTGCTAATTATCATCATGAGATAAAGATTTTCACTGTGTTTGTTTTCAAAATGAACAATGAGGAGAGAGCCTGCTTTGTTTTGTAATGATTTTTTTGCAAATAATCAAAATCGTTCTGGTTTTCGGAAGTAATTATGTTTATTCTGTTAATAAGGTATTCTACAAAACTATGTGGGTGAACTGTATGAAGTCATTGTGGTAAACTCTGTGATATTACGAACTTCTGTTGAGGTGCGTAGTTGCCATTGTAATGATGAGTCAAATGGCGCAACGAGAACGATGGGAAAAAATAAAGTGTAAATCAATATGTAACGCCCCTTGTTTTTCTAAAGCGAAGACTTTTCCTCGTTAGAAATTCAGTCTTGAGGCTTGACAGGATCCCTATGAAACGCAATGCAGTTTCCAGTTATCTATGAATTCGTCTAAACGAGAGGAGAAACTTCCTAGAACATGTAAAAAATCAATTAGTCCGAAAGCGGTTAAAACTATGAATAATATTGCCAGTAATGGAACTGCCGACTATAAATTACCGCTGCATATGGTGCGGTCATGTCACTAAGCTCTCTTCACGGCTATTGTAGGCATCTGGCGCATTGTCTTGGACTGGCGAGTTATAGGACAATACTATAACGATTTCCACAGTGCCTACTGCTGATCCTTACCTGTACCTTCCACACTAAAGCAGTAGAAAGTTTAAAGGTGATAAGATGATGCTCGGAATAAGTCCGAAGCATATCGTCGTAGGAAACAGGGCATCGTCGTCTTGATTGTCGCGTGAAAAGTCTGATTGTGTGTACGAGATCACAGGAGTTTATTTGACTGATAAGGCACTTGTAACCCTGGAATCTAGATGACTGACAGTCTGGCTGGGACATCAGCAGCACCGCAAGGCGGCTATACAGCATATTACCCTAAGAAGAAGCTCAGTTTGCGCGACATTACCTGTGCTCGAAGTGTGTTGCATCATGGTTCATATCCCAACATAGCATCGAGTCAGACGTAGTATCACTCCAATCTGTGCCCTTCCTCGCGACATATTTTTCACAGCAATAGAGGATAGGGCTAAGAAGAGGGCCATGATGGAATATGACAGAATGACAGGAGGTTGAGAAGGTACAGGGCTATTACAAATGATTGAAGCGATTTCATAAATTCACTGTAGCTCCATTCATTGACATATGGTCACGACACACTACAGATACGTAGAAAAACTCATAAAGTTTTGTGCGGCTGAAGCCGCACTTCAGGTTTCTGCCGTCAGGGCGCTCGATAGCGCAGTGAGACAAAATGGCGACAGGAGCCGAGAAAGCGTATGTCGTGCTTGAAATGCACTCACATCAGTCGTAACAGTGCAACGACACTTCAGGACGAAGTTCAACAAAGATCCACCAACTGCTAACTCCATTCGGCGATGGTATGCGCAGTTTAAAGCTTCTGGATGCCTCTGTAAGGGGAAATCAACGGATCGGCCTGCAGTGAGCGAAGAAACGGTTGAACGCGTGCGGGCAAGTTTCACGCGTAGCCCGTGGAAAATTGGTTCATGCCACAACTGGAGACCGACAGCGCCGACTTCATCTTTCAACAGGATGGTGCTCCACCGCACTTCGGCATTTCTTAAACAGGAGATTGGAAAAGCGATGGATCGGTCGTGGTGGAGATCATGATCAGCAATTCATGTCATGGCCTCCACGCTCTCCCGACTTAACCCCATGCGATTTCTTTCTGTGCGGTTATGTGAAAGATTCAGTGTTTAAACCTCCTCTACCAAGAAACGTGCCAGAACTGTGAGCTCGCATCAACGATGCTTTCGAACTCATTGATGGGGACATGCTGCGCCGAGTGTGGGAGGAACTTGATTATCGGCTTGATGTCTGCCGAATCACTAAAGAGGCACATATCGAACATTTGTGAATGCCTAAAAAAACTTTTTGAGTTTTTGTATGTGTGTGCAAAGCATTGTGAAAATATCCCAAATAATAAAGTTATTGTAGAGCTGTGAAATCGCTTCAGTCATTTGTAATAACCCTGTATATAAAATCAGGACATGTGACAGTAATATTTTAAGAAGTTACTAAGCCTAAAATAAATACGGAAGAGGAAAAGCTGGAGCCAGGGAACGAGCAGAATATCGTGATGGACTTAACATGGACAGAGGTAGACGAAGCTACAAAGATCATGAAAGGAAGAAATGTACCTGGACTGGATAACCTAAGTATGAACATTGTAAGAGCAGCTGTCAGTGTTGGAGTACATTGGTTCTATCGGGTCACGAGAACTGTTTGGGAAACGAAAGACATCTGAGGAATGGAAAAAGGGACTCTTAGTACCAAATTCTAAGAATAATTGCAAGAAAATCTTCCAAAGTTTAAGGAAGTTACTTTGATATTTTGCCAAGGTACTTAAGAAGATTCTGAAAAAGAGAGTACAGAGGATAATAGGAGGAGGTCAAAGAGGAACGGTATGGTTTCAGAACAAGGTGGTCGACGGTGGGTCTAATTTGCCTATACGACAGCTCCAAGAGAGACACTACGTTTATAGTAAGGATTTATAAATGGTGTTCTTGGATATAAGATGACGTATGACTGTGTAAAAAGAAACAAGACCTCGGAAACCGTTCAGAAAGGGGAATTGGAAGGCTAACTATGAACAGAATACAGCAAAAGTGTGTGGTGTGTAGAAGGAGGAGAGAAGAATGACTGGTTTGAACAGAAAAATGAGCCTGTTTCTAGGTGTGCACAATCCCTTCGTAACGGTTGTGGGTGGGATACTAACATAACAGTGCCAATACGAGATTAAAATATCAAAGCGATGATTTACTGGTGCAAGGAAATGGAGAAGGAGAGGTAAAAGAAAGGCTAAATATATAGCAAGGAATAATGGGACAGTAAGCACCGAAATTTATTTCAAAGAGGTCTGAAGTTAAGATGACGACGAGGAATAAAAGAGGAGTAGCTATGGATATATTAAAGGGCAAATACTAAAGGAACTGGGATGCTTTTAGTACCTGAGGAAGTTAATAGAAGACAGCGAGAGAAATGATAAGGAGATCGATGAAAGGGAAAGACAAGCCTAGAGGTTCCTGCAGAGTGTAGAAGTATCACCTGGTGCAAGGTTATATCACTATAAAGTAATCAGCGTTTGTACCGAACGTATATCCACGTTTGGATCAGAACCGTGGGAGACAGCGGAGCAAGATACAAGCTTGCGGGATGACATTTCAAAGAAGCGAAATAGGACTTACTAGAATGGATAGGTGAGAAGTGAGACGATGACAGAAATATTGGAGGAGCCCATTCGAAAGCACATCGAAAAGACAAGGATCAGATGATATGGCCATGTTAAAAGAATAGGAGCTGGTGGGTTACCGGGACAGCACCATGTAAAGAGAAGCCAAGAGACCTTGAGGAAGACTGGAAGATAGATGAACCGGTGGAGTGAATGAATGTGTGAAGAAAAAAAGGAGAAGACTCGGACAGAATGAAGAGCGAAACGTGGCAGGAGGCAGGAAGAGAAGAAGAGGGTCATGTTCTAAACCAGGCCCACCAACAGGTCAGAGACGTTAGTTCATCAGGCCCCTCAGTGATACTTGCAAACACACGAAACGCAAGACGTTGTTATAAAAACTACATTTTAATATTATGGTATATATTGTATGCTAGGAGGAATTCACACGTGTGAAGTTCTCCTTGTTGCAATGTACCTTAAATGCACTACGTTCAGTTTTAAGTTATTGTGTCTAGATTTAGTTGTTTATTGGAATATATGCTTATTTCACGCCATCAAAAGATTTTAATTATGCTTATAATTCAGTGTGTTCATTTTTAGATCCCGGTTACTTCATCCTTGAATAAGGCTTCTAAAAGAAAGGAAAGAAGAAAGGAAGCCTTGTCATGTTTTCAGTGAAGAATAGGGTGTAAAAATACTTCTTTTTGGCACACAGGACCAGAAAACTGCTTGCGTAAGGCATAGCTAAAATTTTGGAAGCTTGGAAGGAAACAATCTTCAGCATCACCATGACACAAAACATGTATCAAAAAACACTGACAGAAAACTAATCGAAACGTCAAAAAGTAATGTAGAGTGACGTGATTTCAGGAAAACTTTGTCTAGGTAATATATTTAAGTGATTAAAAGTGATTAACAATGCAAGATCACAGGTAAATGTAAGCGCGAGATAAGCAGCTACGAATGTGAAGTGCTGGTACATTAATAACTGATGTAACCGCAAGAATATGAAGGCAAGGATGCAAATGTGCTTGCATTGTGTTGTAAAGGTACCGGATGACAGATTGTGGGACGGAGTTCCATGCCTGTTGCACATGATCGGTCAGTAGAGGGACAGTTAATGCTATTTGTGATGACGTTGGAGTTGATGATGTGCCATATGCGCTCGACTGGAGTTAGGTCTGGTAATCGAGCAGGTCAACGCAACATGTCGATACTCAGTAGAGCATGTTTGGTTACAACAGCGGTATGTGAGCAGCGTTATCCTGTTGGAGAACACCCCGCGGAATGTCTTATACTGGCACCCTCGTTACAAGTGATACAACGTTCAGACTAATCATTACGGCGTTTCTGTAAGTTTGCAGATGGCGGAGAGAGCTATTGACACTTAGAGTATTTTATTCTAGTTGATACATCTTGAAAATCGTGAAGATTTTAGTTCGTCATGCCACCGCAAAAGACTCCGGGGGCACACCTGCATCAGTATCTAGTAGGGTTTCTGCAGTTAACTTAGTATGGACTTAGCAACTAATAAATACACGAAACCCTCCGTTACAAAATTTACGTTTATTGTAATTTTAACTGACGTAGAAGCCATAAAAACACCAAACATGGAGGCAAAATGTCCGCATCTACAAGCTACTTTAAAAAGGAATAATATCACTTAAATTTGTTTCCACAAGAGGAGAATTCGGACTTCGCTAACACTTAATTTTACTGACATTAAATATAACAATATAAATAATCATACATGTGACCAGGACAAATAAACAACACTATCAATCTTTACAGATGAGAATGCGACTACATCCATGAAGGTTCGCGCCCTGGCAAGGGAGATACTTAATTTCAACATATAAGGTGATTACAGTACGCCCTAATTCCACTGGACAAACGTAGTAACGATATAAGCGAGACAAATGTACTGAAGGAGGGTAGCCGGATGTGCCGTAGTAAAAAAAGGGCCACTATCAACCCCGTCAGGACGCGACCCCCGTGAACACGTCAGTTTCAGCTACCTGCAACACACACAGAGTCATTTGTTGCTTCAAAAAACAATTAACATGAAAAGGCAGAACGCGTAACACACTAATAAAATATAAACGACTACTTCACAGAACTAGCTCCTCTTTAGACAAAGCAAACAGCAGAATATTAATAACACGTAAAATACTTCTAACCTATAACAAACTAAGGTACCACGTAATAGAATATCGTCTTGAGCTCATAGAATACACAGTTTGACTTGCCTGTTTATAGGTCTTAGAACTCAACAGTGTCAGCTTAAGCAAACCCGCGAATACAAAACTCGATATATGACAGGAATAATGACTGAAGCCACTGACAATGCTAGGCTGCCACACGAAGGAGACAATAGTAATTTACTGCGGCACACAATCGACCTTACATCTCCTATTTAGTATAATCAGAATAAGCAATTTTGTGCATAATAATTACTTACAGTACCATGACAACCTCCGAATAACACTTATTACCCAAGGTAGGTGCCGGTATCGAAAGGGACCTTTAGTAATACAGAGTGTATTCACTTATTGGAAGGGTTTCAGGTTTGCATCCCTTTCCACATAGCTTTCTGTTTACACACTTCTATAACTTCTGCAACTAAAGAAGGGCATATAAATGCACATATAACTGACACAGATTTGAGCAGAATAAAACAGTACCTTAGTATGGCGCAAATGACTTCATTTGCTTTACACGTGGGACATCTTCACCATTCAGTAATTCCGAAATATATTTAAAAACGCGTGAGAGCAAGACATCGCCGTGGTATCAGCTATTTACTTCACATAATTTCTTGCACAGACACAAGGCAGACGAAGCGTTTTCACATGCAACAGCGCCGAGCATCACACATTTCCTCCGACACGCCATAGACACATCTCAGTTTCCATGGCCAGTAACAAGAACCTATACATGCTCTCGCAGCAGAGAAACCCCAAAACACAACAGTGCACCACCGCGATATCAAACCCCAGGTCCCATCAAGTCACTGCCGGGATCTCTCGCTGACCCTGCCCATTGCGTACATGCGTCGTACCACAGGCCTCACGGTAAACGTCAACTAGCCACCTCCGACCCTGCGAATATCCACTCCGCTGTCCCCTTTTTCTTCCCGTTCACCACTCGACCACTGGCCTGAATCGCGGAAGGCAAAGATGGTGACCCTATAATCGATGGCAGCGATGCCATTCGAAGTGCGAGAACACTGGTGCCAGACACGCCACGGCTCAGTATCTACCTTTCTAAAAGATGTAACAGAGTTTCGGTACTATAAATATGTTATACCGGAGCCAAGGTAGCCCCTGGGGGCCGGCAACCCATATAACACCACAGAGGATGAAGTTGTCTATCCCCAAAGGCGTACCCAAAAGCACCATGGTAAACACCGGCTATTTACACACAAGATAATGGAAACAGACATTCCGAGCACTACTTCCTGCAGGGGGAGCTCGAGCCTCGTCCAGCCTGATGTATCACTACGCCGAAATCTGATTGGCTGCAGACAGCTGTTTAGGGGCTAGAACCAGGCCCGAAGTTCAGTTCACGCCGGATGCAGACCTCGTGTACTGCTACCGTCGAAGATTACGTCTTCGTCTCGTAATGGGACTGTCACTAGTGTGTGTGTGTGTGTGTGTTACAACGAACCTTTGTGGAAAATAAGGAGTGAACATTTGTTTGCCTCAATTAGTAGACTTTTTTTCATTATTCTACCTTTGGTTTGTACGTTCAGTCATCAAGCTTGTGAACTCACTTCAATAAAAGTTGTGTTGTGAAAAATTGCGAATTGTCAATCACAACAAAATAAAACATTGATGTGTAAGAAATGTAATACGCTCTGTGAGATTTAGAGAGCTCTAACGAGATAGGGTGACGGCGGAGAGGGGAGGGGGGGGGGTAGAAGAGTAGAAGACTAGTTCGCCAAGTCGTCTAAGTGTCTGCCGACAGCGAAAGCGAGTTACTGCGACTCCCCAGGTGCCGTGTGGCGGGCTTAGGTCGGGACGAATCGAGGCGCGGCGCGGCGGCTGTTTCAATTACAGCGGCGCAGGCAGCGGGCGATTTGGCTCGCAGCCAGCGCCGGATCACAAGTCGACCCGCCGGGATTAACCCCTCCGCGAGGAGGCACGGCCGCGGCGGTCTTTTCTCGCCGCTCGAGAGAGTTGGAGGGCGCGCCGGATCGACTGGCTATCCGATGATGCTCGAATTAGAATTCGATCCGGCGCTCTCGATCCACTCGAACTGCCACCACCCCCTCCCCCTTCCAGCCGACGTCGCACCCCGCTGCACCCTCCCTTGCCTTGCCTTCTGCCACGGACAGAGCGAGAGCCGGAGTCTGCTGCTGTGACCCACCGAATGCAACTGACACACTGCCATCGAAGGACCACTCTACGCAGTATGGCTCTGGATTCTTCGACGGCACCAGCAGAATCCATCACAATAAAAAATGTCCTTTTCATGTACGATAAAAACAGCCACCCGGTTACACAAATTTTATTGCATCGACCTGGTTTCCATAGCAACTAAGGGTACCTACGCCAGAGTAAGTTACACTACTGGCCATTAAAATTACTACACCAAGAAGAAATGCAGATCATAAAAGGTTGGACAAATATATTATACTAGAACTGACATGTGATTACATTTTCACGCAGTTTGGGTGCACAGATCCTAAGAAATCAGTACCCAGAACAGCCTGGTGAAACGTTGTTGTGATGCCTCGTGTAAGGAGGAGAAATGCGTACCATCACGTTTCCGACTTGGATAAAGGTCGGATTGTAGCCTATCGCGATTGTGGTTTATCGTATCGCGATATTGCTGCTAGCGTTGGTCGAGATCCAATGACTGTTAGGAGAATATGGAATCGGTGGGCATTGAGTCAAACAGTGCTTGGATGGCGTGTACAGGTACAGCTGCCCATGCAGCTTCAACACGATACCACACTTCATCAAGAGTAGTGACTGCCGTATTGTGACGAGCCAGTTGCTCGGCCACCATTGACCAGACGTTTTCAATTGGTGAGAGATCTGGAGAATGTGCTGGCCGGGGCAGCTGTCGAACATGCGGTCGTGCATTATCCTGTTGAAATGTAGGGTTTCGCAGGGATCGAATGAAGGGTAGAGCCACGGGTCGTAGTACATCCGAAACTTAACGTCTACTGTTCAAAGTGCCGTCAATGCGAACAAGAGGTGACCTAGACGTGTAACCAATGGCACCCCATACCACCACTCCGAGTGATACGCCAGTGTGGCTATGACGAATACACGCTTCCAATGTGCGTTCACCGTGATGTCGCCAAACACGGATGCGACCATCACGATGCTGTAAAAAGAACCTGGATTCATCCGAAAAAATGACGTTTTGCCTTTCGTGCACCCAGGTTCGTCATTGAGTACACCATCGCAGGCGCTCCTGTCTGTGATGCGGCGTCAAGGGTAACCGCAGCCATGGTCTCCGAGCTGATAGTCCATGTCGCTGCAAACATCGTCGAACTGTTCGTGCGGATGGTTGTTGTCTTGCAAACGTCACCATCTGTTAACTCAGGGATCGAGACGTGGCTGCACGATCCGTTACAGCCATGCGGATAAGATGCCTGTCATCTCGACTGCTAGTGATACGATGCCGTTGGGTTCCAGCACGGCGTTCCGTATTCCCCTCCTGAACCCACCGATTCCATATTGTGCTAACAGTCATTGGATCTCGACCAACGCGAGCAGCAATATCGCGATACGATAAACCGCAATCGCGATAGGCTACAATTCGACCTTTATCCAAGTCGGAAACGTGATGGTACGCGTTTCTCCTCCTTACACGAGGCATCACAACAACGTTTCACCAGGCAACGCCGGTCAACTGCTGTTTGTGTATGAGAAATCGGTTGGAAACTTTCCTCATGTCAGCACGTTGTAGGTGTCGCCACCGGCGCCAAGCTTGTGTGAATGTTCTGTAAAGCTAATCATTTGCATATCACAGCATCTTATTCTTGTCGGTTAAATTTCGCGTCTGTAGCACGTCATCTTCGTGGTGTAGCAATTTTAATTGCCTATGAACCTTTTCAAGCAACGTAGGAGAATAATAATCATATGAAAAACCCCAAGTTATAAATATACAGAAAAGAAGTATTACTTATATAGATTGTAATATTATTGGGTTTCAGATACTTTGCATATGAGGCATTTGTCATAAAACAAATGGTCAGCCAACGAGCTGTAGTTCGTAAAAATGCTAAGCATCACAGCGCGAGAGTAAAGAGAGAAAATATTTTTTTTAATTAGCGCCTATATCAAGACGCGCGTCCATCGTTTACATACTCTAAATAAACACTATGACCCGCGAGGCGCAGATATTTAAAATCATTGCCGCAGCTCTTGATAGCAAGAAGCTGCCAAACAGAAGAAAGAACAATCTATCTTTTGTTAAGAAATATTCTAGAGTCTTCATTACCCTTGTACTTTTGGTCGCCGACATGTAAGACGTACTAGATAGCATTGCTACAAGTTGTATTTTTATATTGTATAAAAACTAAGTGAAACGACGAACAAACATTTCGGTAACTCGGGTGAAGATATTATGTACTTATGCACACGCAAGGACATTTAATTTTAAGAAGGAATGGACTGACAGAGCAGCGATAATTCTACGGCGCCATCCACAAAAGAAATATCAGATGTAAGTCATGCATTTATTGTGTATTTGTCAATGTCTAGTAGTTTAAAGCCAATTTGTTCAGAATATATTAATATTTTACTAAGCAGTAATTTTCTTCTTATTCTTTTCTTTCACTAACCAAAAATGATGTTCAAATTGCATATGCGCTTTGTTACAGGTGCCCTCTTTATCGCGGTGTCTCGCTTGTATTTGGGAGACCACCAATGTGTTCAACTTCCGATCTGTTAATCTTTCTCTTACGAAATTGCACTAATTTGCTTTAATTTCCATTTTTATATTCAAATAGGTTCCTTAGGTATTTTCATCGAAGACTCTGATTGCGTGTAGGCAATCCAGGTCAAAAGGTCAATTATGAAAACTCCTTCGCGTAATCAATCCGTACGTCTCCTGAACACAATCGAGATTCGACACATAGGTGATCAATTGATAATCTCTCTCTCTTTTTAAGTTGTACTATAAAAAACCGGCCACACAGGATTGCCGTAAGTACGCAATCTATCGTTAGGTAGCATTTTGTCAGTAAATATTACAAACCAACAGTTACAGCATCGCTATTATTATTTACTACTATTTCTTGTACAGAATAAGCAAGTTCCTAACTCCAGAAGATTAACATTGCATGGAGAAAGGATAAAAACGTATGAGCTACACTGCTCGAGCCAAACACGTACAAGTTGTCTTATGAAACCAACATTAGAATCACGGGTATAGCAAGCCGTTCGGACTGACATCAGACTGAAAAGTCTGTTAACTGTTTTCTCCGCTACGTGGAAACTCCGCCGTGTACGCCACCTGTGGGGCGCCAAGAACGTAGAGAGGCGCAAATTAAGAAAACAATTACACTGTAAATGAAAGTAGTGATAACAAGAGACCAAGCTGTATAACAGATGTATCAAGATAGGTAATAAATGAAACACACAGGAAATGCTGTAAAATGAAAACAGTAGCTTTGACGCCACCTGTCCAATGCAGATAACATGAAAATGCTCAAAAGGAAAAGAATTAACACAGTATGAATAACAGCTGTGGTGCCGAACACCATCTTTTTCCTTTTCACCCCCCCCCCCCCCACCCCAGGCTTCCAGCTCTTTTCCTTCTCCCTTCCACTGCCCTCTCCTACCCCCTCCTACCCCCCTCCTGCCCTGCCGCCCTCCTCGTTTCCACATACAGTCTCTCCCCCCTCCCAATTTCATCCATCCCCCCCCCCCCTCCTCCCTTCACCCAGTGGTAGGTCCCCTTCGTTGTGGTGTCTGTGTTACTCCAGGGCTGTGTGCAGTGCTATGTTCCACCAGCACCAGCAATGTTGCCAGCATCATTCATTTGTGTTCCCACTGTGGCGTTTCTTTGTTTTCGTGTCGACCCACAGTGTTCATTCTCTGCATGTGCGTGTGGCTCTCATCTATGTTGTTTTTAGATCTACCGTTTATACTCATCAATTTTTGTTCTTGTTTATTCATCACTTTATACCAGTCTATGTTATGTGTTCTTTTATCATTTGACTATGTTTTTTCTGTAACTCTCTTGGCTGAAGAGCGGCGTATCATGCCACTCCTAGCCTGCCCCATTTTGGGAAGTGAAATAACAATAAAAAAAAAAAAAACGAAAACAATTAAAAGAGGAGGAAGGTGATGTTTCAGAGATGTTTGTAAAGTTCTTCAGTCAAACAACAACAGTATGTCAAATATCTGTAAGTCCATCTTTATACAAATGGTTATGGGACTTCAGCTGTTCAGTATAAAACGTCGAACGAAAACACCTTCAGCCGCCTAAATTTTCAGCTGTTATTTTATCTGAACAACCATATCAGTCATACAGTACGCCGTCTTTAGGCCTTGTGACCGCCGTGTAAGAAGAATCCCACCTCTTGGTCGACAAGTGATGATCGAAGGGATCGCAGTGTTATGTAGAAACCTGCAGATACCGGCCACTGAATGCTGGCCCCTGTTTTCACTCGACCGGACGTGGGATTCTTCTAGCACATCATGAAGATCGCGTAATCTATCGCTGAAACTGGTTGCTGAAATAAAGCAACTGGAAATGTAGACTGCTGAAGGTGTTTTGATTCGACATTTTATTTCGTATGTCAACAGTTGAGAACAGCGTTTTAAAGTTGTTAAAGAAATTTTTATTTCGCCTTTGTAGCTGTGGATTGAGAATGAAACCATCATTAACACACACACGCTTACAAACTTTCAGTTGAAGCTACCTTTTCAATTATTTTTATTAAACACTGACTTACAGAGTTTTCCTTGACAAAGGCATCTCAGACTTAACCTATTCATTTATTTCTCACAATATAAAAACCCAACGCAATCTGACTGCTGTACATTGACAATATGACTTCCAATAATTAACGCAACAGAATGACACTGAACTGCAAGAAATTCTAACAATAACACAAATTCAAAAAAACATGAAATTAAAGAAATTTGAAACTCCAACTCTGTTAATTGCTTAAACTCGTTTCAGTCCGGACGCGCCGGAACGGTAAACACGTAAACTGCGGCGACACTCAGATGCCTCGCAGGTCGTTTCGCCCTGCATACAATAGGCGAAACTCGACCGATGTCAGTCGTTCCGCCAGGCGCTTATGCCTTTAGTATGAACCCCTCAGAATTCAGGGAAGTGCAGCACCCAACCGGAAATGCCGTGTGCCGTGTCCTCCGATGCTTGCCTCGCACAAGCCACACAGGGAAGTAACCCAACATGTATAGAAATCGAGTGAAAAGTATTTTTTGAGCTCTCAGTACAAATACTCTCTTATAATAACCTTATTCGGTCTGTTACTACCGTGCAATGACATAGAACATTAATAAAATTGATGAAAATGAGAGGTGACATGCAAAAGAGGGCATGGAACCTCTCATGTGTTCTGAGATTTTAACAGCCTTACATCAGAACAGACCCTCAACTGTTTTTTCTTCCTTTCTTCATTCTTCATCTCATACCCTTTCTCCGCTTCGATGTTTGACGTTCCTCTCTGTTTCTTCTTCCTCCCCGTGTGCTCCTGAACGCCTGCTCACGCGGTTGACGCGTAACAGGTGACTGAAGAACGCGTAATTCCTAGCGCTGGGTGGACAGGAAGGGTTAACATATACCCCCTGGTACAGGCCAGGCCCAGAGCTGTGACCTTTACAAATTGTCAACTGGTCCTTCTGTCAGAAGTTCGGGAGGTATGACTCTGCTGCTTGACAGTCTGACAGAGGGAGAAATCCCAACTTAGCTCTCTGACCAGGGCGTCACTGCAATCCATCGGGTAATGAAAACAGTTGATACCACCTTAGTTCCTATCCGCACTCTGTTTGATAGAGTTGCACTTCCATCGAAGATCAAAGCAGACTATGAAGACACAACAGTCCGAATGTACATTCCCAACCCCACGCATCGCTACCAGTGTCAACATTACAGCCACACTAGAATGTCCTGTAGAAACACTGTCAAATGTGTTACTTCTGATAGGCATGCTCACGAGGGCGATTGCCCGCTTCCTCCTCCTCACTATACAAATTGTAAGAGACTATGCCATCTCGTTCCGTGAGCATCCCATGCATCTCGATGAGATCCGAGTGTAGGAAAAAGTACCTCACCCTGTCGGTCACAAGTTGTTGGTTAGTTGAAAACCATGCGTTCTACCATCTGGTGCTTACAGTGCCGTTCTTAATATGACTCACTCCACGAACGACATGGCTACACTGACTTACGACCCCAAATTCAGAACTGCAGTTGTAAAACTTCCCAGTGTCACGGTATCATCCACTTCTCCTCCTCCTCCTCCTCCTCCAGCTGTGCAACAGGCCACCAGATCTTCGCTTCCAATGGCGAAATCACCTGCTACCCAATAGGCAGGCCAGGAAGGACAAAAGGAATATTCCAACCAACCAACATCTGAGTCTTCATCAGCCAGTCGCAAAGACTCTCAGACAACAAACAAAGACAAATGGTCTTCTCATTCGCTGACATGGAGATCCTTGTCAACGTTGTCGCTGTATACAACACTCACCAGACTGCCCTCTGTTTCGCGAGTGCGTACTACCAGCCCTTTCTCTGCCCTCAGCTCCACAGGACGACCCAGATGCCTCTGAAGATATCATGAAACAGGAACCTCCACCCTCTGCTCCCCATAATTGTGAGTTTTCGAAGACTGGCACTTAGCAGCCACCGAGGCGACAACCCTTCGTTTTTTCCCTCCTTCCATTTTCCAGTCATGACTCTCCTCCAATGGAACAATGACGACGTGAGGTCCAGCAAGGAGGAATTACAGCTAGTGTTGGAATCACAGCGTCCACTTATGTTCTGCCTTGCGACTGCTTTGACCTCTGGTATTTATTTCCAGTCTGCTTTGGCCTTCCCCCTGCGGACGGCATTCCATCTCATGGGGGAGTCATGCTGCTTATCTGAGATGAAGTTCATAGTTAAACCATCTCACTGAACACCCGGCTGCATTTTCCTTCCTTGCTTCATCTTTTCTCTTTGAAGCTTCTACATTTCTACGTCATTGTGTGTCATCAGGGCTGACTTCCTCCAGCTTATTGCTTAACCTCCTCACCCATTTTTGCTGCTCAGTAACTTTAATGGATATGATCTCCTTTGGAGCCCTCCCAGAATCTATCAGAGAGGTGACCCTTCGCTAACCTTACTAGTCAATCTAGAGTGTCTTAACACTGGAGGACCCAAGTGCCTTTCAAGCACTCTTATTTCCATTTGGATCTCTCGTTCTGCACTGCCCAGTTTGCCTGTCGTCTCGAGTGGTCCACTTTCTCTGACATATAAGTGAGTGACTATTTCCCATGTTCTATCTGTCTGCTGACTCCTACCCCACCTACGTGTAAACCCAACTGGCAGCTCTCTAAGGCCGACTGGGAGTTTTACTCCTCCCTGGCGACCTTCAATGAACAACACTTCCCCAATTGTGATGACCAAGGAGAATACCTTCCAAACATTATCTTTACCGCCCCAGTGAGTTCCATTCCTCACATTTCATCTTTACTGAACCGTGTACCGCCCTTTGGTGGACTGAGGCGTGTCACAATACAGTTGACGAGGAGACGCGCTCTCCGCATTTACTGTCCGCCGTCGTAGGATGATTCTGCCTGAATAAAAATCATCCTACGACAGCGAACTGTACTCGTTATAAACATTTGCGTGTGCAGTGTCGTCGCATTCTTCGGTATAGCAAACAAGCTAACTGGATTTCATTTACTATTAACAGTTCCACGTCCTCTTCCGTCGCATGGGCCAACCTCCAACGGCTCTCTTGGATCCAGGTCCATTCCCCAGTTTCTGGTCTGACCACAGCAGATGATCTCATTGTGTACCCCATTGCTATCTCCAACACATTAGGCTGCTATTTTGCGGAGATTTCGACCTCCACCCACTATCGCCCTGCCATTCTACATCAGAAACGAGTGGAGGAAGGCAGAATCGCGAATGCTGTAATGCCGGCTTTACTGTGAGGGAGCTAGAACATGCTTTCACTTCATGCCGATCTTCCACCCCAAGGCCAGGAAATTTTCACATTCAGATGTTGCTACACCTTTCTCTTGCGAGCAAGCATTTTATCCTTCATACGTACAATCGTATCTGGGCACATTGTACGTTTCCCAGACACTGGCATTTTCGTACCGTAGCCTGATACGGATAAACACCTTCCTTCTAGCTACCGCCCCATTCCACTCAGCAGTATGTTTGCAAGGTATGATTCACGCCCAGTTAGTATGGTGGATCGAGTCTCGCAGTTTACTGACCACTGCACAGTATGGATTTCGAGCATGCCTTTCTGCTGTTGACCACCTTATCGCGTTGTTAACAAAGGTAATGAAAGGTTTTCTGTGGAAATACCAGGCTGTGGCGGTGTTACGGATTTGGAGGAAGCCTGCGACACCTGGTGGAGGACTGGTATCCTCCATACTCTACACATGGGCCTTCCGAGGCCGCCTATCCTTTTCCTTAGTTTTCAAGGTACATGTGAGTCCTGCCTGGTCAGACACCTTTATCCAGGAAAACGGAGTGCCTCAGAGCTCTGTCCCGAGCCTCATCCTCTTTGCTGTAGCCATTAACCCCATTATGGCCCGTCTCCCACCGGGCATCTCCAGCTCCCCTTTCGTTGACGATTTTGCGATCTGTTGCAGTTCTCCACGGACTTGTCTCCTTGAGCGGCGTCTTCAGCAATGTTTCGATCATCTTTACTCGTGGAGCATCGACAATAGCTATCGCTTTTCCATTGACAAAACCATTTGTATGAATTTCTTTAGGCGTAATGGTTTGGTTCCACCGCCCTTACATCTTGGGCCTTTTGCTCTTCCGTTCGCTGCAACTCCGAAATTTCCTGAGTCTCATGCTTGATACAAAACTTCCTTGGTGCCCCTACGTCTCTTACCTGGCCGTCCGCTGCATCCAGTCCCTGAGTGTCCTATGTGTCCTAAGAGATCCATCCCGGGGAGTAGATCGGACATCCTCCTCCATCTGTACCGATCCCTTGTCTGTTCGAAACTATACTATAGCAATTTCGTTTACGTATTTGCATGTCGGTCCGTCTTACGCCATTGAAATACAATCCAGAATCGTGGAATTCGTTTGGCCACTGGCGCATTTTACACCAACTCGGCTGAGAGATTACTACCGCTGTCATATCAGCGTGATATTCTCCTCAGCGGATATGCTATCAGTTTCTCTGCCATGCCCGGCCACCCATCCTTTGTCTCCTTCCTCGATGACTCCTTTGACCGCCAGTAAGGGATTTGCTTCTATTGCTCTGGGAACTTAACTCGACACTGCGTGCCACTTTCTCGATGGATGTGAACCTTTCGGCACCTTAGGTTCCTGTGGCGGCCTGTGTTCAGCTTGGACTTCATTCGCTTCCTAAGGCAACTACGCCAAATTCGATGCGTGGCTGTTAGTGTCTTAGCGAAACTTAGCGATAGTACCCCTGTGTACAATGATGGCCCCAGACTGCCCGTGGTGTCTGGTGTGCCATCGTCATTGGGTCCAACGATTTTCGGTATCGGCTTCCGGAACGGAATACTACTTAGTATTGACAGCACAGCTCTGCTCCCTGTATCAGGTCACTCAGTAGATCCGGCGAGACACGCTTTTCAATCGTCATTTGCTCCGATTCTCATAGTGCCCTTCAGAGCCTCCATGTGTTGTACACAGTCCATCCTTCAGCGCAGTTGGTCAAAGGAGCCTCTCACTTGCTCAGTCTTGAGAGAGCCATTATGTTGTTCATGTGGGTTCCTGATCACGTCGGTCTGACGGGGAGCGAGTCTGCTGACGCTCTTGCCAAGGCTGCCTGCAGTCCTCGTGCCTTAACCCGCTAGTTCTTCCATTCCCTCCGATGATCTGCGTGATGCCGTCTGTCAGAAGGTGGTGTCACTTTGGCATTACCACTACTCTTCCCATCATAGGAACAAGCTCATGGAATTAAACCCCTCCCAGCGGCTTGGCCAACCTCCTCTCGGCCATCTCGCAGTGAGGAGTTTGGGCACTATCGTTTTAGCCGTCGACATTTTTCAAGTGATAATCCTGACGGCTCCGTGCTCGCTGCCATCACCCTGTCACGGTTCGCCATATCTTGTTCGAATGCCCTTTTTTTTTAACCACTTACTTTGTAATGTGTCTTTGCTGTCTGAGTTATCAGGCGTTTTAGCGGACGACGCACGGGCTGTCGACCGGGTTTTACTTTTAATCCATCGCAGCAGTATAGCGTACGTCATTTAATCTTTAGTTCGGCATCTCCGTTGTCTCTATGGCATATTTTGAGGACCTTTCTTCAAGAGGAAATCCTTGTTCTTAAATCTCTTACCTTCTATCGATTGGGCTCAACCCGTAGTTGCTTTTAACTCATTTTTCATATTAGTGTCTTAAGGTTCAAATGGCTCTAAGCGCTATGGGAGTTAACATCTGAGGTAATCAGTCCCCTAGACTTAGAACTACTTGAACCTAACTAACCTGAGGACATCACACACAGCCATTCCCGAGGCAGGATTCGAACCTGCGACTGTAGCAGCAGCGCGGTTCCGGACTGAAGAGCCTAGAACCACTCGGTCACAGTTGCCAGCTTGTCCTAAGGTACTGACATGGGTGCGCATAGCCTTAGTTGTATTTGCACCATAAAATACAACAAACAAACGAACATGTCGAGAAGAATCTGAGGTGGTGTTTGTGTACGGCCAAACTGATGGAATCGTTGGAGAGACTGCACGGCTATATCAAAACGAGTACCCTCACAGACATCAACCACATCACACAACGTGTCAAGTCGTTTTTGGGCGTTTGTGTGATCATGAGTCCTTTCATGCAGTAACGTGGGGGGAGGCAGCGGACTGTGCATATACCAGATTTGAAGGACCTGGTTCTACAGGATATTCAGACGTACCTTAGTACAAGCTCTAGACATGTGTCCCGCCAACATGGTGTAAGCCAAAGTACGATTATGCTTATCCTGCATGACAACGGCTTCTATCCTTATCACCTGCAACGATCGAAAGGATTATCAGCAGCGGGAAGGTTTCTGTCGATGGTTGTTGCACCGGACCATCTCAATTATGGCATTTCTGTCATCAGTTCTTTCTACCGACGAAGCAACCTTTACCAGAACTGGCATTGTCAGTCTGCATAATCGTCAACTGTGGGCTACGGACATTCCTCGGGGAATAGTCTAGGCGCCTCATTGTATCGGTTCAGCATCAGCGTGCAGATAGGGATTCTTTAAGAGGAGGATATTAGTGTTTAACGTTCCGTCGACAACGAGGTCATTGGAGACGGAACACAAGCTCGGATTAGGGAAGCTTGTTCACGACGTCTGTGACGCTATTCGGTAAGAGGCCGGAATGTGCGAAAGGGTGCGGTAATCCACGATGCGACGAGTGTACGAATGCATGGCATCCAGTGATGGTCATTTGAACATCTGTTGTCACGTGGAGGGGATGCAGCTCTGACTGTGTTCCGGGACGATTTATTGTTGTTGCATGCACGCAGCCCATTTCCAGACACATGTTTATAGGACTTCTTTTCCTCCTTTTCCAGTCAGAGATGCGTCCCCTGCTGTTTCTCGGTTTTATTAATGTTCGCCTTGTATATCCACTCCATGGTCCGTAGTATTTTTTTCCAGGCTACAAATGGGGCTCGCCGAATTTCAACATTAGACAAATATGAACATAGCGTTACAACACTCAAAAATGTGTATTATTTAGTGGGACGTATGACTCCTACCAACCACGAAAGGGTTTCGACGTGCAGCTATAGCTTGTTGAACAGATATCCTGTGAAAAGTGCTCCAGAAGGAACACGCCTCTTTTTTCATGTTGGATACTGCAGCTGCTAAGTACACGTATACTACCATAATATTGTGATACATTCAGTGTATCTGGTGCCCCACGTCTCATAAGTGTTTGAAGAAAGGACACGTTTAAAAGGGCGAGGCGATTTGGCTAAGAAGTGTACTACGTAGATGAATATGATTATGGTAGTATGCCAGTTACTAATGCTGCCAGTCACTTATTTGTTTTACCGTTAATTTTACATACTGCACTGCGTTTCATGTTCTTTTCATCTAAATGGTCAAATGTTCAAATGTATGTGAATTCCTAAGGGACCAAACTGCTGAGGTCTTCGGTCCCTAGACTTACACACTACTTAAACCAACCTTATGCTATGAGCAACACACACACCCATGCCCGAGGGAGGACTCGAACCTCCGGCGGGAGGGGCTGCACAAGCCGTTACATGGCCCCCCAGACCGCGCGGCTATTCCTAGCGGACTCTTCCCATCTTCAGGCTTTTATATACACAGAAAAGTGTTTACTCAAAATAAAATATGATAAGCTAAATCGACAGAGGACTTTTATTTATTTTTCGTCCCTAGTGTGAAGCTCTGTCTCTTTGTTTATTATGATTGACGCCACAGTCTGTGTGGCATGCAATAGCTTTGTAATAGTTGTTATGGTGCGAAAATCTGGTGATACGCTTGTTTGACAGTTGTTCAGAGCCATACGCTGATCTTCCTGACAGCCTGGAAGTCGTTTGTTTCATACTGGTTCAGATCACCTTAATTCTACTCCATTAGAACTGGCTTAAGACTACTAAATAATTTTGAGCCCTTGAATTCGGTTATTTCATTATTTTGTATTAAGAATGAAAATTTCCATTTCTTTCATGATACCCATGGATACGCCCGCTAAACCCGCTGGGCAATACAGGTAATAGGTTTGTGGAAAGGGCCAAGGGTTGAGGTCAGTTTCTGCTTCTAATTGCCATTTATTGTAATTTAGCAACTCTTTCACGGCTGACGACCTCCCCAATGAAATCTTAACAAGATAAATATCCAATTAAGAAAGCAATAAAATAATTTAAAGAAACAACATACGCAAGGTGCAATACCAATGGCTGAGAGCCACAATCAAACTACAAAATTTCAAAATATATCACCATAATCTTTAAAGGCAGAAGGCCCCAGTGTTTAAGCCTGAAAGGTAAATTTAAAAATTAATTTGGCAAAAATTTTAAGAAACAAACAGTAACCACAAGCCTAAAATTCAAGAAAGACAACAGATAATTAAACACCGGTGGCACTCAGAAGGCCTCCAGGGTGGTCGGTCTGCCCTCGTTCACTTAGGTGAGACAGGTGGTGAGCCCAACTATACTTGATCCGTCGGAACCCAACCAGGGGACAGCCACGGACCGACCGACACAACAACTTGCTTTCCGTCAATCGGTACATGAGAACCCCAACCGGCAATGCTACAAACGTGATAATCCACAATGGAGTTCGCATTAGCTGTCAAAATTATACACCATGTTGGCCAGCGACAACCGGTGAGGAAATGACGCCGCCTGAAATTACATTAGTGGCCAGGGCAGGTAACAGGAACACCAACGGCCACTAGGCAGAAAATTCCGCTGGTACACTCGAATTTGAAACACGGTAATAATTAACTCGCTCAAAAGAACACTGCCTGAATTTACGTCAGTGCCCAGGGCAGGTAATCAGAACACTAGCGGCCACAAGACAGAAAATTCCACTGGTGCACTCAAATCATAGTCGACTGAAATAGTTAATTGCACCGCATGGCGGCTAAATCCCAGCAGTAGATCCACTCGGTGTTGCTCAGCGGAAAACCTCCCCAACAACTAACCACCGAAGCGAACCACCACAACAAGAATTGACGTTGCTTGGGTAGTTGAAAGCACTACTCAAATGGCTCGGCTCTGAGCACTATGGGACTTATCATCTGTGGTCATCAATCCCCTAGAACTTAGAACTACTTAAACCTAAATAACCTACGGACATCACACACATCCATGCCCGAGGCAGGATTCGAACCTGCGACCGTAGCGGTCGCGCGGTTCCAGACTGAAGCAGCTAGAACCGATCGGTCACAAAGGCCGGCCAAACCACTACTCAACTTTGACGTCCTGAATCGGCGAACCACGAAGCTCGTAGCGATCGGTCAGTTCAAATGGTTCAAATGGCTCTGAGCACTATGGAACTCAACTGCTGAGGTCATTAGTCCCCTAGAACTTAGAACTAGTTAAACCTAACTAACCTAAGGACATCACAAACATTCATGCCCGAGGCAGGATTCGAACCTGCGACCGTAGCGGTCTTGCGGTTCCAGACTGCAGCGCCTTTAACCGCACGGCCACTTCGGCCGGCGATCGGTCAGTTCCACACACGCTCCGACATTGCGCAGGGACTGCCAGCGGCCCTAGCCGACTGTACCGCGCGGAGAACTTCCCTCGTCCGTAACAACCGACCGACTCATTGCCAGTATGCCGACAACATTTAAAACAAGTTGTCAATGGAAATGACACCAACTACACATAGAGTTTGACAAACACTTGCACGAAGTCTTGAACGATAAGCAGCAGTAACTAATCACACACGAGGACAAATCGGTAGTCGATGCACACAAACGCAGCCGACTCATAAGCGATCGGCGAGCCAAAACTCTTCGTCCGGTTGGACGACGGACCGACGATCCACCAAGACCGTGGCCCGGCTCAAGCGATGCGTGGCTGCAATGGTTGGGCGTGCCGTGTTGACGCAGGCCTCACTGCTGCTCCAGCCCGACTGAACTAGTGCCACGTTGCGACTCCGCGAATACCAGGTCCGGACTGCGCTCCAGAAGCGTTCCAAATGACTGGCAGAGCGGAACTCGCGAGCCGAACTGCTTATCCGAACTGCCTTCCGACAGACATTCTATTTTCCTTTATTGTGATTTTAAACACCTTATACAAAGGCGGGCTGTCAGCAGCATAGTACGCCGCTCTTCAGCCTTGAGTTTGACAATAATTATTAAATATAGGTGGCACAGAGAATACAGTCAAAACGGCGGGCAAAAAATGTAGACACTAAAAAACAAAAAAAATCATGGAGCCGTTCACGCTGGACGAGAAACATCACTAACAATAGTTGACACGGCGCACATAACATGGATGATGGCGACGGCACACGTGAACGGTGGTGGCGTGACGGCGAACAAACACTAAACACAAACGAAGGCACACGCACGAGACACTGATGGCGATGATCTCCGGCGCGCGAATGTTCACTGAGCGTGAGCGAGTCCGGCGACCTGCCAAGAGAGGAGGAGGACGAAGGGAAATCGGAGAGGGGAGAGCAGAGATTTCATGGGCAGGGGAGATAGGAGGAGGGAGGGAGGGGAAGCCCGGGGGAAGACGGGAGGAGGGAGGGGACGGGGGAAAAGGAAAGAGAAAGGAAGAGAAGGGAGGGAGGGTGCCGAAAGGAAAGGACACAGGAAGTGGGAGGGGAGGATCAAAGTTGATAGGAGGGGTAGATGGAGGGGAGGAGGACATCATCAGGGTGGGGGAGCTGGCGGAAGCCACCTTGGGAGAGGGTAAGGAGGGTGGAGAGATGGAGACCGGGTGGGACGTGGGAATACAGGCGCGGCAGCGGGCGGGGATGGGAGAGGATAGGTGAGACAAGCTGATGAGGAGGATCGAGTTTGCGGAAGGTGTACAGGATCCGTATCCTTTCAAGGAAAAGGAGGAGGTGGGGGAAGGGGATGATATCATACAGGATCCGCGTGGGGGAGGGGAGACGGATGCGATAGGCGAGGCGGAGAGCATAGCGTTCAAGGATTTGTAGGGATTTATAGAAGGTAGTGGGGGGGGGGGGGGGGCGAAATCCAGGCCGGATGGGGGATTTATAGGTGTGGAGGATGGTGGAGGGGTCCAGACCCCACGTACGGCCGGAAAGGAGCTTGAGGAGACGGAGTCGGGAGCGTGCCTTGGCTGGAGTGTCCGGAGATGGGGAGTCCAGGAGAGGCGACGGTCGAGGGTGACGCCAAGGTACTTAAGGGTGGGAGTGAGGGCGATAGTACGGCCATAGATGGTGAGATAGAAATCAAGGAGGCGGAAGGAAGGGGTGGTTTTGCCTACAATGATCGCCTGGGTTTTGGAGGGATTGAGCTTGAGCAACCACTGGTTGCACCAAGTGGTGAACTGGTCAAGATGGGATTGGAGAAGGTGTTATGAGCGCTGCAGGGCGGGGGCAAGGGCAAGGAAGGCGGTGTCCCTCCGACAGACAACGACCAGGAAGTAATAGCATTCGAGCAAAGATACTACGAGAGAGGATATATCGATATGCGCTGCTAGCGCCGCTCACGGTCAGGCAAAGCAGCAACTCAGTGACAGTAGTAATTTAAATTAACGTAGTAAGGTGGAAGTACGTTAAAAACAGGGTGTAAAATAGATGATGGCGGGAACACGAGCCACTCATGGCTCACTCATTCTTAAACTTTTTCCGATTTTGTGAAAAATTTCGAGACTGTATGAATGCGTGATGTCTGTAATTTCGGACACGTCCGAAAGAACAGGTACCACGTGGAACCCGCAGCTGTGGTACGTGTTCTGTAAATTGAACTTAAAGGGATGTGGAGGGGGGGGGGGGAGAATGGAAGGGAAAAGGAAGGAAATAATGATATCACCTGTATCGGTACTGGAGTCGGAATCGGTGGCGACGAGTGAAAATATGTGACCGACAGAGAGTCTTTTTTTATCTCATTTTGTTCGTTGTTAGTCGTTGAATTTGTTCGGGGTGGACGTCCCATGAAGCTTGTTCAGGTTAATCGTTGATCCATTAATTCAGTTTTTTTTTTCTTTTATTACAAAAGGTAGTTAAACCTCTGACCGCACACGCTAAGCTACCGTGCCGACAAGACTCAAACGCGGGATTTTCTATTTACCATACAGTTGCGTTAACCATTCCACCATCCGGACACATATCGCAACTGCACGGACTATCCAGGCACGCTACTCAGCCGACCCACACTCTCAACCAGCGCCACCTATCCTCGACCACGACCTCCATGCTCGCAACTTTCAGATTCCTGCAGGAGATCGAACGATATTGTTCATCGGCACTGAAGGTAGTGGATTCATTGCCCTTCGAGGCGAATCAGTTGTACGAATGCTTGATGTCCGTTCTTTCAGACATGATTCATGCAGGAGATTGAACGATATTGTTCATCGGCACTGAAGGTAGTGGATTCATTGCCCTTCAGGGCGAATCAGTTGTACGAATGCTTGATGTCCGTTCTTTCAGATGTGAATCCACTACATTCTGTGCGGACGCACAATACCTTTCGAGTTCCTGCCGCAAAACTAAAAATGGAGGACACGGGCAGGGAGTGCGGTTAGGAGGCGCTAATTGGCAGTGTGGGGTCGGCTGGGGAGCGTGCTGAGATCGTTCGCGCATTTCCGGATGGCACAGTGGTTAACGGAGCTGCCTAGTAAGCAGGAGTAAGCGTCCGAGTTCTGGTCTGGCAAACATTTTCACTCGTCGCCGCCGATTCCGCATTAAGTCCCGATGCAGCTGATATCATCACTTCCTCCCCTTCCATTTCTTTACCTTTCACCTACCTCGACCTTCAGTTTAAATAATATTTCGATACTGTCTTCGATTTTCAAAGGTTGAGCTGTGTCTCCAACGCTTGTTGCCACTGCTGATTGTTACATTTATCCGATCTGCAGTGAGCCGTGGTAAAAATTTCTGTTATGAAGAGCGCGCCGCAGCGCGTAGTGTGAAGCAGTCGCCCTCCGTTTCTGGTGGTGGCGCCGCTGTGGCAATCGCAACTCTGGTGTCTCCCTCTGGTGGGAAAGGGGAAAGGTTGCCTTCTCACGTGCATTTAAGGGGCGCTATGAGCTCGCTAGTCGGTCAGTCTGGGTCAGTCTCCCGACCCCAGCTTGCTAGTCTGTCTCTCGTCCGCATTTGTTAGGCAGTTAGTGTCTGTCTGTCGTTCGGAGTGCTAGTATGTCTGTCATTCGGATCAACCTTTAAAGCCGGCAAAATGAGAGTCTTTCCACTCCGCCAGTAAGAGAACTCAGCGAGTGGTCGCCCGGTCGGGGTTTAGTTCCTGCATCTGAGTCTGCGCGTTAGGCCGCCAGTCTGCTCGAGTTTGCTCAGGCAATGGTCATTGGCGGTTGGATCGATCGGTCGCGCACTGAGACACGAGATGACTTGTCCGTCTTGAGCGACGGCGCATGTGAGGTCGCGACGTGAGTCCAGTGGGCCGAGGCGTATAGCTATGGGTAGTGTATACGCGGTCGACACAAGAGCAACAGGAGTCAACCCACGACATCAGTCTGGCCGGGGCGAGCTGCGACGCCGTGAGACGGGAGATCGGCGTGCCTTCGTGCGTCCGTTGAAGCGGCTGGCAGCGGACGGTTCGGGACAGCGACTTGGGGGTGCTGCGCCAGGTCTCCTCTAGAAATCGCAATTTATTAGAAGCTAAGTGATTGCTGATATGCTGTTTGATTCACTCTTGTTAAATTCTACTTGTTTTCTTGGTGAGGCCACCAGCCGTTTTGCTTTGGGGTCATCCCAACATTCTTCTCCGTTTTTCCCACCCGCGGGAAGGTGGTTGTTTATAAATGAGGTAGTCCGTTTTTCCCTTGTGGAGTAGGGTCGGGTTAGAGCAACTTGCGGTTCGGGTTGTTCGGTAATCTCCCTATCAATCTACCGTACGTTAATAGCTGCCTCTGTCATGTTTGTCGGATTAGGTGTGTTAACGAATTTATTGCTTGGAGTGAAACGGCCTAGTACCTGAAATATGTTTTGATCATTGGAAACTTTAAAATTATTGCCTATGATCTTGAGAGGCGGTATCTGTGTACTGTAGAGCATCTTAACTATTGTTTGGCCAACGTTGTAGAATTTTATATAAGATTGCATTTCACGGGCTTTTATATAAATGATCATTGTAGTACATAAAGTTTCCACCCTTTCACCGTAATACTGTTCTCAGAAGTTAAAACCAAGATGCACCTTCGGTGGCAAGGTTAATATTTTAATTGTTAGTGTTTTGTATCATTTCCATCCCTCGTACGGGGGGTGCATAGTTTGTGTGCTTGTGTAAATTGTTAAAACTCTTAGTTGAAAGTTATCTGGTGTGTTGCAGCTTTGCACCAGTCTAGTCTTTCAGAGGCTGTTGTGAGCGGTCGTAACTATGGCCGTGCCAAAAGGGAGTGGCAAAGTTCTCTGCCCGAAAGCTCATACAGTCAAAACTTGTTTCTTTCTGCGTCTGAATAAATTGTAACTTTGATATTTAGAGGATTCTTTCTGATTATAACTTTAAATCTGTTTCTTTAAAAATGCTTTTAGGCACTATTAAAGTGAATAAACCTCCCATTGGTTAAAAAGAAATTGGTTATGATTTCATCAGTTACTCCCTGCAACTACTACCATGCTTATATAGTGTAATTAAATGTGTTAATGTTCTTGATGAATAGCTAGTAAATAAAATAAATTCTTAAGAATATTCCTTGAAAATAAATCACGGTTCATGCAGCAGTGTAAATATTCTCCGAATTGTATTCTGAGATTTCTGACTGTTTGCCTATATAATATTTGTTACATTGATTACAGATAATTTTGTGACATCTGTATCTGGCTGTTTTATAGTGTAAATATGTTGTAGTTTACTTTTACATCTGTGTTTTTGAATAGCTGCATATATATCAGTGCTATCCAGTGTCCACAAATTTCCACTTCAACGTACAGAATTCCAACAAGAAACAGAAACCATAAAATGTACCGCAGTAATCAGTGGATGTGATTCTTCACTCATTAATACAATGTCATAACAGATAAACAACAAACTGAACAAACAGCATCAAGGTACACTCTCAACTGACAGCACCCCAGCAGTCAAATATGTAAAAATGCCATAACTTGCTTTAATGTCTGACAAATTAGCAAAGCTGTTCAGTGACTAACCACATCCAATAGCAGAATGCATGGTGCAGCACTGTGATAAAAGTTAAGGCAACTTTTAATGTAATTTACGACGAGTATATTAGCCAAAGAGTGAACTTTATTCTTTGCCATGAATACTGTAATATAGCAAAGTTGTGTTGTCCAAAGAAAAACATAATGTTTTTATTCGTTGTGAATCACATTAACAGAAGTACAGCATAAGAGTTTAGCTGAAATGTATCAATGACTCCAGATTTGAAATCCATAGTCGATATACGAATCTAAATTGAACCTAAATTTCAGTGTTGATTATTAGTAGAATTGGCGGGTACCACATAATACCGAGGGAAAAAAACAGTACGTTGTTTGACGAGTAGTTGTTCACACTAATCTGGAAAATATTCTGTTATAAAAGAACCTGTAACAAACGCAATATGTGTCCATTATATGTTAAGTTAAAAGCTTTCGTGTAAATCTCTCGTAAATGTTTTGCCGTTTAAAAAATCCTCTGTGTTCTTCTAGGGTTCGCAAACAACGTTTAAAACAAAGAGCGAATCAACAGTATCAATTTCCTTTTACAGCTACGTGAGATCCGGTATGTAGTTTACTGTTTAGTAGTGGTGTGCTTAATTGTTCCCTGCTAATGGTTCAGTCGGAAAAGTAGTTGTTTCGAAAAGCGTTTGAACAGTCTCGAAATGTTAATTTGAAATGGCAGATGTCAATAAAGGCAACAGTATAAAGTATGTGTCATACTGTGGTGATTTGTGTTTGTATAGTTTTAAGCTGACTGCACGGCTGCCGCGGATGCAAGTAACTGCTTTCATTCAGTGTGTGTAATTTAATTAACCTGTGCAGCAAATAAACAGTCTGAGCTGCTGCACGTGTATTTCATGTACATGGCATTGCGAAATAATGACTTTGGAGCAGTACAGATTCCAGGAAAAAAGTTAAAGCAGTGGAAGAATTTATAGTGTGTTTGCCAGCTGAACGTAACAGCCATCTCGCCATATAAACACTTTGGGCTGTTCTGACCAAGTTTAACAGTATGTTCCTACTTCACTTTTATATCAAGAAAAGCATGTTATTTTCAATTAGTGTACAAGATGACTTTAACAATAGGCGTCTGATGTATTTTCTTTAACAAAAATACGGTTTTGGTCTTATACGTGAACTGCCTCTTGATGTAATGAAAGTTTTAATTTAATAGATTAAATTTAACGAAGCACTCTTGTTAATTATGTTATTTGGTACACACTGACTCGCAAGGCTGCTCAGTAATTTCCTGTCATGTTAACGCTTTGAATTATACTTTGCGGTTCATTGTTTTAATTTTAAAATTAAAATTTTCTTTCTTTATATGCTATGATGTGATGCGAGGCTTATGTAACGTTTACGGGGATTTTAGCTGATTTGTAGCACGCACTGAATACTTGCTCTACAGTTTGTCTCGTATGAATACTGGTACATTGTACATTGAAAAGGGTTGACATTCTTGCACATCGCACCCTGGCCGCTAACTGGTATATGCACATTAGGCGGTTTGCTAGCCGACATTTTTGGTCAAAACATGTTGTAGGAGAGATCGAGCCTAGTTCACGTACGTTTTGGTTTCAGATTTTTTTTAATCTTTTGTGAATACTTGGAAAGCTTCTGATGAATGCATCGGATAGCTTATTTTTTGGCTAGAAAATCATGTACGAACCATTAATTAAATACTTTTCTGAGTAACCTAAAACACTTTTCGTAAAAGCTTGCAGTTAAGTCAAGTAACTCCAGGTACAGGATAATGTGGCGTACTTCTAGGTTCGAGATAGCGTAAGCTGGAAAGGGTGGGGATACTCTGACAGGATAAACCAATTCTGGCTGGAAAATGTTTTATTTTACCAAAACTAGAGGTAATTTCGTTTTAAAACGATAAATTGTTTTAAAAATAAATTCTTCATGTAAAATAACACTTGTATAAAAATTAATAAATAACAGTACGAACTTCAATGTGTGATAAACAATGAATCATTCAAGAAAATAAATTCTGCTTGTTATTATAGGTACCTATAGTTGCTCAAATTGAATTATTTCAATTATTTAACCCAACCACAAATATGAGAGTTGATACTCTTTTATTTGAAGAGATGGGTTTACGTTTTGTAAATTTTACTTTAGTCACACCAAACTGAATCGTCCTCGTCTGGCCATCACCAGCTTTTCCCTTTTTTATGTTGCTGGATCGCAAATGCCGTTGCCATCGGCTTCGACACTCTTTCCGAGTTACCGGCAGGTTTGGTACTTCACCAAAATAAAGTAATTTACATGGAACGCAGGTTGGTTAGGAGGCAGTTGAGATTGGGGAGGATTTGGTGCTAGCCTTGCTCGATGTGTGCTGTTGGCATCTTAATGCGATGGTCCAGAAATAGTGGGAATTGTTGAATGAGAACCCTTATATTTGTCTAGGAAGTAGGCTGAGGGTGTAAGCTCTTCTCCATGAAAACCTTCTTCAGCCTCTGAATTATCGTTAAGGTAGGACAAAGCTATCGTCATTTCCCTCATAGCTAATACTTGATATGCCGTCATCAGAACCCATAGAAGAAAATTTAAACCGTCGTTTTTTGGGAAGCTTCTTTTTCTATTTGTGAATCTTATCCATGACGCCCTTTTCGACTACACATGGCTTTTTCTTGTTATTGGTCTTTCGGCCACTATTCTACCTTTGGTGGTACTGTCAATTAGAATGGCAATAAACCCTCTTTTTTAGCTACAATAGTATTCGTGTAGCAGCCCAGCTGTGAGGAAAAGACGAAGTGTATTTATTAATTTTTTATACAAATCTTTCTTTTTTAATGAGCAGTAATGAACGGATTAGTTGGCAAAGATGTGGGCCAACTGAACCCATACCCAACAATGGCAACTGGCCCCAAGGCCTTATGCAAGACGAACTGAATACCACACAGTTCGAAGCAACATAAGCAAAAGGTTATGATGGGTGCATGCGACCACAATTAAAGTCTCTGTTACGATAACTGCCGTCAGTAGCTCCTCCATTCTACGTACAGCTTCAACAGAACAAAAAAATTTACAACGAAATAGTTTACTCACCTGTCAGAAAACAAGAGAAACAAGCTTTCTTACAACGTGACAGTACGAAGCAAACTGAAGTTACAGTATATGTTCCACCTTTACTCACACTGCCCTCTAGTGCGATGACAGCCCTGTTACTCAGCGGTGTCAGGAAACATAACCTGTTTGCTAACTAGCCCTTTATGCCAACTAATCCCCTCTCCCCGAACTAATAAAGTTAGCTACTTTTCCCAGCAAAAAGGTATAATTCTTGTATTTTGCTTCAGAGGTTAATAATCTACATTCTTTGCTGCACTGTGGTATACGTCGTTGGAAGACTTGCTGTTTGAATGGTATAGAAAAAAGTATTTGAACATAATATTGTAATAGTGAATTAATGACATGTACATTGATTCTGCCTTCACTTGTAGACGCAAGGTAAATATAATTCATGTTTACAAACCTTCCGGAAATAACGGAAAAAGTAAACAAGAGCAACCTAAGCAACAGAAAACTAGGGTAACCCGCCGATATAAGCTCTCATGTGTAAATGATACTTAATCATGTAAGTACTTATCTTACAGGGAGATGAGAGAAAAGTTACTATGTTAATTTCTTAGTCTGTATTTCTTGCCTACAGCCTTACTGGTTAGAATAAAATCACAACTTAACATATCCCAAAAAACCGTTAACCTGATTCCACGCAACGAAGTAACATCTTACAAGCAAACAGCTGATTGAAAGTGACCTAACAGAGCACTTAACGACATTCTAAACTATTGAACAAAACTGAGTTTCGTCGTGATTGGATGTCTAATGCACATCACTATGCAGCACCTATTACTTTTTCTTATTGGATAAGGTATGGTATGGGAAAAATTTCTGGAACGCTTGGGATATGATTCTGTTAACGGTAAAATGGTTCAAATGGCTCTGAGCACTATGGGACTTGACTTCTGAGGTCATCAGCCACTAGAACTTAGAACTACTTAAACCTAACTAACCTAAGGACATCACACACATCCATGACCGAGGCAGGATTTGAACCTGCGACCGTAGCGGTCGCGCGGCTCCAGACTGTGGCGCCTAGAACCGCTTGGCCACCCCGATCGGCTAACGGTAAAATGCCTCTGTCATTATTAATGAAAACTTTTTGCTTCCCTTTCTTAGGGAAAGGGCAAACGATTCAGTTACCCTTTACATTGAATATTACAACACTCACAATAAACATATAGGGGCCCCCTAACGCACAAGGGTTTAGATTTAGTAAGACAGTAACTGAAAACAAGAGGAATGCACTCATCGCCAAGTGAGTGAGGGAATAACTTTTATTAAGGGAAAGGGATCTTAATCACGAGCCTTCATTTAAGATACCCTCTAAAAATGTGATACAATATTATTTACTGTTCACTACAGTAATGCAGTAGTGACAGAGTGGCGAGTGGAGTTCTATAAAACATAAAAATTCCGGTGATTGCTGTTGCACCGAAATTCACTCAGCATATGGGCATTCAGTCTGTTCGATACCCTCAGCCCCATGTACAGCATCATGGCAACAGTAACGAAGAACAGGAAATCAGCCTATATTTCTTTCACATTTGTAACAGAAGTTGCGATGAGGGGTCTCAGACAATCAACTACAGGAGACTTACCCACATATACCTGTCTATTGCAGTAATCAACTCGTCATTTCATCTTCCCAAGTAACGCAAAACTGTAGTAAGTAATATTAAAAACATCTCCACTATAAGTAAAGTAAAGTGAACTGAAAATGATAAATCACAACATCATCCCATTCTGATACGTTCCTCCGAAATGCACTTCTGTTCAGTTACTAAGCTAGTCAAGAAATGCCTGCAAAGCATCCTTAATAGTGAAACGGCTCCACTACCTGAAAAATGGTGTTTCGCTCCAGGCTTAGCTTTTCCATCCTTATCACGGCCGGTTATGTTCTCCGTTGTGTCTAACACGACTCTAGTTATACAACAGTTCCTTTGTTTATAAAGTGGTGGGGAGTCATTCGTTGAGTTTAAAATGCCCAAGCAACTCTCTCACCCCACGCCTACCTTTACTTTTCAGGGCCCATCCACATCCCTGTTTCCTTTAACGTTGTCTTTTTCAAGCACCCACATAATCATCTAACGACAATCACTCTAGGAATCTTACAATATAAAAATTCTATTATAAACCGGTATCAACGCTCTGGTGGCAAAGGTGATGCGATACAGCCTAATATCATGTCGGAACTCCTAGCTGGCGTAGTGGCATAAACTCAACAACAATACGTTGGATGTCCCCTGCAGAAATATTGAGCCATTCTGCCTCCACGGCCGTACATAATTACGAAAGTATAGCCTGTGTGGTTTTTGTGCAAGAACTAACCTCTCGTTTACGTCCAATATATCTTCGATGGCATTCATGTTTATAATACACTGAAAGAATCATTACAAAAGTACCAAAATAAAAATTAAACACCATGTTATTGTGGTACACATCAAGGGATACAATTTAATCGGAGGATTACAAAACTGTAATTGAATTTCGTGCAAGCAAAGTATTACAAAAGTTACTGAATTAACTTTATTAGTTTGCAACTAACTAGCAAACCCTGCAATATTTCGTAATTGCTAAATATGTGTGGGAATCGGATATACGTCCTAATTTCCTCTTCCCCCTCTCTCTGTCCTTCTACCCACTCTCTCTGTGCATCTCCTCCTTCCGCTAGGTCTATCCCCCTCCTTTCTGTCCATCTGTTACCCCTGTCTCTAAACTCGAGCATTGTTTATTGTCACTGGAAACGAAACCTTGATGAGAATTGAAGTTGCTTAGAATGAATGGGCCAGTCAGCTAGGATAATAAGCATCCAGGGTGTGAGAGACATCTCCTGCTGGTGGATATGTGAAGACAGTATCTTGGATATTTTTGCATCGTTTTAATCTTCGAACAAATAGGATTAGAAAGTTTCAGGCGATTCAGTTTCCGTAGTAGTATTATAGTCATAAACTGACAAGTAACAAATACAGCACTCCTCTTTTTCTGTGAAAACTGACCATTGGGAAGGAAACACATATATATATATGTAAACAATGTAGTTCTAAAATTATACAGAAGGAGAAATAATATATATGGGAGAAAGAATTTGTCTAATAGTTTCAGTAGCCTGGTATGGTACTGCTACTGACTTTGAGAAATAAAACGAAACTATACGTTTTCACAGCACAGCATAGCACAGCATTTTCGTTCTCGCTGTCGGTTGTAATAGAAAACCTGTATCTTGTGTTTCAACGATATATTAACAAATCATATTACCTATATCCATCAGCATGTTTATTAGAGTGTCGTGTAAGTAGAGTAAATCGGTCAAACACCTTTAGAGATTGTTGCTATAAGTGCTTCTCATTTATATAGTACATATATATTTATATATCATATAAATTAAAAATAATGTAGCTTATGTCCATCCAAACATTTATTAGAGCATCGGTGTAAAAGGTTTAAGTAAATCAATCACGTTAGTGATGAGGTCTTCGAGAATTTTGCCTGCAACATTTTCCCTTTATATATTACATCTTTTTATAAACCTACATGTTGGAAAAGGAAATATGTCTGTCAGATATTCATTAGAACATCATGTAAATACTTGAAGCATATTGGTAAAAAACTTTTAAAATTTTTTGCTGTGAATGTTTTTCCTTTATGTTTATGTGGCGATCCTATTAAATATACGGGTATTGGTCCACTGGAGCAAGTGGTCAGTGATTGTAGTCGCTTGCACAGACCAATTTATTGTTTCATCAGTTGTACTTTAGGAAAACCCTTTCCTGCAGACTATCAGTCATAAGATAGGGTACCTGTGTTGTTATTTCATAAGCTGTTTCTTTCTTTGATTTTTGTGCTGTAACACATCCGAGGAGTGTAAGACCACAGCTTTGTACACCAAAATACATTTTATTTTTCCACCAGGACTTCGAGGTCTGTGGCAGCTGCTACACAGACATTAAAAAGTTTCCATCCATTGGCCCTGACAGAATGCTGGACATCATATGGAGTATCGTATGCTGCTTCCACAAACACACAGAGATGGGTTTATTATTGACAAAAATGCGGAAAACATCACAGCATATCGAAACTGGAAGAGTCTGGGGCATTGTGGAGCGTTTCCAAACAGCTGCCTGAAAGTGATGACCTCTATATTTAATTTCATCTTTCACAGATTTGGGATAGCAGGTACTTAGGTCTTACATTTCAAAGAGACCAAGAGTATTGATTCCTCATGTAGCAGCCATGTACATGGTCACTGTTTAGGTGCTGGCAATCCCTTGGAAGCTGTTGCTCCCACTAAGATCTCTCCACCTCAAACAAGTGGCGTCAGTCACTCATTATGTGGTAATCAACAGTGTAACAGTGGATGGAAGGGATGGAAAAGACACCATCGACATGGGACAACATACTGTAATAAGCCCCACAGTGCGAGAAATTTTACCAATTTTACCAGTTTTCCCATAATTTCAAGACCAACGAATGACACAGCAGCATGCTTCCCAATTTTGCATCATGCTAAACCACCGCTCCATGACATTGTATGCACCGTATACTAGATTGCAAATGTAGATAAATGACTGTGCAGTCTGTGCATCCCTGGTTAATTCTTGAACATACTGTATACACCAAAGTATACTAGACAGCATCCTGTGCAATGCAGTCAGGTTATCTACATATTTCTTGCACTTCGATCATAGTGCGTAATTTAAGATTACGATTACCCTTCTTTCCCTATGTGGATAGGAGTCACAGAGTATTCTTGTATTCTTAGGTTAAAGTTGGAGATTGAAAAATCTCCCCACATTGTCTTTGACTAACCATCTGCACAACACTGCTGCTGATGTAATTTGTAGCTCACCGGTTATAGGAGGATCCTATACCTACTGCATTCCATGTCTCATGGGTCAACAGAGCAAGCTGAGTCTGTAACTGCTGTTTAGTGAAGACTGTTCCACACCGTTCTTACCCATGCCACCCACCCAAGTGCACAAGATCTCTGCAGATGTGCAGTTGTCGAGGACGTTAGCATCCCTTATTGGTGATTGTAGATATCAGTGTTGTCATCATATAACAGACAGTTAAAAAGAAACGTGTAGTTTATGCATGATGGAGTTCCAGACAGAGGAAGTTTGAAGCATTTTCGCAAATCAACTGTATCATTTCTTAGGTATTGTGCTATGGTCTGGGTCATTCCAAGAACTTATGAGCAAGAGGGAAATGATCATAGATCACAAACACATGCGCTCCTAAGGCTACACAGTTCTGCACTTAAACACGGTATAATTTTCAGCCATGTGGTTTTCGAAACATTAGTCATGAGGAATGCAATGCTCCTAATACGTATATGTCCAACATCTGAGATACATCCACCCTGCAAGTTGTCTACCGCACTCACTACAGTGTCAAACTTTAAGATGTTAAACCTACTTCCTTCTACACCATATACCTTGTGATACAAGCGCAATACAGCTTTATGGAGGTGTATGGCGCCCATTGTTGACATATGATTACATTTCAGGTATTATACTATGCTCACACCGTAGTTAGTGGGATACACAACTTGCAGGGTGGATGTATGTCAGATGTTGGACATATATGTCATCCATTAGAGTATTAAGAGCGTTGCATTACAAATGACTAATATTTCAGAAACCACTTGGCTTTAACATTGTAGTGTGTTTAAGTGCAAAACTCTGTAGCCCTAGGAGTGAGTGTGTTTATGTTCTACGATCATTTCTCTCTTGCCGCTACCTTCTTGGTACTGACTCGGACACTAGAAAAATACTCTAAAAATGATAGCACAGTTGATTTACGTAAAATGCTTCAAACTCGGCCATCTGGAGCTCCATCACGCGAATAGCACGTTTCTTCTTAACCATCTGTTACATCATTACAACACTCTGATATCCACTATACACCAGTAAGGGGTGTTAACCTAATCAATAAGTGCGCATCTGCAGAGATCTTGTGCACTTGGATGAGTGGCATGAGTGAGAGTGATGTGAAACACTCTTCACTCAACAGCAGTTACAGACTCAGTTCACTGTGTTCCTTCACGATACATGGAAAGTAGTAGGTCTAGGACCCTCCTATAACTGGAGAGCTGCAAATTAAATCAGCAACAGTGTTGTAGGAATTCTGTCAAAGACAATGTGGGGGGTAGGGGCATCTTTTAATCTCTCCATTATTCTAAGCATACCAAAATACTCTGTGACTCCCATCCACATAGGGAAAGATGAGCAGTTGTAATTGTAAATTATGTCTTATTACCGAAGTGCTAGAACTTGTAGATCACTGTGTGGTATACTTTGGTGTAACAGTGAAAGGATGTACTGCACAGTCATCTACAAATAAATAAATAATCCAATAAAACTGGATTTCCTGTCATTTTAAATTTTCTGCCAAAATTCCAATTTCCTGCTTTATTCATAGGTAAGGGGTACGGGAGAGGGAGGGCCAAAAGCTCCCTTTGGTGGTGGTGATAATGTGATTTAAGTCAGTTGGTCTCTGGACCTCAAGATGAACACACAATATTTGATATTTCCGCCAATAAATTTGAATTTCCCACCATTTTTTTGAATTTCCCAATAAAATTTCAAATTACCGCCATTTCGTGAGGAGGGGAGAGGTGGCGGTTTTTGGGGGGAAGGGACTCATGTGCTGTGGGGGGGGGGGGGGTACCCATGACATAGTCAGGGGATGCGCATGGGTGACGGGGGGAGGAGTTTGGGGTGGCCCTGAATGTAGGTTTCAGCAAAATTTACTATCAGAATCGAGGTATTTTGAATTCCTGCTTGGACGGAAATACTTCAGTTACTTCAGAGGCCTTGTCGAAATATGTGTCAAAGTCGTATCATGTTTTGCAGGATTAGTTGACGGACGCTATCCTTTATAAAATGTATTATGTCACTGCCAATAAGGGGTGTTTCTGACTTCTAGTACATGTTGCTAAAACTGGAGATAATTTCTAAAAGAGTGAAACTAATCTCCATTATTAACTGTTTTGTATTCTGAATTAGAACGAGGAACAGTTCGCATTCACCATCACAAATAACAGGCCTCCATATTATGCAATATTCCCATTAGTAATTTGGCCACTGCACACAACAAAAACACCTCCACCTTGAAACAACATCTCCATGTATTCCTGATTATATTTGTTAAATAAAGGTCTCCTACTCGTAAGAGAATTTATTCCAAGCAGCGTTCACAAATGGAATTCGATTTTGCAGTTACTGAACATTTATTCGAATTTAATGAGCGAACACGGTGTCATATTGCAGTGTTACTCTTGGGAAGAAAAACGAGGTGAAATAACATGAAGTACTGAAGCTAATTGCGTGGGACGTTGATAAAAATCGGTAGGAAGACTGAAAGGCGAACAAAATCAGTTTTTGCAACTCGTGTTTTCAAATAAACAAGAGAAAATTGCCGAGACAACTCTACCTCCAAGACAAAAAAAAAAAAAAAAAATTATAGCCGAGCTCCCGAGAGTACCGACTCTGAAATATAAAACTACCCTCATATTATTAGCAACAGACACAGTTACAGCTCCAAGACACACAGTCAGCATGAGATTACAGCCAGGAAGGGAATGATAATTTCAATTTTTCTGTTCCCTGCCGCCTCTAACGACCGTGCTGTAGACGGGACATTAATCACAAATCTCTCTTCTTCTGTTTCTCTGTCCTCTGCCCAAACTCAGTTGGAGGGGCACTAAAATGTTTGCAGTCAATGTGACGAACGTGAATTTCTTTCGAGTTAGAAACTGAGGGGCAATCTGCAACAGTTTCCCTGGTACGGCATGATATATGCATAAACAATTTATTACATTGATAGTGCGAGTGAATGGTCTTGTACCACTGGTAGCACGCTCATTGTCTAGTAGGGGAGGGAATACAGAGGACTGGTTGGACAGAAATTCTACTGAAATTAAATTTCTCACCTTATACGGCAAATAAATCAAGCAGAATTCTTGTTGACGTCCATGTTACATAGCTACTTCTCAAAGTGGTCACTTACGTCATCAAGCACCCTTTTGACCGTGTGTAAAGGATTACCATCCGGGAACCACTACTTTAGGGTAGGGCGAGCAGGTCATAGGAATCTCCCAGAATGCAACCAAGACTTGAGAAACCTCTTCCACATCATCACTACAGTAGACATGGGTTGTGCAGGAGTCTGCTACCTCCGTGACAATCTTTCACCTGCTTTCCAACAGTTTGCGCTATCTGCTTTTATACGAAATAAATGTAACCGAACTAATACAGTGATCTGTAGCACTCATGTTGCAGTAGAAACCAAGTATGTAAATAACCACGCGAAGAAAGGTGATAAAGTAAAAGTAAAAAGCTTGATGAGGGGTGGGAAAGATAATTTCAAGCAATTTTGTATAGAGGCCGAAACTTTCTGTTGTATTACATCACAAGAACTTTTCGTAAGTGGAATTTAGACTGTTACAACACCCTCATTGGGATTTTAGCGAGAAGGAAGTGCTTCTCTGGGCAGTATCACTAACCTGATGTCTTGCTGTTTCTGTAAGTCCCTCGTAGCACAGTAGTAGCACTCAGTCGCCAAGTTCCATGTAGGTGGTGATCCTGCTGAAGTTGAGTGTTTAGGGATGCCAGTTGTTAATTGTCAGCAACGTTTGAACTATACTTGTTTTAATCCAGAAGTTGCTTTGTGATACACGTCACAGAATCAGTATTTGCAATATGGCGGCTGTGGACCACGCCTTTATATTCGACCCTTTACACACATTAACACAGTTTTCTGACTTTACATAATGATAGACACTGCCCACTTTATATCTTGCTTAACATCTGAAATATGCATTCGTGACCGTTGTTTTAGAGCCGCCCCGGTTACTCGACCGCGCGTTTTGCGTGGCTCCTTGCGACTCTCTCGCCCTGTCTTCCCGAAGGACAAGAGAGACCATCACACCTTTCTCCCTCAGCCAATAAAGACACTTCTCTCGTTCCCTACATATATATACATCCAACCTTTCAGCCAATGGGCGTTCAGATCGCTGTTGCTAGGCGGATCTGACGTCACGTTTGCAGACATTGTGATGGAAGTTTGCCTCGGAACACTGTCTCAGATTGTAAGATCCTACTCCCGAATAGTTGGATCATGTGAAACGTCCCCTTAGAAAAATTAATGAATTACTGTACTTGAACTGACACACAATATTTTTTAGCGCAACGCAATCTGACTTTTAATAATCCCTACAAAAGAATTGTCCTGACTAACAATAACCTATACCTTTCACAAATCACTTTCCTCACAAAAATCTTCGTTACTCGAACTACTGTAATACAGCGAGCGCCACTACTACTAGCTAAGTAAAAGATTCAAACTACTGAAGGCACTAACTACTGATAGGCATAGTTAGCAAATGAAAGATTTTGATAGAGAACAAACAATGTATTTACCTTAATACTGTTCAAAAGTCATATTATATATATCAGTTCATGACACCCAGTTTTACAAATGTACTGTCTCTGGTGGACACACGTCCATATCATCCGCTCTCAAAAATCTGCCATCTCACTTCCCCACATCCACCACTGCTGGCGGCTCACCTCCAACTGCGCAACGCTACGCAATGTTAACAGCCAACAGCCCAACACTACAATGGCAGACAACAATGCAAACTAGACACAGACTGCACACAGCACAGCCAGTGATTTTCAAACAGAGCGCTACGTGGCGTTACCAATAAGAAAACCTAAACAGCCTACTTACACCTGTCTCTACTAAGGTTGCACAACATTGCCTCCTATGATTTCATCATTAATGCTCCTTGTTGACGCATGATTGTCAGATGTACATCTAGCCTGGCTGCTACTGGGCATTCCCGATCACATAAATGTGCGTAATACTTGGCTTAAACACGTGAAGGGAGTGCATATATGTATTACACTATGACGAATAAAGAAGTTTCATCTGAATCAACCAATTTGTAACTGATCGTTCACGGATTTATGAAGAAAGCGCCAAGTGAAAGAAATGGTAATTACTGGCTATAAATATGGGCAGGTATTAGAACGTGGGTAAGACATGTACTGAGTTAAAAGTTTTGTAGGAGAGCGGAATACATGTGGCAAATAGTAACTCTGTAACAGCGTACATATATGACGTACTGGCAAAAAAACGAAAGGGAAGCATGTATGAAAACGCCTAAAAGTAAGTGGTAGGGGCAATTCACAGTAATATGCTTCCACGAAGAAGTAGTTCGTATTCAAATTACTGGGAAGATATAGCTATATTTACGATTCTTGATACTGAAGTAATTATTGTTAATTGATTTTTAAACATCTTATTACTATACACTAGATTTGGGCCAAAGATTCCTGCTTCTACCGAAAATAATGGTCCAGTTGCTGCTCCAATGTTGATCTGCCAGTCAGCACTGATCTCAACAACCGTTCACTGTGGTTTGGGTCGTATTTGAATCTTAGATGTGCATATCGCCGAAAAATTTGCACTCGTACCTGATGATTGTTCCCCAGATGGCACAACTCACCCGTTTATGTGATTTCCATAACGTTTTTAACAGGCGATCGAAATACATTTAAGAAGTGAAATGTTATGGCATCATACTGAATGATTTCAGAGTTTTGTTTCAATGGAAGAATGTGATGACTTACTGTTCTTTATATTACACCGAAATGTAGGAAAATAATATAAATGCAGACTGTGTATAGTTTAGAGATAAGTAAGTCACTTTAAGACGTCTGTTATAGGCTCTAGTCCAGTGAACATATTATACCCCGTGGGCAATATTGGCTCATTTGCATGCTACAAGAGACAAGCACGAAACGCGACCTATAACATGCATATCAGCCAATATCTGCCACGGAAGACAAATGCTAAGCAGTAAGAGCCCGTAATAAACGCCTCAAGACGACTTAGCTAGTAGCAGATACGGACACACGCCGTTTATAAGGTGTTCCACAATTACCATTGAAAAATTTGATAAATTGGGATAGGAACAGAGCAAATGTAATTTTCAGAAACAAGTCTACTAATCGTAATGTTCAGTTTATGAGCTACAGGCAAAAAATATTAATCTATTCCCCTTTCCCGTGTCTGTTGAGAGAAGGAGCTATAGAAATTCGTTGTGACTCGAGTAATTATTACGTTTGCAAGTATCTAATTAAAGTGGTAACGTGGTCCAGTGTTTAGGGACAAGTCAAACCTACAGTATCTACATGTCCGTAGCTTACAAGATTCCTCTCAGCTACCTCTGACGGTCCGTAATGTGTGTCATTATAGCATCAACCGTTAGACTTAGGCACTGTTATCATATTAGCCTAGAGTTTATTAATGCTCCGCAGCAACAGTAACAGTAGAACTACAGTAATGTAGTACTATCCCTTTAAGAGTCAATGGATGCGTTAGAGTGCAGTATTTTTTACGTACGTTTGTCCTCTCAGCTAGAAAACTGTAAGCTTCCTAGACCAGTGTTGTTTTTGAGATGGAAATTGATGTTTTCCGCTAGGGGTTCGAACCGCAAACTGTGTTACAAGAATTTCCATGGACCTATTATTTATTCTTGTTCTAGAAGTGGTGTCTGGGGGAGATGAATTTGTGGTGTCACCGCCAGACACCACACTTGCTAGGTGGTAGCCTTTAAATCGACCGCGGTCCGTTGGTATACGTCGGACCCGCGTGTCGCCACTATCAGTGATTGCAGACCGAGCGCCGCCACACGGCAGGTCTAGAGAGACTTCCTAGCACTCGCCCCAGTTGTACAGCCGACTTTGCTAGCAATGGTTAACTGACAAATTACGCTCTCATTTGCCGAGACGATATTTAGCATAGCCTTCAGCTAAGTCATTTGCTACGACCTAGCAAGGCGCCATTATCATTTGCTATTTATCATGGGATGCATGTACTGTCAGACCGATGTTCACCAATTATAGATTAAAGTTAAGTATTCCAGAAGCTACGTACTTTTTTTTCCTAGACTCAACTCTTTTAACTGTTCCAGACCTCACGCCAGCCTGCGTGAGCTTAAACGCGTGCCTTTCGGCTACCTCATAGTGGCTTGGCTGTCTTGCCAAGTCACAACAGAATTGTCCTGTTAACCGTAGCAACACTCGCTGTGTGTACACGAACTGATGTTTTACCGAAATTTTTAGAATTATTTATTAATATGTCGTCCGACTTCCAGCAGCTCCAAACTGTTGAGTCCCTACAACCTTTCAGCCAATATCTGCCCGGCGGTGATCACTGCTGAACAACTCATTTGAACATAGAATTTCCCGCTCTCACTGTAAACTTCTTTATTTACAACAGTTATTATTTCATCATTTATGATCTTAACGGTCTGCAAACTGCATATTTTTTCATAACTGAATGTCTTCACTGCTGAAAAATTTCGATTCGTAATCAAATTTCAATTTTGCAAGATATTTACAATGTCCACTACTCCTTTTTCCATGTTATGATTACAGTAGTTTTTGTTTTCGTCCTAGCGGTGTCAGTCGTGCTCTGTAGTTGATGCGGAAAACTCCCTCTGCACAGTCACTGATAGCTACTTTTCCGACTTCTAGTTTATAGTAAATGTCAAAATGTATTTGAGTAAATCTGTGGTGTAGTATTGTCCTAAGTCACTTGATTTTCTCATGCTGTCTGCAACGTTTGACTTGCTCAGGGTATTTGACCTTGTGGAGCGAAACGCTGCAAGTACGGTACTACTGAATAATGTGCGTCGAGCAGTTCCCACGCTTTGTACTTATGTTCTGATCAACGTACAGTGTGAGGAAGCTAAGGCAGGTCCCTCCACACACATCCACAACGATAAAAAGTATCGAGGAGTTCGCTAAGATATGACAAATTATTTGACGAGTTGTGTGTCATACGGAAATCATTGTAAACTGAATAGCCTCTCTTAACGTCATGTGACCAGGGTTATTGATATGGTGTTACAGGGTGTAATTAACGTCTCGTATTTGGAGAGCCGAAATAGAGAAAACAGGGGCTGGTGCATTCATTATAAATAATCACAAATTGAAGAACATACATTATAATGAGTACTGCTTAGAGCAGCATCTGCTGAACAGTAGTACAGGTACATAATAAATAATTTATAATGTAAGTGCATACCGAGAACAATAGAGTAAATTTAATTTTTTTAAAAGCATCTTGAAGTTCTTTTGGCCCATTAGCAGTAAAAAGGAAAAGAGAAGAATGTGTTATGGTTATTTTAATACAGATTTTTTAAAAAATTATTCCAATAAAAATTTAACGTAGTACTTCAAGTTTCCCAACCAGGATAGATAGGCTTTCAAGAACAGTCACTAGTAATATTTTTGTAGAATGGTGTAATAAACATACAGGGCTATTACAAATGATTGAAGCGATTTCATAAATTCACTGTAGCTCCATTCATTGACATATGGTCACGACACACTACAGATACGTAGAAAAACTCAAAAGTTTTGTTCGGCTGAAGCCGCTCTTCAGGTTTCTGCCGCCAGAGCGCTCGAGAGCGCAGTGAGACAAAATGGCGACAGGAGCCGAGAAAGCGTATGTCGTGCTTGAAATGCACTCACATCAGTCAGTCATAACAGTGCAACGACACTTCAGGACGAAGTTCAACAAAGATCCACCAACTGCTAACTCCATTCGGCAATGGTATGCGCAGTTTACAGCTTCTGGATGCCTCTGTAAGGGGAAATCAACGGGTCGGCCTGCAGTGAGCGAAGAAACGGTTGAACGCGTGCGGGCAAGTTTCACGCGTAGCCCGCGCAAGTCGACGAATAAAGCAAGCAGGGAGCTAAACGTACCACAGCCGACGGTTTGGAAAATCTTACGGAAAAGGCTAAAGCAGAAGCCTTACCGTTTACAATTGCTACAAGCCCTGACACCCGATGACAAAGTCAAACGCTTTGAATTTTCGGCGCGGTTGCAATATCTCATGGAACAGGATGCGTTCAGTGCGAAACTTGTTTTCAGTGATGGAGCAACATTTTTTCTTAATGGTGAAGTGAACAGACACAATGTGCGAATCTGGGCGGTAGAGAATCCTCACGCATTCGTGCAGCAAATTCGCAATTCACCAAAAGGTAACTTGTTTTGCGCAATCTCACGGTTTAAAGTTTACGGCCCCTTTTTCTTCTGCGAAAAAAACGTTACAGGACACGTGTATCTGGATATGCTGGAAAATTGGCTCATGCCACAACTGGAGACCGACAGCGCCGACTTCATCTTTCAACAAGATGGTGCTCCACCGCACTTCCATCATGATGTTCGGCATTTCTTAAACAGGATATTGGAAAACCGATGGATCGGTCGTGGTGGAGATCATGATCAGCAATTCATGTCATGGCGTCCACGCCCTCCCGACTTAACCCCAGGCGATTTCTTTCTGTAGGGTTATGTGAAAGATTCAGTGTTTAAACCTCCTCTACCAAGAAACGTGCCAGAACTGCGAGCTCGCATCAACGATGCTTTCGAACTCATTGATGGGGACATGCTGCGCCGAGTGTGAGAGGAACTTGATTATCGGCTTGATGTCTGCCGAATCACTAAAGGGGCACATATCGAACATTTGTGAATGCCTAAAAAAACTTTTTGAGTTTTTTTATGTGTGTGCAAAGCATTGTGAAAATATCTCAAAAAATAAAGTTATTGTAGAGCTGTGAAATCGCTTCAATCATTTGTAATAAACCTGTATATTACAAAACAAATAATCAATTACCACTTACAACATAAAATTTTGTTCCTTTGTTTAATGAAAATACTGATCAAAATACAATATCAACTAAATTTCAGTTCAGGGGCTGGTCGGTAAAATAAAAATGTATTATTTAGAAGGGAAACTCCTCAGACACATGAATGTATACCTTGCTCATGACGTAAATAAATAGCGTCTTACGTTATTTGAAAACTGCTTTTGCCCAAAAATAGCCCAGTTTAGACCAAACTCTGCAAAAAAACCATGAATTATTCAAGGAATACATGTATCTTGTAGAAAAAAAGGAAACTATACTACAGAAAACTACGTTTGTTCATATTCTTATTTGCGTTAGGGGGTCCTTACCATATGGTATTGACGGAGGTCATCGAAAAAGTACAAACAATACAGGCAGCTCGCTTTATGATATCACGAAATGGGGAAGAGAGCTTCATGATAAGCGATTTGCGTTGGCAGTCATTAAAACAAAGGCGTTTGTCATTGTGTCACTCACTGGTATTTCCACGTTGAGTAAAATACTTAAAGATTTTTTGACATTTAGAGACAAGAATTTGTTTTTGCAACTGTATGCCTCAGTTTACCCTATAAATGAGTCTCTCAAAAGAAAGTTGGCGCCTTAGTTCCATTCGCTATCGTTCTCAATGTATCTTGGGCAGGACACACATTCTACGTGAGACAGGTATTCAGACCGTTAGAATCTTGGTAATAAAGCTATCCGTTCTGGGGTCTGATAGCAGAACGATTAAATTCATCGGATCGCTTTGTAACTTGCGGTACACAACATTAGCTAACAGTTGTTACATCTTGTTTTGCTATTCAGCAGGGCCTTCTTGAGTTCACAATATTCGTATTACATGATTTTGTGCTCCGAAGCTTTAGCTCGGTTTATGGGCTACCGCAAGAAATCTCGTATGTCCTATTTATGACAAAATCAGCTTTGTAAACATATTTTTAGACGCTTTAACTGGTCTGTATAACGCTCATTTCCGTTTAATCTGTTATTAAGTTGGAATTTCAAGAATTCAGTACTGTCATCCTCTTCTTTCTGCTTGTCATCTTATTTTAAAGATGTAGTCCAAGGAACCCTCTCACAAGTTATACATAGTGTGTTCAAAGTTTAGTCAAAGTATCGAATAAGAGTCATTCATTAACTTCCACGAAAATTTCACTAATCGATACTTCTGAAACTATTCTCAATTTTATATTTGTTACAATGTTTGTGTCATCTGCATACAAAACGAACATGGCATTTGACAATGTTCCTGACGAAAAGTCATTGATACACACAAGATGAAAGTAATGTCCTGAGATCGAATGTCGTATACCATAGATAGTAAGTTCTCATCCTTTCTTACTAACACTTTGTTTCCTGTCAAGAAGATAAGTAGTACCAGAAATAAGAGATCATAGAGTGATTTTAGAGCTCATTTTTCTTAAGGGTTGATAGAGGAAAAAGCTATCGATTATTCAAGGAATACAGATATCTCGTAGAAAAAAAGGAAACTGTACTACAAAAGACTACGTTTGTTCGTTCTGATTTGTGGGAGGGGGTTCTTACTATGCGGGGTTGACAGAGGACATAGAAAAAGTATTAAAAAACGGGCAGCTCATTTTGTACAATAGCGAAATAGCGAGCTGCGATGGCAATCATCAAAACAAAGGCGTTTTCGTTATGACGAAATCTTTTCACGAAATCTCAATCACAGTCTTGCTCAATTGTATGCGCAAACCCATGTTGTTGTTGTTGTGGTCTTCAGTCCTGAGACTGGTTTGATGCAGCTCTCCATGCCAATCTATCCTGTGCAAGCTTCTTCATCTCCCAGTACCTACCGCAACCTACATCCTTCTGAATCTGCTTAGTGTATTCATCTCTTGGTCTCCCTCTACGATTTTTACCCTCCACGCTGCCCTCCAACACTAAATTGGTGATGCCTTGATGCCTCAGAACATGTCCTACCAACCGATTCCTTCTTCTAGTCAAGTTGTGCCACAAACTTCTCTTCTCCCAGTCCTATTCAATACTTCCTCATTAGTTATGTGATCTACCCAACTAATACTCAGCACTCTTCTGTAGCACCACATTTCAAAAGCTTCTATTCTCTTCTTGTCCAAACTATCTATCGTCCATGTTTCCCTTCCATACATGGCTACACTCCATACAAATACTTTCAAAAATGACTTCCTGACACTTAAATCTACACTCGATGTTAACAAATTTCTCTTCTTCAGAAACGCTTTTCTTGCCATTGCCAGTCTACATTTTATATCCTCTCTACTTCGACCGTCATCAGTTATTTTGCTCCCCAAATAGCAAAACTCCTTTACTACTTTGAATGTCTCGTTTCCTAATCTAATTCGCTCAGCATCAGCCGACTTAATTCGACTACATTCCATTATCATCGTTTTGCTTTTGTTGATCTCCATCTTGTATCCTCCTTTCAAGACACTATCCATTCCGTTCAACTGTTCTTCCAAGTCCTTTGCTGTCTCTGACAGAATTACAATGTCATCGGCGAACCTCAAAGTTTTTACTTCTTGTCCATGTATTTTAATACTTACTCCAAATTTTTCTTTTGTTTCCTTTACTGCTTGCTCAATATACACATTGAATAACATCGGGGAGAGACTACAACCCTTCCCTACTACTGCTTCCCTTTCATGTCCCTCGACTCTTAAAACTGCCATCTGGTTTCTGTACAAATTGTAAATAGCCTTTCGCTCCCTGTATTTTACCACTGCCACCTTCAGAATTTGAAAGAGCGTATTCCAGTCAACATTGTCAAAAGCTTTCTCTAAGTCTACAAATGCTGGAAATGTAGGTTTGCCCTTCCTTAATCTAGCTTCTAAGATAAGTCGTAGGGTCAGTATTGCCTCACGTGTTCCAACATTTCTACGGAATCCAAACTGATCTTTCCCGAGGTCCGCTTCTACCAGTTTTTCCATTCGTCTGTAACGAATCCGCGTTAGTATTTTGCAGCTGTGACTTTTTAACTGATTGTTCGGTAATTTTCACATCTGTCAACACCTGCTTTCTTTGGGATTGGAATTATTATATTCTTCTTGAAGTCTGAGGGTATTTCGCCTGTTTCATACATCTTGCTCACCAAATGGTAGAGTTTTGTCAGGACTGGCTCTCCCAAGGCCGTCAGTAGTTCTAATGGAATGTTGTCTACTCCGGGGGCCTTGTTTCGACTCAGGTCTTTCAGTGCTCTGTCAAACTCTTCACGCAGTATCGTATCTCCCATTTCATCTTCATCTACATCCTCTTCCATTTCCATAATATTGCTCTCAAGTACATCACCCTTGTATAGACCCTCTATATACTCCTTCCACCTTTCTGCTTTCCCTTCTTTGCTTAGAACTGGGTTTCCGTCTGAGCTCTTGATGTTCATGCAAGTGGTTCTCTTATCTCCAAAGGTCTCTTTAATTATCCTGTAGGCAGTATCTATCTTACCCCTAGTGAGATAAGCTTCTACATCCTTACATTTGACCTCTAGCCATCCCTGCCATACAGAGGGAAATGATCATCGTAATAAGAGAAATCAGTGAACGTACAGAAAGATTTTTTCCACGGGTTGTGACAGAGTGAAATGCTAGAGAGATAGCCTGAAGGTGTTTCGAAGAACCTTTTGCCAGTAATTTGTGTGTGGAATATGAAATACCCATGTAGATATAGATATAGATGTCAGTCGAAAACTGCTCTGTCGTTGGTGATATAACCCGTTACAAGGCATGCTGCAAAATATTGAAGACAATAACACAGAGAAGCAAATTATTTATGAACGAAAGATAAACTCATCTGAAAAGACAGCGTGGAATATAGTGACGGAGGCGATATGTAGAACGATATAAGAGGATGGGCAGTTAATATCAAGAGTGAACGGTTAATTGAAAACAGACAAGTGCAGTGTAGATAAACCTTTCTAACAAGTATTTAATAACTGTTACTGGGAAAAGAGGGGTAGGTGAGGTCCATCTGCCATGGAATGCCGTACACTAGCTATTCCAAATAACTTCAGCAATACGAATGTGATGATAACGACACCAGAAGAAGTAACATGTACCATAAAATTTTTGAAATTGAAATAGATTACATTATATATGGTACAAAATCAAGAAAGTTCGTGTTCTTCTGGGTTTAGCAACACATTAAGGCATTAGTGTGACAAGTAATTATCAATGGAATATTTCTTGACTGTCTGAAATACAATAAAGTTGAGCATCTCATAATGAAGGAGATAAAGAAATACCAGCAGGTATCTCTCCAATTTCGCTTTTTCCAGAATCCTCAAAAATTTTAGAAACAGAAATATACTTCTGACTACAAATTTGTCTTCAGAAGGCTCACGCTGTAGAAGTAAAACAAGTTGTATCACGATTTCTACGGAACGCGAAACAGCCCAAATGCAACGTATCAGCGCATGAAAGGAAATCTCTTAATGACCTCAAGATAAACGAAAGAAAGCAGATAAGGCAAATGAAAGGGTGAGTGTTCTGTAAAATCTGACATCTGCCCATTTTCGGTGAAATAAAGTCATCAACGTAAATACGTGTCTTAAAATAATTTTCTACTTTTCATGCGTGTCTTCAACAGTAAGAATTATCTAAAGTACAGGGGCCTACGTCTAAACTATTTATCGTTCATGTTTCACGTCCATATATGGCTACACTCCACACAAATACTTTCAGAAAGATTTCCTGACACTTAAATCCGTATTCGATGTTAACAAATTTCTTTTCTTCAGAAACTTTTTTCTTGCGATTGCCAGTCTACTTTTTATATCCTGCCCACTTCGACCATCATCAGTTAATTAGCTACTCAAATAGGAAAACTCCTCTACTACTTTATGTGTTTCAGTTCGTAATCTAATTCTCCCAGCATCACGTGATTTTATTAGACTAGATTCCATTATCCTGGTTTTACTTTTGTTGATGTTCATCTTATGTTCTCCTTTCAAGACGCTGTTCATTCCTTTCAAGTGCTCTTCCAAGTTCTTTGCTGTCTCTGACAGAATTACAATGTCATCGGCGAACCTCAAAATTTTTATTTCTTCTTCCTGGAGTTTAATACCTACTCCAAATTTTTTTCTTTCCATTTTGCTTGATCAATATACAGATTGAATAACGTCGGTGATAGTGTACAGCCCTATCTCACTCCCTTCTCAACCACTGCTTCCCTCTCGTGCCCCTTGACTTTTATTACTGCCATCTGGCTCCTGTACAAATTGTAAATAACCTTTCGCTCCCTGTATTTTACCGCTGTCACATTCTCAGTATGAAAGAGAGCGTCCCAGTCAACATTGTCAAAAGCTTTGTCTAAGTCTACAGATACTATAAACGTAAGTTAGTCTTTCCTTAACCTTTCTTCTATGAGACGCCACGTGATCGTACATTTCTCCAGAATCCAAACTGATCTTTCCCAAGGTCGGTTTTTGACAGTTTTTCCATTCGTGTTAGTATTCAGAAACAGTGACTTATCGAACTGATAATTCAATAATTTTCACGTCTCTCAGCACCTGCTTTCTCTAGAATTGCTATTACTATATTCTTTTTTACGTCTGCGGGAATTTCACCTGTCTCATAAATCTTGCTCACCAGATAGAAGGGTTTTGTCATGGCTGGTTCTGCCAAAGCTCTCTGTAGCTCTAACGGAATGTTATCTACTCCTAGTTCCTTGTTTCGGCTTAAGTCTTTCAGTGCTTCGTCAAATTCTTCACACAGTGTCAAATCTCCCATCTCATCTTCATCTACGTCGTCTTCCATATCCATATATTGCCCTCAAGTACATCTCCCTTTTGTAGACGCTCTATATACTCCTTCCACTTTTCTGCTTTCGCTTCTGGTTTAGGACTGGTTTTCTATCTGAGCTCTTGATATTCGTACAGGTGGTTTCTTACCTCCAAAGGTCTCTTTAATTTTCCTGATGCAGCATCTATGTTACCACTAGTGATAGTTGCTTCTACATCCTTAAATTTGTCCATCCCTGCTAAGCTGTTTTGCACTTCCTATTGATATCATTTTTCAGGCGTTTGTATTCCCTTTCTGTAGCCTCTTTTATTGCATATTTATATTTTCTCCTTTCACTGATTAAATTCAATGTCTCTTGTGTTACCCAAGGATTTGGTAGCCCTCGTCTTTTACCTACTTGGTACTTTGCTTCCTTCACTACTTCATCTCTCAAAGCTAGTCATTCTTCTTCTACTGCATTCCTTTGCCCTCCTCTTGTCAGTCGTTCCCTAATACTCCCTCTGAAACTCTCTAAACCTCTGGTTCTTTCAGTTTATCCAGGTCCCATCTCCTTAAATTTCTATCTTTTTGCAGTTTCTTCGGTTATAATCTGCATTTCGTAACCAGTAAATTGTGGTCAGAGTCCACATCTGCCCCTGGAAGTGTCTTACAATTTAGTACCTGGTTCCTAAATCTCTGTCTTACAATTATATAATCGTTCTGAAACCTTCCGATGTCTGCAGGTCTTCCACATATAAAACCTTCTTTCACGTGTCTAAAAACAAGTGTTAATTATGATTAAATCACGCTCTGCCTAAAATTCTAACAGACAGCTTCCTCTTTCGTTCCTTTCCCCCAGTCCATGTTCAGCTACTACTTCTCCCTCTCCTCCTTTTCCTACTATCGAATTCCAGTCCCCCAGGACTATCAAATTTTCTTCTCCATTAACTATCTGAATAATTCCTTTTATCTCCTCCTCATCTGCGGAGTTAGTTGGCATGTAAACTTGTACTGCTCTGGTGGATGTTAGCTTCGTGGTTATCTTGGCGCCGGCGTTAGTGGCCGAGCGGTTCTACGCGCTACAGTCTGGACCCGCGCGACCACTACGGTCGCAGGTTGGCATCCTGCCTCAGGCATGGATGTGTGTGATGTCCTTAGATTAGTTAGGTTTAAGTAGTTCTAAGTTCTCGGGGACTGATGACTTCAGAAGTTAAGTTCCATAGTGCTCAGAGCCATTTGAACCATTATATTGGCTACAATAATGCTCTCACTATGCTGTTCATAGCAGCTTACCTGTGTTCCTACTTTGTTATTCATTTTTAAACCTACACCTGCATGACCCCTATTGGATTTTGTATTTGATATTGTTCCTGCGAGCTATTATCGGTAATTCGTACAGGGGTTCACAAAAATAGCGGGGCCAATTACTAAGTTGCTAAGAAAAGGTGTTATCTTCCAGTGGGCGTCAGAGTGCGAGAAAGCATTTCAAGAGTTGAAACGGATACTGACATCAGATCCAGTTTTGAAATTTCCAGACTTTTCGAAGGAGTTTATACTACAATGTGACACATCTAAACACGCTCTGGGGGTTGTACTTTGGCAAGACATTGATGGCAAAGAACATACGATTGCGTTGGCATCTCAACAAAGCGCAACAAAATTACACCACGACAGAGAAGGAATTGTTAGCGGTAATACACTGCATTTCGTACTGTCGATGTTATCTGTACGGCCAGGTGCGAAACCTGGCTTGTGTATCACCTCATAATCGAACTCACTGAGTTTCAGCGCCCATCTCACTAGCCTACTAGCTGGGTCTTTCAGATCTAATAACCATTTCAGTGCAGAATGAGTGGGAAAGGGCACAAGCCGTGGATAGTGATTGCCAAATGTTCAGAAAGCAACCGCAATTCCTAGTACAGGACGGGTTCCTTTGCAGATCAACGAAATGCAGCCCGCGCGTCGTCGCACCAGCAGCGTTAAGATATGAAGTTTTGCAACAGGCGCATGACCATTTTCTTTCAGGACATGGCGGGAGAAGAGCTACGGATAGGAGGATAGCAGAGAAGTTTTGGTGGAGGACACGGCATCAAGACGTGGACGAGTACGTCAGTAATTGTGTGGCATGCGCACAGCGTGCCGACTTGAGCCATCAAAAGATTCAGCTTCAAAGATTACCAGAGGCAGACAGACCTTTCGAACAAATCGGAATTGATTTATTAGGCCCATTTAATAGGAGTGCAGCAGGGAATAAGTATGTGTTAACAGTGATCGAACACTTCTCTAGGTATTTAGTCATGGTCTCATTACCAGATCAGGAAGCAAGTACGGTGGCACAAGCTTTAGTTAATAATTGGTTACTCAGGTATGGGATACCACAGTCCGTAATCTCGGATCAAGGTACTAATTTCACGTCTGATCTGATGAAGCAAGTGTGTATGTTACTGAAGGTAAAGAAACTACGGGCTAGTCCGTTCCATCCGCAAGCAAACGGATGAACAGAGAGAGTGCATCGCACGATCGCCAAAATTTTGAGTCACTATGTAATTAGTCAACACACCGATTGGGATGTGTACTTGCAATTCATAACCAGTGCATATAATAGCAAGGTACATACGTCGAAAGGATTGTCGCTGTAAGAAGTGGTGTATGGGCGGATGATGCCATCACCTTTTGACATGCTTCGTCCAAGGCTGGGAGCGGAGGGCGAACATGTAAGATAATTTTTGAAAACCATTAAGGAAGTATGGCAGAGAGTTAGACGAGTTAACACGAAAGCGTTGGAACGACAAGAAGACAGTACAGAGTAGGCCAATGAGTGCTACTAGCTAATCTGTTATGTTCCAAAAGGGAGAAACATGAAGTTCATAAACAAGTTCCAAAGACCATACCAGGTAGTGGAAATGACATCACCTGTCAATGTAAAATTACAATTGACTACCAAGGCTACGGGGTTCACGGTAGTAGAGTTAGGCCGTTCCAGGGGGTAGTAAATACGTGTTTATTTACTTCTCCTTCTGGCAGAAAGCGAAAAGAAGCGCCAGAAGCAGACAGTAAACTGGGTATTAAGTGTAAGTTGCGTTCGAGGGATGTGTAGTTAGCGGTAATTATCATGTGTGTATTATTTTTGTCCATGGACTAGGGTTATTTTATTGGTATTAAGGGGTAGTCATGGGAGTGTTTTCCTTCTCTCTCCATTCTGTAGGTGACGCAGGATGGGTTACAAGTGGATAGTATGAGGCATAGTCCTCTGACACCTGACACAAGCTGGCCAGGTACAGGATATGCCGTTGCGAAGTGGGGTGTTGTTCGGGAAACAACCGGATGTGGTCCTCACGAGTCACGAGTGGGCACTTCGGCTGGCACTCAATATCCTGCAGGTAAGGAACGAGATGCGGCAGCTACAGGAGGTGGTATTGAGTGTGGAAATGGTTGCTTCTAAGAACGGAATATTACGGGACGTGCAAGAAGAGTACGAGGCTTTGGATAGGTCATGTAAGGAAATAAGGGAACAAATGCACCAAGTGGTGAGCATGATTCCAGGTGGGAAGTTGCTGAGCACAATTTTTGGATCAGTGGATAGAGACGATATTGAGGGTTTGAACAATTCTTTAACAGTTACTCGCGACAGGGAGGAAAGCATAGGGTTCAAATGGTTCAAATGGCTCTGAGCACTATGGGACACAACTGCTGTGGTCATAAGTCCCCTAGAACTTAGAACTACTTAAACCTAACTAACCAAAGGACATCACACACATCCATGCCCGAGGCAGGATTCGAACCTGCGACCGTAGCGGTCGTGCGGTTCCAGACTGTAGCGCCTTTAACCGCTCGGCCACTCCGGCAGGCGAAAGCATAGGGAAGTTAGTGGATACAAACACAACAGAGATAAGGGGATTAGGTACAGAGCTGTTGAACGTGACACGCGTGGTGTGTGGGATGGCTACAGGGCTACGAGCATATATAGAACAAACACAGAAATTATTGAATACGGATCTGGAACAGGTACAAGCGCGATTGGATATAGTGGAAAGGAAGCTGGAAATGGCTAAGTTGTTGCGGGAACTGGTTAACAGCATTGGTGATGCACAAGTGAGTATGGATGAATTGTAAGAGGCAGTACATCACACATTGCACGGACAGGTCAATGACGTTGATGTCAGCAGAAAAATTCAGACTGAGTCTGACGCACGCACAGGGAGAGTTTGCAGAGGGGGGTAGAGTACGTAGCGCCAATAATTGAAGCGACTGTGTGTCTTTTTTTATCATATGTCTAGGATTAAGGTAACAACCGATCTAGTTAAGATGTATATCGAGATTAGATTTCCAGTAACTAGTGTGGGGAGACAGTATCACTGTTACACAGATCATCCTTATCTGGTCAGATGGGAGCGCATGGGGAAGGACGTACAGTTCAGGACACAGGAGGTTTTATTAATTACTTAGGAGAGGGATACCCATGCTACTATGTCGAGTTTAGAGTTGAGTAGATATCTAACGGAGTCAGTTTCCATTTGTCCATCACGGGTTGTTTTCACGGGCAAGGGGTCGTGTGAGATCCAATTATTTAGGGCAAAAGCAGAAGTTTCGGAGTGTCGGAGAATAATAGTGAAGCCTACGGCACATTTTCAGCAAGTTGGGAGGCATTGGTTGTATTCAGTATTCGCTATGGACAAAATATCAGCCAAGTGTTATGACAATGGGAATTGGACAACAACCACGGAGATGGAATTATGGGGCAGTGGTTTGCTAATCAACGAGACAAATTGTGAAATAGTAGGGTATCGTTTCAGCTTAGCAGCGACAGTCATGGGAGTCACTCATCTGACGTTGTACTGGCCCGATGCGTCATTCAGTATCGCTCCAGGAGAAAATGTGCCGTGCATTAACAACACCTTGGATGCTACACTATAGCAAAGGATAGATAAACTAGTAGATTCGGAGAAAGGTCAAATTTCAATACAGCAATTATTAAGGCATGTGGACGAGTATGATACCAGGCGGAAACGTAGCATAGTGACCATTAGTATTTCAACCAGTACTATTACTGTGTTGATTCTATTTTTCGGTGTGGTATACGTCTTATTAAAATGGAGGATTCAGCATGTTAATGTAAGACCACTCCATGAGATACCTGTAGAATGGATTACCAGTAGGGCATGAGTCAGGGCAACCTGGATGTATATAGGGAAGAAGTAGAATACAGGATAGAACTAGAGTTAACGTATAGGGTAAATTCGGGGACGATTTTAATTTTGAGGAGGAGGCAGTGTTGCGGCCACATGTAGTAGGCATTGCTTCATGCAGTGGAGAATGGCAAAACAGAGGCATGCCAGCGACAGAGGCGTTGCAAGCACAGATAGCCTTGCTGATAGCAGCAGTCTACCAAAAGACTGACGCAAGGACGCACACAGACCGAGCGCCGAGCGAATCCTGGAGAGTGTTGAGCAAGGGGAAGTGAGGCCAGCACGCTAAGTTAGGCTGCAATATACTGCGGGAGTAATAGCAAAAAGCTACCACTGAGGGTAAAAACGTCTTCCTGCCGGATATAAATAGTGGAGCGCAGGCAGCAACAGACAGAAGCCATTACGAAATAGTTCGGATCTGAGGACGGACGTGGTCCATGTCCGAATGTTCAATCTTCGTAGGTGACGATTCTGGAAGTCTGTTCCAGCTCGCAGGAGTCATCTGTTCACCGCCGGATGTCAACTTCAGCTCTGGAGGTCGGCCCGAGTTCGGTCAGCACCATGGCTGACTAACTAGCAGGACCGGCTGCAGCGCGATCTTGGTCACAGGCGCCGCTGGGGACTGACGCCCGGACTTCATGGCAACCCGGCCCAGCAGTGCGTGGTCCTTCCATGACGGGACCTCGTGGACATCATGACTCACGGCTTCCCAGCCACCGGTGCAGCAGGCGTCAGCAGCCGACTTCACGGTGACGCGGCTCCGTGGGCGTGCCGTACTGGGGCACCGAGTGGCGACGAGTTCATCTCAACCACAGGGCATCCGCGCTTCAGCGGAGAGCTGGTGTCCTGAGGCTCCTGAGTGCGATCAGCGGCGCGCGTTGCGCGCATTGTTGGAGAATCTACATAGCAGCAGCCAGGCGGAGGGTTCCACAGAGCTGGGCAGCGACGACGAGGGAGAAACTGTAAAGAAAGTTCAATAAATAATTGTAAAACTCCACGCCGTCTCAGTCTTTGGCGCAGCCACTGTGTCTGCTGCTAACAAGTGGTGCAAAAGTCATAACACAAGTGTGCTGTTGTTACTTCCGGAGACCTAATGTCTGAAACAATACAAACCGGCTGGTGCACAACATGGACAATAGGATATTTGTATTACACAAAACAGAACCGAGACAGTTCAAGTAATATTATTTAATTCTAAATCACCTCAAAGGCATAAAACGACGGATTATAGCTTTGTCTGTAAAAAGGCTTGAGCTCTTGTGGCAAGGCGTTCGAGTCCTACACCAGCGCTGTTAACTGCTGAATGGTCTTTGGTGGGTGTGATCGTGTTGCAGTATGTCTTCCCAACGCATCCCAGATGTAATCGATGGGATTTAAGTTGCGGGAAATGGTAGGCCACTCAATTCGTCGAATATCCTCTCGTTCCAAAAAATCATTCATCTCCGTTGTTTAATGCAGACGCTCATAGTCAACCATAAAAATGAACTGAGGGCCGGGTCCCCCTCTGAAAAGACGCACGTGGGCAAGAACACAGTGTCACAAGAACGTGGAACGATGTGTGCCGTGTTCAAGGATTTGGAGATCAGTTCGTCAAACCAACATTATGCTTCCATGCACCATATGACCTGGACCACCAAAATGATCATTTTCGATTATGTTTCTCAGTGCATTACATACCCTCGTATGGTGACAGGTGGAAACTTTGAATAAAAGTTTCATTCCTCTTTGTCTCATTGCGTATTTCTTTCACTTAACTTCTGTACTATGTTGTAGTAGTTCCTTTTTATGTATGGAATTACATAATGCTTACATGCCTAATTTATGATGCATGAACGACGTCCTGAGCCGTGTGCGGCTAGTAAAGGTAGTTAAGGCAACCACCTGCATGATGCAGGAAATCCCGGTCCAGCACAAATCTGCATTGTCGTCATTCTCTTGTACAGCCGATTGTTTTTCGTATTCACAACTGGGAATATCTTTCACACATTTCATTATGTGTGCAGTCGCCGCACTGCCTGTCCCATACGACATACATGCATGTCTGAAGGAATATTACATAGTTTTGCTTAACAATACAGGCACAGCAATATCGAATTTTCTGTTGTGTTCCATTCGCTTATAGAGCAACGGAAAAATTTCCATGCCTACAGGAGATATACAATGGTATCAGCAGAGTAGTCACAGTATACTTTTCTGGCTCTGTATCTCTAAATTAAATAACATCTGCTTCATATTCCATCAGTAATTACACCAAAAGATTGCCTAAGTACGGTAATAATACCACAGAGTTTTTTGCAGGTACTCAAAAAAATAGAAAATCTATGACGTGCTGTCAATTAGTTGACCACAATATTATTACAACTGTGGGTGAGGACTCTTCGGTCGGCTTGTCGAGAGTTTTTCACCAGGACACGCTGAAACAATTGATAGCGTATGCACAACAATCTTGATATCATTTGCAATATGATGCGTTTCTCTTCGGCACCACTGCAGTTGTTTATTGCAACGCCACCACGTGTTTCTGACTATGGCCACGGGAGGCGAAATGCAATAGTTTTGTAGTCCAGTAGAACTTGGTTAGCGTGATATTGTTAAACATTCCGCACAAAACCTTCTGTCGACTTACTGATGCTGTAAATAGAAATTCAATTTGCCTACAAGGATAATATAAAGAAGAATAGAAAAGAAAATTGAGGAACTGTACAATATGATCAGTTTCCCTTTAAGAAAGGGAAGGTATGAAAAAGGCTTTTATGACGATGCACAAGATAATTAAATCAAGACTCAAGGAAATCAAGATGCAGTCATAGTATTGTCCACTTGGAAAATGGTTTTACAATGTAAAATTTTGAAAAATGCTCAAAAATTTTGAGAACAACAGGAATTAGCCATAGCGAAAGACAGGTAATCTATAATATGCATGCTGTCCAAAAAAAGTGCCTAATACTTCGAGAGGTGGTAGTACTCATGGGATCAAGGAAAATAAGTCCAATAAACATGGGTCCATGAACACATACACTCCTGGAAATTGAAATAAGAACACCGTGAATTCATTGTCCCAGGAAGGGGAAACTTCATTGACACATTCCTGGGCTCAGATACATCACATGATCACACTGACAGAACCACAGGCACATAGACACAGGCAACAGAGCATGCACAATGTCGGCACTAGTACAGTGTATATCCACCTTTCGCAGCAATGCAGGCTGCTATTTTCCCATGGAGACGATCGTAGAGATGCTGGATGTAGTCCTGTGGAACGGCTTGCCATGCCATTTCCACCTGGCACCTCACTTGGACCAGCGTTCGTGCTGGACGTGCAGACCGCGTGAGACGACGCTTCATCCAGTCCCAAACATGCTCAATGGGGGACAGATCCGGAGATCTTGCTGGCCAGGGTAGTTGACGTACACCTTCTAGAGCACGTTGGGTGGCAGGGGATACATGCGGTGGTGCATTGTCCTGTTGGAACAGCAAGTTCCCTCGCCTGTCTAGGAATGGTAGAACGATGGGTTCGATGACGGTTTGGATGTACCGTGCACTATTCAGTGTCCCCTCGACGATCACCAGTGGTGTACGGCCAGTGTAGGAGATCGCTCTCCACACCATGATGCCGGGTGTTGGCCACGGCGCCAAACACGCATACGACCATCATTGGCACCAAGGCAGAAGCGACTCTCATCGCTGAAGACGACACGTCTCCATTCGTCCCTCCATTCACGCCTGTCGCGACACCACTGGAGGCGGGCTGCACGATGTTGGGGCGTGAGCGGAAGACGGCCTAACGGTGTGCGGGACCGTAGCCCAGCTTCATGGAGACGGTTGCGAATGGTCCTCGCCGATACCCCAGGAGCAACAGTGTCCCTAATTTGCTGGGAAGTGGCGGTGCGGTCCCCTACGGCACTGCGTAGGATCCTACGGTCTTGGTGTGCATCCGTGCGTCGCTGCGGTCCGGTCCCAGGTCGACGGGCACGTGCACCTTCCGCCGACCACTGGCGACAACATCGATGTACTGTGGAGACCTCACGCCCCACGTGTTGAGCAATTCGGCGGTACGTCCACCCGGCCTCCCGCATGCCCACTATACGCCCTCGCTCAAAGTCCGTCAACTGCACATACGGTTCACGTCCACGCTGTCGCGGCATGCTACCAGTGTTAAAGACTGCGATGGAGCTCCGTATGCCACGGCAAACTGGCTGACACTGACGGCGGCGGTGCACAAATGCTGCGCAGCTAGCGCCATTCGGCGGCCAACACCGCGGTTCCTGGTGTGTCCGCTGTGCCGTGCGTGTGATCATTGCTTGTACAGCCCTCTCACAGTGTCCGGAGCAAGTATGGTGGGTTTGACACACTGGTGCCAATGTGTTCTTTTTTCCATTTCCAGGAGTGTATTTATTGTAATACACACTTCTTTACAGGAGGTGTTCAACGTGGCATCCCTTCATGACAGTGTACTCCTCTGTCCTCCAGCGTAAGCAATGATGCACCCTTTGAAGTAAACCTAGCTGTTGTTGTACCTGCAGTACACACTGAAGATGCGAGCCTGTAGTGTCCGCATATCGTTGATTGGAGTGGGGTAGACCAGTTGCATCAAGTGTCCTCATGACCAACAGTCTAGGGGATTGAGGTCAGGAGAACGAGAAAGCCAAGGTGTAAGGCCACACCGAACCATCCAACCATCCTGAAACGTCTGCATCCGTTGTTTGCACACATTATGATAAAAGTGTGCTGGTGCACCATCTTGCATGAACACTTTTGTATTCGTTGTTGCAGTGACACAGCCTCCAGCTAGGTAGACATTACATTATTGAAAAAATCCAGATAATGCGTCCCAATTAACCTTTGTGATAGCATTGTAGGGCCATATTAATCTATCACCAAGTATGCCTGCCAACATGTTGATTGGGAATTGCTGTTAATCCACTCTTTCCTATATGGCTTGGGGATTTACATCTGCTCATACATGCTGCTTCTGGAAATTCACAACATCATCTCGTGTGTAACCTGCCTCATCAGTAAATAAAGTCTTGGACGTGAACAGTGGATGTAATGCACATTCTGCAACAGCCACTGACAGAACCGTTGTCTTTCATGATGGCCCTGTGACTTTAGGGCCTGAATGTGCTGTAGATGATATGACTAAAGCAACTGTTCCTGAAGGCCCCCCCTCCCCTCCTAGATAAGAAAGTGACACACGTCTTATGCTGCTGCTAATCGATGCTCACGGGTCCCAGAAGTTTCTTCCACCGAACATACCAAATGCTCATCTATGTCAAGCATAAAGACTGTCAGGCTTCTGAGGTACAGTGGGTACCTGTGTCCCTCAGACACCAGAAAACTATGCTGAACAGCTTATCAGAGAGCACTCTGCACTGTGGATATTTTTCAGTGCAGATGGCATGGGGTTGCAGACTAAGTCCATTTGTTAAACCATAGCATAATATCATATCCACCATTTCACTTGCTGAGAAGTAGGCTTCCATTGCTAACAAGTGGTGGAAGAGAAAAAATGTAAGTATACTACTGCACCATTTGTACATATAAACAGCGCAATAACACTAAACACCTAAGTGATTCAGTGTTCGGAAGAAGGTAAAACACCAAGATGTCAACCTAGGGTTGACAGTACTGTACAATAAGGTACACAAACATGAAGAAAACTAACATAGCCTACACCATAACTAACTCAACCACACAAATGATTGCAGATCACCTAATGAGAGGTAAAGCACTGTGAGTAAGACATTGTAATACCCTGCTGACAAATTTGACATGCACCAATGCAACAACTGTGTCCATAACCAGGTGTTGCACATCCCTTCCTATAAACATGCGTTTGTCTCAGAGAATATGCATTTCTAGATCTGTGTTTATCTGACTTATTTTCCTTTATCTGATGAGTACTGCCACCTCTCAAAGTATCTGGCATTTTTTTTTCCCGACACCACATATGCACAAAGCATCATGTGCATTTATATGTCCAGGATCTACTCTGAAACTCCTGGATCGATTTCAGTCAAATTTGGCGTACAAAAACTTGACAAGCAATTCAACTGTGGTGTTTATAGCCCCCTAACTCTATTAGGAGTGAAGGTCAAGTGAAAAAAAAAATTGCAGCACCTGCTACAGAGGCTATCCTGTATAACAGACGTATTATGTGGGAATATTACTGGTCTGCCCTATCGACCTGTTTTTCAGGGTAGTCTACATATCAGGTGCTACAAGCTGTTTTCCAGCCCCCAACATGTAGGTTACACTGCACGACAGTGTGTTGTGTTGGGGTAGTATCAGCCTGTCATATGAACCTGATTTGAGAAAGCTACACGTGCAATTGGGCATGGCTGAGCAAAAAGGAGGGGATAGACGATGGATTGTGAGACAGGGGAAGGATGAGACAGAGTACATGTGGGGGAGAGGAGGAGGAGGAGGAGGAGGAGGAGGAAGAGGAGGAAAAGGAGGAGCAGCGGATGCAGGAGGAAGGTGGAAGGTGTCGAGGGTAGTAGGCAGCTGGAAATTGTGGCGCGTGTGTCTGTGTGTGGCGGCTCGATGGAAGTGGGTGTTCAAGTCTGGCTGACACAGGTCGACGTCCGTCGATCGCAACAACTCAGATCTGTAACTTAAAACAAACTCCTCGCTTTGTTTGGATAGTTTCAGATACTATTTCCATTTAACAGATATCAGTGTATTGATGGAGCAGCATCCCGAAATGTATAAGCGGCCCTCGCTTATAATTGAAGCGACGGTGTTCGAAGGATGTCTGTCTTCCTTACTGCTACACACAGTAACTGCACCACTCGGTACAGCATTAACTCCCCTTATCTGAAACAATCAACCAAATATCCTTCGCGTGTTCGCCACGGGCTTATAAGCTTACGCGAAACTTGATAACAGTGGTTTTTATGCCCGGTTTGCAAATGAAGGTTCAAACGTAGATTATATGATATCTCGAATAATAAGTTCCACAATTCAAGCCGATGCCACATTATAGTCTCGCGAGGATGTTTGATTTGTGAAGTATTGTAGCGTCTTTAATGCGTCGCTACGGTGCTAATTCAACAACTCCTACGCCATAAATCGATAGATAATGTAGTCTCTAAATAACGTACAGAAAGCGTCGTAATAGGGTGTTTAGTTACTGTTCCCTGTTAATGACGTCACGCAATCACCCTCAGCTTCGGCCTTCTATCAAGAAAATAATTATTGTTACACAATAAAGTTCAATAAAATGATTTAGACGAAGTATTAATGTTATAACTGAGTTTATTGAACTTCTGGAACTTCTGGAAAGCACACCTATCTGTCATTCAGGGAATTGAAGCTACAATTTGCATCAGCAATTCTGACACTGACTACAGCTTCTGACAACTCGGCATACCTGTGAGTTCTTCATGATTGCGTGTATATGTTTCCCATTCAAGTCTATTTGTAGAATTTGTCGGCGTCTGGTACACTGCTGTGTCCTTCAATATTCGTGACAATCATAGATCACGGCGACTAAGTCCCAGAATTGATTAAGTATTACACGAGTTACTTTTCCCTCGCGAATAATATCTGTTCCGTTGTCGGCGAAACGGTAAATATTCTATCACCTTTCTTCAGAGCTTTGAATAATTCGTGAAGACGATACTTGAAAAATTTTAAAATTCCAGATCGTTCTGAAACAATCTAATATAGGTCAATAAGCGTGCTTCTATCGCGACGTCTACAAGAGAGCGAATTAACATATCTATTCAAGTTTTTCATTGTAGTCGCAGCGAACTTACAGCTCGATGCGGCTACAACTGTTTTCTTGGATAAATGTTATCTCTGATCACTTTATCTTGTCTGCGTTTTAACCTTCGTAAAGCATATGTTTTGAATTCTACATTTAGAGTTTCATGCTTCGTACATTAAGTGATCATCTGATAGTCTTTCATTTAATTCTTTCCTTGGAATAGATGTTGTTGGTTCCATAATATTTCTGTTGGTCAAACTTTCAACAGTGTTAATATTTTGTTGCTAGTATCTGCCGACGAGGTCAGGATAACTAATTTTTATATCTTTTGCTGCAAAAAGGGATGTCATTAGGGGCTCTAAATTGAAAAGGGTCAAGAAGTTGACGGACAGAGAGAGGGGAAGAAAGGGGAAGAATGTAGTCAGAGGGTGTGGCGGAGTCGGACAAAGAGAGGGGGAGAAGGAGATGGCTGGACAGAGAGTGTGGGGAGGAGGAGACAGACAGGTAAAGGTGGGAAGATGAGGTACACAGAGAGATGGGGTAAGGAAGAGGTGTCAGGTAGATGGGGAAGGAGAGATGTGTCCAATATATGTTTTAAACATGTACACGAGTGACCCCTTGGAGAAAGGCTTACATTTGACGTGTGTAAAGACCTAGACGGGACGATAAAGAATGGAAGAACAACAATCAAGCGCTCAGTTTAAAACAGTGTAAGATACGGATAGAGTAGCTACATCTACATCGTACATACTCCGCAATCGATCATACGGTGCGTGGTGGAGGGTACCTCGTTGCACAACTAGTTGTTTCCTTTCCTGTTCCATTCGCAGATAGAGCGATAGAAACACGACGGTCTGTATGTCTCTGTATGAGCCATAATTTCTCGTATCTAATCTTTGTGGTCTCCACACGAAACGTATGTTGACGACGGTAAGATCGGTCGGCAGTCAGCTTCAAGTGCCGGTTCTCTAAAATTTCTCGGTAATGTCCATCAAAATGAATGTCTTTTTCCCTACAGTGATTCCCACTTGAGCTCCTGAAGTGTATCCGTAATACTTGCATGCTGATCGAACATACTGGTAACAAATCTAGCAGCTCGCCTCTGAATTACTTCGATGTCTTCTTTCTATTTGACTTGATGCGGATCCCAAACACTCAAACACTACTCAAGAATAGGTCGCACAGGCGTCCTATATGCGGTCTTCTTTACAGATAAACTATACTTTCCTAAAATTCTCCCAATATGTCGAAGTCGACCATTCGCGTTCCCTACCACAACGCTTACATATTCGCTCCATTTCATATAGCTTCGCAGTATTATGTCCAAATATTTAAACGACATGACTGTGTCAAGCAGGAAACTGTTAATATTGTATCCGAACATTACGGGTTTGTTTTTCCTACTCATCAGCATTAACTTACATTTTTCTACATTAAGAGCCAACTACCATTCATCACATCAACTAGAAATTTAGTCTAGGCCACCTTGTATCAATCTACGATAACTTAACTTCGATACCTTCCTGTACACCACATCATCATCAGCGAACAGCCGCAGATTGCTGCCCACCCTGTCTGCCAGATCGTTTACGTAGACTATGTAGAAAATAGCAACATTCCTATCACACTCCTCTGGGGTACTTCTATGAGCCCTGCTGTTTAATCTCTCCATTGAAGAATAAATCACTGAATTAAAAAAACAAAAAACAAAAAAACAAAAAAGTTCAGAACTGGGATTAAAATTGAGGGTGACAGTTTATCAATGATAAGCTTAGCTGATGACACAGCTATCCTCTGAGATACTGAAGAATTACAGGACGCATTGAACAGAATGAACAGTCTAGTGAATAATAAATAAGGTTGAGAGTGAACTGAAGAAAAGCGAAAGTAATGCAGAGAAGCATGAGTGAAGGTAGTGAGAAACGTACCGTCCTAACTGAGGACCAGCCTTAAAAATAATGGAGAAAACAAGGAGGACTTACAAAGTCTTGGCCACAATAAGACAGCTACTATGAAATTTGGCTTAATATTCGGAAGCAATTGCTAAGAATGAATGTTCTGAACATAGCGTTGTATGGCACAGAATCGGGGAAGTCTTTGAGATGTTAAAGAATGCGGAAAATTGTGTGAGCTGATCTACACTGAAGCGCCAAAGAAACTGATACAGGCATGCGTATGAAAATATAGAGATATGTAAACAGGCATAATACGGCGATGCTGTTAGCAACGCCTATATACACAACAAGTGTCTGGCGCAGTTCTTAGATCGGTTACTGCTGCTACAATGATAGGTTATCAAGATTTAAGTGAGACTGAACGTCGTGTTACAGTCGGCGCTCGAGCGATGGGATACAGCATCTCAGAGGTAGCGATGAAGTGGGGATTTTCCCGTACGAGCCTAAGATTACTGAAGAGATTCGTTCAACGTGACAGAAGTGCAACCCTTCCGTCAATTATCTCAGATTTCAATGCTAGCCCATCAACAAGTGTCAGCGTGCGAACCATTCAACGAAACATCATCGATATGGGCTTTCGGAACGGAAAACCCAGTCGTGTAACCTTGATGAATGCACGATACAAAGATTTACGCCTCGCCTGGGCCCGTCAACGCTGACATTGGACTGTTGATGACTGGAAACATGTTGCCTGGTCGGACAGGCCTCGTTTCAAATTGTATCGAACGGATGGACATGTACGGGTATGAAAATCATCTCATGAATCCGTGGACTCTCCATGACAGCAGGGGACTGTTCAAGCTGGTGCAGGCTCTGTAGTAGTGTGAGGTGTGTGCAGTTGGAGTGGTATGGGACCCCTGATACGTCTAGATATGGCTCTGACGGGTGACATGTACGTAAACACCCTGTCTGATCAAGTGCATCCATTCATGTCCATCGTGCTTTCCGACGGATTTGGGCAATTCCAGCAGGACAATGTACCATTCCCTACGTCCTGAATTGCTACAGAGTGACTCCAGGACCACGTCCGCTGGCCGCCAAACTTCCCAGAAATGAAAATTATTGAGCATATCTGGGATGCCTTTCAACGTGCTGTTCAGAGGAGATCTCCACCCACTCGTACTCTTACGGGTTTACTAACAGCCCTGGAAGATTCAGGGTGTGCCTTTCTTCAGCACTACTTCACATATTATTCAGTCCATGCCACGGTGTGTTGCGGCACTTTTGCGTGCTCGCGTGGGCCCTACACAATACCAGTATTAGGCTCTTCAGCTTTTATTACTAAACAGCTGTAACGGTCAACCAGTTCCAGGTGCAAGTCGTCTGCGAGTTTCCCATACAGGTTGTTCGGAAATTTCCATTACCAGCTTCTAGGACTTGTAGACGAGAATGAGTAAACAATATTTTAAATGGGCATCCATGTCGGAAAACACAGTGCTCGTATTTCCTTGCTGCAGCTGTTTGGTTCAAAAATGGCTCTGAGCACTATGGACTTAACACCTATGGTCATCAGTCCCCTAGAACCTATAACTACTAAAAACTAACTAACCTCAGGACAGCACACAACACCCAGTCATCACGAGGCAACCCGGGCGTGGGAAGCGAGAACGCCACCGCACGACCACGAGCTGCGGACTGCTGCTTGGAAACATGTTTTTAGGTAGGTATGCAACAGACTAGTTATGGAGGGGTGTGCTTAAGTCGGATCGGCTGATGTCGTTTCACGTCTATCCTACCTCTCTGACCCGGTTCGAGCCTCATTCATGTGACTGTGAGTGCTAGAGCAACATGGTCGAGTACACGTTTGCAGAATACACTGACATGATGCTTCTGTATAGCGGAGTTTACGGTAAGAAAAGAGCCGCTCGTCGTTTTTATCGAGAATGTCGTCCACAATGTTCAACTCCATCGCATACCCTGCGATTATTCAATGGCTTCCGAAATGGGTAACTTCACCATCAGCAGACGTAACTGCAGTGGTCTAAGGAGACGCGTCACACTCGAATTGAGAAGCCGCAATGTAAACAACAGTTTTTGTGAAAACTGATCAAGTTTCCTTTTTTTTCTTTGGTTATTAATGAGTGGAACTGTAGAACAAGTGATGTACTGGATCATGACAGATTACTGGTAAAAGTGGTCGCGTTACCAATATGTTTTCAAATGGTTTAACACGGACATGGTACGTTTACCGATATGAGCTCCAATTAAAATTATTACCTAGTCACTTTCCTCTACAAGTCCTAGAAGTATACAGGGTGTTACAAAATGGTACGGCCAAACTTTCAGGAAACATTCCTCACGCACAAATAAAGAAAAGATGTTATGTGGACATGTGTCCGGAAACGCTTAATTTCTATGTTAGAGCTCATTTTAGTTTCGTCCACCTACGCTCAATCGAGCACGTTATCATGATTTCGTACGGGATACTCTACCTGTGCTGCTAGAACATGTGCCTTTACAAGTACGACACAACATGTGGTTCATGCACGATGGACCTCCTGCACATTTCAGTCCAAGTGTTCGTACGCTTCTCAACAACAGATTCGGTGACCGATGGATTGATAGAGACGGACCAATTCCGTGGCCTCCACGCTCTCCTGACCTCAATCCTCTTGACTTTCATTTATGGGGGCATTTGAAAGCTCTTGTCTACGCAACCCCTGTACCAAATGTAGAGACTCTTCGCGCTCGTATTGTGGACGGCTGTGATACAATACGCCATTCTCCAGGACTGCATCAGCGCATCAGGGATTCCATGCGACGGAGGGTGGATGAATGTATCCTCGCTAACGCAGGACATTTTGCACATTTCCTGTAACAAAGTGTTTGATGTCACGCTGGTACGTTCTGTTGCTGTGTGTTTCCATTCCATGATTAATGTGATTTGAGGAGAAGTAATAAAATGAGCTCTAACATGGAAAGTAAGCGTTTCCGGGCACATGTCCACATAACATATTTTCTTTCTTTGTGTGTGAGGAAGGTTTACTGAAAGTTTGGCCGTACCTTTTTGTAACAACCTGTATAACGGGAATTTCCGAATACCCTGTATTAAGATGTTATACAGAGAACAGATATTTCACTTTCACTATTTCATATAATTATTGAGCGAATTTAAATGAATAAAATGCTGTTATAATTTACTTTTTAAGAAACATTGTGTTAAAGATTTAACACAGTAACTTCAGTATTGAAGTTAGAAACTATGCATGTGGTGTAAGGCACAGTTCGAGGCATACAAATTACCAAGATTGCCTTCATCCAGTATTTGAGAATGAAAGTACTTAGCTGTTTGATACATGGGAATTTGATTATTTTAACAAGTGTGGGTGGGGCCGAGGTAGAGGAGAGTATTGTACCTATAAGTGAGTGTAACTAGAAATACATAACTGTTTTTGGGTGCTGCTTCAGTCGAGTGACAGTTATTAGAATCACTTTAAGGAATGTGCACTATAAACCGCCAAAAGAATTTCCGCAATTTGTTACAGCTTTAATTGTTGTTGGACTTGATTCTGTGTTTTGTGAAACATTTGTACACACATTCTAAGACAAAAAATTTACACACCATGAAAGAATTAACTAGAGTGGATGGTAATCGGTGGCAGTGGTATATGTATACAGATAAGCAAATGATCACGATTTGGGAAAAAAGTTGATGGTTTATGCAAGAGAAAGAGGGTCACAAATTGAACGTTCGTCGGCCTCTGGCTCTAAGGCAAGGAGCTATTCGGCTTAGTATAGACACAGTTATTGAATGTGCTCTTGAGGGTTATCGGGCCAAATTTTGTCCAATTGGCGCGTGGGTCGTCTTAGTACCGAGCACCCTCCTCAAAACTCTCCAGACATTCTCAGTTGTGCAGAGATCCGCTGACCTAGCTAGCCAACGTTAGATTTGGAAAGCACGAAATTCTGGCGTAGTGCGGGCGGATATTCTGTTGCTGAAATGTAAGCTCCGAATAGCTTGCCATGGAGACAAAAAAAAAAAAAATAAATAATCGGGGCATAGAACATCATCATCGACATACTGCTGTACTATAAGGGTGCTGCGGAGTACAACTAAAAGGGCCATACTATGTAAAGAAATTGTACCCAAGACCATCGCTCCTGATTGTCGGTCCCTATGGCGTGCGACTGTCAGGTTGACGTTATACGTCTCTATTTGGTCTAGAATTTCATTGACGGGATTAGAACTGTCTTCAGTGATTACTCCACTTCGAACTGAGGCCTGATGGCGAGTGAAGACATATCTGGAGACGCCCAAGACAGCGGTGGGTTACCTACCTAACTGTCCCCCCGTACGGCCCGACAAAAACGTGTGATGGTCTGAGAGGCCACTTCATTTCACAGCAGGACCTCTTTGGTTGTCATTCACGGCACCTTTACAGTGAAGTAGTACGCCGCAGACACTCTACGCTCCGTTTTGTTAGCCTTCATGGCAACTCATCCTGGGATTACATTTCAGCAGCATAATGCGCGCTCGCACACGGCGGGGGTTTCTACTGCTTTCCTTCGCGCTTGCCAGACCCTTCTTTGGCCAGACAGAATTTGGCACAATATCCGTCTACCATCCACCGATTTCCACGATTTCCATCCCATTCGAATAATCCCTTCGTGATCGTTTTTTTATTAACTTGGAAAATACTTCGCGTTCTTCACATTTAAGTGTCGTATACTATATTAGTTCTCCATGGAATGTATTGTGAATTCTTCAGGAGCAGAATATTACAGTGTTTACACTTTTAAAACTATTTATGTAACTTGCTGACAGTTAAGATGCACTTAGTCGGTTGTGCGCACTCTTGCATCTTAAAACGCAATGTATTTTACGATGGAAGATACGCTACTTGCAAATAAGGTTAATTTCTTTAATATCTTAACAGTTTTACCTGCCGTGAAAATGGGTATTTTTGTTTGTTTCCAATAGCTTCCACTTTAAAATAGGTTTATCTTGTAAATAGCTGAAACCTGGTAGTCAAGGACGGCAGGATTCGGTTACGATTGTGGACGGGGCCGTAATCAGTTACTGTTGGTTGGCTTTTCTTTTAATTTATTTAAAATCAACAACAAATTAAAATGATGACAATAATTTGAGAACTGTTTCACGGCTGAAGGCCTTAATGGGAATAAATTAAGAATTGCTTAAACTTGTTGTAACTTACAATTACAGTTATAAAAATATAAAAGACAAATAACCAAAGATCTTAAATCTCAATGCTGATATAGAATTACCATATTTGGATTTTAAAACAAGTAACCATCCTCTCGACTGAAGGCCTTAATGGCAATAAATTAAGAATTGATTAAACTTGTTGTAACTTACAATTACAGTTATTAAAATATAAAAGCCAAGAGACCAAAGGTCTTAAAGCTCGTTGGAAAAATACGACTGCCAAATTAGAATTTTAAGACAAGTAACGTCACTCACGGCTGAAGGCCCTAATGGCAATAATTTAAGAATTGTTTCACGGCTGAAGGCCTTAAACGCCAAGAATGGCTATTATTAAAAAAATTTAACAACATACAATAAAACAGCAGATATAATAACAAAGGTTAATTCAAAAGAACAAGCAACTGATCACCAAACAGGTGAGACAAATGGTGGTATCTTGGTAATACAATAATAAAATAATAACACAATAAAAAACACAAGTGCCAGTCACAGACAGCGCTTCAGGAATCGGCGTCTGAGTAGGTCAGGCCAAAAACACTTTCACGAGCGATGAGAAAGGCAGCTAAGAGTTTCATTCACACCACAAAATGGTAACAGACTAGTGGCAGTCTAACGAGTGACTAGTAATAATCTTGGTGAGACCCCTGACGTCCAATAAACCAAATGTAAAGATCTAAAAATACGCCAAAGTCAGAACCAGCGGTCTGGACTCCACCTGGAGAATACTGTGCTTAGAGCGCCAAGAACAAGAAAGGAATCACTACCTCAAGGTGGGATAATCGCCAACCAACCAACAATCAAGAAAGTTGTCAAACTTACTCGCCTTACCGGTCAGCGGCGGCAAGTCGAGGAAACGTACACTGCCGTTACATACAACAACACCTAGGGCAGGTAACTGGCCGTTAGCGGCCACCAAGCAGGAAAATACCGCTGGTTGAAGTTGACAATTGTAACAAGCTGAAGGTAGTAAATAATAATTAGAAGCCCAGGAAAGCTAATCTTATCCGCCTTCCCCAATCACTTCACTCCCTGCTCTTTGCCTTGGCGACACTATGTGCAGCAACACGCACCCAAGTCACTGGAGAATCGTGAGATTTCACAGTGGTGGAGGTTTGCCTACTCAAATTGAAATGCGCTCAACTTAAAACTTGCAGGATCCGGTTTCAACGAGGTCGTACACCCTCGTGACCACAGGACTTCGATCCGGCAGTCCATGCGGGCCGCCCGCGGTACCGGCATGTTCGCGCTCTGCGTGGACGTGGCTCCATGTGTGTGCCCAATCGAACTGCTCACCCACACGACACGGAAGAACAACGACATCACCCCAAAGATAGAGCCACGGTTACTACATATCGATAACGCCGCTGCTGCCTCTAGCGGACAGGCAATGCTTGAGAAACCAAGTGGCGCCAGTCAACACAAGAAGACAAATAACCGCAACCGTGTCAACTAAACGATACAGTCTGGCCTCCAACAGAGGACGGAAATATACAACAGCACCAACGCAAGCCGGAGCACGGCTCAATAGTTTTTGGGTAATTTTTTTCTTGAATTTGATTTCACATACTGATTGAAGTACAGGAACAATGTAACCCATACACCGTTAAATACGATATTGATAAGGTTTTCAGTAACAACGCTTTTAATTTACAGTGGAGTATATTTCTCCAGATACATGGCCATCTTGTATCTTGTATCTTGGAACACGTGCTTGGAAGCATGCTGGGCCCATAACCCAGAGGTCCGTGGATCGTAACCACGCTCTGCTACCAGAACTGGTCCGAGCACGGGGCTCACAACCCGAACCACACGCCACTGTTAAGCACTAACTTGGTCTCTTACTTCGATAGCACATAATTCATTAACGTGAATCCAACACATTTATTTCAGATAACATAAATAAAGTTACATTTGAATCTGACATTAAACACGAACAAAAAAAAAAAAAAAAATTCAATATCAGCTGATTTAGTGCGTGAAGCGCGAGTTAAGCCAATAACCAGATAAACTAAACAATCCTCCGTAATTCAAAAGAAAGAGAACAACAAAATTGAATCAATACACCCCACTGACAAATATCCAAAAAACCTTACAATACTACTCAAAAGAATACACTGAAGTGGGGAGCAGTCATTCACCCGACAGAACACTTCAAAATGAGTTCAATAGCACAACTGCGTGCCACAGAAAACTGCAAGACATTAAATACACTTCATTTGACGAATAACAAATGTGGTGTCACCGCCAGACACAACACTTCCTAGGTGGTAGCTTTAAATCGGCCGCGGTCCATTAGTACATGTCGGACCCGCGTGTCGCCACTGTCAGTGATCGCAGACCGAGCGCCACCACACGGCAGGTCTCGAGAGACTTACTAGCACTCGCCCCAGTTGTACGGACGACTTCGCTAGCGATGCACACTGACGAAGCCTCGCTCATTTGCAGAGCAGATAGATAGAATAGCCTTCAGCTAAGTCAATGGCTACGACCTAGCAAGGCGCCATTGCATGTATCTACAGAGTCTCACTTGTATCGCGAATAGCGATGTACAACAAGGATGAATTAAAGTTAAGTATTCCAGCAGCTACGTACATTTCTTTATAGGATTCATTACGTATCCTGTTTCAGACCTATCTCTAACCTGTGTGAGTTTAACGCGTGCCTTTCGGCTACTTGCGAGTGGCGTGGCTGTCTTGTTACGCCACAACAACAAATACTCATTAACATTACGCCACTCCTGTTTGAACTGCAGTGTCTTAAAGAAACAGGCGCTTATTCTGAAAGAACAATTTTTTCTATTTTTAAATTACAGAATTTAGGAATTTCAAAATATGTTCACTCGAACCCCCCCCCCCCCCTTTCAGTTGAGGCACAAATTTTTCCCGTTTCTAGGCGGAGGCTGAGCCAGAAACACAGACTGCCACCAAAACACAGTTTTGCTGTGAAATCTTACAGGGCACCCTGAGGCAGTTACAGACAAGGGGGCGGAACCCACAAATAAGAGTCCGGCTGGTAGCACATACTACGAGAACTTGTTCACTCTATGCTCACCACAAACTGTAGACATTCAGGCCGAACATCCGCTTGCGGTGGCTGCCAGAAGGACGCAGCAACCAGCAGGCCCACGCCGTGCTTCTCACACAGGCACCTCAATTTGTACAAACATGTAGGCCAAGACCAACTCCGGACTCCCCTCTTACGGCGAGGCTTGGCACAGTTTATGTGAAATGCCTTCCAAGCAACCAGTAACCGCCGCAGGAGTTTCACGATTAGCAAACAGCCCCAGCGTAACAGACATCACACATGTGTTTACGCCCGAGCCACCACTCCGCCAGCGTCACCGGCCGCCCCAAACCGACTGCCTCTCGCCGTCCCGCGCTCCCCAGCCGAAAACGCAAAGATGCTCATGCACGGGGACGCGTCAAAGATAACAAGCCGATTGCTGATGATCGACCAGCGATCTGGCTCAGAATACGTCTTGACATTTCAAGTAAATCTTAATTTTTCGGAGTAGTTTTTGTAATTTCAGAGAAAGACAGCAGCAAATGAAAACGGAATGTCGTCGTTTAAAAACCGGTTCAGAAAATATATTCAGCTACAAGCCACGCTACAGTCAAACGGCTGAAAAGCTTACCAAGGAACGACTCTCTGTGACTCGTAAGTCGAAGGAAGAGTTGGCTCTATGCAAAGTCGACGAGGAAAAGTACGTGTGGAAACACTGGGAAGAAGAAGAGACCGTATGATAGCACATATGTTAAGATAACAGAGAATAACATCCATGGTAATAGAGGGAGATGTGGAAAAAAGCCAAGCTCCCCTTTCTGGCCTATAGGAACTATTGGGACCGACCGACCGTCGTGTCATCCTCTCCCGATGGCATCATTTGGATGCAGTATGGAGAGACATGCGGTCAGCACACTACTTTTCCAGTCATTGTCAGCTCTCTTGACCATGGAGCCGCTACCTGTCAAACAGTTACCTCCTCAGCATCACAAGGCTATTTGCGTCTTGCTGAGCAGTTTTTTGTGTTTCTTCGTAAGTTTTCGTTAGCATTTCTGTTGATAAAAACGCCTTGCATGTATCCGTCCGTGTGACTGCTGTCTGTCTGTGGATCTGTACAACTGTTAAGAACCCTTTCGCTGGGTAGAGTAGACGTATCAAAATGAAATTTATGTCATTAATGAAAGTCTTCAGTGCCCTGGCGATATAAATATTTTAGGCTTCTGAGTGAGTACAGTCAAAAGACTCTGCTAAAAACCTATATGGCACTTCCCGGTGACCTAGAATCATTAAACTTTGCAACAGTCGCTTTCAGAGTATAAAATCGGAAAATTCTTTATTTACAATGATATAATACTACGAAATAATTTTTTTTCTTTTATCCGTTTGTTGGTTTGTCTGTCTGTCGGTTTAGACCATTTTTCTCTAGAGCAATTTGGCGCATCACATTCAAATTTATGTCACATACTGAGGTCGATGGTCCCTTGGCGGTGTAAAGTCAGTGCAATAAAAAATACGGCCTTTCATGTATTCTATGTATTTTGGTGTTCCAAATCTCATCAAACCATATACGGTACTTCCCGTTGACCCAGATTCATTAAATTTGTCAAGAAGCAAGGTTTCACAGTAAAATTACAGGAAAAATCCGAGAATTGTTAACTTATCATTGTATAACATGAAAAAATATTTTTTTTATTATTTATTCGTCTCTCTGTTTTGTACGTTCGTCCGTTAGGACCGTAGGACCATTTTTCTTTGCAACAGTTTGGCGCATCAAGTTTTAGAGTGTCACACCCTCAGCTCGATAGTCCCTTGGTGTTGTAAAAAATATAATCTTCTTAGTCAGTGTAATCAAAAGATACGCCCATTTATGTCACATATTTTGATACTCTAATATTCAGTCATCAAAAGCTATAGGTTGCTTCCCATTGCCCCAGAAGCCAGCTATCACATTACAAGTAAAGGAAAAAACCCGAAACTGTTAATTTGTAGTTATATGACAGGAAAAAATATTTTGTAGTGTCTTTTGTTATCGATTTCAGACTTAAAACTAAAACATTCTCGGAAGTATTGGAATCCCTAGGACCGATATCTTGCCAATGTTGCTAACAGGCAGAAATCGTCACTGTGCTCGATACTCGGTATGGATAAACCGTCTATATAGATAATTAAGTTTCTACGGAATCCTCAGTGGGGTCGCAGGTTCGAATCCTGCCTCGGGCATGGATGTGTGTGATGTCCTTAGGTTAGGTTTAAGTAGTTCTACGTCTAGGGGACTGATGACCTCAGATGTTAAGTCCCATAGTGCTTGGAGCTATTTGAACCCTCAGTGGTTCAAATGGTTCAAATGGCTCTGAGCACTGTGGGACTTAACTTCTGAGGTCATCAGTCCCCTAGAACTTAGAACTACTTTAACCTAACTAACGTAAGGACATCACACACATCCATGCCCGAGGCAGGATTCGAACCTGCGACCGTAGCGGTCGCGCGGTTCCAGACTGTAGAGCCTAGAACCGCTCGGCCACTCTGGCCGGCGAACCCTCGGTGCACGAGTGGTACTCGCACTTGGCCAATTTTTTATTGCTGAGGTTGGCCAGTTCCCTCACCGAACACACCGAGCTACCGTGTCGCCGACTACTGAGCTACGGAATCAGACCCCTGGGTCCTTAGGAGGCAGAGACCGTAGAGGGTGACAGAGATTGATGTATATCCGATAAATAATTGAGGAAATCGTGTGCGAGAGCTGCTCCGAGATGAAGCGGCTGCGGGTGGGAGAGGAATTCGTGGTGGGTTGCAACGTGGCAGTCGGAAGACTGGTGAAAATAAAAAGAAAAACGGGAAATACTATTACTGGTAAGATATCAGTGTTGATGGGGTTTATAGACGCGTTTTTTTGGCAAGTGGAGGGGTACTGGCGTGTTTCCTTTGCGAAACTCTCGCTCGGCTGTCACGGGGCTTAGAGAGGCCCTCTGCGGGCTGAGGCGCGCCTACCAACTGGGCGTGGTGTGCCGGGAGGGACGGGGGGAAACGCCGCGCGACACGACAGACCGGTGCCACTGACAGCTGACGAGCGGGCCGATGCCTTTTAGGTGCGCCCCAGGTCGAGCCGGGAGGGACTGGCTCGTCATTTAGGCGCCCTGTGGAGGGCAGAGGGGAAGTGCTGAGTGATCCATCAAACTGTCGGCACAGCACAGCTCAGCCGCCGGCACCAGCGCGACTATAGGGCTCGTGCTACACGGCCTCCGTGCCGTTGTAGTATCCAACAACAACGCTTCATTCAGTAGACAGCTCTCAACGTAGTGATAGGGTAACCGAATGAAAATAGTCGATTCAGTCCGTTATTGGAAAACAATCGACTCATTCCGTTGTGTCTTTTTACGATCTATTGGGTCTGTGGCGTAGAAGACATCTCTTACGTTAGAGACCTTATATAACAAAATCCAGATTGCAGCTGTTGTAGTTTAATGATGTATTTCGGCTGTATTGCCATCTCCAGATCCTAAAATGTAGACATTCACGGCCGGAAATGTCATGTCCATTATGATTACCCGGACTGTTATGCCGTGGTCGGTTGATGAATTTTGCCTCAATTCCCAACGTTTCGTCCCCGTCTGCGGGAGACATCTTCAAGGGGGTCTGTAGCTCGATGGAAGGTCCAACACACCCGCTGGCTCGGTACTGACTGTTGCGAAGCAGCGGGTGTGTTGGACCTTCCATAGAGCTACAGACCCCCTTGAAGATGTCTCCCACAGACGGAGACGAAACGGTGGGAATTGAGACAAATTTCATCAACCGACCGCGGCATAACAGCCCGGATAATCATAATGGACATGTCATCTTCAGATCCTCAGCGATAGTTACGTAACATTTTTATTTCATTCTAATGTTGATCAGTCGTATTTTAGGACATATAAATTTGATACCTATGTCTATAGGGGATGGTCCATTGATAGTGAAATGGCTCTGAGCACTATGCGACTTACCTTCTGAGGTCATCAGTCGCCTAGAACTTAGAAGTAATTAAACCTAACTAACCTAAGAACATCACACAAATCCATACCCGAGGCAGGATTCGAACCTGCGACCGTAGCGGTCGCTCGGTTTCAGACTGTGGGGCCTAGAACAGCACGGCTACTCCAGCCGGCCATTGATAGTGACCGGGACAAATAGCACACGAAATTAGTATCAAAAACCTACAAAGAACGATACTCGTCTAGCTTGAGGGAGGAAACCAGATGGCGCTATGGTTGGACCGCTAGATGGCGCTGCCAGAGGTCAAACGGATATCAACTGCGTTTTTTTAAATAGGAATCCCCCTTTTTTATTACATATTCGTGTAGTACCTAAAGAAATATGAATGTTTAAGTTGAACTACTTTTTTCGCTTTGTGATAGATGGCACTGTAATTATCACAAACGTACAAGTACGTGGTATCACGTAACATTCCGCCAGTGTTGACGGTATTTGCTTCGTGATACATTACCCCTGTTAAAATGGACCGTTTACCAACTGCGAAAAAGGTCTATATCGCGTTGATGCATGCCTATTGTGATCAAAATGCCCAACGGGCGTGTGCTTTGTATGCTGCTCGGTATCCTGGATGACATCATCCAAGTGCCCGGATCGTTCGCCGGATAGTTACGTTATTTAAGGAAACGGGAAGTGTTCAGCCACATGTGAAAAGTCAACCAAGACCTGCAACAAATGATGATGCCCAAGTAGGTGTTTTAGCTGCTGTCGCGGCTAATCCGCACATCAGTAGCAGACAAACTGCGCGAGAATCGGCAATCTGAAAAACGTCGGTGTTGAGAATGCTACATCAACATCGATTGCACCCGTACCTTATTTCTATGCACCAGGAATTGTATGGTGACGACTTTGAACGTCGTGTACAGTTCTGCCACTGGACACAAGAGAAATTACGGAACGATGACAGATTTTTTGCACGCGTTCTATTTAGCGACCATTCACCAACAGCGGTAATGTAAACCGCTATAAGATGCACTATTGGGCAACGGAAAATCCACGATGGCTGCGACAAGTGGAACATCAGTGACCTATGTATGGTGCGGCATTATGGGAGGAAGGATAATTGGCCCCCATTTTATAGATGGCAATATAAATGGTGCAATGTATGCTGATTTCGTACGTAATATTGTACCGATGTTACTACAAGATGTTTCACCGCATGACAGAATGGCGATGTACTACCAACATGATGGATGTCCGGCACATAGCTCGCGTGCGGTTGAAGCGGTGTTGAACAGCATATTCCATGACAGGTAGATTGGTGTCGAAGTACCATACCATGGCCCGCACGTTCACCGGATCTGACGTCCCCGGATTTCTTTCTGTGGGGGAAGTTGAAGGATATTTGCTATCGTGATCCACCGACAAAGCCTGACAACATCCGTCAGCTCGTTGTCAATGCATGTGCGAACATTACGGAAGGCGAAGTACTCGCTGTTGAGATGAATGTCTTTAACACGTATTGCCAAGTGCATTGATGTTGACGGACATCATTTTGAGCATTTATTGCACTAATGTGGTATATACAGGTAATCACGCTGTAACAGCATGCGTTCTCAGAAACGGTAAGTTCACAAAGGTACATGTATCACATTGGAACAACCGAAATAAAATGTTCAAACGTACCTACGTTCTGTATTTCGATTTTAAAAACCTAGCTGTTACCAACTGATCGTCTAAAATTGTGAGCCATATGTTTGTGGTTATTATGGCGCCATCTATCATAAAGCGAAAAAAGTGGTCCAACTAAAACATTCATATTTCTTTACGCACTACACGAATAGGTAATAAAAATGGGGGTTCCTATTAAAAAAAAAAACGCAATTGATATGCGTTTGACCTATGGCAGTGCCATCTAGCGGGCCAACCATAGCACCATCTGGTTTCCCCCTTCAAGCTAGACAAGTTTCGTTCTTTGGAGTTTTTTCGTTTGACGTGAGATATTTGGCCCGGTCACGATCAATGGACCACTCTGTATATCATCAGTGGTAACTGTCACGTATGTTGTATAATAACGTTGTGTAGATTTAGGACTCTTACTCTATAGGCTGTTTTGTGGTTTGCTACTGTTGCTGGTCCTTTCTTGTAATTTTTATAATCTGACGTTTTGTCGTCGTATTTGACGGACTGAAAGTTGTGACAACTGCCCAAAGATGCTTTATGGTTACTGTTCCTATGGAGTGTTGTTATCATCCCTGGCTGTACGTATGGTCTTGATAAATCTTTTAATGATGTTTCTGAGGGCAATTGCCTGTGTCTAACGAACGATTAAGAAAACGCAGAACCCATGGAGTTAGCGCCTTCCGTTGTGGCCGTGCGGTTATAGGTGCTTCAGTCTGGAACCGCGTGACTGCCGCGGTCGCAGGTTCGAATCCTGCCTCGGGCATGGTTGTGTGTGATGTCCTTAGGTTAGTTAGGTTTAAGTAATTCTAAGTTCTAGGGGACTGATGACCACAGATGTTAAGTCCCATAGTGCTCAGAGCCATTTTTTGAACCATGGAGTTAGTAATAAAAGGTTTTACTTATATTACCTAAAGGTTTAACAATGAAATCTACGTAGACACAACAAAACGCTCTGATGACATTCGAAATGAACAAACGGAGTTAAAGCGTAAACACTTGACACACAATTTTATTGAGTTCCTAAGGAAAGATAACGGACAGATGAAAAACTATCCAAAGATACGTCGAAATAATGGATCATTCATGCAGCCCAAAATAATAAAATCAACACACTATGGCAACTGTAACCATATATCATCTTTGGCCAACTGTCACAGGTATCAGTCCGTCAAATCTCAAGATGAAACATCAAACTATAACAGTTACAAGAAAGGACCACAGAAGCAAACTACAAAACATCTTAGAGCTTAAGAATTCCAGATCTACACCATGTTACGATACAATACAGAGCGAAAGCGACCATTGATGGTTTATGGACGTAAGCAACAAATTTATATATCCAGAAATATGATTAACGAACGTTATAATAAATTAAAAATACCACGTAACTTTTGCATATGGTATGGATTCCATTACATTCGGTTGTAGTTTTACCTATCGGGTGAATTATGAGTGAATTCAGTCTGTGGGAGCGGCCGATTGAAAACAGTTGATTCAGTACGTAGTAGCTTCACGTATCCACAGGACTAGTATTCATTCAGTGCAGTCGACTAAAACACAGTCCGTGGGAGCAACCGAACAAAAATAGTCGTCGCAATCCGGCACATCCATTTCTGAGGGAAAACTTTCGATCGTTTCGCCATAGTTAAAGCACTTTCTGTCGGCTGCACTCCATTAGTGCCTCTCGTCACTGTTATTACCTTTCCAAAGTTAACTTTTTATTGAGTATATATAAGGAGAGTTCGGTTCAGTTTTCCTTCCTTATTAATGAATAGTGAGTTTACCTAGCACTGAACTTTGTGTCTGAAAAAGAAGGCCGGAACACACAGTACCGTGGGAATGTAAGAGATGACGTGAATGGATAAAAAGTGATCCTCATGATGAATTCGGCGCGATGCACAGGGTGAGTCACTAACTGTTGCCACCAAGAATAACTCCGAAAGTATGATAGGAGCTGAAAGGTTTGTGGGACAAAAGTTACAAGGGACAATGGGGGCCATAATATGACGTTAATTTTTTGTTGCTAGGTGGGGTCGCGTCAGATATGAAGGTCAACTTCCTTTTTCAAATGGGATGCTACAGTTTGGTACTTCTTTTCTGATAGCGGCTATCGGCGCGAATCCAATGATGTGTAACAACAAGGTCGTTGAAGGTCAACGAAGGTCACAAAGGTGACATAAACGTCCATTTACAGAAGCTGTTCGAAATGCTGCAATCTTCTTATCATGGATTGAGTGGTATTCCTTATCACCGAGGCACTTATCGAATCACATGCTCTGAGAATCGTCTCTCGCATATCCTCAGGCGTAGTAAGAATGTCTTTATAAACAATGTCTTTTACGAATCCCCACAAGAAAAAATCCAGATTCGTTAAGTCTGGCAATCGAGCCGCCACGACACATCTCCTCCGCGTCCAATCCAACGATTTGGGCATTGTCTCTACAACTCATTTCTAGCCATCAGCAAAAAAGTGCCGGACTCCCATAGTGTTGATACCACATTCTGTTCCTTGTTCCTAAACGTATTTTTTCCAATAACAGACCTAATGTTTCTTCCAGGAATGTGGTGTACTTCTGACCATTAAGATTTCCTTCGATGAAATAGGGGCCTATCATTCCGTCCTCCAGAATCCCACACCACACATTCACCGACCATGGTTTTTGATGTGCAACTTGCCGCAGCCAACATGGATTTTTCAATTGCCCAATAATGCATGTTATGCAAATTAGCATTTCCATGGTTCGCGAATGTAGCTTCCTCAGTAAATAAATTAAAATTAATAAATGTGTCATCCCTCTGAATTTGAAGATGAGTCCAACGGCAGAATTCAATGTGACGCATACAATCCGTACTAATTAATTCTTGGTGGAGATTGGCATGGTAAGGATGATATTAATGGCGATGCAGAACACGAACAACACTACTCTGGCTCATAGGACCTCGAACCACAGTGCCAAGAGTACCAATTTCCGTTTCCTCGTTAGTAACTGTCCTTTGCCGGATATGTTTCCGATGCGTTAAAGATGCAGTTGTTCTCAATGTATCATACACTTATTTAAATGTGCGACGTGTAGGGTGAGTGCGTTGAGGATATCTTTCAGCGTACAAGTCTCTAGCTCTCACTGAATTTCGTTGGCATTCTCCGTAAATGAGAAGCGTATCGACTTGTTCTTCGGAGGAATACATCACTCACATTCGCTTGATTCGACTGTACTAGTCTTACCGTTCCTATTAATGTTGTACTGGGAACCGTCGAATGGTGTTTACATGTCAATGGCAAGTTAGATGGATACGCCGTATTTGGCGAATATTTACTATTTGCACGATATACGAGAGAGAATTGTCAGAGCACGTGCTCCGTTATGTACCGATGTGATAAGGAATACCACTCAAGCCATGATAAGAAGATTGGCAGCACTGCACTGAAACCAATGGTCATCACTTCGAACACCTTCTGTAAATGGAAATTCATGCCACCTTTTTGACCTTCGTTGAACTTCAAAGATCTTACTGCTTCAAATTATTGGATTCGTCTCGATAGCCGCTATCAGAAAATAAGTACTAAACTATAGCACCCCATTTAAAAAAACAAAGTTGAACTTCATATCTCCAACGCGACCCCACCTAGCAACAAAAAACCAAAGTCATATTATGGCCCCCGTTGTCCCAAGCAGCATTTGGCCCACAAACGTTTTGTCTACTATCATACTTTCGGAGTTATTCTAGGTGGCAATAGTTAGTGATTCACCCTTTTGTTGATGTTCATCTTATATCCTCCTTTCCAGAAACTGTCCATTACGTTCAACTGCTCTTCCAGAACCTTTGCTGTCTCTGACAGAATTACAATGTAATCGGCAAACCTCAAAGTTTTTATTTCTTCTCTATGGGTTTTAACTCCTACTCCAAATCTGTCTTTTGTTTCCTTTACTGCTTGCTCAGTATATAAATTGAATAACATCAGAGATAGGCTACAACCCTGTTTCACTCGCTTCCCAATCACTGCTTCTCCTTGTTGCCCCTCGACTCGTATAACTACCATCCGGCTTCTGTACAAATTGTAAATAGCCTTTCGCTCCCTATATTTCCCCCTGACACCTTCAGAATTTGAAAGAGTGTATTCCGTTCAACATTGTCAAAAGTTTTCTCTAAGTCTACAAATGCTAGAAATGTAGGTTTCCCTTTCCTTAATCTATCTTCTAAGATAAGTTGTAGGGTCAATATTGCATCACGGTTACCAAAATTTCTATGGAATCCAAACTGATCCTCCCCGAGATCGGCTTCTTCCAGCTTTTCCATTCGTGTTATTATTTTGCAGCTGTGACTTATTAAACTGATAATTCGGTAATTTTCATACCTGTCAACACCTGCTTTCTTTGGGATTGGAATTATTATATTCTTCTTGAGGTCTGAGAGTATTTCGCCCTGTCTCATACATCTTGCTCACCAGGTGAAAGAGTTTTGTCATGGCCGGCTCTCCCAATGCTATCGCTCTAACGGAATGTTTTCTACTCCCCGGGCCTTGTTTAGACATAGGTCTTAGGGCTGATAAGGAGACGTACAGAGTATTGTTTTTCCCTCGCTCTGTGTGCAAGTGGCAAAGGAAGGGAAATGGCTGGTAGTGGTACAGGATACCCTTTGCCAGGCACCATACGGTGGCTTGCGGAGTATCTATGTAGATGCAGATGTAAGTGAAATAGTTGTGTCGCAGTTGGTTCGCGCAAGAATCTGAACAATTGTGAAGCAATATAGTTTACTTTACGTGCCGTGTTTCGACTTATCGCTGTTCAGTTAAATTCTTCTCACAGTATCCACTTATCTTAGGCCTACCTACTCCTTCATTTCGATAACAATGTCTTTAAGGTTTCTATATCTACGCAGGCGTCTATATATCCCGTGTACCTTTTAGCTTTCTAGTGCTAGCTTGCTGTCTGAGCTCTTGCTATTCATATACCTGCTTCTCTTTTCTCCAAATTTCTTCAGTTTTTCAGTGTGCAAGACATTCCCTATAGTCATTTATGCCTTTATAGCTCTCCATTTTTCATCTAGATTAGTATTTTGTACTGCCCGTCAAGCCTTATGCGTGACATATTTGCTTCATTTTTCTTTACGTAGAAACAATTAAGAACCTGGAAGAACTAAAATAGTGTAAGGCTTAGAGGTCTGATAGTTACACAACTGAGTCATAGTAACTACAGCTACTAAAAAGTAAAGGTGGATGAACTACTGCGCAGTACCAAGTCCTGTTTCAGCACTTAATGCTTGTGAAATTCAACTAAAGACATTAAAAGGAAACACTGTTCAATTCACACTCAAGTATGATACATAATTACTAACAAAGTTCCCTTATTCGAAATAGGTTCTGCAGTTGTTGAGTGCTGCTCACTGTTCAAAAATTGCTGATTATTGTCATTGGTCAGAAATTCAGACTGAATTAAAATTGAATAACATGGTAGCATGGTAATTATATACTGATAACCAAATCTTAAGGAGGGCAAGGTTGACCTTTAGGTTTATCTACAGTTATATAGAGCATCCCATCCACTCAGTAGCAGCAGCAGCAGCAGCACTCAGCACTCCGTCTTCAGGCCACAAATGGCCCATCGAGACCATCCGACCGCCGTGTCATCCTCAGTGAGGATGATGAGGATGCGGATAGGAGGGGCGTGTGGTCAGCATACCGCTCTCCAGTCGTTATAATGCTTTTCTGTGACCGGAGCCGCTACTATTCGGTCGAGTAGCTCCCCAATTGGCAGCACTAGGCTGAGTGCACCCCGGCAACAGCACATGGCGGCCTGGATTGTCACCCATCCAAGTGCCGGTCACGCCCGACAGCGATTAACTTCGGTGATCTCACGGAAACTGGTGTATCCACTGCGGCATGGCCGTTGCCCATCCCATCCATTACACACTGTAAAAGGAATATTTATTTCAAAGCGCTAAGATTGCTTCCGTCATTTCTGCTTGTATTTATTCAAAAACTACACGTTTTTACGGTTTGAAAAAGCTAATATACCTTTGCCTGCGGTGCAGACCAGCGACTTTCGCCAGTAACCAAAACGATCCGGGTCTCAGGTTCGAAGCCAGCCGCTATTTAATTTTCCAATAAAAAATATCAGCAGTGGCAGGCGATGACCATCAGTATAAGAAGTCTATCTCGTTCTGCCAACGGTCTAGTCAAAAACGGGGGATATTTATCTAGCCTCGGACAACCTCTCACATTAATGGTGGGAAATTTCGATAAAAAGCCGGAATAATCAGCAATGATTAACTGTATGAGGATGCACAAGGAAATGGAAACCACTGAATGAAAGACATATTTTGTATATCAGCACATGACATGGCTCATATCTGAAAAAGTTTCACGGAAACTTCCCCACTGGCAAAGGCCGGATTAGTTCAGCATTTGGGTCTGGGGGAAGGGTCTGCCGAGGGGACCTGACCATGAGGAAAAGGTTGAATAACCAACGGAAGAGTGACAGTTTACGAGTTGAGCTTGGAATGTTACAAGTGTGAACGTGATAGGGAAACTACACTACGCAATACAATTAAGAGGTCACTCCTGCGAACCTCCTAGGTGCAAACCCGTGGCGTTCCGCGGGTTCGTCGGCGATTCAGGCGGAAGATGTCGACTCATGCGACAAAAGAGCCGGAACCCAGAAGTTCATGTGAGGTATTAGGTGGGTTAGTGATTCATACTGGTACCAAAATTAACCAAAATTCTGTTCAACGCCTCCATGAATTTGTCCACTTCTTCTCTTGATGCCTCTACGATAAAGGTCAGAACCGCCACGCCCAGCGTTGATATTACGTGATTTCCTTAGTGCTAGCCGAGGGAAACATTTCAGTCACACCGCAGCTCAGCGTTTTCACGAGAAGAAGCCTGGGGGTGACATAAAGAGAGTCAATGAAAGCAGCTCTTCCGTTGGGGCGTTGATCCCCGCACATTTCGCGTTCGAAAACGATGAGTCGCAATGCAATGAGCTACAGAACGACGTTCTCCGCAGCCTTTAACACTGCTGACAACCCTGTCGACTCAACGCTTCAACTTTTTTCTTTTCTTGGGTTTGGTCGTTGCGGACGTCACATGACATCCGTTAAAGTTCGTTTGTTGATCCTGCGACTCAGTTTTTTATCACAGAGACCAACCTGCTCTCAGACCGAACACGCTGAGCTACCGTGCCGACGATTCTATATTGTTCGCTGACTTTGTTCGTGGCGGACGTCGGATGACACTTGTTCAGGTTGTTCGTTGATCCGTTCACTCAGATTTTGTTTTTATTACAGAGGGTAGCTAAACCCTCTGACCGAACACGCTGAGCTACCGTGCCGGCGTACTAGAACGTCGTTGACCAGCAATGGCGCTGAACTTGATCACACTTCTGTGGAGTGTTGAGCGACCGAAATTTTTGCTCTCGTATATACGATGGAACGGACAGCGACCAATCATTAAGCGAAATTTGTACGTCATTGGAAACAGCGAAGGGTCTTTATGATCTTACAACCCGTCCGTGATCACACGGCGGTGTGACATTGACACATACGTGAAGAAAACGCCCAAAGAGTCCCCAAAATCGGCAACACCCTCGTTGCATCCAAGCAACTTTATTTAACACTTTAAAAAGTACCTGAATAGGGATGGTCAGTTACTGACTGCTAGGTGCTGGCGTGGCAGCTATCCCTTTCTACAGGCCTTAGATTCCACATGCGGTCAGCAAGCGCTAGTTCAGGAATACAGTGCTACCAGGTTCAGAGGTGTCGAAGTGCTTGCCTATCGCTCTGGAAATTAGTAACTAACCGCCTCTGTACAGAAACATTTTTAAAGTGTCCAACAAAGAGTATGGGTGGCACCGAGAGCGTTTAGGGGGATCCTTTATTCACGAATGCGTCAATGTCGCTCTGCCCTGGGATAACACCACAGAAGGCGCGAAGTAGGAGGGTAGGAGGGCTGAAAAAGCACTAACACCCTTTTCTGCTTCCGATCACGTTCACATTCCGTCAAATGGTTTTACGCAGTCCCTAGTGATTCCACTCTGACTACTAGAGCAAAACTGTGGTTGCACTACACTCCAAAAGCGTGCAATCAGGGATACAGGGCCACGCTGTCCTTAGAGGGAGGTATCAGCTGTGTCAAAGGTTGTGAAGCATGTCGTCCTGTTGCTCATCGCATTGCGAACTGTCGTTTTCGACCGCGAAACGTGTGGGCAGCATAAGTGCCCTACGCCATCAAATTTCGTCGAACGGTTTTGGACGCTCCCTAGCGGTTCCACTAGCTCAGCAGAACAAAAAATTCCCTCACACTGCTCTCCAATGGGGGTGAATTTTCAAAGCGGTATCTAGGCCACTAAATCCATTCAGAAGGATTGCAGCGTCACGAGGATGTCAGCAGTATCAAAGATTGTCAAGAGAGACTTTCTCATGCCCATTGCACTGCAATCTGTCACGTTTTACGGCGAAATGTGTGAGAATCAGTGCCACACGGGTCACTGAAACCGACGTAATTGATGTCACCTGCAGGGGCCTTTTCGTGTATATACTAAGCGGCGGTGTGTCTGTAATAGTTTACTCAGACACGCATGAGAAAAACGCGTCATTTCAACGCTGATCGTCGCGGTTCTGACCTTATCAACAAGGCATCAAAAGAAGGAGTAAGAGGGACTGTGTCCACCTTCCCACCGTGTGACAGTCCACGGTGGTGCTGCGAATAATTGTGGTGCATTCTGGTTCCAATATCATTCATTAAGCCGCCTTACATCTCACATGAACTTCTTAGCTCTAGCCTTTGTTCCATATGAGTCAACACCTTGCCGTTATCCAAGGGCGTCGTCGCCACGCTTTTGCACCATTACAAACGAAGGTAGTAGGCACCTTTGAGCTAAACTCCAAAGTTCTCCACCAGAGTGGGAGACAATAACGAGGTTTCTAAAAAGTGAAAAAATGTGGTTCAAATGGCTCTGAGCACTATGGGATTTAACATCTGAGGTCATCAGTCCCCTAGAACTTAGAACTACTTAAACCTAACTAACCTAAGGACATCACACACATCCATGCCCGATGCAGGATTCGAACCTACGACCGTAACGGACTGAAGAGCCTAGAACCATTCGGTCACAGTGGCCGGCTAAAAAGTGAACTTTTAACTTTGTTGCGCACCGTAGAAGAGCTGGAAACGTGAACGCAAAGACTCTATCTAAATATAATGAAGTGGAGTGGAAAGAAGATACGAGATTCAGTTGAGACGAATATAGGGTATAATCGACAGCAGAAAAAAGTAATATAAGAATCAAGACGGAATAACATACGTAGGATTCGTTATGGTTAGAATGGTGGGACAGATAATGTGTTAAGGCTATCAAAAGGTAGGTGACGGGGTCGTTCTCGACAGACTCGACACAAAAAGGACTCCAACAACAATAGTTTACATATTCATTCCGACGTCAAAAGCAGAAGATTAAGCGATAAAATACATGAGAATACTGAAAGGGTAATTCAGAACCTAAAGGGGGACGAGAATCTAATAAATATGGCGGACTGGAACCTGGTAGTTGGGAAGGAAAAGCGAAAGAGTTACGGGAGAAGATGATGTTGCTAAGAGGAATTATAGAAAGGAAAGACTTAAATCTGTAAAAAAAATCAGCTTATGATAGCGAGTGCATTGTTGAAAAATTTCAATAATTCTAGGTGCACTTGGAAGACCTTCGGAGACGCAGAAGATGCCAGCTAGATCATATCGTACACATAGTGAGATTGGGAAATAAGATATTGGTTTGTAATTCGTACTGGAGCATATATTGAATCGGATGACAGTTTAGTAATGATAAAGAACAGACCGAAGTTTTAGAGCGTGTCCGGAACAATCACTGTGGGAAGTACTGTAGTACTGAAGTCCTGCCGAACATCAGATGCGTCTGCAGATTTCCAAGGCCGTGCATATTGCCAGCACACTAGGCAGTTCAGCTGAAGAGGAACGAACATCTGTAAAAAGAGCATTTACGGAAGATGGACAGCAAACATAAGTGCAAGGAAGATGATTCCGAATAAATCTTCTGAATAAATCTTGGGTAACAGAAAAATTCCACTCTTAAATGCAGAGGAAAGAGCGGATCGTAACACGGTCCCTGACTTCAGCCGTCGCACGGACGCCAAAATGGAAAATATTGAAATAAACGATATCGGAATTGAAAAACAACTGCTATCACTTAGTAGCGGAAAAGCATCCTGACCAGACGAGATACCCTTAAGATTCTACAGTGATTATGCTAAAGAACTTGCCCCCTTTCTATCAGCAATTTATCGTAGATCGCTGGAAGAACGTAAAGTACCTAGCGACTGGAAGAAAGCGCAGGTCGTTCCCATTTTCAAGAAGGGTCATAAATCAGATGCGAATAATTATAGGCCTATTTCGCTTACGTCAATCTGTTGTAGAATAATGGAACATGTTTTGTGTTCTCGTATTATGACGTTCTTAGATAATACAAATCTCCTTCATCATAACCAACATGGATTCCGCAAACAGAGATCATGTGAAACTCAGCTCGCCCTATTTGCCCAAGAAATTCACAGTGCCGTAGACACTGGCGAGCAGATTGATGCCGTATTCCTGGACTTCAGGAAGGCATTTGATACGGTTCCGCACTTACGTTTAGTGAAAAAAATACGAGCTTACGGAATATCGGACCAGGTTTGTGATTGGATTCAGGATTTCCTAGAAGAAAGAACACAACATGTCATTCTTAACGGTTCAAAATCTGCAGATGTAGAGGTAATTTCGGGAGTACCGCAGGGAAGCGTGATAGGACCTTTATTGTTTACAATATACATAAATGACTTAGTTGACAACATCGGTAGCTCCGTGAGGCTATTTGCAGATGACACGGTTGTCTACAAGAAAGTAGCAACATCAGAAGACTCGTACGTACTCCAGGAGGACCTGCAGAGGATTAATGCATGGTGCGACAGCTGGCAGCTTTCCCTAAACGTAGATAAATGTAATATAATGCGCATACATAGGGGCAGAAATCCATTCCAGTACGATTATGCCATAGGTGGTAAATCATTGTAAGTGGTAACGACCCAAAATACTTAGGAGTTACTATCCGGAGCGATCTGAAGTGGAATGATCACATAAAACAAATAGTAGGAAAAGCAGGCGCCAGGTTGAGATTCATAGGAAGAATTCTAAGAAAATGTGACTCATCGACGAAAGAAGTAGCTTACAAAACGCTTGTTCGTCCGATTCTTGAGTATTGCTCATCAGTATGGGACCCTTACCAGGTTGGATTAATAGAAGAGATAGACATGATCCAGCGAAAAGCAGCGCGATTCGTCATGGGGACATTTAGTCAGCGCGAGAGCGTTACGGAGATGCTGAACAAGCTCCAGTGGCGGACACTTCAAGAAAGGCGTTACGCAATACGGAGAGGTTTATTATCGAAATTACGAGAGAGCACATTCCGGGAAGAGATGGGCAACATATTACTACCGCCCACATATATCTCGCGTAATGATCACAACGAAAAGATCCGAGAAATTAGAGCAAATACGGAGACTTACAAGCAGTCGTTCTTCCCACGCACAATTCGTGAATGGAACAGGGAAGGTGGGATCAGATAGTGGTACAATAAGTACCCTCCGCCACACACCGTAAGGTGGCTCGCGGAGTATAGATGTAGATGTAGATGTAGATGGAAAGAGTACTCTGCCGGATTCTACGATTGGAGGGATTTGTCTGTTGATGCGATAGGAGAAGAAATGGGAGTCGATATGAACGTCATAGGGCATCCGTCTACACCTACATCCACATTTCCTCTGCAGTTCACACGTAGTGACTGTCAGAGGGCTCTTCGAACCACTTTCAGACTGTTTGTCTACCGTTCCATTCTCAAATAGCGTGCGGGAATGACAAACACTTTAATCTTTCCGTGCGAGCTCTAATTTCTCTTATTTTATTATGAAGGTCATTTCTCACTGTGCAGGCTGGAGTCAACAAAATATTTTCGCATCAGAGGAGAAAGTTGAGGACTGAAATTTCGTGAGAAGATCTCACCGCAGCGAGAAGCCTTTGTTTTAATGATTAACACCCCGGCTCGCGTATCATATCAGTAACAGTCTCTCCCCAATTTCACGATAGTATAAGACGAGTCGTCCCTCTTTGAAGTGTTTTAATGTTCTCCATGTGGTAAGGACCCCATACCGCACAGCAGTGCCCTAGCAGAGGAAGGCCAAGTGTAATAGAGGTAGTCTCGTTAGCAGACAAATTGTATCTTCCAAGGATTCTCCCAATAAAATGCAGCCTTTTCCCTGCAAAATTTTCTATGTCATTGTCCCAGTTTTTGTTATTCTAAACTGTAATACCTAGGTATTTAACTGAACTGACAGCCTTCAAATTTGTCTGATTTATGGTGTAACTAAAATTTAGCTGATTCCTTTTATTTCTCATACTGATGACATCAAACTTCTCATTATTGAGATTTAGTTTCTACTTTTTGCACCAAAGAGGTATGTAAATCATTTTGCAATTAGTTTTGATCTTCTGATGATTCTACTAGATGGAAAATCACAGTATCATCTGCATACATTCCAAGAGGGCTGCTTAGATTGTCTCCTAAAGCGTTTATGTATATTAGGAACATCAAAAAATGGTTCAAATGGCTCTGAGCACTATGGGACTTAACTTCTGTGGTCATCAGTCGTCTAGAACTTAAAACTACTTAAACCTAACTAACCTAAGGAAATCACACACATCCATGCCCGAGGCAGTCGCGCGGTTCCGGACTGAGCGTCTTAACCGCGATAGCACACTGGACTCGCATTCGGGAGGACGACGGTTCAATCCCGTCTCCGGCCAACCTGATTTAGGTTTTCCGTGATTTCCCTAAATCGCTTCAGGCAAATGCCGGGATGGTTCCTTTGAAAGGGCACGGCCGATTTCCTTCCCCATCCTTCCCTAACCCGAGCTTGCGCTCTGTCTCTAATGACCTCGTTGTCGACGGGACGTTAAACACTAATCTCCTCCTCCTCCTCTTAACCGCGAGACTAGGAACAGCAGGGGGCCCGGTTGGTGAACCTCAGGTACCGGTTCTGCTTTACTCGATGACTTTCCGTCGATTGCTACGAAATATAACCTTTCTGATGAGAAGCCGGCCGTGGTGGCCGAGTGGTTCTAGGCGCTTCAGTCAGGAACCGCGGGCCTGCTACGGTCGCAGGTTCGAATCCTGCCTCGGGCATGGATGTGTGTGATGTCCTTGGGACATACCGAAGGTATTGACATGAACTGTATCCGTAAACAATAGCCGAACAGACTGTAATGTTATTCAGTTATGACTATGAAAACCAAATAAACTCCCACTCCTTTAGCTATATGCTGTTATATAACTATCTTCTGAATGTAAACAAAGTCCGCGTAAATGAGCAGCCGTCAGATCTAAAGTTCTCACCGATTTCCTGAATTGCACCAGCATCAAGTGAATAGCTTTGCTTTCATTGTTCGGTTCATGGAAACTAAAGTTGGTCGCGACATCGAACACATATGTTCAGCCCGACACATTAAACACACCATAGGGACTGTGTTTTTAGATAATGAAACAGCTGTTGTCAAGGTTTGGCACCTTGGACTCATTGATTTCTCTCGAAACCTCGCCAAAATTCTTGCATATTTTCTAGCCAACAACAAATTCTTCGTCACCATCCAAAAAACCAACAGTCAGCCAAAACCAACTGAATTCGGAGTTCCCTCAGGGTTCTGACATGGTACTGATCCGACATTCCACAACAGCCTCGACGTCAACAGATCATTTTTGCAGTCGATACGGCAATTTATAGAAGTAGCTCAAATTCATCAACCATTCTTAAATTTCAGCAACATCTTGACTATATTCAGCATTTCGCTCTTCTCTGGAAAATCACAAACAACGTGGGAAGAACTCATGCTATCATGTTTACTAACGAAAGGATACTTCCAGACATAGCAATCACTTCAGAAGACACAGTACTACCACGGAACTCGAAAATAAAATATCTTTCCCTCGTTATAAACTCAAAACACACATCTAAACATCACATTGAACACATCTGTAACAAAGGCAATCCCTTTATTCATCAAATGTATTTTTTAATTAAAAGTCAACGACTCACCAGCAGAACAAAATTTCGTATCAACAATGTTTTTCTACTTCCCCCAGTCACGTAGCAGCTAACACGAACTTCAAGAAAGTTAAAATCATAGCAAATTTCTCCGTATTGCAATAGATGCTTCCCATTACTTACAAATTCAGTTACTCACACCGAACTCCAAATCTCGAAAATTCATACAGATATTCTGCAACAGGGCACAAAAATTTTATGAAAATGCTCAGACGTTACCCCACCATCTCATCAGTTCATTAGGTCTCATTCGGTCCGATCCTCCATCAAAATTCCCAACATTAGGTCTAGAGCCTCTCGCATCACGGTCGATCAGATAGCGCATGCTTCGGCATATCAACGTGTAATACATAAATTCTCGCAATACAAACACTGCAGACATAGGTAAAAACATACTTTCTAAAGATGCCCAGAAAAGACATGCAATAAATACTGCATTAAGATAAAAGAGTAAGATGAAGGTGATAAATAGCAATGACAATATGTAATAGGAAGACCAAAAAAGTCTACACTAATAATGAACACTTTCTCTGAAAATCATTTAGTCTCAGAAAAACCAATGACGGCAAAAGTTCGCTGGAAAAGGAAAGACATTAAAACTGAAAATGTTAGACTGCTTAAAGAGTCCTGACGGCGCGAATGAGACAGAGATAGCTTTGCGTTTCAGCTTATTTATTAGTGCGTTCGGTTAATTGTGACGTCGACGGCTGCTAGTCGCGGAAGCGACGTAGACCTGTCGGCGATAAAGTATGTGCATCTCCTTGCCTAGCATGTGATCCCCTTTGTGACAGCGCTACCTTTCTGTCTGATTCCTTTGAGTACATGTTGGTCGGTAATAACTGTCGATGCGAGTATGCTTTGGATTCCATTAGTGTAATCCAGTAACGTTCCTGACGCACATGCTGCGACTGTTAATATCAAACACATAGTTTTGAAACGATGTGAAATTTACTGTAATTCGCCGATCGTGATGCTAGTTCGTTCGTTTTTAGCAAGGGAATCACCTCCGCGAATTCACAATTGTGGCGAACCGCTTTCACGGGCAGTAAAAAGTTTAGATGTTTCCACAGCGACGGTTAACGTTTTAACGCACGCCGAAGTTCATTATGTTGCAAACAGAACACAGTCTGAAATTACATTTGTTCGTGCAACTCGATAAGTTGCAAAAAAATTCGGCGCTAGTGACGACAAAGTCCACTCACATGTACATTGTCACTGCTGTTCAGAACACTCTGTGAAGCTGGCAGTATTCAAACAGTCTATCTTTTTCTTTCATAAAGTTCACGATACTATCTAGTCCAGGGCCGGCCAAACGCTGCACAGTGTGCAGACGTGCGGAAGTGCTGCACATGTGCGCACGTGTGCGACAGCGAGCTACAGCGACATCTCTTATTAGACATGTGTCCTAAATGAAAGGCGGCGGCTCCACTTCCATGTTTATGTGGTACAAGCAAGAGCGCAACATGCCCAGTCTCGTTTACCCCTGGTAACCGTAACCTTAACAGCAAAGGACGAGAGATCTATGTTCTCAGTCGTTTAAAAATGACTGGGAGCTGCAATTCTTTTGTGTAGCCGTTGGTGAAAACTCACAGTGTTTGCTGTGCCGCCGAATAACAGGCGGCCAGGGTAAGTTTTCAATACATATCACAAAGACGAGTCTAGTGTACTCAACAGTGAAGAACGGCAAGCAAAATTAAATGTCCTTAAGAAAATGGGTGAGACACATCAACTCGATTATCATTTCTCATGACCAGTGAGAAACGTGTTTGGATTTATTCCTTTCATAATTAAAAATTAAGGGAGACGAAAATTTAATAGTCATGGGTGACTGGAATTCGTCAGTAGGAAAAGGGAGAGAAGGTAACATAGTAGGTGAATATGGATTGGGGGGAAGAAATGAAAGAGGAAGCCGCCTTGTAGAATTTTGCACAGAGCATAACTTAATCATAGCTAACACTTCGTTCAAGAATCATAAAAGAAGGTTGTATACCTGGAAGAATCCTGGAGACACTAAAAGATAGATTATATAATGGTAAGACAGAGATTTAGGAACCAGGTTTTAAATTGTAAGACATTTCCAGGGGCAGATGTGGATTCTGACCACAATCTATTGGTTATGAACTGTAGATTAAAACTGAAGAAACTGCAAAAAGGTGGGAATCTAAGGAGATGGGACCTGGATAAACTGAAAGAACCAGAGGTTGTAGAGGGTTTCAGAGAGAGAATAAGGGAACAATTGACAGGAATGGAGAAAGAAATACAGTAGAAGAAGATTGGGTAGCTCTGAGAGATGAAGTAGTGAAGGCAGCAGACGATCAAGTAGGTAAAAAGGCGAGGCCTAATAGAAATCCTTGGGTAACAGAAGAAATATTGAATTTAATTAATGAAAGGAGAAAATATAAAAATGCAGTAAATGAAGCAGGCAAAAAGGAATACAAACGCCTCAAAAATGAGATCGACAGGAAGTGGAAAATGGCTAAGCAGGCATGGCTAGAGGACAAATGTAAGGATGTAGTGGCTTGTCTCAGTAGGGGTAAGATATATAGTGCCTACAGGAACATTAAAGAGACCTTTGGAGAGAAAAGAACCACTTGTATGAATATCAAGAGCTCAGATGGCAACCCAGTTCTAAGCAAAGAAGGGAAGGCAGAAAGGTGGAAGGAGTATATAGAGGGTTTATACAAGGGCGATGTACTTGAGGACAATATTATGGAAATGGAAGAGGATGTAGATGAAGACGAAATGGGAGATAAGATGCTGCGTGAAGAGTTTGACAGAGCACTGAGAGACCTGAGTCGAAACAAGGCCCCGGGAGTAGACAACATTCCATTAGAACTACTGATGGCCTTGGGAGAGCCAGTCCTGACAAAACTCTACCATCTGGTGAGCAAGATATATGAGACAGGCGAAATACCCTCAGACTTCAAGAAGAATATAATAATTCCAATCCCAAAGAAAGCAGGTGTTGACAGATGTGAAAATTACCGAACTATCAGTTTAATAAGTCACAGCTGCAAAATACTAACGCGAATTCTTTACAGACGAATGGAAAAACTGGTAGAAGCGGACCTCGGGGAAGATCAGTTTGGATTCCGTAGAAATGTTGGAACACGTGAGGCAATGCTAACCTTACGACTTATCTTAGATGAAAGATTAAGAAAAGGCAAACCTACGTTTCTAGCATTTGTAGACTTAGAGAAAGCTTTTGACAATGTTGACTGGAATACTCTCTTTCAAATTCTGAAGGTGGTAGGTATAAAATACAGGGAGCGAAAGGCTATTTACAATTTGTACAGAAATCAAATGGCAGTTTTAAGAGTCGAGGGGCATGAAAGGGAAGCAGTGGTTGGGAAAGGAGTGAGACAGGGTTGTAGCCTATCCCCGATGTTATTCAATCTGTATATTGAGCAAGCAGTAAAGGAAACAAAAGAAAAATTCGGAGTAGGTATTAAAATTCATGGAGAAGAAGTAAAAACTTTGAGGTTCGCCGATGACATTGTAATTCTGTCAGAGACAGTAAAGGACTTGGAAGAGCAGTTGAACGGAATGGACAGTGTCTTGAAAGGAGGATATAAGATGAACATCAACAAAAGCAAAACGAGGATAATGGAATGTAGTCAAATTAAATCGGGTGATGCTGAGGGAATTAGATTAGGAAATGAGACACTTAAAGTAGTAAAGGAGTTTTGCTATTTAGGGAGTAAAATAACTGATGATGGTCGAAGTAGAGGGGATATAAAATGTAGACTGGCAATGGCAAGGAAATTGTTTCTGAAGAAGAGAAATTTGTTAACATCGAGTATAGATTTAAGTGTCAGGAAGTCGTTTCTGAAAGTATTTGTATGGAGTGTAGCCATGTATGGAAGTGAAACATGGACGATAACTAGTTTGGACAAGAAGAGAATAGAAGCTTTTGAAATGTGGTGCTACAGAAGAATGCTGAAGATAAGTTGGGTAGATCACGTAACTAATGAGGAGGTACTGAATAGGATTGGGGAGAAGAGAAGTTTGTGGGACAACTTGACTAGAAGAAGTGATCGGTTGGTAGGACATGTTTTGAGGCATCAAGGGATCACAAATTTAGCATTGGAGGGCAGCATGGCGGGTAAAACTCGTAGAGGGAGACCAAGAGATGAATACACTAAGCAGATTCGGAAGGATGTAGGTTGCAGTAGGTACTGGGAGATGAAGAAGCTTGCACAGCATAGAGTAGCATGGAGAGCTGCATCAAACCAGTCTCAGGACTGAAGACCACAACAACAACAACAATTAAAAATTATTGTTTACTAACTGCATTATTGCCTCATTCTGCTCCATGTTACATTATTATCAGGAAAGTTGGTCATTAAACCGATTGTTCCAATGTATACTTACATTTAGGTTCTTTTTTTAATGTGTGAAGGAGTACGCTCAGCTGATGTCGACAAAACGTAACATTCATCTAATTGTCGGTTATTATGCAGATTTCAGACGGAACTGATGAAAGATGTAGCAATAATGGTATTGAAACAGCAGGTGATCATCGAGAGCTCTGCGGTTATCATTCTGTTCAGAGGTCAGTGAGACAGAAATTATGTGGGAGTAACTGAGGACACCGAGAATTAGTTATAGGAAACCTTGCATTAGTTTGATGTTATTTGAAATCATAAATAAGGTTCGTTGGAAGTCGCAAAGTGCTCTCTTTCTTAAATACTAGATCAAAAACATCACGCATATTTACGTGCCGTCAGTCAAGCTGCCTTAATAAAAACCCACGGTTGTTAACTATATTACTTGTCTTACTGGGTTAAACTGTTAACATAAAAGTAGACGTCTCAATGAGTAGACTGTGACAGTATTTTAAATGTTTAATACGCGAAATACCTTCCCATGGTTGGCTTGCAAGCTGTGGAAAGAGCACTAGAATGCGCCGGTACAGAGTATCCCAGCAAGTGGATAAAGCGACATCTGTGCGTAGAAACATGCACTACATGAACGCTGACGGCTGCGGCGTGCACGCTGTGACCCGGAAGTTGCACATGTGCAGGAGCACCGCACGCGTGCAGAATTTCTGGCCGGCCCCAATCTAGTCCAAACCACGTCCGAAACATGTCATCCGTAAATTCTTCGTCCGCTTCCATCCGGAGCTTTACTATTACGCAACAAAATATACTCACGTACACACCACTGCACACACACTGACCCTCTCTGTTTCAGAGCAACTATGGATATCGCTCTCGCATCGCAGGTCGTATCATAGTTCTGCATATTGCATTTAATTTTGCATGATGCATTTAACAGAAGCATTATAGAGGAAATCAAAATGTATATCGCGAAGATAGGTTGAACGCCTTTGATGGAGGCGTGTACATGGCCATAAAACAAACGATAGTATCTACTGAGATTAGTACAGACTCCGAATGCGAAACAGTTTGGGTGCACACAAATGTTATTGGAAATTTGTGATAAGAGCTAAGGGACCAACCTGCTGAGGTCACCGGTCCTTAGGCTTACGCACTACTTAACCTAACTTAAACTAACTTACGCTTAGGACAAAACACACACTCCCATGCCAGGGGGAGGACTCGAACCTCCTACGCGGGGACCCGCACGGACCGTGACATGGCGTCATAGACCGCACGGCTACCGGCACGGCACACAAATGTTAAACGTGGAACAAACATTGTCATCGGATCCTTCTAAAGACCCCTGCCTCAATAGCAGTAGTGAGGGAACAGTCGGGGGAAACTTTCACGTAAATTTCCTGGTCAATTTATAAATTGAAGTGGCCATTTTAATTTACCAGTTCTAGACTGGGAGATTCAGGTGATTAGCATGGGCAGCTGGGACAGAGAATCACGTGAAATTGCTCTAAGTGCTTTATCCGAATGTTACCATGAGCAGTTAATTAGATAAACGACTCTTGAAGATAACATCTTAAAACTGCTGGTGAGAATACAGACCTGAATTTTCCAACTCAGTAAGCACAGAACTGGGAATCACTGATCATAAGGCTGTTGCAGCATCACTAAAAATGGCTGTGGACAGGAACACAAAGAGAAGCAGGAAGATCTAATTTTAGCAAGAGCGGCAACAAACTGATTTCAGATTAGCAGAGCGATCAGCACGAAAGTATCATCTCCAGCACCAACATCGTTGAACATAAAGTTCAACACGTTTTAGCAGGTAGGTCACAAGAAAAGTTCTGAGGGATAAAAGACAACTGTCACAGTTCGACAGCCGCGTCAAAAGACTGTTACGAAAGCAACGAGAACTTCACCGAATATTTAAACGTAGCGTAAGCCTCACACATAAACAAAAACCAAACGAAGCCAAAATCAGGATAGCGGAAGCAATGCTGTCTACTGATCTGACAGAAAATCCCGAAAAGTTTTGGTGTTACTTCAGATCAGTAAAGGGATCGAAACCATCTGTCCGGATATTCTGTGAGCACAGTGGCATCGAAACGGAGGACGACACAGAAAAGCCCGAAATACTAAACCTCGTCTTCCAAAACTGTTTCACAAAGGAAAAATCACATGCAGTGCCTTCTTTAAATCGTCGCACGAACGACAAAATTACTGATATCGAAATTAGTGATCATAGGACAGAAAAGCTACAGAATTCGCACAAGAGAGACAAGGCCACTGGAGATGACATGCGATTCTGCACAGAGTATTCGAAATGTGAAAGAACTTCCCCGTCTTCTAGCAGCAGTACATCGTGAGTGTTTGGAGGAGCGAAGTGTTCCTGACGACTGGAAAAAAAAACACAGGTCACTCTCGATATCTAGAAGGATTGTCGAACATATCCACAAAACTATACGCCTGTATCACTGTCGTCGGTCAGTTGTAGAGTTTTGAAACATGGTTTGTGTTCGCATGCTATGACACACCTGGGGGTCTACTATCTACGCTGTAGGAACCACGACAGGTTATGCACACAACGATTGTATGATCATGTGAAACCCATAAAGCAGTAGATACGGACGCCAAGGTACACTGAAGCGCCAAAGAAACTGGTAAAAGCATGCGCATTCAAATACAGAGACATGTAAACTGGCAGAATACGGCACTGCGGTTGGCAACGCCTATATAAGACAACAAGTGTCTGGCGCCATTGTTAGATCGGTTACTGGTGCTAAAATGGCAGGTTATCAAGATTTAAGTGAGTCTGAGCATGGTGTTATAGTCGGCGCACGATCGATGGGACCCAGGATCTCCGAGGTAGCGATGAATTGGGGATTTTCCAGTACGATTATTTCACGAGTGCAACGTGAATATCAGGAATCCGGTAAAACATCAAATATCCGACATCGCTGGGACCGGAAAAAGATCCTGCAAGAACGGAACTAACGACGACTGAAGAGAATCGTTCAACTTGACAGAAGTGCAACCCTTCCGCAAACTGCTGCAAATTTCAGTGCTGCGCCACCAACAAGTGTCAGCGTGCGAATCATTCAACGAAACATCATCGATATGGACTTTCGGAGCCGAACGCCCAGTCGTGTACACTTGATGACGGCACAACACAAAGCTTTACGCCTCGTCTGGCACGTCAACACCGACACTGGACTGTTAATGACTAGGAACATGTTGTTTGGCCGGATGAGTCGCGTTTGAAATTGAATCGAGCGGATGGACGTGTACGGGTATGGAGACAACCTCATGAAGCCATGAACCCTGCATGTCAGCAGGGGCCTGTTGAATCTGGCTCTGTAATGGTGTGGGACTTGTGCAGTTGGAATGGTATGGGACCCCTGATACGTCTAGATACCACTTTGACTGGTGACACATACGTAAGCATGTTGTCTGATCACCTGCAGCCAATCATGCCCATTGTGCATTCCGACGGACTTGGGCAATTTCAGCAGGACAATGCGACACCCTTACAAGTCCAGAATTGCTACAGAGTGGCTCCAGGTACACTCTACTGAGTTTAAACATTTCTGCTTACCGCTGAACTCCCCAGACATGAACATTATTGGGCATATCTGGGATGCCTTGCAACGTGCTGTTCAGAAGAGGTCTCCACCACCTCGTACTCTTGCTGATTTATGGACAGGCCTGAAGGAGTCATGGTGTCAGTTCCCTCCAGCACTACTTCAGACGTTAGTGGAGTCCGTGCCACGTCGTGTTGCGGCACTTTTGCATGCTCGCGGGGCGCTACACGTTATTAGGCAGGTGTACCAGTTTCTTTGACTCTGCAGTGTAGATGCAGTGTTCCGTGATTTCTGAAAGGCATTCGATGCAGTTCCGCACTACCGTCTAATAAGAAAAGTACGAGCGTATCGATATCAGACCTACTGTGTAACTGGATTGAAAAGTTTCTAGCAGACAGACCACAGCATGTCGTTCTGAAAGGAGAGAAGTCATCAGACGTAAGAGCAACTTCAGGCGTTCCACGGGATATTGTAATAGGACCATTGTTTATCACCATAAACATACATACAAATGATCTAGTAGATAACGTCAGTAGTTCTACGAGGTTTTTCGCGGGTGATGCTGCTGCATACACAGGAGTCACGAAGCTAGCAAAATTGTAACGAAATGTAGGAAGACCTGAAGAAGGGAATGGCAGTTGATCCTCAACATAAACAAATGTAACATGCTGCATATACACAGACAGAAAGACCTCCTACTGTATGATTACACATCTGAAGAACCAGCACTGGAAGCAATTACTTCCACAAAATTTTTAGGAATATCAGTGCGGAGCGATGTGAAACGGAATGACCACATGAAAATAACAGCGAGTAAGGCAGATGCCAGACTGCAGCTCGGGGGAAGAAGGCTCAGGAAATGTAATCCATCAACAAGGGAAGTAACTTACAAAACACTCGTTCGACCATTGCATGAATGCTGCTCGTCAGTATGGTATCCGTACCCAATCTGACTGAGAGAGGAAACAGAGAAGTTCCATAGAAGGTCAGTGCGTTTCGTTACAAGTTCACTTAGTGCACGAAAGTGTTGCAAAGATGATCAGCCGGCTGCAGTGGCAGACAGTGCAAGGGTGGCGTTCTGCATCACGGTGTTGATTTCTGTTAACCTTCCGAGAGCGTAAGTTATTAGATGAGTCAACAAATTTATTGCTTCCTACTGTGTATATCTCGCAAAACAACCATGTGGATAATATTAAAGAGATTTCAGCCCAGACAGAGGTTTACAGGCAGTTATTCTTCCAGCTAACTATTCGCGTCTGGCACAGGAAAGGTGGAAGGGCCACGGAATACCCTCCGCCACAGACTGCAAGGTGGCTTGCAGAGTATAGATGCAGACGTAAGAAAAAGTGAAATTTTTCGCTTAGTTAGTAAGGGATACGTGTATCAATATAAGGTAAACATAATTACATTTCATTAGACAAAAAAAATATTCTAAACCATCAAAGATATATGTATAGAGTTAAAAGAAGCGAAAAAAATGAAAAAAAAAAAACAGAAAAAATAATCATCTGATCGTAGTAATGCCTTCATATCTGGTTTACGAGAAAAACTTCGATAAGTACTAAGAATACAGTGATTAGTATATCGTATAACCTCCCAAAAGCGGAGGATATCATCTCATACGATATATCATCTCATGCGACTGAGCTTCGTAAACTGATGTTTATGAACTGAAGGGTATAAAATTGTTGCATTATTTGTGCGATGGACAGAAACTGGATTCAGAACTTGTCTCACTCAAAATATATTAGAATGTGCCCAAAACAATGCAGCCATTTATTGTTTGATAATGGAATACGTTCTTGCGGGAAGACAATAAACGGAGCATACGCAGCCTGTGCTATCGGTAGCATCGCGGTGGAAATGCAGCCAACGTCTCACGGGTGTCTTTTGTTCTGGTCGCCTGCAGAGTTCGCTCGAAGACGGAGGTTGCGACTTTCCTTTTGTAAGCTACTTGCGAAGCGGGAGGAGTTCCACTCTCCAGTACTATTGTTACTCGCGAATCAAGACGTTGGGCAATTCGTTAAGTGGATAAAATCTTCTCTCTTAGGAGATACACTGGTTATTGTGCTGTTCAGAAACGTGGAAGCGCTATCATGACACCGATCAGTGCACGTAAAGTGCGCGTTTTAGGTAAGGGGCCATATTAAAGAGATTATTCATGACAAAAAAGGGACAAAGCAGTTTATATCTTCCGTCCATAAGTAGACAGCAATTCTGCAAGGAAGTACTTAGTGGCGGCACATTACATGGTACTAATGTCTTTCATGGCACAAAATGTAATCGAGGCTACCGTTTAAAGTGCAGCGCAAACGTTCATGTTTCGCATCATGGATTGCCCCACTCTTTCGAATGTTCGTGGCTGCAGCCCAATACCGCCACATGCAAAACGGATACTCTCTTCAAGGGCCAACACACTAGAAAATGGTTGAGAAAATTTTTCTTTTTCTCACTGGTTTGATGCTGCCCGCCACAAATCGCTCTCTCGTGGCGACTTTTCATCTCGGAGGAGCACTTGCTCCCTTTGTCCCACATCCTAAATTATTTGTTGGGTGTGCTCTAGTCACTGCCTTTTCCTACAGTTCTCATGCTTTATAGCTCCCTCTACTACCATGGAAGCTACTCCCCAAAGTTTTAACACATGTCCCATCGTCTTGACGCCTTTTCTTGTCAACGTTTCCTACGTATTACCATCCTCACCGATTCTGCAGGGGTCCCCCTCATATGTTTCCAACCACCCCAGCCATCAGCATTCTTCTATAGCACCACATCTCAAATGCTTCGATTCTCTTCCTGTCCCTCACAGGGGGTTCCCCTCATTCCAACCACCCCAAATATCAGCATTCTTCTATAGCACCATATCTCAAATGCTTCGATTCTCTTCCTGTCCCTCACAGCCCTTGATTCATTTCTAAACAATGCTACGATCCATTTTTCATTTTAATTTGTCACTAAAATCAATTCTACTGCTCATAATTACTTTCTCCTTCGATAACTTTACTCCCAATCAGTGTCTTGTAGACATCGGACTGTTCAGTCCATTCAAAAGGTCCTGTAATCATTTACTACTATTCTCCAAGTACAACACTCTAATCTATTCTCAGAAATAACCACTCTCTGTTTGAAGTAGTGAACCAATTAGAAACCAAAAACAGGAGAGAAAGTTTTCAGTACTGGAATGTTCATATTGTTGAAAACCATACAGCAGCCCTATAAAATATTTGTATTTACGTATTAAATGTCACTTACTGCCGAAGTCTGATATTCTATAGAATAGTAAATATAAATAATTAATTAATTGACATCCGCAATTGGGTAAAATCCTGTATGTGTTACATTATTACTCCACCAGAAACCAGTTACTAGTTCAAAACATTTTGAAATAGAATCTATTTGAAACTAAAATTAATTTCTATTTTCAATATAAGATAAAATTATTAAGACATTAACGAAACTCAGTTCATCAGCAAGAACAATGTGCCGTGGTAGAAGTCCTTCTTCAATTTGAAGGTGTAAGATTGTGCCAGACTGACTGTGTGTTCCAGGAGAATTGAACAATATTCTGGACATGACAGCAACATTCATTTGAAGCAAAAAACTTCACATTCTATGAGCCGGCCTCTGACGGGCTAGAAACACTTACTAATTCGTCAGCAGGCAAACAGAGATCCTAGGCGCCTTTTTTGACGCAATAAGACAATAAGTTTTCAAAATTAATCCATTTATTACTGAAAATACAAGTCGTTGTTGCTGCTTCTTCTGCGTCGACTAGCAGCTAAGGAACCGGAAGAAGACTCCACTGCGTCCAATAGCGGACTAACGGCTGCCGAGAACGCTGCATCGGCTCGGAGTGGAGGTCGAGGATTTGACTCCCGTTGGCGAGGTAGAGGCACCCCGTGGATAGCTTGGCTCGAACATGGTGACAATGACGAGTGAGGTTTGATTCACACGCCGTTTCGGTAATCCTCGATCCCTCCCATTGTGGGCCACGATGCTGAATGCTTAACATGACACGTCAGCACTTTAGACTTTCAGATTGTGCGATGCTGGCGTTACAACACGTTTTGTCCAGGACCAGAATCGTGTTGGTAGACGCAAGGAATACCCTTCTGTGCTGGCTGCTCTGCTGACGTCAGTACTGGAAGTAGAACTCCCATCAACTGTGCTTCCGGATCGATGATAGTCTTGTTGGGCAGCGAATGCCAGACTAACACTAGAGCAGTCTCATAGATAAGATGTTACCATACCGTAACCAGAAAATCGAATGCAAGCGACATGGACCCCATCAATTGAGTGAGCGCTAAAATCTAGTGGGGGTATGTCGCTGACGAAAGTCTCGACTCTACGACATCATTCTTAATTATCAGATTGACCCTGTTCTTCCCGAGTCGTCAGCGGTCTTCAGTTCCGCTATATCTGTTAATGAACTTGTTAAAGATTCATTATTCCTTAGTCGAACTCCTGCTAGACGATGTTACATCGTACCTAGTGTCTCTTACCTAATATTATAAGAGGAGAAAAGGTGGTTCTGTCTGCACTGTTATAACCATTTTCAGCTGGGTTGTTCGCAGCTGACTTTAGAGTGCTAAGGTGGCTATCTTTCTGACCCAGTAACGTTGTAGAAAATCTTACGCTTCCTGGCTGGCTGCTGATGCCACTTCCGCGTGATTGAGTAACGCCAGGTATTCGAGCAAAGAATAAATTCTATTTCTACGGTTCCTTACTAATTTTGTAACCTAACATTTACCTCCACTTTAGTAAAATTTTACCTTCTTATGTGTATTTGGTTAAATATCTTAATACCTACATTTACTCTCAAACTACTGTTTCTTTAATCACAAAACATTTTATCATAGTTCAACATTAGTTTTCTTGTTTGCTTCTTTGCAGATTCTGCCCTAAAATCCCTAAACATACTAGTAGGAATCCATTCCAGAAGAATTTCTCGACGGTTGTCTCCTTTGCACAATTTGGGAAACGTAGACTCCACAAGTAAAAGTTAGTATCACTGACTGTCACGATATTTTGTTTACGCATCTCTTGATATCTCCAAACGTGCTGTAACGTTTGATCTGCCAGAATTTGTCCTTTTTCTGCAATGACAAATGCATCTATTCTCCATAGTAAAATGGGATCTAAAATATAATTGAGAAAGGTTAAGTTATGCAAGAGCAACACGTTGTAAGGTTTATCTGGCCATTATAGCACTGGTCGTGTTCCTGTACTTATCGCGGTACCTATAATCACAATAGGAACGTGAGACCTTATTTCACATATATCACACTTGATTATTACTAATAATCACTTAGTTTTAACTCTAATTTGTCATCCCCTTTAAAATCTTACTCAGTAGCAAGACCTTTATGGGAATGATAAAATTTACTGCTACTGTCTTTGGCGAAAACGTAGAATGTAACCAGCGACTGCCAGTCCTCTGAAAATGTGACTGCGGCATTGATTCTATGTTTTTACGCTGTGGTGCTCTATATTCCCTAGGTACAACTGAAATTCACATAGTTGTTTGTCAGTCCAAACTACCTGCGTTGGATAAATGATGACTAACTTCTTAACGCAGTTGCTAAGATATTCTGTTGACTCGTCAAACATTGGTAACGAGAACTTAAACTTGGACCTGCAAACTGATATTTGGTATTCTTCGTAACTCGATCCAATTAAACATTAGTAGTAGTAACATGACAGAAGAATGCTATATTATTTTTCATTAATGGTACAACGTGTCGTATCCCTGCTGGTAATCCTTCTTCCACTTGCTGCAATTCCAATAGCAACTACCGTGGTGTCAACGATGTTCTACTCGACTGTCTACGTGTGGCATTGTGTATCATTTCTTGTACCATTTCAATTTCTATTCTCGCATCTCCCAAGCTTTCCTCTAGTCCGCATAGCAATCTGGCTATTATTAGCCTCTCATCTTTCGTAGTCTACTGATCCTATATCTCACTTAACCCTTCACTCAATGTTTCCATCGTTCCTTTAGTACACTGTTGCAACTATTTTGTTATTTTATGCACAGTCCTTATTATGTCTAACGCTCCCTGTTTGATATTTCTAATTTGTGTCATATGCCAACTTACTGTTGTTTCTGTGTTCCTTGCCATTTCTCGTACTACATCTATCGCACTATCAAAAATATGATGTAGTCGTTATCTACTGCCCCCAATGTAGTTTTTAATAAGTTCCCACCAACATCTAACCAAGGTCTTTTCTTTCGTGCTAGCGTTCCTAGAATTATCTCTGTCATCTGCAGTAACTGAACCTGGAGTTTCTTATAAGAAACCTCAGTTCTTGTTATTCGTTCTGTACATCTGTTATCAATCCCCCCTTTTTCCGCATCCAAAGATATATTTATGAATATATTCTGTAAACATTGAATTTCCATTTCTTACCTCCCATATGTTAAACGTGAGTTTAACAAGCACTTGTGGTTTGCTATAAGCACTTCTGGCTGTCGTGAGAACAAGATTCCGTTTTCCAACAGCTGATCCACACAGGGGCAAGAAAATTATAACAACGACAATACATCGTGATGTCATCTTCGTCACTACCTAAGAGAAAGGAATTATCATGTATCCCCTACCTCCTCAGGAAAAAGCGTATCTCATAGAAAGCTATTGCATCAAATCAAATAAAAATATTAACCTAGGTAACCCAACATAAAATTAAATACAATACGCTCCTACTTTATGACATCATTAATATACACAACCGACGTTTTCGTCAGTAACTGCAACTGGACACCGACCAGTGAAGTCCACTACCCAATTCAGTCTTTGAAACTTCATCAGCAATGCTTGGTTTTAACCTTTGGGGTATGAAGATTTCCTGGTAGAACCCACTGTCCCATTCTGTACTGAGGTAATACAATCTTCCCCTGCCCAATCCACTCCTAATGCTCCATTGCCTCTGTGTTTGCACGTTTCACGTGTTACCAAATTCTTTTCACGTTTTCACGAACTGTTTCACATGTTCGCCCTGTGTTCCTATTTTAGGCTTAACTAAATGAAAAGGTGGTCACATCTTTCATAAGCTACTTCATAAGGATTCTGAATTATATGCACTCGCCACATAACCTAAATGGAAACCCCAGTCTATTCTCTAGTGACCTAATATCTCGATCATTGTTCAGTGGACTCGTTCCTTACGACCGTTAGCTTGTGGGTGGAATCGAGTAATCCATAATTTCATTACTTTAAGGAGACAACATAACTGTTTCATCAGATCAAACATAAAATTAGTTCCTTGTTCTTTGACTATAGTTTCTGATACATTGAATTTAAGTAACCATGGCTTGAGATGCAGTGCTCACTTTGTGATCTGGTAGTGCGGTCATTACAAGGTATGTTGAAAGATGGCCGATCGTTGTCAGTACATTCTTATCACCAGAGGAAGTCCTATTAAACGGTCCTAACATGTCAATTCCTATCTTCTGAAATGATTTTTCCGATTCTGATAATCACTGAAGCTGTATCTTTTGGTGACTCAAACCTGTTTGTTGAACAAAGGAAATGGAATTTTTTATGTACAGCTCCACATCAGCACACCATATTCTCCACTAAAACATCTGCAGCTAGTCTGTCAGTAGCTCAACTACTCACACAACTTAGTACATGGTCATGAGACAGTCATAACACTTCAATTCGTAGTGATGCAGGAATGACAATGTGCAGTCTTGCATTTAGTTGACTTGCAGAGTACATCTTCTTGCACAAGAAATGGTGGATTTTTAGTATACGTATGTGCATTTGTATGTTTGACAGCAGGCTTATGAACTATGTCATATTGAAAGTCGGTTTCAGTGCAGATCTTGTTAATAAACTTGAAGAGTCTTTTAGTCATAATAACCACATCGAGGATGCATGATCTGTAACTACTTTAAATTAACAACTGTATAGGTAGCAAGGAAAATACGAGATAGTGTGTCAAAGCTAACATCTCCTTTTCTGTGGTAGAATGAAAGCACTCAGCCTTGTTGAACTGCCAACATGCATAAGCTATTGAATGCTGTTGCCCATTTATAGTGTGATTCAAAATGATACCCAAAGCTGTATTGCTTGCATCACGCGATAATGTAAATTCGATAGGAAAAACTGTTACAGGATAGGAAGTAAGTATCTTCAAATTTTGAAGCTCTGCCTGATGTCAGATGATATGTAACCTCCTTTAGTCAATGGTTGTTCAATTTCCGAGAAGCCTAACGACTTTTCAGTAACAATTTGCCAATACAAGAAATGTTTACAATCGCTTAACTGTTTGTGGAACTGAAAAGTCGTGTACAGCTGTGGTGAGATCAGGATCTATCCCGCAGGTAAGTGACTTGTGACCGGGCAAAATGACATTTGTCAATCCATAATGTGATATGAGCTGTTTCCAGTCCATCATATATAGGGCGATTCACAGAGATATGTAAATATTTTAATATGTTATTCTACAAGTAAAACTAAAGAAAAAAGGTCATATTAACATAGGTCCACAAGTGTTTAGTTACGGAGTTATGGCTAATAAAAGATTTTGCCTGAAATTTAGCAACATCGCTAAAATGAAGCCATCTCAAAACTGTATGAGGTTAAAATAAAGCGCGATTTCCATTTATTTCGTTATTGATCTGGTGAATCTAATCATGTCCCATATGTGTATCTGCAGTAGTTTTCCAGAACATCCAGAGAGGCAAAGAAGTAATTACGTAAAATTTTTAATTTATTATCTCCTTGGCCCAGTTTGTTTTTGAAATTCCAGACAATTGCACAAAGTTTTTAACAGAAGTTGTAGAGAATTTAATTTTGGAGAAATGACGGTAATAACGTTAACTGAGACTGTATGAATGTGTCAGATAATGTGCTTTTATTAATACCATAGCACACAAACTATAACAGTTACTATGTGGTTTGCTCGTGGTCGTGCAGTAGCGTTCTCGCTTCCCGCGCCCGGGTTCCCGTGTTCGATTCCCGGCGGGGTCAGGGATTTTCTCTGCCTCGTGATGATTGGGTGTTGTGTGATGTCCTTAGGTTAGTTAGGTTTAAGTAGTTCGAAGTTCTAGGGGACTAATGACCATAGATGTTAAGTCCCATAGTGCTCAGAGCCATTTGAACTATGTGGTTTCACTTAAATACGTTGTTGGTATTATGTTCTTTCACTGAACAATATAGAAAACTAACTCGTTTCAAGGTTAGTAAACGACTGAAACAACTCACCGCCGGCCGGAGTGGCCGAGCGGTTCTAGGCGCTTTAGTCTGGAACCACGTGACAGCTACGGTCGCAAGTTCGAATCCTGCCTCGGGCATGGATGTGTGTGATGTCCTTAGGTTAGTTAGATGTAAGTAGTTCTAAGTTTTAGGGGACTGATGACCTCAGATGTTAAGTCCCATAGTGCTCAGAGCCATTTGATTTTTGAACCAAACAACTCACCAACGGTTCCCAACAGTGGCATAAATGTTTCTACGTTCTTAATGGAAAGTAAACAAATTTACTTGTATAATAATCTTTGCTTCTCTGGATGTTCTGGATACTGCAGATACACGTATGGAACGTGTTTTATTAGATTCACCAGACCAATAACAACAAAATAAATGGAAATCGTGCCTTACTTTAACCCCGTACTGTTCTGCTATGGCTTCATATTAGCGAAGTTGCTACATTTCAGGCAAAATCGTTTATTAGCTGTAACTCCGTAACTAAAAATATGCGGACCTACGTTTATATGAACTTTCTTTTTCTAGTTCTACGTTTAGAATAACACATTAAAATCTTTGAATATCTTTGTGTATCACCCTTTATTTCACTTGGGCGCTTTTGAAAAAGTGTTCATGTCTTCCAAATACATCATACATTTTTTCGGCTTTAGCCGTTGAAGGACTCCGTCTAACAATCGCTGAAATGCTACAGGTGTGTTCCTTAAGCCAAAAAGTATTCTGTGATACTGGTAGTGACCAGACGATGATATAAAAGCTGGACGCAGTTCACTCTGGAGATACCCATTAAGCGCTCCTAAAGCATCAGTTGCACGCCGACGAGTGCAGTGGCACGAAACAACATCAAGAAGGCGCTGAATCAAGCGCCAATGGAAAGAGCGGGCATCGCCACACCTCCTGGAACACAAGAATGAGTTTAACACCCCGCGTCAACGACGATTTATCCAGCCGCCTATCGCTGATCGGCCCAGTTCGGTCGCAGTCTTAAAGACCATCAGTACTGATTAATAGGAAGACGTTACTCGGCCTGCGTTCTGCGTGTGGTAATAGCGAGAGAAGTACTTTTATACAGTAGGCAAAGGAAGCACAGGAATCAAGTAAGTTAGCGTAACGTTATGTTCTTTTTAGAAATAAAGAGTTGTCTTAATCTTCAATTGTTTTGTACAGATGATTTGGATTCCTGCTGCTGGCCACCGCAAATTCTCTCCTTCTTTGTGTGTGTCGGCTCTGACGCCCACCATAGCCGACGAAACACCTGGCGACGAGAAATCCAGAATTCGTCCTCGCTCTTCGTTGCTCCGTCACGTCGCGTCACTAATATTCCTCTCTGGTCTTTCAGAGATGCGTTGCTACTAACTGTGTATAAATGTATGTAACTATGCTTACGGCGATCCTAACATTAAAATGGTCTCCAATCCGTCTCCTATACCACCTGCGCTTACGCCTCTGCCTGTAGAACCACCAAATATCGCAGCTGATGACAGCCGTCAAGCAGCTCATTAATGCACAAGCCGCTGCTGCATCAGCTCCCCCGCAAAAGCCAGTCACATCTGCGGCACCACCTCCATGCATTCCACTGTTCTGAACGTTCGATGAACAGCAGGACAAGTGGAACGAGTACTACGTTCAGTTCAACTCTCATTGTGCTAAACGTCAAGCGCAAAGTGTTGTGAAACTTTCTCAGCCCTTTCAACGGCCGGCAGATGAGTTTACCGTCTTGTTGAGAAGTTATTCCCGACTAGTAGGTCGGTGCTGCTAGTTTTTGAAGATTTAGTGTCTGCCCTTAGCAAGTATTGTGAGGATCAGGTATAAATTGCTGCAGCTCGTTACAAGTTCTTTCGATTGCGTAAAAAGCCAGAACAGACATACTGTCAGTGGGTCACTGACGCCAGGGTTTGACGCAACAGTGTCGTTTTCAATGCAGCTGTGGACAGTACTATAGCGAAGCCATGATTCGTGATGCAATTACGTACAATGTTCCAGAGAGTAGGATTCGCGGACAAATTCTTAAATATTCTGATCTTACTTTGAAACAAGTGCTACAAATTATTGAACATCAAGATTCGTGTGATAGTGGCGTGAACATATCTGAGGTATCCCCCCTCTGCTTTGTGTAAAGTGACAAACATGTCCAGTCTGGCGACCGACCATCGAGCGCGAACAGGGCACCGCACGGCGGTCAAGGTAAACTTCAACACAAGTGTCTGCTGTGAAATCTTATCCCTGCTGCTTTTCAGCGCATAAAAGACAAGATTGCCCTATGCGGGTCACAACTTGCTTTGCTTGTGGAATGCCAGTCTGTGTGCTTACAACAGAAAAAGAACTCTACCCACGTTCACTCTCGTAAGCGAGGAGCACCTTGTCACACAGCGAATGTAGTTTTCTATTTTTTTCTAAACTGGCTACCGATAGTAGTAATGACCAAATATCGGATGTGCCTTCACCCCGCTCAAGTGCTGTGCAACCACAGTTAAGCTGTCTGTGAACTTAGACACTAGATTTTTAGTCTGTAGCAGAATTGATGGGGACTCCTTTCTACCTACGAAGCTTCAATTTTTCGTTGAACATCTGGAGGATACGTTTGGAGAAGTGACATCCCTGTCCAAGATGCGAAACGGCGCAGTCTTGATTCCGACAGGATCCCCAGCCCAATCGCGAGCTGGGTGGTATAACTATTTCCGTCACTCCCCATAAAAGCCTCCACATGGTCCAGGGGATCATTTTCCATCACGATCTCCTCTTGCAGTCTGACGACGAATTCCACGCCAATTTAGAACGGCGGGGTGTCCATTTCATCTGGCGCGTTTACAGGGGACCCAAAACAACAGGGTTGCTCCCGGTGCCATCATCTTGGCCTTTGAGGGCGATTCATTGCCTGATAGGTCAAGGTGATGGTTTACCGGTGTGACGTCCCTCCCCCTATGTGGTGCTTTAAGTGCTGAAAGTTTGTGCACACGTCTTCCCACTGCACTTCCAGCGCCACATGTCGCGACTGTGGACGTCCACTGCACTCAGATACTCCAATGCAGCTCCTCCTATTTGCATCAACTGTGGAGAGCACCACTGCCCCTGCTCGTCAGACCGCCCAGTACTTCAAAAGGAGTGGAAAATGGAGTACAAGACCTGGACTTACACAGAGGCTAAATGTAAATTTGAAAGATTACACCCCATTCGGTTGTGGTCGACATATGCTGCAGCTATGCCACCATCACTGTCCCAAGTGCCAGTGGTTCCTCACTCTGTGCCATGAACAGTGGCCCCTCAGGGCCACATGAATACATCCGCCCCCTTGATGGTAGGGGACATATCTTCCTCCATTGCTCCAAAAGCACCTACTTTGGGAGCACAGCCCCCAAAATGCAGAGAACATCAGTCCCCAACCCCCTTTCCCGAGAAGCAACAGTCTTCTCTGGCTCCTCTCGTGTGGAAGGGGTCCCTTGGGGCCCTCTCTCCCAAGGTCTTCACTAATGCCACAGCGGCCACTCGTCAGTGGCTCAAGGAGCCAAAAGCCGCTGGATGAAGAGCTTCACAGTCTTCCTCCATGCCTGAAACTGCTTCAGAGAAATCTTCCCAGCAAGCCCCTAAAGAGAAGCGAGAGAGCAAGCAAACTAAGAAGAAGTCTGCTAAGAAACATGACCCTCTGGTGGCCCCAACACCACCACTCCCTACCAGTTCTGCATCTGAGGAAGAGGTGCTTGGAGTCCACTGCAGACCTGGCTCTCACTGATGCCTCAGACAACATAGAAATGGCTATAAATAATCAATCGGTGGCAGCAGGTGACCCTGAGGAACAACCTGCCTCCTTGCGCACTACATGCCCTCCAAACCTCACGATAATATCATCCTCCAGTGTAATTGCGGCGGTTTCTTCCACCACCTCGCTGAGCTATGGCAACTCTTAAGCTTTACACCTGCTTTCTGCATTGCCCTTCAGGAAACCTGGTTCCCAGAAATGCAGACTCCTGCCCTCTGCGGCTATAGGGGATATTACAAGAACTGTAGTGACTATAACAGAGTGTCAGGTGGAGTTTGTGTCCATGTCCTGAACTCAGTATGCAGTGAACCTGTGCCTCTTCAAACCTAAGGTGTGGTTGTCATAAAGACGACGCAGGAAATAACTGTCTGCAATGTATATCTCCATCCAGATGGTGCAGTACCCCGGAATGCTTTGGTTGCACTGATTGATCAACTCCCTAAACCTTTACTACTTTTGGGAGATTTTAACGCTCATAACTCCTTGTGGGGTGGTACCATGCTTACTGGGCGAGGCAGAGATTTCGAAACCTTACTTTCTTAGTTCCACCTCTGCCTCTTAAATACAGGAACCCATACAAATTACAGTGTGGCACATAGTACATATTCCGCCATTGATCTCTCGATCTGCAACCCTGGCCTTTTCCCATCTATCCACTGGAGAGCACATGACGACCTGTGTGGTAGTGACCACTTGACCATCTTCCTAAGTGGTAACAGCAATTCGGTGTTTGGGCAGGTAACTACAATGATCGTTTCTGCAGCGGAAAACGCGGTCCCTCGTTCTTTAAAGTGCCTCCGGCGAAAGACAGTCCCTTGGTGGTCGCCGGAAGTCGCTGAGGCAGTTAAAGAGCGTTAGCGAGCTCTACAGCGGCATAAGCAGCACTTCATATCCTTTAAACAGCTCCGTGATTATCAAAAGAAGGAAACAGGAGTGGTGGGAGAGATACGTCTCAACCAATGGTATCATACATATCCTTCTCAAATCTGGGCAAAGATCAAAAGAGTTTTTGGGTACTAGATCCCAACAGGTGTTCCCAGTGTTAACATAAATGGCGTATCATCTACCGACGCAAACGCGATTGCCGAACACTTTACTGAGCACCATGCTCGCGCCTCTGCATCGGAGAATAACCCCCCCCCCCCCCCCTAGCCTTTCCCACTCTCAAATGACGGATCGAAGGGAAAGTCCTCCCGTTCACTACGCGCCACAGTGAACTCTATAACGCCCCATTTACAGACTGGGAGCTCCTCAGTGCCCTTGCACATTGCCTCGACACAGCTCCTGGGCCACATTGGATACACAGTCAGATGATTAAACGTCATTCGTCTGACTACAGGCGACATGTCCTCGTGATCCTCAACTGGATCCGGTGCGATAGCGTCTTTCCATCGCACTGGTGGTAGAGCGCCCTCGTACCAGTGCTGAAACCCCGCAAAAATCCGCTTGATGTGGATAGCTATCGGCCCATCTGCCTCACCAACGGTCATTCTAAGCTGCTGGAACATATGGTGTGTCGATGGTTGGGTTGGGTCCTGGAGTCACGTGGCCTACTGGCCCCATGCCAGGGCGGTTTCCACCTGGCTCGCTCTGCCCCCGATAATCTTGTGTCCCTCCAGTCTGCCATCCGAACAGCTTTTCCCAGACGCCGATATCTTGTTGCCATCAATTTTTATTTACGAAAGGCGTGTGACACCACCTGGTGACATCATACCCTTGCCACATTATATGAGTGGGGTCTCTGAGGCCCGCTCCCGATTTTTATCCAGAATTTCCTGTCACGTCGTACATCCTGTGTCCAAGTTGAGGCCTTCCATAGTGCCACCCATACCAGGAGAATGTGATTCCACAGTGCTCTATATTGAGAGTATCTCTATTTTGAGTGGCCATTAACGGTCTAACAGCAGCTGTAGGGCCGTCCGTCTCACCTTGTCTGTATACAGACGATTTCTACATTTCGTACTGCTCCACCAGTACTGGTGTTGCTGAGCGGCGCCTGCAGGGAGCCATCCACAAGACGCAGTCATGGGATCTAGCCCATGGCTTCCAGTTTCCGGCTGCAAAGTCGTGTGTTATGCACTTCTGTCGGCGTCGTGCCGTTCATCCGGAACCATAATTTTACCTTACTGACGATCCTCTCACTGTAGTGGATACATGTCGATTTTTAGGACTGGTTTTCGACGCCCGATGGTTTGGCTTCCTCACCTTAAGAGGAAGTGCTAGCAGCACCTCAATGCCCTCCGCTGCCTGAGTAACACCAACTGGGGTGCAGATCCCTCTACGCTGCTGCAGCTCTAAATAGCCCTTGTTCAATCCCGCCTTGACTGTGTGTCTGGTTTGTGGTTCGGCGGCGCCCTCAGCTTTGTGTTTGCTCGACCCAGTGCACCACTGTGGCGTTCGATTAGCGACGGTAGCTTTAGGACGAGTCCAGTGACCAGCGTCCTGTCGGAGGCTGGAGTCCCTCCATCGCAGGGCAGGCGTGCGCAACTGCTCGCCAGTTACGTCGTACACGTTCTTAGTTCTGTGCATCCGAATTACCGTCTCCTTTTCCCACGCACGGCGGTTCATCTCCAGCATCGGCGGCCCAGGTCTGTGCTTACAATTGCAGTTCGCGTCCGATCCCTTTTATCTGAACTGGAGTTCTTGCCTTTACCACCTATACTTGAGGTCCATTCGCATACACCTCCATGATGTACATCTAGGTCGCGGCTTGGCCTGGACCTTTTACATGGCCCTAAAGACTCAGTTCACCCCACGGCTCTCCGCTGTCACTTCCTCTCGATTCTTGACATGTACCGGAACCATGAAGTGGTTTACATTGACGGTTCGGTGGCTGATGGTCACGTCGGCTTCACGTATGTCCATGGAGGACATATTGAACAGTATTCCGTGCCCTGTGGCTGCAGTGTTCTCACTGCAGGGCTGGTAGCTACATCTCGTGTTCTTGAGCGATTCCGTTCATACCCTGAGGAGTAGTTTCTTCTGTGTACTGATTCCTTGAGCAGCCTACAAACTATCGACCAGTGCTACCCTCGTCCTCCTTTGGTAGCGACCATCCAGGAGTCCATCGATGCCATGAACAGTCAGGTCGTGCCGTAATTTTTGTGTGGACCCGAGAACATGTCAGAATCCCAGGCAACGAACGGGCTGACAGACTGGCGAAACAGGCTACACGGAAACCGTTTACGGAGATCGGTATTCCAGTAACTGACCTGTGTTCGTTTCTACGCCGCCAAGTTTTTTGGCTTTAGGAGATGGAATGGCATAGTCTCAGCACGCACAACAAAATGCGTGCCAATAAAGAGTGAACAAATTAAGAATTTTTGACATTGTGCAGCCCTGTCAGCAACTGTGATAATTGAACATGTAACACGTCAGCCTCAGTTGAAAATAGAAACCAAACATTACTCAGGTTTCAGAAAAAATAATTTGACCTTCTTCAGAAGCCAGTGACACTAAACTATTGCATACCAAAATTTGGCCATGTCAAGTATAAAACTGTAGCACCGCCGTACCCAGTCATAAATCTACATTACTATGGCTGAAGAGAAACACCAGCTGTGTACCGAGCATTGCTCACAGTCAAGCGCATGCGCGAGTGGAAATATAGAAACATGACTGCAGCTAACTTTACATTAGGAATTGGATTAATATAACCATTAAAACCTCTAATGATGTACTATGTAAAAGAACTTACTTCTGAGGATACCGATACCCCTATAACAGATTCGGAGCCAGTGAAACAGAATAGCCATTAATCGGCAAAATTATTTCCCTATTTTGAATACATTGCTCAAGCTTTATCTGGTTAGTTAAAAAACGTATGTTTGGCTATTTACAGGAATGTTCTGTAACATCGTGGAGAGTACATCAGTACGACTAAGCGTCAATAAAGGCAACAGCGCCTAAAAACGTAAAAGCGGATGAATTTGAATTAACATAGCATTAGTAGTAGTAATGAACATAGCATTAACAAAAAAATGCGTAGGTTAGCTGGAAACTGGGTAAGCCTGGCAGAACATCAGGTAGTAACATAACATGATGTAAGACGTTAATCGTGGTACTACAAAAGTATCAAGCTAAGAGTTAGGTTTCCGACGACCTTTTTATAAATTTGGCGCATATCGCCATAAATACAATGGTACAATGTACATGCACTATATTGTGTCAAATTAAATATTCTTGGCAAAACATAATGGTTGAGAGAAAGAAAGGGAGCAGTGCCTAAATATTTTGTGCTTATTAATATAATCCGTTATGGAGTCGAGGTAGCAGTTGTCGTTATACTGGTTATCACTATTAGCATTCAACCGCGATTCTTATACATATATTTTAACAACGCGTTTCAAGAGACAATGCTCTCATCATCAGGATGTAAAGTCTATGTCATGAAATTAAACGGACTAAAAAGACAGAATACCATCACAAGTAGTTGGGAAGTCCATAGAGTAAAACAGAATTACAGGTATATTGGACTGTGGGTCCTCGTCTTACACTGAAGTTGTTGACACAAGTCGATGGCCGTCCCATAGCTACCGAGTATGCTGTCGCACTGTGCCGGCTCGGGAGCTGTTGTGGACTGACGTGCCTAGGTGTTGTGGCGTGGTTACAGCCGTGTGCTTGACGGTGACGCTATGCTATTGGGCGCCTTATTTCCTTATTGCTTTGGTCTGTCATCGTTAGCCTCTCGCAATTCCGTCAGTGACATGCTACAAGTTTAAAGTCACATACCTACCCTAAAATATTTCTAAAAACCCGCTAAAAAAATCTCATTTCTTTAAAATTATCTTGTGCATTTAGAATATTGCTTTGTTTCTTTTCATGGATAGCTATCTTGAATTCCTCCAGTAAATCAAGTTTCCTCCTTTTCTTTTCTACATGCAATATTTCTACGTTAACTTCTATGCTATTAAGGGGATGGCCTGTTTCATATATATGGTTCGCAACAGCTGATTTGTCATAATTTCCTAACCTGAACGCATCTTTATGTTCTTTATAACGGATCGCGAATGATCTTCCTGTCTGCCCTATATATTTTGCATCACAAGTTCTGCACTGAATCTTATAAACTCCCGATCTTTCAAACTTATTTCTCTTCTCGCCAATATCGTGCTTAAGGCTATACCTCACTAGGTTATTGGTCTGAAAAGCTATTTTAACATCGTATGACTTAAAAATATTTGCTATCTTTTGTGAGACTGACGATAACATTATGGATAAAATTGTTTATTACAAACGTGACAGGCAGCAGTGAACATATACCTGTGTCAGGCTAATCAAGACTGCTAAAGTACAGTAGTACAGGGTGAGTTAGCAAAGGGCAGTCACTCTAAATGTAAAAGTACTAGGGGATGTAACAGAATTTTCTGACGCATTTTAACTTTTGTAGCTAGCGAACTATTGCGTCAACTGAGCACTTCGATATGTATCCTCGATCTGGATATACAGCGACGGAAAAAAAATGCAGCAAGGAGAAGGAGTTGTGCGACGTAAACGAAAGTTGGTAGGCGTGTTTCTATATCTGAAAACTGATGTCTATTCAAATTTCGCGCCAGTCGCTTAAGATTGAGGATACAAATCAGGTTTGGTTTAAATAAACGCTTCAACGGTCCTGAGTGTTAGTTAACTTTGAGACTGGACATGGTGAGTTGATGTTTGTCAAGAATGCCTTTAAGGCGACAGAGACGCCATTGTCAACGTCTCACTGAGTTGAATTGAGGTAGTGCAATAGAGCTACGAGAAGCTGCAATATTGCGCAAAGACTTGGCAAGACCATAACCACTGTACCTGACACCTGGCAACGGTGGTCACGTGGACGTACGGTCGCAAGAAGACCAGGCTCCGGGCGGATACGTGGCAGTACCTAGAGGGAAAACCATCGTGTTCGATGTATGGCCCCGGCGCCTAGTACTGCAATAGCAATTTGAGTAGCAGCTGACATCACAGTGACAACGAACTGTTACAAAACGGTTACTTCAAGGACACCTCTAGAGCGTGCATTCCACTGGCGCTAAACCACCGCCATTTGCAACTTCAGTGCTCTCAAACGAGACTTCACTGGGGGGGGGGGGGGGGGGGGGGGGAGGGGGAGGAAGTGTTTTTTGTTGAAACTCTAAATAACCTGTCCGAGTGCTAGACACACTGAACCTACACCTGAAGCTATACTCTGGGTCACCATTTCGAATGATCGGAGCACTCTCGTGCTTATCCCACCCACAATGACTGCAACATTTTACCTCAGTCTGATGACCGGTTGCGAGGCAATTTTTGGATAGCATTGCACGGGTGTTTTCCAGCAGGATAACGCTCACCCACATACCGCTGCTGTAGCCCAACATGCTCTCCAGAATGGCTCCATCACCAGATCTATCACCAGTCGATGACTTACAGGACGTCATCGAACGACAAGTCCAGCGTCATACGCAATCAGTATTGACCGTCCCTGTATTGACCGACCATGTACAACAGGCATGGAACTCCATTCCGTAGTCTGCAGTCCAGGACGTATGCATGCGTGCATTCAACATCCCATCGGTTACACAGGTTATTAATGTATCAGCACTTCGCATTTCCAATTGGTTATCTCGCGCTTACACTAACCTGTGATCTTGCAATGTTAATCACTTAATATGTTACGTAGACAACTGTATTCCTGAGTACTAAAAGCGCTCCACAAACGATTTGTTTTGAAGATAAGCATATGACCGTATCTGATTAAGATGAAGATTTTTAACATGGCAAAGAACGATGCAAAGGAGTACGAGTGAATTTCTTTGATTCAAAGATGGAGGGGTTTTGCCATTTCAAGGAAGTGAACCACCAAAAATAATCTGAACAGTTCACAACTAAGACACTCAACTTAGTGACAAATTATTAAATTTCAGGTTAAAAACTAGAATTTTTTGAATAGAGAGTTTCGTAAGTTGAAGAATGACTTTGAAATAAAGAGGAAGTTTGGATACATTACGTTGTATATGTGAATCCTGGACATTAATGAAACAGTGGCATTGAAGTGTAGGGGCATTCAGATAGAAAGTCCTGGAAAGCGAGGGGGAGATAAGTTTATTGGCTCAGAAAAAGAATCGGAGACGTGAGACATAAACTGGACGCATGTAACCTATTAATCGAAATAATTAGTCTGACAACACCTAGAAGAAACTCTTGCGAATGAATTATTGGAGCCAAAGTGCCAAATATGATGTTGTACAAGACTCTAACTTCATTAACAGAAACACTGGACGACTGACGGAAATATGTTTGGACAAACGAAAATGTTGTCATATAGGCCGCTGATGATGTTATACATCTTTTTTTTCTTTTCACCAACAAGATGTTTTCGAAATATATTTCAAGAAATTTAGTTTTCTGCAAAGTACTAATACTTACAAATAACTATGTCTACACTACTGGCCATTAAAATTGCTACACCAAAAAGAAATGCAGATGATAAACCGGTAATCATTGGACAAATATATTATACTAGAACTGACATCAGATTACATTTTCACGCAATTAGGGTACTGAGGTACTGAGAAATCAGTACCCAGAACAACCACCTCGGCCCGTAATAACGGCCTTGATACGCCTGGGCATTGAGTCAAACAGAGGTTGGATGGCGTGTATAGGTACGGCTGCCCATGCAGCTACAACACATACCACAGTTCATCAAGAGTAGTGACTGGCGTATTGTGACGAGCCAGTTGCTCGGCCACCATTGACCAGACGTTTTCAATTGGTGAGAGATCTGGAGAATGTCCTGGCCAGGGCAGCAGTCGAACATTTTCTGTATCCAGAAAGGCCCCTACAGTACCTGCAACATGCGATCGTGCATTATCCTGCTGAAATGTAGCGTTTTGCAGCGATCGAATGAAGGGTAGAGCACGGGTCGTAACACATCTGAAATGTAACGTCCACTGTTCAAAGTGCGGTCAATGCGAACAAGAGGTGACCGAGACGTGTAACCAATGGCACCCCATACCATCACGCCGGGTGATATGTCAGTATGGAGATGACGAATATACGCTCCCAATGTGCGTTCACTGCGATGTCGCCAAACACGGATGCGACCATCATGATGTAAACAGAACCAGGATTCATCCGAAAAAATGACGTTTTGCCCTTGGTACACCCAGGTTTGTCGTTGAGTACACCATCGCAGGCGCTTCTGTCTGTGATGCCGCGTCAACGCTAGCCGCAGCCATGGTCTCCAAGCTGATAGTCCATGCTGCTGCAAACGTCGTAGAACTGTTCGTGCAGATGGTTCTTTTGCAAACGTCCCCACCTGTTGACTCAGGGATCGAGACTTGACTGCACGATTCGTTACAGCCATGCGGATAAGATGCCTGTCATCTCGACTGCTAGAGATAGGAGGCCGTTGGGATCCAGCACGGCGTTCCGTATTACCCTCCTGAACCCACCGATTCCATATTCTGCTAACAGTCATTGGATCTCGACCAACGCGAGAAGCAGTGTCGCGACATGATAAAACGCAAGTCGCGATAGGCTACAATCCGACCATTATGAAAGTCGGAAACGTGATGGTACGCATTTCTCCTCCTTACACGAGGCATCACAACAACGTTTCCCCAGGCAACACCGGTGAACTGCTGTTTGTGTATGAGTAATCGGTTGGAAATCGGTCAGCACGTTGTAGGTGTCGCCACCGGCGCCAACCTTGTGTGAATGCTCTGAAAAGCTAATCATTTGCATATCACAACATCTTCTTCCTGTCGATTAAATTTCACGTCTGTAATACGTCATCTTCGTGGTGTAGCAATTTTAGTGGCCAATAGTGTATTGTTACTGACATTGACGTAGCGAAGACGTAGAAGTTTCGCTGTCTCTAAATCTTCTACTCATTTCTGTGTATAGGAAAGACCAGTGAGCAACGTAAGCTGTTTGTATTGGAGATATTGGAAATACAGTGTGTTATTTATGTACTGACGTAAGCCGCCCAATTGAGATAATGTTTACTTATTAAAGGGCTATACTTTGTTAGCCATAGTAATAGACCCCAGATAAGAAACAGATATACGACGATTGGTCAGCAGCCATGCCAAGGTGCACTAATGTTGCTGAGCTCTTGGTGACGTAGGTGCTACTGTTGTGTTAGATCTCTCGTTACTATTTTAAGATAAATGAAATTTTAAGATACTTTAATTATTAACAACCATTACAGTATTCCTAATCATACTGTAGCTATGCAATTTTTGTTTCGAAATTGTTTGCAGCCGCCATCTCTGTACTGTTGTGTACCGAGAGAGGTGGCGCAGTGGTTAGCACACTGGACTCGCATTCAGGAAGACGACAGTTCACTCTCCTGTCTGGCCATCCTGATTTAGGTTTTCCGTGTTTTTCCTAAATCACTCCAGGCAAATTTCTGGATGGTTCTTTTGAAAGGGCACGGTCGACATCCTTCCTCGTCCTTCCCTAATCTGATGAGACCGATGACCTCGCTGTCTGGTCTCTTCCCACAAACAACCCAACCCAACTCTGTACTGTTGTGCTCAGAGTGTAGCGCTCTTAATATGTATTATGAAAATGGCTGACTTCGCTTCCTGCTCCGTAGTGAATCATAAAAGTGGCGATAAACAGGCTGTTCTTAATGTTTTTCACAAATTTACAGAGCAAATCAGCTTTGAAGTTCTTCGAATAACTGTATTTAGTAAAGCTTTAAAGAGTCTTTTCGGAAAAGGAAGCATAGTTGAATCGGCAGCGTTGTGAAATGATAATCAAGTATAATCCACGGAGCGATCGTTCAGCTCTCGGTTTGGTCTTTCTTCAGTTTGGAATACTTGCATCTTTTAAATGTAAAATTCGTCAAATATATGCTACTTAACAAATACCTAATCATCGTTTTAACGAAAAATGCAAGTCTTCTTGTTACTAATTACATATTACAAGTAAAATTCCAGTTTTAGTAGAAAATATAAATCCTTAATCAGCGATATTTTATGAAACACTATTAATACGGGTACTCTAAATTAAGAAAACATAACAAATCAAATTTTTAGATCCTCCTTATTTGCAGTATGTCCTTTGTTCTATCACACAGGTGTGGTCCAACAGGAGCCAGAGTGACAAGCGACGTAGAAAGATGGGAAACAGTAATGTAATCGAGCAAATCTTACAAATGTTAGATTTTTACAGTTGACACCGTAGTACTGCAATATGAACCCGAACGAACTGATCTGAAGCCAAGTTAAAGGTTTTTTCGAGAGAAAAAATAAGGCATTCAAGCTGCCAGAAGTACTGGAACTACAGTAATGCACGAAGCTTTGTTGCACGTCATTGCCGAACTTTAGAACGGCACGTCATAAAAGAAGACGAGAAAGTGACTTCGTGGTTTCGTGGATTCTGTTGTTGCTCGACTCGTTGGCAATGTAGCAGATGACAGTTCCGATAGTGAAATGTATTTCTCAGTTTCAGACATGAAAGGAGTTCAGAGATTACCAGACGACTGACTGCAAGTTTAAATGGTTCAAATGGCTCTGACCACTATGGAACTTACCATCTGTGGTCATCAGTCCCCTAGAACGTAGAACTACTTAAACCTAACTAACCGAAGGACATCACACACATCCATGCACGAGGCAGGATTCGAACCTGCGACCGTAGCGGTCACGCGGTTCCAGACTGAAGCGCCTAGAACCGCACGGCCACACCGGCAGGCTGACTGTAAGTAATACCTTCATTGGCTTCAGTATTTACCTATATGATGAAGTTCATGCAAAACGCTTCTGCGTCACATTTATCTCCCGCAGAAAAGTTTCCCAGCGATTCTGTTCGGAATTTTCATCACTCTTGCTTTTAATTACAATACTATGTTAGCAAAGAACGAGAGCATGTTATGCTTTTCGCCTGGTCCCCAAAGAAATTGCTGGAGATTCACCGAATAGTAGTTCATTCTCTTTAAAAATTAAATTCAAGGTTATATTGTTTTCCTGGTCGTCTCTTTTCTTATGTCGCTCACATTACTGCGCGTTAGCTGGATCAGCTGGCTGGCCAGTTCAAATGGTTCAAATGGTTCTGAGCACTATGGGACTTAACATCTGTGGTCATCAGTCCCCCAGAACTTAGAACTACTTAAACCTAACTAACCTAAGGACATCACACACATCCATGCCCGAGGCAGGATTCGAACCTGCGACCGTAGCAGTCGCGCGGTTCCCGACTGAGCGCCTGAACCGCTAGACCACCGCGGCCGGCGGCTGGCCAGTGCTGTCCAAGTTAAATGCGCCGGTAAAACTGTCCGCCTGTATTATCACTCAGTCGAAGCGCACGTAACGAACAGCATAAAACGTGTCCAGTACCGTTATTGTGCTTTACAGTACTCGAGACAACTTGGGCTCCGCTCCAAGTGAAACTAAATCCAATACGATTCCACCAAACGCGGAGGAGTGCATAGTGTAATGTTTACTACAGGTTTATTCTTATGATGAACACAGTATGGTCTTCGGTGCATGCCCATCATCTGCGACAACCAATATGCTGGTTCCACAGTAAATGCGAAAGACGAATGTTAAGATATTCAGTGCATCACGAATGACAAGCATATAATACACGAAACCAGTATGCTGATTAAACGTGCCATGTAGTTAGAAAGACTATCGTTGGCAAACGTCTTTGCCATATGTTACGAAAACAGTACATAAGATGCCGCTGAAGATGTGTATGCACCCGATACTATTCGAGCAGCATATAAGTAAAAATAATTTCAATGTTGGCAATCTGCAAAGAACCCCTTCAAGAAATTCACTGAACTGGCAGTTTCGCATCGCTTCGGTTGCGAATATGAGCCAGCCGAGCTGTTTACATTGCTCTCGGAATAGGCCACGGCCTGTTGGCCGCCCAGCTGACTGGCTGAGCCATATAGCACCTGTCACGTAATAGCGTCTGTCACATGCCTGCAATTTGTATGTCATTACGATACTCTCTCCTACATTGATACTACGAGCTGGATTGAAATTTAACTCGTCGTGGTTCATTTCACGGGCAAGTTTGCAACATAGCACACGTGCAAGCGAATTGGGACAGTTCAGTTGCTAATTCTTCTCTTGCTTCAGGAAAAGCTGCAGACATCCGTCTAGCATAAATAGTGTTCATCATTACGAATTCAACGTTGTGACTAATTACTTATGCTAAGACTTCTTGTCACTCTCTAAAGATCACTGTTGCTTTTCTTTTGCTCGTACTAATTCACTCCTGAAAGATAAGAGAAAGAGATAGATAGATATATATATATATATAGAGAGAGAGAGAGAGACTGATAGAGAAGGGGAGACAGAGGGAGACAGAGAGAGAGAGAGAGAGAGAGAGAGAGAGAGAGAGAGAGAGAGAGAAGTAGCAAAGTTTGGGATGTATGTGGAACAATGGCTATAGGACAACTGTAACAATGTAGAAGCCTATATCCTAGGGGTGGGATAGATGCTGCCTACAGAAAAATTAAAGAGACCTTTGGAGAAAGGAGAATCACCTGTAAGAATATCAAGAGCTCAGATGGTAAACCTGTCCTAAGCAAACAAGGGAAAGCCGAAAGGTGGAAGTAGTATATAGAGTGTCTATATAAAGCAGTGTACTTCAGGCCAATGTTATGGAAATGGAAGAGGACGAACATGAAGATGAGATGGGAGATATGATACTGCGTGAAGAATTTGACAGAGCACTGAAAGACCTAAGTCGGAACAACAAAGTCCATGGAGTAAACAACATTTCGTTAGAGCTACTAATAGCCTTGAGAGAGTCACCCATGACCAAACTGTTCCATCTGGTGGGAGAGATGTACGAGACGGCGAAATACCCTCAGATTTCTAGAAGAATATAATAATTCCAATTCCAAATAAGGCAGGTGTTGACAGTGTGAAAATTACCGAACTATCAGTTTAAAAAGTCACGGTTGCAAAATACTAGCACGAATTCTTTACAGACGAACGGAAAAACTGGTACAAGCCGACCTCGGGAAAGGTCAGTTTGGATTCCGTAGAAATGGATGAACACACGAGCCAACACTGATCCTACGGCTTATCACTGAAGCTAGGTTGAGGAAAGGAAAATCTACGTTTATTGCATTTGTAGACATAGAGAAAGCTTTTGACAATTTTGACTGGAATACTCTCTTTCAAATTATAAAAGTGGCAGGGGTAAAATACACGGATCGGAAGGCTGTTTACAATTTGTAGAGAAACCAGAAGGCAGTTACAAGAGTTGAGGGGCACGAGAGGTTCAAAATGGTTCAAATGGCTCTGAGCACTATGGGACTTAACATCTATGGTCATCAGTCCCCTAGAACTTAGAACTACTTAAACCTAACTAACCTAAGGACATCACACAACACCCTGTCATTACGAGGCAGAGAAAATCCCTGACCCCGCCGGGAATCGACCCCGGGAACCAGGACGCGTGAAGCGAGAACGCTACCGCACGACCACGAGCTGCGGACAGGCACGAGAGGGAAGCAGTGGTTAAGAAGGGACTTAGACGGGATTGTAGTCTATCCCCTATGTTATTCACTTTGTGCATTGAACAGGCAATAATGGAAAGTAAAGAAAAATTTCGAGTAGGAATTAAAATCCAGGGAAAAGACATAAAACCTTGAGGTTTGCCGATGACATTGTAATTCTTTCGGAGACAGCAAAGGACTTAGATAAACAATTGAACGAAATGGACAGCGTCTTGAAAGGAGGATATAAGATGATTATCAGCAAAAGCAAAATGAGGATAATGGAATGTAGTCGAATTAAATCAGGTGATGCTGAGGGAATTAGATTAGGTAATAGATGAGTTTTGCTATTGGGGCAGCATTTAATTGATGATGGTATAAGTAGAAGGGTTATAAAATGTAGACTGACGATGGCAAGGAAAGCGTTTCTGAAGATGAGAAATTTGTTAACGTCGAGCATAGATTTAAATGACAGGGAGTCTTTTCTGAGAGTATTTGTATGGAGTGTTGCTATGTATGGACGTGAAACGTGGACGATAAATAGTTTAGGCAATAAAAGAATAGATTTTGAAATTTGGTTCTACAGAAGAATATTGAAGATTAGATGGGTAGATAACGTAGCTAATGAGGAGGTACTGAATAGAATTGGTCAGGAGAGGAATTTGTGTCACAAATTGACAAGAAGAAGTGACCGGTTGGTGGATCACATTCTGAGACATCAAGGGATCACCATTTTAGCACTGGAGGAAAGCGTGAAGGGTAAAAATCGTACAGGGTGACCAATAGATGAATACACTAAGCAGATTCAGAAGGATGTAGGTTGCAGATTTACTCGGAGATGAAGAGGATTGCACAGGATAGAATAGCATGGAGAGCTGCATCAAACCAGTCTTCGGACTGATGACCATAACAATAACGTGGAACAATAATCATATGTCTAAAAAATTAAACGAGAAAACAAATAAGATTGACATTTTGTAAGGCAAAGGAAGTTCCAGTGTTTGTTTACGGAAGCGAATCGTGGGTTAAACGTCAAGAAAATCGGATACAACAACAGAGCTGAGGTTTCTGGGAACAGTAAAGGGATGAGCAAGAAACGACAGATTTCGAAATTGGGAAATTAGGGAGGAACTGAATATATTTAACACCACGAATAAAATACCAGAAAACAGGAGAAACAGGAACAAACATCTCGAATGAATGAATGGAGAAAGATTACTCTCCGGATGAGAAGGCTTAAGCCGTTTAGGAGAAGAAGTCAAGGAAGATAGCGGAAGCGATTGGTACCGGAAACGGCAAAACCAAAATCGGGCTAATGCTTGAAGTGAAGATGATTGTGATGATAATCGAAGATGTAAGTATTCCAGACAAGCAATTTTCCAAGATATAGGACATTATAAATACTGGCGTTGCGCTCTAATTCTGTGAGTGTGTTTAGCTTTTGACGTGTGAAGGTACTATTTCTGTTAGCCTGTGCTTAGCTTACTATTTAAAAGGTACTAAACTGAAAATATTAGTCATTTTTGCCACTTTTGTGTAGACGTCGCATTGTGAACAGTTAATCTGTCGGTAATAAATGATTAAAAGCCGGCCTGGGTGGCCGAGCGGTTCTAGGCGCTACATTCTGGAACCGCGCGACCGCTACGGTCGCAGGTTCGAATCCTGCCGCGGGCATGGATGTGTGTGATGTCCTTACGTTAGTTAGATTTAAGTAGTTCTAATTTCGAGGGGACTGATGACCTCGGAAGTTAAGTCCCATAGTGCTGAGAGCCGTTTGAACCATTTGATTAAAAAGCCAAAGAAATGGGTTTCATTCAACAGCAACGAACCCGACCTTAGGTGCCAGAGTGGGCTTAAAATTCAAATGTTTTGCTACGCTATTACAGAACCGTGGTCTAGGGGTAGCGTCTTCGGTCCCGGGTTCGATCCCCGCCACTGCCTAAATTTTGATAAATAATCAGCATTGGCGGCCGAAGACTTCCGGCATAAGAAGTCAGCCTCATTCTGCCAACGGCCTTGTCAAAGAGGGCGGAGGAGCAGATAGAGGTTCAGGGCACTCTCTTGTCCTAGGGGTGGGAAATTGCCCCTAAAGGCGGAAGAATCAGCAATGATCAACGACATGAGGTTGCAGAAGGCAATGGAAACCACTGCATTAAAGACACGTAACGTGTATCCACAGGACATGTGGCCTGTAATTGAAGAAGTGTCATGATGATCTGTCCATTGGCAAAAAATTCCGGAATAGTCCCCCATTCGGATCTCCGGGAGGGGACTGCCAAGGGGGAGGTTACCATGAGAAAAGATTGAATAATCAACGAAAGGATAACGTTCTACGAGTCGGGGCGTGGAATGTCAGAAGCTTCAACATGGTAAGGAAACTAGAAAATCTGAAAAGGGAAATGCAAAGGCTCAATCTAGATATAGTAGGGGTCAGTGAAGTGAAGTGGAAGGAAGACAAGGATTTCTGGTCAGATGAGTATCGGGTAATATCAACAGCAGCATAAAATGGTATAACAGGTGTAGGATTCATTATGAATAGGAAGGTAGGGCAGAGGGTGTGTTACTGTGAACAGTTCAGTGACCGGGTTGTTCTAATCAGAATCGACAGCAGACAAACACCGACAACGATAATTCAGGTATACATGCCGACATCGCAAGCTGAAGATGAACAGATAGAGAAAGTGTATGAGGATATTGAAAGGGTAATGCAGTATGTAAAGGGGGACGAAAATCTAATAGTCATGGGCGACTGGAATGCAGTTGTAGGGGAAGGAGTAGAAGAAAAGGTTACAGGAGAATATGGGCTTGGGACGAGGAATGAAAGAGGAGAAAGACTAATTGAGTTCTGTATCAAGTTTCAGCTAGTAATAGCGAATACCCTGTTCAAGAATCACAAGAGGAGGAGTTATACTTGGAAAAGGCCTGGAGATACGGGAAGATTTCAATTAGATTACATCATGGTCAGACAGAGATTCCGAAATCAGATACTGGATTGTAAGGCGTACCCAGGAGCAGATATAGACTCAGATCACAATATAGTAGTGATGAAGAGTAGGCTGAAGTTCAAGACATTAGTCAGGAAGAATCAATACGCAAAGAAGTGGGATACGGAAGTACTAAGGATTGACGAGATACGTTTGAAGTTCTCTAACGCTATAGATACAGCAATAAGGAATAGTGCAGTAGGCAGTACATTTGAAGAGGAATGGACATCTCTAAAAAGGGCCATCACAGAAGTTGGGAAGGAAAACGTAGGTACAAAGACGGTAGCTGCGAAGAAACCATGCGTAACAGAAGTAATACTTCAGTTGATTGATGAAAGGAGGAAGTACAAACATGTTCCGGGAAAATCAGGAATACAGAAATACAAGTCGCTGAGGAATGATATAAATAGGAAGTGCAGGGAAGCTAAGACGAAATGGCTGCAGGAAAGATGTGAAGACATCGAAAAAGATATGATTGTCGGAAGGACAGACTCAGCATACAGGAAAGTCAAAACAACCTTTGGTGACATTAAAAGCAATGGTGGTAACATTAAGAGTGCAACGGGAATTCCGTTGTTAAATGCAGAGGAGAGAGCAGATAGGAGGAAAGAATACATTGAAAGCCTGTATGAGGGTGAAGATTTGTCTGATGTGATAGAAGAAGAAACAGGAGTCGATTTAGAAGAGATAGGGGATCCAGTATTAGAATCGGAATTTCTAAAATCATTGGGGGAAGTGGCAACAAAACGACTATTCACGTTGGTGTGTAGAATATATGAGTCTGGCGACATACCATCATACCATCTGACTTTCGGTAAAGCATCATCCACACAATTCCGAAGACGGCAAGAGCTGACAAGTGCGAGAATTATCGCACAATCAGCTTAACAGCTCATGTATCGAAGCTGCTTACAAGAATAATATACAGAAGAATGGAAAAGGAAATTGAGAATGCGCTAGGTGACCATCAGTTTGGCTTTAGGAAAAGTAAAGGGACGAGAGAGGCAATTCTGACGTTACGGCTAATAATGGAAGCAAGGCTAAAGAAAAATCAAAACACTTTCATAGGATTTGTCGACCTGGAAAAAGCGTTCGACAATATAAAATGGTGCAAGCTGTTCGAGATTCTGGAAAAAGTAGGAGTAAGCTATAGGGAGAGACGGGTCATATACAATATGTACAACAACCAAGAGGGAATAATAAGAGTGGACGATCTAGAACGAAGTGCTCGTATTAAGAAGGGTGAACGACAATGCTGTAGCCTTTCGCCTCTACTCTTCAATATGTACATCGAGGAAGCAATGATGGAAATAAAAGAAAGGTTCGGGAGTGGAATTAAAATACAAGGTGAAAGGATATCAATGATACGATTCGCTGATGATATTGCTATCCTGCGTGAAAGTGAAGAAGAATTAAATGATCTGCTGAACGAAATGAACAGTCTAATGGGTACACAGTATGGTTTGAGAGTAAATCGGAGAAAGACGAAGGTAATGAGAAGTAGTAGAAATGAGAACAGCGAGAAACTTAACATCAGGATTGATGGTCACGAAGTAGGTGAAGTTAAGGAATTCTGCTACCTAGGCAGTAAAATAACCAATGACGGACGGAGCAAGGAGGACATCAAAAGCAGACTCGCTATGGCAAAAAAGGCATTTCTGGACAAGAGAAGTCTACTAATATCAAATACCGGCCTTAATTTGAGGAAGAAATTTCTGAGGATGTACGTCTGGAGTACAGCATTGTATGGTAGTGAAACATGGACTGTGGGAAAACCGGAACAGAAGAGAATCGAAGCATTTGAGATGTGGTGCTATAGACGAATGTTGAAAATTAGGTGGAGTGATAAGGTAAGGAATGAGGAGGTTCTACATAGAATCGGAGAGGAAAAGAATATGTGGAAAACACTGGTAAGGAGAAGAGACAGGATGATAGGACATCTGCTAAGACATGAGGGAATCACTTCCATGGTACTAGAGGGAGCTGTAGAGGGCAAAAACTGTAGAGCAAGACAGAGATTGGAATACGTCAAGCAAATAATTGAGGACGTAGGTTGCAAGTGCTACTCTGAGATGAAGAGGTTAGCACAGGAAAGGAATTCGTGGCGGGCCGCATCAAACCAGTCAGCAGACTGATGACCAAAAAAAAAAAAAAGTGCAGAATATAGACTAAGACTAAATCGAAGAAAGAAGAAAGTAATCAGTAGCAGCAGAAGTTGGAACAACTGGCGATCGCGAAGTACATGAAGCTAAGAGTTCTGCTGCCTAGGCGGCTAAATACCCCATGATGGACGGAGCTAGGAGGATATAAAAAGCAGACTAGCACAGGCAAAAGAGGCATCGCAGGCCAAGAAGAGTCTGCTCGTATCAAGCGTAGGCCTTAATTTGAGGAAGAAATTTCTGAGAATGTACGTTCGGAGCCATTGTATGGTAGTGAAACATGGGCTGTGGGAAAATCGTAATGGAAGGGAGCCGAAGCGTTGGAGATATGGTAAGCAATGGCGAGATTCTCCGCAGAATCAATTAGGAAAGGAATAAAGGAAAACACTGACAAGAAGAGACAGGATGATAGCACATGTGTTAACATATCAGGGGATAACTTACATGGCACTAGACTGCAAAAACTGAAGATGAAGACAGAGATTGGAAAACATCCAGTAAGTCAAATGGTTCAAATGGCTCTGAGCACTATGGGACTTAACATCTATGGTCATCAGTCCCCTAGAACTTAGAACTACTTAAACCTAACTAACCTAAGGACATCAAACAACACCCAGTCATCACGAGGCAGAGAAAATTCCTGACCCCGCCGGGAATCGAACCCGGGAACCCGGGCGCGGGAAGCGAGAACGCTACCGCACGACCACGAGCTGCGGACTCCAGTAATAGACTCAGGACGTAGTTTTCAGTTGCTCCTCTGAGATGAAAAGTCTGACACGGGACAGGAATTCGTAGCGGACCACGTCAAACCAGCCAGAAGACAAATGACTCAAAATAAAATGATAATTAAGTAGCGAAAGGATGGTGAGTAAAAATGCACTTACTTTTACATGTTTCACATTGCTACCACGTAATACTCCATTCCAATCAGTATGTGACAAAGTTAAACATTAACAAATGACGAAAGTATACATTTTTAGTGACCTTTGAATTCGGGTTACAAGCATATATTGTTGATTATTCAGATTTTATTTAACATTAACAAAGAATATTCTAGGATGGGAAGTTTTTGTCATCAATAAACCTTTAACAAATCCGTTCTTAGGAAAAGGATAACTGCTCTTTCAAAAGTAAAGAAAAGGATATTTCAATCGACGAATCGCGAGGCAAATGCAATTACCGTTCACCTGTGTATACATTTAAGGTAGTATATATGTAGTAGGTGTTGTAATTTTGACGTATTTCTTTAACAAATTTTTAAATAAATTTTTGCTACGCTATTACAGTCAGGAGACTCAGAAATCTGATTACAAAATACTAAGTAATAAGCTTATCTTTAATAAAATTTCGGTAACGGCCTTGCCGCAGTGGAAACACCGGTTCCCGTGAGATCACCGAAGTTAAGCGCTGTCGGGCGTGGCCGGCACTTGGATGGGTGACCGTCCAGCCGCCATGCGCTGTTGCCATTTTTCGGGGTGCACTTAGTCTCGTGATGCCAATTGAGGAGCTACTCGACCGAATAGTAGCGGCTCCGGTCAAAGAAAACCATCATAACGACTGGGAGAGCGGTGTGCTGACCACACGCCCCTCCCATCCGCATCCTCAACCGAGGGTGACACGGCGGTCGGATGGTCCCGATGGACCACTTGTGGCCTGAAGACGGAGTGCGATTAATAAAATCTCGAAAATTTCTGGATCACATGTATTACGTATTCAATTGAAGGATCAAAAGCAATATATGGAGTTCTTTGGATCATTAGTTCCCCCTTTTACTTTATGAATTCCTTTATTTTAAAATATACGATACGATGATGAACACTTAATAGAATAATCACATACGCGTTATATGACACTATAGGTCAAAAGAAGTACTTTTTTTTAGTTACAACACTTGCTGAGTGAAGTAATTACTTATGTTCGATAACATGAATCGCATAATTCTGATATAGATTGGCATTGTTACTACCGACTAATACAGTATCGGAAATTTACCTTCTTCCATATACCTTTCAAAGTTCAAAAATTCTTTTGTTTCTAGTACTGAAGTCTCGTCATCTTTTGATCTTTAACTAGTCGTCAGCCCTTTTTTTCCTCATTTTTATTTTTATTTTTATTTTATTTGTGCTACTGAGATAACATAAGGAGACACACACTGAAATTCAAAGAAACATCTCCGTTATAATGCCTGTACTGCAACGCAGCTATCGAAAGACAGACCAATGAGAATGCCAATGAGAATATAAAGTGCTCATGCATTCCCGTCTCTGCAGTTGATACTGAAAGATTATGCAGGAGAGCGCTGCTGTTGTAGAGAAGCAAACACACATCTTACGTGTAGATAGCGTAATGTTCCATTAATTGTTTAGTTATGTAACTTGGGTCACTTTGCACAATATATCCTAAGAGCATGAATCGGATCAGTTTACGGAATATTAACATAATTGTTATTTAAATAAGATTTGTTGCGTATCATTACAGATCCAATACACATCATTTTGTCTGGACATTATGTCGAGAAGTGCGTCAAATCTCCAACATGTTGTCACCAGAGCAATCAAAAAATGGTTCAAATGGCTCTGAGCACTATGGGACTTAACATCTATGGTCATCAGTCCTCTAGAACTTAGAACTACTTAAACCTAACTAACCTAAGGACAGCACACAACACCCAGCCATCACGAGGCAGAGAAAATCCCTGATCCCGCCGGGAATCGAACCCGGGAACCCGGGCCAGAGCAATCAATAGGCCTATCTGCGCCTGATGTGTGAAGCTAACCAAATAAATCAGATAATACGCGAGCGCTTGTTCAATTTACAGACGTCTCTACATCACAGAAAACAATATTTTCTCTAATAATACGAAGAAGTATGAATTAGTTTCATAGTAAAGAAGCTGTTAAGTTTCAAAATATAGATACTTTTATGGCCCAGAAACAGTTGTCCAGAGGGAACTTTTTCAGAATTCTATATGACTTAGCTTAGCCATCTGCCGGGCTTTTAATATCATTGACTGAGTGATCACGTACTTCGACAGCATTAATCACACCTTTCTGAACAAAAATGCATTTTTGGGAAGAGAAATGCAGACAGTTTTTATTGTAATACCGTAACTATAGATGTGATAACTCCTTATGAATTCTAATAGATCATTTACAATGAGTTTCAGGAGAAAAATTGTTTAGGGCAACGCTCTGCTTAAAAAAATCTAGCTTCTTAAACCATTTACGAGATGGTTCTCTCATGACGCACTTTTGTATTATAAAGCTTCCTTCTTCAGTTAAGTACTCACTCTTCCACAGGTTATCAATAACAGGAAGTGCCCAAGGGGCTGAAGGGAATTATATCAGAAGCTTTGAAGCGTGTTTATTACATTCAGAGTTTCATGACTACATATACTCAAAAGTTTCGAGGAGATCTGACCTTGCTTACTAACTGCTGCCCATAATTTAAATTTATCAGCAGTAGTACCCCATGATGCTTCGATTTCTTAAAATTAAGAGAGACCAATTTGCACAAAACGAGTCAGTACTCGTAAACACATTGTGAAGTATTTTCTCTATTGCTTTGTGTCTACTGAGACACGAAAAGGGCTAATACTTCTTTACGTGTATTATGTACGGAACAATAATGGACCTAACAGCGAATTATGTGGAACATCATTCGTTGATTCCCTCCCAATAAGAGAAAAAGCACCGGTCTACAGTTGATCGATTAGAATGGTTAAAAAGAGTGGCTTTTAACAGGTTTTTAATCTCTCAACGTACGTCAAATTTGAGCCATATTGATTCTGCTTATTTTGATTTATATGCATGCATTAATTACATCCTGATACGTATGTGTAGTAATACGGTGGCCTAGTAGTAAAGACACCATCTGATGAATAAAGAAATGGACTACAAAAAGCCCAACAGATGGATCCAACACATCTGCTAACGGGTTCCTGAATCCTCCATCACACGGCCGGGGTAGCGCTCAGTGGCTCGTCCGTGATGGATGTCAGCCGCGGTTGTTTTCGGTGACGCCGGCGCCAGAAGGCGGTGCTGATTCGCTGTTGAAAGATTTACGGCCAACTCGCACTGCAGCGGTCGCCGCGCTAAATAATGAAGCCGGCCGGCAAAAACAGCTCTCCGTCTAATGGCGTTAGGGCTGCTGACCTGTGTTAGGCAGCCGGAGCGACAGCGCTCACCACATACCACAGACAGGGGCAGCTAGCGAGAAAATTTTGTCTGCACAACTGTTGGACTAGCACAGCTACAGACGCATTTAAATATACGCGAAGAAATGCTCGAAGAACTTATATGGCTACAGTGTGCTTCCTCTGGAGACAAGTCTACGTATGACGTGATGTCTGATTCCCTTTTTCGTGAAGGAAAGGAAGGGTTCTTGACGGAGAAATAAAAACAAAAGTTAGCTTCCAGTACTTTGTTACTGGATGCGGAAGAATGTAGTAAGAAAACAGCTGAAGAGGTACTGAATGTTAATCAGGCAGGAAAGAAGAAAGTTTATTAGTTTTTAAATTCCCCAGGAGGTCATTAGAGACACAACGTGGGCTCAAATTGCTGAAAGGATCGGTCACTGTTTTCAGTGGAACGTTCGCGGACTTTGCCTCAATTGGTTTAGTGAAACCATGGAATATCAGAATACATGGGTACGCTCTGAATGTGGGACAAGTGCGAGGGCTGTTCTATAAAGAATGATCGTAATTTTCTTTTGATAACATACCTTTACTCATCCTCATAATTTTGATGGTCCTTCTCAACGTAGTCACCCATGAATGCAATGCAGTTGTCCCAGCGTTTCTACCAGTCTTCAAATACACGCTGGAAACCATTTTTTAAGAGGTCTTTCAAAATCGCCTCCGCAGCCATCACCACTGCTTTTGATAATTGATAATGCCTCCCACGAAGACGTTTCTTCATGTTAGGGAATAGAAAAATGTCACATGGGGCTAATTCCGGATCAACAACATTGGCAATATGTGGCCGCGCATTATCGTGTTGCAGCATCCAGTCTACTTCACAGAAATGTGGTCTTTTGCGCCTGATATGGACTTGCAACGTTTTCGGGACATTCCTGTAGTACTGTCCAGTTACTGATGTGAGTGCAAGTACAACATTCTGATCAACTATTCCATGAATATCAAAGAAGGAGATGAACATAAATTTCCCAGCAGAAGCAACCACTTTTGCTTTTTTGGGGGTTGGTGATGAAGGAGGTTTCCACACTGGGCTTTGCTGTTTGCTCTCAGGATCAAAATGACGTTCCCAAGATTCATCAGCAGTGATTGCACTTGAAAGAAACTCCGGGTTTCCTTCTAGCATCAACCTTAACTGCATGCAGACCTGCACGCCAATGTGGTTTTGTTCGGAAATCAAGTCTTGGAACCCATCGAGCACAAACATGTGTCATGTGTAATTTTCTGTCATCAATGTGTAGGTGGCACCCACTTTTCGAACATTCCTCCGGCACGATTGTGCCTCCTCCCCCTCTCCACGAGACGCCACACTTGTCTCTACTAGGAAGGACGGGTGGAACTTGGGTTGAACATCATTCTTTAATAAACATTTGAACTATAATTTATAAACATTACAAACTTTCACATAATTCACCAAATTAGCAAACTTAATAGGATGCCCCCAGAACCAAAGGGCGTAGCTACCAATGCCCAAATAGAGAGCACTGCAAAGCAAAGACTTACATATGATGAAATTTACCAAATGTACTATACACTACTGGGCATTTGAGAGTAAAGTTACGATATCTTAACGATGTAAGCCATAAAACAAAATCAGACAACATTTCAAACCTTTTAGCAGTGCGTAATAAAATTTAGGTAAACTCACAGTAACACCCAACTGAACTTGAACTGAACACATCTAGTGACATTTAAATAAATAATAAAAAATTTCTTAAGAAAAAATATATACAACTGTAATGCGACATTTGAAAGTGAAACTCTTACGAAATACTATGAGAAATTTCCTGGTTTGCAAGCGGTTAGGTTAGCAACAGGCGGTAGAACCCGTGACACTGCACAAGAACACGGCCACCTGGCCCAAATCAACTGGTTCTTAAACATACACCAGATTAACACATGCAGTATAGAGAGGCTAAAAATATTTAAAAGCACACTCTTGTGGTTTAGATCTAGGGATTAGCTACTCTCCTTCCTTCAATACCACTCAGTTTTACCCTATAAGAATGGACAAGAAAAATTTCTTGTACCAGGCTATTTAACAGGGAACTACAATAAGTTAAAACAATTTTACTGCATTTGCAAGAAGTAAAAAATTTTTGATCGGAAAACTTGCACAACTGGTTTAATAAAACAAACACATTAATGGCTTAGGGAGAGGCCATGTCAGCTCCATTAAGAGCCTCGCAAAGAACTCAGGTCGAGCGTTAACAGTCACACCAAAAACTTACGGTGTTCACAACTTCAAAATTTAATGACCAAGAGAAGTCTACTAGTATCAAACATAGGCCTTAATTTGAGGAAGAAATTACTGAGAATGTAGGTCTGGATCACAGCATTGTATGGTAGTAAAACTTGGACTGTGGGAAAACTGGAACAAAAGAGAACCGAAGCGTTTGAGATGTGGTGCTACAGACGAATATTGAAAATCAGGTAGTCTGATAAAGTAAGGAATGAGGAAATTCTGCACAGAATCGGAGAGGAGAGGATATGTGGAAAACAGTGACAAGGAGAATAGCCAGGATGATAGGACATTGTTAAGACATCAGGAATAACTTCCATGGTACCAGAGGGAGCTGTAGAGGGCGAAACACAGAATACACAGATTGGAATACATCCAGCAATTAATTGGGGACGGAGGTTGCAAGTGGTTCTCTAAGATGAAGAGGAGAGGAATTCGTGGTGCGCCACATCAAACCATTCAGGAAACTGATGACTCAAAAAAAAAAAAAAAAAAAAAAATGGTCGTACATCCTTATTCACGTCCCTCTCCAAGGACTAACACAATAAACAGCAAGCCTCTTGTCAGAAGCAAGTTTTACCACAGGAGGCTGAACCTCGTCAAAACAAACCAAATGATGTAAATAGCGAAATGATAACTAGCGGGTATCGGGTTCTCCCAGTACTCCAGTTATGGAGCATTGCCCACCTTAGCGCGCCTTGCAAGACACTTGGCTCGTATAAACTGTCGTTAATGCAGTTAGAACAGTGCTGTTCCACTGCTATGTGTAAGCTACTACTTCAAATGCTCCTCACTGGACCCACTGGATACTAACGGAGAGACGTAAATATGCAGTATGATGGCACGTACAGTAGAACTCTGGCGCAGATGGCGGTTTGCGGCACCAGTCCTTAGGCCGCGGTGGAGACGGTCGCTCTTTCCGCTTTTTTGTCATCAGTCTTCTGATTGATTTGATGCGGCCCGCCACGAATTCCTCTCCTGTGCCAACCTCTTCATCTTCATCTGAGAGCAGCACTTGCAACCTACGTCCTCAATTATTTTCTGGATGTGTTCCAATCTCTTCCTTCCTCTACATTTTTGCCCTCTAAAGCTCCCTGTAGACCCATGGAAGTCATTCCCTCATGTCTTAACAGATGTCCCGTCATCCTGTCCTTTCCCCTTATCAGTGTTTTCCACATATTCCTTTCCTCCCCGATTCTGCGCAGAACCTCCTCATTCCTTACCTTGTCAGTCTACCTAATTTTCAACATTCGTCTGTAGCACCACACCTCAAATGCTTCAATTCTCTTCTGTTCCGGTTTTCCCACAGTCCATGTTTCACTACCATACAATGCTGTACTCCAGATGTACATTCTCAGAAACTACTTTCTCAATTTAAGGTCGATATTCGATATTAGTAGACTTCTCTTGTCCAGGAATGCCCCTTTTGCCATTGCTAGTCTGCTTTTTATCTCCTCCTTGCTCCGTCCATCACTCGTTATTTTACTGTCTAAGTAGTATAATTCCTTAACTTCATCTACTTCGTGGCCATCAATCCTGATATTAAGTTTCTTGCTGTTATAATTTCTACTACTCCTCATTACCTTCGTCTTTCTTCGATTTACCCTCAATCCAAACTCTGTACTCATTAGAGTGTTCATTCCATTCAGCAGATCATGTTATTCTTCATCTCTTTCACTCACGATAGCAATGTCATCAGCGAATCGTATCACTGATGTCCTTTCACTTTGAGTTTTAATTCCACTCCTGAACCTTTCTTTTATTTGTATCATTGCCTCCTCCATGTACAGATTGCGCAGTAGCGGCGAAAGTCTCAATCATTGTCTTACACCCTTTTTATTATGAGCACTTTGTTCTTGGTCGTCCACTCTTATTATTCCCTCTTAGCTGTTGTACATATTGTATATGACCCGTCTCTCCTCATAGCTCGTCCCAACTTTTTTCAGAATTTCGAACAACTTGCACCATTTTACATTGTCGAACGCTTTTTCCAGGTCTACAAATACTATTAACGTACCTTCATTTTTCTTTAGTCTTGCTTCCATTATCAACCGCAGCGTCGGAATTGCCTCTCTCTTGCCTTTACCTTCCCTGAAGCCAAACTGATCGTCGTATAAGCATCCTCAATTTTCGTTTCCATACTTCTGGATGCATGAGCTTTTAAAGCTGATTGTGCGATAATTCTCGCACTTGTGAGCTCCTGCCGCGTGGATGATGCTTTTCTGAAAGTCACATGGTATATCGCCAGACTTACACATTTTACACACCAAAGTGAATAGTCGTTTTGTTGCCACTTCCACCAATTATTTTAAAAATTTTGATGGAATGTTATCTGTCCCTTCTGCCTTATTTGATCTTAAGTCCTGATAATAATACTGGATCCCCTATCTCTCCTAAATCGACTCCTGTTTCTTCTTTTATCACATCTGGCAAATCTTTCCCCTCACAGAGGCTTTCAATGTATCCTTTTTCACCTATCCGTTCTCTACTCTGCATTTAACAGTGAAATTCCCGTTGCACTCTTAATGTTATCACCCCTGCTTTTAATGTCACCGAAGGTTGTTCTGACTTTCCTGTATGCTGAATCTGTTCTCCCGACAATAATTTCTTTTTCGATTTCTTCACATTTTTACTGCAGCCATTTCGTCTTAGCTTCCCTGAAATTCCTATTTATTTCACACCTCAGCGACTTGTATTTCTGTATGCCTGAGTTTCCCGAAGTATTTTTGTACTTTCTCCTTTCATTGATCAATTGAAGTATTTCTTCTGTTACCCATGATTTCTTCGCAGTTACCTTCTTTGTACCTACGTTTTCCTTCCCAAATTCTGTGATGGCCCTTTTTAGAGATGTCCATTCTTCGTCAACTGCACTGCCTACTGTGCTATTCCTTATCGCTGTATCTATAGCCTTAGAGAACTTCAACCGTATCTCGTCATTCCTTTTACTTCCGCATCCCACTTCTTTGCGTATTGGTTCTTCCTGACTAATGTCTTAAACTTCAGCGTACTATTCATCTCCACTATATCGTGATCTGAGTCCATATCTGCTCCTGGGTACGCCTTACAATCCAGTAACCGGATTACCACCAGCCAAAGTGAAACGCGCCGTACTTGTCCGTCGTCAAAATCATAGCCGCCAACTGGGACTCCCAGGTGCTCCGCACGTCTCAGGAGCTGATCTCGTAGGCACCACCTGCCTTCTTCGTGGAGTGTCGGCAAGCGAGCGAGCTCGTCAGAGAACTCTTAAGTATCCGCCCGTGGACGCCCTCTAGCCGAAGATAAGCGCGCATGAAAGCGATAGGTCGATTCGCGACTCGGATCACCCTCCCTCAACTTCATTATGAGCTAGCCGTGAGGCGTGGCGCCTCACTTCGTGCCTATTGAGATCGTAACAGCAGTGAACAGACGTGCAGTATGAGTCACGAGCAGAAGAGATGGCATCAGATGCCCGATTGTATGTAGCTTCTATGCGATATGGTACAGGTTACTAGTTGCGGACACTGAGCTGCAGTCAAAATACTGTGATGGTTACTTACAGTTCTGTTTCTTTCATTTGCCAATTGTTTATTAATTGCCATTATAATTGTGGTTAGTTATGAGACTGAGGGGGGGGTGTGCCGGCCGAAGTGGCCGTGCGGTTAAAGGCGCTGCAGTCTGGAACCGCAAGACCGCTACGGTCGCAGGTTCGAATCCTGCCTCGGGCATGGATGTTTGTGATGTCTTTAGGTTAGTTAGGTTTAACTAGTTCTAAGTTCTAGGGGACTAATGACCTCAGCAGTTGAGTCCCATAGTGCTCAGAGCCATTTGAACCATTTTGACTGGGGGTGTGAATGGTAAATAATGTTTTAAGTTTTTATACTCTATATTGAAGCAGCTGGCTTTGCGAGGAATGTTCGAGAATGACGTGTGAGTTAGTCATATGAACTGCGGACTTTGTTATAGTACGTGGGAAATGAGACTGATTTCGGTAAAGTAGTTTCTTTAAGAGGTATTTAATTATATATTTTTGGGTTTTCAAAACTTATTTGTGTTAACTACTAATACTTGGCAACCAGTACAATCGCAATAAAGTCATGAGATGTTCAATTGTCTCTTTTATTAGAACATGTCAAGAAGAGTCAATTGAACATCTCATGACTTAATTGCGATTGTACGGCATTGGTTGCCAATTATTAACATAAAAATGATCGCAGGCCTCAGACGGGATTTTATGTCCTGTATATCATGTTAATTACTGTTCTGATTCTGTGACAAATTTTGACTGGTTCTGTATATATGCGCAAAATTGAAATGGTTTGATGCTGCTTTCCAATTAGCTGTGATGTTTCTCTGCCAACCAAAAATTGACATATCCGCGCGTTTTTGAGGAACTAGAGACTTTTTTATGTAGAGAGATGAGTAGAGTCTGCGCTTGGATCGCACACTGACCAGAGTTATCGAAGAAATATTATTAATATTTTGATATTTGGGTACCAAAATGTTTGAGAAGTACCTTACAGTATGGAAGAGAATTCGATTTAATGCACCGTGTAAAATTCAGAAGTTTTGGTGCTAATTTGAATAGCTAACTTCCGTGTGGCCTGTTGCTTACTCGTGAAAGTGAAATTTTGTTACGTGAGTCTGATTATAGTAAAATTTGAGCGGGCTGTTCTAAATGAAATAATCCATTTGTAAATTCTCGGTGAAGGATAATTAATAATTACCGTAAACTGGTTACAGTTATGAATGACGTGCACGTGTGGAGTTTTCAGATTTTGTACAGCTTAGAGTACGGCTTGGTAATAACTAGTGTATGCGAGCTTACCGTAATAGAGTGAAATTTTACGCACATAAATACTTTCATTTAACTGTTCCTTCCACCGACAAAACAGTTTTTAATGCGACAATTTTTAGTGCGGCTTGTGGTTCCGAGGTGTAAGGCTATTTTTTCTGTAGATTTTTCTGGATGAGAACTGCATTTCACTGACTTCAAGGAGGCGTGCTTGTGAGAAAAGATTCACCACGAGGTGAGTGGAACTTCATACGCAGCAGAAATGTACCGCGCCGCCGCAGCTGCTCACTGGCACCTGGATACCTATTTTTCCCGAAGAATGATAGGTAGTAGAGGTCCAGTGGAGTGACCACTATGTTCCGTTAGATACCTATTTGAGGGGATATATTAAGGCAATAGCGTAGTGAAGACCACAAATTTAGCACACCTCAGTGATTGGATTGTCGATTTCTCTGTTCTTGTACCGGGATCTAGTCCATGAGGAATAGGTGAACCGGACAAGAACAACCCCACCACATTACACATATCGTGTAGCCTCTTAACATAACTCGACAATGCATAAAGTGCAGCGGCGCGGTTCCTTCCGACCCTTTTACGACGTGCCTGCACCTACCTGTGAACATTGTCTCAGCAGAAGATCAGTAGGGAAGCCGAGTGAAACCTACTGTACTTCGACGTGAACCAGGCCGCAATTAAAGACACTAATCTACGTTTCGGGAGAAAGTTTTCACACAAAATGACAGGTTGGATATTTCGTCCTTAATTAATATATTCTGAAACTTAGGTGAGCAAGTATCACTGCAAAGCCCGTGCTAGTCTTAACACAGCCACTCACAATCCCTTTCACTCACGTTAGCAAGTTTATGGTGTTGCATTTCCCGAAAACGTAATAGCTACAAAAATACTGATTGTTTTTGATTGAGAATGCTCGCCAAATATTAAGTCTGTCGGTACCAAATGCAGTCACAGTTTTTAGCCACCGATCTGCTCAATACGCCACGCGGAATTTATGCCTTTTCTCGTCACAAAATTCACTAGACTCCGACTCCTCTCTAGAATACTCTAAGTCTTCTCTACCAGCAGAGAAAGGCGAGCGAAGAATATTGCTTTACCATTGGTCAGTTTATTCAACAGCCAATAGCAAAACAACATTCTCTCGCGTCAGTCCGCGCTTTTCATCAATAACCAATCGCAAATTAGTAAACCTAATGACTGCACTTTTTACCGACGGAATTATCTAATATGCTGAAGTTTTGTTTATGCATAAAGTTATTTGCTGAATTAACTTTCCCTTTACCAAAAACTTACTTTACAAATCTATTCTACAAAAATCCCCTTTGTCCACATCCATACTTCTTCGAAATGTTTCCACACTAAATCCCACTACATAACTCATTAAACAATTATCTTCATATTAACCTTAAATCACACTCACGCATCATTCATACTGCTAAAACACGTTTATAACATTCACATACAAAAAAAGACATAACACTTTATGAAAATACTAAAACAGTTTATAAAAAACATTCTATTACTTTAGTGCATTCTAGTGGGCACAATCGAAACTATATCATAGTCACCCATTCAATACTGTCCTCTATCGGCTGACACATAAACTACGTGCGCGTCCAGTCTCGCGTCACCATCTGTCACTATGCATCTCTGAGACACATCTCCCACTTAACCGCCTCCAAGGCAGGATCGATATACGGCGCTACGCCTCAAAAGCTATACTCAAATGAAGCAGACCACTGTTTTTCTCGTCTGATTTTCTGTCTGTCTGATATGACACGTGACCCTTTTCACATATGAAAATTGTGGGTTCCATCCAAGATGACGACTTCAGAAATGGTCCTACAGATTCGCCCTTCTCTGTTAATCTCTATTTACCCACCCGTTTTTGTTTGAGAAGTGCGTGTCCGCTGATAAAGAGCGTTATCTAGGAGAGAGTATCGTTCCACGGTACACTTTTCATTCTCTCACCTCTAGCCAGACACGTAATAGAAATTTATATATTTTCATGTTCCACTTTTAAATAAAGCCATTCACTTTTTGCCTGCCTGTATAGCTGAGTGGGCAACGCGACTGGCTGCTATGTGGAATGAAAAACATGTTACATAAGACCGATGCATGAGGTAGTGTCACATAATGACCCGAAACGATTGTTCGGGATTGTTGTTGAAATACTGCACTCGAAGGTACTGATAAATTTGCTAGAGGAAGAAACAACTCAGAAGCAGCAAGAAGAGCAAGCAGGATTCCGAACAGAAATATCGACAATGAACAAAATCTTCACAATGAAACTAATATGTACATAAATCTCAAAAATTTGGAATCGAGACGCTTGTTGAATTGATTCACATAGAGAAAGCATATTATAATGTACCAACGTACAAACTGTGGGAAAAGTTGAAAGACAGTTAGATGAAAGATTGCTAAAGGCTGTTATGAAATATTGTGAAGTAACACTGCGATGTTAATGTTTGGGAATTGTTGGACACATGAATTCAAGGAGACTAAAGATCTATGACAGGGATGTGGGGTGTCACCGACCCTCTTTAAACTCAGCTCTGCGGACTCGGCATAGAAAATTCCAGGTTCTGAGAGTGATAGTAGATTACAGCAAGATAGCTAGCCTGTATTAGGGAGGTGATCATGAACATGATCTGAGCTATATGATAAGGAAGCTTAAAGACGAATGCAATCATGCTGGCCGGAAGATGGGAATGAATCAGTGTGAGTACTTCGTTGTTGGAAGGGAAAAGTAATTAATTTGGAGGTAGTTGTAGAAGTAGTTGTAGGTCTGGACAAGGGGTAATATTTTGGGGTATTATTTAATAAATAGGGCACGAGCGATGTTGAAATCATTAGTAGGATTAGTAAAGGACGAACTGTAACAAGGGCAGTTCTGTGGAACAGAAAGATAAGAACAACGACGAAGAAGAGAGTGTATAAGACCATAGGCTTGATTTTATGGAGCAGACGACTGTGACGTTAGCTTGCCGTTGAGATTACTTAAGGCGAAGTTCAAGCTGTACTACCATGTATAGGACAAGAAATGTAATTCGACAATGGGTGAATATTGATAAGGATATCTATGACGATATCCAACAAAAACTGCTATTATGGTTTGGCCGTGTGACTAGGATAAATGATGACAGGGTACAAAATAGGATACTACGATTAATACCACCCCAGCGGAGGAAAAGTGGTCGCCAACGACGCAGCTGAAAATATGATGCGAGGGAGGCGATGGAGGCAGGTAATATGAAATTTGAGGGAAGTCAAGACAGAAGAAGACGGAGACCGGTGGCAGACAAGGGGCGCCAGCCGTAGATAATCCGCTAGAAAAAGAAGAGGGAGAAGAAGGAGGAAGAGGAGGCAAGCCACGTGAGTCTCGCTGAGGAACTACTCGAGCGACCAGTAACGGTTCCAAAGTGAAGAAACCCGACAGCGAACGGGACAGCGGTGTGTTGACGACATGTCTCTCCATACTTCGGCCGATGACGCAACTGGCAGAGGATGACACGGCAGTCGGTCGACCCTGACTGGCCCATTTAGAGATAGAACGCGGAACTTGGGCATTTGTTCAGTTTTTGTGTGGTGCAGTCTTTTTCTGAAATTACAAAAATTGCTCTGGAATATCTCCAAATGAGAAAACATGTCCAAGGTCCATCTTCATGTAAGAACATACATTGTACTGAAATTTAAAAGCATTGTTATGTGATCAGAATTGTATTTAATCGTCTATCTGTTACATTATTACTTTCTAACCGCTAATAATCGGTAAGCGAAATTAAATTAACGGAAGTATTAATATGTTGAATATGGTTTGAAACAGAAACTGGAAACTAAAATTAATTTCCAAGACAGTTAACATTATTAAGACATTTAAGAAATTAGTGCTTTGGCTATTATCACATGTTCCATACTTCACTGTCCTAAGAAGCGCTACTTTGGTCGCGTCGAACGGATCTCTCCACAAGGCAAAACCATCGACGTTTCTATGTAGTGTAACCGTAGAAGAAATACGAGGTTTGCTGTATGAAATCACTATATAAATTTAATAGTTTATAACTGATTATCGACGTAAATTTATAATAAATTAACAAGTTTCAACAGTGCATAGAGTGGTAAGAAATGTGTTCGAGATTCAGTAATATTTAATTGGGAACCTTCCTGGTCGTCTCGAATAGTGGCAGTTAAAATTGTGAAACAGTTTCTACGCTGAAAATTTCGCTGGACCGGATGAGCAGTGACTCTTGTTACACAATGTAGGACACTGCTGAGACATTGCATATTGACCAAATCTACAAATCGTGCCCTACGTACATAGCTGACCACACTGCTAGTTTCTGTGCCTGCCATTTTCACTGACATATGAAAGCTCCGTTATACAGGATGGTCCATTGATAGTGACCGGGCCAAATCTCTCACGAAATAAGCATCAAACGAAACTCGTCTAGCTTGAAGGGGGAAACCAGATGGCGCTATGGTTGGCCCGCTAGATGGCACTGCCATAGGTCAAACGGATATAAACTGCGTTTTTTTAAATAGGAACCACTATTTTTATTTCATATTCGTGTATACGTAAAGAAATATGAATGTTTTAGTTGGACCACTTTTTTCGCTTTGTGATAGATGGCGCTGTAATAGTCACAAACGTATAAGTACATGGTATCACGTAACTTTCCGCCAGTGCGGACGGTATTTGCTTCGTGATACATTATCCGTGTTAAAATTGACCGTTTATCAATTGCGGAAAAGGTCGATATAGTGTTGATGTATGGCTATTTTGATCAAAATGCCCAACGGGCGTGTGCTGTGTATGGTGCTAGGTATCCTGGACGACATCATCCAAGTTTCCGGACCGCTCGCTGGATAGTTACGTTATTTAAGGAAACAGGAAGTGTTCAGCCACATGTGAAACGTCAACCACGACCTGCAACAAATGATAATGGCCAAGTAGTTGTTTTAGCTGCTGTCGCGACTAATCCGCACATCAGTAGCAGACAAACTGCGCGAGAATCGGGAATCTCAAAAACGTCGGTCTTGAGAATGGTACATAAACATCGATTGCACACGTACCATATTTCTATGCACCAGGCAATGCATTGCGACGACTTTGAACGTCGTGTACATTTCTGCCACTGGGTACAAGAGAAATTACGGGACGATGACAGATTTTTTGCACAGGTTCTATTTACCGACGAAGCGTCATTCACCAACAGCGGTAACGTAAACCGGCATAATATGCACTATTGGGCAACGGAAAATCCACGATTGCTGCCGCAAGTGGAACATCAGCGACTTTGGCGGGTTAATGTATGGTGCGGCGTTATGGGAGGAAGGATAATTGGCCTCCATTTTATCGATGGCAATCTAAATGGTGCAATGTATGCAGATTTCCTGCGTAATGTCCTACCGATGTTACTACAAGATGTTTCACTGCATGACAGAATGGCGATGTACATCCAACATGATGGATGTGCGGCACATAGCTCGCGTGCAGTTGAAGCGGTATTGAATAGCTTATATCATGAAAGGTGGTTGGTCGTCGAAGCGCCATACCATGGCCCGCACGTTCACCGGATCTGACGTTGCCGGATTTCTTCCTGTGGGGAAAGTTGAAGGATATTTGCTACCGTGATCCACCGACAACGCCTGACAACATGCGACAGCGCATTATCAATGCATGTGCGAACATTACGGAAGGCTAACTACTCGCTGTTGAGAGGAATGTCGTTACACGCATTGAGGTTGACGGACATCATTTTCAGTATTTATTGCGTTAATGTGGTATTTACAGGCAATCACGCTGTAACAGCATGCGTTCTCAGAAATGATATGTTCACAAAGGTACATGTATCTCATTGGAACAACCGAAATAAAATGTTCAAACGTACCTACGTTCTATATTTCAGTTTAAAAAACTTACCTGTTACCAACTGTTCGTCTAAAATTGTGATCCATATGTTTGTGACTATTACAATTATATTATATTATATTATATGTTTGTGACCATCACAAAGCGAAAATAGTGGTCCAACTAAAACATTCATATTTATTTACGTACTACACGAATTTATAATAAAAAATGGGGGTTCCTGTTTAAAAAGACTCAGTTGATATCCGTTTGACCTATGGCAGCGCCACCTAGCGGGCCAACCATAGCGCCATCTGGTTTCCCCCTTCAAGCTAGACAAGTTTCGTTCTTATTAGTTTTTGCGTTTGACGCTTATTCCGTGAGATATTTCGCCCGGTCACGATCAATGGACCACCCTGTATATTTGTGGCTCAACTTTGCGAGTAGGATAAAAAATGGCTCTGAGCACTATTGGACTTAACAGCTGAGGTCATCAGTCCCCTAGAACTTAGAACTACTTAAACCTAACTAACCTAAGGACATCACACACATCCATGCCCAAGGCAGGATTCGAACCTGCGACCGTTGCGGTCGCGCGGTTCCAGGCTGAATCGACTAGAACCGCTCGGCCACACCGACCGGCCGATTAGGATAATAATAATATTAAAATGATGAAATACACATTACTTCTATCATATTGATAACTGTTTTTGTATTTCTTAATAAACGGTGCTTTGTTCTAATCTCAGTTTCTCCTTCGGACGCTGGCGAGATATGTAGCGTCACTCTAAAAGTCGACGGCTATCTCGCTCCGGTGAGGGAAGTTTGCAAAGCGTTTCTTGACGTTCTGAGTTTACCTTCCGTTCCTCTTTTTCCGCCGTGTACTCCTGCTTTACTGCGCCCGTGTCAGACCAGGGAGCAAAGCATAGCAGTATAGTGAGTTTTGGAGCGGAATAATTTAACGAAAGCGCTGTTGATTGTGGAGTCACTGATGCGTGTTCTTACGCTTTGCACATCTGGTTCTGCCGTTCGGTAACGCGGTATCATTCGTTACGTGATCGAGCTTCATAAAATACAGCTTTCTCTTGTGAAACCTCAGCTGGTTTCACAGCCTGAATACTCTCTGGCTAGGCTCAACAATCATGTGAGGAAAACGTCCATCAAAACGGCCACAAAGATATAATTAATCGAAATGCATGTCGTGAAACGCACACTACATCGGGTAGTAAGTTGTCAGTCACGTAGGTGAAAAGCTCAGTTGTGACTGTTTAACATTACTTGATGGAGAAATACATCCATCCTAGCGGCAGGCGACCATTCAGATTTGGCACAACTTTGAAATATATGTACTATATATCCTCAAGCATCTACTTCAAGCTCAGTTGTTATGCGTTTCTGATGTTATACCATTACGTTTTTAATAAAAAATAAAGAAAAATTGTAGTATTTTATTTCAGATTGTTGACAATCATCGAGACTTACCTAAATGATTATTTGTATGTCATCCAGTCATCAAGTGTTCGCTCGACTAGTGTAATGATTACAGCTGGTCATACTCATGTAACATTTCTTTTTGTGATGGCTGTAAACTGATAACAGCTGGACAGTTATGCGATCTAACGCTAAGTTAAACAGTAAAAAACAAATCCCCTTTCATTGTACAATAGCTCTTTCATTTCAAGTTGTTGCCGCCAAGTTGGGATCATCTAAATGACTATGTTATGTCATTTATTACATGTTGGTAAACTATAGTTCCACTACATTTGCTGAAACTTAGGTAAAATTTTATTTAGTGATTTTTGTAAACTTATTTATTCACACCTACATTTCGTTTATTACCTATATAGGTTTATGTTTACATTTACCACATCAGTTATTGATTGCAATTGCCTTCTGTTTTGATTATTGACTAAGGGCTATCTCTGTAACGTTGTTTACAATGTTAATGGTTCAAATGGCTCTGAGCACTATGGGACTTAACTTCTGAGGTCATTAGTCCCCTAGAACTTAGAACTACTTAAACCCAACTAACCTAAGGACATCACACACATCCATGCCCGAGACAGGGTTCAAACCTGCGACCGTAGCGGTCGCGCGGTTCCAGACTGTAGCGCCTAGAACCGCTCGGCCACCCCGGCCGGCTTACAATGTTACTTAACGACGAACATTTCATGTTGTAACTATAATTGTCTCTTCCATCAAAGTTATGCAAAATGTATTTTGTCAACTTGCTCACGAGGTGCTGACATGTACTTAATCGCAGTGCATAAAACTCTATAAAGTTACTCTTTGACTTGCTTTCGATGGATGATGTTAGCGCCTCCTACTGGCCTTCGTTTACCTCTGTGATACTTTGATCGTCACACTCAGTTTGGCACTGGTTCTATTCGCACAGACAACGGCTCTGTCAAATATACCAACATGAGATGAGATTTGTATGGCCTTCAGTCTATGTGCCCACTTTCGTGTTTTTTGTATTAAACTTTGATACTAATTGAAATGTCTGTATACTGCAATACTTAGATGCATACTGATGTACATATTTTCCATCATTAATTTTCTTGTACACTTCATTCGACATATTCTGTCTGTCACCCATGGTTTCTTCGGAGTTACGTGCTTTGTATCTATGTTTTTCTTTCCAACTTCTGTGATTGCCCTTTCTGGAGGTGTCCATTCCTATTCAACTGTAATGGCTACTGAGATATTTCTTATTGGTCTCTCTATAGCCTTAGGGAACTTCAAGCTTATCTCGTCATGACTTAGTACTTCTGTATCCCACTTCTTTGCGCATTGATTCTTCCTGATTGATCTCGTAAGCTTTAGCCTACTCTTCAGCAGTACTACATTGTGATCTGATTCTATATCCGTTCCTAGTTACGCCTTTCAGTCTGATTTCGGAATTTTTTGTCTGACCGTGATGTAATCTGACTGAAATCTTCCCGTATCACCTGACATGTCCAAGTACATCTCTTCTTCTTTTGGATCTTGAAAAGAGTATTCGCTGTTACGAGCTGAAAATTATTATAGGACTCAATTAGCCTTTATTAGTCTTTCTCCTCTCCCATTCCTTGTCCCAAGCCTATGTTCTCCATTCACCATTTCTTATACTTCTTCCCCAAAAACTGCAGTCCCCCATGACTATTAAAGTTTCATTTCCCTTTACGTAATACATTACGCTTTCAGTATCCTCATATGCTTTATTTCTGTCTCCATCTTCAGCTTCCTACGTCGGCGTGTATACCTGAACTACCGCTGTCGGTGTTGGTTTGCTGTCGATTCCAGTAAGAGCACCCTACCACTGAATGTTCACAGTAACACACTCTGTACTCCCGTTATACCAGTTTCTGCTGCTGTTGGTATTATCCTACACACATCTGACCAGAAATCCTTGTCTTCTTTCCATTTCTTTTCAGTGTCCCTTGCTATATCTAGACTGAGCCTTTGGGTTTCATTTTAAGATGTTCTATCTTCCCTACCACGTTCAAGCTTCTGACAGTCCACGCCCCTACTCGTCGAACGTCATCCTTTAGTGGTTTTTCAATCTTTTTCTCATGGTCACCTCATCCTCGGCACTCCCTTCCCGGAGATTCGAATGGGGGACTATTCCGGAATCTTTTGCCGATGGATTGATCATCATGACAATTTTTCAATTACAGACCACATGTCCTGTGGATACACGTTATGTGTATACAGTGGTTTCCATTTCCTTTTGCATCCTCATTCCGTTGATCATGCTGATTCTACCGCCTTTAGGGGCAGTATCCCACCCTAAGGGCAAGACAGTTCCCTGAACCTCTGTGCGTTCCTCCGTCCTCTTTGACAAGACTGTGAGAAGAATAAGGGTGATTTCTTGTGCCAGAAGCCTCCGGCCGTCAATCCTGATTATTATTCAAAATTTATGCAGTGACGGGTTTCGAATACGGGACCGACGACGTTTTCACTAATCGAAGATTCTATTCCTAGAACACGTGTGCTTGGCGGGTACGTGCGTAAAATACGACAGAGCGTCTGGAACTTTTTTGTAGAATGAGATGTGCTTTGTTCACCAGTGCTTTGTCCTGGTGTGAGCTATATTGTAAAAGATGGGAAAAGTTTGGTAGCCACCTGGTCAGAACTAAGCTAGTCCACTGCACAATTACTGCGTCAGAAGATCTAGTGCAGTATTGCTTTTCTTTAAGTTTTTCGTTCCACTATGAAGAATCCAGCAAGCAAAATTAAAGGTAAACGTCAAGTATACGCTAATCGCCGACACTGCTTCACACATCGCTGCCTAAATGCAGTCTGAGATCCCTCATAACACTGCCCACCCCAAAAGCATTTCTGCATTCTTTCTCACGCTGCCCAAAGGACTATCATTGCAATGACACAAGAATCTGTAACTTCAGTGCTACTTTAGTTAAAACAGGAATGAACTAACCCTCTCATTCCGACGTAATAAGAAATATTATCAGTTGAAGAATTTTGAATACATTCTTGACGTACTCGGTCAACATAGCTGATGGTCCTAAAAACTCCACTGTGTGATGAACACATAAGTCTAATGTTTCGTACGTACATTCACTGAGTAATCACAGTCTACCGACTAACTCAGAGAGGTCCAATGCCGAAAAATCTTTCTCATTCAGAAGGGGCCGAGGAAGTTATGTGGTTAAGACACTGGACTTTGCAAGCTCCCTGTACAGTTTTGAAAACGGGTTACATACAAGTTTAAGTCCGAAATATGCCATAAACCGAGAAGGCCTTTCATATTCGATGTTCAGACTAATGAATTTATGTAATAAGGAGATCTGAGTGCAATATTAAGAAAGTGAGATCTAGAACAGGAGAGGCTTACTTTGCCTAATATACACTGACGGACAAATATCGCAACACCAAAATGTAATTAATCTACGGCAATGATATTTCGGGAATACATTTGTCTGGCTAATATATTCAAGTGAGTAAAATTTCACGATCACATGATAGTGTAAGTGCGAGGCAAGTCACTGCAGATGTGAATACCGGTACACTGATAACCTGTGTAACCGCCAGAATGTTGCATACAAGCACGCGGAGCTGCGTGCATTGTCTTGCACAGGTGTCGGATGTCAGATTGTGGAGTGGAGTTCCATGTATGTTGCACTTAGTCGGTCAATGCATGGACAGTTTATGCTTTTTATGGATGACGCTGGAGCTGTCGTCCAGTGATGTGACGTATGTCCTCGACTGGAGACATATGTGACTGAGCAGGTCAGGGCATCACGTCACCACGCAGTAGAACATCTTTGGTTACAAAAGTGGTAGAAGGGCGAGCTTTATCCTATGGGAAACACCCCTGGAATGCTGTTCAGGAAAGACAGCACAACAGGTCCAATCACCGGATTGACGTACTAATTTGCAGCCAAGTGAGTGTGGGACAGCCGGCCGGAGTGGCCGAGCGGTTAAAGGCGCTACAGTCTGGAACCGCACGACCGCTACGGTCGCAGGTTCGAATCCTTCCTCGGGCATGGATGTGTGTGATGTCCTTAGGTTAGTTAGGTTTAAGTAGTTCTAAGTTCTAGGGGACTGATGACCTCAGATGTTAAGTCCCATAGTGCTCAGAGCCATTTGTTGCGGCCGTACATTCTTGTGACCACCGCTGCAGGTGCTACATTCCCTACACGGCTGTCTCCATTATACAAGAAGGAAGGATGTAGAAACAACTCCTTCTCGGTATTGCAGTATTTTTCCGTCAGTGTATTCCTCATCGCCATAGCAAGTAGTTAATTGATTTGTATCAACTCGGCTAGTTGTGACAGACATCTGGATTTACATGAGAAACCCTTAAACAACGGCGCTTTATAGCTCTGTTGTGTGCAACGTCCATGCCGCGCCCATTCTTTTAGCATAACTCACAAATGCAAGATTTAATGAAGCCACACTTACATGAAATGATAAACTGGAAATCTGTCAGCTCCATCGGCGTCTGGCTCTCCGTTCTGTTCCGAAAAAACACGCAGAGGAAGACGGTGAATAATGTTCACTATAGCTGAAAAATAGATTCTGACTGTGAAAGCAGTTCAAGGAAAGAGCTGTTTTCTTCTGGTGGCAAGTTGCACTTCATGTTTTTTTTTGGTCATCAGTCTACTGACTGCTTTGATGCGGCCCGCCACGAATTCCTTTCCTGTGCTAACCTCTTCATCTCAGAGTAGCACTTGCAACCTACGTTCTCAATTATTTGCTTGACGTATTCCAATCTCTGTCTTCCTCTACAGTTTTTGCCCTCTACAGCTCCCTCTAGTACCATGGAAGTCATTCCCTCATGTCTTAGCAGATGTTCTATCATCCTGTCCCTTCTCCTTATCAGTGTTTTCCACAAATTCCTTTCCTCTCCGATTCTCCATAGAACCTCCTCATTTCTTACCTTATCAGTCCACCTAATTTTCAACATTCGTCTATAGCAGCACATCTCAAATGCTTCGATTCTCTTCTGTTCCGGTTTTCCCACAGTCCATGTTTCACTACCATACAATGCTGTACTCCAGACGTACATCATCAGAAATTTCTTCCTGAAATTAAGGCCGGTATTTGATATTAGTAGACTTCTCTTGGCCAGAAATGCCATGTAGAGTGACTTAATCTAACTCTACATAAATATTCAGCAGTCCACCTTATGGTGTGGAGCGTAGGGTACCAAGTACCGCCATTAGATGGAGCGAGGGAAAAACGACTGTCTAATTTCTCTTCTCTTAGCGGCATGTCAGGTGGTGACAGTAGAGTTGTTCTGCAGTGAGTTGCAAGTTACTGTTCTCTAAATGTACACACTACCTTTATCCGAAAAGAGCGTCCCCTTCCCTCCAGGGATTCCCGTCTAAGTTCGCGAAGCATCTCCGTAATACCTGAGTTTCGACCGAAACTACCGGTATCAAATCTTGCAGCTCGCTTCTGAATTGCTTCGATGAGTTCCTTGAATCTGCTCTGGTGGGGATCCCGAAAGCTCAAGCAGTACTCAAGAAAGGGTCTCCTTTGTAGATGAGTTACACTCTCCTAAAACTCTCACAATAAACCAAAGTCGACCGTTCGTCTTCCCGTCTACCATCCTTACGTGCTTGTTCAGCCGCGTTGAGTGGGCACGCGGTTTGAGGCGCCATGTCACGGACTGCGCGGCCCCTTCCGCCGGAGGTTCAAGTCCTCCCTCGGGCATGGGTGTGTGTATTGTTCTTAGTATAGTTTAGTTTAAGTAGTGTGTAAGTCTAGGGACCGATGACCCAAGCAGTTTGGTCCCTTAGGAATTTACACACATGTGAACATATGCTTGTTCAGTTGCACATCGCCTTGTAACGGTACACCAAGATATTGAAGCAGCCTTACTTTTTCGACAAGCACACTATTAACACTGTATGAAGCAGTCAAGTGAAAATGAGACAAATGGAAAAAAGAAAGTAAACTGTTTGTTATTTCAAAAGTAATCGCCATAGCTGTTAATACATTTATACCAATGTGAGACAAGATGGTCAATGCGTTCATGGAGAACTGTTGTAGCTGCCTACTAAATCATAATTGTACCCTCTTCGTTCGAAGAAAATCGATGGCCACCTATTTCTTTCTCCGGGGCTTCAAAAACATGGAAATCAAATGGGGAGAGATCGAGATAGCGTAAGCGCTTCCCAGCGAAACTTCCACAGCGTATTCGATAGAACCTGCCAACAAAATGCTCCTCCACACGTTGCCAAGATTGTTTTAACAGTAATGGCGATTACTTTTGAAATAGTAAATGTTGGGTCTTGCCCACTCGTCTCGTATAGGGTGTCTAAGGGATGCTGCGTTCTCGTAATGCTATACAACAATTGAAGCAAATAACATTAGTAGTTTTATTTCTATAAAGCCATTGTTGCCATTCTCGGAGATTTACAAGGAGTAGTGGCAAACTATGGGTGACATGCAATGTTCCTGCAAGTTTTACACACGTCACTAATAACGGATCTGCGAGTGTCTGTCTACAACAGTACATATACTGCCCACCAATGTCCGTATACTGAGCCGATCTGAGCGGCCCGAGGTTGGCAGGAGCTTATTTCAATAGTGATACAAGTCCATTACCTCCACTTTCCTGTCTATAATGCTTCTGAAATTAATGAGCCAAACAAACAGAAAGAAAGGTTCATCTCTAGCAAGAAGACATATGCTTGAATATTTCTGGTATCCCAACTGCAGATTTTTCAGCGCTCGTTTAAGTTTAGGACTCTGTATCTCAATATGAACAAAAATGGACTTGTACCACTATTGAAATAAGTCCTTCATATATACTTCGGCCTGAGGGCGCTCCTGTCATGGTGCGGTCCTATTACGCGCACCATTGGCCGGCGTCGTTTCACCACCTTTTCTGGTCTTACATTCTTCGTCTTCATTCCGGCGCTTGTGGTTACGCCAGAACAGTAAACAGTTGGCTTACTTTTATCCGTCTCTTTTTCCTCGTGACTACCCATTATATATGTTCGAAAATTACAGGAATGTTTTCCTACTCATCTGCACCTCCTTACGTTTTTCTATCTTAGAGCAAGATATCAGTCATCACATCAAATAGAAATGCTGTCTGAGTCATCCTCTATTCTCCTACAGTCACTTAACGACGATACTTTCCCATATACTACAATATTACCAGCACACAGTCGCTGATTGGTGATCGCCGGCCGGAGTGGCCGTGCGGTTCTAGGCGCTACAGTCAGGAACCGAGCGACCGTACGGTCGATGGTTCGAATCCTGCCTCGGGCATGGATGTGTGTGATGTCCTTCGGTTAGTTAGGTTTAATTAGTTCTAAGTTCTAGGCGACTGATGACCTGAGAAGTTAAGTCGCATAGTGCTCAGAGCCATTTGAACCATTTTTTTTTCTTTTTTGATCGCCTATACAGAGAACAAGAACGGTCCATCACATTTCCCTGGGGTACTCCTGACGACACCATTGTCTGTGATGAACAGTCACCGCCGAGAGCAATGAACCGAGAACAATGAACTGGTTTCTATTACTTAAGAAGCCTTCGACCCACTCACATGCTTAAGACCGACCGCAAAGTGCAGCTCTACGTAAATTAGTCTCAATAGGAAAATGATGGCAAGGAATTTCTAATGATTTTGGAAATATTCGAGTCAGAATAAGAGCTTATACCTATTCCCAACAAACAGTCAAGGCACGATGGCACAAAAAACATTAGTGCAGAAAACGTGTGGTACAAAACGATTCAACGCGTGAAACTTTTAAAAAAAGAATAAACGCTTAATGAAACTCGTTGGCTGGTGACGTGATGTGTGTGTATAAATGTCTTACTACTCGGATGGATTAACAGAAAACTGTTTCTGTACAGTGCATCAAAGACCGTTCTCTGCACAAACCCACAGAAGTAACATTTCAACATGGAAAATACGCTCTAAACTCCTGAAAGATTCCTTGAAGGTCTGCATTTCGTGTCATGTAATGATAACTAGATTGCGAACCGCCAACTAACTCTGATTACAATTTTATTCAAATTCTGCTCAATCACACTGCCTCTTACCACAGTATGAAGCCCCCTTCACCATCATCGATTCACTCTAGCAGACAGACCAGACAAAATTAGACTCCAACTCGATTTGTCTCTTTCAACCACATCGTCAAGCGCTTGTTACGACGCGCGCTCAAATAAGATTTGCCCGTGGAATTGGAAATTCAGAGAGTATCTTGCGATCGCCTTACTGAACGTGCAAAGACAGTTATACTTTCAGAAATCGATAGCTCAATACAGAATGGTTCTTTCCAATATACCTGCGAATTAACAAGACCCAAAATAATTCAGTAGTGAAAGTTGCAAATGTGGAAACAACTTTCAACTTGTATTTGAGAGCACCATTTCAAATCCGCATTCGGTCATCATCAAGACTGAGATTTACCATCATTTCCCTAACTCTTTAGAGCGAATTCTGGGATGATTCCCGTGGAAGGGCACGGCTGAATTCCTTCCCTACCCTTCCACAATCCAAATCTATACTTCGTCTCTATAAATTAATGTACCAGCGACTATGTCATTAACCTTTCTTCCGTGTTTTTAACTTACTTAATGATTCATGATCGCGAAACAATATTTTGGCATACAGCAAGACAAACACTCAATGTTCTTCACAGAGACTGTACATGATTGCTTATTGATCGAAACTAGCCTGCCCATTTATCATGGCTATCCAATAGGACGTCTATGTGCTGGCTATTTCGAAGCCAATAGTTTCGACGTTAGTCATGGGCAGGCTAGAGACATTGTTAGCCGTAGGACAGGCCACGTAAGTTACCTTTAGGATGAGGACAGCTTTACCTTTCTCACTTCTTAACAGATGGCTGGCGCTCATCGATTACAATGATGATATTGTTGTTGTCGTCTTCCGTCCGAAGACTGCTTTCATGCAACTATGTGAAGCAGTCCATCTAGTAAACGCCTCTCCATCCCTCCATAGCTGCTGCAGGCGACATCCATTTGAACCTGGATACTGTATTCATTCTTCACCTCAGTCTACAATTTTTACCTGCCTCAAGTTCCTGCGTTACCAAATTGACGAGTCTGTGATACCGGAGGACGTGTCCTGTCAACTGATTCTCCTTCTGAAGCTCCACACTTCTAAATCTTCTATTCTTTTTTTGTGTGACCTGTTTATCATCTACGTTTCTATTCTGTACACGGGTACATTCCATAGAAATACCTCCAGAAAAGACTTTCCAACACTTAAATTTATGCTTTATGCTAGGAAATTCAAGTTTTCCAGAAATGGTTTTGTTGCTGTTGCCAATACGCATTTTATATCCTCTCTGCTTTGGCCATCACTAGTTGTTTCGTTCCCCATCTAATTCCCTCGGAGCCGCTTGACTTAATCCTACAGTGTTTTATTTTTTTTGTTCACATTAAGATCTATTTTGAAGATAGTACCCATTCCGTTCAGCTGCTCACCCAATTCCCTTCTCGTCTCTGACAGAATTACAATGTCGTAAGCAAACCTCAAAGTTTTTATTTTTCTCTCGGTTCATTTATTCCTGCTCTAAATTTGCTCCATGTTTCTCATTCTACAACTTACGTAACATTGTGAATAGTCAGTAAACCCGTCTCACTCACTTCCGAGCCACTTTTTCCCTTTCATCTTCTTCGACTGTTGTAACTACGGTCTGGTATCCATAAAAGTTGAAAATAAACATTCGATGCATATATTATATACCTGCTGCTTTCAGAATTTCAAGTAGTTTAATCCAGTCAGTATTGCCAAAACATTCTCTAATTCCTGTAATACGTTCCAGGAAATAATACCATCGCCCCATGTTGGACACCACACTGTAATAAATTCTAAATGATAACTCTGGAAAACATACTTAGTAATTGTGTTCGTCGGGAGGGATCAGGCACTGAACGCATGACAGAATCAATGTTCCATGCATATGTGGACGGCTGGTAGGATGCCGACGTGATGTGTCTGTCTTCTACCAAGTCTCCCTAGTTTTGTCTCCGTAACGTTTCCTGGCCGTTGACTGACAACTGGCGGTTCCCATTTTCACGTACTGCGGGTTCGCGGGCGATATTCTGAGGAGCCTAACTTGTTCTTTGTCTCGCACATCCTGCCTAAGCCTTAAGCAAGTGAAACCGATGCCCAGAGGCGACTGCATTGCTATTGTGGTTGCCGGGCGTGGTTATTCACTGGCTCACAATATGCTCCTAGCATCTATTAGCCTGTTAGATTTAGAAGATGATGAAAGAAACACACTAGGATGCTTAAAGATTCAAGAATCAGATTGCACTAAAGATCTTCCAGCACAGAATTTAAAAAAAAATGAAGATGTCACAAAGTGACAATAGACATCGGAATATATCAAATTCAGAATCTGAAAACTGAATACAAAATAAAGTGGCATGCCTCTAGAAGACATAGTTCGAATACTTTACGTGAACTAGCACGTGAACCATCTGACTCCTCTCAGAACCCTTTGAGTGATTCTCGACTTCTCATGCTAAAGAGACACAGACTGGTCTCTGAAAGACACTATGAGCTCACTTTGCTTCAAGGTTGATCGACTGATCTCCTCCGACTGATTGCTCCTAAAGAGTCCCAGACTGAACTCACACTGATTTTACTGAACTTGAGGGTGTCCCTACTTGGCAGTCTTCTTTCTTCGTTTCCCCCCGCTTTGTCCTTCAGAATGCTGAATTTCATGGTTTGTCATCAACATTTGATGGTCTCAGTTTACATTGCCACCAGTGAAAGAGCGATGCTAGGTAAATACCACTGTCAATCTTCGTATCGATCGTGCTCTTGAAGTTCATGGGCCACGGATACTGCATAAATGGAAATACCAGCGCCGTTCTAATGCCTGTCCCCTGTTGCAGCACTCGTTACTATTGGCTTACCTGCTAAATTTTCTTGTGAATTCCTTTCGGGTGTCTTGCAGCATTCCTAAGCCATCGATAAGGCTGTATCTTAATAAAAAGCCTAACACCCTTCCAGAGCGAAGCACACTTCATTTAAACTGTACCTCTTCATTTTCTGTGAATTTCGGGAAAGTCTCACACTGTCCAGGCGCGAGATAAGTGGAACTCTTTTGGCCTGAGCATCGGCTGCAAAATATCACACTAAAAATTCTAGAAACGTTCTTAGATTTTTAAGAACAGAAATAATCAGTCGCAGCTTCTTAATTTTTTATTAAATTAACTTTGTGTTTCAACTCAGAGCCGCAGGCCACCTACTTGTACAGTTGTCAGAGAGCCTAATAGGTTTCTCTACGTTACGCCGTCATCTGGCTAAGATTTTAAGTCACTAGAGTAGATATGCTGTGATGCAGCTAGGACTGATGAGAGCCATAGGCAGACAACTTGCAAATTCCCACTGGGACCTCTCGCTAGCCATTGAATCGGATTACTCAGCCGCGCCGGGCCCACTTACTTGCGTCGCTGAAAAAACCTACCGGACGGCCGCACTCAACCTGGAAGATGAATGCAACGCCGCTTCTCCATCGGCCCACGGCGCCACCATCAGCTAGTTATTAAATAAACGTGATCACTGTATCTATTCTTCAACCCTTTTGACAAGCTATGTCATTTTGCGTAAAAATTTATACGCTTGATTAGAACGTGACATAAGGTCTTAATGGTGTTTCACTTCTTTAACATTGGTCTAAAGTTTCGTTTGACTCACGTTACAGATACGAGTGCCCTCATTGTGCTTAATCTTCGCAAGGTTTTAGGCACTCTAGCGCTCTTTGTTTCTTGCGCAAATGAAATCTTTTATACTCACACTATCGGTCTGTTAGTTTTTCAATGTTTTACTTATGACGCGAAGTGTTTTTTGGGCTCCTATTTTCGCATTTTTTACGTTAATGTTTAACTGTGTGACAATACTATTTAAAAATTTTAACGAAAATACGTTTATCATCTGTTTGTACACTTGTTATTAATTCTGCTATTAATTGTCATCCAACCCTGGTAATCACTCCTTAATCTATACCCCTTTTTTTCTAGGACTCTATCGTCCAGAGTTTGCTTGACGATTGCTTTCATATGTAAGATTAACTGTATGACCTTCTAAGGATGGCAAATTAATTTCCCAGTCAATAAGTCAACTCAATAAAAATGTGTGCAGCTGACGACTGATTGTTATTATTCTTAAAACGTCCTTCATAGCTGCCGATTGACACCCATGAATAAAATTTATAACGTTGATAGCCTACCTTAACCTGCGTTCCAGCCGGCCGAAGTGGCCGTGCGGTTAAAGGCGCTGCAGTCTGGAACCGCAAGACCGCTATGGTCGCAGGTTCGAATCCTGCCTCGAGCATGGATGTTTGTGATGTCCTTAGGTTAGTTAGGTTTAACTAGTTCTCAGTTCTAGGGGACTAATGACCTCAGCAGTTGAGTCCCATAGTGCTCAGAGCCATTTGAACCATTTGAACGTGCGTTCCAAGGCCTGTTACAGGATCAGGTCCCTTGTGCATCCCACATTTCTCCAGCTCCCAAACCGATAGTTGTCAAGGTTGGTAGTTACATAGTAGAGAGCTGTAAAAAGTTAGTATATACTGAAAATTTACGTGTACTGATAAGGTAAGGGATGAGGAGGTTCTGCGCAGAATCGGAGAGGAAAGGAATATGTGGAAAACACTGACAAGGAGAAGGGACAGGATTGTAAGACATCTGTTAAGACATCACGGAGTAACTTCCATGGTATAAGAGGGTGCTATAGAGGGTGAAAACTGTGGAACCAGACAGAGATTGGAATACATTCAGCAAGTAATTGAGGACGTAGATTGCAAGTGTGCTCTGAGATGGAAAGGTTGCCACGGGAGAGGAATTCCTGGTGGGCAGCATCAACCCAATCAGACGACTGACGGCTAAAAAGTACGTTAAAAAAACTACAAGACGCTACACAGTTAAGAGGAATTTACCAATACATGTCTTGTGATGTACCGTTCCTTCTCTTGCAGTGCACTGAAAACTATGCGGCAACGCGAAAATCGACGAGACACAGTATTTTATTGCTATCTCTTACAGATGTTTCGTGAAAAGGAAGACTTCTGACTCCCTATAGGGAGACTCCCTATTTTTGAAAGGTATGGTAACCAATTTATCATAAAAATTTGGATAAAAATAAATGTAGAAATGAAAGTGATCGAAAGATAGAGAAGAATAGCTCTTTATACACCAAAGCTACGAAAGACGCAGTGGATGGTAGGGAAAGTGAATGGTCTTATATTGTATATGAGACTGACGACGAGATGCAAAAAATGTGAGGCTTGACTGTTGTCAAGTAATGACTTGCACATAATTGGATTGACGGGCATGGACCACAGAAAATTGACATGAAGACATCATAGTCATCTGAAATGATTGTGCACGATGGATCATCGTAAAAAGAAAGAAAAGGAATGGATACGTGCAGCACCAAGTTGGAGGACTCCTGCAATTAATAGGAGTGGAGCGCAGACAAGAATGACATTTAGGACAGCTTACAGGGATAGAAGCACATTTTATTCAGACGAAGACTGTAAAATGTAGTACCGTTTATAGACGAAGTTACATGTAGCACACATGGACAGACATAATCCTTGCGGGATTAGCCGAGCGGTCTTAGGCGCTGCAGTCATGGACTGTGCGGCTGGTCCCGGCGGAGGTTCGAATCCTCCCTCGGGCATGGGTGTGTGCGTTTGTCCTTAGGATGTTTTAGGTTAAGTAGTGTGTAAACTTAGGGACTGATGACCTTAGCAGTTAAGTCCCATAAGATTTCACACACATATCAACATTTGACCCACATAAATGGGTAAGGAACAGAAAGCAACCGGTTGAGAGACAACGTTATAACGGAAACGATATGAGAGGAGCTGTTGCCAGTAGGTACCTAAGCATATGTCAAGCAACGCGATCCCAGTAGCCGTATTAGATTTACAACCAGATTTTTTACTTGAAATGAGTGACTGACAAAAGGAAAATGTAGCGACAGAATGGAGGAAGGGGTGAGTGGAGTCATTAACTTGATGAAGATTAATTCCAACACGCGTTTCTCCGGCTGGGTGGTGTTTGAAGTCCTCCAGCGACCGCTAGGGAAGAGATGGAGGAAGCACGAGGAAGCACACAGGAGGGCTAATTAATACTGATTGTCCAGCCAAGGGTGGGCCGTGCTCTGTCCTTGTAGGCCTGGAAGTTGGCCATCTGCTACGGTCTAGAGTAAATATCACTTGACTGTGATGGCGGCGCTAATTGCAGCAAGGCCAGTCCTCAGTTAGCCGTCGCGTCACACGCAGAGTAGATGGGCCACGAGCTCGTAGTCAGTTTTCCGAAATCTTCGTTACTAACTTTGTTACAACAAGTCAGTCAGTCGTCCTCTGAGTCATCTTGTGTGTCGTTCAGATTACCCACTTCTCATGTAATTTTCAAGATCTCTTAGTTTACGTTTTACTTACTGTCTTTAAAAATCTTTCAAAATTTATTTCGTCATTTCAGTGCTATCGCACAATTTCAGTTGTCATTAACAATAAGACTGGTGGACAAAGACCGAATTTCCCGGATTTTCGACGGTGTAAGACAGGGATACAGTCTTTCCCCTACTGTTCAGCATATACGTCGATGAAATAACAGAAATAAAAAAAAAAGGTTCAAGCGTGGGATTAAAATGCAAAGAGAAAGGATATAAATGATAAAACTCGCTGATAACATTGCTGTCCTCAGTGATGATGAAGAAGAATTACAGGATTTGTTGAAAAGAATGAACAATCTGAGTACAGAACATCGTTTGAGAATAAACTGAAAAAGGAAGAAAGTAAAGAGAAGTAGCAGAAATGAGAATAGCGAGAAGGTTAACATTAAACTTTGTGACCACAAAGAAGGCGACGTTAAGGAATTCTACCACCTTGGAAGAAAGGTGACCCAAAATGGACGACAAGGAGGATATAAACAGGGGTCTGACACAGGCAAAGAGGGTATCCACAGACAAAAGAAGTCCCTCTGCAATGTCAAACATTGGCCTCATTTTGAGGACGAAATTTTTGAGAATGTTCGTTTGGCACATAGACTTGTATGCATTTAATCATGCAACGTGGGCAAACCGGAATAGAAGAGAATCGAAAAGTTTGATATGTGCTGATACAGAAGAACGTAAAAAGTTAGAAATTAGGAAAGGTATGGAAAATACAAGAAGAAGGAGCAGGGTGATAAGACATGGGGTAACACAGCAGGGTATATCTTCCACGATACTAAAGGGAATTGTAGAGGGTAAAAACTGTAGGGGAAGACAGGGACTGGAATGCATTCAACAAATAGTTGAAGACATAAGTTGCAACTAATGCTCCGATGTGTAGTGTTTAGCGCTGGAGAGGAACTCGTAGTGGGTCGCATCCAACCAGTCATAAGAATAATGACTCTCGTTCTGACATGGTTATAGTCATTACCTCAAACAGATGTCATCATTTACCAAACTGCTTTGACCCTGTCAGAGATCCTGGATCCTGCCTGTCTGTGATTCAATAATTTTCAGTGTCACTCATCTAAGCTTCTTAGTCGTGTAAATGTCATGTACTATAAATAACAGCGAAAACTGACACAGGAGAAAATGTACGATAACTGAGACAGAAACGTTTTAGTAAGCATGGGTCGGTTTATGAGATAATTGCAAATGTGTGGTTACGATCAACCACTGATATCAGTAAGAAATAATGCCCTAAGAAGTATTACTCGATGTACAGCCTAATGCCGCGCGGGATTAACCAAGCGGTCTTAGGCGCTGCAGTCATGGACTATGGGGTTGGTCCCGGCGGAGGTTCGAGACCTCCCTCGGGTATGGGTGTGTGTGTATTTGTCCTTAAGATAATTTAGGTTAAGTAGTGTGTAAGCTTAGGGACCGATAACCTTAGCGGTTAGGTCTCATAAGATTTCACACACACATACAGCCTAATTAGAAAATCAGAGTCGTGAAAAAAAAATTCGTATATATGGTATTAAACGTGATGCCCGTCCGAAATTTGATAATGGATTAAGGAAACTATCCTTTAATGTCCACCGCGAGGGGTAGCCGCGCAGTCTTCGGTGCCTTGCCAGGGTTTGCGCGGCTGCCCCCGTCGGAGGTTCGAGTCCTCCCTCGGGGAATAGTGTGTGTGTTGTCCTTAGCGTAAGTCAGTTAACGTTAGATTAAGTAGTGTGCAAGCCCAGGGACCGATAACCTCAGCCGTTTGGTCCCGCAGGAACTTACCACATATTTCCAAAATTTCCTTTGATGTCCGATTTAGAGAATTTGAGACTTGGGAGTTAAAAAATTGCTTATACTTCTCATTTGAAAGAACTTGAACCAAATACAGAGCGTGTACATCAAAATCCTAGTTTTTATGATTATAGTTCTAAATTATACCCTTTAGATACAGTTGAAAATTTTGAAACTTCTATTCATTTAGAAGCTAAGTCGATGTTAGATGTTGAAAGAAGAAAAGTGTTTCCGTGACATTTTTTTTCCTAAGTACTTCTGTACCTATTATACTATTTCCTGTCCTTTTTCATTTTCCTTTTTTCCTTTGGTGGTGAATTTTTCTGCTTATTTCTTGAAGGCTTTTTTGTTTATTTATGTTTGTAATTTTTTTATAAGCTTTTAGTATTGTGAATGATGCGAGAATGTGGCCTAAAGTAAATATGTAGATCATTGTTCCACTGATGAATGTTGTACGACGGGGAATTTAATATCATAATATGTTAAGTAATTTTATGGTGAAAGGAAAATTAATTCAGGTGCAAATGAAAATAGTTAATAATGTAAAACATAAGAAAATATCCGAATGTTGAATATTTATTGCAGGAAAAAGAACAGTTGGAAAGTGAGTTATTTGTCGATTGGTTGGTCATGAAAAGTGCGGACTAAAGCGGGAGAATAATGTTTTTCTATTTGCCTTAGAGAAAACTGACCAATCAGCACGGAGTATTCTTTGCTCGTCTTTTCTCTTGGAGGTGGAGAATGCTTACAGCAGTCTAAGAGTGGGAGCGCAGCCTTTCAATGTTACGGTCGTGTTAGTATGAGCTCCGAAGGAAGTTATAATTTGGAGGTTTTGGATGTCCTACATGTTCCAAGGGTGTTTTAAAGTGAAGGCGTATTTATTCCTGTGTGTTTTTTTAGTAATTACGGATTTTGTAAGTAATTTTGTGTGTGACCGAGGACTGTAATTCCGCGCGGCATTTGAGCAGATCGGTGACCAAAAACCTGAGTGCCTTAGACACTGAGAAACTTAATAGTATGGAGAGCATTTTCAATTAAGAACAATTCGTGCTTAATAGGTGTAAACTTACTAACGTGAATGAAAGGGTTTTTGCATGACTGTGTTAGGATTTTCACGGGCTTGGCAGTAAACGTGTACATTATCAAGGTTAAGGGTGTACCGAAGTTTTGCCAGTATTTCCACCTTTCATTCAAAATTAAGACCTTTTGTCGATTCTTGGAATAGTTACGTTGTATGCAGCTTGGTACGAGTTTGTGTGTGTGTGTGTGTGTGTGTGTGTGTGTGTGTGTGTGTGTGTGTGTGTTTGAGGTTTACGGGCGCTAAACAGCGTGGTCATCAGCGCCCATGGTGCGAGTTTCAGTACGGTAGGCTTTCCTACCGGCGATCTGCTGCAACGAGTTCACAGGTAGGTGCCGGTAAAGGACGAAAGGAACCGCATCGACGCCATTTGAAGTCGTATCTCCTGAACTATGCGTTGCACAATGATACAGTTTTGGAGGTACATTCAGTGGCAAATGTGATGTGTTGCGGATATAGTGGCAGCGAAGTAATAAATTTAAGCATCTTGCATGATGCGGTAGCTTTTTACGCATACAGTGTTTATGACGTCCTATTTCCTGAACCAAGTGTTGTTAGTAGTAAAGATGTAATAAATTGAAACGACCTGACTCATGTGGCAGTTTTACTGCTGAACAGCGGAAAAGTAGTACGCGGCAAACTACTTCCGTTTCATGATTCTGTAGCAGCCGTCCGCGAGAAAATGTTTCGTGAACGTTCGAAATTATGTTTAAAATTTGTTGGAAGACTAAGTGCTCTCATTTTCAAATTTTGGGCAGTTAAATTATATATATTTTCGCGTAGGGGGCTACACTGTTTTCTCACTACCACCCCTACCACCGTGATAGGTCGGTAGTTCTTACTCCAAGTGGTCCTTTCCACCAAATTTCTTTGGAATCGGCCCAGTGCTTTTGGAGACGGTGTGGAACATACAGATACACGTACATACATAAGTACTTACACATTTATAATTTGTTTGGCTATGGCCGCTTCATTTACACTCATTGTCATACTGAGAATATTTTTAATTCTGTATTTTCGATTTAAGAAATATATGTTGTGAGTAATAATTGCGTTATTTTGAAAATCATCCTTACGCAAACAGAGTTACTTTATTTTTCTATTTACCCAGACATGTTTCTACTCCAATGTGTCATCTTCTGTGGGTCAAATTTTTATTACTGTAAAGTATAATACCAAATTTATAATAATTTAACTGTTATAGGCCTAAGCATTACAATTCGTGCAATTTGCTTTGCTTTGTTTTGACAGTCACTTTAAAATTTTGATTTTCAAAACAACCCAATTTTTAAATCGCACACACGGAAGAACATCAAGAGGAGCTTCAAACCTTAGTCAGTTTTGCCGCTTGTGTTTTACTGTTCCACGCTTCACACACCTCACGCTACGAATATACATCACTTTTATATATGCCAGTACAGTAACGAATTCATCAATTGTCCCTACCCGGCCCGTGCTGCAAGGTTCTCCATGGAAGAGCGCATCAAGGGAGTATTACGTAACCTTCATTATCAAGAACAATAAATTATCATTTCATTTTCTTTCAGCGTGTCACAGCCTTGGTAGTCAAAGTAAAAAGGCGCCTTAAGAGAATACTGGAGTTTTAATGTCACGATTACCAATAAGTCAGCGATTAAATTTTGCTGTTCCTTTACTTAACGATTTGACTTTTGGAGCGTAGGAGACGTTGGGAGTGGTAAGTTACTGGAGACTATGAGTGCGTAAATACTTATGAACTTCAATCTGCTTATTAATAATTTCAATCAATCAGAACGGATGAGCTTAAACAACAACATAATTAGATATTACTAGTGCTTAAATTCAACAAATAGGCAAGTACACTAAATCTTTCACTAAATAAAAAATCAACATATTTATGATATTTAAAATAAATGTTGCTTTATAGTAAAAGGAGAGCAGAACGTTAAATCAACAAGCCTACAAATCATTAACTGTACAAGACAGTAATCAACTAAGGTTGCTGGCCACAAGGTGAAGACACAATTCCCAAATAAAAGGCAAATGAAAGCTGACAAAAGACACAGCACCGATAATATTAAATGCAGCAATAACGAGACAATTTTAACAACACAGGAAAACGCCGACATGACAGTGCAATATGGACAAGACATTCACATTCAGCAAATTCAAAACACTAGGCCACTCGATTGGATGTAATAAATGAAATGAACTAACGAAACAACAATCGTCCAGACGTAACTGTGGCTGTCTTGATTGCTCTGGTAGATGGTAGGTCGGAACTACAACATGTGAAATATGGGTTTATTTTATTACAAGAGTGATAAAAAGATTTAGTTAACTTCATAAAATCCATAGCAACATGAGTCCGCCGAATATTTACGACGGTGTTTGAATATTATAGCATCATTTGATGCACACATTTGCTAAACCCTTCTCTCGAAGAACAAATTTCTCAATGATCAAAAGTATAGTTCCATCCAGGACATGAGTGACAGATGAGCCGTAAGTAGTTGATGATCTGTTCTTGAAGGGCGGTCACGAACTCCATACTCGGCCATATACTGGCACCCATGCGCTGGCGCTGCAACACTGCGAGCAAGGTGAGGCTTTGACAGCGCCCCCACTTCCTCGGAGCGGTGCGGATTACAACGAGACACCGCTTAACTTCTGTGATATCGATGCAAACGGCTGACTTGGGTATGGCACCGCAATTTTAGGACGACATCACACGAAAGGTTAACATAACTCTACAGTAATATGTGATCACATGACTAGACTCTGTTTAAAATTAGAGTCTTCCACAACTGAAACGTACCCTGGGATGCCAAATGTCGTGGGGTAGCGAAATGCAAATATGCAGATGGCGGTAGTATCGAGTGCACAAGGTATAAAAGTACAGTGTGTAGGCGGAGCTGCCATTTCTACTCAGGTGATTAATATGGAAAGGTTTTCGGCTTGATTATGGCTCCACATCGGGAATTAACAGACACTGAACAGGGAATGTTAATTGGAGCTAGACGAATAGGTCATTCCATTTCGGAAACCGTTAGCGAATTCAATATTCCGAGATCCACAGTATGAAGAGTGTGCTGACAATACTAAATTTCAGACGTTACCTCTCACCACGGACAACGCAGTGGGCCAGTACCTCTCACTTAATGACCTGAGCAGCGGTATTTGTGTAGAGTTGCCAATTCTAACTGCCAAACAACACTATGTGAAGTGATTTCTGGTATTCCCCAAGTTAGTGTTTAGGCCCTCTGTGGTTCCTTACCTGTATAAACTATTTATGAGACAATCCGCGCAGCCGTCTTAGGTAGTTTGCAGATGATTCTGTCGTTCATCGTCTAGTAATCAGAAGATCAAAAGAAATTCCAGAAGTTATCTGTATGGTGCGAAAATTGGCAATTGACCCTAGGTAATGAAAAACGTGAGTTCATTCGCATAAGTGCTAAAATGAATCCGTTAAACTCCGGTTATACGATAAATCAGTCGCATCTAAAGGTTGTAAATTTAGCTAAATACTTAGGAATTACAGTAACAATCAACTTAAATTGGAAATTTGTGGTAAGATCTTATGAGACCAAACTGCTTAAGTCATCGGTGTCTAAGCTTACACACTACTTAATCTAACTTAAACTAACTTACGCTATGGACAACACACACAGTCACGCCCGAGATAGGACTCGAACCTCCGACGGGGGGAACCGCGCGGACCGTGACAAGACGCCCTAGACGGTGCGGCTACCCCGCGCTGCTAAATTGGAAGGAACACACAGAAATGGCTCTGAGCACTATGGGAGTTAACAGCTGTGGTCATCAGTCCGCTAGAACTTAGAACTACTTAAAACTAACTAACCTAAGGACATCACACACATCCGTGCCCGAGGCAGGATCGAACCTGCGTCCGTAGCAGTCGCGCGGTTCCGGACTGCGCGCCTAGAACCGCGAGACCACCGCGGCCGGCGGAACACATAGAAAATAGTGTGTGGGAAGGCAATCCAAAGACTACGTTTTATTGCCAGAACACTTAGAAGATGCAGTAGATCTCCTGAAGATACTGTCCGCCCCGATAGCTGAGTGGTTGCCGGCGTGTTAGCTCAGCGTGTTCGTTCAGAGGGTTAGCTGCCCTCTGCAGTAAAAAACTTAGTCAACGGCTCAACACTGAACTTGAACGGGTGTCATGGGACATCCGCACCGAACAAATTCACCTACCAATACCAAAAGAGTGGTCAGCGTGACGGATTGCCGCCCTACGGGCCCGGGTTCGATTGCCATCTGGGTCGGGGATATTCTCCGCTCAGGGACTGGGTGTTGTGTTGTCTTCATCATAATTTTATCCCCATCCGACGCGCAGGCCGCCCATTGTGGCGTCGAATGTAATAAGACCTGCACCAAGGCGGCCGGACCTGACCCGTAAGGGGCCTACCGGCCAATGACGCCAAACGCTCATTTCCATTTTTTCCTAAAGATACTGCCTATACAACGCTTGTCCGTCTTCTTTTAGAGAACTACTGCGCGGTGTAGGATCCTTACCAGATAGGATTAACAGACTACATTGAGAAAGCTCACATAAGAGCAGCGCGCATTGCATTATTGAGAAATCGGGGAGACAGTGTCCCTGACATGATACAGGATTTGTGGTGGACATCATTAAAACAAAGGTGCTTCTCGTTGTGGCGGGAACTACTCACGAAACTTCTATCACCAACTTTCTCCTCCGAATGCAAAAATATTTTGTTGACGCTGACCTACTCAGGGAGAACAAAGGAATTCAGAACCCTCACGGAAAGATATAGGTGTCCGTTTTTTCCGAGCGTTGTTCGAGGTCGGAATAATAGAGAATTACTGTGAAGTTGGAACCCTCTGCCAGGCATTTACTTGTGATTTGCAAAGTATCTATGTAGAGGTAGATGCAGAAGAACGACAGAAATAAGTGTGAGATGTACGACGAACGTATCCTTTAGGACAGTGTCGTGAAATCTGGTGTTTATGCGGTATGCCAGCAGACCACCGACTCGAGTGCCTTTGCTAAAACCACGACATCACCTGCACTGCTTCTGCTGGGCTCCTGGCCATATCAGTTGGACTCTTGTCAGATGAGTACCGATTTAAGTTGGTAAGACCTGATAGTAGAGTTCCAGTGTGGCGCAGACACCGCTAAACCATGGATCCAGGTTGTCAACAAGACACTGTGCAAGCTGATGGTAGCTCCATAATGGTACGGGCTGTGTTATCCCAAATCAACGACGGAATTTTTATGGATGAAAATGAGCCATGTCAATGCGCCACTGTTCTTCGGAATTGGTTCGAAGGACATTCTGGATAATTCGAGCGGATGATTTCGACACCATATTGAACGACACGAATTCCATGGAACATTTGTGGGACACAATCGGGAGGTCACTTCGTGCACAAAATCTTGCACCCGCAACACTTCCGGAATTATCGACGGCTATAGAAACATCATGGCTCAATATTTCTGCAGGGGACTTCCAGCGACTTGTTGAGTCCATGCCACGTCGAATTGCTGCGCTGCGGCGGGCAAAAGGACGTCCAACACATGACTTTTTGTCAGTTCAGTGCATACCAGCACGCCACCAGCGTCTAGTTCACGGAGAATCTTCCACAACTGAAACATATGTCAGCGAAACGCACACAGAACTTGCTGCAGCCCCGCCTTTAGGACAATAGTGAACAGTAAAATGTTGAACCCTGAAATTTGCTAGCAGAGCTCCAAAGGAAATCACAGCCAGAACACAGGTGACTGCACAACAATTGTTTTTCCTGACCACCACCGCCACGATACTAGCCTTGATCACCGCCACGGATAGTATTACCAGCATATACTTCCCTGTGCATTATCCGCCCACCCGTTGTCGCTAGCCGCTAGCTTAGGCTGGACTTCACACCACGCAGCTGGCCAAGCGAACTTTCAGCTCCTCACGCACTGGCCATCCCATTCTCCGTTGTTCCGTTGTTGTCCTTCCTTGTTAGCTCTTAATGGCCTCTCCCTCGGAGGCTTACCGCAGCCTTAGTGTGGCAGCGTAGTCGGTCACCGTCACGCTTCAAGTGATCTCTAGGCCGCCAGGCGACAAGCACAGGCTGCACATGTCCATCGTAGATGGCGGGCATTCAACGTTTCGTGATTCACGGTGTACTGAAAACCTGTTTGGGAATCAATGCTTCTCTGAAATCGGACTTACTGACGGTGATCTGCTGTTATGCAGAGGAAGAATCTAGTAGCAATACTGTGCTTGTCAGAGCAGTTGTCTTCTACCAGTAAGACATCCAGATATTTATGGTTGCTAGTGCCCCCGCAAATATTCAACAGTTCTGTGTGCCAACTTGGTCGACGTAATGGTCTTTGAATCCTTGATGTAGCAACATCTCGACAACCAGCAGACTGCAGCAAAATATAATTGTCGTAAGTGCAAAATTAACAAGTATAATTTTTTTCAGCCCAGTGTAAAGTTATGTTTATAGTAGAATGGGTGGAGGGCCATAGAATCGTCCCTGTCAGTGTAAGAAACTACAGTCCATTCTTGTGATATTAATTCGATTTTGTGTCCTAGTCACGCACAACTACATAAAATTTTAGAGGAAAGATAACAAATTAATTTTGAGTCATGCATGACGAAAACAGTGTTGTACTTCAGACCATGCTAAATTCAGCATCTTGCTTCATCAACTACACGCCAGAAGGCGTCTGATACACAACAACATCGTACAGGTCCATACTATCACACAAAATCCTCGACAGAACTCGTCGGCTATGTGCAAGAGAGACCCGTAAGCTGAATTATATCACTCCAAGATCGGAAAAAATGCTCTGGGTTTACCCAGCACCAAACTCAGTTTAACCACAGAAGAGCAATCTCTGCAAGTTTGTTTGGAAGTATATGCTTATACCAGACGTAGCGTCCAATGTCTGTATCGATGGAATCTATATCTCAGTTATTTCGGTTACTAAATTTAGTACAGCAGAAAATAAACTACAGGGTGCAGAATACTGATCCCAACATCTCAGTCTTCAACCCCTTCGACGGCTGCGTCATATCTCTGCGGGCTGCCATCAGATCACTCACCAGGCGCCTGTTCACATGACCGGTTGAAGATACTGACGTTTAGTGAGCCGTCTGACCCAGCATCACCTGCATGAATAGCTAGTCAAAGACTCAAACCTGCCCTGACTGCGCTAATGCAGGAACAATGGAAAAAGAGGCACATTGATTTTGTTGGCTGGCCGGTGTGGCCAAGCGGTTCTAGGCGCTTCAGTCTGGAACAGCGCTACCGCTACGGTCGCAGGTTCGGATCCTGCCTCGGGCATGGATGTGTGTGATGTCCTTAGGTTAGTTAGGTTTAAGTAGTTCTAAGTTCTAGGGAACTGATGACCTCAGATGTTAAGTCCCATAGTGCTCAGAGCCATTTTCTTTATTTTATTGGCTCATTCCTGCCACCTAAGTGGCCTGGTCGTGTATGCATTTTTCGGATCTATCCTATATTGTCGCTTGGTACAGGCCACACCATAGCTTTAGTTAAGATCACAACTGAGGGCACTGTCTGTTATTTTATCTCAAAAAGAGAGCCACAGTTTTCCTTCAGTAATTTTCAGAGATTCACTACCATCACGCTATTTCGCCCTGTCCTGGTTTACGTAGCTTCTAATGTGGAAGCCGAGAAGTTGGTCAGGCACTTCAAAACGCAGATGGGAAACGTGATAGAAAGTTCTTCTACTGCGGAGGCCCTCATCAATTATCTCTTCTTACCAGTCCACCTTAGACTAAAGCTGCAGTTTAGCGAGAACTATGTATGATACCGAGAGAAGAAGCAAGCACAAGCACCACAGAAAAATCTACACTTCTGTACAAGTTTCAACACCTAGCAACAAGCATACAGGCAGACGCTGGAATGGACTTCAGGTGTGTTCGTTGAGTGAATCAGCTGGCAGATGTGTTTGAAAATGGGCTACTGAAGAGGCACTATAAACAGATGCAGCTCTCCATTCCAACGTCGCTATTACGCCTTTCTCACCCATGCAGATTGGAAAAGTCCACGGCTGCTGCTGCTGTTTTAAGTCCACCATCAGAGATTCAACGCCACGCAGGGGACTGCTCTCCACCAGCGGCTAGGAATATGAGGGATGTCAGCATAACTGGATGAGGGTGGGGGGGGGGGGGAATGAACATGGTTCCAGGATCAGCTCAGGATCCTGTGACATTATTCTTGTGGATAGTGCAAACGTCTCCGAACAGGAGGCATGTTGTTACACTGCCACCATCGCCAAAGAAGATCAGTGTGGCACCTCACCTCATGTGGGGTAACTGTAACAAATCCGTCACGCCACACCAACCACCGGCTCTGCCAACAACATATCACATTCTCCATTTCCGACTGACCTCGCAGCATGCTCCAGTAAGCTCTCGACTAGTGATTAAATTTTGCTTTAGTTCTAGGGCACCCTGAGGCAGAGTGGTGAACATCCCACTAGGCAATGACTCTGTAGACATTTTCGGTAAACTCAGTGCAGGAGCTTGTAAGGGGTTCAATAGGGATTCACTACTGTTCGCTAGCGCACTTGAGCAGATGTAATTTTGATGCACTGCTCAGGCGCTGCTTGCGATGTGGAATATCTATGCTACAATAGAATGGCAGGTCAGAACAGTGTTGGCAGTAAGTCGAGTTCAGTACCTCGCAAAGAGCTATCGTGTTTTGTAGCTCACACAGAGCACTTGAGTTCTGGAATTCGGGCAGGGCGGTCCAGAGGTTGACTTATGTTGGGCCGATCGTGCAGAACGACGGCAGTGCCTGAGCGAAGTAGTATAAGGTAAAAAAAGAAATATTATTGTTCTTTGTCGCCGCGCGCATATGTTAATTGCCACAACTGATTTAACCACAATTGTAATGTCAAAGTCCCATGTAATTCCTTGCAGAAATCTTTCAATAATAACTTTTGTTCTGAAGAAAATTTTTCCAGTCATTTATCTGAGTTTAAAGATTTTACGAATTTTTCCTGTGCATACTGATGTTGATTAAGCCAAAGAAAATCAGTTGTTTTCCTACAAATGAAAATCTAGTGGCCAGCATTGCATTGGGCTGTGCCAAAAATTTCTTGTAGGAGCAGATATCCGGCGACATCATTGTGAGGTAAGAATTTTTCAGTTTATTCGGGATGATTTAGCAGGGCCACGACGCAGCGCTGCTGACGTCAAAAATGTTTAATCTCGATATGCAGTCAGTCTTTTATGGAAGGTCACATAAAACTTGAAATTTTATTACTGGAAAGAAATTTCTCTATTGGGAACTTAAAAGAGATTTTTCTGTTGGGAGGTTATACTAAATGTGAATATTACAATTATTTTTTCTGTTGGGAGGCTACAAGCTTGTCGGAGGGAACAGAAGCAAAGCTTGCTGTTGACCCGCACATCAACGATAATGCGAGAGCGTCAGGATAAGCAGCTTGATGACCCAGCAGGATATAGTAGCGCAGATTTGGTGAGATTCCTCAACAACTGCTTGAAGAGGCGCGTATTGACCTCTAGTTTCGTTCTACGGCCCGTCATTAGAGAGCTGCTGCAGGTATCAGGTCGCGGAAACGGTCGCCATGCGGTATCACTCCGGGATAGCGCAGTATCCCGCAAAAACCAGGACCATTCGGCGCAGCGTTTGCCATGTAGCAATTTAGTACACATTTCTCATACAGGCTAGGGGCGCTTGTATCTTGGGAAGACGCAACGAATGGGTCCTAGAGGAAGGGGTAGGGAAAACTATTGAACATCACTTTTACCAAGCACTCTTTACATTAATTTATTAACTAAAAATAATTTCGGCGCCAACTACACTAATGGCCATTAAAATTGCTACACCAAGAAAAAATGCAGATGATATACGTGTATTCATTGGACACATATATTATACTAAAACTGAAATGTGATTACATTTTCATGCAGTATAGGTGCATAGATCTTGAAATTCAGTACCCAGAACAACGACCTCTGGACGTAATAACTGCCTTGATACGCCTGGGCATTGAGTCAAACAGATCTTGGATGGCGTGTGCACGTACAGTTGTCCATGGAGCTTCAACACGATACCACAGTTCATCAAGAGTAGTGAGTGGCGTATTGTGACGAGTCAGTTGCTCGGCCACCATGGACCAGTCGTTTTCAATTGGTGAGATATCTGGAGAGTGTGCTGGCCAGGGCAGCAGACGAACGTTTTCTGTCTCCAGAAAAGCCCGTTGAGGACCTGCAACATGCGGTCGTGCATTACCCTGCTGAAATGTAGGGTTTCGCAAGGATCGAATGAAGGGTAGAGCCACGGGTAGTAATACACCTGAAATGTAACGTCCACTGTTCAAAGTGCCGTCAATGCGAACAAGAGGTGACCGAGACGTGTAACCAATGACATCTCATACCATCACGCCGGGTGATACGCTAGTACGGCAATGACAAATACACGCCTCCAATGTGCGTTCACCGCGATGTCGCCAAAAACGGATGTGACCATCATGATGCTGTAAAGAAAACCTGGATTGATCCGAAAAAATGACGTTTTGCCATTCGTGCACCCAGGTTCCTCGTTGAGTACACCATCGCAGGTACTCCTGTATGTGATGCAGCGTCAAGGGTAACCGCAGCCATGGTCTCCGAGCTGATAGTCCACGCTGCTGCAAACGTCGTCGAACTGTTCGTGCATGTGGTTGTTGTCTTGCAAACGTCCCCATCTGTTGACTCAGCTGCACGATCCGTTACAGCCATGCGGATAAGATGCCTGTCATCTCGACTGCTAGTGATACCAGGCCGTTGGGATCCAGCACGGCATTCCGTATTACCCTCCTGAACCCATCTATTCCATATTCTGCTAACAGTCATTGGATCTCGACCAACGCGAGCACCAATGTCGCGATACGATAAACCGCAATCGCGATAGGCTAGAATGCGACCTTTATCAAAGTCGGAAACGTGATGGTACGCATTTCTCCTCCTTACACGTGGCATCACAACAACGTTTCACCAGGCAACCCTGGTCAACTGCTGTTTGTGTATGAAAAATCGGTTGGAAACTTTCCTCATGTCAGCACGTTGTAGGTGTCGCCACCGGCGCCAACCTTGTGTGAATGTTCTGAAAAGCTAATCATTTGCATTTCACAGCATCTTCTTCCTGTCGGTTAAATTTCGCGTCTGTAGCACGTCATTTTCATAGTATAGCAATTTTAATGGCCAGTAGTGTATGTACAAGGCTCAACCTACAAGAGAGGGAAGAGTAAACTTGAGCTTTCACCCTTATGAAACGTAAAATACCAAAAGCGGAACAATTTCGATGGACCTTAAAATATATTTTACATTACACATCATTTAAAAATTAATAATTTACCCTGAAAGTCATGCAGAGGCACACCATAACCCAAGAGATACAATAGAGTAACAGGGCAGCCTGAAGTCAGGTCTAGGCGCAAAATTACGGACGACACAACAGACCCCAGACGTACATCTTGAGACCTAGCCCCCCCCCCCCCCCTCCGCCGCCCCCCTCGCCACCGCCACTCCCCCCCCCCCCCCCCTTTGCGCGGCGACAAATAGCAGAGTTATGAAAATCAAAGCCTTGATCCAGGCTCTAAAGGAAATCTAATAACTAATAGTAAAACTAAAGCGCCACTGAATGTTAACTCACCTCTCGATGCAAGTTGAAGTTAACAGGTTCGAGCGAGGTAGACACTCACAGCCGGAATTGCTACTGGCATAGGATAAAAAATTATTAATAATTTAACTGTAGACCAAATATCACCACAATCTTAATAAATACAGAAGCAGCATTCAAACTAGTATCCACAACCCAACGTATAAAAAACCACCTTTTATTAGGTTAATGATCAAATCAGAGGTTCTTAAGAACTTCAGTTGTCCTCATGGAATTGCTTTCAGCGCAGTTTTACACGTAATTTAACAGAGGCGTGCAAAATTTAAGCATCGTATAAGGTACTCCACTTAGTCATTCTAAAGGTTGTTGCCGCATCTAAGGGTGAGAAAAAAAAAATTGCTGGCTTGAAGAAAGAAGTTGGTGCCACTGAATATAGCGGATCTCTTTTCTAAAGATCAGCACAGTGACAAGATGTGACAAAATTAAGCACAGGCCTCTATGCCTTCAAATTAAATTACCAAAACAACAGTCTGCTGTTTAATTAAAACTGGGCGCCCAAACACTTTTATTATTTACTCCAAACGGAAACAAATTTCCCCACGGGTGCAAGTTGAACACGAGCCACAAACCCTTCCAAATCACATTAAATGGAAAATGAGGAGCGCAGCACACCAAAAAAATTAAAAAAAAAAAAACAACAAGCGGAAGGACAGCGCCATACTGCTTCAAACACAACTAACAGCAGGAAATCGGGACAAGTCTCTGGAGAACATACAAATATGACGCTCACCATAAACATAAGCAACTGGAAACGGGTTCTTTCCTCGATCAAGGAAATCCAAGATGCTGTTCACTCGGTGCACGGCAAAATCTTGCGATGAAGTCGTTCCGGTCGTCGAGTGCAGAGGGGGACACGACTGGTGGGCTTCGCAGAATCGCTCCAAATTCTCCGGGATGCCAACTGCCTACGCTCACACCAGAAGAACGGTGCTGACTAATTGCTCTCCAGGAATTTCTGTGTTCCACCGGACACTCCATTCACCATATCCGCCCAGTCCCGATTGCTACCCTGCCTATTTCCTCTCTTCCACCACAGAGAAAACCAAAGAACCTCAAGCCCGCAGAGAATGTGCTCAACTCGCTGGGAGCGAACTGTCCAAATCGACATACGGCTCAGTTTCAATACCACCAGTTCTTCTAACACATACTGATTCTTATGAAATGAGACAGTCCTCTTTAAAAAATACAAAAAATGGATATTTGTTTCTTCGGCTTGAAATGTTCACTATGATGTATCCTTTATTGTAGTGTTGATTCAACGTTGCCCAGAAATTCCGCTATCGAGTTACAAGACGTTTGCGAAGAAGTATCTTCGAAAGCCATTCATAGGGGAAAAAATACCGGACAATAATTTAAACAAATACCTAACATTCTTTATGGAAATTGTGAACGTGCTCGACATTGAAATCGGACCGGTCTGTTACAAATTCTGCACTAGAGCTGACGAAAAGCGTATCGAGCAAGCAGAATAGCGGATGACAGAATCTGCCAAAGAGGCCGGAAGATGGAGCAGTACCTCTCTTTGAATCTGGAAGGATTGTTGTATGGTCTAGGGATCGCTGATTGGGGGGACAGGTTTAACTTATATACAAAAAATGTAACCAAAAACTTTATAAGTGTTTTTCTCGAAACCGTATTTTCCAAATTGGTGGGAACGTAACGAGAGAACGGTGTATACCATATTGATCGGAATTTCATGCCGGCACTCTAAGCTGAATTCTCTATTCTAGTACGTGACTGTTTAGCGATATCTTCAAAAGTCTATTTTCGGTGCACACATTCGTTTCGTTTTTGTGGTCGAAGAAAATATTTATTTCAGCGCCTTACCATTTCGTTAGAATTTAAAATTTTTCAATTATCCTATTTATATTGATGGAAAATACATTGAAAACGACTCATACAATGTTATTTTGTTACAGGTCTAATAGGAGGGCTTCTGGAGTTCCCGCCGATGACCAATTTGCCGAGTGCAAATGGTCTTCCAACCTGATGCAGCGGGTACAAGCGAGCGCCCCATGTGTACACAAAAGTAATTTTTTAAACGCAAAAGTTACGGAATAAAACTGTATCGTCAGATTTAACATTTATTTTTATTTTGTAGGGTTAAAAAATCGCGAAACTCATCTATTTTTCATGCGTCCGAAAAGGGCTACATCCTTAAAACAGTTAACTGTACTTTTGGAGAATATTAAGATATTTCAGGAACACAGTAGACAAAACGGGAGATTTGTTGAGCGCACAGTGAACGTAAAAAGAAAGTGGCTGGTGGACTCGATGGAAGTATTTAGTACCCAGGTGATTTCAGGTGTCGCTGAGGGTCTACTTAATGGAATATTCATCGGACAGACATATTATTATAAGGGGTAGTCAAATGAAAACGAAGGAGATGGACAACAATCAGTAAACTGTTTAATATTTTAAAATCACTCGTAGATCCCATATCTGTTACCACATTTATTACACTGTGAGACAAGTGCCTTGATGGTACAATGTTTACGGTTGCTTACGAAACCCTGACTGTACCCAACCCCTTGAAAGGAGTCTACTTGGGCACATTTGTATGTGGCACCAGAATATGATTTTATAAACGAAGTAGGTCTTTGATAGGCTTTGTATCGCTGTCCCAGAGATGCTGCTTCTTGTATGAGATTATAATAGTGTTGCGCTTGGCGCACAGTTGTAGGTAGCAGTCGGTGAGTGAAAGACGATGGTGTAGACAGTTTTTGTGGTGTGCTGTGTGAAGCCACCAAGTGTTAGACTATTTTAGGTATGTCGATATTGGTGAACATGGAAGCAGAAGTCTTCATGCAAGGAAGGTACAGATTCTAAATAATTATGATTTTTGTTTCTGCCAGCGCGTTAGTATCGATCAGTTGGCTGACAATTTGTATTTGTTGAGTAACCCCAAAATGTACGTAAATTGTTTTGATAAAAAGCTAGTTAGATACAGTATTTTACTTTTCTAATGCTTCTAAGATTTGTCAAAAGAGTTATATGTAATTTGAGGATTTGCATTTATGTTGGATTAGTGAAGTTGAATAATCCTTGCTGTTTAAATCTCATTGTTTGCAGATCAATGAGTAATGTAAATTCGAATGCCAGATGTTTTTAAAAAGACAAGCTTAACTTGCAATATAATTTTGCTAATAAACTCAGCAATTCACCATAATCAGTACCGCCTTCCTGTCCAGCTCATATGTTTTGAAAGAAATTGGATTTTTCATAAATGTTTTCATTTATCAGCCAAAACAGTTTCATGTGCATTTCCAAGTATTGCAGCCAAAATTGCACACCGCTGAGCCTGTAGCTAGAATATTTATATTTTTTCATGAGAGACCAGAATAGATCGCGTTACTCCGTTACTGCTTTAGAGGTAAGACAATCTAATTTATTTGTTAACTGCACAGGCACTCACTTAAAAATCGTAAAGAATTTATAATTTTCAAAGAACATAACACTTGACGACCCCTCTGCCAGGCGTTCGCTTTGTGAAATGTCTTATATTAAATTAGTCAGATGATAAAATAAAGCTCTAGTTAGGTAGACTTTTTTGGCGCAACGCAGTTTACTAACTTGTACAAAATTCGTCCACAGTTCATTGGCATTCTTATGCCCCGCCTTGTTTTCCACTGATTTCATTGCTCAATGTTTTTTGTCTTTGGATTTGCACCCTATGCGTGATTTACGATGCTGCGCAAAAGTCTTAAGGTTCCTGCGCGTTAATCTCACAATTAAAGATACCGAAATGGACAACTGTCCGATTTCTGACAAAAATGTTGCAAATGATAGTGACCACTCTGCGGGGCAACAGTTGCAAAGTACCACAGAAAAACGTGAGTTCCGTTTCCAAAAATAATGTACAGTTTCCTGACACTATAATTCCACTCACTAATCTGACTAGTAATGAGGCCGCAGATTCCGGTGTTGTAGACGCCGCTGTCCTGACATGGCTAATGTGCACAACTCAAACCTTGATTGTTTACCGAATGAGGTCAGTGATTTACCTACTTTTCACACAATTAATCAGATGTCAGAGGAAACAATAGCGCAAAGTACTCACTCTATTCTTAAACATCCGTCAGATTACATTAGGAGTAATTATGCAGATAATGCAACAAACGAGACGTCTATGGTTGTAGATGATGCCTCCACACCACAAAACACAACACAGGTGACACCCGACACTGCAGTTGAAAAGATACGGAAGCAAAACTTCAATATCTTATGCAGGTGATGATTAAACAGAATACTCAGTTACGATAAACACGAGAAAAACAAGTTGATACTACTACTCAGTTCAACGAACAATTTTACAGCATACGTGACGAGCTGAAATCGTACACAGAAACGACTGACAACCGTTTTAAACAGGTAGATACAGATATTAAGGCAAGTTTCCCATAAAATTTAAGCCATAGTCAGGCAATGCGTAGACAGTTCCAAAAATTTTGAGAGTTGACATAAATGCTTTAAGACATCAGTGTACTGAAACATGTAAAAAAACCTTACAGATGAAATCCAATCAGTTAATGAAAGAACAGATCAACAAGACACTCAATTAGATGCACGTCTTAATGTTCACACTGAGACCTCTATCAAGCAGCATGAAATTGTCAGTTTTTTCCCCAACGCTACCGTCAGCAACAGCAGTTTGATATTCTCGGAAAACATTAATGAACCCGTTGTGCATACCAAATCTGACAGCAAAACTAAGTTTCCCACGTCACAAATTTCATTATATTTAATTGATACTGACGACAATACCGTGTGGAGTGACATACATGACCGCTCTGTTGAGACACACATGCAGTCTGGAACAGTTAATAGTGAACTCATCAACGCCCGTATTTAGCATGATGACACTAACTGTAAAGATGTTTTCTGTTAACCCAAAAATGGTACACACAACCGCGCCTTTGCCATGAAAACCTTCCGTTCACACCACACCTTCCCGTCTCATCGTGTGCAAACACTTTTGTTTCAGTCAATCTTTGTGCTGATCAATACTATTCCTCACCGATTAATTTGCAGACTAGATTCATACAGCAAAATCAATTTTCAACAAATAATTAATTTCCTAAGCAAGATTCATTCTAAGACAGAAATAAATTAAAGTCACACCACACAGGAATTACCTGAATGGGGCGGAAAAGTAAGAGACGTGATCTAAGATCTGAGTTTCTCCCGGCGAATACAACGTTTATAGGACTGTAACCGGGTGATATCTACAACAGCAGGTATTTCGACAGGGGCACACCCTGCGATTTTCTGCCTTGAAAATGGTCGTCGACAACGTCACACGGATATGTTCCCATAAGTTATTTGAACAGATGTGATGTACATGTACAGACATATAAATGATTATAGTTTCATAAAACTGGATGATTTATTCACGAGAAAGACATTCAAACGTTGAGCAAATCGATAAAGTGTTGGTCAACCTCTGGCCTAATGCAAGCTGTTATTCCCCTTCCACTGACTGATAGAATTGTTAGATGCCTTTCTAAGAGATGATATGCAAAATTCTATACAAATGATGCGTCAGATCCTCAAAATCCCAAGGTGCTTGGAGGGCCTTGCCCGTAATGCTCCAAATGTTCTCCATTGGAGAGAGATCCGGTGACCTTTCTGGCCGAGATAGGATTTGGCAAGCACGAAGGTGATTAGTAGAAACTCTCTCCTGTGCAGGCGGGTATTATCTAGCGGAAATAAAGCGCAGGATGGCTTGCCATGAAGGGCAACGAAATGGGGAGTAGAATATCGTTGACGTACCATTATGCTGAATAAGTACCACGAATGTCAACAAAACGGGTCCTGCTGTTAAATAAAATGGGTCACTTGGTTGTCGGGTTGTATGGCGGGCAACGAGTGATAATCTGATTAGTATTCCAAAACTGTCCTGGGCTTGTTCAGACACTTTCTTTTCTGGTCATCGGGGCTCATTTCTAAGCGGTATTAGTCACTGATGACAATTCGACTCCAGTCAATGAGATTTCAGGCCAAACGTGCCCGACATCACTATAAATAGGCTTGTTTGTCACCAGAATGAGTTTTTCACTCTGCAGCGGAATGTGCGCTGATATGAAACTTCCTGGCAAATTAAAACTGTGTGCCGGACCGAGACCTGAAATTCGAACCTTTGCACTCCTGGAGTGCTAGTTCTTCCAGGTTCGCAGAAGAGCTTCTGTGAAGTTTGGAAAGTAGGAGACGAGGTACTGGCAGAATTGAAGCTGTGAGGATGGGTCGTGAATCGTGCTTGGGTAGCTAAGATGATAGAGCACTTGCCCGCGATAGGCGAAGGTCCCGAGTTCAAGTCTCGGTCCGGCACACAGTTTTAATCTGTCAGGAAGCTTCAGGCTGGTTTGTGTGCAGAGGTCAATAGCAGTCAGCACTAGAGGCGCCGTGAGACCAGCCCCCTGTCTGTAGGCGCCTAATAATTGTCCTTTTGGCCACTGAAGAACCAGCTGAGTGTCGCATCGGTGATAAAGATGAATCCAGGACTGAATGACTCTATGAAGATTGCTCGGACCTCACGCCTCTCTAGGTCGACGCTGTGTTCGGCCATGGTTCACCCATTCCTGCCAACATGGTCAAATACTGACATCGTTCCTGTTTAAACGTCGAGCAATTCGCTGATTACACCAAATGGCTTCTCTCAAATGTTGACATCTGCGGGGCATAGTTACTGTCCAACTGAGCATACGGAATGGAATTCGCAAAGACTTTAAGGCCTGGTATCAATACGTTGCCAGTTTATTATCCTTGCGAGCTGCCCGGTGAAATTGCGCCGCCAAAATTACAGTTTTGTATTTCCGTGGATACCTGTATAAATATCAATTTGTGAGTAAATTGCGTGGATCCGCGTTGTGTCGTTTGTTATTTGTTTTAGATTGTAATTTAACAGTGTCCAGCGAGGAACGTATTGTTTAAACAACAGATATGACTGAGAACGGTTTTGTTTCAAATGTTACGTGAAATGTGGCTCATCTCTAGTATTTTCGTATGGATTAATATATTAAAACATGATGGCTTCTTACCAGGCTTGCCGGCCGAAGTGGCCGTGCGGTTAAAGGCGCTGTAGTCTGGAACCGCAAGACCGCTATGGTCGCAGGTTCGAATCCTGCCTCGGGCATGGATGTTTGTGACGTCCTTAGGTTAGTTAGGTTTAACTAGTTCTAAGTTCTAGGGGACTAATAATCTCAGCAGTTGAGTCCCATAGTGCTCAGAGCCATTTGAACCATTTGAATCTTACCAGGCTTAGACTGACGACTTATAAAACCTTAGGGGACTCACGGATACCAAAATTCTGCAGGGTCATAGAGGATTTTGCACCCTGGCCCCTCGGTTTACCATACTTAAAGTATATGAGCATACACCAGAGCCGGGGATGATATCTGTTTCTGGATGATGTATTTGGCTCGAGTCCCCGCCATTCCTGCGGCCACCTCTCACGCCTCTTCCGCCTGGACGGAGCCTCGAATTGGATTTCCAATTACGAGGTGCGCCTAATGGGAGGAGGGGACGGCCGTCCTGTTCTCCCTCCCCCTTCCAGTCCAGCAAGCTACCCTCGGGCATCGTCCACACACGCGCAGCCGCGCCGCCACAAATAACGACCACAGGCTCCGCACCGGAAACGGATGACGAGATACCATTCTCACGGCAGAGCTGCGCCGTCTGTTATAGGCCTTTGCTCCGCTACCATCAGCGCAACGCGTTTCCCATACCAGAAACTTGCCTATAAATCATGCAGTATTTGCTTGTCCTGTAAAACGGTAGCCCCTGAATGGCATCTAATGCCAGCGAATAACCCAGGAAACTTTAACACCTATTAAGCTTTAGCATGAGAGAAAATAAATATTAACACACCTTTTATGAAAGCCACGAACGATAAATAATATCCTTTAATTTTTGCTTTATTTTTGTTTTCAGGTGACAGCTTGACACTAAGTACAAAAATTGATCAAATATGATGGGCATTAAAATCACTGATTTGCATTTCATTGATATGTATGGGAAACCACCCTTCCAAAAGAAAAGGAAACAGACGAAGAAACAAAAAAATTTAAAATCTACTGTTATTAGATTAGAAAGCTGAAAAGTCTGTGAGGTTATGCTATTAACCTGTCGGCAGTTTTCGAGGATGCCTTCTTTTATTCTTGTTGGTTGCCCTTCTTTCACTGCATCAATGATTTTTTCACAATTACCCGCTTTCTTTCCATAAAATGGCTCGAGAATTACAGCAAATTCAAGCAACTGCTCGATTATCCTAAAGGCTCAATTCTTGATATCGTTGATCGATCTTTCTTGTATTCAAGAACACACTTTCTTAAATTTCAACGAAGTAGCAGTCTGCGGGTCGGCCGGGGTGACCGAGCGGTTCCATGCGCTACCGTCTGGACCCGCACGACCGCTTCGGTCGCAGGTTCGGATCCTGCCTCGGGCATGGATGTGTGTGATATCCTTAGGTTAGTTAGGTTTAGGTAGTTCTAAGTTCTAGGGGACTGATGACCTCAGGAGTTAAGTCCCATAGTGCTCAGAGTCATTTGATCCATTTTTTGAGCAGTATGCGGAGCCGATAAACACGTTCTTAAACGGAAGCTCATTCGAAGTGTCCATGTGTGATTTGAAGAGCTTTCTTGAGACGTTAGTTTCATCGCGACTAAGCAGACGAATGGCTTGAGTTACACCTTCGTTTAAATCTCCTGGTTCCGTCCTTGAAATGCAGTTGGCGATGTTGCGGGCAACTGATTCATTTGATCCGCGTGGTTATGTATCGATATTAGGTCTCCGGAACTTGTGAATGCACTGATAATTAATGAACCATTTTTCATTCGTTGTCTGATATTAAGGGGCGAATCTTCCACTGGAATGAACTTGTCCGATGTAAGTCTACAGGCTTTCGTGGCCGTTGTCACTGAAGTTAAAATCTTCTGGGTTACCAGGCCGCGTCATGTTTCTTCAAAAATGTTCGACGTTTCGACTCCTCTGCTGGGATCTTCCTCAGGATCTTTTGGTGTCCACTACTGCTAGAACACGGTCAGAGACGAGTGTCGCGTCCACTTATAACGGGGGAATTTTCTGGCGTTCGTGCTGGAGAAGTGATAGTATTGGTTAAAATACATGTGGCTACCATTGGTGGGCCATAGTAATAGGCTAATACAGAAGAAGGGGCGTTGGTAGCTCATCTCCTGTGGATACCATTGGCGGTCATCGTCATTGGATAGAAGGCACTGTTCCACACTTATGCTGGAGAAGGGTTATTGATTGAAATGCCTGCTACCGCTATTGGTTGGTCGTCATCAGTGGCTAGATTCGCAACGACCAGAGAAAGAGAGGGGGAATGTCCGCCGAGGTGACTTGCAGCGCGTTGTTTATGCCGCTCACACACCGCGTCCGCGTATTTACTTCCTTGATGGCGGGGAGCCACGATGCCGGAGGCCTATAGCCGTCCTCTCTATTGAAATTAGAAGAATTCTTAGAAATTTCAACCGCTTCTCGGACCTTTCTTCTATAAATGTCTGTTTCTTTAGCCAGTACACGTACGTTATTAAAATCGATGTCAGAGCCACAGTTCTCGTGATGTTCTGCTGCTGCCGATTTTGCACTTTGATTTAGCCGCATGTGCCGTTCGTGTTCCTTAACGCGTTCTTTAACAGTTCTTGCCGTTTCACCTATATACACTTTGCCGCAGCCACATGACACTTGATAGACGCCTGCATTGTGGAGGTAATCAGGTGCATCCGTTTTCCGTCGCAAAAAGTCTTTTATCTTGTTTTGACTAAAGAAAGATGTCTGAATACCATTTTTCTTTAAAATTCTGCTTATGCGGTCAGTGACCCCAGAAACACACGGAGTGAGAAGGTTCAAATGGTTCAAATGGCTCTGAGCACTATGCGACTTAAATTCTGAGGTCATCGGTCACCTAGAACTAATTAAACCTAACTAACCTAAGGACAGCACACACATTCATGCCCGAGGCAGGGTTCGAACCTGTGACCGTAGCGATCGCTCGGAGTGAGAAGGCGGTTCCTCGTCATTCTTATTAGTGGTATAAATATTCCGCCTAAAAGCCCTGTAGATTGAATAACTATCATACCCATTTGCCGTCAATGTCGTCTTTAAAAAATTCAACTCCGATTCTAAGTTGTCGTCATCGCTGATACGGAAGGCACCTGAAGACAGCGGGTTGAGTACTGCTTGCTTCTGGGATGAGTGGCGGTGCGAAGAAGAACTTCATGCGGTCCACAATTTCTTAAATGGGAATTCACCCCAAAATAGAATTGGAGGTTGAGAGTGAGGTCGGTCTCCCGTTCCGAGATGTGTTGGTATACAGAAGACTTGATAACACTGTAGGTCACAGAGTATACAGAAATCCAACTAACATAAACAGGTAGTTAGATGCCACTTCACCATAAGCATCATGCTTATAAAGTATGTGTGTGTGTTCCAACACGTGTAAAGGAAATGACTATGTCCGGTCGTAAGGAAGGTATGGATATGACGTGAAAAAGGGAAAAGTATGTCGAGTCATAAGAATGGTACAGACATATCTATTTCCAGGACCACAGCCATCAGCAGAGTGTATTTCCGACACTTCGCCCATTGTAGAATGTAGTCCAATGAGACCGCAGTTGTAACATTTAATTGCAAGTATAGTGATCAAATATGTTTTTGACTGGTTTCCTAGGATAATTCTGTCTAGGGGTGCGTGGCGTGCTGGAGGTGGTCTGTGGTGCGAACTCAGGTTTTCGGTTAATGGTAGGAGCTGCCCAAATGAAGAGATCTTTTGGGGTCCAGGAATGTCGTCCTCTAGACAGCCGAATAGCAAACTAACACGTAGTATGTCTTGGATAGCTTTCGTTACTGCGTGTAGATTCGAGAAGATTCAATACAGATATATGTATTTGCTCTGTACCATTACTCCCTCCTACGTAAATTGTCCAGTTGCCTGCTTCTTCACATTTCCCATTTTTATTTAGTTGAGAGAACATCGTTTGTGGAGTGCGCATTTAGCAGGCGAAAGACAGATGGAAGACACGTTTGCTGGTTCTGTAGACATGAGAAACACCTTAGTTGACTTTATGAATTATAAGGATGATTTGTAACCCGTTAGATGGCCTCACCTTTGACCGTCACCTCACCTGGATCCGTCATCTCCGCTCCATCCCATCCAAAGCCCACAACCGCCTCCGACTCCTCAAACTCCTCTCTGGCCGGACATGGGGGTTGCAACCCCTCTACCAGCCTCCACACCTACAAATCCTTAATCCATCTCACCCTCTGTTATGCGAGTCCCGCCTGGATATCTGCCCCCCCCCCCAAATTCTATAAGTCCCTCCAGATCCTTGAGCATCATGCACTCTGCCTCGCCTTCTGTATATGCCTCCCGTCCCCCATGCGGATCCTCTATGATCTCATTCCTTTCCCCCATCTGCTCCTGTTCCTCGAACATATCTGCATACTCTACACCTCCGGCCACCTTGGTCCCCCTCGCCCCCTGGTTGCTCCTCTTCTCTACCATCCCCGCCCCCTGCCACGCCTTCACTGTTGTGTCCCCCCTACCCTCCATCTCTACACCCTTCATCTCCTTTCCCAAGGTGGCTTCCATCAACTCCCCCTCCCGGATGATGCCCTCTCTCCCTCCATCTATCCCTCCTATCAACTCTGATCCCCCCCTCCTTTCCTCCATCCTTTCCCTGGGCTCCCTCTTCCCCCCCTTCCATCCTGTTTTCTCCCCACCAAATCTCTCCCTACATCCCTTCTCCCCCCCCCTGAGTCCTTTTGTATTCCCCTCCTCTGCCTTCCCCACTCCCTGTCGCGTCTGCCCAGCACCCCCCACCCCTCTTATTGGTCCTCATCCTCCATCAGCTCCTTTCCCGCCTCCCCCCTTCGCTTTTCCTCTCCTTCCCCCTTTTTTATTTTTCCATCTTCAGTCCAGTTTCCCCTCACCTGCTCTCGGCTGTGGTATGTCACATTTGCCAATTTTTTAGTGCAGTGTTTCAGTGACTGTTCAGTGTTCGTCTTTCTCGTGTTGCGAACAGAAACCGTGCTGTCGCTAGGTGTGAATTTTATATCTTTTGCCAACAGCAACCAGACTGTCGCCGTGTTTTTTAATTGTCTGTCTATTGTTTTACCTGTCTGCTTTGTATGTATTTTATCATCCCTCTGTTCTTTGTTTTAAGTTCCACGATTTTTTTCCCGCCATGTTACTCTTTAAGTCTCCGATATTATCGCCTGTTTTCATTATTTATTCTCTTCATCTTTTTAACAAAGTCTGTAGGCTGAAGAGCGGCATACTAAGCTGCTGCCAGCTATTGAAATTCAATAAAGAAAAAAAAATCCGTTAGATCACCGACATCAGTATCTGCGAGTGGACATATCAGTTTCCACAATTTTTTTAAGAAATTTCGCGTAGAGATCTTCGCAGACATGTTAAGTTTCTAGTCACTCTGCGGTTTACAGCACGCTTCACCATGATGAAGTTTCGGGTTTCTAGAGAAATAATTTCCTTTCTGTATCTCCAGAATTATGATGCTTGAGCGATATTGCTATGCAAGCGATGTTGGTATGTCCTAGATATCGAGAAGTATCTCGTGAATAGCATAATATACTGGCAAACCACATGAAAATATATGTGTTTTTGTAACCCCAGAGTCTGGAGATTGGTGCAGAAAGCAAGAAATCAAGCAGGTTGGGACCAGAAACTGTGATGCCCTTGTGCCGAGGGGAATGGCTCAAATGGCTCTGAGCACTATGGGACTTAACATAGATGGTCATTAGTCCCCTAGAACTTAGAACTACTTAAACCTAACTAACCTAAGGACATCACACAACACCCAGTCATCACGAGGCAGAGAAAATCCCTGGCCCCGCCGGGAATCGAACCCGGGAACCCAGGCGCGGGAAGCGAGAACGCTACCGCACGACCACGAGCTGCGGACCGAGGGGAATGGATCCAGCTTTTGCACAACAGTCTTCGTGGTATATGTACAAGTGTCTCTCGAAAATTGCATGATATTCTGACAGTCTATGAGAAATTACACATGTTCTTGTAATCCCAGAGTCAGGAAATGGGTCTGAAAAGTAAGCAAGCAAGCAGGTTGGGGCCAGAAACAGTAACACCTTTGTGCTGAGGGGTGCCGTCACCGATTTTGTACAACAGTTCTGAGAGTGACTCTGACCCGCTGAGGGCGCTCTGGTCACGCATCGGGAGTGGATGACTGCCCAACCTCACGGGAAATATCTAGTGCAGCGAGGAGAATACCTACGGTACATGTGCTTATGCTGTCTGTCTTTGCGGTATATGTACGAGTGTCTGGCGGTCGGTAACTATACGCATGATGCAAAAGGGGCCATTTTGTATGGGGCAGGATACGAATTGTGTGTTTACTACATTGACATGGGACACGGTGATATATTGTAGGGTTGGCGATCGTTTTCGCACTCTGATATTCAAGCTTCCGTCCTCAGTGGCGGATCAGTGTAATTGAGAAAGAGTATTTCTGTATTTGACGATCTGTAGGCCACTTTCCACGGTTTAATTATCAGTACCATATGGCGATCTGTACAAAATAATTTTTTGCAGCAAGAAGTCTTATTTGCAGAAAGAAAAAGCTGTACACTGCTTCCACACCGGCAGTAATTTCGAGGGTAAATTAAGATCCAATCAGAATACCCCATTCATTCACAAGACATCCTTCGTGCTGGGGCATAGGAGCGTCGACAAAATGTTTCGAACAAAATGGAGACAAGGTATCTATGGAAATTTCTGAGAAAGCAAGTGTTCAAAGACAAGCTGAAGGAGACCATCCATCTCTGGCGGGGATGCCGTCACTCATCCGCGACTGTATTATTGGGACATCTCCAGAGCAGTAGCTGTAGGACAACGAAACTTGCAGCCATTTTTTCCTTCTGTGGGAAAGGGCTACGAATTCTCTTTGTGTAATTGTTATGATTTTCCCAGCTGTGCTTAGACAGTGCTCTCTTTCCAAACAACAAGAATGCTTTTACGATTAACGGTGTTTTTGCGAGAATGCACAGACATGAGAACGCGTACCGTTTCTGAAACGTATGTTGAAAGCAGAATGTCACGATTTCTGGGCTAGGGAACACATGATATCTAGTTAGGACCATCAGGAAGAATACATTCAGTGTTATTCCTAGCTATTTTCGTTGACAGGTCCTGTTAGGACAAGAATGTCCATGCAGACAAGCTGAGACATCACGAAAGCTCCTACAGAAGCGATCTTTCTGCAACACTTTACAATTTCTGTGAGGTCGACTTGGTTCTTATTTACATAGCCGTGTGATGTCCGTATAACTTTGAGAACCTTTAAGATTGTGAGTCACTACCTGAACATTTTGCAGCGATGTGTCAGCAATGCTGGGTGGGTAAACATGTGTGCACATCTAGACGCAGCTCACATGTCCTGTTAAGGTACGTTTACACTGGGATACATGTATCGCGACATGTATGAGCGACAATTTGACATGTCGCGATACATCACCTCATACAAAAATTCACGGAACTTGTATGCGGACCCTCGAGCTCATACATGTCGCGTATACATTTTGTATATCGCTTTTTGGCCATATACGCGACATGTATGAGCGACATTTGAAGAACTCGCGCATGCGCAGTACTATCATTTCCTGTCGTCTTGTCGACTGCCGCTTATTTCGACGATTAGCGCATGCGTAGTACCAGGCTCTTTGGCGGCTGTTTGAGTTTTGAAGGTGCCGACTGTCGTTTCGACGTTAATGTATCTGCATAAAATATCAAAAAGTGCCATATGCAACATTATTCTTCGTGTTTTCGAGGCCATTGTGCAAGTTTTATCCCAAGAAGTGAAGGTAAAAGTTTTATATATATCAGAGTATGTCATACATTAAATAATTTTTTCATGCATCTGGGACGTGATAATGTTGACAACGGATGCCGCAATCGTGTGTGAGACGTCGGCATTAGCAATCGCGCGACAATGCAAATGTTTTGTCTTGAAATCTTCGTTTTACGAGGAATCCCCAGTGGCTAAAAAACGGAGTGTTACTGCCAACTGATCCTCTGGTGGAATCGCTTCCCGAAAGTTTGTGTTGGTTTTGGACACAAGAAGAGCCACAAGTGATAACAAACCGCGGAAATCCTCCATACTCATCCTAACATAATTTCTAAAATATGGCGTTAATTCGCGAGAAACTCTCTGTGCCACCATCTACGCTTCCTCCGCCTTTTCTTCCTATCATCTTCCAAAAGAGCAAGTGTATCAGCACATAAAAATGTGAAAACTTCCAAATCGTCGTCGGAAGCTATCGCACAGTGATACATATCAACCAGTGTAAACGCACGCTCATACATGTATGAGGTTGATACTTGTCAACTCATACAAGTCGCGATACATGTCGCAAAGTCGTATATACATGTATCTCATACATGTGCCGATACAAATCGCAGTGTAAACGCACGTTTAGGAATGCAAGGGACAATGCAGCCTGTGCTATTCTGGAAAGCATTCGAACAGATTTCAATAGCATGATCTGTGACATCAGTATCCTCATGTAGAGAGGTATCGTGGCCCAGATGGTGACTAGGCTCATGTTTACATAGATGTGTGATGTCAGTATAACACTCGAAGAACTCTAACTGTACACATGAAAACAGTTGCGACTTTCACCTGCTGGCTGCCGTTTGCTGTGGCCTGAGAGCAATAGCTTGTGCTGTTGTATCCGTCTGTGCGGTGGTGGCTCAAGGCATCAGCGTGTGCGTGTGTGGAACAGTTCACTGAGCATGATCCGCTATGTGATCATCTCACTGGACTGCAAGTACGAAGGACATGCTTCATTGCGCCAGCTACGGTGCTTAGGTGAACACATACTTCGACAGGAATTTCTCAGGCGTCAAGTATGAAAGGGACATCACCATCTCATGCTTGCAGGACCCGAAGTGACACCTGTGCATGGCTCAGCAGCTGACGGTGTCATCACTTTGCGGGGGCTGCCAGTGCATCCCAACTCCTGGGGGGAGGGTGGGGGGGGGGGGCGTGTGCGGTGGCATTCTGTGTGGTCTAGTGGACAGAGGGGTGGCAGACAGTGTGTATCTTCGTATTCAAAAGATTTTTACCTTTGAAATTATGTGTGATGTGAGTTTCATAACAGTATTCCTTGAGCAATCGGAATAAAACAGAAATGCGATCAATGTAATTACTTTTCACAAGACCTGCATCTTTCCAAACAGCAGAGGATGATGAGCAAGAGAAATCCAAGCCCCATAAACTGGTTTTTTTATAAAGAGACAATATACCCTCTAATTTCGCTTCAGGAGATCCTTTCACGCCACAGAGCCACCAATTACCCAGTATGGGTGGGTAGGGAGAGGGGGTGGTAGAGAGGGGAGAGGAAGGGATAGGGGTTTATCAGAGGGAGAGATGTTAAATAATTGATCAATTTAATTAAGTAGTCATTGAAATTGATAAGAGTGAGAGGGGTTATTTGAATAACTCATACCTGAAAGAGTGCTTGTAGCATCGAGGGGGAGGGGGTTGGTTGAGGTAGGGGAATGGGAGCGGGTGGGGGAACAATGGGTTAAATACCTGTAAATCAAAGGAGAACAACAGGTTTGCCCCTGAGTGCATACCTGCCCCTGATGTAGGCAACCCGCACTAAGAAATGCGCCACAAACAGCTTGGGTCTACTACTCATCTTGTCCTGCAGCATGTGTTGATTGCGTTCGATGATATTCAATCATCAAGGGTAGTTTGTTATTTGAAAATGGGTATCAAAACTTGTATTTCTGTACTGGAAATAATCCTGTGGCATAGCTGTTATCGGGTGCTCCTTGTTCGAGCCATTGTTGCCATATGGACTGAGAAGGAGCCATGAAAAATTCGCCTACTTTTAACTCTCTATTCATATTCACAATACTAACAATGATAAAATCTGCTACAGTTGGAAAAATTATTTATTTCCGAAAACGATATCACTATGCAGTTTCGGGACATATGTCCCATCTTCAGGTGCATATTTAAATGTGAGTCCATAAAGGATGCGTAACTAAGATTAAAATATGTTTAAATAGTGCATCCCACCATGTCACGCAAGAGAATACACTCTTCAGTCCCAGGTCTGTCAGAAAGCTCCTCATAGAGGAGGACAACAGGCCAGGTTTAGGCGCGAGTAACACATTGACTTGCACAAAGACAGGTAGATGGTGGTTCGAACACAGTGCATCACAGGCAACCGTGAAACAGAACAACCCAAAGTTCTCGTATTCAACTTCGAGTCGTGCTTCATTCTGGTCTGATGGGTGTCTGTGCGCACTGTGTTCGAAAGACCGCTCATGTGTCATCTGGATCCATGTTTGGCGCGCCTCTAGGCCTGGACGTTGCCCTGCTCCGCGAGAAGCTATGTAGTAGATCTAGGATTGAAGAGGGTGTTCTCTTGCATGTCATGTACCGGGGATGCACTATTTTAACATATTTCAACCTCTTTTAACCTTAGTTGTGCATCCTTGTGGACTTACGTTTTAATGTGCAGCTGAAGATGGAACATACTTCCTGAAACAGGGCAGTGTTGTCCTTTTTGGAAATAAATAATTTTTGGAACTGTAGCGGATTTTATCACTGATAATGAATAACAGTTGATGATGGCGCGTGTCACGATACTGGCTTTGGTTTTGTGAACAACTTCGTTTATGTTTCAGTTTCCTGAAACTCATCACTAACATCTGGCTACTCGTGATCAGTCGTAAGACCTGCACACACGCATGCACATGGAACCATGCGCACGATCAAAATTTCTACATTATGTTCGGCGAACAGTAGGTCTATCGAACGACAACGATTTAGGAAAGTTATTCCGTCGTTTTCTCTGTTGCACAAACTGCCACTGAAGGCGGCATTTCACATTCAACAACAAAGGTATCGTCAAACATCAGGATGTGCTGACTTACAACACCAAGATTTCTGCTCTTTAGTTAGCGCGATTAGTTGGAGGAGGATATAAGTGTTTAACGTACCGTCGACAACGAGGCCGTTAGAGACAGAGAACAAACTCGAATAAGGAAGGATTGGGCAGGAAATTGGGCCCTTTCAAAGGAACCATCCCAGCATTTTCCTGAAGCGATCACAGTCGACCTAAATCAGGATGACCGGAGGCGTGTTTGAACTGTCGTCCTCTTGAAAGCCAGTCCAGTGTGCTAACCACTGCGTCGCCTCACTCGGTTGCGATAATTGGACAAGCCCCTGGTTGACATATACTTTCCAAATCAATCCATTCGTAAAATGTATCGCATTTAGTCTAATTTCGATTTAAAACGTTGTTATGTTTGGATATATTCAAGTCTCAGTCACCACAACAATTCCTATGTCGCTACTCAATCGAGGATGCATTTCAGGCATTTATCACTGGTTTCGAAGACATTCAGAGCAAATAATGTTGCATGTCCATATTATTAATCAAATCTGCTTTAAAATTATCACTTCGACACAGCGGAACGATTCGCTGATGGAAACGTTGTCCTGGGTTTAGTTAGTATCGCAATTGAACCAGGAATGTCATCTCACAGCAAGATATTTCTTTTAACCTTGGAAATAGCTTAACTTTCTGAGCTCTTCACGTATCTGCTGAGTCGGTGGCAAATAAGATAATCAATTTTAGCTGCAAGCTCCAGATGGTAACATTTAATTTGGCAGATATCACAGCACTTGTCACAAAAACTATATATGGTTGAGTAAAAATTACATCAGCTACCATTGGCCATATTTCTCATGTTTACGTCGTAGTCTTGCTTCACATTCCTGACTTGTCTCTGACTGTTAATTCACAGAGTCTCAATACAACTGAGTCCAGTCGTGATATGTGCGCTTTAGTAGTGTTAATAGCTCTTGTGTGAACATAACTAAGCTGTGCTCTAGTTTGTACAAGTTGCTGCGAGCCACTGGAAAGTCGAAGAGGATGTTGATACACCCTCTCGAACGATTTCGCTTGAGCCATTCGTCCCTTTGCATTTGCTTATTCGACATTGTGCTTCTTTAGCTTGCTTAAGTCGTTTGGATAATCTTGCAGACTGACTTGCTTCCGATTTCTGTTGCAGCTTTTCTTGTCGTTTGCGTTGGGTGGCTGACACCTTGAACGTTGCAGAAATTGGCTATAATGCGCTGTGAACTATTAATATTGGTATTTTATTGTTACATACTGTTGTGCTGGAATCTAACAGTGATCAGGAGCAACTCAAAAAATTGGCCAAGTGCGAGCAGATCTCACGCACTGAGGGTTTCGCACAAACTTAATGATGTTTATGCATAGTTGATCCACCCTGGCAATCGGGAATATCAACGGTTTTTTCCTGTTATCAGTATGGATATTAGCAAGATACTGGTCCTGGAAATTCCAACACTGTATGAAAATCTCTGCGATTGTTACTGAGAGTAGCGTGGACATACAAAAAGAAGCAGACAGAGGATTCGTTTTCTATATGTAGAGAGATAAGGTTTAATAAAACATTTTCATTTACTTATTAAACATGGTTACACCTTACATTTTATGTTTACATGCAGTAATGTTAGTTATTATGCTTTGACATATCACGAATGCAATGTATGTTCAATAGACAAAAGATATTTTTATGTCATGTAACTGCAGTTTAACACGCTTCAGATGCATTACTTTAACTGTACTTTGAAACCTTGCTTCCTGCGAAATTTCATGATTCAAGATCAACGGAAAGTACAGTTTTGATGACTGCGTCTGCGAGTATTAAAATATGAGACATGAATGTCCGAATCTTTTGATTGCAATGACTTAGAAGCTTAAATTTTTTACACCTCCAAGAGACTATAGTCTTTAGTACGTGCCGTAAATTTGAAGTCGATACGCCAACCAGTCCAAGTAAAAGGCGTTCTTAAAAGACGATTTGACAGACAGATAAAAAAAAGAAAATTGCTTTCATGTCATATAATTACAAATTAACAATTTCCTAATTTGTCCCCTTTACTTGTACTGCGGAATCCTGCCTGTTGCCAAATTTTATGATTCTAGGTCAACGGGAAGCACGGTATAGATTTTGACGAGTGAGTCTTTGAATATGAAAATATGTGACACAAATGGCCAAACAGCCGTATCCTTGAATTCAAGCGACATGGTAGCTTAAAATTTTTACGCCGCGAAGGTACCATCGACCTTGTGACATAAATTTTAACTTGATACTGAAACTTACAAGTATGGATGAAGGAATTTAAGCCGAAAGGTTAGGGCCCATGTACCATCATGTGTCATTTCCTGTTACTACCTTGTTGACAATAACTCTGAAACAGGCAGGCCTTTGGCAATCACAATTTCTGCGAATTGTAACACAGATCGGGTAAGATATCAGATCACATTAATAAGGCAATAGAAACAGATAGGCCTTGAGTAATAAGAGTTTCAGCTAATCCAGATTATGAAACAGCTCTAAATTTAATTAAAAGGGAACAGGCAGGCCTTCGGTAATAACAGCTTCAGTTAAGTAAAACTGTCAAATAGAAAACAGGCAAGCCTTCTTTAACGACGGCGTTAGTTAAATAAAATTACTAAATAGAAAACAGGCTGGCCTTCTTTAATAATAGAGTCAGATAAGTAAAAACGAAATAGGAAACTGGCAGGCCTTCAATAATAACAATTAAGACCTCAAAATCCAAACCTTAACTCTATTTCACGAATCGATGTTGAAACTTCCGTTTCCAAAGGGGTCCCAGAATGCAGCACAGTGAAACTGCCTTCAACTCTCCCCTCGGTGTACCACGGCTCAGGGCTTGCTGGCCAGACTATGCATGAAGACGGCGCTTGAAGTCAGCCACGAATTCAAATCGGACCACTAATAGGGCCAGAAACCACCCGCCGGACTCCGTGCCCAAGACGTTTGCGTAAGCACTCGCCCAGCTAACCGGGTGGACCTCTCACACCCTCCTCCTCGCTCCGTTACCACTCCCTAACTCGCCACGCCACAACACTCTCCGTGGCCCATCAACAACCTGCAGCAAAGCTCTTACTGGCCTCAAACTAGAGGGACGTCACACGACAAATCGAACTAGTGGCTCCAGGAATTCTGAAGGCAAAGCCGGAAACGCTACCACGACACAGATACGTCCATCCATTTATGACAAACAGGGTTCTTAACAGTCCGACAGACTGACAGACAAAGGGACGGACAACAAGGCGATCCTAGAAGGGTTCAGTTTTTGCAGACTGAGGCGCAGAACCCTAAAAATCAGAATTCACTGGCCTACTAGCTATGGGCCGTCAACAGCTGTTTGCCGAGTGTTAATTGGAGAGCACCAACAGGAAAGCGGACTACTGAAACGGCACGGCCGAATAACAAAATTCAAAAGAGTGCTTCGAGAGCGGAAATCTAAGACTTAGTAAACGCCTGCAATGCAGTCCAACCCTCACAACACATCGGTCCTACGGGGCACCATTACCAACCCTTTACACCCCACCCTCAATAGTATGGCAAAGATGGTCACACAGACAAGAAATCAAGTTAATATTTCATTGTCATCCAGTTCTTAGCTACCTTTAAAATTTCGAATCTCTAGCTCATCGGCAAATTAGTTTAAAATAAATTGCTAAATACGTACCGAATATACAAACAAACAGGAAAGTGATGTAATGAAAACGCGTTAAAAAAGAGAGAATTATTCCACAAAAAAACAACGCTCCATTTCATTGAAGCTCTCATTGTTGAGCTATGACTGATGTTACTTCCATATAACTGAAGTTGACACAAGTCTAAATCACTGTGATAGGAATGATACCGACAGAGACAAATAGGCATGACACCATCAACGCCACTCAAACAGACCACCCGAAACCAACTGTTTGGTGATGAAACTTCTCGCGAAGTTTCGCGGAAACTGCTGCGTCGCAGACAAATCGAAAGCTACGCGATCTAAAACGGCTGTGGAAAAAGTACTGTCAACTGCTGCTCTAGCACTGTTCACTAATGTTCCAGTGTGCAGTACTCACAGTTCTCGCGGGCAACTGGGATCAACCACACATCAATAATGAGGATTTCAGTCACACATCAATAACCCCTTACACTAAGGTTACAACATGTTTCTGAAGATTATCGCGATTTTTAGGTTCAGTTTGCAGGATGGGTTACGTGCAAGGTTGACGAAAAATGTGTTCCGCTGTGACATGAAGATGAAGCTTGTATCAGTGTGAACGAAGGCGTGCAAACGGGGCGGGGAATTAACAGAATCGGAGTTATTGGTCAGCAATCACACTTCACTGGATGAGATCATTAAAGGTAACAGGCACTTGGGAAGAGATAATTTGGTGCGTAGTATGGGGTTCTCGTATTGTTAAATCTGTTTTCATTCAGTGTGCACTAACAGCAGGCCGTTAGATGAATATGTCGTGCCGTCGACGATGCAACTTTCTTTCAGGATGATGATTTTCTAGCTCACTATAAGCTTGCTTTACAGGTCTGCCTGGATATCCAATTTCTCCGGAAATCAGTAAGTCGTAGATGCCCTGTGGAGTGGCCGCCATGTTACTACGATTGAAGATCATTAGATTTCTATTTTGGCTACACGGGAAGGCCATTTTGAGCGCAGTGAAGCTCAGAAACCATGCACAGCGGATTGTTGCTGCTTGTAGTCGCGGTCTGGTATATGGGTTGGTTACTTTCCACGAAAAATGGGTGAGGCAGGTAACAAAAGAAATTATTCTGAAATTTATTTCTTATTTCTTATTATAAAATTTACAATAATTATTATATAATATAAGAACGGGATAGACAACAGGTTGAACACATCCTGTATCCTTTACGTATTACCACTAGCAACAGCATTGTCCTGCACAAAAGCCGTGAATGTATAAAACCCACTCAGATGAAAGACACCATTGTTTTCCTGCTGTATTTCTATTTCAGTTTAATGTTTCACTTTACACCGTTTGCATTTAAAATCCGGCCGGAGATGCGGAGCGGTTCTAGGTGCTTCAGTCCGGAACCGCGCGACCGCTATGGTCGCAGGTTCGAATCCTGCCTTGGGCATGGATGTGTGCAATGTCCTTAGGTTAGTTAGGTTAAGTAGTTCTAAGTTCTAGAGGACTGATGACCTCAGATGTTATGTCCCATAGTGCTCAGAGCAATTTGAACAATTTTTGCATTTAAAATCATGAGTTGCATCCAAGATGGTGACTTGCAAAATGGCCACCGTACTGGCGAAATAGACTCACAACATACACCCTTCTGCCTTCTCATAAGACTGGACCCAATGTTTATCCCCTTTTTTGTTTTGATGTGCATTATATTAAGTGTTTGATAGTAAAGTCACAGGAACTGATGTTTCATATGACTAATGATCACAGAGAGGTGTACATTCAAAATTGTGAGAGCGGTTTTGCCAAGAACCGCCGGACAGCACCTTACTTCCTTCACCATACGGTTCGCAAACTCCGACGAGGAAATCAGAGAAAATAGAGCTCGTACTGAGACTTACTGACAGTAGTTCTCCCGTCGTACCATTCTCAAAGATGGATGTTGGCAAATATATAATGGTATCAGGGGTACTCCATACGACACACTCTAAGGTGGCTTGCGGAATTTACGAGGGTAATCCCAAAAGTAAGGTCTCCTACTTTTTTATTTTATAAACACAAAACTCTATTTGTGTGGCAGTGCTTCACGCGCTGTGTGTAAACATTCGCATGCCGCTCTGAGGCTCTCAGTCTTGGCTTGGCAGCCGTTGAGAATGGAGTTCCCTTTGGATGTTACCGCCAATTGCGAATTGTGCGCAGTTATTCGGTTTTTGAACGCAAAGGGCACTGCGCCGATTGAAATCCATCGCCAAGTGTAGGGTGAGTCGTTCATGGATGTCAAAAATATTCGTAAGTGGTGTAGAGAGTTTGCAGCTGGTAGGACCGAAAATCACGACGAACAAAGGAATGGGAGACCGTCAATTTCTGAGGAGACAGTGTTAAAGGTTGAGCAAAGCATGCGTGAAGATCGGCGAATCACCCTGGATGGTCTCTGCACGTTGGTTCCTGAGGTTTCCCGAAACATAGCTCGCAGAATTTTAACGGAAACATTGAACTACCGGAAGGTGTGCGCAAGATGAGTGCCACGCATGCTGACTGAGGACCACATGCGGCAACGAGTTGATGCTTCCCGCGCATTTCTTCACCGCCTTGCAGCCGAACAAGACAACTTTCTATATTCAATTGTCACGGGTGACGAAAACAGGGCATACCACTTTACACCTGAGACCAGGAAACAATCACGCCAGTGGCGGCATCCTTCTTTGCCAAAGGCGCGAAAATTCAAACAAACACAGTCTGCCGGTAAAGTCATGACAACCGTTTTTTGGGATCGGAAAGCGGTATTGTTGGTCGACATTATGCCCACTGGGGCCACAATTAACGCTGACAGGTACTGTGAGACTGAAAAAATTCAAACGGGCAGTTCAGAACCAGAGAAGAGGAATGTTGAGCAAGGGCGTACACATTCTCCATGACAACGCTCGCCCACACATCGCTAGGCAAACAATTGCTCTCCCGCAACAGTGGAACATAATCACCCACCCACCCTATAGTTCTGACTTGGCGCCCAGTGACTATCATTTGTTCCCTAGGTTAAAAGAACGTTTGGCCGGAAAGCGATTCAGCTCCGACGACAAAGTGAAAGAAGAGGTTCATAACTTTCTGAACAGCATGGCGGCGAGCTCGTATGACATGGGCATACAAAAACTGCCACAGTGTCTACAAAAATGCATTGAGAGAAATGGTGATTATGCCGAAAAATAGCTAAATGTTCAAGCTGTAAACTGATGCAAACCATTGTAGAAATAAACAGGTCTATGTACTTATAAAAAAACAGGACACCTTACTTTTGGGATTACCCTCGTAGATGTAGATGAGGTTGTAGATGTATAACGTCTATTAGTAGGTCTGTTGACAATCCTTATGGTATATGCCTGCAGCAAAAGTGTAATTTAGGTCCTTGTTTTCATAAGAGTCTGACAGAGGACATGATACCATGTTTAGAGGATGAAGTTTTTGCGTGAATCGATAGTGAGTAAAGTAGTTAAAAAATACTCATCTACCTTGAAGATTTGTTTTTCTCCGAAACAAAAAAAGTGTCAGCGGGATGTACTTTCACTCTGCAGCTGACTGTGCGCTGATTTCAGACTCTGTTTCGGATTGAGACTCGAAAGTGGGACTTTGCCTTTCTTGAGTATGTACTCTGCCGACCGATCCACCTAATCAAGTCTGATGACCCTCTTCACACATTTACTTCCTCCAGTCATATTACCTCCAATCTGCCGAACTTCACAGAAATTCTCCAGCATACCTCGTTGAGCTAGCAGCCCTAGACGAAAGGATATTGTCGAGACACAGCTCAGGCATAGACTGCGGGTCTGTTTCCAGGCTGAATCTTCAGTCTGTAGCAGAGTGTGCGCCAATTCGAAACTTCCTGGCAGATCAAAACTGCGAACTCGAAAGTGCGATGCTTGCCTATCGCGGGCCACTGCAAGCTCAGTTTCGAGTCCCAGCCCGGTGCACAGTTTTATTCTACCAGAAAGTTTCAAAAGAAGTGTCACGTTTTTTTCCAAAACACAAAATATATATATATATATATATATATATATATATATATATATATATATATATATATATATAGGGCGTAGGAAAATATATATAAAGGATGGAGAATACAGAGGAAAAGTTTCTAAATAAGCAATGGTCTAATTTACTGTGACACTATGCCTATAAAACGACAGCCAGTCAGCCTCACATGTGAATCGTTTTTTCGGTAAAACTCGATACTAGCACATGGGATTTTCTATCTACAGTAAGACAGCTATTGGCAAATACATCAAAATCTTAGTTTATCAAATTCAGTGTTCCGTGATAGTGCATCGTGGGAGTGTAAAGGAACATTTCCACAGAGCGTGACACGGTAGCGTAAGCAACATTTCCGTGGACTATGACTCATGTAAACGAAGTAGCACGGGAAATCATATGAGGTCACCGGCGACCGTGAGTGCTTTCGTCTCATGCCGGAACTGTTTGCCATTTCAACACAGGAATGCATAACAAAATCATATATTTACCAGCGTACAGTGCAGCTGGTATCAGGAAATCTGGCAGTGAGGCAGATGCGAAATCGGAATATTTGTGAGGAGATTTCCTGTTGCGAATCCTACTTCAAACAGTCCAAGACGAAAATACACTGAAACGGCAAAGAATCTGACATAGACTTGCGTATTCAAATACAGAGATACGTACACAGGCAGAATACGGCGCTGCGACCGGCAACGCCTAAATAAGACAACAAGTGTCTGGCGCAGTTGTTAGATCGGTTACTGCTGTTAGAATGGCAGGTTATCAAGATTTAAGTGGGTTTGAACGTGGTGTTAAAATCGGGGCACTAGCGATGGGGCGCAACATTTCCGAGGTAGAAAAGAAGTGGGAATTTCCTGTACGACCATTTCACGAGTGTACTGTGAGTATCAGGAATCCGGTAAAACATCAAATTTCCGACATCCTTGAGGCCGAAAAAATATCCTACAAGTACGGGACCAATGACGACTGGAGAGAATCGTTCAACGTGACAGAAGTGGAACCGTCCCTCAAATTGATGCAGATTTCAATGCTGGGTCATGTACCCTTGATTGTACGACACCAAGCTTTAAGCCTCCCCTGGGCCCCTCAACGCCGACGTTGGACTGTTGATTACTGGAGACATGTTGCCTGGTCGGACGAGTCTCGTCTCAAATTGTATCTAGCGGATGGACGTGTACGAGTATGGAGACAATCTCATGAATCCATGGGTCCAGCATGTCAGCGGGGGACTGTCCAAGCTGGCGGAGGCTCTGTAATGGTGTGGGGCGTGTGCAGAAGGAGTAATATGGGACTCCTGATGCGTCTAGATACGACTGTAGCAGGTGACACGTACGTAAGCATCCTGTCTGATCACCTGCATCCATTCATGTCCATTGAACATTCCGACGGGCTTGGAAATTCCAGCAGAACAATGCAGCACCCTACACGTCCAGAATTGCTACAGAGTACCTCCAAGAAAACTTTTCGGAGCTTAAGTACTTCCACTGGTCATCAAACTCCCCATACATAAACATAATTAAGTTTAACTGGGATGTCTTCCAACGTGTAGTTCAGAAAAGGTCTCCACCGCTTCGTACTGTTACGGATTTATGGACAGCCCTGCAGGGTTCAAGGTGTACTACTTCAGGCATTAGTCGAATCCATGACACATCGTAGGGTAATAACTTACTCACTTCAGGTGATCGACTACATGTGGAAGTGTGACACCTTGTTACTCAGAAAATTCGTAAAATGAACAAAACTGCGAGCAGAGAGGGAAAATAATTATAAATACATAGGCAAGATACTAATTATTTACTGCCTGTTGCTTAGTAAGGGTGATAACTTACTCACTTCAGAAAATTGACAAAATGGAGATGTCATTCGTAATATTTTTTGTTTATTCGTTGACAGACCAAAACTGCTAGTAGCAATGAAAACTGGTTATAAACACGTAACCCACATTGTAACTATTTGCTTCAAATGCAAAACGTCAATGGTGGGGTGCTGTATAATTCAGACGGACGGTTTCATCAGATAAACGGGTACGACAACAAAATTTAAGTGTGGTTCTAAGATGTGAAGGAGTCATTAGCGGCCCTGAGGCACGTGCCCTAAAACGTATTCCGCTTGGGACTCGATGTAATAAAACTGCTCTTACTACAGAGGGTAACGTACGACATACGCTGTAGTAGTAACTGCAGACGGTTTAAGCAAGAACGCACGGAGGAATGCGCATTTGTTTCAGAGGAAAGACACATTTACGGTTCTTACAAGAAGCACGACGATCACCACGAAACAGGAAACGGAGTATATTGCCATCATTAATCTTGAGAGCTACTTCGTGAGACGCAGAAACTTAAATTGTACTAAAAAGGAAAGAACAAATATTTTAATTCATTTAAAACATTTGTAAAACGTCAATAACATAGCCGAGAATAATTCCTGTGCATTAGCAATGTTTCAGTAGTGTAGAGAAGACTAAGCTGTTACAATTAATTGATTTCAGGTATGAGTAAAAATAGTAAGGGTAAGGTAAAAATATACCAGTATCAGTTGACCCAATGATAATCAGCGCGAATGAAACGTTACTGCGTCTCAGATTACCTGGAACGGGATGTGTACTTATAACAGTTGCACCACAGTTTGCATTTCCACTGAATTTGAAATGTCAGCGATAGAAGGACGTTGATATCATTCTGATGTGATACACGAGTAGCAACGAATATGAGTCAATATGTGAATAGAGTATACTTTGAACTTTGAAGTCTACAATTTTGGTTCAATTTTCATTTTATCAGGATTCTAGATAGAAAACACTGAACCTATTGTCAATTGTAATGGTGGCACCCAGACACATTACACATTTCCCTTTGCCAGTAAACTCCACTGAGTTCCAAATGTGTTTTGACTTACTCTCATCTACGACAACTAAAATTGTGTTACACATGCACACTTTTCAGTGTCAAGTCAGATTATAGCTACTGGTTGTATTTCCATATCCTGCACTTACGTTATTTTTATGAAGATTAATTTGCCATCAGCTTCAATTTTTCATCATTCTAGTTTCTATTTGGTGAGTCGGATTCAAAATCGCGCACATCGAGATTGCCTTGTTTAAATACTCCGAGGTGAGAAAAGTCAGACAATATCGTGGCCGACCTTCGCTTCCCCGGCGTAGTACTGGAAGTCGACGAGGGGTGCATTCAACAACTCACTGGAAATCCTCCACAGAAATATTAGGTCATGCCATCTCTATAGCCGTCTATAATAGTGAAAGTGTATCCGGTGCAGCATACAGTATGCCAACTGACCACTCGATTATGTCCCATGAATGTTCGATTGGATACATGTCGGGCGATATGGGTGGCCAAATTACTTCGAATTTTCCAGAATGTTGTTCAAACCAATCGCGAAGAGCTGCCACCTGGTGACAAGGCGCTTTCTCATCCACAAAAATTCTATCGTTTTTGTCTGCAAACGGTATCTAGGTGAACGTTACCACGAGGGTTGCCCAGAAAGTAATGCACCGTAATTTCTTTCTTCAACAGTTGTTTATTGAACATAATGAGAACTACACACACGAAACAATGGTGTTTTATCTACACACCCCATTTTTCCACGTAATCTCCATCCCGTTCTATGGCTTGCCTCCAGCGCGAAACTAGGGCGTATTGCCCTGCCGGCACCAGTTACGGTCCTAGTGGCGGAGCCAATGTTTCACTGTGTGAACTTCCTTTGCTGATCGACAGATGCAGCGTCAACTGCCGAGTCGTAATGCATCTGTCCTCGCGAATAACATCAGCATGCTGCAACGTGTCGGTTGTGACAGCCGTGGATGGTCTCCCCGACCGCAGAAAATCGTGGAGTTCCGTCAAACCGCCTTCTGGCGTCATTTGGACCGCAGCTGCAACACGGCGAACGGAAACCCGAGGCCGCTGTTGGATCACCTGCTGCACTAGCTGCGCGTTGCCCTCTGTGGTTGCCGTACGCAGTCGCCCTATCTTTCCAGCACGTTCATCCGTCACGTTCCCAGTCTGTTGAAATTTTTCAAACTCTCTATGCCAACTGATTAACTGTACTACTGTCGTCAGCAGATGCTCCGTAGACTGTACACAAGCGATTGTAAATATTCCCCCCAGTTGCTTTTTCCGCAGTTCCTTGTAACGTACATCACGTACAGACGCCATTTTGAAACTGCCCTGCAGGTACGCTAGCTGTTGAAAGTGACGAAAGCTTGGCGTGCTCACTCAGGAGATTTAAAATAATACATATGTATCATTTTGCATTGTGGTAGCATTGTTTTCGGGAGAGAAAAAGAATGCGGTGCATTACTTTCTCAAAAATGCTCAAATGGCTCTGAGCACTATGGGACTTAACATCTATGGTCATCAGTCCCCTAGAACTTAGAACTACTTAAACCTAACTAACCTAAGGACAGCACACAACACCCAGCCATCACGAGGCAGAGAAAATCCCTGACCCCGCCGGGAATCGAACCCGGGAACCCGGGCGTGGGAAGCGAGAACGCTACCGCACGACCACGAGATGCGGGCGCATTACTTTCTGGGCAATCCTCGTCAATTGTCGGTTCAGTTAGACCGGAGGACCTAGCTTATTCCATGTAAACACAGCCCACACGATTATGGAGCAACCACCAACTTGCACAGTGCCTTATTAATAAACTGGATCTATGGCTTCGTGGGATCTGGGCCACACTCGATCTCGACCACCAACTGTTACCAGTTCGGGACTCATCTGAACAGGCCACGGTTTTCCAGTGTTCTACGGTCTAAACGATATACGAGGTGCATTCAAGTCTAAGGCCTCCGATTTTTTTTCTAATTAACTACTCACCCGAAATCGATGAAAATGGCGTTACTTCTTGACGTAATCGCCCTGCAGACGTACACATTTTTCACAACGCTGACGCCATGATTCCATGGCAGCGGCGAAGGCTCCTTTAGGAGTCTGTTTTGACCACTGGAAATTCGCTGAGGCAATAGCAGCATGGCTGGTGAATGTGCGGCCACGGAGTGTCTTTCATTGTTGGAAAAAGCCAAAAGTCACTAGGAGCCAGGTCAAGTGAGTAGGGAGCATGAGGAATCACTTCAAAGTTGTTATCACGAAGAAACTGTTGCGTAACGTTAGTTCGATGTGCAGGTGCGTTGTCTTGGTGAAACAGCACACACGCAGCCCTTCCCGGACGTTTTTGTTGCAGTGCAGGAAGGAATTTGTTCTTCAAAACATTTTCGTAGGATGCACCTGTTACCGTAGTGCCCTCTGGAACGCAACGGGTAAGGATTACGCCCTCGCTGTCCCAGAACATGGACACCATCATTTTTTCAGCACTGGCGGTTACCGGAAATTTTTTTGGTGGCGGTGAATCTGTGTGCTTCCATTGAGCTGACTGGCGCTTTGTTTCTGGATTGAAAAATGGCATCCACGTCTCATCCATTGTCATAACCGACGAAAAGAAAGTCCCATTCATGCTGTCGTTGCGCGTCAACATTGCTTGGCAACATGCCACACGGGCAGCCGAGTGGTCGTCCGTCAGCATTCGTGGCACCCACCTGGATGACACTTTTCGCATTTTCAGGTCGTCTTGCAGGATTGTGTGCACAGAACCCACAGAAATGCCAACTCTGGAGGCGATCTGTTCAACAGTCATTCGGCGATCCCACAAAACAATTCTCTCCACTTTCTCAATCATGTCGTCAGACCGGCTTGTGCGAGCCCAAGGTAGTTTCGGTTTGTTGTCACACGATGTTCTGCCTTCATTAAACTGTCGCACCCACGAATGCACTTTCGACACATCCATAACTCCATCACCACATGTCTCCTTCAACTGTCGATTAATTTCAATTGGTTTCACACCACGCAAATTCAGTAAACGGATGATTGCACGCTGTTCAAGTAAGGAAAACGTCGCCATTTTACGTATTTAAAACAGTTCTCATTCTCGCCGCTGGCAGCAAAATTCCATCTGCCGTCCGGTGCTGCCATCTCTGGGACGTATTGACAATGAACGCTGCCTCATTTTAAAACAATGCGCATGTTTCTATCTCTTTCCAGTCTGGAGAAAAAAAAATCGGAGGCCTTAGAACTTGAATGCACCTCGTAATCACGGACCCAGAAGGGGCACTGCAGGGGATGTCGTGCTGTTAGCAAAGGCACTCGCGTCAGTCGCCTGCTGTCAGAGCCCATGAACGCCAGATTGCATAGCACTGTCGTACGTCATACTACCCGCATTGATTTCCGGGTTAACATTGACAACTTTATGCAAACACCAGTGCCCTCGGTGGTTAAGTGAAAGGCCTTGGCCACAGCGTTTTTAAGTCGTGAGAGGTTGTTGATGTTGTGGTCTTCAGTCCTGAGACTGGTTTGATGCAGCACTCCATGCTACTCTATCCCGTGCAAGCTTTTCATCTCCCAGTACCTACTGCAGCCTACATCCTTCTGAATCTGCTTAGTGTATTCATCTCTTGGTCTCCCTCTACGATTCTTACCCTCCACGCTGCCCTCCAGTACTAAATTGGTGATCCCTCGATGTTTCAGAACATGTCCTACCAACCGATCCCTTCTTCTAGTGAAGTTGTGCCACAAGCTCCTCTTCTCCCCAATTCTATTCAATACCTCCTCATTAGTTATGTGATCTCCCCATCTAATCTTCAGCATTCTTCTGTAGCACCACATTTCGAAAGCTTCTATTCTCTTCTTGCCTAAGCTATTTATCGTCCACGTTTCACTTCCATACATGGCTACATTCCATACAAATACTTTCAGAAACGACTTCCTGACATTTAAATCTATACTCGATGTTAGCAAATTTTTCTTCCTCATAAACGGTTTCCTTGCCATTGCCAGTCTACATTTTATAACCTCTCTACTTCGACCATCATCAGTTACACTCCTGGAAATTGAAATAAGAACACCGTGAATTCATTGTCCCAGGAAGGGGAAACTTTATTGACACATTCCTGGGGTGAGATACATCACATGATCACACTGACAGAACCACAGGCACATAGACACAGGCAACAGAGCATGCACAATGTCGGCACTAGTACAGTGTATATCCACCTTTCGCAGCAATGCAGGCTGCTATTCTCCCATGGAGACGATCGTAGAGATGCTGGATGTAGTCCTGTGGAACGGCTTGCCATGCCATTTCCACCTGGCGCCTCAGTTGGACCAGCGTTCGTGCTGGACGTGCAGACCGCGTGAGACGACGCTTCATCCAGTCCCAAACATGCTCAATGGGGGACAGATCTGGAGATCTTGCTGGCCAGGGTAGTTGACTTACACCTTCTAGAGCACGTTGGGTGGCACGGGATACATGCGGACGTGCATTGTCCTGTTGGAACAGCAAGTTCCCTTGCCGGTCTAGGAATGGTAGAACGATGGGCTCGATGACGGTTTGGATGTGCCGTGCACTATTCAGTGTCCCCTCGACGATCACCAGTGGTGTACGGCCAGTGTAGGAGATCGCTCCCCACACCATGATGCCGGGTGTTGGCCCTGTGTGCCTCGGTCGTATGCAGTCCTGATTGTGGCGCTCACCTGCACGGCGCCAAACACGTATACGACCATCATTGGCACCAAGGCAGAAGCGACTCTCATCGGTGAAGGCGACACGTCTCCATTCGTCCCTCCATTCACGCCTGTCGCGACACCACTGGAGGCGGGCCGCACGATGTTGGGGCGTGAGCGGAAGACGGCCTAACGGTGTGCGGGACCGTAGCCCAGCTTCATGGAGACGGTTGCGAATGGTCCTCGCTGATACCCCAGGAGCAACAGTGTCCCTAATTTGCTGGGAAGTGGCGTTGCGGTCCCCTACGGCACTGCGTAGGATCCTACGGTCTTGGCGTGCATCCGTGCGTCGCTGCGGTCCGGTCCCAGGTCGACGGGCACGTGCACCTTCCGCCGACCACTGGCGACAACATCGATGTACTGTGGAGACCTCACGCCCCACGTGTTGAGCAATTCGGCGGTACGTCCACCCGGCCTCCCGCATGCCCACTATACGCCCTCGCTCAAAGTCCGTCAACTGCACATACGGTTCACGTCCACGCTGTCGCGGCATGCTACCAGTGTAAAAGACTGCGATGGAGCTCCGTATGCCACGGCAAACTGGCTGACACTGACGGCGGCGGTGCACAAATGCTGCGCAGCTAGCGCCATTCGACGGCCAATACCGCGGTTCCTGGTGTGTCCGCTGTGCCGTGCGTGTGATCATTGCTTGTACAGCCCTCTCGCAGTGTCCGGAGCAAGTATGGTTGGTCTGACACACCGGTGTCAATGTGTTCTTTTCTCCATTTCCAGGAGTGTATTTTGCTCCCCAAATAGCAAAACTTCTTTACTACTTTAAGTGTCCCACTTCCTAATCTAATTCCCTCAGCATCACCCGACTTAATTCGATTACATTCCATTATCCTCGTTTTGCTTTTGTTGATGTTCATCTTGTACCCTCTTTTCAAGACACCGTCCATCCCGTTCAACTGATCTTCCAAGTCCTTTGCTGTCTCTGACAGAATTACAATGCCATCGGCGAACCTCAAAGTTTTTATTTCTTCTCCATGGATTTTAATACGTACTCTGTGAGAGGCAATGCCTCTGAAATATGGTGTTCTCGTCACGCTCTTTGCATCGTGGGCCTCGGAATACTGAATTCACTAACGATTTCCGAAATGGAATGTCCCATGCGTCTAGCTCCAGATACCATTCCGCGTTCAAAATCTGTTGATTCCCGTCGTCCGGACATGATCATGGCGGAAATCTTTTCACATGAATCGCCTGATTGCAAATGACAGCTCCGCCAATGCACTGTCCTACGCGATACTGCTCCCATCTGTATATGTGCACAACGCTCTTCCATGAGATTTGCCACCTGTGTGTATTACATTATAAAGATGGGCACTACATCATTAGAGAGGTGTTGAATATCTATAGTTGATAACTTATTTCACTCGAGGTAGCGAGCTATCACAGGCCAGCTCCATGACTACAAAAAATGATACGAAAATGACACGCGCAAGCTACACAGCTATTTGATCAAATGTATACAGTCGTCAGAAGCAAATACAGGTTTAATCGGAACGCAACGGACAATATTTCTGATATTATTACGGTATATTTCCTGACTATTTTGTGAGAACTGGTCTGTGGTGTCTATGGTTCATTATAGAGTATGTGCGTTTAGCTTCGTTTCTTTCCACAATTTGACTTTGTACTGAAGACATCTACACAAAACCGTAAATGCCGACGATACAACACAGACGTGTTCCATTCGCTCACAGTACTTACTGTAGGCAACAACAACTACTACATTACTCTGCACAATTAATCTTGCATTCAGTACTGCTCCGTTTTGTATCGAGTTTGTTTCTGCGTCAGTGTTAATTCTACGTTTACACTGATGCGAACTGGAATAGAAATATTCACTGATGAAGTGTTGGCCGATATGCACATGGTGTATTGGCTCCATGAGTGCAATGAAAGAGCGGGACAACTATGTCATACTGAGTTGTGTTTTACATGTTAAAATTCCATATTACAGCTAAATTCCCTTTTGTGAAGGTATTTTTGTGAGAACTTGGCCGCTCGACCAATATTGGGTGCCTAAGAAGTTGTGTAGCTTGACCACAATCAAGAAAAACTTATTAATGGAGTTTATTACTATAAATTAAGTTGACCCGCCAGGGTAGCCGAGAGTGCTAACGCGCTGCTTCCTGGACTCGGGTAGGCGCGCCGGTCCCGGATCGAATCCGCCCGGCGGATTAACGACGAAGGGCCAGTGTGCCAGCCAGCCTGGATGTGGTTTTTAGGCGGTTTTCCACATCTCCGTAGGTGAATACCAGGCTGGTCCCCACGTTCCGCTTCAGTTACACGACTCGCAGACGTTTGTAACACGTTCGCACTATTCCATGGCTTACATTAGACACAGACAGCTAGGGTACACTAATTCCTTCCCAGGGGGTACGGAGTGGCGGCAGGAAGGGCATCTGGCCACCCCTTCAACTTATCATGCCACATCCGATTAACCATGGCCGACCCTGCGTAACTGCAGGACAAGGCTAAGACAAAGAAAGAAGAAAGAAAGAATTACAATAAATTAAGTTGACAATACTTAACTATCCCCTTTTACAAAGAGGTGTCGCAAGTAACTCGTAACATGCAAGTAATCAGTGTTCTTCGATATATACAGGGTGTTTAAAAAATGACCGGTATATTTAAAACGGCAATAAAAGCTAAACGAGCAGCGATAGAAATACACCGTTTGTTGCAATATGCTTGGGACAACAGTACATTTTCAGGCAGACAAACTTTCGAAATTACAATAGTTACAATTTTCATCAACAGGTGGCGCTGCGGTCAGGGAAACTCTATAGTACGATATTTTCCACATATCCACCATGCGTAGCAATAATATGGCGTAGTCTCTGAATGAAATTACCCGAAACCTTTGACAACGTGTCTGGCGGAATGGCTTCACATGAAGATGAGATGTACTGCTTCAGCTGTTCAATTGTTTCTGGATTCTGGCGGTACACCTGGTCTTTCAAGTGTCCTCACAGAAAGAAGTCACAGGGGTTCATGTCTGGCGAATAGGGAGGCCAATCCACGCCGCCTCCTGTATGTTTCGGATAGCCCAAAGCAATCACACGATCATCGAAATATTCATTCAGGAAATTAAAAACGTCGGCCGTGCGATGTGGCCGGGCATCATCTTGCGTAAACCACGAGGCGTTCGCAGTGTCGTCTAAGGCAGTTTGTACCGCCACAAATTCACGAAGAATGTCCAGATAACGTGATGCAGTAATCGTTTCGGATCTGAAAAATGGGCCAATGATTCCTTTGGAAGAAATGGCGGCCCAGACCAGTACTTTTTGAGGATGCAGGGACAATGGGACTGCAACATGGGGCTTTTCGGTTCCCCATATGCGCCAGTTCTGTTTATTGACGAAGCCGTCCAGGTAAAAATAAGCTTCGTCAGTTGGTTGGTTGGTTGGTTGGTTGGTTTGGGGAAGGAGACCAGACAGCGTGGTCATCGGTCTCATCCGATTAGGGAAGGATTGGGAAGGAAGTCGGCCGTGCCCTTTCAGAGGAACCATCCCGGCATTTGCCTGGAGTGATTTAGGGAAATCACGGAAAACCTAAATCAGGATGGCCGAACGCGGGATTGAACCGTCGTCCTCCCGAATGCGAGTCCAGTGTCTAACCACTGCGCCACACCGCTCGGTGCTTCGTCAGTAAACCAAATGCTGCCCACATGCATATTGCCGTCATCAATCCTGTGCACTATATCGTTAGCGAATGTCTCTCGTGCAGCAATGGTAGCGGCGCTGAGGGGTTGCTGCATTTGAATTTTGTATGGATAGAGGTGTAAACTCTGACGCATGAGACGATACGTGGACGTTGGCGTCATTTGGACGGCAGCTGCAACACGGCGAACGGAAACCCGGGGCTGCTGTTGGATCACCTGCTGCACTAGCTGCGCGTTGCCCTCTGTGGTTGCCGTACGTGGTCGCCCTACCTTTCCAGCACGTTCATCCGTCATGTTCCCAAATGTTTTCAAACAGATCCTTTATTGTATCGCTTTTCGGTCCTTTGGTTACATTAAACCTCCGTTGAAAACTTCGTCTTGTTGCAACAACACTGTGTTCTAGGTGGTGGAATTCCAACACCAGAAAAATCCTCTGTTCTAAGGAATAAACCATGTTGTCTACAGCACACTTGCACGTTGTGAACAGCACACGCTTACAGCAGAAAGACGTCGTACAGAATGGCGCACCCACAGACTGCGTTGTCTTCTATATCTTTCACATCACTTGCAGCGCCATCTGTTGTTGAAAATTGTAACTACTGTAATTTCGAAAGTTTGTCCGCCTGAAAATGTACTGTTGTCCCAAGCATATTGCAACAAACGGTGTATTTCTATCGCTGCTCGTTTAGTTTTTATTGCCGTTTCAAATACACCGGTCATTTTTTAAATACCCTGTATATATACAGTTTCCATTCAAGTAAGTAATACCGTTTACAACCTGCCCAGCCAACCGAGCGGTCTAACGCGTTGCTTACCGGGTGGGAACGTGTGCTGTTCCCCAGCACGAATCCACCCGGCGGATTAGCGTAGAGGTCCGGCGTCCCGACCAGCCTGTGGGTGGTTTTTAAGGCGGTTTTTCATCAGTCTCATCGAATGCGGGCTGGTTCCCCTTGTTCCGCCTCAATCACACTATGTAAGATATTGCTGCGCAAAGACTTTCTCCACGTACACTCTTTGACATAAAACTTGACCGGCGGCCGGCCGCTTCAGAGGCTAAGTCCGCGCCGATCGCGACATGGGACAAAAAAACTGGCCAACTCGCTAATTCTCTAAGTCCGGTTATCTGCACAATCTGGCAACACTGTAGACTGCGGCACTTCCTGGAGGAAAACTTGTCCCATGATAGAGAAACACTAGGCTGATTACGCCTGTGGTCTAGCGGTAGCGTGCGTTGTTTCTGTTCATAATGTCAGTGGATCGAAAGCAGGTGGTATAAAATATTTTTATAGCCTCTTCTGTCTGAATGCTGAAGACGTGAATGTAATGGTAGCGCAGATTCAATCTATTTCGCTTTGTGACACACCGATATCAAAATTTTATCCAGTAACGATTTTGCGGCAGATTTCCTGCAGACTGTCCTCCTCTGGACGCCGTATGCGGCAAAGCTCCGGGATCCATTTGCTGGCTACTGGCAGCGGCCGTGGCGACAGCAGCGGCGCTGCACTCCCCCGTTCTTTATCGAAAGCGCCTGCTACCGCTCATCGCTTTTGATGATTTAAAACGCTTTATTGTTAAATGTTGCTCCACAGAAAATTTCTACAATTTCCATTCACGCTCAAAAGCAACGGAGACAGACGCCCTGATTAGTAGGCGGGTATTATATTACATTAATCGGCAAGAGCTGAGTATGGCCCGAAATTAATTTTATAGACTGGGACGAAATTAAACCACCTCACTACATTCGATGAATTTATAAATGCTTCATACCTCGTTTCTTTTCCTTTCAAACTCAATTATTTGTGCAACTTTTGGTCAATGTTTGGATGTTTTCGTCAAGCCAGAGTGAGAGTCTGTAGTGTAAAGTGTATTACAGTTCTTGTTTCATTCCTTATGGTAAGTCTATGCGATAAACTGTGTGAATACCTTGCAATGCATGCTCTGTAGCAGTGCAGGAACACTGCACATTTGGAGTTCCATGTATGGGTTCATGAAGCATTTATTGTTGATCGGAAGTGATAGTTAAGGTCATCAGATTTAAACCAGAAAAATTTGTCGTTTTGAAGGTTTCAGAGAACGGAAAGGAATTGCTAACGCCGGTGTTAGAAAACGTCTACAGTTAAATGCTATTGCAAAAATTTAGAAGAAGGGAACTACATTAATGAACATGTGCACTTCATAAACAACCTTCTGACATGTTAGACCTATATGACGAACAAAGCTCAAATTTATATCGTTGACAGTCGGTTTGAATCTTTTCAGGGTCTATTTTACAGTGAAGCACCTTGGAATTCGCAAAGCAGAAATCCATGATATTAACTTAATTTACTAAGTCGAAATCGGACGAAGATTGATGTTTAAAGGCATTCTTCAGATTTCGCATAAGAAATTTTTACTAGCAGTTTGCAACTCCATTAATTAAAATGGAAAATAAAAGGTTGTACTCAGCGGCTTCTACCGTGATTCGAACTGCTATGTCTTATAGTACAAGCACTGCAACGCACAAGGGAACCTCTGAGCTAACGACACACTGGCGGCCAGAGACGGAATATAGTCACTGCGATGTTGCCTGAGCCTGAAAACGCAACCTTAAACACACGAACAGAGGAGGTGGAGATTACTGTTTTAACGTCCCGTCGACAACGATGTCATTAGAGACGGAGCACAAGCTCGGATTAGGCAAGGATGGGGAAGGAAATCGGCCGTGCCCTTCCTAAGGAACCATCCCGGCATTTGCCTGAAGCGATTTAGGGAAATCATTGAAAACCTAAATCAGGATGTCCGGGCGCGGGATTGCACCGTCGTCCTCCCGAATGCACACACAAACAGGTGTTACTTATGTGAAGAGCGCCATTCTTGGAGTCCAGAAATTAAATATACTTTCTAATTGTGTCATCTTGCAGTGGATTATATCGTACGAGTCTTCGATGTGGAAAACGAATGTCAAGTGAATTTAGCGAGGTAACGCCGACCTACACCCGGAAGTAAATGCACTATCAGAGTGTTGACAAATACTTGCTACGACGCTGCCATTTCTAGGCTCTCTGACGAGGCAGCTCTTCAGCGAAATGCTTGCCGTGATTCTCCGATACGGTTGTTCAGAGTGGAGACGCGCGCGCACGCTTGGTTTTTATGCGGCGTTCTCCCCTGATGGTTTCTGACGTCGCCTTCTGGGCTATGTATACATATGAGACATTCAATTATCATTAATCCAGAATGATACAAGTTTCAGCTTCCGGCGTGGAAGAAGGCTGTTGACGCAGACATTATATCATTTCAACGTAGGGAAAGCAAAACGGATCATTCAATGTTTCTCATTCAACATAAAGCATGTGAGATAATTTTCCGTAACGTTCATAATCATCTAAAAATACAAACGAAGTAAAAATACACCGGAAGCTTATTCGAATTGAATATAACGCTTTGCACCTCGATGTCGAATTTGTCCACTTGCAATCTTTTGCAGCATACACATAGAATGTCATGATTACCACGAGAATGAAGAAATATGTTGGTAAGGATGGAAGCAAGAAGAGACGCAGTCAACAAATATTCTATTCCTCATGGCATTCATTTCATTTGACACGTAAGAAGAGGTAAAGCGGGAATTTACTTTCGTTAACACGAAAGATATGCCGCACATATTGATAACGAGGAAGTCTGCGTCTTCATACGTTTCCTCCTTGAAATCTGTATGCTCTATTATATACTAAGTAGCCCGATCATTGTTTCAGTAATGTTACCCTCTTGTTTGACCCCGTAACGATGAACAGATTCCAAATGCATGTCTCCCTTCCTGGGTTGTTTTTTGTGTTTTATTGCTTGGAATTCCTGAAGCAGACCACTGTGCCTTCCCCCCTCGTGGGTTAGGTCTCAAAACTAAACCGCTTTGTATCCAATGGCATAATTTATTCAGACAGCATCAGCATAAGACTATCAAACAAAGCCTTCCATTTACAGTTGCAGCACTCTAACCAGCACTGACCAAAGTGTAATCCACGGTCATGGTCCTAAATTACCAGCTGTCTGCTACTGTGGCAAAGTCCGTACTACACTGTCGATTCCGCAGCACCATTTTATCTGGTAACACTGTGTAGTTGCACAGTTGTGCTACCAGGTCTGTCCTCACACTGTCAACTTTATGTATCTCACTTCTCCTGTAGCGTAGATCACGAGGAGCCGAAGTAAATGAGTGTATTCTGCATGACGTAACATTCAGTATTCCCTTCTTTCATAGCCACTCTTCATGTGCATCGATACCAAATAGGAATGCGAGAACTCTTGCGAGTGAGAGAATGACAATAACAATCGTAACAAGAACAAGCAAATAATGAATGATGTTTATTCCAACGCAGAACGAGAATGGCTTTAAATATAAAAATCTGTATCTATGTCTATATCCATATCTATTGATCTTTGAGTTGGCACAATGCAAATATATTCTTAGCATTTAGTTACTGAATTTAGTTCTGGATGTTTGCAGAGAAAAGGAAAAGTCGGTACTTCTCGCTAGTGTAATATAATGTGAACCAGCAACTACCCTTTCCTTAGAACACGACTCAAGCAGGTCCTCAAGTAGGTAGCAAGGCACTACTGCATTCTGTTCCCTGACATTGCTCTGATGACGGTTAATGCAGATAGTTCAGATTATGAAATACAAAACGTATTGCAGGTTAGTTCCTAGGATAGTAACATTAAATTTGCGTTGTAGACGGCACATGAACGTGACGACTATCCATATTACTCATCAATATAAAAAGACAATATTTAGGGAATTTAGCAGGATTACTCAAAATGAATTCTGAAATTGGGTGACTGACTGCACAGGTGCTAAACGTCGTCAAGAGTATACGATGTCCTAATCGCATTAGGAATATGAAGATCGTCTTCGACAGCTCTCAACTTTCACATTGCTATCTCCACCCCACTCCAGACAGCCCTCGGTGGAGTTGTACTACGTTGCCGATGTTATGGAAGGCCTTCAAACCGACAACAGACCACATATTGAAAAATACAAGCGAATTCTCTTGCAGCGTAAGCTTATTGTAACTAATCTAAAAATTATTGGAGAGGAACATTGTCCTATTCAAAAAAAGTAAAATGTTACACACTGTTGACGTCAAACGGACATTATCTATGTCCTGTCTTGTGTCCTACTCATCTATAATATCAAGTGTACTATGAAAATTATTATATATAATGGATGATAGGGTAATGCATTGATACCAGATGGTGGGGGCCGGCCGGTGTGGCCGTGCGGTTCTAGGCGCTTCAGTCTGGAACCGCGTGACCGCTACGGTCGCAGGTTCGAATCCTGCCTCGGGCATGGATGTGAGTGATGTCCTTAGGTTAGTTTGGTTTAAGTAGTTCTAAGTTCTAGGGGACTGATGACCTTAGAAGTTAAGTCCCATAGTGCTCAGAGCCATTTGAACCATTTGAACTATTTAACACAAAATGACATTAAAAATTAAAGTTATTCACGAGCAGCTAGTTGAGAATATGTATGAACATTAAATGACACGACGAACTGAAATAATATGACGAAGAGTTCAGCGCTCACTGGGAATAGAGCCCCACACATATCGTTGTTGACTACACACAAAGAGACGTCAGCTACCGAATTTTTCTCCACCAGCTGCTCAGAATAGCATCTTGAACTTACAGTCATCTCGCAAATAGTTCTGTGTCACACTGGGAGTTAAAAACGTCAGATATCGTTAGTGTTGACAACGAATGAAAATACATTAAAAATCAAAATTATTATCCACCAGCAGATAGGTGTTCTCATGATAGAGCTTGATAATACATAATTAAATCTTTAGTGCCGGGCCAGGATTCGATCCCATTCACGCGTAATATGTGAAGGTGTTGAGGAATCTGCAGTTTTGAACAAACAACAAATTGTAGCCGAGCTGTATTGCCACGAAGGGATCAAATTCCGCGTTAAGGGCGGTCTGAGTTGCATTCCCAGTTTAGAACCAATTTTATCGACATACAGAAGCTCAAATAAAAGATGGAATAAGTGTCCTGTGACCATACATAGCGTTTGTGTCGTCACTTGAAATAAATAACTAGTATAAGAAAGGTTACTGGTGATAGAGTTTCTACATGTCGCCACTCCAGACTTTACTGTGGTTCAACCTACCACCTACTTGGTAAAGAAGGAATATCATCTTTAATGTGAATTTTCAGACCACGCAGCCATTATATCTCCTCACTTGGTGTAGCCAGGAGAGAATGGAATCTGTCTCTCCCCATCTAAAATCATTGATGGAAGTGGGAATCGAACCCAGACCATAGGTATAACAACCTACCATCCGTCCAACAGACCACGAAATCCTCTTCTCTGCGAGTCATTTTTCTATCGTAACGCAGTTGCGCCACACTGGATGAGAATTCTGACACACAGGCTCCCTGTAGTAATTTGCAGCATGCTCAGTAAATTCATTTACTTGGCTGACCGAATCACCATGAACTAGCTGCCTCGGCTACCCAGTGCATACATTCGACTATTTTGTAATCACAGAAATAAAATCACGTAACTGCCACCTACACACAACTGCCAACAGTGTAGGATGCAGAAGTTTAAATAGGAAGAGTTCCTTTCCACTTGAGCTATTCTACTGCGCTATCTGTTACTAGAAAACGTCGTTCAGTCCAAAAGAAAAGCTGTAACTGTTTGTCTCTCAGAAGTCAAGACCTGGCCATATGCATAATCTCACAGTGCTGTGGAATCCAAAAGTTCTGGAGGAATAGTTACCGAGCTCTGGAGCTGCTGTAGCTACGTGTCAGCTTGTAGCATAGATAAGATGTCGCGAGTTCGAATACATTCAGTGCTACATTTTTTAAAACGCAATTCTGCTCTCTGCTGAAGGTATCAATCTAATGGAACTTTGAACATAATTCCCTTCACTTCTCAACCCAAAGTAGTCGCATGTGGAAAAAGGGCTAACTACTGTGACATTTTGTTCTATTCAGGTTTAATAGACAGCAGGCAGCAGATGCATCTCGAAGATGTGCAGGGAGAGCGCATCGTGCCATAATATGTCAGAAAAGTATTTTCTATATTAGCCGTCGTGTGGTAGTGATATTTTATTCTTCTTCAAACTTTGTTTGACAGCTTTAACTCAGAACAAGTTTTCTACATGCATGTAATCAATAAACTGCATGTTCATTGTCAGACTGTCATAGGTAACATCTGAGAATTCGCATATATCGTTGATGATTAATTTCTCTCTCATGTTTACTATTGTTTTAACAACACTAAAGGAAACATTACGAAAATTGTGCACTGTATTATAAGAAATGAAATAAAACTAACCATGGCAACCTTACGACGAAAGTATCTGTAAACAAACATGCCTCTATCGACACGAGTTAGTAAAATACTACTCACTTAGATTTTGATTGGGTCTGTGTTTAATTGGTATGCTGTGTCATACTCAAGAGGTATGCAAATGTGGCATTTCATAAATATAGTTACGTATTCCTAGAAACCCAAAATTCGCTTGTCAGCAGCGGAAAGAGGCGTTACCTGTTGTGCAGCATTGTAAGTTTTTCAACATTGCACTATGAGCTGAAAGCATTTTATTGCGATTTCCTTATTGATGTTTGATCTGACTGCTTGTAGCTCTTTTACAGAAGGGATAAAAACGTTACAGTCAGTGAGACTGGAACTGCGAACCGTAACAGACGCTTTTTCACAGCTCAGCACGTTACCACAGAGCTGGCGAGGAGGTATGGGTCTTAGCTTCCTATTACGACGGCAATAGTAACTAGAACTCGTAAACCGCTATTTGAATGTCGAGATTAGTTGCGGTTTCCACCTGCAACGACTTTCCTGGGCTGGAAACCGTAAATTTTCAATCTTTTGTTACCCTGCAAGCGATAATAACTCGGATTATTCAATGGAAATGACAGGTAAAATCAAGTGAACTTTGAGGCTTAATTCCGTGCACACCAGGAAGTAACTCGTCGATCACAGGGTTGCCAAACATACGTTGCCTTGTTGCCAAATCTCAGTTACAGTACCAGCAGGAAGAAGACGAACCGATGTGATCCTACAGCGGTCTGGGAAGTGACCATAGCTGGTGTCTCCAAGTCACGGCTGCTACGGCCTGGAATACGTAATGCGTCTGATTCGCTTTCTGTAACTAGGTTTAGGGATTGGAGCGTAGTTACTGATAATACTCAGAACTGTTGCAAACTGAGCATCATAAATCAGTAACTCTCATTGTTGCTTTTATATTTCTTTCGTAAGTGTACTCAAAACTAAGAAAGTCATTCACAGGCGTTTTCGTGCCTTGCCGATAGTCGAGCACAACATACAAAAAAAAAATAAAAAAGAATGTGTGTGTGTGTGTTTGTGTGTGAGAGAGAGAGAGAGAGAGAGAGAGAGAGAGAGAAATAAAAAGCAATGAGAGAGAGTGTAAAAAATTGTTGTAAGGAAATTGAATCAAGGTATTTAAAGAAATCTTTCATTAAAATGACACGTTCCATATCATTACGAAATGTCGTATTCATGATCTATGGAACAAGAGTTAATCTAATGTAATCTAATCTAATCTAATCACATCATATTGATGATTAGCCATGAAGAGTCATTAATTACCGAAATTTTGGCCAATACCAGTAACCAAATCTAAACTTGAAAATAAAAGACGACAATTTTTGTAATAAACCGTGACTCCTATCAAGACCCTTTCGTCCCTGTTATCGAACCACGAAAGATGTCTGATATACCTCCATTCTGAAGTAACAAAGTGTGCATGCATTTAAAGATGAAGTGCATGATGTGAAGTTCTGTGACGGAGATACGAACCCAACACGTAATCCGATTGTTAACTAAGAAAAATCAAATGTTACGTATCGGTTTTTCTTACGAGCCGCTAGGTGTCTGAATCTAAAATAAGGATACAAACTTTTGTGCCTAAGCGACAATCGAACTGCACACCTACCGTGCATCCACGAATATAGCTTAAGTTTCAGTTGCTTACTCATGAACAGTAAGATGTGTGCGTGTTTGACCAGAAATAACGACACCTGTTGCCATTGTTGGAAACACATGAACAGACATTGAAATTGCGCGTTAATTTTCACTAGCAGGTGGGTGTGCACTTGATAAAGCTAGAAATGAAATTATGAATATTTTTGTACTGGATCAGGTTTCAGACCCATATACTTACCTTTGGAGGAGACCTAGAGAAGATTGCAGTCTTGAGAAAAGGAACGAAATGACTGAACTATACTGTTCCGAGAGATTCAGATCCTCGAAAGAGGAGATACGAATTCGAATCACAGTCCAGCACCAAATTTTTAAACGTCTCTAGTTCAATCAAGTACAAGTGAAATAAGAGCCCTGTCCCTTTAAATGGCTATCGGTTCATCAAATAAAATAAACTTTTCTAACGTAAGTAAGCTTACTGGCGACTGTATTTCTGTTTACCATGACTTCCGCTGTGTCATTTCCCAACGTAAACCGGCTCTGCCCAGTTGGTAATGAAGGAACGTGATGTTTAATGCGGATTCTGGATTATAACGTCTTTCTCTTGAGGTTACCAGAGGTAAAATAAATCTGTTTGTGCCTCTTAAAAGTAAATGCCTGAACCCACGCATTGCACCTGTGATAGCTCGTTCCACCATACCATTGTGGCCACATTACCCAGCCCCAAGAGTGTGCTGTAACGGATGATGTGCTTAGCTTACAAAATTAGTCACGGTGGAAAAAATGCGAGTCTATTAAATGGTCGAGTAGAAGCAAGCTTCTGACGCAGAGATTATGCTATTCTCATGTCATCAGGATGTAAAGACTCTTCTAGGCATCATAGGCTGGATGTGAAGCCATTTTGATTTTTCACAAATTCAGCAAATTTCTTAGTTCGAGAAAATCCACTGTGAAGTGTGAAGTTGCCGGATAATTCGATTATTACTGTTATTATTAATATCATTTTATTCATACCGCTGCTGTAACACAAGTGCTTGAACATCATTTAATGCCTTTTGGTCACTATAGATGTAGTTTCTCATGAACAGGTTCTTTCCCTGTCTACGGAATCCTTTTCATGTTAATATCAAACACCAGCAATTACTCGTAGATTACTTTAAAACTAAAGTAATTGACGAAGACGTTACTTGGTAACAAAAACGCACTGCCTTTTTTCACTTACTTTCGCCTAGAAATGGCTATCGAGTACTGACAAACCAAAAGGCAAGAGATCTTACTGCCTTCCGATATACGTTGCTGTTAGTTCTTCCACATGATTTGGTCGACATGACCTGTTTCAAGTTGTGTATGACAGTGTTTTAGAAAATCTGTTGTTTCCCTTTGAAATAAACAGAAGTATTTTCATTCTAAGCTGCCCAAGTACAAAATTTTCGCAATATTAGTTCAAATTTAATATTCGCTTCTATAATGTAGGAAAGTATTTCACAGTCGCAAAACTCGCATCCGAAACGTTGACCTTACACTTAGTCGCTGATCATAAATTCTAGCTCAGAGTGACACCAGTTTAAATAACCTAATGTAGTGAAGACTGTTTGCCAGTGCTCTTTCTCACCGGAAAATACGCAATTCACTCATTTGGCTCCATAAGTACACTGTAACAGTAATTTCTGTGTGAAATTTGTCAGTAAGCTTTTGCCTTCCAACCGGCAAAATACGGCAGAGTACGGCCGGTAAACAATTCACAAACCACGATTTAGTGCCAATAAGACGATTTCTTTAAACATTGTCGAAGCTGAGGGAATTTAGTTTCTGCTTAAATCGTCTTAAGCAGCAACAATCACAGATATCTCAAATAGGAAAAAGCTGAATATCCAGGTACGAAGGTTGTAAAACAAACTTCCCACAGTTTGTGTCAGGTTGATCTTTTCGTCTGATAACACTGCTTAAGTATTTTGTCTAAGAGGTATCACAAGTAGTATCCTTGTAGCTGTTGGAATCATTGGTTGAAAACGAGTTTAACACCAATGGGTACAGTGCTGCTAAATTTTCACAATTATTATCAACCTAAGTCTGAGTTCATCCACAAACTGAGGCATATTTATAATATTGGAGCTAGACTGTGTATCCTTGTCTTTCTTGAGTGGTCATTGGAAGGCGTTTACACACACGTATACAATACTATGAATACTTCGAACGGTATGGTTAACGTTGCTCTCTTAAAAAATACATTTTGTTTTAAATTCTTCTGGGTCTTAAGCGTGCAATATGTGTTGTAGATACAGTCTCAGACCAAAAAATTGACCGCCGAGTCGTTCACGTAAGGTGGACAATACAGTCGTGCTCCTCTCAGAATTCTATGTCTGGCAATATGCTCGATCTAGCAACATGTAGACTGCGGCACTTCCCAGAGGAAGTCTTGACTCCAGTCTTAGTACATTACTCTTGACTACGACCGTAGTCTTGAGGTAAAACGCGAGACCAGCTAATATGATATTGTAGATTCGCTTGAATTACACTCATAGCTTCAGCACCGAGAGGAAAGGGGCGATAAATATTTTGTCGATATGTGCTTTCGGTCGCCAGACGTCATATTAGCTGGTCTCGCGTTTTACCTGAAGACTACGGTCGTGTTCCAGCAGCGGTTTGAATAAAATGATATTAATAATAACAGTAATAATCGAATTATCCGGCAACTTCACACTTCACAGTGGATTTTCTCGAACTAAGAAATTTGCTGAATTTGTGAAAAATCAAAATGGCTTCACATCCAGCCTATGATGCCTAGAAGAGTCTTTACATCCTGATGACATGAGAATAGCATAATCTCTGCGTCAGAAGCTTGCTTCTACTCGACCATTTAATAGACTCGCATTTTTTCCACCGTGACTAATTTTGTAAGCTAAGCACATCATCCGTTACAGCACACTCTTGGGGCTGGGTAATGTGGCCACAATGGTATGGTGGAACGAGCTATCACAGGTGCAATGCGTGGGTTCAGGCATTTACTTTTAAGAGGCACAAACAGATTTATTTTACCTCTGGTAACCTCAAGAGAAAGACGTTATAATCCAGAATCCGCATTAAACATCACGTTCCTTCATTACCAACTGGGCAGAGCCGGTTTACGTTGGGAAATGACACAGCGGAAGTCATGGTAAACAGAAATACAGTCGCCAGTAAGCTTACTTACGTTAGAAAAGTTTATTTTATTTGATGAACCGATAGCCATTTAAAGGGACAGGGCTCTTATTTCACTTGTACTTGATTGAACTAGAGACGTTTAAAAATTTGGTGCTGGACTGTGATTCGAATTCGTATCTCCTCTTTCGAGGATCTGAATCTCTCGGAACAATATAGTTCAGTCATTTCGTTCCTTTTCTCAAGACTGCAATCTTCTCTAGGTCTCCTCCAAAGGTAAGTATATGGGTCTGAAACCTGATCCAGTACAAAAATATTCATAATTTCATTTCTAGCTTTATCAAGTGCACACCCACCTGCTAGTGAAAATTAACGCGCAATTTCAATGTCTGTTCATGTGTTTCCAACAATGGCAACAGGTGTCGTTATTTCTGGTCAAACACGCACACATCTTACTGTTCATGAGTAAGCAACTGAAACTTAAGCTATATTCGTGGATGCACGGTAGGCGTGCAGTTCGATTGTCGCTTAGGCACAATAGTTTGTATCCTTATTTTAGATTCAGACACCTAGCGGCTCGTAAGAAAAACCGATACGTAACATTTGATTTTTCTTAGTTAACAATCGGATTACGTGTTGGGTTCGTATCTCCGTCACAGAACTTCACATCATGCACTTCATCTTTAAATGCATGCACACTTTGTTACTTCAGAATGGAGGTATATCAGACATCTTTCGTGGTTCGATAACAGGGACGAAAGGGTCTTGATAGGAGTCACGGTTTATTACAAAAATTGTCGTCTTTTATTTACAAGTTTAGATTTGGTTACTGGTATTGGCCAAAATTTCGGTAATTAATGACTCTTCATGGCTAATCATCAATATGATGTGATTAGATTAGATTAGATTACATTAGATTAACTCTTGTTCCATAGATCATGAATACGACATTTCGTAATGATATGGAACGTGTCATTTTAATGAAAGATTTCTTTAAATACCTTGATTCAATTTCTTTACAACAATTTTTTACACTCTCTCTCATTGCTTTTTATTTCTCTCTCTCTCTCTCTCTCTCTCTCTCTCACAAACACACACACACACACACACATTCTTTTTTATTTTTTTTTGTATGTTGTGCTCGACTATCGGCAAGGCACGAAAACGCCTGTGAATGACTTTCTTAGTTTTGAGTACACTTACGAAAGAAATATAAAAGCAACAATGAGAGTTACTGATTTATGATGCTCAGTTTGCAACAGTTCTGAGTATTATCAGTAACTACGCTCCAATCCCTAAACCTAGTTACAGAAAGCGAATCAGACGCATTACGTATTCCAGGCCGTAGCAGCCGTGACTTGGAGACACCAGCTATGGTCACTTCCCAGACCGCTGTAGGATCACATCGGTTCGTCTTCTTCCTGCTGGTACTGTAACTGAGATTTGGCAACAAGGCAACGTATGTTTGGCAACCCTGTGATCGACGAGTTACTTCCTGGTGTGCACAGAATTAAGCCTCAAAGTTCACTTGATTTTACCTGTCATTTCCATTGAATAATCCGAGTTATTATCGCTTGCAGGGTAACAAAAGATTGAAAATTTACGGTTTCCAGCCCAGGAAAGTCGTTGCAGGTGGAAACCGCAACTAATCTCGACATTCAAATAGCGGTTTACGAGTTCTAGTTACTATTGCCGTCGTAATAGGAAGCTAAGACCCATACCTCCTCGCCAGCTCTGTGGTAACGTGCTGAGCTGTGAAAAAGCGTCTGTTACGGTTCGCAGTTCCAGTCTCACTGACTGTAACGTTTTTATCCCTTCTGTAAAAGAGCTACAAGCAGTCAGATCAAACATCAATAAGGAAATCGCAATAAAATGCTTTCAGCTCATAGTGCAATGTTGAAAAACTTACAATGCTGCACAACAGGTAACGCCTCTTTCCGCTGCTGACAAGCGAATTTTGGGTTTCTAGGAATACGTAACTATATTTATGAAATGCCACATTTGCATACCTCTTGAGTATGACACAGCATACCAATTAAACACAGACCCAATCAAAATCTAAGTGAGTAGTATTTTACTAACTCGTGTCGATAGAGGCATGTTTGTTTACAGATACTTTCGTCGTAAGGTTGCCATGGTTAGTTTTATTTCATTTCTTATAATACAGTGCACAATTTTCGTAATGTTTCCTTTAGTGTTGTTAAAACAATAGTAAACATGAGAGAGAAATTAATCATCAACGATATATGCGAATTCTCAGATGTTACCTATGACAGTCTGACAATGAACATGCAGTTTATTGATTACATGCATGTAGAAAACTTGTTCTGAGTTAAAGCTGTCAAACAAAGTTTGAAGAAGAATAAAATATCACTACCACACGACGGCTAATATAGAAAATACTTTTCTGACATATTATGGCACGATGCGCTCTCCCTGCACATCTTCGAGATGCATCTGCTGCCTGCTGTCTATTAAACCTGAATAGAACAAAATGTCACAGTAGTTAGCCCTTTTTCCACATGCGACTACTTTGGGTTGAGAAGTGAAGGGAATTATGTTCAAAGTTCCATTAGATTGATACCTTCAGCAGAGAGCAGAATTGCGTTTTAAAAAATGTAGCACTGAATGTATTCGAACTCGCGACATCTTATCTATGCTACAAGCTGACACGTAGCTACAGCAGCTCCAGAGCTCGGTAACTATTCCTCCAGAACTTTTGGATTCCACAGCACTGTGAGATTATGCATATGGCCAGGTCTTGACTTCTGAGAGACAAACAGTTACAGCTTTTCTTTTGGACTGAACGACGTTTTCTAGTAACAGATAGCGCAGTAGAATAGCTCAAGTGGAAAGGAACTCTTCCTATTTAAACTTCTGCATCCTACACTGTTGGCAGTTGTGTGTAGGTGGCAGTTACGTGATTTTATTTCTGTGATTACAAAATAGTCGAATGTATGCACTGGGTAGCCGAGGCAGCTAGTTCATGGTGATTCGGTCAGCCAAGTAAATGAATTTACTGAGCATGCTGCAAATTACTACAGGGAGCCTGTGTGTCAGAATTCTCATCCAGTGTGGCGCAACTGCGTTACGATAGAAAAATGACTCGCAGAGAAGAGGATTTCGTGGTCTGTTGGACGGATGGTAGGTTGTTATACCTATGGTCTGGGTTCGATTCCCACTTCCATCAATGATTTTAGATGGGGAGAGACAGATTCCATTCTCTCCTGGCTACACCAAGTGAGGAGATATAATGGCTGCGTGGTCTGAAAATTCACATTAAAGATGATATTCCTTCTTTACCAAGTAGGTGGTAGGTTGAACCACAGTAAAGTCTGGAGTGGCGACATGTAGAAACTCTATCACCAGTAACCTTTCTTATACTAGTTATTTATTTCAAGTGACGACACAAACGCTATGTATGGTCACAGGACACTTATTCCATCTTTTATTTGAGCTTCTGTATGTCGATAAAATTGGTTCTAAACTGGGAATGCAACTCAGACCGCCCTTAACGCGGAATTTGATCCCTTCGTGGCAATACAGCTCGGCTACAATTTGTTGTTTGTTCAAAACTGCAGATTCCTCAACACCTTCACATATTACGCGTGAATGGGATCGAATCCTGGCCCGGCACTAAAGATTTAATTATGTATTATCAAGCTCTATCATGAGAACACCTATCTGCTGGTGGATAATAATTTTGATTTTTAATGTATTTTCATTCGTTGTCAACACTAACGATATCTGACGTTTTTAACTCCCAGTGAGACACAGAACTATTTGCGAGATGACTGTAAGTTCAAGATGCTATTCTGAGCAGCTGGTGGAGAAAAATTCGGTAGCTGACGTCTCTTTGTGTGTAGTCAACAACGATATGTGTGGGGCTCTATTCCCAGTGAGCGCTGAACTCTTCGTCATATTATTTCAGTTCGTCGTGTCATTTAATGTTCATACATATTCTCAACTAGCTGCTCGTGAATAACTTTAATTTTTAATGTCATTTTGTGTTAAATAGTTCAAATGGTTCAAATGGCTCTGAGCACTATGGGACTTAACTTCTAAGGTCATCAGTCCCCTAGAACTTAGAACTACTTAAACCAAACTAACCTAAGGACATCACTCACATCCATGCCCGAGGCAGGATTCGAACCTGCGACCGTAGCGGTCACGCGGTTCCAGACTGAAGCGCCTAGAACCGCACGGCCACACCGGCCGGCCCCCACCATCTGGTATCAATGCATTACCCTATCATCCATTATATATAATAATTTTCATAGTACACTTGATATTATAGATGAGTAGGACACAAGACAGGACATAGATAATGTCCGTTTGACGTCAACAGTGTGTAACATTTTACTTTTTTTGAATAGGACAATGTTCCTCTCCAATAATTTTTAGATTAGTTACAATAAGCTTACGCTGCAAGAGAATTCGCTTGTATTTTTCAATATGTGGTCTGTTGTCGGTTTGAAGGCCTTCCATAACATCGGCAACGTAGTACAACTCCACCGAGGGCTGTCTGGAGTGGGGTGGAGATAGCAATGTGAAAGTTGAGAGCTGTCGAAGACGATCTTCATATTCCTAATGCGATTAGGACATCGTATACTCTTGACGAAGTTTAGCACCTGTGCAGTCAGTCACCCAATTTCAGAATTCATTTTGAGTAATCCTGCTAAATTCCCTAAATATTGTCTTTTTATATTGATGAGTAATATGGATAGTCGTCACGTTCATGTGCCGTCTACAACGCAAATTTAATGTTACTATCCTAGGAACTAACCTGCAATACGTTTTGTATTTCATAATCTGAACTATCTGCATTAACCGTCATCAGAGCAATGTCAGGGAACAGAATGCAGTAGTGCCTTGCTACCTACTTGAGGACCTGCTTGAGTCGTGTTCTAAGGAAAGGGTAGTTGCTGGTTCACATTATATTACACTAGCGAGAAGTACCGACTTTTCCTTTTCTCTGCAAACATCCAGAACTAAATTCAGTAACTAAATGCTAAGAATATATTTGCATTGTGCCAACTCAAAGATCAATAGATATGGATATAGATATAGATACAGATTTTTATATTTAAAGCCATTCTCGTTCTGCGTTGGAATAAACATCATTCATTATTTGCTTGTTCTTGTTACGATTGTTATTGTCATTCTCTCACTCGCAAGAGTTCTCGCATTCCTATTTGGTATCGATGCACATGAAGAGTGGCTATGAAAGAAGGGAATACTGAATGTTACGTCATGCAGAATACACTCATTTACTTCGGCTCCTCGTGATCTACGCTACAGGAGAAGTGAGATACATAAAGTTGACAGTGTGAGGACAGACCTGGTAGCACAACTGTGCAACTACACAGTGTTACCAGATAAAATGGTGCTGCGGAATCGACAGTGTAGTACGGACTTTGCCACAGTAGCAGACAGCTGGTAATTTAGGACCATGACCGTGGATTACACTTTGGTCAGTGCTGGTTAGAGTGCTGCAACTGTAAATGGAAGGCTTTGTTTGATAGTCTTATGCTGATGCTGTCTGAATAAATTATGCCATTGGATACAAAGCGGTTTAGTTTTGAGACCTAACCCACGAGGGGGGAAGGCACAGTGGTCTGCTTCAGGAATTCCAAGCAATAAAACACAAAAAACAACCCAGGAAGGGAGACATGCATTTGGAATCTGTTCATCGTTACGGGGTCAAACAAGAGGGTAACATTACTGAAACAATGATCGGGCTACTTAGTATATAATAGAGCATACAGATTTCAAGGAGGAAACGTATGAAGACGCAGACTTCCTCGTTATCAATATGTGCGGCATATCTTTCGTGTTAACGAAAGTAAATTCCCGCTTTACCTCTTCTTACGTGTCAAATGAAATGAATGCCATGAGGAATAGAATATTTGTTGACTGCGTCTCTTCTTGCTTCCATCCTTACCAACATATTTCTTCATTCTCGTGGTAATCATGACATTCTATGTGTATGCTGCAAAAGATTGCAAGTGGACAAATTCGACATCGAGGTGCAAAGCGTTATATTCAATTCGAATAAGCTTCCGGTGTATTTTTACTTCGTTTGTATTTTTAGATGATTATGAACGTTACGGAAAATTATCTCACATGCTTTATGTTGAATGAGAAACATTGAATGATCCGTTTTGCTTTCCCTACGTTGAAATGATATAATGTCTGCGTCAACAGCCTTCTTCCACGCCGGAAGCTGAAACTTGTATCATTCTGGATTAATGATAATTGAATGTCTCATATGTATACATAGCCCAGAAGGCGACGTCAGAAACCATCAGGGGAGAACGCCGCATAAAAACCAAGCGTGCGCGCGCGTCTCCACTCTGAACAACCGTATCGGAGAATCACGGCAAGCATTTCGCTGAAGAGCTGCCTCGTCAGAGAGCCTAGAAATGGCAGCGTCGTAGCAAGTATTTGTCAACACTCTGATAGTGCATTTACTTCCGGGTGTAGGTCGGCGTTACCTCGCTAAATTCACTTGACATTCGTTTTCCACATCGAAGACTCGTACGATATAATCCACTGCAAGATGACACAATTAGAAAGTATATTTAATTTCTGGACTCCAAGAATGGCGCTCTTCACATAAGTAACACCTGTTTGTGTGTGCATTCGGGAGGACGACGGTGCAATCCCGCGCCCGGACATCCTGATTTAGGTTTTCAATGATTTCCCTAAATCGCTTCAGGCAAATGCCGGGATGGTTCCTTAGGAAGGGCACGGCCGATTTCCTTCCCCATCCTTGCCTAATCCGAGCTTGTGCTCCGTCTCTAATGACATCGTTGTCGACGGGACGTTAAAACAGTAATCTCCACCTCCTCTGTTCGTGTGTTTAAGGTTGCGTTTTCAGGCTCAGGCAACATCGCAGTGACTATATTCCGTCTCTGGCCGCCAGTGTGTCGTTAGCTCAGAGGTTCCCTTGTGCGTTGCAGTGCTTGTACTATAAGACATAGCAGTTCGAATCACGGTAGAAGCCGCTGAGTACAACCTTTTATTTTCCATTTTAATTAATGGAGTTGCAAACTGCTAGTAAAAATTTCTTATGCGAAATCTGAAGAATGCCTTTAAACATCAATCTTCGTCCGATTTCGACTTAGTAAATTAAGTTAATATCATGGATTTCTGCTTTGCGAATTCCAAGGTGCTTCACTGTAAAATAGACCCTGAAAAGATTCAAACCGACTGTCAACGATATAAATTTGAGCTTTGTTCGTCATATAGGTCTAACATGTCAGAAGGTTGTTTATGAAGTGCACATGTTCATTAATGTAGTTCCCTTCTTCTAAATTTTTGCAATAGCATTTAACTGTAGACGTTTTCTAACACCGGCGTTAGCAATTCCTTTCCGTTCTCTGAAACCTTCAAAACGACAAATTTTTCTGGTTTAAATCTGATGACCTTAACTATCACTTCCGATCAACAATAAATGCTTCATGAACCCATACATGGAACTCCAAATGTGCAGTGTTCCTGCACTGCTACAGAGCATGCATTGCAAGGTATTCACACAGTTTATCGCATAGACTTACCATAAGGAATGAAACAAGAACTGTAATACACTTTACACTACAGACTCTCACTCTGGCTTGACGAAAACATCCAAACATTGACCAAAAGTTGCACAAATAATTGAGTTTGAAAGGAAAAGAAACGAGGTATGAAGCATTTATAAATTCATCGAATGTAGTGAGGTGGTTTAATTTCGTCCCAGTCTATAAAATTAATTTCGGGCCATACTCAGCTCTTGCCGATTAATGTAATATAATACCCGCCTACTAATCAGGGCGTCTGTCTCCGTTGCTTTTGAGCGTGAATGGAAATTGTAGAAATTTTCTGTGGAGCAACATTTAACAATAAAGCGTTTTAAATCATCAAAAGCGATGAGCGGTAGCAGGCGCTTTCGATAAAGAACGGGGGAGTGCAGCGCCGCTGCTGTCGCCACGGCCGCTGCCAGTAGCCAGCAAATGGATCCCGGAGCTTTGCCGCATACGGCGTCCAGAGGAGGACAGTCTGCAGGAAATCTGCCGCAAAATCGTTACTGGATAAAATTTTGATATCGGTGTGTCACAAAGCGAAATAGATTGAATCTGCGCTACCATTACATTCACGTCTTCAGCATTCAGACAGAAGAGGCTATAAAAATATTTTATACCACCTGCTTTCGATCCACTGACATTATGAACAGAAACAACGCACGCTACCGCTAGACCACAGGCGTAATCAGCCTAGTGTTTCTCTATCATGGGACAAGTTTTCCTCCAGGAAGTGCCGCAGTCTACAGTGTTGCCAGATTGTGCAGATAACCGGACTTAGAGAATTAGCGAGTTGGCCAGTTTTTTTGTCCCATGTCGCGATCGGCGCGGACTTAGCCTCTGAAGCGGCCGGCCGCCGGTCAAGTTTTATGTCAAAGAGTGTACGTGTACACCATAATTACTCTACCGCTCACAAACATTGGGTTTATACTCGTCTGGTATGAGACGCTCCCACTGCTGTGGCCTGTTGTGGGGTTGTGAACCACTGAGGTCTACAGCGGGAGGAAGCGTCTCCGTCGTTTCTACGTCCCCAGTTCAACACACAATACTGTTAACAAGTCACAGCTCGTCTTCTAGTGAGCGTCTTCTAGTCAGGCTCTTGTAGTACGGAGCGGTGCTTATATTCTCTTGGTATGCAACTCCTAACTTGACCCGCGGTCTAGCCGTACCCCCTCCATTCCATCTGAGCTCCAAGCAAACGACCAATGAGTGGTCAGATGTGGGTGAAACCGAGTATCCAATCAGATAGCGCCTTATATATGCTGTATTGCCGGGCTGGAAACAGCTGATGTTTGTAGTAGGAAAGTACGCACAGAGGCCTAGATATTTATATTTGGTTGTGAAAAACTTGTTTTTCCCAGGAAGTTGTATTTCTTCGCGGATATTATACGTCCTTCTTACAATAAGTACAAATATTTTGTGCCTTAGTGCCGATTAGCCACTGTAAAATCGAAGAACTGTGGATTTATCGCGTAAAACGTATAGCTTATGGTGTGGTTGTTACTATAAACCTTGAATATAGTTTACTGATGATTTTGTATTAACACACTGAAATATAATAATCATTCTACAATGGAACATTAAACATGTCAGCTTAAGAAAACGTGACAAATCACAAATTTTGTTGCGCTAAGGGTTTCTTTATAAATAACTGAGCTACCAGTCACAATTTTTTTATTTATATTTTGCACGAAGCGTTGCGCTAAATAATTCCCATATTCAAGTGCATTGTTCATCATCCTGTGCCATTTTCTTCGTGGTGTTTTTGCATGTAACTATTTATATGCGTTTGTTATTTTTTTATGTATGCCTGTACTGTGCTCAGAAAATTGGACCACAGGAAAACTTAAGGAAAACAGAACAAGCAGAACCCCACACATCACAAACACCACGAAAAAAATGGCATAGTATAGAGAACAATGCACTTAAAATGAGAATTATTTCTCGAAATGCGTCGTGCCAAATATAAATAAAAGAAAAAATAGTGTGGTAGCAGTTGTTTATGAATACACCCATTGTTTCCACAGTCGTCGCTGGCTTTCACAAACCATTTCTAACGCATATAATCGAATTATTGCGGTATTTTTATTAATTTTTAAAATTTATGTATCTGCAGAGAAATATTCATTAAATGGTACGTGTTTATTTTTAAATTACACATAGATTACTAGTTCCGGGTCTGTAAGAGTGCAAAGGATGCCACAAAACATTATTGGTGTAAATGATTCCCACACATTTGGTCAAAGATATACAACAAAGTTATTAACTTACATTTACTACACTGTAAATTAGTATTTCAAATACCTGTCGACAACCACTTAATATTCATCGGTACTATGTAACAACATCTGCCATAATCAGGAATGTCAGCCTAATTCCCGAAAATCGATAACTGTAAGAAACTAGGGGTCAATGGAAGCGTCCGATTCCACCTGTCCCCCTTGACTCGCGACGTAAGGGTGTTGTGGTGTGGCACGTTGTTGTGTACATAGTTCCGCGTAGTCAGCGGGTACACAACTTTCCCACTAGATCGCGCCCCGCTAAGTACAATTGCGCAGGCGCAGCGCTCGTCCGTCTCCGCACTACGAGATGGCGCTGTCATAGAGATGGACCAAATTCTGCTTCCGCCGATCCGCGTATTAATATGTAACGCAGCCAATGAGATTGCTGCTAACGTAGAACCTTTTCTCCTCGCGGATCACACTCGCGCAGTGATACCTGAACGCGCGAGGTATTATAACGAGTGTACAGACTTCCGATCAGTCAGTCTGCATTAGTCTGCATTAGTCTGTAGTCACGTTTCAGTCTGCACCTAATAAGATTATCATATTCCTCTACATAGCCATGAAGATAAATGAATAGACACTTTTTCAAGTATCAGAGATATGTGAGAACAAGATTAACGTACCAACACCAAAGGAACTTCAGATTGTCGATTGTAAATAGCATCCAGAACCAAGTTAAGTTATTTGTATGCTTGTTATTATTTTAATAAATGTGTGTGAAAATTAATCAAGTTCTGTTTAAAGTTGGTCACCGTCAATCTGCTACTCTAAGCGTGCAAGTGGCATTTCTATCGTCTGACCTAACGGCAGAAGATAAACACGCCACGATAAGACCACGAGACATATTGCTGACACTCGCCTACTTCGTTAGAGCGACAAGTCAAATAATCTGATGGTGTGTGTACTGAAGGTCTTACAGTACGCACACCACACACGTCATTAAGGCGCGGAGTTTATTAGCAGGTTTCTTATGACAAAACTAAGACATCTGGATCTATAAGAATAGCATTATATTGTCACCACGAGCTGCGGACGCTCATACATTTATGTACTTGATTTTTTTTTCTCAAACTTGAGTAAAAACTCGATTACACAAAAGAATCACTTTTTTTCCAAAGCACACAGAACATATGTATGAGAGGTCAACATATGCAAGTATGCAACAGTACCTATGGGGATTTTTGTGGCAATTCCTGGATAAAAACGAGTATAATATAATACAATACATTTTATCCCAATTTTGCCAAAATATAATTCCATGGCAGCAACCTTTAGTTTCTGTAGATTAACAAAGCCAAACCAGTCTAATTACTGTATTGCTCATTCATGACCTTTTTACAGTATTAAATAAAATATACTTACTATAGGCGTGTTGTTTTGTAAGCCTAGGTTAGCTAGACAAGAGGAAACTAATCATCCTAATCATTATAAAGAAGCATAGAAAGTACTTATCTTCAATACATTTTTCTAGCCTAATCAGCAAAAACATGTGCTCATGTTATAGTTTTGGCTAATCTCATAAAACTACATTCATACGGGCCCAGAAGTCTTGCTTGTGTTATTTTTATACAAATTAAAGAAGTTTACTAAATCAGTTTAAGTGTAAAGAAATATGTTTTGATAACATCTGTTACCTTGGATCTTAGCAAAACAAAATAAGACTTTTCAAAATGGTAACAACTTTCAGAATTAAAAATAAATAAACCTGACTGAGTGCACAGTACAGATTAAGATGTTGGCTGTCGGGTTTTTACACTCCCATTGCTGTTAAATGATATGGAGACCTTACATCTGTCCATCTTTTGTCTTCCACTCTCCATTTTTACCCCAAATTTGAATCTAAAAATGTGCCATGATATTTATTTTAACTGTATTATACTACATATAATTTTAAGAACAACAGGAAATGTGGAAATATACTTTCAGTTGCTTCTTCCACATATTGTCTCAGATTTAAAAATTACATCTATCTGGAAAAATTTCCAAATTTGTGAATTTGTCTAGTGTTACTGCATACAGTTAAAGATTTTTCTGTGGCCAATAGTGCTTTTTTATGTTTGTGTATGCCTTGAAGACAATCTACACAGACAATCTACACATTCCAAGCACTGGTATTGTAAAATTTATCACTTAACTGACGTTTGAATGCTTATTTACAAAGTAGATCACTTTTAGAATTCTCAGAGTAGTGTAACATATGCTGTCTCTAAAATGTTCATATGTTCTCCTTGTTTCAGCTGGAAAGACATCAATGTTCACAAATTTACTCTGTCACATGTTTTAATCGATCTTTGTTAACCATTAGTCAAACCTCACTTTGGTTTTTATTCTACAGGAAGTTCATACAGTTAGTTTTCTCTATGTTTACAGCCACTTTGTCTTTCTTTGGTCAATTTTAACCATCTTTGAGACATTTATTTGATTTCTCTGTCAACTGGCTTGGATTTTTGTTTGGGATTATTTAGTACAATCATTAGTGAACGGAATTTGTCCTCCATGCATGATAGTTCGTGGGAAACATAAATGAAGAAAAAGGTTGTGTATAATATGTGTATAATATGGTCCCCTGAGTGACACTCACCTATTTAGGTTACGATAAATCTTTTACAAAGTTTTTTTGAAGAGAGATATCTCAACAACCTGAAGCATCCTGTTTGTCAAGTATGATGGAGGAGTTTTTTTAGGAAGACTATGACCAAGACTTAATGTTGTAAGGCATAGGTCTAAAGCGAAGCTGATACAATATTAGTTATGTTTAATGCATTTTCCTGGGCAAGCTGGTATATTTGCCCTGTTATAACTCATTCCAGTTTCTTTCCTGGTAAATACTGTTGTTTCCTGTACACTTTAATGTCACAAGATAATGACTGCAGATTGTATATGTATATACAGGAAGGAAAGCAGTGCATCACTTACATGAAAACTGATATCTGGCAGTGGTGGATAGGCATGACCTGACCCCGCCCCCCCCCCCCCCAGAGATATAGATCACACACACATCATGCAATCCATAAATGTACGGTTTTATGGTTTGCATTTTGTTTGTGAGATTCATACCTCTCTCTCTCTCTCTCTCTCTCTCTCTCTCTCTCCCTTCTATGCGTGTGTGTGTGTGTGTGTGTGTGCAAAATTAAAATGGCAAGGCTACTTAGACATCACATGGTTCGGTTTTTAGTCATTAATGGGTATTCTTCATGAAAAGAGCAATTAAAACAAAATTTTACCATGCTGCAGTCCTAAAGGACTATTTTGTGGACTATATAGCCTGTCAGTTGGTTAGTAATATGTTCCAGGGATGATTTTGCATTATAGATTGTAATGATGTGGAATGAGTCATCATACATTGACATCGCAAATTAATTTGGACATATGATTGCATTCTGAACATTTTTAACCTGGGGTTTTTGTTGATTGTAATATCATTCAAGTTGAACATCATTGCACTAGTCAAATGGCAGTAAGAGATGGTTTTATAAGCTTGCTGTAAATTTAAAGGCAGTGATGAGTGGCGATTTAATGGCAGCAGACATCGAGGTCTAAGTGAGCTTGGTATGGATTAGGACAGAAACACTACAGAAGATTATATGAAATCCCAATTAGTTTAAATAACACGACAGTTTGTATTGAACTGTAGTCTCATTTTTAAAAAATTCTGTAATGTGAATAACATCAAATTTTGTTTTACTGTGTGTTATTTTGTGGTATTGGTGTACAAACTGTAATCAGTGTAGTCAACACCTTTCTTAACTTGGTTTCTTGAATTTAGTAATTGTATGCCAGTGCTATATTTAGATTCTTATTCATTGTCATCGATGCACGGATTTGGACATTAATACATATACGAAATTTAACAAATGATTACTACCTCCTGTCCAGTTGAATAGCTCTCTGTAGACTAAGCAACCACAGTGATTTGAAACGCGAGGGGGGGGGGGCAGGTCATGCCTATCCATCACTGCCAGATATCAGTTTTCATGTAAGTTATGCACTGCTTTCCTTCCTGTATATACATATACAATCTGCAGCCATTATCTTGTGACATTAAGGTGTACAGGAAACAACCCCATGCCAACCCTCGTCTGCAGCTTGTTTACCACACAATTTTCAACGAATTAGAAAGTAAACTTCTATGTACTGACTCGGCAGAAAATCCTAAGAAATTTCGGTCTTATGTTAAAGCGGTAGGTGTATCAAAACAAAATGTCCAGATACTCTGTGACCAAAACAGTACTGAACAGAGGATGACAGATTAAGGGCCGAAATACTAAATGTCTTTTTCCAAAGCTGTTTCACAGAGAAAGATTGCACTGTAATTCTATCTCTAGATTGTCGCACAGATGACAAAATGGTAGACATCGAAATAGATGACAGAGGGATAGGAAAACAAAATCGCTCGAAAGAGGAAAGGCCACTGGACCTAATAGGATAACAGTTCGATTTTACACAGAGTATGCGAAGGAACATGCCCCCCTTCTTGCAGCGGTGTACCATAGGTCTCTAGAAGAGCGTAGCGTTCCAAAGGATTGTAAAAGGGCACAGGTAATCCCCGTTTTCAAGAAGGGACGTCAAACACATGTGCAGAACTATAGACCTATATCTGTAACGTCGATCAGTTGTAAAAGTTTGGAACACGTATTATGTTCGAGTATAATGACTTTTCTGGAGACTAGAAATCTACTCTGTAGGAATTAGCACACTATCGTGTGAAACCCTGCTCGCGTTATTCGTTCACGAAACTCAGAGGGCCATAGACACGGGTTCCCAGGTAGATGCTGCGATTCTTGACTTCCGAAAGGCGTTTGATACAGTTCCCCACAGCCGTTTAATGAACAAAGTAAGAGCATATTGACTATCAGACCAATTGTGTGATTGGATTCAAGTGCTCCTAGACAACAGAACGCAGTATGTCATTCTCAATGGAGAGAAGTTTTCCGAAGTAAGAGTGATTTCAGGTGTGCCGCAGGGGAGTGCCGTAGGACCGTTGCTACTCACAATATATATAAATGACCATGTGGATAACATCGGATGTTCACTGAGGCTTTTTGCGGATGATGCTGTAGTATATCGAGAGGTTCCAACAACGGAAAATTGTAATGAATTGCAGGAGTATCTGCAACGAATTGACCCATGATGCAAGGAGTGGCAATTGAATCTCAATGTAGACAAGTGTAATGTGCTGCGAATACATAGAAAGAAATATCCTTTATCATTCAGCTACAATATAGCAGGTCAGCAACTGGATGCAGTTAATTCCATAACTTATCTGGGAGTAGGCATTAGGAATCATTTAAAATGGAATAACCATATCAAATAAGCCGTCGGTAAAGCAGATGCCAGACTGAGATTCAATGGAAGAATCCTAAGGAAATGCAGTCCGAAAACAAAACTTGTTCGCCCGCTGCCTGAATACTGCTCACCGGTATGGGATCCATACCAGATAGGGTTGCTAGAAGAGATAGAGAAGATCCAACGGACAGCAGCGCGCTTCGTTACAGGATCATTTAGCAATCGCGAAGGCGTTACGGAGATGATAGATAAATTTCAGCGGAAGACTCCGCAAGAGAGACGCCCAGAAGTTCGGTATGGGTTCTTGTTGAAGTTTCGAGAACGTACCTTCACCGAGGAGTCAAGCAGTATATTTCTCCCTCCTACGTATATCTCACGAAGAGACCATGAGGATAAAATCAGAGAGATTAGAGCCCACACAGAAGCATACCGACAATCTTTCTTTGCACGAGCAATAAGAGACTGGAATAGAAGGGAGAATCGGTAGAGGTACTCAAGGTACCCTCCGCCACACACCGACAGGTGGCTTGCGGAGTATGGATGTAGGTGTAGATAAAGATTCTGTCTTATTACCTTCTCACATATTTCACAATTTTTCCACATTCCTTTATTTTCCCCTTTGTCTTCACTTACCAGAAGCAGAATGCTGTGTCACCAAAAGATGGACATAAACATTCATGGTGAGTACACTTACCTAGTTCAGCGTCCGCGGCTCGTGGGCTTGCGGTGGAGTTTTTTCTGCCTCGAGATGACTGGGTGTTGTATTTCTTTCATCATCATTTCATCCCCATCGACGCGCAAGTCGCCGAAGTGGCGTCAAATCGAAGACTTGCACCAGGCGAACGGTCTACTCGACCGGAGGCCGTCGTCACACGACATTATTAATATTATATCTAGTTCAGCTTTCTATCTGCTATTCAAACAAATGTTTAAAGAGATTCATTGCCCTCTCATTTTCAGAATTTCAAAGTCACAAACTGTAATATGAAGACATGCAACCTGACTAGTTGGCTTGGCATTCAATCAAAAAAATTAAGTTTTTTACGACTTTAATGCATTTTTTTGGTTTAGGGTGGTTTGCTGAAAGTGTGTTCTCTCAGCAAACAAAAAATTATTTACTTCCTTTCTAGTTAATTTGAGATGGAAACTTTTTATTTAGACTGTACATGCCAGAGGAAGCTATCATTATAAGCAATTCCTTTACTCCAACCTTGGTGTAAATGGGGCAATCTGTTCATAATTCCTACTTAAATGTGATGCTTATATTAGCATTACAAAATATCTTCACTTTATTTTAGAAGATTAAATTTTAATACTGTTTAAGAAGATAATAACAGTTCGTTCCTGCCAGTATTACAGTTTACTATTGCCAATATATATTAATATACATTAAACATTTTTCGTTATCAGCTGACACAACTACTTCAGAAAGCAGATATAATATGACAAATTAACCAAGTTACATGTAACATATATCAATAATCAGGTTAGGAACGAGCTTTAATAAAAAACATGTATTTCAATATCAGGGTTAGGCCAAGGTTTAAATATATATATATATATATATATATATATATATATATATATATATATATATATATATATTTATTTCAGTAATCAGGCTAGATCTCAGGTTTAAGAATGAACTTAATAACTACAATCATTTCCTTAATATTTTCATTAGGCTGGATCCCAGATTAAGAAAATACTACATACTATGCTGCAGTAAGCAGTTGTGCACCTTCAAAACTCCAGAGCTTACTGGGATGATTGCATAGCTAGTGACGGAAAGGTAGCCTGATTGCCTGAAAATAAATTAAAATGCACATTAACATTAGTGAAACCCTTTATTTCTAAATTATGAATTACTACGTTTGTTGCACTAATACTGGGTCAATGTTGAGGGGGAAATGTTTATGTAATGTGGATTTAATTATCCATTTCTGTATCGAAATATTCAATTTTTTGTATGAATTGTGTTGTTTTGTACTGATTAAAAATGTTCATCACAAAACTTGACAGAAAAGTTTTACACATGCATTAAAACCAGTCTTTGCCATAAAAGAACACTGCACTAGTGTTTAAGAATCAATAATACATTCCAAATGAGCAGTAAATTAATAACAGAATGATACTCATGTAATGAGAATTTTACTGTACATGCAGGACATACTGGACCAAAGAAACGAAATGCCATAATGTTAATAACCTAACATCTAAACAAAATTAGCAAACAGTCTGAAAGTGAGTACATTAGTAGTTTTTCTGCTTAGATGGTGTTGTGAGATAACACCAGAACAATTTTAAATCTCCCCCCCCCCAATCCACAATGGAACACATAGGACACAGTTCTTTAAAAATAGTGCAGTTGACCACACTCCTATCAAACAATGAGCTAGTGTGATGTCCTAGTGTCTGCATTATAGTCAGGACTGAGATTTTAAGCTATTGGGGAACATGAGGCAACTGCCTATCAGCTAGTTTTTTAACACAAGATATGAGCATCTATTACCCATCAGAAATTATTCCATAATGTACCAATGACACTGCCTTGGAATAAGATGTGTTGTGAACTTTGTTTTAACATTCATATTTGCATGAGAAAGTCACAAGCCAAGGTGTATGGAAATATGCAATGCTGCTTGCACAGAAGTGAACACCCTGTACAGACATCAATATTCTTTTCCCTTTTTTTTTGCAAATGTGTAAAAACTGTAGGACTGATTTGCAGTGTACCATTCAGCTGGCTTGCTGTGTAATGGAAGTATCCACACCAAGTTCAAGGTGTAGAGTGACTTCAGTTTTTTCAATGGCAATTTCTACAAATTATTCCACTTGACACACACATCAAATCATAATTAACTATTTTCCTTTTATTTATTTATACTAACAGAGCTGCCTTCAGATAAAATAAGAATTATTTTAAAAATGGCGCCTGAAACTTGCATGCCATAGCCTTTATCAATACTGGATGTGGGGTCCATCTGGAGGCAGTTTTCAGTTGCATTTCCTTATTTCTTTTGTGGATCGTTTCGGTCTTTACACCACCATTAGCACACAGTATTCAGTTTATGCAAATTAGCCAATAGCATTGTATGTCCAGGGAAGCAGCGCTAGAATTGGTCTCTCAAATTTAAAAATGTTAAATAAATAATAATTACTTTACTCCTTAATATTTCCTTTGGGGAAAGGATAGATGTTAGATAAATTTCAAAGTGCACTTCTTGACTTAATAAATGTAATACTTACCATTTCAGAAATTTCTACTGTCTTTACAAATTCCTTGCTTCGCTTAGAGTGTGGTGTTTGTCTTCCCCCTGGATGACATCTGCGACCTGCCAACTTGTTTTTTCTTCTGCTTATTGCAGTGGGCTGAACGGGAATATAGTTACCACGACTTTTTCTAATTTTCCCGTAACAAAAATGAGATTTCATACAATATTAAATTACTTTCTCTCCTTAACTTTTGTTTAAAAGTATGTTTTACTTACCTTCACCAAAATTTGCCAAATAAGACGCACATCCAGATGGCGTTTCAAGCTTCCTCAATTTTTCGCACATGGCTTCAAATCCTTTCCTCATTTCCTCCGGGGATTTATTTGAAAAATCTATGAGACGAGCTTTTATCTCGTCTATTAAATCATTATTTCTTTTGTCTGCAACTGTCTCCATGTGAAGTGTCTCTGGCATCTCTTCTTGGCTTTCACAGAGCAATCCTGGGTCCATTTGCTCCAAACGTTCTGAAGAATTTGAAGCCATTGCGTCCTGAGAGCAATACAGTGGCTCTAGCCGCCATTCAGGAGGCTCCTCATTTGTGGCAATAAAATATCTCCTGTGAAGGAGCCTTTATAGGCCTACAGAAAAGTTTAAGGCTTGCTCCATTAGCAGCATCAAGAAGTCTCCTCTGAAAATACAAATTCACCTTTGTGAGAAAGAAGTCCACCATCTGAAGCAAATTGGGGGCAAGCTCTCAAAAATCCTGTCTTTTAAAATTCTCGTGAATGCCTCACTTATATTATTGGTGTTGTGCACTTCTATAAGCGTACCTCGCTGATGTGAAATGGCCCACAGTTCTCTCCTATCCCAATACCCTTCCAAGTATTTCAATAAATTTTGATGATTTTTACCGATGTTCGCTCTTTTTACATTATAATTTACCACTGCTTCATGTTTTGTTGGCGCAAACATTATTATTTGAAATTCTGGAAGAACTCACACTGTTTTTGCTGTGGTATAGCATTTTTTGCTTTGAGAAGGGGAAGCACCTTCTAATTGTATTTTACTCTGACTGGCTGTCGTCAGTCAGAAACACACTTGGGCCATTGATGTCCCCCCAGAAATATTTTCCTCCACTATCTCTTCAGCAACTGTAATCCCATTTCTATAACTCCGCAGCTTTCTGAAGACATAATCAGAACTCCTAGTGGTAAACCTCCACACTCACTGTCAGTAAGTAAAACAAACACTCTGCTGCTATCATGGTCTAGAGAACCAGTGGAATCCATAAATACAAGTTTGGAAGCAGCTTTTACATGAGCAAGGACTTTCTGCATCAGTGGTGAGCAATTTGTTGCCCTTTGCACTGAACCATGAACTTTTACACTGCGAGTATTGTGGTGACAGACCAGCCTTTGTTTAAATACGACATACTTTCCTGATGCAGGTCCAGTGCACCTTATTATATAAGTTGTTTTTATTATGTTCTCAAACTGTGCCAACCACTGTCCAGACTCCTCCCTTGTTTTAACATCAACAAGAATGTTTAAAGATTTAATTTCTTGCACATTGCAGTCGTTTCTGTGCAGCTCTAACACACATGTTTTCCACTGTGGTAAAATTTCCTGTTGAGAGAAAAGAACATGTATTACTATCACTTCTTTACTTGGCCTTATTTAAATTATTTCAGAAGTTTCCTCCCTACGGTAATATACACTTGATATGAGAAGTGCAGCATGTATGCAGACATATGGTATACCACACCACAATTTCATAATTAGCATCAATAAGTACATATTTTAGCTTGGGTACAGAGGGCTGAAAACAAAACAATACTTAAACTTTCGAGTTTTTTGGGTGACGAACTTTTGTACTCATCAGAATATGGTTAAAAATGTTTCATATTCACACAAACATTTCACTGGAAAAAGAAAAAATACTTGGGGGTACAAAAGAAGACCTATTAACTAAAATGAAGGAAGTACCTAAACAGGCGATAGGACATTAAAGGGATGGGGCACGAAAAAAGGTATTCATATAATGGTCCATTCGACATTTCTATGTCCAATTAATAAGTGTAATACAAATTTTGAGGAAATGGGTAGATTTTTATACAGAGGAAATATTAACTATGTCCATTAATGTTACAGACAGTATTTAAACTAATAGTTTTGGCCTTAAAAATTTGTTTAGACACTTCAATCTCATAGTTCCAATTCCAAATCTTAAAGGAAGCGTTTTTAAGGGAAAGACAAACCGACATGTTGGTGTGCTCTTACAGATTATTTAAAATTTCTCAAGTTTCTGGGTGGTTAGAGCTGGGTGTTTCGTAAAATTTAAAGACCTGTCCTTACTGGCAAAACTTCTATTCACTGGTAAGTACGCTTTCTGTAGTACTGAGCTGAACAAACTCAGCAACAATCTGTTTTACCTTGAATGAAGTTATGGGAAGGTCCATTTAGCGAAGCAAGCATACTCATCTTCACTGAGAACAGTTCTTTATGTTTTCAGACCATTTTAGCATTACTCTCAGATACCAGTGATACGTTTAAGTTACAGCTTTGAGTAACAGCCTTTATTTAATCTTGTAGTTAATTTTAAACTACCACAACATACTCTGCCTCTCTCTTTAAGGATGCAGTTTAATGTAATGTCTAGGCATGCAACACTATATGTGAAACATAAGAAAAAAAATGGTCTATGAGAAAAGCTTTCTTTTAAAGGATAATTAAAAGTCTATGTTACTAACAAGAAACAACATAAAAACTAAATTTGAACAGAAACATGTATTAAACGGTAATTTTCCTGTATAGGGAAAAGAAAATAGCTATAAAAATAGGTATACCGCTGTTTTATATTGCGATTTGCGCGCCCTGCTTCATACAGTTATTAAATCTCCTGCCTACTATCACACCACTTAAATTACTGGAATCCACAGCAAGACTTTTAAATAATGATTTTTGATCGAGTAAACAAGTTTGCTGTACCTTCACCTTATTTCCTTCCGTAATTTACTCTAATTATGGCTATTTTTACACGATCCTGGTTATCTCATTTTTACCCTACCAATCTTTCATGTTTTATTTGATCCCCGTAATTTTATAAGCATAAGTAGCCAACAATACCAAGTTGCCAATAACAACTGGCAAGTGAGCAGTCTAGATTAAAAGCTTCAAAAAAGCAAACAAAGAATACAACCCACTTGAGAAATAGCAACAAACAGCATTAGCTGTTTCCTCTTCCTTTCGTTCGCCGATAGCATTATCATTGAAAGTAATGCTTAAAAGAACTTGAAGTGCAGAAAATTAATACTAAATACGGTACTTGCAAATACTTCAACCTTTCGCTCGTTCACAACACTATTTTCGAACGAAATCATTTTGAAAATACAGTGGGAGGACACGAGTGATGCAGGACACACATACACAACCAAACACAGAATTCGCGCGTGGAATTCGTTCGCGGCTGGTGCACAGCACGTTTTCATTGGTAGTCGTCTGGTGGCTCCTTATTGGTCGCCGGAACAATTTACACGTAAACCAAGAAAATGGTGTAACAACACAAATGTATCATGCTGTGGCTTTCTCCACCAGACGTCACGGCGCTTAGAGTATCAGCAACCAATCTGACAGCCTGCAGCCGCGGGTTGCCCGCCTCGCAGGCACACCGAAGCACTACACAACCGTCAGGCAATATTGATGAACGGCCACAGCAACAACAACAACAACAACACCACAGCAAAGACACCAGGGGCCACTACCAGCCCACATAAACATAAGAAAGAGGTCGCTGCAGCGGAATAGCGGTGGGGATGATAAAGTAAGTCATAATTTTGGTAAAAATATAAAAATTTACCTACGGCTTGGTGATAAAATGTTGGTGCAATTTTCCAACAATCAGATGGCTGTATGCACAGCCTCTGTTACGTCTTTTGTCATTGTTGACTCGCTCTGTTATTCTTTCAGTGTTCAACAGTCCTTCCTGTGATAAGTAGATGTTCATGTTGGTGGATTATTTAATAACAGTTGTTCGATCTACAAACTGAAAATGTTACGGAAAAGAAGAGTACCGGATGAGGATATAAGGGAATTGTTGGAGCACCCTTGTGTTCCGAAAACCCAGTTAGTGAATGTGAATCTTCCAGTGATGGTGATAATGAGGTAGATGTCGCTGAATACTCAGAATTACACGAAGATGACGATCATGAAGAATAGCTATACGAAGATGGAGAAGAACAATTTAGTGCAGATCGTGTTGAGTGTGAGTTACTGTTTTCTCGTAATGGGAATGAAATATGGGCTCCTCAAGCTGAAATTTCTGTCAGTTGGAGAAAAATTAAGGTACTGATAGAAGACCAGAGACCTACAAGTCAATTTGAACTGCGATAATGAAGAATCTTGCTTTATCTTGTTCTTTCGTATACCCCTCATTGACAAAGTGTGTATATAGAACAACGAAGGTCGAATCGTTTATGAGCACTGGGTAGATATATATATGCATGAAACGAGAAAGTCTCTTGATGTTTTGATCCTGACTGGAGTTTACAAGTCAAGAAACGAAAATATCAGTCAGCTGTGGAGTGTTGAGAATGGCTGACCATGGTTCAATTATATCTCGCAACTGCTTCCAAGCTATTCTGAGGGTGTTGAGCAGCCTGAAGCGAACATAGTCAAGTGCCAAACTAGAACGAATCAGAGAAGTTTTTGAGATGTGGGAAGTTGCACTTAGGGATGCCTACATTCCGAGATGGTGCACGAGTGTGGATAAACGGTCACATTTCGAGGTCGGTGTTTATATCTACAATACATCCCAATAAAATGTTATGGAATAAAGTTCTGGGCAATTTGTGACAGAGCAAGAAGCTACTGCTGTATGATGTGATTGTGTTTTGGGAAGGAGGAGGAAACCAAAGCCGTGAGACTTAGATAGAATCATGTGAAAACCCTGATGACTGAACCTGAAAAGTCTGGATGTAATATCGCCTGTGATTTTCTTTTTCTTTTCCCGATTTAGCTCATTATTTGTTGCCAAAAAAGCTGACACTAGCCGGTACTATCCGAAAAGAGAAAAGTGAACCGCCTGCAGATTTTATGACACCTAAAGGACGTGAAGAATACTCTACGTTATTTGGCTTTCAATCAGATGTGGCGATAGTCTCTTATGTTTCTAAGACAAACAAAGTTGTTACCGTCCTTAGCTCTCTTCATGACCAACAATAAAAAAATGAGGCACCGGACTTTCATCATCAATTTGTGAAAGCAGTTAGCAGGGATGCAGAAGTGAATGAATTCATTAGTAGCACCGGATCCAGGAAGGGCAGTGAAAGAAAAAGCTCAGAAAAGGAGAAGATGCGCACACTGTGTAGAAAAGAAAGATAGAAAAAGTCAAATTACGTTTTATAAGTGCACTAAACCTGTATACTCGGAATATTCTGATATTGTGTGAAGACCCTGCTAAAATTTGCACTAAGAATGAAATCCCTGTCCGTCTCCCACTCCCCCTCTCTTTCTCCATCTGCTTCTCCTTCCCCCTTCTCTGTTTCACGCCTCCTCGCCCCTCGCTCTGTCCATCTTTTCCTCCCCTCCTCTCTCTCCTCTTGTCCTCCCCCGAAAATTCAGATTATGTGGTAGTATTGTAACAATAAGCCGATAAGCCAGAAGTACACTCTTCCTGTTTTCTGCGAGGAAGAAACCAAAACAGCACACAGTTATGTGTACAACTCATGTATCAGTTTGTTTAACGGTTTAAATGCCAGCTATCGTTCGTAGATTAAAGCAAAGGAGACAAAATCGCATGTTTTTACAGCAGTGCACTTTCTTTTCCACAGTCGATTTTAACAGAAAATCTGTACATTGTAGTTTAAAAATTATACAGTTTACGTCCGTCCGAATGTTTACTAGAGTATCTTCCAAAATTTGAAGTCTAGAAGTTTTCGACATTTTTCGTAGCAACGTTTCGTTCATATATATTCAAAGTGTATGTAGATACGTCGTTACTCTACTCGAGCAACAGTTTATAACGTTAAGGTGTTAAAAATTTAAATAATTCAGTGAAGTACGTTTTGAGATCTTTGGTAACAACTTTTCCCCTTTATATTGTTGCTGTAGTCTTCAGTCTTGAGACTGGTTTAATGCAGCACTCCATGCTACCCTATCCTGTGCAAGTTTTTTCATCTCCCAGTACCTACTGCAACCTACATCCTTCTGAATCTGCTTAGTGTACTCATCTCTTGGTCTCCCTCTACGATTTTTACCCTCCTTCCTGCCCTCCAATGCTAAATTTGTGATCCCTTGATGCCTCAGAACATGTCCTACCAACCGGTCTCTTCTTCTCGTCAAGTTGTGCCACTAACTCCTCTTCTCCCCAATCCTATTCAACACCTCCTCATTAGTTATGTGATCTACCCATCTAATCTTTAGCATTCTTCTGTAGCACCACATTTCGAAAGCTTCTATTCTCTTCCTGTCGAAACTATTTATCGTCCATGTTTCACTTCCATAAATGGCTACACTCCATACAATTACATTCAGAAACGACTTTCTGACACTTAAATCTATACTCAATGTTAACAAATTGCTCTTCTTCAGAAACGCTTTCCTTGCCATTGCCAGTCTACATTTCATATCTTCTCTACTTCGACCATCATCAGTTATTTTGCTCCCCAGATAGCAAAACTCCTTTACTACTTTAAGTGTCTCATTTCCTAATCTAATTCCCTCAGCATCACCCGACTTAATTCGGCTACATTCCATTATCCTCGTTTTGCTTTTGTTGATGTTCATCTTATATCCTCCTTTCAAGACACTGTCCATTCCGTTCAACTGCTCTTCCAAATCCTTTGCTGCCTCTGACAGAATTACAATGTCATCGGCGAACCTCAAGGTTTTTATTTCTTCTCCATGGATTTTAATACTTACTCTGAATTTTTCTTTTGTTTCCTTTACTGCTTGCTCAATATACAGATTGAATAACATTGGGGAGAGGCTACAACCCTGTCTCACTCCCATCCCAACCGCTGCTTCCCTTTCATGCCCTTCGACTCATATAACTGCCATCTGGTTTCTGTACAAATTGTAAATAGCCTTTCGCTCCCTGTATTTTACCCCTGCCACCTTTAGAATTTGAAAGAGAGTGTTCCAGTCAACATTCTCAAAAGCTATCTCTAAGTCTACAAATGCTAGAAACGTAGGTTGGCCTTTCCTTAATCTTTCTTCTAAGATAAGTCGTAGGGTCAGTATTGCCTCACGTGTTCCAATATTTCTACAGAATCCAAACTGATCTTCCCCGATGTCGGCTTCTACCAGTTTTTCCATTCGTCTGTAAAGAGTTCGTGTTAGTATTTTGCAGCTGTGACTTATTAAACTGATAGTTCAGTAATTTTCACATCTGTCAACACCTGCTTTCTTTGGGATTGGAATTATTATATTCTTCTTGAAGTCTGAGGGTACTTCGCCTGTCTCATTCATCTTGCTCACCAGCTGGTAGAGTTTTGTCAGGACTGGCTCTCCCAAGGCCGTCAGTAGTTCTAATGGAATGTTGGCTACTCCCTGGGCCTTGTTTCGACTCAGGTCTTTCAGTGCTCTGTCAAACTCTTCACGCAGTATCGCATCTCCCATTTCCTCTTCATCTACATTCTCTTCCATTCCTATAATATTGTCCTCAAGTAGATCGCCCTTGTATAGACCCTCTATATACTCCTTCCATCTTTCTGCTTTCCCTTCTTTCTGTCGTATGACAGCTATAACTACCCTTGGAAAGGCATTCACCAAGCGACGTATTAAATGATAAATTTATAAGATGAGATCTCTTCTTTGAAAAACATTTGGTTTATATAATTTAAGTAACTATTAAGATGCGTATCTAGCGCAAACGCTAATACATCGACTGCGCAGTCAGAGAAGCGTTTTAATAGAAGCTGAACTGAGCGTTGCTCTTCGATCTAAATAAAAAATATGACGGTAAAAACTTTTGTAGATCTTCAGATTTTATCGAACTTCTTCTTGTAATGTGAAAGAGTAAAGAAGGTCGATTGTGAGTCATAAAAATGAGCGGTCTTGTCAGCTTGCAGACAACTGTTATTAATTGGTAAAATTCAAGTAATTTATGTTCGATACTCTAAATCGTCAAGTTATTGTCATAAAAGTGTTAATCAGTGAAAGAACTTAATCGAATGAAAGAGGAAGATAATGAGTGTAATTTGTGATATAAACGTGAACCAGGAAGTGATCACAGGACAGGCTGAATTCTTATAGCATCAACATAGTCAGAAAATTACTTGTGTGAGTTATAGTGTTTATAAATAATCCCTAATTGCTTGTGAGAATTATTTGAATATATTTAGTGTTTACCAGCTTCTTATTCTGTTCTTTTATTTTTTTGTAGTCCGCAGCTCGTGGTCGTGCGGTAGCGTTCTCGCTTCCCACGCCCGGGTTCCCGGGTTCGATCCCCGGCGGGGTCAGGGATTTTCTCTGCCTCGTGATGACTGGGTGTTGTGTGATATCCTTACGTTAGTTAGGTTTAAGTAGTTCTAGGGGACTGATGACCATAGATGTTAAGTCCCATAGTGCTCAGAGCCATTTGAACCACTTTTTTGTACCTCCACGTCATATTATTTTCATAAATGTCAATCAGCCTTTACTACAGCAGAGAATACTGCGGCATCCTGGTCGTAGACAGAAGGCCGTTCCCTGTTTTCTGTACAACTCATAGCCGCCACATTTATTAATGATTTCCTTTGCAAATGCATTTTTTATTGTTTATTGTTAAAGGTCCCTTAGGCAATTATAAAATTCAAACTGATTACGTAAAGAAATCCGGGGTGTTCTTTTCCAAATAATAGTAGCCATTGCGTAATCAAAAACTAGCCTCCTTGTGTCAACGATCAGGAGCCGACGGACCTCTTCGGCGTCTTTCGTGTTTCCCGTGGCAAAGCTGTACCAAACTGGAACACGACATTCTAGTGTGAAATACAACACCTGTATAAGATTAAAACCTGTATTGGATTAAAACTGAAAAAAATTGAAATATATAAATATTTAACTTTTTTATCATACTACAGTCTATAGTGCTTAAATAATTTATTATTAACGAAGGGATTTGTTTCAATAACAGTTTTTTCAAAATTATTAATAAGAAATTCGGCCATTATCGCAGCCAAGCAGCTAAACATGACTATTACCTCACCTTAAAGATATAAATTTCAGTTCGATATCTTTTTTCTTTTTTTTTCTATCAAAACCTCCTCCTAGCCTACTGAATCCAAAGAAGAATAAGTCACAACACTCCTTCAGTTCGGAAGGGGTGTAACTTAACATGACATTAGTAAAACGTAGGAGCATCTAGGTAAATGACCGGAATTAATATAGCTTATTACAGGTAGTGATGCTCACAAAGTATTAGAATCACATGTGAAAACGAAATTCAAAATTCAGATTATAATACTTAATACAAGCGTAAGTTAGACACAAATGGTAGATATAGTCAGTTCCACAAGAATGTGTACGCTCTTACCTGTAAGAAATCAAAGACATCATTACAAATATATGTTGAAATCTTCTCGTCTCCTCTTGTTCTCTTTTGTTACGCAACCTTTCCTTCTACAATAACCTATGAAGCCTTCCCTAAGGATTTCTATCTCTTGCTTAATAATAACAAATGAAATCTTCCCTTTGAAATTAATTCTCTTTCTCAATATTCGCATACAAATTTAAAAGCTGCTTATTGAAAGTGACTTCCTGATTATTTCGACGAAACATAGAATGTGTCATCGTCGTGGCCCTCAGTCGTTATCTGCAATAACCCAGAACTGTTCCTTACCTTTTTTATTGTTACTGGATCGCCATCTGACTGCTACATCGAACTGTGACATGAATATAATTACTCTGTTTTACTATACTTTATTAGCTGCTGGTGGGCTGTCATAATAAGTGGCTGTATTTATTACCAAAGCTGACGTCATTCTTTAATAGCAAAGCTGACGTTATTCTTTAATTAATTTGACAGAAGTTACGTAATTCATAGTTAAAGTTTTTCTTGACAACAGTAAAATTTTGCATTTTACGTTGATGGTTTTTGGGATGGATTATAATCAGTAATGCAATATTGCTGGCAAAAATTAATTATATTCTGAATGAAATGATTTTACAAACGTTCAAATGGGACTTACTTTTTACAATAATCTTACAACTAGCATTACGCAAAAATACCTTCAGTAGTTTTGATTTTCTCAAAAAATAATTCAATAATATTAGCTCCTCTTCTGATGTCTCTGTACATCCGTTTATAATCTCTTGTACATCATAGCTGGTGGCTGGCAGGCACACCGCTCCTCTCAGTCTCTCGCTTCAGACCTGCTACCGACTCGCTTCACTCCTCGCTTACTACTGACTTCCTACGAACGCTAAAGTGCGGTCTCTTCCGCCAACAATACTTTCTGGTGCAGAGAATCCTTGCTACCATTACAAAATGTATCAATACGCGGTCTTTCCCGCTCTTTTCTTAAAATGTATCCATACGCGGTCTCTCCCGCCATTTTTTTAAAATTTTATGAATGTGCGGTCTCTCCTGCCAACAATACTTTGGTGCAGACATTCCCTGCTACCACAATTATTTCCAACATGACAAATATTAATTATTTCTACTTAATTCTATTAATCAAATATAAGCATCTTCCGTAAATTGTGGTTTGACAATAGACAATAGAAATATATACGTCTTATTTAACCCTCCACGGTGTTTCCTTAAAATTTTCCTATATCGTTAAGTCATTTGGACTTGACGTAAGGAGAAAATTTGATTATAGAAATATGTGTAATAATAAGTAAGTTAATGAAAGAATATTTCTTTCAACAAGCACATACATATACTGTCATAAGAATTTGCTTTCCTAAGTCCAACAAAGAGAATATTCAAAAGAGTATACATCAAAATATACAAATAATATGAGTCAGTAAGTTGGAAGTTATAAATATAAATGGTCTATTTCGTATATGAACTTTAGACACATAGAAGAAGGATAACAATGCGTAATATTAATTATGTTTATATCTTACAAACTCTGCTTGTTTATGTGCTTGGACAAGGCATCTTTGTCCGTTATGTTAATTATGACCGCGCTCTTGCAGATTAACCTTTTATCTTTTATATCGGGCTTCGTATTTCAAATCAGCACCCGAAGACGTTGATGGTTCGTGCTGGACGACTATCTTTTCAATTTACGGATCCTTTCTTTGTCAAGCAAAGTCACTCAACAATCTTACAAATAACTAGCGACACAAAATAAAACATACATCGATTAGTAATAATTATATTCTGAACAGAAACATAGTTTAAAAATACACTAACATCATGTGATTACGAGTGCCGGTTACTGCAACTCGTGAATAAAATATTGAAATAATACAATGTTAATGGCGGTGTGCCACACACGTCCGTTCTGTACAGGACCTGTCAAACCAAAAAGTAACCTATACTTTCGTCATCTGACGATCGTAATTCTTCCTCTGTTATCCAGGGGCTGTAGGCAATGCTTGCATAGCCGTGGATTTCATCTGTGTTTTTTAATATATCTTTACTTTTCAACTTATAACTACGAATTTTTCCTAAATAACCGCTCAGCGTGCAAATGTGTCTTTGAACTGCCCCCTGAGTTGCGAGGCGAAAGGTCACACCTGCAGGCGAGCAACTCACTCTAAAGCACATTTCATTAATACATTTGCAAATACAGATACATAACATACACAATATACATGAAATATACATAATATTTACATGAAATATGTTTGTCTTTTGATGTGGTGGGTGCGCCTTTAACAGCCATATGTTGGTATCGCTTGTATCAGTTCTGTGTTAGTACCGCAGCTGTCGTTCATGCGCAATCGCGTATATTTCAGCAGTTGCGCGGTGGTTGCTTCGCGAAGTTCGTCACACGTCATATTGTTTATTATTATTTCGTGGGTTCGTGTGCACTAGTGGTCGTTATGACAACATTTACCGTCAATAATTTGGTAATGTGGATTTACATTTGAAACAGGTATAGAAACCTATAGTTACAACACGTGCTAACATTAAATTACAAGTTCTCTTTGTTCGTTGTCTCTTTCACACAGTGTTGTGCTTGTAATGTCTTTTTGTATCAGATATAATGTTTTTTGCGCTAGGTTGTACGTCATCTGATAAGAGACTGGAAAATTACCATTTCACAGCATGAGTTCGTGAAGGCGTGGAAGCAGGAACTCTGACGGCACGGTGCTGGTGTCGTTCCTCGTTCAACCAGGTAAGAGTGTCGGTCTTTTCCGAGAACGTTATGCTCCCTGAGGACCCGTCCAGAATTCCTCCACCCATCGAGTGGTCTTCTTCGCGTTGGAAGAAAGTGACCATTGTTACAGCAGGGAACCAGTTCTTGCTTTTCAGGTTTGCGGAGATGCAACGCAGTAAATGTTAATTTGCGATGCACTCAAAAGTGTCGGAGCACTTCACTATCACAGTTTTTTACGTGCTTTCCTTGTTAAGCGAGACACAAATGTTCCGTAGACGTGACGTAGTACAAATGTCCACTGACATGTCTTTACACACAATTCATAATACGACTTTTGCATTTACAGTTTGTAAACAAATTCTCAAACACAAATAGTTCATCTTGTCTCTATACATTACATTATATGTTGAATAGTCTCCTTTTCTGTGTGTTGAATGGCACACCAGTTTCTCGTGGTTACAAGTTTAGTGATGTACAGAGAACGTCCACAAATAGTTTCTGGTTATACAGACCACATAACTTTCTCATATGTTCACATTTTACAAGTACAGCCATTGTACACAAGTGAGCATACATTGTTTCAGTTTTACATAAATAAAGATAAATGCATGGAAATGTGTTACAGATAAGTTGTTTACATAGGTACAAATACATATAAATATGTTACATTTTGGCTTTTACACAAATATCGCAACATATTTCCCGTGTTGTTTTACAAGCACGATTTGTTAAATAAAAACATTTTCAAATAGGTTTACATGAATTTTACAATCATGACAGGCTTCAATTTTGTGTTTTGCGTTGTGAAAATGACGCCACAGGAAATAAAAAGTGGTTAGACACGACATCTCACACCAACATTAAGACCAAGCACATATCTACTAATAGGCAAAAGGCAAAAGCATGAGCTAACATAAGTCTCGAAAAAAGATACTCGCGACACGAGTGTAAGTGTGCCTCGTAAGCATGGCCTTAACTGCTTGTAAGTATGCACGTTCAGCGGTGAGATGCGTATCTAATCGGTTTCCGGATGAAAATGTCAGCTGTAAAATAATTAAGTCTTTTACGTCAATCAGTGGTTAGTAGTTGAATACTGACGGTGCAGATAGTCAATCTCGTATGCTGAAAATATGTCTTCTTCAGACCTGTTTTAAAATTAATATACAGCTTACTTTAAAGTTTTGTGTGGCTACTGTAAGTACTCGGCGAAGACGAATCTCTTCTTTCCCCTTCTGCTGCTAACACGAACAGCTGAAATAAAATTCTTATACTACGTAGCTTCTCTGTGGAAGTACTGTGAGGTACGTGCATTTGATAGTTGTGTACAACTTAAGCATGATCTATAGGTGTGTCTATCATTGTGCATAGTACACTTTTAGATCACGGTGAGCATATAGTCCAATAGTTTTGTTTATCTTAGGATGCTGCAGCAGATATGCATTGGGATGTGGATTGCTGATAATGATATAAGGGCCGTCGTACAGGAGACGCCACTTCGCGTTGCGCCGCTGAAGAGCTGATGATTTATGGTGAGTACGCACAAGTACCTTCATACCTATTCTGTACTGTTGCTTCCTTTTGACAGTGCGCGCATATGCTTTGTTTCTTCTATCGGCTTCCGCAGTCAGCGTCGCGCAAACTTCTCTTACCTTTTCTTCGTGGGTTGCATGCTGAAAATAACATTTAGGTAGTGGTGTTGTCCAATCGTTCTCTTCCTTACGATCGAACATGAGTTCATTTGGAGTGTAGGGAGTTTCATAGATGTTGAGGTTATTGTGTACCTCCTCTAATAACAACAAATACGTTACCCAATTGGTATGCTTATTAGAAATGTTAGTGCTCATGAATCGGTTAGCCTCACGGAACACGCGTGCAGTGGAATTACATTGTGGACTGAACCTGGAAATTAATATATTTTTAATGCTATTGTCTTTTATAAATGTTCGCCACTTGTATCCAGTATAATATGCGGCATTGTCGGATAGAATGGCTTTTGGTTTTCCCACGTGAGGAATGTAGTCACATGAGAAACGTCGGATGATAGTTATAGCAGTAGCTGATCTTATGGCATACAGTTTAACGGGTCTGGTGAATAGATCATAAAATGCGAGGATGTATCTCACGCCTCCACTGCTTGTGGGATGTGGACCACTAATGTCAGTACTTACTATTTCTAATGGTTCGCTGGGTAAAATGGAATGTATATCAGTTCTTGTGGATAAGTTCAACGGTTTAGATTTCTGGCAGATCACACACGTCTTGAGTACACTCTGGATCTTGCGTCTCATATTACTAAAATAACAATAGGTACTGAGTTTTGGTAAGCACTTCTTGTTACCATAATGACCCCAAACAAAATGTGTGTGCCAAATTAGATTTCGTTCAGAATCTTTGGGAATGCAGACACACCAAGTAGCGGCTTCAGGATGTCGGCGATAAAATAACACATCATTATGTATTAAATGTCGGTTTGATAGAGGATGGTCAGGTTGATGCGTGAGTAAAATTCTTACCTTGTTCCAGTGCGGATCGGATTTTTGCAATGTTGAAATATTTCTGCATAAGTCAGTGTAGTATTGGTGATATTGTTTATCCTGCATAAGAAGTATTCTGTTGTCATTTACATTCTCCAGGTCGAAATTACTCTGATTCAAACCTTGTGGTAGGCGAGACAAAGCGTCCACTATGACGTCTTTACCCTTAATGTGTACAATTTCAAAAGAATAATTCTGTAGTGATAGAGCCCTGGGCTGTACTAGCTTACACCTTAACAAAAATGTGAGAGCTTGGTGGTCAGTATAAATCTTTGTGTGCTTACCATGTAAATAATAATCTAATTTCCTGAACCCCTACATTATAGAGAGTGTTTCAAGTTCTATGGTAGAGTACGATCGTTCACATTCACTGAGCGTGCGGTTCGCAAAACTAATAATTTTCATCCGTTCATGCTCTCAATTCTTTACAACTTGGAACAAACAACAGCATAATCTATATGATGAGGCATCACAAGACACACAAAAATCGAAATTAAAATCAGCGTGTTCCAAAATGCTTGCATTGACTAATGCATGGTTAATAATATCGAAATTTTTCTGACACTGGTCAGACCATATCCATATCTGATTCTTTTTTAGAAGGTTGCATAGATGTTTACTGTTTAAAAGTTGGTGTGGTACAAATATTCGGAAGAAAGAACAGAGTCCAAGAAAAGATCTCAATTGTTTTCTAGTCAGTGGACTAGGAGAATTCCTGATTCCGTCTAATTTGCTTGGATCTGGTCGTATACCTTGAGCATTAATAATGTGTCCAAGATACTTGATTTGTCTGCAAGCAAATTTCGACTGTTTGAGATTAGTTGTCACTCCAGCTTGTGCAAATTTGTGCAGAGTCCTTTGTAAGGTGTCGATGTGTTCGGACCATGTTTTTCTGGCTATGAGCAAGTCACCTACGTAGTGAGTGACTGACTCAACTAATTCATCACTAAGTACTGTGTCTAAAGCGGTGATAAACACGCCTGAACTGACGTTCAGACCGAAGAGAAGGACACAAAATTGATAAGTTCGCCCTCCAAATATGAAAGCAGTATATTTTCTACAATCTGGGGTGAGCGGGACTTGCCAGAATGAATTTGTCAAGTCTACGCTAGAAAAATACCTAGAATCTAAAAATTTTTGGAGTTGCTCTTCTAAACTTTCTGGTTTCGTGCGGACTGGTAAAATAATTTTATTAATTGCACGAGCGTCTAGAACAACTCTGATACTTCCACTGGGTTTCTTTACGACAAGTAAAGGACTGCAATAAGATGATGTGGAAGATTCAATAATTTTCCACTCTAGCATTTGCCTCAACTCGTCCCATACTGCGGGTCGGTGTGACAGTGGCACATTATATGTTTTGTGGAAGAAAATCTAGTGAGGCTTAACTTCTATTTTATAAATGTATGTGTTGATCACACCCGGTCGTTTGCTGAAGACCTGTATATATTTAGACAAAGCATCAAAGAGTTCATTGCGTTCGTCTTGTGTGACAGCTATGGTTTGTTACAACTAATCACTAGTTAAAACTTTAAGATCCTCGATCTCGGCTTCAGCTGCGTTTGTCTGTGCATCAACTTCATCAGTGTCGTGTATTAATTGACTCTTGTACCCAGTACAATATTTTTCATGTTTTAGAGCCCTGGTATCCAGATCAATTGAAATTTCACTGCCTTTATCTCTAAGTATACATTTACGTTTGGAGAAGTCAATTGTGCTGTCCTTCTCACATAAATTATCTAAACATAATATGCAATTTGTAACCAGGTTTTGGACGACTAGGAATGGCCATTGTTCGTTTCCATTACCTGTCTCTACAGTGACAAATACCTGTTTCTGAACTCTAAATGACTTACTACCTACGGCAGGTAAAATTTTGCAATTCTGGACAGGATACTGTGGCACAGGTTCAAATTCACACATCCTCTCATAAAAATCGTATGATGAGACCCTACGTAGGTGCTACGTTAACCTGTTGATTGATTTGGCTTGCGTAACCAACAGCAGCCGGCACGCTGAATTTAATTGTCTGCTGTGTGTACATGGCGCTTGTGTAAACATTGTAGCAACTGTTTTCCCGTGTGGAACACTGGTCCTCATACAGCATGTCAATAGAGTCAAGCACAAGAAAATATTCTGCGTCATTATCGGGAATGTTTAGAAGTTTTTCTTTTATATTGAATGGCAATCTCGCCTTCAATGTGCCGAGGATATCACGCGTTGCAACTGGCTCGTCAAGGAAATGTCCCATGTTAAGATACTTTTCAAAATATCTGCGCAAATTGCCATGTTTTGAATTAAATGGTTCTGGATCTACAATTTGTCTACGGAGTCTTTCTTGTACTGAGTGTGAGCAGAATTTTGATAAAAATGCACGCTCAAACTGCTCGTACGTGACGCATCTGTCGGCTTCATTGTACGCCCATACAGCTGCGACGCCTTGGATGTAACCGACTACATAGGATATTTTCTTGCGGTCACTCCACGTGCGAGGAAATGCATTACAGAATGCTTTTAGAAAAGTGACTGGCTGTACAGTTTTCTTTTCTGGGATGAATGGTTGAAATTGTCTGTGTTTGATGAGACTTTCTTCCTCTTTCGCATTGTAATAATGGCTACTTTCACAGTGGTTATTGTGCGTATTAAATGTTGCATGATGTGGAAAACGTTGCCCACAATTGTCTCGACTGTAACGTAGTGTGTCATGTTGCGGTGCGTACTATTGTTGGGTGTATGTATTGTGCGGTGTGTGCGCGTCATAAATATATTTGTACTCATTTCCAAACTGAATTTTTTGATCGCTACGATCTGCATTATACACTGGTCGTGCATGATTGTCGTACAGTTTGTGTAGCGGTGCGGCAGATTGCGCTGTATCATTTATCTGATGTTTGTTTTTGTTTAGGATTTCCGCGACAGTGTCGTGGACAACAGTAGGTAATTTTTCCTGAATGCACTGATCAATATACTTGTCTTTTTCATCTACCCAGCTGTGTTAATGTGTGAAAATTGTCGGCCAGTTTGTAACTGTATTTTGTCAGGGCGTGTCTACAGTGTCCACCTTGCTCTCGACTTCGGCAATATGCATTTTAATGTTGTCGTGCACTACCGGATATGACTTGATATGAGATACAACAGAGTCACATGTTTTACTAAGGTTGTTGATCTCTGTTTGTATGTGTGCTAAGTCTTTACTCGAGGTTTGTTGCTGCATTGCAAGTTCTGAAAATTTTGTGCTGAGATCTGACAAATGTTCAAATGTGTGTGAAATCTTATTGGACTTAACTGCTAAGGTCATCATTCCCTAAGCTTACACACTACCTAACCTAAATTATCCTAAGGACAAACACACACACCCATGCCCGAGGGAGGACACGAACCTCCGCCCGGGCCAGCCGCACAGTCCATGACTGCAGCACCATCAGACTCCTCGGCTAATCCCGCGCGGCTGAGAACTGATTGCCGTATGCTTATGGCAATGTGGATGCAACTGGATTTGCCAAAATCCTGATTTGAGATTGAGGCTGGTATATATAGAGGTGTCCATGAAATTTTTGCAGTAACGCTTCTAATGTCTGTGGTCGGTCAGTTTCTGTAATGATTATTTAATTAATCTGACTTGAATCTAAAACTAAACAGAGTAAACCATCCCTCTTTTCAACGATGTGGATTGGATTTATATATTGGCTTGCTGCTGGTTCAATTATACCCTGATCAATCATTGATCGTAACTCTTTCTTGACTGGTTCTGTGTGTATATGCGGGATTGGATAGTGTTTTGCTTTGAAAGTGGTTTCACCTGAAATTCGTACATAAATCCTGTCATCGTTCCTGGAACGCTGTTAAAAACTGTTTTATGTTGCACAAGAATGTTTTCTAATTCTGTGCATTCTGTGTCGTCTTTTGCTATACTGTCTCCAACCTTGCGTGTAAATGTCTCTAATACATTGTACTCCTGTTCCTCTGCCGTGTCGTTATTATGTGTGTACGTGTATAGTGTGAGATATCAATCCTTATCTTTAGAATTTGCAATAATCTTGATCCTGTGCATATTTTGTTCTTCTGAGGATACTGTGTTTTTAAATCTCACTACCACTTCACTGTATTCTTTCTGTAATGTTAGGTATGACGATTTAAAGTCAATCTTTGCATCATACTGTACGAGATAATTCATTCCTAAAATTATATCAGTTGTTAAATGTGGAACTATCCAACAATTGCTGTGTAAAGTTTACCCTGCAAAAACAAACGTTAATTGTGTGTGTCTTTTGACTTCAATGCTTTTTTCTGAAAATGCTCGCTTAACTTGAGTTTTATTTAACAAGAATACTGGGTAATCGTTATTGCTATTGCATCTGTTAAATGTGTCTTTGTTAATTATACACATTGGTGAGCCTGAATCAATTACTGCCAAAATATTTTGCGACGTTAAATTTATCTGGATTATTGGGTGGCATATAATTTTCTGTATCATCAGTTTTTCGTGTAACAATGTGTCTCGCACGTCATCGAATGTAATGGCATTCTCTATCATGATCTTTTCTCCGTCCTTATCCATAGTGTCGTCATTTAGAGATTCATCACAGGCTATCTCTTCTCATAAATGTTCTGACATTTCATTTTCTGTCGGTGAGTGTTCAGTGTTTTATATGAGCTGTACTGTTCTACCGTTTTGACTATTAGCAGTAGGTAGCGGATGAAATCTTCTGTCTGGTACATTCATACGATGACTTGGTTGTTGTGCACTCTTTGAATTTCTATGAAAATTATCATCACTGAATGTCCTTTGCGGTCGGTGTTCGTTTTCTCTCCTTCTGTTGTTATAGCTGTGGTTATACGGCGAGGCACGTGTGTTTCTCTGAAAAGGCTGTCTTTGTTCGTTTTGTGTATTTTGCGGCTGACCCGTGTAATAGCTTGCGCCTGTCGCATTTTCTGGGTGATGAGTTATGTGAAAGTTTGACCGGTTCAGCATTTCCTGTCGTATATGTGTCGTGATATTTGGATGGCTTTGCTGTTGTCTTGAATTGTAATGTACATTGTTATTATACTGCTGTTCATTGAATCCCTGTGTGTATTCTCGTTAAAATTTTCATTTTCGCTGTGAAAGCGTTTATTACAGTTGTTATTGCGAATTCGTGTTTGCTCAACATTAGCATTGTTTGTCTGGTTTGCGTTATGTCGTGAAAAGTTCTTATTAACAAACGCATAATCTGCCTGGTGTACCTCTAGCAATTGCAGGATGTCTCTAAATGCGTACACGCTGACCTTTTGCTGGCCTGTTACTAATGACACTTTCAATGCTCTGGGGAGTTTTGAAATACACAGCTGCATTAATGCGGATTGACTGTATGGCTCATTGAGGTATTGGTTTTGTTCAACAATATACCCGAAAACTTGTATGATTGTTGGGAAAGTAGAATTCTCGAAATTTGGCAGACTAATTAGCCGATCTTTAATGCTGCTCTGTGTGGTATCCGACCAATATGCTGCTAGAAATGCTTCCTGGAATGCTCCTACTGAAGAACACTGTCTAGCAATTGGTCGCATTCTTCTCACTGGTTCTCCTTCAAGAAAACTAATAATAAATTCTAGCTTATGTTGAACTGGCCATGACGATGGGAGTGCCGCATTGAATTGTTGGATCCAGTCCAGTGGATGTATTTGCGTTCTGTCGTTTCAAAATGTTTTAAACTTTCCCACTGAAAGGAAATGCTTGTGATCGAAACTGTCATGTCTTTGTATGTAACTATTTTCGTAATGTTGTGCATATGAATTTATGTCTTTCTGCCTGATTAAGATCTCTTATTCTCTGAAGTCTACCAACATTATATGTATTGTGCATCTGGGGAATGTCATAATGGTGTGTGTTCTGTTGGAATTGATTGTTTGCAGTTGTTTCTTGTGTGTCAGCTATTCCTTGCTGTAAAGGATTGATTTTCTGATGTAACAAATTATTACGCGATTATAGGTCTGCGATTGTTTGTTGCACATTTGTAATTTGCGTATCTTTACTATTAGAAATCTGTTGAACAGAGACTGGTGCAGTGTCATCTGATTTACTGTCATTGTTAGTATCTAACAAGTCTATTCTGGTAGTGAGTTCGTTGATCTTTTCTGTCAATTCGTTTCGTAGAGTACGATTACTTTTGGTTACTATCTTAAAATCTGCCTTCAAATTTTCTGAGTCTTGATTGATTTCTATGTGTTCTATTTTGTCAGTTAGTGTCAGAACTTCTTCTGTTAATTCATCCCTAATATTCTGGAATTCAGTGTCTTTAGAAATTTTCGCCTCAATTGTGTGTGATTGAATTTTCGTGAGCGTCTCTTGTATTTGAATATTTGTCTCCTTAACTGTTCCGATTTCTGCCGAAATCGAGTGTATGTTATTGTACACATAAGTTTTTTTGTGAGCAAACACTTTCTTTTTGTCGTCCTGTCGCTGTTTAGTAATTGTTTGTAAAAGTTCTTTTCGTTCTTTGTCCTGCGATCGCACCAGTTCGCGGTGACGTATCAAACAGTTTTCTGTGTGATTGTTAAAGCGTTCATCAATGTGAGCGTTTTGTTTAGAAAAGTTTTCTGCCATTGTTTCTCGTATGCTAACCGCGAATACTTCTTGTTCATCTGTTATTTCTTGAATCTTGGCGTGTAATTCTTGGTTTGATTGTGAACATTTTTCAGCCACTACCTTGATTTCGGTTTTTAGGTCTCCTGATTCTTGTGCCCTTCTGTTAAATTTTACATTCATGTCTTGTCTCATTTGTAACAAAAATGCCATTATTGGATCCGTTGCAGATTGACTTCTGTGTGTATTTGTATCCGATGATAAAGGTTGTACATCTGTGTTCATTTGAACATCCTCAGATGATTGTAATCGTGTCACCTCTTCCGCTGTTTCTGAATTTTCGTCAATAAAGCTGTGGTATCTGCTACCCAGATTGTGTAGCTGTGTACCGTTTGAATCTGTTTCGGCACATAAAGGAGTCACACTGTTTGACTGCATTATAGTGGTTTCTTTACTGAAACTATTATGTCTGATACGCGTAATTTGTGGCTGTGTAGCGTCTGTTGTATGTAAAAACAAATTATTTTGCACTAATGTCTCATTATCAGTTGGCATTTCTGAAGTTGATTGTTCGTCAAAAGATTCCATATTATTACTACTCTCGAATGTCTGTTCACCTAACGTTTCACTATCGGTTTTTTCACATGTATTATTTCTGTCTAATCCTGAAAAGAATTTCTCGTCAGTATTTTCTACACTTTTATCATTTTGAGCAGGAGTAATTATTCTGTGGGACATTGTCTATAATTAGCACACGCAACAAAATATATCACTGTTCAAAGCGTATTCCACACTGCACAAACACTTTTCAACGCAGAATCAATAGAGCAAACAGAATTACCGATGGACTGTGAATTAAAGGTATACACTGTAGTATAATCGTTGCGCCACTTAACACTAGCTTATTCAAACAATTGTCAGAGTCACTATATTCATTTTCACAGTAGATTCACTAAAGAGTGTTACTGATAGGATGTCGCCAAGTGAAACCTTCCCGTCTCCTCCGTATATCTGTTTTGTTACACAACCTTTCCTTCTACAATAATCTATGAAACCTTCCCCTAGGATTTCTTTCTCTTGCTTAATAATAACAAATGAAATCTTCCCTTTGAAATTAATTCTCTTTCTCAATCTTCGCATACAAATTTCAAAGCTGCTTATTAAAAGTGATTTCCTGATTATTTCGACGAAACATAGAATGTATCATCGTCGTGGCCCTCAGTCGTTATCTGCAATAACCCAGAACTGTTCCTTACCTTTTTTATTGTTACTGGATCGCCATCTGACTGCTACATCGAACTGCGACATGAATATAATTACTCTGTTTTACTATACTCTATTAATTGCTGGTGGGCTGTCATAATAAGTGGCTGTATTTATTACCAAAGCTGACGTTATTCTTTAACAGCAAAGCTGACGTTATTCTTTAATAGCAAAGCTGACTTTATTCTTTAATTAATTTGACAGAAGTTACGGAATTCATAGTTACACTTTTTCTTGACAACAATAAAATTTTGCGTTTTACGTTAATGGTTTTTGGGATGGATTATAATCAGTAATGCAATATTGCTGGCAAATATTAATTATATTCTGAATGAAATGAATTTACAACGTTCAAATGGGACTTACTTTTTACAATAATCTTACAACTAGCAATGCGCAAACATACCTTCAGTAGTCTTGATTTTCTCAAAAAAATAATTCAATAATATTAGTTCCTCTTATGATAATAGTTTGCTGATGTCTCTGTACATCCGTTTATAATCTCCTGTAAATCATTGCTGGTGGCTGGCGGGCACACCGCTCCTCTCAACCTATCGCTTCAGACCTCCTACCGACTCGCTTCATTCCTCGCTTACTACTGACTTCCTACGAACGCTAAAGTGTGGTCTCTCTCGCCAACAATGCTTTCAGGTGCAGACAATCCCTGCTACCTATGGTGTCACCGCCAGACACCACACTTGCTAGGTGGTAGTTTTAAATCGGCCGCGGTCCATTAGTACATGTCGGACCCGCATGTCGCCACTGTTAGTGATCGCAGACAGAGCGCCACCACAAGGCAGGTCTCGAGATATGGACTAGCACTCGCCCCAGTTGTACGGACGACGTAGCTAGCGACTACACTGACGAAGCCTCGCTCCTTTGCCGAGCAGAAAGTTAAAATAGCCTTCAGCTAAGTCCATGGCTACGACCTAGCAAGGCGCCATTAGCCTTACATAGCAATTGATACTTATTGTATAAAGCATGTCTCATCAAGAACGATGTATACAACAAGGATGGAGTAAAGTTAAGTATTCCAAAAGCTACGTACTTTTCTTTATAGCATTCATTACGTATCCTGTTTTAGACCTCACGCCATCCTTCGTGTATTTATAGTGTGCATTGCGGTCCCCTCAAATCACACTGTGTCGGCACTTCTGTCGACACATCATATGGCGACGAGTCAAAAAAGGGTCTTGTTCTTTCTACTTGCTTACATTTACTTGTGTCATGGCTTCTCCAGATGTACTGTCCGAATTTTATCGCTTGCAGAATCAGCAGACGCAGGCGTTATTGGATGCCCTTGGACAGCTCATCCAGGGTCAACGTGCCATGCAAACCGATGCGGCGGCCGCCGCATCACCGCTACCGCAGCTACAACATGCTGTTGCACCCCCGTTCCAGCCATTTGACCTACCTAAGGAAACATGGACGGAGTGGTCACACCAATTTGGATTTCATCTCGCCACCTACAGAATTCAAGGTAACAAGCGGCAACCTCACTTATTGTCGTGTGTAGGGGTGCAAACGTACCGTGTGATAGTGAAATTATTTCCCCGACGCGACGTAGCAACTCTGTCCTACGAAGAAATTTTGTCTGCTTTAGATGCCTATTTCAAGGAAACAGTCAATGTAGTTGCAAAGAGGTATACTTTCTTTCATACGAAATGTACGGCCGGTCAGACTAATAGGGAGTGGGTTGCAACTTTGCAAGACCTTACAAGGGATTGTGCTGTTGAGTGTGAATGTGGACTCCCTTATTCAGATACAATGGTATGTGATGCAATTGCACAGAACGTTTCTGATGTTCGTATACGGGAACAGATTTTGAAACTAGTTAATCCCTCCCTTCAACAAGTGATAGACATATTGGATAGGCAAGACACACTTGACTTTGTTCAGAAATCATTTGCAAGTTCGCCAGCTGTGTGTCACATTAACCGGCCCGCCGGGCGAGCTGCACGGAACTGTAAACAGCCCTCGCGCTCGTCCGCGCATCTGCCGCCTAGCTCTCCACGTGTGCCACGCAAGCATACAAATGCAGTGAAATCATGCCCGCGGTGTGCTACTAGACATTCACGTGAGAATTGCCCGTCACGCCAAGCTATTTGCTTTTTCTGTAATAAAAAAGGACATGTTCAGAGTGTTTGCCAGAAAAAGCTCAGATCGGACACTCACAACGATTCCAGGCCCTTTGCTTCACGCCGGAATGGAACCAACAATACTGAGGCTCGTGAACCTTCACCCATGGACATCCATGTAGTTCATTCCACTCCGCCCAGTGCCACTCTCTCTAACGGTGACTGTGTTCGTCCCACACAAAGTGTGCGTCGATGTCGCCGGAAATCACGTCGATTAGCAAGTGATTCTGTACCAGTGTCTGTTCACGTTGCACGAGACAGTCGCTCTTATCGTCAGCAGGACAATAAACTTTTTGTAGACTTGGACATTAATGGTAATGTGATCCCGTTCCAGCTCGATACCGGAGCTGCGGTTTCTCTGATCACTAAAGACACGTACAACCAACTGGGCACTCCACCGTTGCGTGCCGCAAATGTTCAGCTAACTACATATTCAGGTCACGTGATCCCTGTGTTCGGACGGTGCTGCCTTCTTGCAACATACAAGGGACAAACAAAACTTGTGTCTTTTTACGTCCTTCGTTCTTCTACTGCAGTGAACTTGTTTGGTTTAGATTTATTTCAGTTGTTTAACATGTCTATAGTAAAACAGGTCCTATCAGTGAATCAGACTGTGCCTTCAGACAGTGTTTCTCGTCTGTGTGAAGAATTTGCAGACATTTTTGCACTGGGCTTAGGTTGCGCTCAGAACTATGAAGCAGATTTGGAACTGAAAGTCAACGCGCAACCGAAATTTTTCAGAGCGCGCAATGTTCGTCACACATTGCGTGATGAGGTCACAAGTACATTACATGATTTAGAATCACAAGGTGTAATTGAACGTGTGCAAGCTTCTCTCTGGGCCTCAACATTAGTAATTTTGCCGAAACCTTCTGGAAAATTGAGACTTTGTGTGGACTTCAAGGCAACAGTGAATCCACATCTAGTGATTGCAACTTTTCCTTTACCCCACCCAGAAGATCTTTTTGATAAACTGTGCCCGGGTAAATACTTTTCGAAGTTGGACCTAGCAGATGCGTACTTGCAAATACCAGTGGACGAAGATTCCCAGCGCGTCTTTGTGGTTAACACGCATCTTGGTTTGTACCGATTCAAAAGACTGCCATTCGGGGGTGCATCCGCCCCTGCATTGTTTCAGCAATATGTACGAACTGTTTGTGTGTCGGTCCCTACTGCAGCAAACTATCTGGACGATATTGTGATCTCCGGAAAGACAGCAGATGAACATTTAGCAAATCTTCGAACATTATTTCAGGTTTTGCAACAAAATGGTCTTCGGTTGCGGAAGGACAAATGTGTGTTTTTTGCTCGTGACTTGCCATATCTGGGACATGTAATCAATGCCCAAGGCATACATCCCAGTCCAGAGCACCTCCGTGCCATACAAGACTTGCCTTCGCCGCAGAATTTGAAGCAGCTACAGAGTGTATTGGGAAAAATTAACTATTATCATAACTTTCTCCCGCATGCCTCTTCCATTTCAGCTCGGCTTCATCGCTTACGCCGTACAGGTGTTCCGTTCGTCTGGACGACGGAATGCGAACGCGCCTTTCGCCAGTTGAAATCGGCGTTGCTTTCAAATACTTGCCTTACGCCATTCGATCCCCAGACACCCCTTTGGTTGATGGTGGATGCATCGGATTTCGGGATCGGTGCTGTGCTTGCGCACAAAGATGGATCGCATGATCGCCCTATTGCCTTTGCGTCCAAATTGCTCTCGTCTGCGCAAAGAAATTACTCACTGATAAAGAAAGAAGCTTTGGTTCTCGTCTTTGGTGTTGCAAAGTTTCATGATTTCTTGTATGGTCGTCACTTTACCATCATCACAGACCACAAACCTTTGACATCGCTTTTTCATCCGAACAAGCCTGTACCCCCACGTACAGCGCAGAAATTTATTTGCTGGTCTATTTTCCTCTCGCAGTACCGCTACGATATCTTGTATCGGTCCACTGCTAAGCACGAAAACGCTGATGCGTTGTCCTGTTTGCCTGTTGCTGAGGATAGAGCATTCGATTCTTCCGAACTTGCTTGCATGTTCATTGATTCGGAAACCGATGACGCGGTCGAATCGTTTCCGATTGATTTTCGTCGTGTAGTTACAGCCACAGCTGCTGACCCTGTCCTTGCTACCGTTTTGCGTTTTGTTGCTACGCAATGGCCCTTGTCAAGGTCACGGATAGAGGATCCGTTGGTTCGCAGATTTTTTGCTCACAAGGAGAGACTTTTTGTTCGACGTGGTATTTTGTTGTTGCGTTCTGATAATGATCAGTCCAGAGTCGTGGTCCCACGTTCGTTACAGTCCTCTGTTTTACGGCTTTTTCACCAAGGACATTGGGGTATCGTGCGAACGAAACAACTTGCTCGTCAGCACTGTTCTTGGTTCGGAATCGATGCTGCGATTACGAATATGTGCTCTTCTTGCATGGCGTGTGCCGAACAACAATCCGCACCACCGCAGAAATTCTTTGCATGGCCAAAAGCCACTTCCCCTTGGCAACGCTTGCACATCGATTTTGCTGGTCCATTCTGAAATGCTAGATGGTTGGTTGTGGTAGATGCCTTCAGTAATTTTCCTTTTGTTGTCCAGATGTCTTCCACGACGTCATCTGCCACCATCCAAGCGTTGTCTGCTATCTTTTGCATTGGAGGTCTTCCGCTGGCTATTGTTTCCGACAATGGCTCACAATACATGTCTGCAGAATTTCAGTCTTTCTGCAAGGCCAATGGTATTCAACATCTGACATCCGCGCCGTTTTCGGCTCAGTCAAACGGTGCCGCTGAACGATTGGTTCGGACTTTCAAGTCACGGATGTTGAAGTTAAAAGAGTCGCATTCTCGGGAGGACGCGTTGTTGCTCTTTTTGTCTTCGTATCGCTCTCAGCCCCGAGATGGTCGCTCGCCGGCTGAGTTACTCCACGGTCGTCCTCGTCGAACCTTGATGTTTTGCTGCATCCGCCGCATCAGGTTCCTGTGCAGCGGCAGACTCCTGCTTTTGCTCCAGGCGACGTTGTATTCTATCGCAACTATCGAGGTTCACGGCGTTGGCTCTCAGGGCGCATTCTTCGCTTCCTCGGCCGCGCTATGTATCTGGTTTTGGGGGCCTCTGGTGAGGTGCGTCGGCATCTCAATCAGCTGCGCCTCTGTCGTCGCCTGGGTTCTGCCGCTCCCCGTCTGCTTTCAGCGACGGTGCCGTCCGGTCAGCGCCCTGGGGACCCATCTACTGGCTCGCCTCATCCTCAGGTGTTACCGACGCTGCCTTCCATTTTGCCCCATGGCGACGCGTCGCCGCCGCCGCCGCCGCCGCTTGGTCTCCCGCCGGCGCCGCCCGCAGTGGACGCTTCGCTGCAACCGCCAAGCGCCTCCCTGGGTCACGCACCGCCTATCGCTTCCCGTGACCAGCAGTCCTCCGCCATGGACCTCTTGCCCGCTCCGGACCACATGGCGTCTTCGCGCGTCGGGTACCCCGACGCAATGGAGGTCGACCCATCGGCCCCTCCTGTCTCTTTACGGGCGCATACACCGCATGTTGACGTGCACCCTGGACTAGGTTTTCAGGCGTTTCCTAGCTCCCCTCGGACCGAATGGCCGGGTGCGGGTGGCACAGCGTCGCCTGTTGTTAGGCTCCCCACCTCATCGCATACGTCAACATGGGGTCCTCCCCACGGCGGACGGAAGCCTTATAACACGACCGTTCGCCGATTTGCGGGGGAGGAATGTGGTGTCACCGCCAGACACCACACTTGCTAGGTGGTGTCGGACCCGCGTGTCGCCACTGTCAGTGATAGCAGACAGAGCGCCACCACAAGGCAGGTCTCGAGATACGGACTAGCACTCGACCCAGTTGTACGGACGACTTTGCTAGGGACTACACTGACGAAGCCTCGCTCCTTTGCCGAGCAGAAAGTTAAAATAGCCTTCAGCTAAGTCCATGGCTACGACCTAGCAAGGCGCCATTAGCCTTACATAGCAATTGATACTTATCGTATAAAGCATGTCTCATCAAGAACGATGTATACAACAAGGATGGATTAAAGTTAAGTATTCCAAAAGCTACGTACTTTTCTTTATAGCATTCATTAGGTATCCTGTTTTAGACCTCACGCCATCCTTCGTGTGTTTATAGCGTGCATTGCGGTCCCCTCAAATCACACTGTGTCGGCACTTCTGTCGACACATCACTACCATTAGAAAATGTATCAACGCGCGGTCTATCCCGCTCTTTTCTTAAAATGTATCAATACGCGGTCTCTCCCACCCTTTTTAAAAATCTTATCAAGGTGCGGTCTCTCCTGCCAACTATAATTTGGTGCAGACATTTCCTGCTACCACAATTATTTCCAGCATGACAAATATTAATTATTCCTACATAATCCTATTAATAAAATATTAACATCTTTCATAAATTGTGATTTGACAATAGACGATAGAAATATACACGTCTTAAAATGTTTACATGAAAATATATGGTATTATTTCACGAAATTTTCTGCATGTTCTTTCAGTATCGTCCTGATTTGATATGACAGCAGCTTGAAAGTATATACTGACTTTCCTGTGAGCTTCATCTTAATATACTACCAAACAGTTTCGATCTGATTTGCAGCCGGAGACATTGTAGGCCAATCCACCGTGGACACCCCATTGTCTTTGTTTCCACGCTGTACAGAGACGGCTGCGATCTTTCGGATTGTTATCCTCTTGAAGCACCCAGTTTGGCTCGTTCGAACCAAATAGCTTCTTAACGGATCTTTGTATGATTTACAAGAAGCACTGCCTCGTGACGCTTCAGGTACTTAGCACCCATTTTAAACTGCAACCAACAAAACAACACATTAACTCTCAATTTTTGTCTGCACACTGTCCAATAGCTCTTTGAGTACAGGTTCGAGACCACTACCATAGATGTCGCTGCGGACGCTACGTTTAAAATTATGAGATACACTTTCTTTTGGAACTGGCTGTATGTTTGCTACCGCATTGAACATAATAATATCTACACTACTGGTCATTAAAATTGCTACACCAAGAAGAAATGCAGATGATAAACGGGTATTCATTGGACAAATATATTATACTAGAACTGACATCCGATTACATTTTCACGCAAATTGGGTGCATAGATCCTGAGAAATCAGTACCCAGAACAACCACCTCTGGCCGTAATAACAGCCTTGACACACCTGGGCATTGAGTCAAACAGGGCTTGGATGGCGTGTACATGTACAGCTGCCCGTGCAGCTTCAGCACGATACCACAGTTCATCAAAAGTAGTGACTGGCGTATTGTGACGAGCCAGTTGTTCGACCACCATTGATCAGACGTTTTCAATTGGTGAGAGATCTGGCAGACGAACATTTTCTGTATCCAGAAAGGCTCGTACAGGACCTGCAACATGTGGTCGTGCATTATCCTGCTGAAATGTAGGGTTTCGCAGGGATCGAATGGAGGGTAGAGCCACGGGTCGTAACACATCTGAAATGTAACGTGCACTGTTCAAAATGCCGTCAAGGCGAACAAGAGGTGACCGAGACGTGTAACCAATGGTACCCCATACCGTCACGCCAGGTGGTACGCCGGTATGGCGATGACGAATACACGTTTCCAATATGTGTTCACCGCGATGTCGCCGAAAACGGATGCGACCATCATGATGCTGTAAACAGAACCTGGATTCATCCGAAAAATGACGTTTTGCCATTCGTGCACCCAGGTTCGTCGTTGAGTGCACCATCGCTGGCGCTCCTGTCTGTGATGCAGTGTCAACGGTAACCGCAGCCATGGTCTCCGAGCTGATAGTCCATTCTGCTGCAAACGTCGTCGAACTGTTCGTGCAGATGGTTGTTGTCTTGCAAACGTCCCCATCTGTTGATTCAGGGATCGAGACGTAGCTACACGATCCGTTACAGCCATGCGGATAAGATGCCTGTCATCTGGACTGCTAGTGATGCGAGGCCGTTGGGATCCAGCACGGCGTTCCGCATTACCCTCCTGAACTCACCGATTCTATATTCTGCTAACAGTAATTGGTTCTCGACCAACGTGAGCAGCAAAGTCGCGATACGATAAACTGCAATCGCGATAGGCTACAACCCGACCTTTAGGCTAGGCGCAAATTGAGACGGGTATAGCGCGTGTGGCGCGACGCAGCGCAGCGCGCGTTTTTGTAACGTCACAGGTTCAAATGGGAGCGCGCAAATTGGGACGCGACGCGACTGGGACGCGACACGCGTCTGCGCCAGGTCGAGCGGCGTTGTGGTTGAGGCACAGTTTCTCGCGCCGCGCGCCGCGCTTGCCACGCCAGTACCGTGGGAAATTTGAGGCGGGGAGCGGAAAAGAAGCCCGACCATATGCTCACATCGGAACGGCGCATATGAGCAGTGGTAATATTGCCCAAACGATAAATTTTGCCTTTCTGTGTACTGAATTTTATTGCCTTTGGGTAGTGTTTCGTTTTTCGCCATTTAAACGCTCCAGCTTTCTTCGTTAGCACGTTATACTTTTCTGTTATTTATATCTGCATAGTTTTGTTTTGTTTTTCTTCTGCCAAGAAAAATGTATACTTCAGTAACTGATGAGCCATTGGCTGCTGGAATTGCACCATATGCCTCCACGATGTTTTCAGATCGCAAGAAGGGACAGGGGGTAGTTAATAAGGAAGCAAGGAATATTACAAAATCATGTGATTAAGAATCAAGGCAAGAAAGTAAAGCAAGTTTATCTTCTCGCTGCCTAGTAAGCTAGCGTATCTGTACGATCTGTTACAAAAATTTAGAAAGGGATAATCTCCACAGGTGTGATCCCTTTGTGCTTCTGGTAAAAAGCGTCCAAGATCTGAAGTATAGAAGTTTCACTGTCATTACTCTGATATGGATGTAATAATGTAATACGAAACACTGTACTACATGCATGTGAACAACGTATTTCCACTGCAAGCTAGAAACAGTCGAAAAGGAGTCACAAATAACAATGTTTTAATTGGTTCGCCGTGATGAGAAAAAGCATTTCAGTTGTTACATGGACATTATCAGCATTAATAAATTACTTATACAACAACAGGCTACACAAATGAAGAAAATAGTCGGTATTATTACGAAAGAAGGAATATCCTAAAAGAGTGTTATGATTAGATATATTTATTTTGTTGAAATATTCTGCTGACAAAGGCAGATCTACTTTCATGCCAGTGTTTTCTGAATTGCATCTCACAAGGCACACATGGCTAGCTTGTGTATTCCTGTCGCGCGCATTATCCTTCGCTGCTGACAATACACTGACCATTGCGTTGTGCGACAGATCAGTTGTTTATTTTTCTCAATAGCAACTATTTTATTCGCGATCACACATTGTCAGTTTGGCAAGCCGTAGGTGAGTAACCAGTATCTGGCATGTGCCTATCATTCCTCCTGAAGGAACGCTCGTCATTATTTCAATACTCATCAGATCAAGAGAAGGAATAAAATCCTTTGGTAAGTTTCCATTCCAGTCGCTCAGTGTTAAAAATACGATGGGTTACGGGGATTCCACCAAAATTCCAGCAGAATTTCCAATCTGTTTTTGTGTGAGTTGTTAACCTTTTCTCATTCGAAGAAGCATTACCATTTATGAGTAAAGGCCACGTTTCTCTTGGTGACTGGTTTAATTGTACTTCCTTTGTCACAGCGTAATTTGCCAAACTCATCTCACAGCAGCTATTGAGACAGAATTCCGAAACGGAGGGCCTCATTAAACAAGTAATTGGCAATCACAGAGCTCAATAGCTTACGAAAAACCTCATAGTATCGGTTTGCAGTAACATAAAAGAAGAAATTTCATTTTTATTTTCATACTAGGAAGCTCGTGTTTCGCTAGCTATCGATAACTCTTAAAAAATTACTGTCACTGGAGTGAAATAAATAAAAAAAAGAAGTATAAGTAGTGATATATCGCCATAGATAAGAAAGTACCGTGTGTTTAACAATTGGCAAAACACTCTCCTCCTTGTGTGCTATCATTCGCCAAACTTTCGTTTCGATGTCTCGAGCGGTTTAGGAGATACGAGAGATGTCGCGAGTATTTCATTCTCGCGGGCCTGAGATCGGAAGAGAGCGCGCTACATGAGATCCATTTTCTCGAGATCGGAGGCAGATAGAGATCTCCTCCCAAGTCTAAACAAAAATTTAGCATTTTAGCTAAATTTCACACGCAGCAACATACGGTGTAATACGCACCAAACGCAAAATCATAGCGATCCCTAATTTTCGTTGCAAACTTTTTGAGTTTTGCGTAGTGTCTTACTAAAATTTGTACATCACAATAAGAATGGTCATTAGCGAGGTGATGGGCACATCGTCACGAAGCTGACATATAACGCTACAAGTAAGGCAAAAATCATATATTTTCAGAGAATAGTTTCTGTAAAATGGTTTGAGAAAGATAAGAGATTGCGCGCGCTTCTGTTCTGTCAGCTCAGAGCGTCGCCAGTCGGCGCACCCGCGCGACCCGTGCGGCAAGTGCGTGTCGCGCTGTAGTCTAGTGTCACGTCACACGTGCTATACGCTTCTCAATTTGCGCCTAGCCTTATCAAAGTCGGATGAGTGATGGTACGCTATTCTCCTCCTTACACGAGGCATCACAACAACGTTTCACCAGGCAACGCCGGTCAACTGCTTTTTGTGTATGAGAGATCGGTTAGTACGTTGTAGGTGTCGCTACCGGCGCCAGCCTTGTGTGAATGCTCTGAAAAGCTAATCATTTGCATATCACAGCATCTTCTTCCTGTCGATTAAACTTCGAGTCTGTAGCTCGTCATCTTCGTGGTGTAGCAGTTTTAATGGCCAGTAGTGTAGTTAGTTTGTAACAGCTTCGAAATATGATCTGGGTGAAGATAAGCATCAAAGGTGTGTCAAACATGGTTACCGGATGCTAGTATAGACGACATGCCTCCGAGAAGTCAACAACCATGAGGAGGTTTGCAACAGGGGAAGATTTCACTTTTGCATTTATAGTACAATGTTAGAGTCATGCGATTAAAACCAGTGCCAGAGACAGGCATTCGTGTGAGATTGTTTTGACTGCCTTATCTGAAAATTAATTCGAATATAAAATAAGGTGTCCGAAGGCATGGAATACCCCCTAATATCGTGTCGGACTTCCTTTTGCCCGGCGTACTGCAGCAGCTCGACCTGGTAAGGACTCAACGTGTCATTGGAAGTCCCTGCAGAAATACTGGGCCATGCTGCCACTATAACCGTCCACAATGGTGAAAGCGTTTCCGGTGCTGCATATTGTGCAAGGACTGACCACTCGATTACGTCCAATATATGTTCGACGGTTTTCATGTCGGGCGCTTTGTGTAGCCTAATCGTTTGCTCGAATTGACCAGAATATTCTTGAAACCAATCGCGAACAATTGCGGCCGGTGACATGAAATCTTTGGAAACGTGGAGTCGATGAGTGGTTTCAAATGGTCTCCTAGTAGTCGAACATAGCCATTTCCAGTCTATGGTCGGTTCAGTTGAACCAAAGGACGCAAGCCGTTCCATGTAAAAACAGCCTACACCATTATAGAGCCACCACCAGCTTCCACAATGCCTTGTTGACAATTTCGATCCATGACTTCGGGGAGGGGGGGGGGGGTCTGCTTTACACTCGAACCCTACCAGCAGCTCTTACCAATTGGAAAGGGGACTCATCTGACCAGGCCACAGTTTTCCAGTCGTCTAGGGTCCAACAGGTATGGTGACGGACCCAGGAGACATAGTGCGAGTGATGTCGTGCAAAGGCACTCGCTTTGGTCGTCTGCTGCCATAGCTCATTAACGCCAGATTACACCGCACTGTCCTAACAGACACTTTCGTCGCACGTCCTACATTGATGTCCGCGGTCATTTCACACAGTGTATCTTGTTTGTTAGCACAGAAAATTCTACGCTAACGCCGGCCGCGGTGGTCAAGCGGTTCTAGGCGCTTCAGTCCGGAGCCACGCGGCTGCTACGGTCGCAGGTTCGAATCCTGCCTCGGGCATGGATGTGTGTAGTGTCCTTAGGTTAGTTAGGTTTAAGTAGTTGTAAGTCTAGGGGACTGATGACCTCAGGTGTTAAGTCCCATAGTGCTCAGAGCCATTTGAACCATCTACGCTAACGCCGTTGCTCTCGGTCGTTAAGTGAAGGCAGTCGGCCACTGCGTTGTACGTGGTGAGAGAAATTTGCTATTCTCGTCACACTCTTGACGCTGAGGATCCCGGAATACTGAATTCGCTAATGATTTGAAATTTGAAATTTTCCATGCATCTAGTTGTAGCTACCATTTCGCGTTCAAAGTCTGGTAATTCCCGTCGTGCGGCTATAATCACGTCGGTAACATTTTCACCTGAATCAGCTGAATACAAACGACGGCTCTACCGTTTTATAGTTAGTGTACGCAATACTACTGCCATCTGTATATGTGCATTTCGTTATTGCACGACTTTTGTCTCCTCAGTGCACAGAGAATCGACACGTGAGGTAATTTCTCAGACCTCCTAGTAACTAACGACCCGAGATTTCCGAGTCGATTAATGTAGAGGAGGGCACCTGTGATTATAAGGCTTTTATAACAGCAATACATGTTGATTGGCGACTCCATGGAGTGCTGTGTGCACAACGACCATATATTTTAAATTAAAAGGAAGGTCAGCGGTAGCCGTAATATTGATGTTTTATTGATAGCAGAATCAATTTCGATCACATAGTGCTGTGGTGTACAAATTAAACTCAGACGCTGGTACCAAGTTATCAATAACCAAAACTGAGAAGCAATCACAATAATCGATTCTCAGTTTTGGTTTTTGATAACTTGATACCAATGTCTGAGTTTAATTTGTACACCTAAGCACTGAAGATGATCACTATGTGATCGAAAATCGATTCTGCTATCAATAAAACATCGATATTACGGTCAACGCTGACCTTCCTTTTAATTTAACAATACATGTGTTACAAGAGTTTTTAGGGAAAGTAGGCATGTATTTTTGCTGAACAAGACTGACAGGAAACAGTTCTCAAAATAAATGAATAACAACAACAAACATTTAGCTCTCAGATATGAAAGAAAAATGAGGGAAATACAGAAGTATTGTGCAATACGGCTAGGAAAATTAAGTTCCGAGAAAGGTTTTAAGGGTGGTAAAGACCCACCGTCCTACAACAGCCGTGTTAAAAAGTTACTACGCGAAGGAGGACTTCATCACAGGATTAAGGGAAATCAATGTTTACTTAATAAATAAAGTAAAATAAAAACCGGAGCCGAATAAAGCCGAAATGAAAGTATGCAGAGAGTTCGAGAAGCGTTCACTGAATTCGAAACTAAAATTCCCATTATGACCGCAGAATTGAGCATATCAGTGAGAAGGATGAAGTTCCGACGATAATATTCGAAAACTGTTTTAACATGGAAGACTGAAATACGGTTCTTCATCTCTGTCATCGCAAGAACTCTGAATTGACGGGTAAGTCTGCACAATAGGAAACCTAAAATCGGTAGTAGTGGAAAGATACCTGGATCAGATGAGATACCTGTGCGGCTCTACCGATACTGTGCGAAAAAAATTTGAAAGCTTTGTAGCAGTTAACCGTGGGTCGCTGGAGCAGTGAAGACTACCAAGTGATTGGGAAAAAGCGCAAGTTGTTCTCATTTTCAGGAACAGTCGTCGAAATGATTCACGTAATTGTAGGTCTTAATCACCGAGGTCAGTTCGTTGCAGAGTTATTTAACTTCTTGTACGCTCACGCATTATGAAGTTTCTCGAGAGCAAAAATCTCCCTTACATAAATGAACATGGTGCACAGATTTTTCAAAAAAACAGCTCGCTCTATTCATTCGTGAAATCTAGAGTGCTGTAACGAAAACCGCCCAGGTCGATGCCGTGTTCCTTGACGTCCTGAAGCGCTCCATACAGCTCCGTCCTATCCATTAGTGAACAAATGAGCTCACTGAGTGTCGGACTAGACTAGATACAGGACTTGCTAGGATACAGAACTCAAAATGTTTTTCTTAATGGAACTAAATCGATAAAGATAACTTTCGGAGTATCCCAAGGGAGTGTTATGGGGCCTCTAATGTTTATAGTAGGCTTAAGTTTCAAGCACTGGTTCGAAAGAATCAGTGTACACGGAAGTGAGACACTGAAGTACTGAAGAATAGTGATATGCTCTTGAAGTTCTTTGAGACTACAGATGCCGGTCGGAGTAGCCGTGCGGTTCTAGGCACTATAGTCTGAAGCCGAGCGACCGCTACGGTCGCAGGTTCGAATCCTGCCTCGGACAAAATGTGTGTGATGTCCTTAGGTTAGTTAGATTTAATTAGTTCTAAGTTCTAGGCGACTGATGACCTCAGAAGTTAAGTCGCATAGTGCTCAGAGCCATTTGAACCATTTTTGAACCAGACTACAGATACTACGACAACAATTGAGGTCGTAGTGTACATGTGCTACTCTGAGATGAAGAGGTTGCTACAGGAGATGAAATCGTGGGGAGTAAGAATACAGATGGCTGAAAAATAAAAGATAAAAATAAAAATCATTGTTAACGACAGTTGAGTGTATCAGTAAGATGTAGAGGCAAAGTTAGAAAGTGATCAGTGAATTCATGTGGATCCACCGTCTTATAAAAAGGCTAAGGATCAACCATCAGTTTGCTATTTGTGTGTGTGTGTGTGTGTGTGTGTGTGTGTGTGTGTGTGTGTGTGTGGAGGTTTGTCCCTCAAGTGTAGGGGGTAGGTTTTCATACTGGGGACACCATTTATTTTCATAAAATGGGCCACCATTTTGAACTTTTGAGGACCTTTTGGCACGAATTTTTATCTTTGAGGCACTCATTCCCGCTATAATTAAGAGTTTCCTCTTGTTCTTGGATTTTAGTGATCCTGAATTACTCGTGTCCTAATATTGCAACTGATACTCTGACTCTCTGCGAGGGTGCTGGTTCCACTGTTGCTAACTCTTGAAGTTGGTTTCGAGTGGGTCTGAACCGCTCTATATTTTCTAAGAGTCTTCTTGTTGCCTCGTTGCCTTCTTTGTGACTGACATAGTGTGATGCCAACAGATAACACTCGTAAAGGGAAGACTGTCGAAGAAACTTAGTACTGAAATCTGACGAAGTTATATGAGGCTGGCAATATTGCATCTATTTATTACACTGTAAAGCCGTACAAGTTTGCAGCAGCGCTGCATTTGTGCAAGTCAGGAACTGCCAAATTTTTCGTAAACGTGTAGGCATACATCGTCGCCCCAAGGGCAAACGTATTCACAGAACAACAGACTTGTTTACATTGTTGAGTGTTAAAGTTGATATTTTGGTAAAAATACTATTTACTCATACTGGAATTTCTGAAAGGTATAGATTTGTATGTATTAAGCAGTTATTGTTGTTATATGCAGCTAGAATGAAATTATATTATGATTATACAGAATTATGGGCTAGAGTTGTCGGTTATGTCATACTGGTACAAACAAATGATTATCTACATTTATGTCTCACGGCATTGTAGACATGGGGGAGGCAATTATTTATACAGTATGTGCCGTGACAGTTTCCTCCTCAGTCATTAAGAGAAGAGCAGAACGACAACGTAATTTGTTTCGATCCTAGCTGGAAAGAAGAGGTAATGACAGGGACATACACTCCCTGTTAATGAAGGATTTAAAGACGGAAGATCCACAGGAATTTAGGAACTTTGTCAGAATGGATATCCCTTGTTTTGGAAAGCTGCTGTCGATCGCACGTGAGGGGAGTCGCGCAAGTGACACAGTAATGAGGGAAACTGTTTCACAATGGTGCGACCGCAAATGCAAAACGACTTTTACAGTCATCACTGGTTGCTGCTGGCACAACTGCTCTGACTTGCTTGTGGCTATTCTCTCAACACTACCCTTCATGGCACGCTGAAATGATACAAAATATGCAATGAAGTCAGACACATGTGGTAGTTTCATCAGTTAAGGTGATACGTACACATATCAAAAGTAAAATCATTTATATCAACACAAACATCTGTAGACGTACCTTATTGCAGCACAGCGTATCTAGAGGATACGCCTCAATAAACATGCTTATACCTTCTTTGTTTCATTCCATTTCTATAATAAGAAGCTATCATTAGTGTGTTATACGGCTTCGTATCCGACGGTAAGGAGAAGTAGACTACAGATTTGGTTGGATGGTTGGTTTGGGGAAGACCAGACAGCGTGGTCATCGGTCTCATCGGATTATGGAAAGATGGGGAAGGAAGTCGGCCGTGCCCTTTCAGAGGAACCATCCCGGCATTTGCCTGGAGTGATTTAGGGAAATCACGGAAAACCTAAATCAGGATGGCCGGACGCGGGATTGAACCGTCGTCACTGCGAATGCGAGTCCAGTGTCTAACCACTGCGCCACCTCGCTCGGTGGACTATTGAGTCGTGGGGCTACTGTCGTCGTAGGAAAGCTGGACAGGAGCAGAAATCATTAGCGAACGATTTAGCACAACAAACAGAAAATTTACTTAACATGTATTACTCAAGCTTACACCTATTACAAATACGGCAGCAAGAAATAGTCCTGCAATCAGTGTCAACAAGAAAGAGACTCGCTGAAGTAAACACTTTGGATGGAGTCAGAGCCATGACTTGAAGGCGCCTGCATAGTGTGCCTAGCGAAGAGGCTCCAAGCCGGAGTGGGTTGTGTGTCTGCCACACGATGGCGTATATTGAGACAGCAGAGGCGCTCGTAGTCCACACGCGCTGGAGGTGTGACTCAGCAGGCGCACTCCATTGGATCCCAGGCGACTATTATCGGGGTCAGACGCAGACCTTACCAACCTAAAAACACATGTGGGGTAGTATCGATACGTGATACCACAGTTAGACATACAACTTGTGAGTGTATGGGTTTTATTTCTTCAAGTTGCGCAATGGATTGATCCAACAAGTACCTCTTGGCTCCTGCAAGAAACAATTTCCACCTCACACTACTACGGAAGTCAGACAGGTGCTCCTAATGTACCAACAAGAACTGCTTGAAAAACATTCATCAAAAAATATCTTCTGGAGTCGTCCGCTGTAAAGAAAAAGACACAAAAATATTCTATATTCTTACGTAACTAGTGGAATACATGGGTACTGGAGTATTGCTATTTAGTGTAAGAAAAACATTAAACGAAAGAAAAGTATTATTTATTGCAAAAAAAAATTCTGAGAAATCAAGTCAAACTTTCGGAACAGTAGATTGCCTCTTATGGATAGGAATGATATTATTTTACAAAGTAACGAAAGGTTCTTTTCTCCCTTTTCTTTAAGAATGTTATATACTCGGCAGAATTGCTGAGAGCCGGGCCTACACAACTTGAATGACTTTTATAGGTACGGTAAGGCTGTCGTGTGAGAAATGTTCAAAATGGCTCTGAGCACTATGGGACTTAACATCGGAGGTCATCAGTCCCCTATAACTTGGAACTACTTAAACCTAACTAACCTAAGGAGAACACACACATCCATGCCCGAGGCAGGATTCGAACCTGCGACCGTAGCAGTCACGTGGTTTCCGACTGAAGCGCCTAGAACCGCTCGGCCACCGCGGCCGGCGTGAGAAATGTAATTGAGTGTACTGTTATGGAGGAGAAATGGGGCTCGCATACACTGTAGTGCACAATACTGTGAGCTGTGACGACTGCTGCCTACGTCGCTCGCTGCTGACAAATAACACAACTATCTCTTTCTACCTGGATTGACCTCTGCCAACCAAACTCTCCCTACGCCTTGATGAAGTCAAGGACTCCTGTCTGCCCCTAGTCTGACTACTGACGTGGTACACCGCTCAGATAACCTGTCCACCGCGATGACACTCAATATTCGCTTACAGGCGTTTAACTAGTACTCTGTCCCTGTTCACACCGCGCAATATGTGTGGTGGCAAACACAGTGAACAATGGTTAATTGCAAGCGACTCAATATAGAGTATCACTCCGATTCGCTAACGTCAGAGGTGCTCTCCCAGTGAAGTACTGAGGAGAGACTTTCTTCCTCGCTCTTTGCATACATGTACGAGCGCACTCGCTCTCGTTAAGTGTTCCCGCTCCAAGAGCGACAACAGAACAGCCCGTTTTTCTGGAAAAGTTGCAAGGGTAAATCATTCGCTGTCTTCCCTCACTCCTCTGGCTCTTTGCGTCAGAAATATTCCGCCGATCAGCGTTGCTCTTTTAAACGGGAGAATGACGTTTCGTTTGAGTCGACCAATGCGGGAATATGTAGCATCTCCGTTAGGCGTATACTGTCCTCCTGTGAGAACTCCGTAACTACGCAGTCGCTCCATAAAAAAATTCGTCTTCTGGGCGCTCCCACATAATTTATTACTGTATTTACAAAAAATTACTCACTGAAAAATGTGTATAATATCGCGCGCAATAGCCAAAACGGTCCTCAAGAGCTCACATATTTCTCGTCTACTGTCCACAGGTGGCAAGAATAACTAACGAAAAGCTATATTTTGTAGGTGCCCTCATACACGTCTTCCATTGCGCATGTGCGGATCCACAGCTGAATAGAAGTGCTCCTACTTCTCCCTAGGGGATAAGTGCCTGCTACAGCCGCACCTTCACCTTCCGTTAGGTAGCAGAGGGTTTGCAGTGACTTGTATACATTAGGTGTGGCGTGTAATACTTGCTTGAGGATAGACATAGAATTATCGTTTGCCTGTTCACAACCCAGTTCAAGCTGTGTGGTCGGAAATTTATAGACACAGACCAAGAAAAGAATCTAGGTAATTCATCCTGTCGCTTCTCTCAGTTTATACTCGGAAGGCAGCCGGGGTTACCTACTGCACGAGTCAGAGGCCACACCCGCGTGATTGTTCTCAGGCACCACTTTCCGGCAGCATGTGAAATACGCTGACGGAAAAAAAATTACAATACTAAAAAATAATTACTATGGAGTAACGACATTGTCTAGGTAACATATTTAAGTAATTAATATTGCAAGATCACACGTTAATATAAGCGCTAGATAAGCCATTGCAATGCTGGTACATTGCTAGCTGGTGTATCGCTACAATATTGAATGCCGCATGCAAATGTGCATGTGTTGTGTTGTGCAGGTCTCGAATGTCAGTTGGTGGGATGGAGTTTCATGCTTGTTGCACTTGGTCATTCTGTTGTGGATTGGCAGGAGCCAACCCACGGGGTTTGGAGGAAGCCGAAAGGCACGCGTTTAAGCTCACACAGGCTGGCGTGGGGTCTGGGACAGGACAAGGTAGTTAGACTAGAAAAAAAGGATGTAACTGGTGGAATACTTAACTTTAATCCATTAATGTTGAACGTAGCTCTTCTATGTACATTCTTTACAATATCAGTAGCAACTGATAATGGCGCCTTGCTAGGTCGTAGCAAATGACCTAGCTGAAGGCTATGCTAACTATCGTCTCGGCAAATGAGAGCGTATTTTGACAGTGAACCATCGCTAGCAAAGTCGGTTGTACAACTGGGGCGAGTGCTAGGAAGTCTCTCTAGACCTGCCGTTTGGCGGCGCTCGGTCTGCAATCACTGATAGTGGCGACACGCGGGTCCGACGTATACTACCGGACCGCGGCCGATTTAAAGGCTACCACCTAGCAAGTGTGGTGTCTGGCGGTGACACCACATTCCTTCCCCGCAAATCGGCGTACGGTGGTGTTATAAGGCTTCCGCCTGCCGTGGGGAGGACCCCATGTTGACGTATGCGACGAGGTGGGGAGCCTAACAACAGGCGAGGCTGTGCCACCCGCACCCTGCCATTCGGTCCTAGGGGAGCTAGCAAACGCCTGAAAACCTGCTCCAGGGTGGACGCCAACATGCGGTGTATGCGCCCGCAGAGAGACAGGAGGGGCCGAAGGGTCGACCTCCATCGGGCCGGGGCACCCGACGGGCGAAGACGACAGATGGTCCGGCGCGGGCAATAGTTCCATGTCGGAGGACATCCGGTCACGGGAAGTGATCGGCGGCGCGTGACCCAGCGACGAGTCCACTGCGGGCGCCGCCGGCGGGAGAACAGGCGGCAGCGGTGGCGGCGGCGGCGGCGGCGGCGCGTCGCCATGGGGCAAAATGGAAGGCAGTGTTGGTAACACCTGGGGCTGAGGCGAGCCAGTAGATGGGTCCCCAGGGCGCTGACCGGACGGCACCGTCGCTGAAAGCAGACGGGGAGCGGCAGAACCCGTGCGACGACAGAGGCGCAGCTGATTGAGATGACGGCGCACCTCACCAGAGGCCCCCAAAACCAGATACATAGCGCGGCCGAGGCAGCGAAGAATGCGCCCTTCGAGCCAATGCCGTGAACCCCGATAGTGGCGGTAGGAGACAATGTCGCCTGGAGCAAAAGCAGGTGTCTGCCGCTGCACAGGAACCTGATGCGGCGGATGTAGCAAAGACATCAAGTTTCGATGAGGACGACCGTGGAGAAACTCAGCCGGCGAGTGACCATCTCGGGGCTGATAGCGATACGAGGACAAAAAGAGCAATAACGTATCCTCCGGAGAATGCGACTCTTTTAACTTCAACATCTGTGACTTGAAAGTCCGGACCAATCGTTCAGCGGCACCGTTTGAGTGTGGCGCAAACGGCGCGGTTGTCAGATGTTGAATACCATGCGCCTTGCAGAATGACTGAAATTCTGCGGACATGAATTGTGGGCCATTGTCGGAAACAATAGTCTGTGGAAGACCGTCAATGCAAAAGATAGCAGATAACGCTTGGATGGTGGCAGCTGACATCGTGGAAGACATCCGGACAACAAAAGGAAAATTACTGAATGAATCTACCACAACCAACCATCGAGCATTCCAGAATGGACCAGCAAAATCGATGTGTAAGCGTTGCCAAGGGGAAGTGGCCGTTGCCCATGCAAAGAATTTCCGCGGCGATTCGGATTGTTGTTCGGCACACGCCATGCAAGAAGAGCACATATTCGTAACCGCAGCATCGATTCCGAAACAAGTACAGTGCTGACGAGCAAGTTGTTTCGTTCGCACTATACCCCAACGTCCTTGGTGGAGAAGCCGTAAGACAGAGGACTGTAACGAACGTGGGACCACGACCCTGGACTGATCATTATCAGAACGCAACAGCAAAACACCACTCGTACAAAAAGTCTCTCCTTGTGAGCAAAAAATCGGCGAACCAACGGATCACCGATCCGTGACTTTGACAAGGGCCATTGCGTAGCAAGAAAACGCAGAACGGTAGTAAGGACAGGGTCAACAGCCGTGGCCGTAGCTACACGACGAAAATCAATCGGAAACGATTCGACCACGTCATCGGTTTCCGCATCAATGAACATGCAAGCAAGTTCGGAGGAATCGAATGCTCTATCCTCAGCAACAGGCAAACGGGACAACGCATCGGCATTTCCGTGCTGAGCAGTGGACCGATACAAGATATCGTAGCAGTAGTGCGAGAGAAAAATAGACCAGCGAATGAATTTCTGCGCTGTATGTGGAGGTACAGGCTTGTTCGGATGAAAAAGCGATGTCAAAGGATTGTGGTCTGGGATGATGGTAAAGTGACGACCATACAAGAAATCATGAAACTTAGTAACACCAAATACGAGAGCCAATGCTTCTTTCTCGATCTGGGAATAATTTCTTTGCGCAGACGAGAGCAATTTGGACGCAAATGCAATAGGGAGATCGTGCGATCCATCTGTGTGCGCAAGCACAGCACCGATCCCGAAAGCCGATGCATTCACCATCAACAAAAGGGGCTTCTGGGGATCGAACGGCGTAAGGCAAGTATTGGAAAACAACGCCGATTTCAACTGGCGAAAGGCGCGTTCGCATTTCGTCGTCCAGACGAACGGAACACCTTTACGGCGTAAGCGATGAAGCGGAGCTGAAATGGAAGAGGCGTGCGGCACGTATTTGTTATAATAATTAATTTTTCCCAGCACACCCTGTAGCTGCTTCAAATTCTGCGGCGAAGGCAAGTCTTGTATGGCACGGAGGTGCTCGGGACTGGGATGTATGCCTTGGGCATTGAGTACATGTCCCAGGTAGGGTATGTCACGAGCAAAAAACACACATTTGTCCTTCCACAAGCGAAGACCATTTTGTCGCAAGACCTGAAATAATGTTCTGAGATTGGCCAAACGTTATTCTTCCGTCTGTCCGGAGATCACTATATCGTCCAGATAGTTTGCTGCAGTAGGGACCGACGCACAAACAGTTTGCAGATATTGCTGAAACAATGCAGGGGCGGATGCACACCCGAATGGCAGTCGTTTGAATCGATACAAACCAAGATTCGTGTTAACCACCAAAACGCGCTGGGATTCTTCATCCACCGGTAGTTGCAAGTACGCACCTGCTAGGTCCAACGTCGAAAAATATTTACCCGGGCACAGTTTGTCAAGAAGATCTTCCGGGTGGGGTAGAGGAAAAGTTGCAATCACTAGTTGTGGATTCACTGTTGCCTTGAAGGCCACACAAAGTCTCAATTTTCCGGAAGGTTTTGGCAAAATTACTAAGGGTGATGTCCAGAGAGAAGCCTGCACATGTGCAATCACACCTTGTGATTCCAAATTGTTTAATGTTCGTGCGACCTCATCACGCAATGCGTGGGGAACATTGCACGCTCTGAAAAATTTCGGTTGCGCGTTTACTTTCAGTTCCAATTGTGCTTTGTAGTTCCTAGTGCAACCAACGCCTGGTGCAAAAATGTCTGCAGATTCCCCACAAAGACGAGAAACACTGTCTGAGGGCACAGTCTGGTTCACTGATAGGACCTGATTTACTATAGACAAGTTAAACAATTGAAATAAATCGAAACCAAACAAGTTCACTGCAGAAGAAGAACGAAGGACGTACAATGACACAAGTTTTGTTTGTCCCTTGTGTGTTGCAAGAAGGCTGCACTGTCCTAACACAGGGATTGCTTGTCCTGAATATGTAGTTAGCTTAACATTCCTGGCATGCTACGGAGGTGTGCCCAGCTGTTTGTAAGTGTCTTGATTGATCAGTGAAACTGCAGCTCCGGTATCGAGCTGGAATGGTATCACTTTGCTGTTAATGTCCAAGTCTACAAAAAGTTTGTTGTCCTGCTGACGACAAGAGCGACTGTCTCGTGCAACATGAACTGACACTGGTACAAAATCACTTGCGACTTGATGGGATTTCCGGCGATGTCGATGCACACCATTTGTGGGACGAACACAGTCACTGTTACAGAGAGTGGCACTGGGCAGAGTGGAATGAACTACATGAATTTCCATGGGCGAAGTTTCATGAGCTGGAGTATCCTTGGTCCGAATCCGATTCCGGCGCGAAGCAAAGTGCCTGGAATTGTTGTGAGTGTCCGTTCTGAGCTTTTTCTGGCAAACACTCTGAACATGTCCTTTTTTGTTACAGAAAAAGCAAATAGCCTTTCGTGACAGGCAATTCTCACGCGAATATCTAGTAGCACACCGCGGGCATGATTTTAGCACTGCAATTGCTTGCCTGCGTGGCACACGTGGCTGAGAGCCAGGCGGCCGTTGCGCAGCCGGGCGCGAGGGCTGTTTACTGCTCCGTGCAGCTTGCCTGGCGGGCCGGGTAACGTGACATATGGCTGGTGAAGTTTCAAATGATTCCTGAGCAAAGTCAAGTGAGTCCTGCCGATCCAATATGTCCATCACTTGTTGGAGGGAGGGATTGACTAGTTTCAAAATCTGTTCCCTTATACGAACATCAGAACGTTCTGTGCAATTGCATCACGTAGCATAGTATCTGAATAAGGGAGTCCACATTGACACTCAAAAACACAATCCCTTGTAAGGCCTTGCAAGGTTGCAACCCACTCCCGATTAGTCTGACCTGCCATACGTTTTGTACAAATGAAGGTATACCTTTTTGCAACTACATTGACTGATTCTTTGAAATATGCATCTAATGCAGACAAAATTTCGTCGTACGACATAGTTGCTATGTCGCGTCGGGGAAATAATTTTACTATCACACGGTACGTTTGGACGCCTACGGAGGAAAGGAGAAAAGGCTGCTGCTCATTACCTTGAATTCTGTAGGCGGCGAGATGGAATCCAAATTGGCGTGACCACTCCGTCCAGCTTTCCAGTGCAGCATCAAAAGGTCGAAAAGTTGGTGCAACAGCGTGTTGTGGCTGCGGTAGCGGTGGAGCGGCGGCCGCCGCATCGTTTTGCATTACACGTTGACCCTGGATGAGTTGTCCAAGGGCATCCAGTAAGGCCTGCGTCTGCTGATTCTGCAAGCGATAAAATTCGGACAGTACATCTGGAGATTGTGGCGAAGCCATTACACAAGTAAATCAGGGCAATATCAACAAGAACGCGGGGGCCTTGTCGCCAAAATGTTGTGGATTGGCAGGAGCCAACCCATGGGGTTTGGAGGAAGGCGAAAGGCACACGTTTGAGCTCATGCAGGCTGGCGTGAGGTCTGGAACAGAACAAGGTAGTTAGACTAGAAAAAAAGGATGTAACTGGTGGGATACTTAACTTTAATCCATTAATGTTGAACGTAGCTCTTGTCTGTACATTCTTTACAATATCAATAGCAACTGATAATAGCGCCTTGCTAGGTCGTAGCAAATGACCTAGCTGAAGGCTATGCTAACTATCGTCTCGGCAAATGAGAGCGTATTTTGTCAGTGTACCGTCGCTAGCAAAGTCGGTTGTACAACTGGGGCGAGTGCTAGGAAGTCTCTCTAGACCTGCCGTGTGGCGGCGCTCGGTCTGCAATCACTGATAGTGGCGACACGCGGGTCCGACGTATACTACCGGACCGCGGCCGATTTAAAGGCTACCACCTAGCAAGTGCGGTGTCTGGCGGTGACACCACACATACAACACAGGGACGGTTAACGCTGTTTCTGGATGACGTTGAAGTTATCGTCCGATGGTATCCCATATGTGCTCGATTGGAAACAGATCTAGTGATAGAGTAGGCAAACGCAACATCTCTGCACTCTGTAGAGCATGTTGGTTACAACAGCGGTATGTGGGGGTGGGTTATCCCGTTGGGAAACATCACGTGGGATGCTGTTAATGTGGCAGCACAACAAGTCGAATTACCAGATTGACGTACAAATTTGCAGTTAGGGTGCGTGGGATAACCCCGAGAGTGTTCCTGCTGTCATACCAAATCGCACGCTAGATCATAACTGCAGGCGTAAGTCCAGTTTGTCTAGCACGCAGAGAGGTTTGTTGTAGACCACAACTGGTCTCCTTGTTACCAAAACGCGGCCACCGCTGGCACCGGAGCAGAACCACCTTTCATCAGAAAACACAACACAACTCCAACCTGCCACCATCCATCACTTGCTTGACACCACTAGTCGCAAATGGCGGTGGTTTGGGGTCAGTGGAACGCACGCTCTGGGGCTTCTGGCTCGGAGCTGTCCTTCACGTGACATATCTGTAACAGTTGGTTGTGTCATGGGGTGCAGACTGCTGCTCGAATTGCTGCTGCAGATGGAGTACGATTCGCCAAAGACATACGCTGAACACGATGGTCGTCCCTCTCCATAGTGCCATGTGGCCGTCTGGAGCCTGGTCTTGCGACCGTCCGTTCTCTCGGCCACATCTGCCAGCAACCAGGTACGATGGCTATGTTCTTGCCCAGTCTTTCTGCAATATCGCCGATGGACTACCCAGCTTCTTGTAGGCCTCTTAGAGGTCCTGTTCAAACTCAGTGAGGTGAAGATAACAGCGTATTTGTCGCATTAAAGGCATTATTGACTAACGCCAACTTACCACGTCCAATCTCAAAGGTAACTAACGCTCACGACGGTTATAGGGTGTATTTACAATGAACGTGATTTGCATCCTCATAATGACGCTACTATAGCAACTTCCGCAAAATTGTAATTGACAGCATCTTTCAGATGTGGTAACACGGCTAACAACTTACGTTTATGTCGCAACTTCTTGGTGTTGCGATTTCTTTACCGTTGATGTGTTTGGTTGAGTGTATCGCAAGCCATCTACCTCAGTGTCAGAGGTGTAACGGTCAAGACGAAACCTTATCAGAAGCGTCTAAGGTGCTGCATCTTTTTTTTTTTCCTTCAGTCTTCTGACCGCTCTCATGCGTTCCGCCACGTATTCCTCTCCTTCAATAATCTTTTCATCTCACAGTAACACTGCAATTTACGCCCTCAAGTCCTCAATTATTTGTTGAATGTTTTCCCATATCTGTGTTCCTCTACAGTTTGTATCCTTTACAGATCATTCCAGTACCATGGAAGTTTTTCCCTGATGTCTTAACACGAGTCCTCTCATCCTATCCCTCCTTCTTGTCACTGTTTTCCGTACATTCCTTTCCTTGCCGATTTTGCAGAGAAACTCCTCAGTCCTTACCCTGTCAGTCCACTTAATTTTCAACGTTCTTGTATAGTACCACATCCCAAATGCATCGATTCTCTTCCGTTCGGACTTTCCCACAGTCCATGTTTTACTGCCATACGACGCTGTGCTCGAAAGGTACATTCTCAGAAATATCTTCCTCAAATTATAGCCTATGTTTCATACTAATGGACTTCTCTTGACCAGGAATGCCGTTTTCTCCTATACCATTCTGATTTTTATTTCCTCCTTGCTCTGTTTATCATGGGTTATTTTGCTGCCTAGCTAGCAGAATTCGTTAACTTCACCTAATTCGTGATCACCAGATTTCATCTTAAGTGTCTGGCTGTTCCCATCTCTGCTATTTCTCATTACTTTCGTCATCATTCGGTTTACTCTCAATGCATATTCTGTATTCGTTAGACTATTCCATAATACTCCAGAGGACACAGTGACACAGTTCCTTCAACTACAAGATTTTGCGTGCCATCGCTCCTCACATTCTATGCTCCTGACAAGGCATCCAGTAGAGAGGGGTTACGTCAACCATTTGAAACCGATACAAGTATTTTAGTTATGAGTAACCGGTATTTTACGGTATTTGCCTGGTCTCGGTTATAACTGTTTTTATGTTTTGCTACTAAATAAACCAATGTATCTGTTTGCCAGTGGTGCTAAAACTTTTTTGTTAAATGTTACTTTAAAAATATTTGTAATGTTTATTCGTAGATTTTTTTATTGCTTTGAATCACAGGGTTATCAGAGAAAACGAGGAAAACAGAAACAGAAGAAAAACAGGAAGCATGGGAAGAGAGAAAGCGATGGCGACCGATACACAAGGTGCTGTGACAAATGAAAGTATCTCACAAGAGAGAGAGAGGAGAAGCGATCAATGTCAGCTGTTAGAAACAAGCAACAAACACATGGCATAAGAATCGGCACTGCATTTCTGGGACAATGACATACCTGTTGACATTTGGCGTAACCTAATAGACGAGGTACGCGCACATGCAGTGTACAAGATTGCCCACTCTTGGTCTATCATAGCCGAGATAACAATGTACCTGTTGCCGTGTGGCATTGTCTATTTTACTTTGATCACTGTTTACTAACGAGAAGCACTTATTCTTTCGTTTCTTCAGAACAGTGTAAAGGTACGTGACAGGCTTGTCATCGGTAGCCCAAAAATATTAACTTTTGGTGGGAGTGAAAGATGAATATCGTGTTTAAATGACATTGTTTCTGTTGAAAGGAGTCGACTTACAGATCAGCACGTTATAGAGACAGTGTTTATGAACTGATAACATTAGCCACTGGATTAATTCACTATTGAAATTTTAACTATTTTCGTGTAATTGTTACTGGTAAATATCTTGTCTACCACCTAAATTGTTCAATTGAATTTTTTAAAGATTGTTTCTAGTTTTGTCAACAGAAATTAGATGTACTTAAATTCCTGTTAAAAAATAAATAAACATATTTGACTACAAAAACGGTTTTTCATTCAAAGTAGTAAAAGGAAAAGAACGCTACAAATTTTACACAAAAGTTAACAATTTGTCTACCATTTCGGTGACAAAATAAATACAAAGGAAATTATGGCAACAGTAATAAATTAAACACTTAGCAACTCGTTCATAGCTTGCAATAAAGATAGAAAGTAGCTGATCGACTGTCTGTATCTACGTAATATCTGTTTGTGGCCCTTGGACACACTCAGCTTTATATGAAAAATAGAGTTCTCCAGTCTCAGTTTTCAGCCTTTAGCACTGGCTATCCGTAATGCCCGAACAGTGATATCATCTTGAATTACTACACAATTTTTGAGCACAGTTTCAAAATATTAGAATCAGTAGAATACCGGTAATATTTTGCAATATTCAAAGCTTTATTACTTCTCGAAAAAAGTGGCAAACGGTAGATAGACTAAGTTCCCTTTCATTTATCTATTTCATTTGATATTTTGGTTTTACATATCTTGAAACGCATAGTGCAAACGTCTAAGTGAGTCCCGGGGTTTTTCAGTTTTGTTGGATGTCAACATATACTATTGGAAATAACAGCAATAAAAACCGAAAATCGTTCATTTCAGAGACCTGTTCTTAGGAGCAAATTTTGATGAGAATTTAAACTGGGAAAAGCACATTATGGAGTTCGGAGATCAATCAGTTCAGCCACATCTTCAATTAGAATCATTGAAAATCAGTAGGTTGACATGTCTTGAACATTTTCTTTAGTAACGCTTTGAATAACTCATCTTTAAGAAATAAATCTTTCACTGCACAAAAAAACGTGTTGTAAGAATAATATGTGGTGTTCACTCACGATCATCTTGTGGGCAGCTGTTTAAGGAATTGACAATTATGACTATTGCTTCGCACTGTAAATATTCCCTCGTGGAGGTTGTTGTAAACGATCCATCACAGTTTAAAAGGTTCAGTGGTGTACATAATTACAATACGAAGAGAGAAAAGTCATTCTTCACTCCACAATGAGGTTGCCTTAAGCACAATAACGAGGGTATAGCACTGCAGCTAAACTTTTGATCACTTACCGAGTGATATTAAATGCCCGACGGACAGAAAAATAAAATTTGCAAACAAACTGAAAAAGTTCCTTCTTGACAACTCCTGTTCTGTAGAAGAATTTCCGTTATTGTAATATGTAAAACACGGCAGCTAGTAACAGACACACACACACACACACACACACACACACAAACAGATATCGGGCAGACACATTTTGTTGCCCGCACACAATGCAGATTCTTTAACGTTTCTCTCTCATGATATGTCCCGGAAAACGTGTTAATGTAGCTATACTTACAAGTTCATTTGCGATGTGACTATAAACCGCCTCTTTCCACATCATTACGATTTATCGAGCACACTATCCATGAAATATGACTCTAGCTAATTAGCTGGAGCAATTGTAACAATCTGATTAAACTGGAGATGGAAGAAACCAGTATAACCGAAATCACGTGGTTTCAGCAGTAACTGCCATCCTTAGCAGCCAGTGATTTGTCCCTCATTGCCCCAACGAAGAAACCATACGTGAGAGGCATTTCGAGGTGCAATATTTCCAGTTATCGGCAATGCAGACTTTTACAATCGACGTCACAGTCAATTCCTTTATCGTTCGGAAAAAAATTGTTGCATTGAAGAGGGAATGCGCAGAGAAGGACTGAGACAATCACTAAATGTAATGTTTAGCGTTTGATCTTCTCGAGGTAATTAGCAAAACTGCATGGTTACCGCTCATACAAGCATTCTGCAGTAACCTAAGAACGCTCAAAAAAGCAAAGATAATTAGCGACTCTGGTTCGCCACTAATAGCATTAGAGCGGGGGAGAACAGTTGCGGCCGCCTTACACACGTAATCATTTGCGAAATCTCGGCTCCCTTGCCGTTTGTGGTCGTATGGGGCTCAGCAGCAGTGCGCTCTCCTGCTAAACAGCTCGGTCTAGATTCCACGACCGCAGTGGGATTCACTGAGCTGAACACGAGCTTGAAGACACATTTTGTTGCCCTCACATAATGCAGGCGACTAAGGAGTTTTTAGATTCTTTAACGTTTCTCTCTCATAATATGTCGTGGAATATGTGTACTGTGTTTGAAAGACTTTTCATCCGACTGCAAGAGACTATATCTTATGCATGAATGAAGAGAGGAACATGGGGTGAATTTTTAAGTTGCTGATCGAAACTAAAAGTTTACCTTGTCGCCAGTTGTAGGATATCGTTTCGAATGGCTACCGGTAGTGTGCAGTAGAGCGAGAAGGGCAGAGGGAAGAAATCGATTCGAATTGGTGGCTGGTGATGACTGGTGAATATGCTGTCCGGCAAGTGAAATTAATTCACATACGACCACTATGATTAAATTATTTATTTCTTGCAAAGACAATGCACATTCCTTTTCTTCTTTTCTTACTTGCAGGAAGGCTCGTGTCCAGTAATTTTACTGACAGTGACCATATCTTCCAAGGATAAAAAAAAAAAAAGGAATTGTTCTGAGCACTATGGGACTTAACTTCTGAGGTCATCAGTCCCCTAGAACTTAGAGGTACTTAATCCTAACTAACCTAAGGACATCACACACATCCATACCCGAGGCAGGATTCGAACCTGCGACCGTAGGCGCGGTTCTAGACTGTAGCGCCTAGAACCGCGAGGCCACCCCGTATCTTCAAAGGACTAACTTCTTCCTATTGCCACTATTAAACACAATGATTAGATTAATTTGTCACTGAAAAACAAATACGAGAAGCTTACTATGGAGTTTAGCAAAGAGTTCATAGGTGGATTACCGGAACCATGATCAATAATTTTACATTAACACCTAGCTGCAGGCAAGTCGCAAGCGGCAGTAATTGTAGGATGGCTTACCTCATAAGAATTGCCGACGCATCAATGCACAGGTGGCGGTAGACACGAATCGTTGACAGTCACATGACTCTACAATGACAGCGAATAACTGAGACAAAAATGAAAGAGAACAGCGGAATTCTGGCTGCTTTATGGACTTTGAATTTTTCGTTGTCTAAGGCTCCCCACTACTCGGATCCAGTATTATCACAGATGAGGGTTCTTTACAGTTAGCAAGACTTGGCAAAGTAGCGCAGAAGGCAGTAGGGATATACTGCATTTACGGCCCTAGGAGCAAGGCTGCCTGGACTGTAGAGTATTGTTTCGTCCAGAGGTAAAATTGGAGACGTCCTGATTGTTTCGAGGCAGATTTCTCTATTTCTTTTCCTCATTTGAACAATTACCGTATACTCAAAGAAATTTGTAATGTCGCACAGTATGCAACGATAGTTGATGTTATAACCAAACCAAACTTAGTCGCCCAGCTGTGAGTTCCTTGAGTGCTGTTGGAGACGGCTCATAGAGCTACAACATATGAAATATTAGTTCACTTCATTACATGAGTGATACAAATATTTACCTAACTTGACGCAATCCTTTGCCTCAGAAGTGCTTGATAATTTGCTACTGTCACTGACTATTGCATCACTTTATGCACGACATACCAAACCCTTCTCTTGACATACAAAGTTCAACACTGGGAAAAGAACCTTTCCATCTCATACTCGAATAATACTTTAGTTCTACTCGATGATGATGACGATGATGATGGCTGATCCGGCTGACGTCATGAAGTTCGCAGAGCACTGCCATACTCGGCCATATATCGATGACCGCGTGGCGGAACGAATGCACTGAGAGACAGGGCATGTCTTCTTCAGCCTCTGGTATTCGTCACTGCGGATTTCAGCACGACATCGCTTCTGTCTGTGGAATCGATACTCGTTGTCAGCTTTGATGTGTCACTGCGACGTCTGAACTATACCACATTAGATATGGGAGAGAGGTTAGTGGGGTGCTCAGCTCCTCCGACAGTTTACAACAGACGTATTTAATTGGCAGGTTAATTTTTATATCTAAGCTATAACTTTACAAAGAGAGGACGGCAGCTGCTCTTTCGCACCGGTTTTCGAAGTAAAATACAACAAGATTATACGCTGGTGCAACTAGCCCGGTAGGTTGTGCATTGCATGTTAAGCACAAGAATAAAAAGGAAATAGGAGAATGGTGTTTCTCTCACGTGTCTATCTGGCTCCACATGAGGCAATTTTTGTGTTTCAGACATGGAGCACTTATACAAGTTGGTTACGAGACCTGGGCTAGACGCAACTGTAAAAAGTACCTCGAGGTTTTAATGGCATGAATGGAAAGGATCCACACGTGTAAACTGGTATGGTTCTTTTAAAAATAAAAACGTTGTAGTTCTATGCGTAGCTGTAAATTCTCCATAAGGGTTCTATCTTCATTCTTGTATGAGACATAGCCATCTGAAATCACGTGAATTTGTTTGGAACACCTTTTATTTCAATTTAAAACACTTCATTGGCGATCAGATGTGTACCATGAACACAAGAAATGTGTCAAAATAACCACCACTATAAAGGTTTAGGATCGGCAGTGAGAAAACCTTCCATCACATTTTCACTTCTCGTGAAATACACCATGAACAGCTTGACTGATCATAACAGGCCTGATAATGTACTATTACCACATTTCCTACTTATGCCAATTTATTTACAGTATTTTCAGAATTCAAAGAAGAGTTCATCGACATGTTTAAAGTTACTGGAACTTCTCAGGTATAGATTGCAACATAGCATCCCTAAAGCACGTGCACATGCAACGTATCACTAACTTTCATACTCTGGGATTGGTCGAACGACAGTGTAAGGTTCTGGAAGCATCATGCCAACAGATTGCATAGACAGGTGCCTATTGCGTGGTTACTGTAGAGCGACTGGTAACGGGTTCAAGCCAACACAGTGTGGATACAAATGTAGACACGGGTACTTAGAGAGGGACTACAGCACGATAAGCCCAAAAATGGTTCAAATGGCTCTGAGCACTATGGGACTCAACTGCTGTGGTCATAAGTCCCCTAGAACTTAGAACTACTTAAACCTAACTAACCTAAGGACATCACACACATCCATGCCCGAGGCAGGATTCGAACCTGCGACCGTAGCGGTCGTGCGGTTCCAGACTGTAGCGCCTTTAACCGCTCGGCCACTTCGGCCGGCTACGATAAGCCCAAATCCGGGCCGATATTGCGTGCCAATCATGAGCTGTCATGCTACATTTAATGTTGGTTGATTAGGAGGGGAGGGGGGGGGCAAACAGCGAGGTCATGGGTCTCATCGGATTAGGGAATGGTGCAGGAGGACGTAGGCCGTGTCCTTTCGCAGGAACCATCCCGCAACATGCCTGAAGCGATTTAGGGAAATCACGGAAAACCTAATGACAGGACGCGGGTTTGAACCGTCGTCCTCCCTAATGCGAGTACAGTGTACTAATCACTGCGCCACCTCACTCGGTATTTAATTTTGACAACATGCCACAGGCATCAGACTCTTGCAGTGGTATGCTGTCATATCAACTACGACGCAGAGTTTGAGAGAAGATGTCTCGATAACGTTTGTTGTGGTCGGACCCTCGTCATTGTGCCCGAAGACGACCTTGAGAGATCACTGGAAGCAATAATGTTTGAGATCCACATGGCTCTAACCGTGGGAAACTTTGTGTGGTGGACTATTGGCTATGGTAGTAGCAGTGACTGCATTTCAATCTTGGTCTTCCCCTGCAATTTTGAGCCTATGCAGTTGCTTCTAGTACCATAAAGGTTCTTTCCACAATGAAGGCTTTTTCCTGATGTTTTAACACATCTTACCATCCTGACCCTTCTTTTGTCAGTGTTTCACATAAGTTGCTTTCAAAACCGATTATGCGAAGAACCTCCTCATTTATCAATTTATCAGCTTATCTCTTTTGCAACATTCTTCTGTAGCACAACATCTCAGTCGGTTCAAGTCTCTCGTGATCCGAATTTTCTACTGTCCATGATTCACTACCATACGACGATGTACTCTAGACGTACATTTCTCAGAAATTTCTTCCTCGATTTAAGGCCTGGGTTAGATACCAGTAAAATTTTCTTGGTCTTCTTCGCCTATGTTAGACTGCTTCTGTGTTCTCCTTGCTTCGTCCATCATGGGCTATTCTGCTTCCAATTTAGCAGAATTCGTTAACGTCATCTGCAACGTGACCATTTCTGTTACTTCCCATTACTTTTGTCTTTTGCTATTTACTCTGAACCTGTTTTCTGTACTCAATAGACTGTCCACTCCTTCCACACAACGTGTAACGCTTCTTCACGTTCAGTGGAGACAACAGTGTCATCGGTGAATTTTATCATTGATAGTACGTCACACAGAACTTTAATCCTACTGCTCGATCTTCCTTTTATTTCCGTCATTGCTTCGTCGATGTGTAGATTAAACAGCGAACAGCAGGGGCGAAAGATTGAATCCTGCCTTACACCCTTTTTAATACGAGCACTTCATTCTTAGTCGTCCAGTCTTATTGCTCCATCTTGCTTCTTGTTCTTACTGTATCTCACCCGCCTTTATCTGTAGCTTATTCCTGTTTTTCTCAGAATTTCTAACATTTTGCACCAGCTGACACCGTCGAACCCTGTTTCTAGATTGAGAAATCTCGAGAACGTATCTTGGTTTTTCTTCAGTCAGGCGTCCATTATCAATAGAGAGTCACAACTGCCTCTCTAGCGCCTTTACCTTTCCTAAAGTCTGACGTCCTAAATTTGGTTTTATATCCCTCCGTATATTATTCTTGTAGGGCACTAGGATGTATGAGATGTTAAGCTGTTGTTGTTGTTGTGGTCTCCAGTCCTGAGACTGGTTTGATGCAGCTCTCCATGCTACTCTATCCTGTGCAAGCTTCTTCATCTCCCAGTACTTACTGCAACCTACATCCTTCTGAATCTGCTTAGTGTATTCATCTCTTGGTCGCCCTCAACGATTTTTACCCTCCACACTGCCCTCCATTGCAAAATTTGTGATCCCTTGATGCCTCAGAACATGTGCTACCAACCGGTCCCTTCTTGTTGCCAAGTTGTGCCACAAACTCCTCTTCTCCCCAATTCTATTCAGTACCTCCTCATTAGTTATGTGATCTACCCATCTAATCTTTAGGATTCTTCTGTAGCACCACATTTCGAAAGCTTCTATTCTCTTCTTGTCCAAACTGTTAATCGTCGATATTTCACTTCCATACATGGCTACACTCCATACAAATCCTTTCAGAAACGAATTCCTGACACTTAAATCTATACTCGATGTTAACAAATTTCTCTTCTTCAGAAACGCTTTCCTTGCCACTGCCAGTCTACATTTTATATCTTCTCTACTTCGACCATAATCAGTTATGTTGCTCACCAAATATCAAAACTCCTTTACTACTTTAAGTGTCTCATTTCCTAATCTAAATCCCTCAGCATCACAGCTGCTCTTCCAGGTCCTTTGCTGTCTCTGACAGAATTACAATGTCATCGGCGAACCTCAAAGTTTTTATTCCTTCTCCATGGATTTTAATACCTACTCCGAATTTTTCTTTTGTTTCCTTTACTGCTTGCTCAATATACAGATTGAATAACATCTGGGAGAGGCTACAACCCTGTCTCACTCCCTTCTCAACCACTGCTTCCCTTTCGTGCCCCTCGACTCTTATAACTGCCATCTGGTTTCTGTACAAATTGTAAATAGCCTTTCGCTCGCTGTATTTTTCCCCTGCCACCTTTTGAATTTGAAAGAGAATATTCCAGTCAACATTGCCAAAAGCTTTCTCTAAGTCTACAGATGCTAGAAACGTAGGTTTGCCTTTTCTTAATCTTTCTTCTAAGATAAGTCTTAAGGTCAGTATTGCCTCACGTGTTCCAACATTTCTACGGAATCCAAACTGATCTTCCCCGAGGTCGCCCTCTATCAGTTTTTCCATGCGTCTGTAAAGAATTCGCGTTATTATTTTGTTAAACTGATTGTGCGATAATTTTTGAACCTATCCGCCCCTCTTATCTTTGGAACTGTGTGGATGATATTTTTCCGGAATTTTTGGAAGATTACTGCCAACAGCCGTTAAATAATGTATAAAATGCGTATATAAACCATGAGCTGTTTTTATTTTAAACCCAAATTCTACCAGTTTCGGTCTTGGAACATGTTCACGAATGAAAGGTTAAAATGGTTTAAACCGCCATAATGCGTTACTCATTGCTTAAAGTGTAGTGCGTTTCATTAATATAAAGATATGACACAGGACTTTAAAAGCAAACATCCAAATGCAAATTGTATACAGAGCAGTACTGCTCTCACTTAATACCGACGCAATTTGGTTACCATCGTTGCTTATTGTATATCAAAGCAACAATTACATGTTCTCTCTATGTATGGTTAAAGTTGAAAATAATTAAACTTAGAATTGGAATTTATGTGTATTCAGAAAACCAGCTACAAATTTTAGTTTAACAAATATGTAGTACATTGAAATATCTTAGTGCTGATATTGAAATTTCATTAAATATACACATAATAATTCTCTGGTTGCTTTTCACAATTACATCATAAAGATACAATACGTCTTGGTACTAACATATAACCTTATTACTATCGCTCTTCTGTATGCTATGTCTACAAAGGATGCCTTTAGTCTGTGTTGACACTTGACTCAAAATATTTTTGGTTTATAGCACAATCATCCCATAAAAAGACCATATTTGTGTACTATTGGCTTAATTTCTTTGGACAAAAACTATGTTTCTTAGATACAATAACTAAGCAATAAACAACTGAAACTTCTGCATGTATATCTCTTTGTGTAAGTTGGCATGATACTATCTCAATCTCCAAAATGTACTCAAATATACACTGCATTTTACTCTGTCGTATTGTGCTGCATTACATCCGCTCCAATACATGAAGTCTCACAGATAAGAATTGTAAGTGAGAAATGGCTGTGAAACGCATTCACCAGAATATGAAATACGCTATACAGTACTTGTAATAAATTTTAATCTATCGTTTATGTTACATAGACACTTTACACAAAGCACAATTTTAAAATATACATCTTCACTTAGATTATTAGCAGATATTCTGCTTTTATAAATGCATATTTACTGCCCATCCTACTCTGTATGAACTCCTATCCACAACCACAATTTATCTTTGAGTTGTGAGGATTCAGTGTCCCATGTCTGCTTAATATCTCTCCAATTAGCTGTTATTCTCTGAAATAATGCACAGTCTCCATTATCAACAGTTTAGTCAGGACATATCTACTGAAAATTGTAAACAATTCTGGATGATCACATTGCATAACTAGGTTTTACAGTTTGTAATATTGTGCAAGTTAAAGTTAAAAGTCTCCAGTAGTTGCATTATTAAATGGCACAAATGTATGATATAACTATTTATGCTTCAGTATAAATTTCAAATACATAGGTTCTTTCTAACTAGTATATCTTGCTGTAGCATTGATGGGGCATGTAGTGTATGTAGACTGAAGTTTTACAAAGTGATGTGCTAATCAAATATCTTACTAACTAGAATGTGATGGATTGTTTAGTAGATTTATCAAGTAGCATGATAATATGACAGTATAAATATTAAATGTTGCATAATTATTTTTCTTTTTCTTCTTTAGATCTTTCTTTAGTTATTCAATAACAGTACCACCCACTACTGGTAACCAACCCACACCGCAAATTACATTTTCTGTATCTTACAACAAAATTCCTTTTTCTACAGCGCAACTTCAAGCCGGCCATTGTAGCCGAGCGGTTCTAGGCGCTTCCGTCCGGAACCACGCTGCTGCTATGGTCGCAGGTTCGAATCCTGCCTCAGGCATGGATGTGTGTGATATCCTTAGGTTAGTTAGGTTTAAGTAGTTCTATCTCTAGGGAACTGATGACCTCAGATGTTAAGTCACATAGTGGTTAGAGCCATTTCAACCATTTTTGCAACTTCAACTTCATTTATCTGATATAATTCTACATTTCAAATATTATTTTTGACTAGACCACCATGTGCACTCTATTGTTTGTGCTCCAGTTCCACTGCAAATGGTTTTTTTTTAGTTTTACGACTTGATTACTAAAGTTTACCATGTTATTTGTTAATTGTTTTACTTCATTGTTCGTAATATGAAATTTAAACCATAATGACGTATTTAGACTGCATTGTGACTGTTACTTAGGTCACTTGCTGATGCCTCAATTCTTCTGTCAGAATCACTTTTTAGATCTTCTTTAATGCTTCGATCCTTCCACCCAGGTCTTTATTCCAATCATTTGAATTATTTTTAATTTAGCCATTTCTTTATTTACATTCTTTAATTGTACCTGCATAAAACTATTCAGGTGTTTACATCTTCAAAAGTAGTCAAACCTCCACATTGTTAAGCTGCCTTGTTTCTCTTTTCCATGCTGAACAGTTTCACCCGACACCCCAATAAACGTATTGGTTTTCAGTACACACTACCTAACCAGTGTTTCTGCTATTGTATACAAAAATATGAAGATTACATTACAATTCTTCCTTGTTGTCCTCAGTGACAAAGACATGTAATCGATTTTCAGTTATTTAATTCGTCTCTTTTTTTTCTTGTCCATCACATTATTGACCAGTATTTCAGTGTTGTTATAGAACTCATTCCACAATTTTTTTTTCTGCTGACCAAAATATATTTTCTGTTCTGTAAACTTGGATCTGAGAAAATAATTAGTATAGTACTCTTGATATTTTCAGCATGTCCCAGTTCATGACTACCATGTTATGATGTTCCGACTATACCAACTTCTCAAACTATGTTAAAATTATTTTGGGAATAATCTTGAATACTGCACTTCTGTAGTCATTTCTCTTTGAAAGGTTGATGTAACTGTGGATTAAATAAATAATCCATCCATTATAATTCATGCCTTGTAATTCAGTCGACATGTCAAAACAGTTTTTATGCTACACTAATCATCAAAATGTTGTACTCAGCATGTTGGAATTAATTTTTCACTAATTAATTTCTACAAAGGGATACACCAAACTCATCCAAGACTAACACAAAACTGGCCTAAGACTATCACATAACTAAATGCAGTGCTGCTGAGGCCATACTAATCTATAGTTAGGCAACACGTTGTTCCTTGTTGTTGTTGACAAACTGCCTATTTGTTTCTGTCTTGGGTTCTTCACCTGACGTTCGTCTGACGATTTTAGTGCCCTTCCGCCAGCACGAGTGGCTGGCATTGTCAAAACTTCATCCTCCATTTTCGGTGGTGAACTGGAGGGTGAGGCTTTGACAATGTCAGCCACTCTTGTTGGCGAAACGTCAGTAAAATCATCAGACGAACGTCGGCTGAAGAACCCAACACAGAAGCAAAAATAGTAAGTGTGTCAACAAGTGGCCACGAAAGCCTTAACAATTTTGTTGTTGTTGTGGTCTTCAGTCTAGACACAGGTTTGATGCGGTTCTTCATCCTATCCTATCTCGTGCAAGCTTCTTCATCTCGAAGTACCTACTGCAACCTACATGCTTCTGAATCTGATTAGTGTATTCATCTCTTGGTCTCCCTCTACAATATTTCCCCGCCACGCTGCCCTCCATTTCTAAAATAGTGATCCCTTGATGCCTCAAAACATGTCCTACCAACCGATCCCTTCTTCTAGTCAAGTTGTGCCACCAATTCCTCTTCTCCCCAGTTCTATTCAGTACCTTCTTATTGTTTACATCATCTACCCATCTAATCTTCAGCATTCTACTGTAGCACCGCATTTCCAAGGCCTCGATTCTCTTCTTGTCTAAACTATTTATCGTCCATGTTTCACTCGCATGCATATACTTTCGGAAAAGGCTTCCAGACACTTAAATCTATTCTCGATATTAACAAATCTCTCTTTTTCAGAAACGCTTTCCTTGCCATTGCCAGTCTACATTTTATATCTTCTCTGCTTAGACCTTCATCAGTTATTTTGCTTCCCAAATTGCAAAACTCATTCTCATTTCCTAATCTAACTCCCTGAGTATCACCTGATTTAATTCGACTACATTCCTTTATCAACGTTTTGCTTTTGTTGATATTCATCTTATATTCTCCTTACAAGACAATGTCAATTCCGTTCAACTGCTCTTCTAGGTCCTTTGTGTCTCTAACAGAATTCCAATGTCACTAGCAAACCTCAAAATTTTAATTTCTTCTACATGGATTTTAATTCCTCCTACGAATTTTTCATTTGTTTGTTTACTGCTTGCTCAATATACAGACTGAATAACATCAGGGATAGGCTACAACGCTTCCCAACCACTGCTTCTCCTTCATGCCCCTCAACTCGTATAACTGTCATCTCGTTTCTGTACAAATTGTAAATAGCCTTTCGCTTCCTGTATTTAAACCCTGCCACCTACAAAATTAGAATGAGAGTATTCCAGTCAATATTGTCAAAAGCTTTCTCTAAGTCTACAGATGCTAGAAACGTAGGTTTGCCTTTCCTTAATCTTTCTTCTAAGATAAGTCGTAAGGTCAGTATTGCCTCACGTGTTCCAATATTTCTACGGAATCCAAACTGATCTTCCCCGATGTCGGCTTCTACCAGTTTTTCCATTCGTCTGCAAAGAATTCGTTATAGTATTTTGCAACAGTGACTTATTAAACTTATGGTTCGGTGATTTTCACACCTGTTAACACTTGCTTTCTCTGGGATTGGAATTATTATACTCTTCTTGAAGTCTGAGGTTATTTCTCCTGTCTCATACATTTTGCTCAACAGATGGTAGAGTTTTGTCAGGGCTGGTTCTCCCAAGGCTATCAGTAGTTGTAATGGAATGTTGTCTACTCCCGGGGTCTTGTTTCGACTCAGGTCTGTCAGTGCTATGTCAAACTCGTCACGCACTATCATATCTCCCATTTCATCTTCATCTACGTCCTCTTCCATTCCCATAATTTTTCCCTCCAGTACATCGCCCATATATAGACCCTCTATATACTCCTTCTAGCTTTCTGCTTTCCCTTCTTTGCTTAGAACTGGTTTTCTGTCTAAGTTTTGATTTTCATATAAGTGGTACTCTTTTCTCCAAAGATATCTTTAATTTTACTGTAGGCAGTATCTATCTTACTCCTTGTCATATATGCCTTTACATCCCTGTATTTGGTCTCTAGTCATCCCTGCTTAGCCACTTTGCACTTCCTGTCGATCTCATTTCTGAGACTTTTGTATTCCTATTTGCCTGCTTCATTTCACTGCCTTTTTATATTTTCTCCTTTCACCAATTAAATTCAGTATCTCTTCCGTTACCCCAGGATTTCTACTAACCCTCGCCTTTTTACTTACTTGATCCTCTGCTGCCTTCAATATTTCATCTCTCAAAGCTGCTCATCTTTGTCAATCATTCCCTAATGCTCTCTCTGAAATTGTCTACAAGCTCTAGTTCTTTCAGTTTATCCAGGTCATATCTTAAATTCCTAGCTTTTTCAGTTTCTTCAGTTTTAGTCTACAGTGCATAACCAACAAATTGTTGCCAGAGTCCACATCTGCCCCTGGAAATGTCTAACAATTTAAAACCTTGCTTCTAAATCTCTGTCTTGCCGTTATATAATCTATCTGAAACCTTCCCGTGTCTCCAGGCCCCTTCCACGTATTCAACCTCCTTTCATGATTCTGAAACCAAGTGTTAGCTATGATTAAGTTATTCTCTGTGGAAAATTCCACCAGGCGGTATCCTCTTTCATTCCTTACCCCCATTCCACATTGACTTACTGCTTTTCCTTCTCTTCCTTTTTCTACTATCGAATTCCAGGCCCCCAACTGTCTGAATGATTTCGTTTACCTCATCATACTTCGTCATCTGCGGAGCTAGTTGGCATATAAACTTGTACTACTGTGGTAGACGTGGGCTTCGTGTTAATTGTGTAACGTGCAAAAATTACAACGTCTCTCTACCTGTTGTTCAAAGTAAACATAATTAAACTTACATTTGGAATTTACGCGCTTTCATAAAAATAGTTACAAACTTTAACCTAACAAAAGTGTTGAAATATATTCGTTTTCATATTGAAATTTCATGTAATATACAATGATAACAGTTACTTCACTTAGTTTTGTTAGTGAGTTCATAGTGACACGATGACTTGGTCCGAATATAGATTGGGTATCTTTCTCTTGAGATCTAGAGTTTATACTACCGCTCCTTTGTAAATTATACCTATTAAGCCCGGTTTCAGTCCGTTGTAGCGTCTGTGTACGCTAAACCATATTTACATTTGGTTAACATATTTTTTGTTTATAGCACAGTCTTTATAATGAATTAGTGATATTTAAAATCTACTATTGGCTTAATTTCCTCAAAAGTCTCTATTTTTCGTAGATTCAGTAACCAAGTAATAATATGATTCAGAGTTCTTCGAGTAAAGTTCACTTGATAGCATCACAATCTCTGAAATGTACCGGATCGTACGCTGCCTTTTATAACGTCCTATTCTGCCGCATTATGTCGTGCACGGAAAGATATTTCCCAAGGTGAGATTCAGAGATTATTTGCGTCTACGCGGGAACTTCTTTAGTGTTGCAGCTCATTCTGATGTGGAGGGTGGACATCAGTTCAGAATAGAAGAAAAGCCATTTACTTCTCGTTATGTGTTTAATATCTCCATAAAGTTTCATGAACATCAGTCTAGGTGTTCATAGTACAGCATTTACCAAATCCGCCAGTGTAGACGCGTACTACATTACCACAAAATTTGAGTGAGTTGTATGTTCATCTCGCTGTAGGCACACGTCCGTAACGTCCACTGTCCGAGTAGGATAGTTGATGGTGATATGTGTTTAAAGTCGCCCTTAATTTGTTGATAACATGATGTGTAGTTATTGTTAAAGATCTCAATCGAAACAATGTCTCCAATATCTGCGGCAGTCTCTATTCTGCGCCCAGTTAAGCATATATAAAAATAACTGCAAAAACAAAAACAAAAAAAACAAAAAAAATAGGAAACGCTTGGTAACACAAGAATATTTAGTGGACCTGTCCCATAGTGCTGCTGAAAGTATGTTAATAATAACATATTAGAGAATGTTACTGTACCCTCTGACACCCATCATCCACTACAAGATGCCGTGTAACTGGACCGTAGCCGTAGCAGCTGCTGATTTCCCAGGGGGAGGATCAACGGCGAAATGAGTTTACGACGATGCACTTCCACGTCATGGCGCTGGTTGTTGGCGCGAAGAAGCGCCTGTCTACTGGTTCTGGCGTGCCCATGTTAAATTACCGGTTCTGAGTAGATACACTGAAGAGGAAAGTAGTTCCTTTAAACAGTTGTTTTTGATGTTCACGGCTTAAGCAATCAAATGATATTATAAGGTGAGAATAATTGATGAGATGAATATTGTGAGCTTTTTGTTCCCATCGTTTAAAGACATTTCAGCAATATTGCCAAATATCTTTGTCAGTTATATTGTTTGTAACACAGGTCATACATGGACAGAATATTACAGAATACTGAATTGTACCTAACTTGCCACTGCGTACGCTCAGTGATTTTACATCACAGTATCTCTTGAGAAAGTGTTTCACTTACGAATTTTTTTGGAGATATAAGCCAAATAAATTGGTCCTGTGGAGCGACATATCGGAAAGTTATCCACTTGCCATATACTGGCAAGGCCGCGGATCCACGTCAACTAGTTTACTCTGGTGATATCCTGAGAAGAACTAGTGAAGTTCGCAGTGAAAGCTTACATTCACATTTAACAATATTCTTGTAGCAGCCATGATGAATAATGCTGATGAGGACAGGTGAATGAATATTAATTGACAATTGCAATCCCTGGTGATGTTTGAACTATTTTAATGAAGAACCGGATACGATATGAGTATACACATGAATGTGATATGCTACTTACAAGTGGTAGTGGTTCTTTTACAGTGCTCGTGATGTAGGTAAAAAAAAAAATCATATGGTTAGATGCAAGTGAGTAGTTAGGTATCTCATGCCAGGCACTACGTGTTATAAATGTGTCTTGATAGAATTGAGACAGATAGAGGTGAGGAACAGGGAAAAAGCAGTAAACGGGATGTGTAGATGTAGTGGCACGACAAAGGCATTTTAGAGAGACCGAGCACATTAAACATTACTTGAAGAAGTACTTCTCCAGGAAATCACAACGCTCTCACTTTTCGTTAATTTTGAAAAATTTCGTCAGTGGATGCTGTTATTTCGGTCGTGCAAGCTAGCTTTCATCATGAAAATATACCCACTATTGAGTGTTACCGTATCTGACGGCACAACCTTTTTGCTTTCAAGGTTGCCATTCTGTACGCAAAGTTTTTATCTTACTAATCTTTAACAACTTCCTAGAATATACATGGATAACCACGTATAGTTTGCAGAAGCTATGTCACAATCACTGTTTTTAACAGCATCCGAAGTCTTTGTTGGAGCCAACCTATAATTAGTCATATGTATACTCCGCAAGCCGTCTTACGGTGTCCGGCAGAGGGTACTTCTAGTGTCACTACCATTTCCCCTGGTTTACTAACGAATGGTTCGTGGGAAAATCAACTGTTGGCAATCTCCGTACCAGAACAAGATTTTCAGATTCTTTCGTCGCGGCCATTTCTCAAAACTGATACTGGAAGAAACAATACGTTGCCCGACGTTTTTTGGAACGTTCGGTACAGAAAATTTAACTCTGAACATCTCGGCGATGTACAATCCGTCTCCTGTGTTGTCTGCCATTGGAATTCTACCGAGAATACGGTCGATCGTTCCGCGATACTGCAGATCCTGTTGATCGAGGTCCCACAACTGACATGAGGACATGGAATTTATGGGGTTAGCAGAGCATATTCATCAGCCGTGCCGTATGATACAACCACGTCACGTACCTTGGGTCAGGAAATGAGGTTTTTGCAGTAGGACAAATATCCACGGCATCAGAGAACGTCACGGAAGCAGTAGTGTGCACAACATCATCCTAGGAATTGCTCCACAACAAAACAGTTTTGCACACAGTATCACGGTAGAGGTACTTTTTAACAGTTGCTCCGAAGAGAATGATACAGGCAGTTCGCATTCACCATCGTCATATGTGAGCAGAACGTGTCATGCTGGCAAGAAATGGCACTGGGTACCCAACGCGATTGCTTCTGATACGCATATCCGAATAGAATGGATAGCGTTCATTACATTTCAGAGGTGTCAATGCCAGTGGCTGAGCGCTATTGGGAGGTGTATGCGTTTGTTTTCAAGGATAAATCATGTTCAGAAGTAGTGCTGTGCAAGCCATAATATTGTAGAGACACGCAAAAAGAAAATTTTAATAGTCATGAAAGAATTGCTAATGGTAACTCGTCAAAGTGCTCCAAAAGTACTTACATAATAAAAACTACGACCTAAATCAACGCAATGCGTAATAAAGGTCTTGCATGTCTCAGTGTAGGGTAGAATACGCAAGTAAACAAATTCAAGAAAGTACCATGTTTTACTTATATATATATATATATATATATATATATATATATATATATATATATATATATATATATTCTCGGAAGAACAGACACCAATGATGACCGTGCAGCTGTGCAGTTTCTCTAGAATAAATGATGATTAATTGAAACCCTCAGCTGCCGACAGGTGTTGTTGATATACCTCGATGGGGACAGCAGAAAATGTGTCCCGCGACTGGGGCTCGAACCCGGGATCTCCTGCTTACATGGCAGACGCTCTATCCAGCTGAGCCACCGAGGACGGAGTTGAATAGCGCGACTCCAGGGACTTATCCCTTGCACGCCTCCCTGTGGGACCAACAGTCCCAACTGTCCACAATCTACATACGTAATGTACCTAATAGATATTTGCCCATTCCCGTAAGAGTTCGGGCAACCTGTGCGCGTTCGCACAAACGAAGGCCAATGGCTGGGTAGCCTTTAACTATCTGTATGAAGGTAGTACCTGTTCTCGAAACAAAAGATACCATCAATAGTATCTTGCTGTTGGCTAACCTTCATTTTACCGGCACCGTAGCTCAGCGTGTTCGATCAGAGAGCTGGTTGGCCTCTGTAATAAAAAACTGAGTGGAAGGATCAACAAACGAACTTCAACGTGTGTCATTTGACATCCGCAACGACCAAACCCAACGATCAACAACGAACAAAAATTAAAAAAAAAAGAGAGACGGATAGAGCGTCTGCCATGTAAGCAGGAGATCCTGGGTTGGAGTCCCGGTCGGGGCACACGTTTTGAGCTGTCCCCATCGAGGTATATCAACAACACCTGTCGGGAGCTAAGGGTTTCAGTTAATTATCATTTGTACTAGTTTCTTTTAGCTTCAAACTTGCAGCGATCAGCAGCACTACGGGGCTCTTTCCCAAAATATTCAATCCGTTTACCGTAAATTCAATAGACAGCATCCAAATAGCAGTGCGTAAAGTAAAAGTGCTTCCATGATACAGCGGTACCACGCACAGTTGGGTGTCGTTCATGAACAGCATTCCGCGTCGCCCTACCTTATCTGATGGCTGAAAGTAACTACGAACCGATCCTCGGTTCCCCTCTTGGATTCACATTGTGTAACGTAAACAGAATAACTTTCTTTCGGCCAATTTTCGTCTAATCTTAGGTCGACACAATGGCGGCCGCCTGTTTTTACTGTCTTTAAGCTTTATAGAACAAAAGAAAAGATCTGCCTACAAATGATTGTGAAATATTTTCTGTTAACAGCGAATATATTGCCCTTCAAGAACATAGATATAAATTAAAAATTTACGTTGAGTGTGTTCAATCTCACGAAAAAAATTTACGTCTTCAAAAGCAATATTCGATATCATCTAACAAATTGATAACCTCTTTCACACGAGAGTTAGAAGGGGAAATTAAATACAAAGGAGAACGAAATGAACTTAGAAATGATTCAGTAACAAACTTCTCAGTAATTAACGCAGACACTCCGTCTCTCAGCGTTACCCATGAATATGAATACACGTGAGTGAAAGCAAGCGTGCGAAAGGATAGAAAGTCATGACCTAACTCATCCCAGATGGTAGTACAGCATCAAGCACAGTATCTTACAAATAATGCTAGTCTGTAGGCTTTTGTGCCCGTAGTCAGTGAAGGTACATTCTTCTAGGTTGTTAGGCTGCGTCATATTTCTTCTATACGTTTGACGTTCCTTCCGACTGTACATCACAAGATCCTGAAGAAGATCTTAGAAGAAGGGTCGAAAAGTCGATCGTATAGAAGAAATATGTCGCTGTCTGACAACCAAAAAGATTTTACCCTCATTCATCTCGCAAATTATTCATCATCATAGCTCTTGATCAGGCAAAAGCAATTTCATCTGAATAGCGTGCACCATGAAATGTAGCTCCTAAGGCAGCCACGTCTTAACTCTCCAAGCGCTGTACGCGAAACTTAATGTAAGAGAGGAGTTCAATAAGTAATGCAACACATTTTTTTCTCGTCCATTTTCAGTTGAAAAAAGTGCACAATTAGTTATCACTATAGTTTCATGAAGTTCCGATAGATGGCAGTGCTATAAGTACCCTTCAAAATGGCGTCTGTAACGGAGATGTGTTGCTAGCAGAGCGCTGTCATTCAGTTTCTTTTGGAGGAAAACCAAAGTATCGTAGATATTCGTAGGCGCTGGCAGATATCTACGGGAACATGGGAGTGAAAAAAAGCACGAAGAGTTGGTGGGCGAGATGTCTGTCAGAGTTGCAACTACACTCATGTACATAAATTAAGGATAATTGCAGAATGTGGTGCCATACAATGTGGCACTGCGCAAAACTGGCGGTAATAGCATAGGCACATAGGGAACACACACAACAGAGATCTGTAAATCCACGGCATTGGTGATAAGTTGAGGAAACCGTCCCGAAACACATGTGCTACAAAACGCCACTGTTTCCTGCACATGTACCCCGACATCAATATGGGATATGATCACCACTCACACGTACACAGACCGCACAATGGGTTGGCATACCCTGGATCAGACGGTCGAGCAGCTGCTGGGGTGTAGCCTCCAATTCTTGTACCAGTGCCTGTCGGTACTCCTGAAGTGTCCTAGGGGTTAGAAAGACTTGCAGCGATACGTCGACCGAGAGCATCCCAGACGTGCTCGATGGGGTTTAGGTATGGAGATCAGGTAGGCCACTCCTTTCGCCTGATACCTTCTGTTTCAAGGTATTCCTCCACGGTGGCAGCTCGGTTTGGCCATGCGTTATCATCTATCAGGTGAATGGTGGGACCCATTGCACCCCTGAAAAGGCGGGCATACTGGTGCAATATGACGTCCCGATACACGTGACCTTTTACAGTTCCTCTGTCAAAGACATGCAGGGGTGTACGCGCCCCAATCATAATCCCATCGCACACCATCAAACCACGACCTCCATACAGGTCCCTTTCAAGAACATTAAGGGGTTGGTATCTGGTTCCTGGTCCACGCCAGATGAAAACCCGGCGAGAATCACTGTTCAGACTATACCTGGACTCGGCCGTGAACATAACCTGGGACCACTGTTCCAATGACCATGTACTGTGTTCTTGACACCTGGCTTTACGGGCTCTCCTGTGACCAGGGTCAGTGGAATGCTCCTTGCAAGTCTCCGGGCGAATAAACCGCCTCTTCAGTAGTCTGTAGACCGTGTGTCTGGAGACAACTATTCCAGTGGCTGCGGTAAGGTCCCGAGCAAGGCTACCCGCAGTAGTCAGTGGCCGTCTGCGGACACTGATGGTGAGATATCGGTCGTCTTGTGGTAAACTGTGGACGTCCCGTACTGTAGCGCCTGGACACGTTTCCTGTCTGCTGGAACCGTTTCCATAATCTTGAGATCACACTTTGTGGCACACGGAGGGCCTGTGCTAAGTCCAGCCTCCAGTCGCCCTAGTATTCTACCCCTCATAACGTCATCAGTATGTGCTCTTTGAGCCATTTCCAACACACAGTCACCATTAGCACGTCTGAAAACGTCTGTACTATTACTCGCTGCACTGTACTCTGACATGCACCAACACACCTCTGCATATGTGGCCTGCTGCCAGAGCCACCGTGCAACGACTGCAGGTCTAATGCAGCGGATGGTCGTACCCCGAGGTGATTTATACCCGCAAACCGCCCACCAGAGCGTTGTTTCACCATGTATCAGCATTATCCTTAATTTATGAGCACGAGTGTAGGACGCGCAAACCTATCTGATCTCACGGTGCTGGGCGGTCGCACAGAGCTGTCACTCTTACGATGTCGGAACGTACTGCCACTGTTATTCGAGCTGATCTACGGATCACAGTTAAATACCGCGCTACTCAACTGGACGTCTTTGTTGGCAGTGCTGACTCACTTGTCCACAAGTTGGGGTACTCAAAGCTGGGATCCTCGGCGCCAAACAGACCATAAAGAGCAACGAAGGACCATCTCTGCGTAATTGCTTACTTTTTATGAGCCTGATAGTGAGAAATGTTTGTCCACCATCGTCATAGGCGATGAATCATGGGTTCATCACTTCGAACGCCAAACAAAACGGAAGTCCGTGGAGTGGCACCACACCATTCTCCTCCGAAGAAAAGCCTCATCCTCAGCCGGTAATGTCATGGTGACGATCTTCTGGGACTCTGAAGCACTTATGCTGGTTGATGAAGGAAGCACTCCGCGGGAAGAGGTACGTGGATAATGTGGAAGTTGTTTCGGCAAGATGATGGTCCCGACGTCGACCATTGGAGTTGTACCATGAGGGCATACAGAGGCTCTCAGTAAGATAGCGTAAGGCCGTTGAATTGAACGACGATTATGTTGAAAATTTGGGTTTTGTAGCCAAAATATTGGGGAACAGTACGGCATATTGGAATCCTGAATAAAATCAACCAGCTTTCAGAAAAAAAGTGTTCTATTTCATATTGAACGCCCCTCGTAACTAGAACTAGAATTGAAAATGAAATGGCTGACTTCCTTCGAACTGGGAAGGCACTTGCCACCGCTCATGCCTAGGCACGTGATTGGCTTAAAGCCAACGGCTCAACGAAGACAAGCTTTCCTATGCAGTGTTTATGCAAAAGATTTACTAACGTGTCAGAAGCGGTACGCAGTGAAGCGGGCTAATCTAATATCTCAGAGACAGCCGTAAAATAAATATGACATATCTCGAAAAGATAAAACAGGGGATGAGAAAATAAAAGAGCCAAGAACCAGATGCCAAAGATGGAAATAATTTTGGTTTTTGTGTCACGTTTGGCACCACTTCATCCCGATGAGTCGCTGGGCAGAGATGGTGTGTGCTACCTCTGGCGGGAGAGTGATACCTCGCTGCCCGAAGCCGAGTTGTGATGATTGGCCGCTAGCAGACGAAAGTGTTGTTGCTGACTCCTGGGTGAGGTGACTTACTTCAGCAGTGCAGGCAGGCATATGTATTGCCGGACAGAAGACACACAAACGTATGGTTCGCTGGTGTTGAGCGTGCTACAGTGCCTCTGAGTTTTGATCTTTTGGACATGGTAAATTATTGTGTGACCCGCAAATAAATGCGATTAGCATGTGCCTAGAAATGTAGTACTTCTTTAGGCACTGTAAGCCGGTATTTTGTTATTCTCCTCTCGTTTAGCTTAAGACACTGAATCGGTTTTGATGCGTTAGAAAATTTTGTGGCTTTTTTGATCGGATTAGCTGGCCGTCAGTAATCAGGTGACATTCCGCAGTGGATGTTTTCATTGCACGTTTGTGTGAAATTGTTGATAATCAGTTTTTGTCAATGTTGTTAACATACGTAGTGTCGTGTGTCCGATATTAACTGTTTGAGGCAGACGTTTGAGCAGTAGTTATATTTGATGTAACGGTTAATCCAGATAAATTTATAAGGTAAGCAGTCGCCATATGTAGTTAAATGAGGTGGATGTCTAATAAGGAGCCCGGGATGAGCAAGATTGTCTGGGATCCAACCTGGTACCATGGAAGTTCCTTATCTAAGGGGAGATGCCTTTTATAAGTGTTTGATTTTTAGATCTGTACTAAATAATTTCAGACTGCTCCATCATTTTGAAGTTCTGTGTGAAATATTGGTTTTACTAAGTTGTATTTTAAAAATGATGTGGTTTTCAAGCGCGAGGCTTTTGCTTTTAAAATTTTAAGTGGTTATGTGTATTGCTTGTAGCCTTGTATTTGCAGTTGTTGGTACATTTGGAAGTATGTCTGTCAGTATTTAAGAATGTAGTTACCTGAGCTCAAGTTACTGTCAAGTTATTGTCACATGTTCTGTATTTAAAAAAGGTTGTTGTTAAATACGCACATAAAAATTGTCTAATAAACTACCTCATTTTGTCTGTTAATGATTAATTATAGTCGGTCTATGTGATATATATGTGTCATATACCTGTAACTAATCGTAAGTACATATCATTACATAGCTTTGCAACAATGTTAACCCATTTGATTACATAATTTCGTAATAAGATTCGGCAATTTTTTCAGAATAAATCATGCAACATCAGGAGTGCACAGAAATGGTCATAGAACTGTGGAATTAATTAAACCTCATGTCAAATCGCAGTACATTGTTGGCATCAGTAAGTGGTAACACCTCATCTTCAGTCATGCACAGCTCAGCACCTCCTAGATATTGAAGAAATCAAAGGGAGATCACATCTTCAGAAACGTTCTGCCAGTGTTATCTAACCCGAGCGCACAGCTGATCCAGACACCGCATGTTAGCTACATCCTCAGAAACTTTTCTTTGGGCGTTATTCAGGATATGCTCTGTGGCGTTTAGATCAGGAAACTGAGATCACTGTGGCGCTTGAATATTGTGCCTTTAAAAGGATTCAGACAGCCCTCCGACAGTTTCTGGTCTGGTATTAAAGGAATTGTGGCCCAGAAATTCAGCGGTTGGGTCGACTAAAAGTTTCAAAATGTTTTGAATTTGAATATTTGTTCGAAGTCTTCCTCTTACAGCGAAACAACGAGGTTTGTTTAACTAATGGTCATTTTTCACCAGAACATTATAGATGCTCTTTGAAATTTGTGGATCTCTAGTACGTGGCTAAGCTCTTCTGCGTCACCTGGGCACCGTCATACGCGCACTCTTCTTGAATCTGGGAGCAGGCCGAAGGACGATTCATCTACAAAGAAAACTTTTCCCACATAGCCACTATCCAACTACGATGTTATTGGCACCACTAAATACGACGAGCACGATGTATGTACATGACGAACAGCAGTAAATCTTAAAGGCTGACGTGCACTGAGGCCTCTTTCATGCAGTTTCTTATATTTTTTGTTTGGAACAATTACGTTACCCACGTTTTCCGAGACAGTTCCTCACATTCTGGCGACTGAAGTTCTTTCTCTCAGGTTTCTAAGGCACAGACATCTGTCTGTAGTAGGCTTTGGTTTTCCTTGGGACAAGACTTCGCGCAGTTATTAGTAATTAATGTGCAAAATGGCTCTGAGCACTATGCGACTTAACTTCCGAGGTCATCAGTCGCCTAGAACTTAGAACTAATTAAACCTAACTAACCTAAGGACATCACACACAACCATGCCCGAGGCAGGATTCGAACATGCGACCGTAGCGGTCGCTCGGTTGCAGACTGTAGCGCCCAGAACCGCACGGCCACTCAGGCCGGCAATTAATGTGCACTGTTAACAACACACTTAAATGTTTCGAAGATAACAAAGCAAAATTACAACATTGGTAGCTATAGCAACCTGGTAGAATGGCAAACGACAAGTACTTTAATATTGATTTCTATTCAGGTTTTAAACTTGGTCTATTTTTTTTAACTTTTCCAGTTTTTTACTTGTCACTTAGCCGACTTTGATGTGTGCATGTGTATCATTTCTTGCATTTGTAGCTCAGCTGAGCCAATCGGTTCCATTCTTCCATCCTACGGCGCGGTAGTGCCACAATAGGCACTTTCACCATCATAGTGTCCATAATTTTATCTTAGACTATAAGAAGCTAATACAAGACAATATTTTGCCTATGTTTTCCTAATCCCTTTGACACAGGACGTGTTCAGCTCTTGTCATGGCTAGCACAGTCTGATACTTTCGCCCAATGAAACCCCCTGGTCGTGGCGAGTAAAGAGATTGACATGCCACAGCTTGCTAGCCACAGCTATTGATGGACTCACCGTGGAACCGCATACCTTATTGTGTCATCCAAGTTCACTTCGGCTCAGTACTCTGGAAAGATAAGTTAATATCATAGGTAGGAGCATGATGTACTAAATTTAGCAACACATGCATATAATCCAAAAATTTAATAATCTCTTATTTATACTATACTGTACATGCACAGCAAATAAAATTTAGTTACTTGCTATCCTTTCTGGATTGGCAATTATTACAATAAGCAGCAGTGTTCTTATCTGGCTCATCACCGTTGGAAATGGAAATGTCGTGTGGCTAGGGCCTCCCGTCGGGTAGACCGTTCGCCTGGTGCTGGTCTTTTGATTTGACGCCACTTCGGTGACCTGCGTGTGGATGGGGATGAAATGATGATGATTAGGACAACACAGCACCCAGTCCCTGAGCGGAGAAAATCTCCGACCCAGCCGGGAATCGAACCCAGGCCCTTAGGATTGACAGTCTGTCACGCTGACCACTCAGCTACCGGGGCGAACTCATCACCGTTGAATTGTGGACATGAGTGGCAGGTCAGCGACAGGTTGTTGCCTGTGCTCTGCAAGAGAAGGTTGTGCTGCTCTCAAAGCCATGTTGGCTCCAGCCAAGGGCGTACCCAGGATCTGAACTAAAGGGGGGGGGGGCAGGAAACAAGGACTCGAGACAACATACAGCACTTCTTATTAAATAAAACAGTAAACTAGTGAAAAACTGCTTTTAATAAACATTTTAAATACATGAATGCACTTGTACAATCCGAGAAAACTTGCAGCATTTCTTATTAAATAAAACAGTAAACTAGCGAAAAACTGCGAATATCTTCTAGGGGTGGCAGCTGCCCCCCCCCCCTCCTCCCCCTGCCCCTCGCTCCAACGATAAAAATGTGAGGGAGCGGGTTAGGAACAAGAATGAGGGGGGAGGGGGGGCGGTATCCTCGCCGCCTGTTCCCCCGTTTCTGCCGTGCTCCCCCTCTGGCCTGCTACTTGAAACTCGCGAGGGCCTGGCGCGGCAACGCTGCCGCCTTGGCGGTAGATGGCGCTCCACGCGGCGGTGCAGACACCATGCAGCAGGTGCTCCTTACGATCAAACTGCGTCGTTGGCCCGCCGCTTCCCAACAGGGCTCTTGCGCCGGATTACTCTCGCTGTACTCTCACTCATTTCGCCGTGGTTGCCCGCCAAGTATGCTGCGCTTCTGTGCAGGCACCCTGCTGTGCAAGCTGAAGTCCAATGGCGATGCGTGTGTCTTATTCACTAAAGTTGCACAGCTGGTATTATGAGAAGTAGTGACTTCAATCTACAGCATGTGTTTAGCTTCGAGCCTCTCTACTGAATGCATATTTTTACGATGCATAGGAAAACGGAAACAGAGAGTATAGATACAGCGTTTCAAAAAGATTCATTTATATTCACAGCATCACGCGGTTGCAATAGTTGTGAAGCGGGAAGCCTACTCTGGTGTCTGTAGACAGGGCAGTGAAGCCACGACCTTTGTCTGTGTAAGTGCTGTTATTTCGTTTCGCCAGAAAAACGATAAATGTAGTAAGAGAGCAATTTATCACATGAAACTTGGAAAAACTGCTATTGAAACCTATCTGTTACCAAACGAAGTGTGTTGGTGAAGATTGTCTATCACGTAGGCTATTGTTTGGGTAGTTCAAGTGTTTCCAAGATGGCCGAGATGAAGTTGAATGCGACTCACGCCTGGGACGCCCTTCAGCATCAAATACGGATGAGAATATCGAAAAAGTAGGTAACCATTCGATCTGACCGTCGGTTGAATATTCGATTGATTGCCGAAACTGTAGGAAATGACAAAGAATATTTAAGACAGTTTTTGCATAACTTATTAAAGACGATAAAAGTGTGTGCGAAACTGCTGCCAAAAATTCTCATGATCGTGCAAAAGGAAGCTCTTGACAGCGTTCGTACTGACACTTTGAACACCTTTGAAAATGAACCCAATTTTTTGGAAAGAATCATAAATAAAATGTAAATGTCGTGTGACTAGGGCCTCCCGTCGCATAGACCGGTCGCCGGGTGCAAGTCTTTCGATTTGACGCCATTTCGGCGACTTGCGCGTCAATGGGGTTGAAATAATGATGATTAGGACAACACAACACCCAGTCTCTGAGCGGAGAAAATCTCCGACCCACCCGGGAATCGAACCCGAGCCCTTGGGAGGGACATTCTGTCGCGCCGACAACTCAGCTACCGGGGGCGGACGGAAAGAGTGATGACATGTAACGAATCTAAGTTTTTTCATTTGTGATCCAGAAACTAAGTGCCTGTCCATTCACCGGATGGGGCCAGGTTCACCGAGAGCGAAAATGACTCCATTGAGCAGATAAAATTTCAAAGTGACGAGGACTCGCTTTTTCGATATTCATGAATTGTGTATCTTCACCGGGTTCTGAACGTCAGACTATTGATCAAAGCTACTACCTTGCGGTTCTTGCTCAACTCCGTGAGTAAATAACAAAAAAGACGACCTGAATTGTGGGAGAACAACTAATCGCTGAATTCACGGCCTCTATTGTTATCGATGGTCGTCCGTCGTTTGATCTTCCGATCAGAGACGCTCGTATGAAGACCTTCGCCTGGAAGCCTATTTAAACGTGTCCAGCCTGTCGGTTGCCCTCGGGTCCTACAAGTTTGGTTCCACAGTGGTGAGAGGATACTCCACGAGGTGACAGGCACGCGGCTGCTGGCAGCGTGAGAGAGCGAACGGACAGTGCAGTGGGGCCGTGTCGTCCAATGTGATTGCGCGGAGCCGCCGAGGTCGTTGAGAACGAGTCCAACGAGAGTACTGTACCAGAAACTGAAGGGGCAATTTGCGCGTCTTACAGCCTGGTTACAGGAGAAGTACGAGTACAGTTACCCTACTACACTGAAGCGCCAAATAAAGTGGTATAGGAATGCGTATTCAAAGACAGGTGTCTGGCGCAGTTGGTAGATCGGTTACTCTGCCACAATGGCAGGTTATCAAGATTTAAGTGAGTTTGAACGTGGTGTTATAGTCGTCATAGCATCTCAGAGCTAGCGATGAAGCGGGGATCTTTCCCGTATGACGATTTTACAGTGTATCAGGAATCCGGTAAAATTTCAAATCTCCGACATAGCTGCGGCCGAAAAAAGATCCTGCAGTACCGGGACCAACGACGCCTGACGAGAATCTTTCAACGTGATAGAAGTGCAACCTTTCCGCAAATTGCTGCAGATTTCAATGCTGGGCCATCAACAAGTGTCAGCGTGCAAACCATTCAACGGTTTTCGGAGCCGAAGGCCCATTCGAGTACCCTTGAAGACTGCACGATACAAAGTTTTACACCGACATTGGGCTGTTGATGAGTGGAAACATCTTGCCTGGTCGGACGAGTCTCTTTTCAAATTGTATAGAGAGGATGGGCGTGTACGGGTATGGCGAAAACCTCATGAATCCATGGACCGTGCATGTTAGCAAGGGACCGTTGAAGCTGGGGGAGCCTCTCTAAGGATGCGGCGCCTGTGCAGTTGGAATGATATGGGACTGCTGATACGTCTAGATACGACTCTGACAGATGATACGTACGTAAGCATCCTCGCTGATCGCCTGCATTCATTCATGTCCGTTGTGCATTCCGACAGACTTGGACAATTCCAGCAGGAAATTGCGACACCAACCCGTCCAGAATTGCTAAAGAGTGACTCTAGAAACGGTCTTCCGCTGGCCTCTAAACTCCTCAGACATGAATATTATTGAGTATGTCTGGGAATCCTGGCAACGTATTGTTCAGAAGAGGTCTTCACCCCCTTATACCCTTACGGATTTAGGGACAGCCCTGCAGGATTCTTGGTGTCAGTTCCCTCCAACAATACTTCAGTCCATGCCATGCCGTGCTGCGGCACTTCCGCGTGCTCACTGCGGCCCTACACGATATTAGCCAGGCGTAACAGTTTATTTGGCTCTTCAGTTTATATACTATTCTGTGACAGGATTGCAGTGCTGGGCGTATCTGTTGTGAAACAGCTGGTTGGTCTAAGTGATCTGATATTAGTAATTTGCCCATGCTGTATTGTTTAAGTTTCTTTCGCCCCGTAAGAAATGTCTTAACTCCAGTTGGCTGTAATTTAGTACGGTATGTATTTTTAAAGAACTATCACTTGCTGTTGTTGTTTTACCGTACATTAGTTATTTTATGCTTTAATGTGCGTTCCTTTCACTCTACCATTACGTTAAGATTATCTGGGTGGATAATCACTGAACTGTTTGTAATTCTAGTACTATTAAGTGGGCTGACCTAGTTTCTTTTCGTAAACTGAGGAGGGTCTTTTCGAACTATACGTTGACTTACTTAGTGGGTGTGGAATGCGAGTAACTAGCTTAAACGGTTTGTATTGCTGTTAATAAGGAATTGTTTAATTAAGTTAGATAGCTAAATTAAGAGGTTAAAATTAATTGGGTTTGAGGAGTTTAATACCAAGTAATAATTTTAATACTTGTAATTACTTTTCATTGCAAATTTTGTGTGAGTGTGTGTATGCACGGGGTTATGTGTGTTCGTTGCTGTTATTAAACATCTTTAATTAAGCGCTGTGACTTCTCCTCTATGCCTGGTGCTGAAATGTTTATGTTACAGCTATCCTAAGTTATTCTAACCAGAAGGACTAAGACGTAAACTATTGTAAAGAGAAAGGCCAGCAAGTGCACTAAAGTAGCTGCCATTTCTAAAGCTAATACCGATATTGTGTCGCATAACGCCCCCCCCCCCCCCCTGCCCCCCAACAAGTTAAGTACTGTTGTTTATCCCTTGGTTGTCAATGGGTCTGCAAGGATTGTATCTGTTGTTTATTTGACTGTCTGGAGTGATTTCTCGAAACAGTCGTTTGTGACACTTTGATTTGTAATTCTTTGTTTCACAGAGAAAAGGTCATACTTAAAGATTCTTGGAATTCTTTACACATAATGTTTATTGTCAATACTGTTTTACTGTCAGCAATCATACATGCTGATTATCAGAGTTTGTTTAAAGAGTTCTGAACTTGTAACGGAAACACCGACCATCTTAAACGGCAATCGATGCTAACGTTAACCCCTGCGAGGAATTTTTATAAACTTGTGACCGTGAGATAACTTAATGGGAACAGAACAACCAAATTGGGATTCGTTTCCGAAAAACTCCAGCAGAGTAAAACCAACAGCAGAGTGGTGGGTCAGGAACAGACCTTCTACCAGCACAAAACCAATTTGTAATATTACGTACTAATATCGGTCACCAGCCTAATTAGGTGTTCGTGTGACAAGCAATTTCCTTTATATCTGTTCACAGTACAATACAGTAACCCAGCTTTGCAGATAAATGTGCTGCTAACTTGTAAGTCAGTCGAATTAAAGGCCAATGAGATAGTAGACAGTAACATATGCCTGTCAACAACACGTACCTTAAATGAACTAGATGCAGCAGTTTATAGAACCAACCACCAACACACTAGTAGCAATACTAAACAGGGAAGAGCATGAAATGATTCTGATTTAAATCAGGGGGACTGTTAATGATCATACTGTAGAACATCATTGCTTAGTACAGGGTCTTTATGCCTGTGTATTAACCAACTTGCATTAGAGTAGCTAACACAGTAAATATTTCTTCCCTAAGCTCGGTTTGAAGCAATTTAACAGAATGCAAATTTAACTATACTGGCTCTGAAGGTGCCTTTGCTTTGCTTCATTAACCAACCCGCCTAGTACATGAGGAGCCTTAAGCTTTCATGGTGAAAAACCACATTCATAACAAAACTACACAAGTGTTATTAATTAAGTAAAGCACGACAAACTATAACACTTTTAATAACAAATGTGCTTTGATAAGCGGTCTTTTACTCTACTGAAAATGTAATTGACTGTGCAAATGCCAGCACAACCTTGAATTCAAGTTCAAACACTTTATCATGAAATGAACACTGATAATACTTGGTAATTTTGATCAAAGTGCATAAATGCTACAATGAATAATCTTTTTCACTCCAGATCAACTTTACTATTTTCAGGCAGCTTCTCAAGTAAGGCAAATTATTTAAGAAAATAACCTGATTTAAGGATGCACTGTAAGTGGAGTATATCTCAAACTATAAAACTAAACTTTAAACACTATAACTCCGCATATTAGAAAGCAATCACAACTATTTTTGTAGCTGCCAAATAAATCTTTCCATAATAAATTAGGCCTCGGAACTGAATTCACTAGGACAGGATTCCTGTCCAGGTTCGTGATTCGGGATAGTGACAGGTGTAAGGTAGAAAAAAATGTTCAAATGTGTGTGAAATCTTATAGGACTTAACTGCTAAGGACATCAGTCCCCAAGCTTACACACTACTTAACCTAAATTATCCTAAGGACAAACACACACACCCATGCCCGAGGGAGGACTCGAACCTCCACCGCGACCAGCCGCACAGTCCATGGCTGCAGCGCCTGAGACCGTTCGCCTAATCCCGCGCAGCTTGTAAGGTAGAGTTTTTAGCAACATCATGATTATTATTAAAATCAACCAAATTTTACAAATACCTGGTCCACTTACAGAGTGCCAAATATATACAATTTAGTGGAAGACTGGTGGCGAAATTTGCTGTGGCTGTTAACAAAGCGGCACTGCAGTCATGGCAGTACTGTTAGCTTCGCCCTGTTACAGATCTTCATGGCGTCGGAATTATATGTTTATAGGGACAAAAACCATGCCATGATAATAGTATCACCAAACGCAGCATCTGAGGCGCATAAATACTGCTCTTAAGCTCTTCTGGCCTCAAAATTCCAAGAATATGATCCACAATGATCCGCTACTGCTAGCGAGATGGTAATCTTAGCACTGCTCAGCCCAGACTCCTTACCTGTCACAAAGGTCGAGTTGCCACTTCTGCGCCAACCACACCTTTTCCACTCCGCCAGGCTCCTTCCGTAGTTGTGGGGCGTCCCCACATCTTTTACATTCAACCCTACGTTCCCTAACTATGGACCAACAGTACATTATACAACAATCATTCCATCAGTTATTTAAATCAACAAGCATAGTTTTAACAAAAGAGTTCAAAAGTTGACTTAACTGAAATAAGTATATATAGACAAAGAATTTCCACGACAAATATAACACTTTATACAACCAACACTACAAACTGACATAGAAATATAGATACACATACAAAAAGGTTCGAAAATAGGTGTTACATAATGAACAGCAGTGTTCAAGTGTTCAAAGTTTTGAAGAGACTAACAATAATTACATTAGGAAATGAGACACTTAAAGTAGTAAAGGAGTTTTGCTATTTGGGCAGCAAAATAACTGATGATGGTCGAAGTAGAGAGGATATAAAATGTAGGCTGGCAATGGCAAGGAAAGCGTTTCTGAAGAAGAGAAATTTGTTAACATCCAGTATTGATTTAAGTGTCAGGAAGTCATTTCTGAAAGTATTCGTATGGAGTGTAGCCATGTATGGAAGTGAAACATGGACGATAAATAGTTTGGACAAGAAGAGAATAGAAGCTTTCGAAATGTGGTGCTACAGAAGAATGCTAAAGATTAGATGGGTAGATCACATAACTAATGAGGAGGTATTGAATAGAATTGGGGAGAAGAGGAATTTGTCGCAGAACTTCACAAGAAGAAGGGACCGATTGGTAGGACATGTTCTGAGGCATCAAGGGATCACAAATTTAGCATTGGAGGGTAGCGTGGAAGGTAAAAATTGTAGAGGGAGACCAAGAAATGAATACACTAAGCAGATTCAGAAGGATGTAGGTTGCAGTAAGTACTGGGAGATGAAGAAGCTTGTACAGGATAGAGTAGCATGGAGAGCTGAATCAAACCAGTCTCAGGACTGAAGACCACAACAACAACAACAAGAATCTGTTTTTAGGGTATGTTTGTAAAGCGGCCTGGCACCTTACTATTTCCCTGCCGCTCTCACCATTTCATACAGCACCCCAGTGTTAGACCCTCCACCTTATCCACCTGTCCTAGCACCATGTACTTTTACCTGTTCATCAAGATCAAATCTGCATCGAAAGAAACAAAATTTCGGTCTGTTGAATCAGTGAAAGAAAAAGCAGCATGTATCATTAAGGAGCTCACAGAGAATGAGATCCAGCACTGTTTCAATCAATAGAAGACTCGCATGGAGCTCTGTATGTGGGCGCTGTATGTGGAGGGTAACAATAACTATGTATGTATGTTTCTGAAATATAATGTTTTAGAGCGATACTCGCTTTATTTTATAGCCGCACTTCGTATATCTCATACACGAATACTGTAGAATCTTCTGATCAGTTTTAACTTACGAATGAGAATACAAATTACTCACCGTCAGAAGAAGAGAAGTTATGGTACCTTACGTTTTTCTCCTAATGTTTGGTTTATTTGTAAGGGTGCTAGTAGCTTAACTGCGTCACCGCCAGATTCTTAAATTCTATTAACTGAAAATAAACGTACCTGCCGTCCGAGGTTCCACTCCGTCAGCCCATTTAACTGAATTGTAGAGTCCCTATCTTCCGGTTACATCTCGTCCAAGGGAGAGTGCTCCTGGGAGCTAAGAGAGCTGCTACCGGCAGTGCTGCTCCGTGTCACCGGTTGCATCACAAGTACGAGCAGTAACGGGACTGGAATGAATATTTGACTCTGCAGCGGAGTGTGCGCTCATATAAACTTTCTGGCAGGTTACAACTGTGTGCCGGACCGAGACTCGAACTCGGGACCTTTGCCTTTCGCAGGCAAGTGATCTACCATCTGAGATACCCAAGCACGACTCCAGACCCGCCTTCACAGCTTCAGTTCTGTCAGTACCTCGTCTCCTACCTTCCAAACTTCACAGAAGCTCTACTGCGAACCTTGCTGAACTAGCACTCCTGGAAGAAAGGATATTGCGGAGACATGGCTTTCTACTACTGTAGGTTGAATGCACAGGAATACTATAGCTTACCATGTAAAAGGCCCTGCAGTAACAACGCACTTTCCTTACGTCATTTGCTAGATTTCAAGGCTAATCTGTGACACTGCATTTCACTAAATTTGGAGAGACTTTGTCACTACGGCAAAAATTTACTACGGTAAACACACAGAACCGATGCAGAAAATAGTTTGTAACTTTAGTGTAAGGACAAAAGAGTACGTAGCTGTAAATGCATTTCTACTATAGCGTAGGATTTGGGTGGATTGGTGTTTTGGTTGGGTGGTTGTGCAGGCGTGAACTCAGTTTTACAGTTAAGTTATTCAACATAAAATTTTGTTCTTGCCCATAGGGAAATGAAGACAAACTTTGTGAGAACGGCACTTTGTTCTGGGGTAATGTTTACAGTTTATGAGCGTGTTCTTACTCTGCGCCGCTGTGAATTATGAACCACACCGCACGAGGTAACCTAACGATGCCCCACCCGGGTGAAACGCTTCGCTTTGGAGGTAATAAAGAACATTCTCCAAGCTGGCACTTTCATGTAATGTTAATCACAGCAGACGGTTGCTCTACCATCGCGCCAAAATGGACGGGTCAAAGGGTCGCCTAAGTCTTTCAGTACTCTGTTAAATTCTTCTCGCAGTATCATATGTCTAGCCCCAACTTCATCTAATATCCTTCACATCATATTGTTTTAAAGACTACTTTCTTCGCGTAGTCCTTCATTACCAAGCGAGGTGGCGCAGTGGTTAGCACACCGAACTCGCATTCGGGAGGACGACGGTTCAAACCCGCTTCTGGGCATCTTGATTTAGGTTTTCCGTGATTTCCCTAAATGTCTTCAGGAGAATGCCGGGATGGTTCCTTTGAAAGGGCCTGACCAAATTCCATCCCCGTCCTTCCCTACTCCGATGGGACCGATGACCTCGTTGTTTAGTCCCCTCCCTCAAATCAACCAACTAATCTTCATTATATTCTTTCCATATTTCATCCTCTCGTTCTTCTCTTAGTACTGGCTTACTTGAGTTATTCCGATCACATTTCATTACCCTAGCTTCAAATTTGTCGGCATTCACCTTACAACGTTTTCAAGTCACTATCTACTAAATATGTGGTTAACGTTTCAGAGTTCAAACGTCGTGAAGACGGCGTTAACGGTGACGTGAGCAAGTTTTAGCCTCCGGCCGACGTAGATCTCCCAGGCACCTAATTGTATGTGGCGAGCTGAGTGCGAGAGCCAGCAGTACTTCGCCTGCGGTCCACCCACTGGGGGTGAGGCGTGGGAGGCCAGCTGCCTGTGAAGCCCGCTATCTCAGCAACGCGTCCCGCGCTATCTGCCGTGTTTTACGACAGCGGCTCCGTCCGAGCTGACTCGCTTTCGTACCGCAGCTGGATGTTACGCACCTCCGGTGCCAGGATCATCAAACACGAGAAAACCCATGCTCCCTGCTGTGTAAAGCTGTTCCCACAGTAACGACGGGAAATGGAAATTTTGGATCTTCAAATACGCTACTGGCCATTAAAATTGCTACACCACGAAGATGACGTGCTACACACACGAAATTTAACCGACAGGAAGAAGATGCTGTGATATGCAAATGATTAGCTTTTCAGAGCATTCACACAAGGTTGGCGCCAGTGGTGACACCTACAACGTGGTGATATGAGGAAAGTTTCCAACCGTTTTATCATACACAAACAGCAGCTGACCGGCGTTTCCTGATGAAACGTTGTTGTGATGCCTCGTGTAAGGAGGAGAAATGCGTACCATCACGTTTCCGACTTTGATAAAGGTCGTATTGTAGCCTATCGCGATTCCGGTTTATCGTATCGCGACATTGCTGCTCGCGTTGGTTCAAATGGTTCAAATGGCTCTGAGCACTATGCGACTTAACTTCTGAGGTCATCAGTCCCTAGAACTTAGAACTAATTAAACCTAACTAACCTAAGGACATCACACACATCCATGCCCGAGGCAGGATTCGAACCTGTGATCGGTTCCAGACTGTAGCGCCTAAAACCGCACGGCCACTCCGGCCGGTCGCTCGCGTTCGTCGAGATCCAATGACTGTTAGCAGAATATGGAATCGGTGGGTTCAGGAGGGTAATACGGAACGCCGTGCTGGATCCCAACGGCCTCGTACCACTAGCAGTCGAGATGACAGGCATCTTATCCGCAAGGCTCTAACGGATTGTGCAGCCACGTCTCGATGCCTGGGTCAACAGATGGGCACGTTTGCAAGACAACAACCATCTGCACGAACAGTTCGACGACGTTTGCAGCAGCATGGACTATCAGCTCGGAGACCATGGCTGCGGTTACCCTTGACGCTCCACCACAGACAGGAGCGCCTCGTCAAAATACGCCAGTCACTACTCTTGATGAACTGTGGTATCGAAGATGCACGGGCAGCTGTACCTGTACGCGCCATCCAAACTCTGTTTGACTCAACGCTCAGGCGTATCAAGGCCGTTACTACGGCCAGAGGTGGATGTTCTGAGTACTGATTTCTCAGGATCTATGCACCCAAATTGCACGAAAATGTAATCACATGTCAGTTGTAGTATAATATATTTGTCCAATGAATACTCGTTTATCATCTGCATTTCTTCTTGGTGTAGCAATTTAAATGGCCAGTAGTACAATTCACAGGCAGCGCTCGGAAGAAGCTCACGAAATGCTTCTGATAATTAACAAAGGGAGATACTATGGAAATGAGGTCTGCAGACAAGAGAGTGCCTGGAAATGACCACCAGTACCATCTCAGCCAGCTATCCTCACCGTTCCCTTAAGCATCAGTTCTTTTCGTACTGCAGTGTTAATTGACCTTGGAGTCATGCTTGATTGCTGTGATGGTGACCAACCGCGATCAAAATTAAGGTCTACTTGAATAAGAATGAACTACAGACTGGATTAAACATATATATCGCTTTAAAATGTGTGTTCAGCAGCGTTTCACAAGGAAGGTCAATAACAAGTGCGCTCTTTGAAGGAGCAAGCTTTCATCATAAGAATTGTTCTACAATGAAAATCCCCACTGCTTGACAAAGAAAGCACCCAGAAGACATTTTCGGGCGTATTCATACCTACCGTCGGCGCATACATAAATGATTCAGAGTTGGAACCCTCTATGATACAACGGCTACCAGAGTGCGTTAGTAATGGTCGTGTATAGTGCTTTTACCAAGACTTGTAGGGTATATAAGTGTCACGAACAGCTTCAAATGTTGAGTGGTGAATGTGAAAGACATGGAGATGTTTCATACTTACTGTGGGTCTTCATTCGGCCAGATGGAGGAATGGAGCAGTATTGACAATTGTAGGGCATTCAGAAATGACAATGCCCGAAAGCTGGACTGCATGAGAAAGTGAGGGGCGGCAAACTCGTTGTCAAGGTTCCCATCAACCACGTCTGGGCATCACAGGGAAGGATCGTGTTGTGACTGACAATTCGCAATGTTTCACAAACACAACTTTTATTTATGTAAACTTACAAGGTTGATGACTGAACAACAAACGAAAAGTAACAATAACGATGGCAGTAAAAGTCTGCTAATTGACGCAAACAAAAGTTCACTTCTAATTTTCCACAAGGGTTCGTGGTAACACACACACACACTAGTAAAAGTCCAATTCAGAGACAAAGACGTAATCCGGTCGAAGCCCACGAGGTCGCCATCTGGATTGAACTGATCCGCAGGACTGGTTCTAGCCCCTAAATAGCTGTCTTCAGCCAATCAAGTTTTGCGCAGTGATACTTCCTGCAGGCCATGGCTCGAGCTCTCCCTGCAGGAAGTAGAGCTCGGAATGTCTGTTTCCATTCTCTTGCATATAAATAGCTGGTGTTTACAATGGTGCTTTTGGTATGCCTTGGATATAGACAACCCCGTCCCCTGTGGTGTAATATGGGTTGCAGGCCCTCAGGGGCTACCTTGGCTCCCGCAAAACAGATCGCCGTATTGTGCACCAAAGATATCGTAACCCAGTCACATCCGCTCCTGCTATTTAACCCTCTGTTTACCAGAAAATCTGCGTAGCGTTGCCTACGAGTCGGTCATCACAGGCCTGTGTTGTTTAAATTGACATAAATGGACGCTGTTTTTGCTGCTTATAATGCGAATGACTTTAGAAGTATACTTTGAAAATAATTTCATTTATTTAAAGTTTACATTTTAAAATCTTGCATTTGAAGTACATGGGAGTGACACTATCATACAATGGTAGAGGTATGGATGATATGAACAACAAAACTGGCCAGGGCAAGCGAACCATAAAACAACTAAATAGTATTCTCTGGAACACAAACATACGTGCAGAACAAAACATATCATCTACTACACAGTTGTTGAAAGTATCACAACATATGGTGCAGAGTTGTGGGAACTAACTCAGAGGCAGAAAGATCATCTGCTGGCTGTCGAGATGGATTTCTGGAGACGGAGTTGTGGATATTCGAAGCTTGATCATAGTAGCAATGATGGGATCAGAGAGTTTATGAATATCGAAAGCACAATCCTAGACTACATAGAAAGGAATCGCTTACTCTGGTATCTTCACTTACAGCGTATGCCAAACACAATGTGGCCAAAACGTGTGTGGCAATGGACTCCACATCAAAGAAGAAAGCGCGGTAGACATGCGATATGCTGGAAAGAGACTGGAATGACCGTGAACGACGGAGATAGGGATGCGAGAGGCGGCGGCAGCTGTAGAAATCTCGCTCGCAGGTTCTACAGAAAATAACAGAATGTTCCGAGCCTACATGTAATTTGAGTTTAACAATCATTCTTCTCTACACAATATGATGCACATCTTCTCGTTTTCTTAATTTGTGGTTGTACTTCGCTTCCCGGACCCGGGCCTACTAATGAATTGATTGACTTCTTTAACCTGCTATTTGCTTCCTCAAATTGATGATGAAAATCCAACGTCTCTGATTTTTATAGGTAGCCAACATCATCCAAATTATGTATGCACTCATTATACCTACATAGATCGTGTTTTTGAAAATCACCAAAAGCCAACGCTTTGTTTTCTTTCCACACTGTAGTATCGTGTCTTATGTTTTATGGTGTCAACGCCACCGTTTGTGGAATTGTATGACATTATAACTGCAGGCGTCTTTAATTGTGATGATGACGCCGTTGGTTGGTTATGGGGAGAGCTGAGGACGGTAACAACTTTGTTTTTCTTACGTGCATAAGAAGCTAGCATCAGATCTGGTTGAAAACCAAATAATGTAGCGTATACTTCACGTCCTTTACGCGTAATAAAATCGGGCAGGTAATACACCTTTATTTTTTCAGATAGTGTGTCAAGTGGCAGACCTTCTAACAACAAATTACGAGCTAAATCGAGACATATAAAAAAATTATCACCGGTGGAATTACGTCCAGACCTTTCAAATTGAATCACCAGGCTTGTTACAACATTCTCTGCAAGTCGCACAGCTCTGCTTTCCTCCTTCTTCACCAAACACACATTCACCTTCGTGCAGTAGCTTGTTGCACTGTCGCAAATGGCCCACATCTTAATTCCTTACTATGAGGTTTAGATGGGCTTATTGTCAAATGGACAGCGACCTCGAAATGTGACCAATTGTTCATTCACAGCCATGCGCCATTCCGGAATGTAGGGATAGCTAAACATAATTTCCCGAATCTCAAAATCTTCTCTGACTGGTTCCAATTTGTTACTTGACCTATGTTCACGTCGGGCTGTTGCATTGTCAAAGCGCAACACCCTCAGAATAGCATGAAGTGGTTGCAAGATATAATTTCATTGAACATTGGTCGGCCATTCTCAGTACTCCAAAGCTGACGGATATCTTCATTTCTTGACTTTTAAACTCCAGTCAGGATCAGAATACCAAGAAACATTTTCATTTCAGGCACATCTATATTCACTCAGTCCTCGTAAACGATTCGACCTCCACTGTTGCTCCACATATAGCACTTTGTCAGTGAGGCGTACGCAACAAGAACAACATAAAACAAGACTCATCATTATCACAGTTCCTAATCGAATAACTTGTAGGTCCCTGGTCTTCTTTCAGTACATCATTTTTGCTCCATCTACCTGAATTTCCGTGGCCGAGCGGTTCTAGGCGCTTCAGTCCGGAACCGCGCTGCTGCTACGGTCGCAGGTTCGAATCCTGTCTCGGGCATGGATGTGTGTGATGTCGTTAGGTTAGTTAGCTTTAAGTAGTTCTAAGTTTAGAGGACTGATGACCTCAGATGTTAAGTCAAAAAGTTCTTAGAGCCATTTGAACCTGAATTTACAGCTTGACAAGCTGTCGCCCATATTTCATTCGTACTCAACAAAATTTGCACTAAATTGTCCTTCTCAATTATCACCAACTTCGAGTAGTTCTGCGTTTTCAGCGATATCTACCTCGTTATCATCATCATCATCAATAGAACGTAGTCGAATTAAATTAGTAAAATGAGATGCTTAAAGTAGTAAATGAGTTTTTCTATTTGGGGAGCAAAATAATTGATGATGGTCGAAGTAGAGAGGATGTAAAATGTAGACTGGCAATGGCAAGGAAAGAGTTTCTGAATAAGAGAAATTTGTTATCATCGAGTATAGAATTAAGTGTCAGGAAAGTTTATGAAAGTATTTGTGTGGAGTGTAGGCATGTATGGAAGTGAAACATCGACGATAAATAGTTTGCACAGGAAGAGAATAGAAGCTTTCGAAATGTGGTGCTACAGAAGAATGCCGAAGATTAGATGGGTAGATCACATAACTAATGAGGAGGTACTGAATAGAATTGGAGAGAAGGGAAATTTGTGGCACAACTTGACTAGAAGAAGAGATCGGTTGGTAGGGCATATTCTGAGGCATCAAGGGATCACCAATTTAGTATTGGAGGCAGCGTGGAGGGTAAAAATCGTAGAGGGAGAACAAGAGATGAATACACTAAACAGATTCAGAAGGATGTAGGTTGCAGTAGGTACTGGGAGATGAAGAACCTTGCACAGGGTAGAGTAGCGTGGAGAGCTGGATCAAACCAGTCTCAGGACTGAAGACCACAACAACAACAATGTCATCATAACTGGAATATTTACTTTCACCAGGTCTGTTTTCAGAAACAGAAGACTGCTCCAACAGTTTCCTTACCTTCTCAGCTGATAGTCTTCTTCTGCGTAACATTTTAGTTTGCAGAACAGAAAACTGTTATGAAATAATACACCAACATAAGCATGTGCTGATCACAGGGAGGACTGTTGAACACTGAAAGAATAACAGCGTGCGTGAACAATGGAAAATGAGATAACAAGTCTCTGCTGACAGATATCTGGTTGATGAAAAACTGCGTCTAAACGCACGGACCTGCGAGGCTCGTACGAGAGGGGACGTGCAAAAACACTTTAACACACAGTGATAGGACAATTTTTATAATTTTTTACAAAATTATGACTAACTTGACAAGCTAGGAAAAGTCATAAAATGTCTTGAAAATGGAATGTTCAAAATGTTCAAATGTGTGTGTAATCTTATGGGAATTAACTGATAAGGTCATCAGTCCGTAAGCTTACACACTACTTAACCTAAATTATCCTAAGGACAAACACACACACCCATGCCCGAGGAAGGACTCGAACCTCCACCGGGACCAGCCGCACAGTCCATGACAGCAGCGCTCTAGACCGCTCGGTTAATCCCACGCGGCTAAAATGAAATGTATAGTTACTAATAGAGAAGATATTAAACTTCACGGTCGGGCACCTTTCGCCCAATACTAGATAAAGGATTAAGAACAAATAATTGACTCCATTATGTGTTACCACTGATACGAGACCATCAGGATGCTGAGCAGTGAATAACAGACCCACGCGTAAATTGCCGGTAAAACCACGACACAAACTGCATTAGGAGTGACGCTGCTACGGGAAGCATGGAATGCTGAGGAGCAGTATAAAAACCTGTGTTCAGCAATGAGGTGCGGTTCCGCACTACACCGACCATCATCGTCGGAGAACATGTCGGTGACCTGGGGATCCATCCATCTCCCAATCTTCCAATGTTCCGAGAGGCACAGCTGTGTTACACCTGGCACACTATCGGGAGCCATCGCGTATGACTCCAGATCATCGCTGAGAGTGATTGAGAAACTCTGAGAGTACAGCAGTATGTCATGGATACCCTGGGTCTTGACGAGTTACCTCTTGTGTCAGTATCGCGGTGCCATTTGTGAACAGGACAATACCAGTCCACGCAAGACACATGTTTCTTTGAATTATCTTCGTTATGTTGACGTAATCCAATGACCACCAACATCCCCATATCTCTTCCCGATAGAACGTGTATGGGAAGATCTCGGACGCCAACTCCATTTTAGGGTCAGTGTTCAGGATATATAGGCCCGGTTACTACAGTTGTGGACCACACTGCCGCAGTAGGGGGACACGACGGCTTCACGACGCTCTCCCAACCGAATAAGTGCTTGCATCCAAGCCAGACGGGATGCGTCGTCATAATAGTAAGTAGGTCCTCACAGTCAAGTTTTTCGTAAATTTGAATCGATTTTGTCATCACTGAAATAAGATTACATGCTATTTCAACCAGTGAAGTTTCATTTTGTTCCCACGTCATCTTGTGGGTGCTTCACTTTGAACGCTTCGTGATGTTGGCTCTTTCATTGTGTCGCCACTTGTCTTTTTTCAAGATCTACAATACTTACTATACAACTATCTCTAAGACATTAAGCAAGCCAGCTTCAATACATATCTATTTTGATCCGTACTTAAACTCTTTGCATAATTACTGCGTTGGGAACCTTGTCTTTGGTGATCTCTTGGCCCTTGACTGTAGAGCATCCGCGTAACTTTCTTGTTCGAAAGTAGTCAGCCATTTTCCTTTTCGTGTATAGTGCTTCGAGGGTTAAAATACGTCCGGTTTTGGAACTTTGTATGACAGAGAATACTATTAAGATGAAATTAATTTTTCTTGATGGGGTGTTAGGACGCTGAATAATTTATACGATGTGCAAGATTACCCGTAAGCCAATTCTTAGTTATTTTATTGTGCCGAGTTCTATGCTACTATTTAAGTTGTGTTAGGTCATGACTTTGTATTCTTCCGCTCGTCCAGTTTTCACTCACACATATTCACACGCAGTGGTGCACACTGGGAGAAGGTGCGAATTTATCAACTACTGACAAGCTGATTATTGAGTCATTTGTACGTGCGTTTCATTCTGTTGTGTATTCAGTTCCTCCGCCCTAAGTTGTATGACAATCGACGATGTATGTTTGGTTTGTAATGTTGAATATGCACAAGATTCTCATCGTAAATCTGTAATTCGTGTCTGTATTTTGTGCTTTTATAATAGCTACTGTTTCAGGCGGTAGGGAGATTGTTGGAGAGTAGTGAGGTGCTAAGTTTACAAAATTTTATACACACAGCAAAAAAAGTTTTGCATCCCCCCGGTTCCGACAGTTCCGGAACCTGTACAGAAAACTGGAATAGAGACCAACATAGACATCATTTCCGCCCTTGTTATTGCTCATAAAAACCACACGTTGTGTGTTGTACCAACATACAGCGATACTTTCAGAGGTGGTGGTCTAGATTGCTGTACACACCTGTACGTCTAACACCCAGTAGCACGTCCTCTAGCATTGATGCACGCCTGTATTCGTCATGGCATGCTATCCACAAGTTCATAAAGGCACTGTTGGTCCAGGTTGTACCACTCCTTAACGGCGATTCTGCTTGGATCTCTCAGAGTCGTTGGTGCGTCACGTCGTCCATAAACAGCTCTTTTCAATCTATTCCAGGCAAGTTCGATAGGGTTTATGTCTGGAGAACATACTGGCCACTTAAGTCGAGCGATGTCGTTAACCTGAAGGAAGTCATTCACAAGATGTGTACGATGAGGGCACGAATTGTTGTCCATGAAGACGAATGCCTCGCCAATATGCTGCCGATATGGTTGCACTACCGGTCGGAGGATGGCATTCACTTAACGTACAGCCGTTACGGCGCCTTCTGAGACCACCAGCGGCGTACGTCGGCCTCACATAATCTCACCCCAAAACATCAAGTAATCTCCACTTTGCTGCACTCGCTGGACAGTGTGTCTAAGGCGTTCAGCCTGACCGGGTTGCCTCCAAACACGTCTCCGACGGGTGTCTGGTTGAAGAATATGCGACACTCATCGGTGAAGAGAACGTGATGCCAATCCTGAGCTGTCCATTCGGCATGTAATTGGGATCATCTGTACCGCGCTGCATGGTGTCATGGTTGCAAGGATGGACCTCGGCATGGACGTCGGGAGTGAAGTTGCTCATCGTGCAGCCTACTGCGCACAGTTTGAGTCGTAACACGACGTCCTGTGGCTGCACGAATAGAATCATTCAACGTGGTGGCGTTGCTGTCAGAGTTCCTCCGAGTCATATATAATCCGTCTGTAGCAGTCATCCATTGCACTACTCGCCCTTGGGCGGCCTGAGCGAGGCATGTCATCGACAGTTCCTGTCTCCCTGTTTCTCCTCCACGTCCGAACAACATCACTTTGGTTCATTCCGAGACACCTGGAAACTTCCCTTGTTGAGAGCCCTTCCTGGCACAAAGTAACAACGCGGACGCGATCGAACCGCGGTATTGACAGTCTAGGCATGGGTGAACTAAAGACAACACGAATAGTGTACCTGCTTCCTGGTGGAATGACTGGAATTGATCGCCTGTCGGACCTCCTCCATCCGCTGCTCATGCATGGTTTTTTACATGTTTGGACGGGTTTAGTGACCAAAAAAAATGGTTCAAATGGCTCTGAGCACTATGGGACTCAACTGCTGAGGTCATTAGTCCCCTAGAACTTAGAACTAGTTAAACCTAACTAACCTAAGGACATCACAAACATCCATGCCGGAGGCAGGATTCGAACCTGCGACCGTAGCGGTTTAGTGACATCTCAGAACAGTTCGCAAATGTTCAAACGTGTGTGAATTTCTAAGGCACCAAACTGCTAAGGTCATCGGTCCCTAGACTTACACGCTACTTAAACTAACTGACGCTAAAGACAACACACACACACACGCCCGAAGTGAGGACTCGAACCTCCAGCGGAACTGTATTGATTTTTCAGATAATTCTTATTTATTCTTCAGTCTCAGATCTAAGTAGTTACGTCAGTAATCCGACTTGCCTGTTCAGAAGCACATATCAAAGTACTCTGATAAGTGCTTCCGAATAGACAAGACGGGCTATTGATGGGACTACTTAGATATGAAGATGATCCTGAGTCTTCGAGAACATGTAAATGTAATTAAAACGTGCAATTGAGATTGAACAACAAATAAGAATTATCCTATAACTGTATATAATTAAACAGTAGTTTATTATAAAAAAATGAACTCTTTACAATAGTAAAATACACTTAGTAATGGGAGCTGTCATGACCAGTAAATAAGACAGTTAAACCCTAGGTTCACCACATCCGGAAATACAATCTTTAAAATACGTGGGTGCAAGGTGATACTTTGCACAAACGGGCCCAATGATAAATGCCTACTACGTCGAGGACGTTCAAAGTAATGAAATTTCACATACAAATTTCCTTACGGAACAGTGTGCCTCGCTCCTTAAGACCAGTTTCACTGCTCAAAACACTTTAATAACATTTGGGTCAGCACGGGATAACACAATCAACGGCCGGCGGCCACGCAAACAATTTTTACAAGGAGCGAAGGTGCTTTAGGATTTACACAAAATATGGTTAAGACTGGAAGATGCCTGCTAATAATTATTTTAAGGGGCCTTAAGCACATCTTCAAACCCGCCTTTGCAGGCAGGCAGGCTATCAGACCTGTAAACACTGCGAGGCTTGCGGCGAGATGGCCGATGAAAACACCATATACAAGGCGTAAAGTTCGTGGGAGCTTAACAGAAAATTGCCTATAACATAGAGACGGCTGCAAACGGTCGAAACAAGCTTATACCAAAAGCCACCTCCAGATGGTGTTTGTTAGATGTACTTAAAGGGATTTGGAAGGCATCAGCTGCAGCTAATCGTAAGAAAAAGTAACTGTAAATGTAAAGGTGCCCTGACCGATATGAAATAGAAATGAAATACAGAACGCCACATTTAGGCAAACAGTTACTCTAAGGGGTTTACAGGCAAACAAACAACGGCAGTATCCGATCAAATACAAGGTTTGTCGAGAAAGTAAGTTCTGATCAGTCGCGAAATGGAAACTGCAATGATAACCAGAAATGTTTTATTTGCGACAGTTGGCTCCACCTTCCAGCTACTTCTCTAGTCGCCGCTTTAACTGGGACATCTGTCGCACCGTTATACCAACTTTCCAATACCCTCGTCGTAGAAGGCAGCCGCCTGTACTTCCCGCCAATACTCTACGCTCATCTATAGCTCGTTGTCTGTGCGAAATTGTTGTCTTCATAACCGTAGTTAATGTGAGCAGAGATGAAACGCAGAGGGAGAAACTTACAAGCTGTAGTGCGGGTGATCAAACACTTCCCATCGAAAACTCTGCAGGAGCGTTTTCAGTGCCCCTGCAGACTTCGACCGAGAATTGCCGCGAAGTAGGAACTGTATGACAGCTCTGTAATGTGGGCTGCATAACATCAGGTGAAATCTCTCACCAGGACCTCAGACTTGGCGGGACACACTATTTTCTACGCATCTTTATGTGCTCACCATGCGCTCAGAACTGAAAGGAGCGAAATGGTGCGACCGACAGGGATACTGGAGACACTGTCGAACACATATGTGCGAAGCTTTATTAGATTTTCACCCTGGTTTCCATTTCATGACCGATCGGAACTTAATTTACCAATTTCCTCGAATACAGAAAGAACTGGCTAAGCGCAGTGGGCAAAAATGGCATACAAACAGATCATATTGTAATTATTACACAGGTGACTAATTCGACAAGTAACTAATAACACATAATGCAGATCTGCTATAATCGGCTGGCCAGTTGTCTTACAATACCTGATACGCTTTTCAAATATGTACAGGTGGTTTCAAAAATGACCGGTATATTTGAAACGGCAATAAAAACTAAACGAGCAGCGATAGAAATACACCGTTTGTTGCAATATGCTTGGGACAACAGTACATTTTCAGGCAGACAAACTTTCGAAATTACAGTAGTTACAGTTATCAACAACAGATGGCGCTGCGGTCTGGGAAACTCTATAGTACGATATTTTCCACATATCCACCATGCGTAGCAATAATATGGCGTAGTATCTGAATGAAATTACCCGAAACCTTTGACAACGTGTCTGGCGGAATGGCTTCACATGCAGATGAGATGTACTGCTTCAGCTGTTCAATTGTTTCTGGATTCTGGCGGTACACCTGGTCTTTCAAGTCACAGGGGTTCATGTCTGGCGAATAGGGAGGCCAATCCACGCCGCCTCCTGTATGTTTCGGATAGCCCAAATCAATCACACGATCATCGAAATATTCATTCAGGAAATCAAAGACGTCGGCCATGCGATGTGGCCGGGCACCATCTTGCATAAACCACGAGGTGTTCGCAGTGTCGTCTAAGGAGTTTGTACCGCCATAAATTCACGAAGAATGTCCAGATAGCGTGATGCAGTAATCGTTTCGGATACGAAAAATGGGCCAATGATTCCTTTGGAAGAAATGGCGGCCCAGACCAGTACTTTTTGAGGATGCAGGGACGATGGGACTGCAACATGGGGCTTTTCGGTTCCCCATATGCGCCAGTTCTGTTTATTGACGAAGCCCTCCAGGTAAAAATAAGCTTCGTCAGTAAACCAAATGCTGCCCACATGCATATCGCCGTCATCAATCCTGTGTACTATATCGTTAGCGAATGTCTCTCGTGCAGCAATGGTAGCGGCGCTGAGGGTTTGCCGCGTTTGAATTTTGTATAGATAGAGGTGTAAACTCTGGCGCATGAGACGATACGTGGACGTTGGCGTCATTTGGACCGCAGCTGCAACACGGCGAACGGAAACCCGAGGCCGCTGTTGGATCACCTGCTGCACTAGCTGCGCGTTGCCCTCTGTGGTTGCCGTACACGGTCGCCCTACCTTTCCAGCACGTTCATCCGTCACGTTCCCAGTCCGTTGAAATTTTTCAAACAGATCCTTTATTGTATCACTTTTCGGTCCTTTGGTTATATTAAACCTCCGTTGAAAACTTCGTCTTGTTGCAACAACACTGTGTTCTAGGCGGTGGAATTCCAACACCAGAAAAATCCTCTGTTCTAAGGAATAAACCATGTTGTCTACAGCACACTTGCACGTTGTGAACAGTACACACTTACAGCAGAAAGACGACGTACAGAATGGCGCACCCACAGACTGTGTTGTCTTCTATATCTTTCACATCACTTGCAGCGCCATCTGTTGTTGAAAATTGTAACTACTGTAATTTCGAAATTTTGTCCGCCTGAAAATGTACTGTTGTCCCAAGCATATTGCAACAAAGGGTGTATTTCTATCGCTGCTCGTTTAGTTTTTATTGCCGTTTCAAATATACCGGTCATTTTTGAACACCCTGTAAGAGGAATTTACATTACCAAAAAAGATGTGACAAAAATTAAAAGATCAACAGGTGCATGCAATGAGACACCTTTCCGGGTTCGCTCTGGAATTCAATAAATAAGGTGTTAAATAATGACTAATCTGTCCTGTAACACATACATACTTTTTTAATAAAAACACTATTCTAGTAAAAAGCAAAACACCAATAAATAAAACAAGACTGTCAAGCACTGAATAAGCCAGACAAGTAGCTAACAGAAAAATATTAACCATAAGGATGTGCTAGCGTACATAATCATTTAAGCAACACTCCCAAGTAGCATAGTACGTAGGACTCAAAATCCAAATTAAAATCTATGTTCGCTACAAACTGCGAATACGTGCTTAGAATATCAGCTAAGCACAGCCTGGTAGCCTTCGGTCACAGCAGAATATCGGAAGAACGACCACCAACACCACCTACATCCGAAAGCAACCGGGATGCAAAGGGCCACACGTCAGATAGGAACAAAATTACTGCCTATTACAGAAAACGGCTCACCATAAAGTGAACAATATAAGCACGCAACGATTCCTCGAGCTTCCTCGAATAGCCGATCAGGTGACTGTTAAATCGACTGACGACATGGCACCATTTACACTCCACAAACTAGGCCGCCGCCTTCCAGCTATGTTCCGCCTAACGGAGTACTCACACGTCTTAGGTAATACCGGACCTACAACCCTCCACACTGACTTTTACTATTAAAAACAGTCTTGATCACAATTTATTTAGTACGGTGACCGCTTTCGACCACTACTGTGGTCATCTTCAGACCTACAAGTCGTATACAAAGCTTTAATCAGAGGGCTACATACATTAAAGAAAATACATAAAGTTATAATGCTATAAAACGATGAGTTACCAATGAGCAAGAACCTCCTTCTGCTAGAGAATCACTACTGGAGAAACTAGTGCACGTCTTACTATATATAATGGAGGCTCCGCCCACTCTTGGTGGTATGATGTCATTACTAACCAATGAGTTATAAGTCGAATAACAATGTAAAATTTCTTAGTTAAAAGAACATTGTCAAGAAATAAAAAATTGTATCAAAAATTACAAGAAATAAAAGATGCTGTTATAAATTCCAAGAGGAGATTTACAAAAATGACATACATGGGACCTATTTCAGATAAAATAAATAAATTATTTAAGAATACAAGCTTGACAATTTATTTATTTTATTGTTTAATATACACTACTACACATTGATCTTGCCAAAAGCCGAGAAGCGATTCTTCTTGGTGTTTTCTTAGTTTTATTATCACTTGTAGACTGCTACGCATTGATCTTGCGAAAAGCCGAGAAGCGATTCTTCTTGGTGTTTTAGCTCACTGGGGCACTCTGGGATGCTCTCTGGGGCACTCTGGGATGCTCTGTGGTGCACTCTGGGATGCTCAGTGTTGCATTCTTCGATTCTCTCTGTGTCATTGTTTATTTTATTGTTTAGTTAAAAGTTGCGAACCATCCTTATCTATCTCGTGAGTTTTTTTTTTTTTTAACGCATAGGTCTACTTCTTAATAACCAATAACCCACTACAGATGAAACTGAAAGACACAATTGGTGAATCAAATATATACCAAAAGTCAGGTGTTTACAAAATACTATGTAATGACTGTGAGAAACAGTATATTGCCCAAACTGGCTGTAACTTTCTAACACGTTTTAAAGAACATACTACTGGTACTGCACGTACCAAATCAATATTTGGTCAACACCTTGATGGATACAATCATTCTGAGGGTTGCATCTCCAACAATTTGAAAATATTACATATTGTGCCAGAAGGACTACTGCCAAATACTTTAGAAGAATCTGAAATCTTTTCACTTCACCAAAGTAACCCGTTATCTGTTTTAAACGAACAACTTCAATTCAAAGACAAACATTTCTTCGAGCTTTTCGATGATCTGCTTTAGAATGTTGACTCTTCTGTCCGTTTTTAAAATTATTAAGACTTTTAGGAAATATTTTATCTTTACTTTGTGATTTTATTTCACCAAACATTATTTTATGACTGACTATCTGTTTTAGAATGTTTGCTTATATGCTTTTAGACTGCATATTGGTAATTCATATCCTTTTATTTTTGACACTATGGCTCATAGTACTATAATTTTAAATTCTTTCCATTTTCATTATTTTTATTTTTTTATAAGACTGGCATGCATTTTAAGTAATAGCAATGCCTTTTTAAAAATTGTCACATGTAATTAAAAAAATGCAATCTACATACAAACTTCATAGACAATATTTCATAAATATGCACAACTACTTCGTATCGTATCTGTGCAGCATCTCAGCTAAAGATTATTGCAGCCTACTCATTGAAAATCGTTTCAATAAAGACATGTTTCTCCTCAATAGTACATCGTTTGACGTGACAGTCTTCGCCATTCCACTTTCACAACAACTTCGTTAGAAAGACGCCTGTTGCCACATCTTTGCACTGGCATTTATCTTCACCATGACAACCACTAGTTTGCCTATCGACTTTATAACAACTTCAGTGGAAAGAAGCCTGGAGCCTCATCTTTAAAAGGCGTCCAACTTCACCATGGCAACCAGTGGTTCCAAATGGTTCACTAACAGGCCTTGAGAGGGCAGCTCGTGTTCTGTCAAAACGAAGTTCATTTATCCTACTTGTTTAAATATTTTTAACGCTTCTTAATTGACAATAGCTGTTAAATAAGCTAAGTCTAGTGTGTGTTTATTTTTATTTCTTGACAATGTTCTCTTAACTAAAAAATTTTACATTGTTATTCGACTTATAACTCACTGATAGCAATGACATCATACCATCACAAGTGAGCGGAGCCTCCATTATGTATAGTGAAACGTGCACTGGTTTCTCCAGTAGTGATTCTCTAGCAGAAGGAGGTTCTTACTCATTGGTAACTCATCGCTTTATAGCTTTGTAACTTTATGTATTTTCTTTAATGTATGTAGCCCTCTTACTAAAGCTTTGTATACGACTTTTAGGTCTGAAGATGACCATAGTAGTGGTCGAAACCGGTCACTGTACTAAATAAATTGTGATCAAGACTGTTTTCAGTAGTAAATATTTGTAACATATTGATCACTGTCAGTGCCATAAAGTATTCAAAAGTAATCAACCTCCACACTGAGGTCAGCAACTGCTCTCCCTTCTGCTTGCCTCGCATGCTCCTACATACCCACCTCCTGCTGATCAAGTGCCCTTTTGAGGGAAGCGTCCTCCAGTTTCCCAGCAATGGGGCAGAGACATACACAGGTCAGATACAGTCAGAAACCGGGAGCCGACGACGTAGCACGCGCGTGGCGCAATGTCGCTCGGGCCTTTCTAGCTGGATCATTTCCTTTATTCATGTTTTGGTTGAAAGTGCCGAACATAAGGCGCCACCACATTTTGACCTAAGGTTAGGCAAACAGTAGCCGAAAAGAAAGTTATCCTCTTTAAGTTACATTTCATGAAACAAAGTTGAAATGAGATGGAAGATCAGGCAAATAATGTCTGCATGGTGGTTACTAATTTTCAGCCATCAGGTTGTTACACGTAGTAATAGTATACCACAGAATCATAATCATTTCATATCTCAGACAAGTGAAAATGCTATGTAACGGTACTCTTTCATAAGCTTTGCTATTACATTCACTGAGAATGCATGAATTCACTCTAGAAACGATCGCCATTTGTTGTGGATCGCTAAAAGTGTGAAACTAACACCTGTCGCTTTCACAAATCTGTTGCTTGTACACTAAGTGATCAAAAGTATCCGACCACCCCCAAATATATACGTTCTTCATATTAGGTTGCATTGTGCTGCCATCTACTGCCAGGTACTTCATATCAGCGACCTCAGTAGTCATATATATCGTGCGAGAGCAGAATGGACGCTCCGCGGATCTTACGGACTTCGAACGTGGTCAGGTGTTTGGGTATCACTTGTGTCATACGCCTGTACGCGAAATTTCCACGCTTCTAAACATCCCTAGGTCCACTGTTTCCGATGTGATAGTAAAGTGGAAACGTGAAGGGACAAATACAGCACAAAAGCGTACAGGTCGACCTCGTCTGTTGACTGACAGAGACCGTCGACAGTTGAAGAGGGTCGTAATGTGTAATAGGTAGACCAAACCATCAAACAGGCATTCCAAACTGCATCAGGATACTATGACAGTTAGCCGGGAGGTGAGAAAACTTGGATTTCATGGTCGAGCGGCTGCAAATAAGCCACACATCACGCCGGTAAATGCCAAATGACGCCTCGCATGGTGTAAGGAGCGTAAACATTGGACCATTGAACAGCGGAAAAAAGTTGTGTGGAGTGACGAATCACGGTACACAATGTGGCGATCCCATGGCAGGGTGTGGGTATGGCGAATGCCCGGTCAACGTCGTCTGCAAACATGTGTAGTGCCAACAGTAAAATTCGGAGACGGTGGTATTATGGTGTGGTCGTGATTATCATGGAGGGGGCTTGCACCCCTCGTTGTTTTGCGTGGCACTATCACAGCCCAAGCCTACATTGATGTTTTAAGCACCTTCTTGCTTCCCTCTGTTGAAGAGCAATTGGGGGATGGTGATTGCATCTTTCTACACGATCGAGCATCTGTACATAATGTGCGGCCTGTGGTTGCGTGTGCTGCTCCGTTGTTCTGCATTAAGTAACTAAGGGTATTTTCATTGTCAGTTTTCTGAAAATAGGTTGGGACATTTTGTTAGTATCAATAATTTGGTGGAAACAGTTCGATCCTGTGACAATTTTTTTTCTTATTTTTTTTTTTAGGTCCTCAGTCTTCTGACTGGTTTGATGCGGCCCGGCCTCTCTTGTGGCAACTTACATCCTCAATTATTTGCTGGATGTATTCCAATTTCTCTCTCTTCCTCTACAGTTTTTGCTCATATTCCTTTCCTCTCCGATTCTGCGCAGAACCTCCTCATTCCCTATCAGTCCACCTAATATTCAGTATTCGTCTGTAGCACCACATCTCAAATGCTTCGATTCTCTTCTGTTCCAGCTTTCCCAAAGTCCATGTTTCACTACCATAGAATTCTGTGCTCCAGACGTACATTCTCAGAAATTTCTTCCTCAAATCAAGGCATATGTTTGTTACTAGTAACAGAATTCCATGACATCATCTACTTTGTGACCATCAGTCCTGATGTTACGTTTCATTTCTGCTGCTTCTCATTATTCTGATCTTTCTTCGATTTGCTCTCAATCCATATTCCTTACTCATTAGACTTTACATTCCGTTCAGTAATCATGTAATTCTTCTTCACTTTCACTCAGGTTGGTTATGTCATCAGCGAATCGTATCACTGATATCCTTTCACGTGGAATTTTAATTTCTCTCCTGAACCTTTCTTTTATTTCCATCATTGCTACTTCGATGAACGGGGTGACTTCAACAGAAACAAGTGTAACTTCAGGTGTGCCCCAGGGTAGCGTAATAGACCCTCTGATTTTTACGATTTACATAAACGATCAGGTTTATGGTACTGACAGCGGCCTTGGACTGTTTGCCGATGATGCTGTAGTCTACAGGAAAGTAGTATCACAAGAAAGTTGTGAGCAAATCAATGTGGATTTGCAGAAAATAAATGCGTGGTATAAAGACTGGCAATTATCTCTCAATACTAGTAAGTGTAGCCTCTTGCGAATAACAAGGCGAAAATCCCCGTTAATGTACGAGCACAAAATAAATGCCCAGTGTTTGGAAGCGGTAACGTCCGTCAAGTATCTGGGTGTGACTATTCGAAATGATCTCAAATGGAATGATCAGATTACACAAGTAACGGGTAAGGCGAACTCTAGATTGCGGTTCATTGGTAGAATCCTGAAACGATGCAGTCCTTCAACAAAGGAAATAACTTACAATACGTTAGTTCGTCCAGTCTTGGAGTATTGTTCGTCTGTGTGAGACCCTTAGCAGTTGAGTCTCGTTAAAGAGATTGAGAAGGTCCAAAGAAAAGCGGCAAGATTCGTGACTGGTACATTTAGCCATCTCGAGACCTTTATAAATCTCATAGAAAGTTTGAAGTGGGACACTCTTGCAGATAGACGGCGCACTAAACAGAAGGGGCTGCACACTAAATTCTGAAATCCTATCTTCACCGAGGATGTAGAGCATATATTATTACCACCAACTTTCAAATCGCGCAATGATCACCACTCGAACATAAGGGAAATAAGAGCTCGTACTGAGGTGTTCAGACAGTCGTTTTTCCCTCGCGCAATCCGCGAGTGGAACAGAGAGGGGGAAATATGACTTTGGCGCGAATTGTGCCCTCCGCCACACACCGCTTGGTGCCTAGTGGAGGATATAAGTAGATGTAGATGTAGATGTACAGATCGAACAGTAGGGGCGAAAGACTACATCCATGCCTTACACCTTTTTTAATCCGAGCTCTTCGTTCTTGGTCGTCCACTCTCATTATTCCCTCTTGACTCTTGTGCATATTGTATATTACCCGCCTCTCCCTGTAACTTATCCCTATTTTTCTCAGAATTTCGAACACCATTTTACACAGTCGAACGCTTTTTCCATGTCGCGAAATACTGTGAACGTGTTTTGATTTTTCTTTAGTTTTGCTTCCATCATCAACCTCAACATCAGAATTGCCTCTCGGGTGCGTTTACCTTTTCTAAAGCCAAACTGATCATCATCTAACACCTCCTCAATTTTCTTTTTCATCCTATGACTTATGTTCCCTTATTGCACTGCAAACTCTTGTTTTCACATAATGCATAGGTTCTTAATTTAACTGGTGAGTATTTTCAGAACTTTAATGTCGACTGTGTTTCGATTTCACGTTTCCCAATGAATATAGCTGAAACATGATACGACCAGTCTGTCTATATAGATTATTTCTTCTACTTTCAATCGTGCGTTCTGAATATTCGCACACTTACGTTGCGATTATTCCGTGATCAGAACCTTCAGCGATTTTTACTGGGAAATCGTGTCCGCGCACGTGGCAACACAAAGGCTTATAATTAGCTTACTTTTAGTGAAACTGAAGCCGATTATAAAGTGGAGTAATGTCTTTCCAAACCGGTATGTTGTTGACTGTAGCTTATCGTCAAATGGTTCAAATGGCTCTGAGCACTATGGGACTCAACTTCTGCTCCTTCGTCTTCAGCCGCCGATGGCTTTCTGAATTTTCCAGCTACAGTAACTCCAGAGCAGAATAAAATTAGCGGCAAAGTATCACCTGTTGCATTGGTGGTTCCATAGTCCCGTAGAACGTAGAACTACTTAAACCTAAGTATCCTAAGGACATCACACACATCCATGCCCGAGGCAGGATTCGAACCTGCGACCGTAGCGGTCGCGCGGTTCCAGACTGTAGCGCCTAGAACCGCTCGGCCACCCCGGCCGGCAGCTTATCATCATCTCCTTCAGATTATGTACATTGACAACATTGCGATTTGTTTACTTTCTTTTGAGAACAATTTGCTGTTTAGAGCGTTCCTTTAAATTATTTCGCTCGTTGTTGTGATTGAGTGCTGTCTGTTATTTCAGACGTGTCCGAAAGAGGAGACACCACGCATTAATATAATTGATTCCCTCGAGGGACTATGAACCTACAGTGCTGATGAACATTGACTTTAGACCTCCAGCGGGTGTCTAACATTAGGCGCTAGATGGGAGTGTGGGTCGGCCGTAGAGTGTGCCGAGATAGTCCGCGTATTTCCTGTAAGCGCTGCGTCCGCTTCGAGCGCCGAGCGGAGAGGTTCCTTTACCTCACTTGCTGCAATGTCGCTCGTGTGAAATTTTCCTCGTTAATGTTGGTCTGTGTGTCGGGTGGGTCGTACCGCCTCCTCTCCGTCTTACTGTTTGTGTTCGTCTTCTTCCAGCAGCGTCGGCCGCTCCGCTATGGCTACCACGGTTTCCACGAGTATTCTACGAAAGATACTGTGAGCTTTACTTTCAATAAAGCAACCCGGTACGTGCAGCTCTGGTCTCTAGGAATCCATGATTGGCTTGTCGATACATTTCATGTAAACTCTGATCAGGTCCAAACCGTTTATTTTGGCGCAGCCGAGAACGTGTTTCACGTGAACTTTATGGATCCACTTCACGTTGAAAGGTTACTGTCCGGACATGACTCTCAAGTCCCGTTCAAGCTTCGCGACAATTCCTTTAGTATGGCGTTACTCGCAGACTTTGAAATTGACTAAACCAATCTTCGAGAGTTCAAGCCCCCCCAGAGGCAGATGACAAGAAAGACATATTGACTCCTTATGGTATCGTGGAAAACATCCGTCGTGAAAGTTGTTCTACTGAACACAGATGACTGTGTTGCAGTGGAATAAGTTTCGTGGAAATTCATGTCAAACGCAACATTCCATCACAATTACAAGTGTGTGGTTGCCGCGATCGTGTCAAGAGGGAACCTGCGTCCTACGTAAAGTGGGCGCGGTCAGTTTAATTCCACGCGGAGAGTGTTTGTATTAAAGCCGTCATTCGTGCAGCGTCGCAAATCAACGGTTGCTGATCTTGTTCCTTCCACTCGCGAAGTCGACTTACCTCTGCTTCGCATAATAATGAATGAAAAGACAGTTCTGATAATCGTGTAAATAAATTTCCTCCTTTACCTCCGCGACAGGATTAGAATCCTGTCGCCCCCAGGATAGAACCAACAATAGCGACAAATAAGCTAGTCACACTCACGATGGTGAGGGTGAGTATTTGACTGTGCCTTCTTTTGCACCAAACTCCTCCGCTTCGATTTTGTCTACCGATCCTCAGAATAATACGATACCTCTCGTCCGTTGTACGGTGAGTGGCGAAGAAGTTTCCTCTGGCATCCCTCCTGCTCGCGAAGTGGCTCCTTCTCAGTTGCCGGTGTGTGGAGAGGGAGAGGGGTCCCCATCTACAGTCTGACACGTGGCAGTGTCCTCCTGCTCCTTCGTCTTCAGCCGCCGATGGTTTTCTGAATTTTCCAGCTACAGCAACTCCAGAGCAGAATAAAATTAGCGGCAAAGTATCACCTGTTGCATTGGTGGTTCCACAGAATGCTGCGCCTTAGTGACTGGACCTGCATTACATGTCCCTTATTCTGAAGGGCAGAAAGCTATGCCTATGATCCCTCCCACACCTTCTTCTGCAGAGGCCGCCATGTGACGGCGTATAGAACCTGACCGTGCGGTGGCACGTAAGAAATCTAAGAAAGAAATGTTCCGATGACGGGGGTTCTGGTCCCATGATGTCTGATTCATCTGTGGTCTCCGCAATAGACATAGACGCTCTGCTGTCTATATAATTCTGCTCGGTACGTTCCGCACATCCCTGTATAAGTGCAGCCAATGACCCAAGCCCACACGTTCCTTTCCTTAAACGTTAATCGTGTGGAATCAGCATTGCGATTGGCTTCGCAGAGTCAGTTCATTTACGATTCATGTACGGACATGGTATTCTTGCAGGAGGTGTTACTTAGGCATTTGTCTTTACCTGGTTTTCGTATTATCTTTAATATAGCACCAGACTATTCTACGGGCACTGCCTTATTCTTTCGCGAAGGGATTCGTATTGCTGAGGTGGAAGTGTTGGGTTCTGGGAGGGGCATAAGTTGTCAAATTTTTAATCTTACTTTGGTTCTTTTATATGCCCCGCCTGTCACTGGTCGCACAGTGGATCTTTCGCGTTTTTATAAAGAGAAAATTGTTTAATAAATGAAAAGCACCAGTTTTCTTTTGTTCTACAGTATTACTTTTATTGTTAGTCGGTTTTCGGCTTACAAGGCCATCTTGAGACATTTACTCAGTAAATGTCTGAAGATGGCCTTGTAAACCGAAAACCGATTAACAATAAAAGTAATATCGCAGAACAAAAGCAAACTGGTGCTTTTCATTTAATATAATGTTGTTCTACGAAGAACAGACGGAAAATTCTGTTAACGTGAGAAAATTGTTTATCAGTTATGTAATTGTCCTCGGAGTATTCTGTTCTGTTGTGATTTTAACTGTGTGCTACCTCCTGTAGATCAATCTCCAAATTTTAATTTCTCTCCTGAATTACATGAATTGGTCCGTTCCTTATGCCTGAAAGACGTCTGGATATGTAAATACCCGACGCTAGTTGCATTTACCCACTTTACTGAGACACCTAATAGCAGATTAGATAGGTTTTACCTATCAGACATCCTCCGCGATAGCTTAATGTTGAAGTCATTCCTGCTTCATTTACGGATCACAGCGCCGTAGCTACAACTCTCTCTCTTGAACAGCAATCAGTCAAATTGTATCGCACTCCGTGGATCTTAAACGTCGCTCACACAGTTGATGCCTCTCTCGACGACATGCGTACTCTACATCTACATCTACATGACTACTCTGCAATTAACATTTAAGTGCTTGGCAGAGGGTTCACCGAACCACAATCATACTATATCTCTACCATTCCACTCCCGAAAAGCGCGGGAAAAACGAATACCTAAACCTTTCTGTTCGAGCTCTGATTTCTCTTATTTTATTTAGATGATCATTCCTACCTATGTAGGTTGGGCTCAACAAAATATTTTCACATTCGGAAGAGAAAGTTGGTGACTGAAATTTCGTAAATAGATCTCGTCGCGACGAAAAACGTCTTTGCTGTAATGACTTCCATCCCAATTCACTTATCATATCTGCCACACTCTCTCCCCTACTACGTGATAATACAAAACGAGCTGCCCTTTTTTGCACCCTTTCGATATCCTCCGTCAATCCCACGTGGTAAGGATCCCACACCGCGCAGCAATATTCTAACAGAGGACGAACGAGTGTAGTGTAAGCTGTCTCTTTAGTGGACTTGTTGCATCTTCTAAGTGTCCTGCCAATGAAACGCAACCTTTGGCTCGCCTTCCCCACAATATTATCTATGTGGTCTTTCCAACTGAAATTCTTCCTAATTTTAACACGCAGGTACTTAGTTGACTTGCCAGCCTTGAGAATAGTACTATTTATCGAGTAATCGAATTCCAACGGATTTCTTTTGGAACTCATGTGGATCACCTCACACTATTTAGCGTCAACTGCCACCTGTCACACCATACAGCAATCTTTTCTAAATAGCTTTGCAACTCATACTGGTCTTCGGATGACCTTACTAGACGGTAAATTACAGCATCATCTGCGAACAACTCTCCCTCCCACAAGGAAGTACTCTTCCATTCTTGCCTGATGGACACAACTGGCAAATCCGAGGATCAGGCAAGCATTGATACTTTCCTGTGCTGCCAAAGTGTGAGACATTCGAAAAACTTACGAATGTTGCTATTCCATCCTGCGTGAATTTTATGATGTTGCGTATCGCGTCCCTTTGCGAAGTGCGAATGTTAGGAGGGAAAAGACAAAATTGTTGACCTTGAAGAGGATATGAATGAAACGTTTGAAAATGCTATCCAAGTCACATTCATTGGCGCGAGAACTGACGTCCTTATATCATTTGCTTCTGGATAAAATCCGTCGCCGGCGCTCTTGTATTCATTCTCTCGCGATAAATAATGGATGTATCGTAATGGCGCTACCTGATATAGTGCGTGTCTTACACCAATACTTTGTAGACATCTACGGCATCGATGAGTCCAGTGGTACGTTTCACGACCCACTAATCAGCACTTTGGATACGACAATTACACCTGAACATAATGAAACGCTCATAGCTGCATTTCAGCCTGAGGAAGTTGAGAAACTTGTTGTGAGATCGTCTTTTCAGAAGTCCCCGGGTCTCGATGGACTTCCCAAGGAATTTTACGTGCGCTTCTGGCCGCTGTTGGGTGCTGCCTTTACGTCCCTTTTGAGTGAAGTGTCACAGGGAGAGTAGTGCCGACCTCGTTCAAAGTGGGAAAAATTGTTTTAATTCCGTAACGCCCTGGTCCGGCGGCCCCTGATAGCATTCGCCCAATTACTTTGTTAAACTTTGTTTATAAGACTGTGGCGAGGGCAGTTAATAGTAGGATGTCGGCTCTGATGGAGACGATTGTTGCAAGACATCAAAGCTGCGTACCTGGTCACACCATTCTAATTCCTACAGTCCATTGTCTTGACGTGGTTTCGATCACAGCTGAACGTACCTCCCTTCTGCCTTTGCTTTTCTAGACACTGATAAGATATTGGACCATGTTAATCACTACCATTTGCTTCGGATTCTTGAGACAGTTGGCTTTACTGTTGACACACGGCAAATACTCTCAAATCCGTTTACGGGTATTTCAACTTCGGTGGTTGTTAATGGCCAACTGATGCCCCCAGTAAACATCCGTCGGGGAGTGCCTCAAGAAATCCCACAGTGAATGACTTTGTGTTTTCTCTAGAGCCCCAACTTCGGATGCTGGCATCACAGCTGGAAAATTGGGTGTTTTCCAATAGAGACGATAGCTCTTCGGATGACATGGTAGTTCTACTCCGCAATCCTGCGGAGGTGCCTCGACTGAACCAGTAATCGACTATTGTTGTCAGAGTTCAGGTGCACTACTTAATGTAGGTGATTGCAGGTTTTTTACTTTGCAAGGTTTTGATGACGTGATGGTACCATGGCCTCCTGCAGTGGTTTGGCGTACGTCTCTACATATCATCACTGATCGTTGTCCACTCAAAATGGAGACGCTCAAATGGAAGTCTTTTACGGACAAAATTCAGGGAACGATACGAGAACGTGAGTGGTTCAAATGGTTAAAATGGCTCTGAGCACTATGGGACTTAACTTCTGAGGTCATCAGTCTCCTAGAACTTAGAACTACTTAAACCTAACTAACCTAAGGACAGCACACACATCCATGCCCGAGGCAGGATTCGAACCTGCGACCGTAGCGGTACCGCGGTTCCAGACTGTAGCGCCTAGAACCGCTCGGCCACACCGGCCGGCAACGTGAGAGGTGTTCTCTTATTCTCCTCCAGAAAATCCGAATACTGGATACATATGTCTCATGCAAAGCTTATTAAGTGCCCCAAATATATCCGCTTCCCTAGATGATGGCGAAGAAAGTACAACAGCTGTCTGGTGGTTTTCTATGGAAACGACATCTTTCGCTTACTGTATGAGGTGGTGGCAGATGACTATGGTTGACGTACGAAGGAAGATGCATGCGCCAAATTTTCCACGTACTGTTTTGACGATAACTCCAGATACTCATAAAATAGAAGTTAAAGAACATTCGTAACTTCTATCTTGCAGTGAGCTATTTAGGAGATGACAGTTTATGGAGACCCGTCCTCACCATGGAAAGAGCACCTTGCCCGAATCTCATTGAAAGAGAATCCCTGCAAACAACCTGGACAAGAATTTGGTTCAATATCAGTCTTCCGATTTTGACGATGGGCGTAGCGTCCTCGTGGTGTAAGGTAGTGAATAACTTGATTCCAGCGAATGAGCTGCTTTTCCGTATTGGGCTTAGCGACACGGGTTTATGCAGTCGTTGTGAGTCTGGAGATACAATACGACTTATTTTACTTGTGGAGGTCATATGGAAAACTGGTCTTGGGTTAGGATACACTTGACCTTCCTTATTCGATATTCTGAGACTGTATACACTACGGCCATCATATTTCGCCCAGATTCTTTCTTCTTTCCACGGTCGAAAACCCATACCATAGTGTGGCTGCCGGGACACTTCGTTCATTATGTCGTAGAAGACAGGGGGGAAGACCACATGGCTTTCAGGCAGTACATGATCACGGCTTATCCGGCATACTTGCGAATGCCTCGATATCGAGACCTCTTCGCCAACAGGTCGGCAAGGTGTTGGTTAATTTCATATTTCTGATGATAGGTGTTTTCTTTGTTATGTATATTCCCAACTGTTTTGCTTCGGCTTGTTCTCTCCCAGTGTCATTGCTCGTTTTGTTTTGTGTTTTACTTCAGTATCGCTACAGTTCTATTGTATCACGTATATATGCACATGAGCGTATACAATCCTTGCAACCAAATTGGAATTTTTCTCTAGACGGAATGTTTAGTTTGGGATCGGTAAATTATCTGATTTCGTTGTCCTCCTGCTTTTAGAGTATATAGAAAAACTGAAAAAAACTATAAAAAATACAAAATAAATAAAAATTCCAGAAAAATTAATGAAATATAAATGAAACTAAATAAAAGATTGATAATTCATAGCATGGGAGCTTGGTAGTAGTTTGTCAGGTATGTTCTCGGGTTTTTTTCCTTTCTCTTTCACTTATTATTCTGTTATCATAATTATTTTTTTCTCCCACTTACAGTTAGTACACATGATCATTTAATTGTACTCTACTGAATTTTCATGTTAGAACCAAGTCACTGTCATAATTAGAAAAATAAGCGATTAACGCAAGGGTCCAGCAGGCAGGAGATCTCAGGTTCGAGTCCCAGCGTGGCAGACATTTTCACTCGTCATAGCTGATTCTCTAGAATGGCCAAAATTGAAAATATTCAAACTTGTGTTGAGTCCTAAGGGACTAAACTGCTTAGGTCATCGGTCCCTAGACTTACACACTGCTTAATCTAACGTATGCTAAGAACAACACACACACCCATGCCCGAGGGAGGACTCGAACCTCCGTTTGGAGTGCCCGCGCAGTCGGTGACAGGCCTATAAAGTCCCGATGCAGCTGAGAACATCAGTTCTTTTCTTTCAGTTTCCTTTCTCGCTCCTCTACATTCAGTTTGCGTAATACCCTCTTTCGGTCAACCAAAGTAATTTTTTTACTACCCCCACGTAAAATAGTTAACACTGCTGTTCCACCATCTTTTGATAGCCTGTTGATGGAGGCTTTTCGATATCAATGGCAGTCATGGTGCGATCACTTAAATCATTGAATCCTACAGTGCTGTTGTAACACATTTATAATAAATACAGCGACTCCGCATGAATCAAATTGCGGCAGACAGAGATAGAATGTTGATGACTTCGGAAAACATTGCATTGTGTATTCCTATAATAGTGAGATATTTCACGGAACACGATATAGTGAGTGGTTCTCTGTTTTCAATGGGATAAAGAGATTTTGTTCTTAAACCAAGTGAGGATCTTACAGATTTAATGAAGCATTTGACTGATCTTTGGGGCCCCATTGCACTGCTTTTGGCTATAAGCTGAAAGTATACATGACATCTAGTTCTTTGCACAGGATTTAGATGAGTAATTACTTTGGCTTTCAGAATACCAAAAGGTGGCCGCATGGGATTAGCCGAGCCGCTGCAGTCATGGACTGTGCGGCTGGTCCCGGCGGAGGTTCGAGTCCTCCCTCGGGCATGGGTGTGTGTGTTGGTCCTTAGGATAATTTAGGTTAAGTAGTGTGTAAGCTTAGGGACTGATGACCTTATCAGTTAAATCCCATAAGATTTCACACACATTTGAACTTTTTTTGAACCAAAAGATGCATATTCATCGTTGCACTTATATTAAGTAAGTGTGGTAGTGTCAATGACTATTTCATTAAACATTTTTGGTCAGAATGCGTTTTTAGTTGAAGACAGGGGCGTTCATGTCATACAGTGCAACTTAATGGATCAGAATTTACTCGACTACTCATGTTAGTAGCTCATTATTACAACACGACACACAGTTTACATTTGTTGACTGATGTGTCAGGATCTTTCCTGGAATATTTTGATTGAATGGTATTGAAAATTATTTTATGTAAGGTTCTGTTTGGTCAGTAGCACCAAAATTACGTTTGGCGAGACCTACAAAGTTCTGAGCCAGTAGCTTCCTGATCATTTAGTGTTTTATCAGGTCAGTATCTACTAAGATTTTCACTGGGTCTGTTAAAATGTATACTCACTTTGTCTTCTGTGCTTCTCGGTTTCTGCATAAATTTCTCATTCCACGGAATCACTACCTATGCTAGAGGCACACAACATTATACACTATCATATATGAGGCTTTTCCAAGAACCTTCTTTGGTTATTAACTATTTGCATAATTTGTGGATTTGGCTAACTGTTCATTTCAGCAAATAGAGAAGTGGCACTGCATAACTATTTGCTAAAGCAATGTATTTATGTCTTTTGAGAAGTCACTATTATGAATTCAACGGGAGTAAGTAGTTATACGTGATGTTAGCTCAAGAATTTTGAATCACCTAAGACTTTCACCGCAATATTACGGAAAATGGGAAGCGCTACTGATGCGCCGTTTACACAGAATGCACCGGTAGTCATGGGCTCACGTTGTTAGCCAGTCGACAAATTGTACGTTATAATATTTAATAATAATTAAAAAGTTTATTTTTGTGCAAACACACGCTTTTTTAAATGGAACAGTGCTTACTGACATTAACAAACTTAAAGTTACCCAGTTCTAGTGCGATTAGTTTACGAGATATCATATTTTGAAAAGTTCCAACACCGACACATGTAAAATACCGGTGGTAATACAGACCAAAGTACGACACAAGTGCTTACACTAGCTACCTGGATTCTGACCAGTTACGAGACAATTGACCTTCACACGCTGTGTTCAAAACGACTACCAGTAGCGGCAATACACGCTTACAGTCTGGTATGGAACGACCGTTGCACACATGCTAGCGTTTCAGAGGAGATGGCCGAGCATGCTGCAGTAATACTTCGTTGCATATCATGCATGTCCTTGTAGACACTGTCTTTCAGCGTTCCCCACAGATAACAGTGTACTGCGTCAAATCCGGGGAATGGGCCTGCTGAGGTACATGTTTTCTACGTCCAGTCCAACGATTTGGAAACAATTCGTGAAGATATACTGTAATACTTCCTGTACTATTGACTTGAGGATGTTCCACTTGTGCGTGTTCAGTGTTCTGTCTCTGATAAACGGGCCTGTGATCTGATGGCTCACTATCCCCTGTCATACGTCTACACTCTGTGGACGCTGGCATTCCACCCATCTAACCAATGGGGATTGTCAACAGACCAATATTGCGTGTTACGCTGTTCGTCTGGTTATTATTGGTAAATTAGCTTCATCACTAAACAAGATACATGGTACATCTGGAGTATAGTGTCTTAATGCCCATGTACAGAAGTTAACACCGTTCTCATAACCTTTTCCATTCAGCTCCTGACGGAGGGGGATGTGATAGAGATGGAATTTATGTAGATGGAGAATGCGAAGGATACTCGCCTGACTAAAGGCAGTCCTTCGTGCGATTGTGCGGGAGCTAACTTGCGGATCAACAGCAGCAATAGCAAGAAAATTAATTTCCCCCTCTTCGGTCGTCACTTGTTTCCTTCTGTTACGTGGTCTTGGTGTTACACTATCACTTCACTTAACTGGTTGTAGAGGCTGATAAAACTGCCGACATGGTTGACGTCTATTGGGATATCTTATCGCATCACCATACAAAGATGAACTGCATTCTTCCAACACTCTCCATACACCATGAGCATGTCGGATTTTCCTGAGTTGGTAAATGCCACCGTCCGCACCCAACCTATTGCTTGGACTATCACACACTAACTGCCTAGCAAGTAGCAATGGACTCAAGGAATACAAAAGCACACTGTAAGCAAACAACAACATTGTATCTAGCAACTACCCAGATTGAATGACACAAACAAGTGTCGGTGGGGAAGCTTTTCAAAATAAAAATAGAGGTTGGACCCGTTATTCAGTTGCCATCTCTTCTTAATGTCAGAAGGGAAACAATGTCTTTATTAAACCCTCAGAACGGTAAGAATATAAAAAAGTCAGTGTATGCGTGGACAGTTTTACGTCGATCACAATATGCGAACAACTGAACAGCACTCTGTAGAACACGAGAGATGGTACTCAGAAATCGGCGGTAGTGCATCATGCTGTAGAAAACAGAGATCGTATCCCATTCGAACTAGAGTTGTGGCGATTCGTGAATGAGTCGTTCATTTGAACGACTCTAAATAAGGAATCGTAAGAATCGAATCGTGATACGGACGAATCGTCGTTCAAAAGAATCGTTAGAACGATTGCATGTTTCCGAGTCGTGACGATTCCAAGTTCCAACGATTCATCGATTCTTAGTACACTATGCTTCGAAGGCAACTTTCGAATCATGCCGAGTCGTGCCGAATGATTACGACCGCCAGATGGCAGTCAAGTGGAGGATGCGTGTGAACAAAGGAAGCTCGGAACGAACAAACGAAGTTCGTGGGCCGTAATATTCAAATGGCTCTGAGCACAATGGGACTCAACTGCTGAGGTCATTAGTCCCCTAGAACTTAGAACTAGTTAAACCTAACTAACCTAAGGACATCACACACATCCATGCCCGAGGCAGGATTCGAACCTGCGACCGTAGCGGTCTCGCGGTTCCAGACTGCAGCGCCTAGAACCGCACGGCCACTTCGGCCGGCGCCGTAATATTACTCGTGAAAGCCAAGCTGACACTGTCGCACTAGACCAATATTACAGAGCCTATATAGAGAGAATATAGGTCTCTAACCAATACCTTTCTTGGATCGCCATGTAATACCGTCTTTAAACAAAAGCTTTTTAATTAATAATTTCAAGTTCGAGTTTTCGAATGATATCGTGTTCAGATTCATATTAAATTTTAGTGAATTAATGTCGCTGTATACGATTGAATCCTACTGTTTAGAAGTATGTCGTCTTCTCACGTAAATAGTAGTGACAGCGGCAAGTTCTCTGACAAATTAAAAGCAAAATACCTATGCTTTGTATTTAGAAGAAATGAAAGTTACGCTAAATTTGCTGTGTGGGAGGGCTGTCAGCTGCGTTATGATTACAAGGGTGATGTGGACTTGGAAAGACATCTTAGCACAGAAAAACATAGGATGATATGAGCCAAACCACCTCTGCCTCACTGCTAGATTTTGTTACTATAAAACAGACGTCTGTAGTTAGATACGTTCAAGCCACACAACCAGACTGGCATACCACGTAATTTTGCACCACCTTTCGCACACATCGACTCGTCTTACCTGGCATACTGAAATAAAACAATAGATGCAATCAAATCAAACGTAACCTTTCACCAATTAAGGCATTACACGTATAAATCGGGAATCACACTTACAACGTCATATGCATGTTTACTCATAAATAAACTATATCTGGCATATCTTATCATAATACAGTTCGATTCTAAACCCATTGACAGTTTCAGACACGTCCTGCCATCTGTGAGTAAGATGTAGAACTTTTTGCATTCCGTAAGAATCGTGCCATCGCAGACTAGAATGAAACATGAAAGAATCGTGAACGAATCGTAGGAATCGATTCGCAATGTGAGATTGAATCGTAGGAATCGAATCGGGAAAAAGAATCGTGTTGCCCAACTCTAATTCGAACAGACATAAATCACATCAAAATCTTTTAGTAATGGGGTCAACATAATTAAATTAGTGATACAAGTGTTTCTCTTCCCGGCGGGGTCAGGGATTTTCTCTGCCTCGTGATGGCTGGGTGTTATGTGGTGTACTTAGGTTAGTTAGGTTTAAGTAGTTCTAAGTTCTAGGGACTGATGACCATAGATGTCTAAATCCCGTAGTGTTCATCAGAGCCAGCCACAAGTGTTTCTAAATGATAAAACACTTGCATTTAGCTGCGGTGAATTATTAATGTCGAGAGTTGTATAAACATCCTGCGAGAATTGGACGTTACGTGCTAGGGACGGATCTCTCTGTAACAAGTAACCAAAGATGTATATAGGAGGACTGTGTGTCAAGCGATGGTAGAGATCGGACGTGTTTTATGTTGGAGTGATTGTACTATCTTTGTGCGACGCTATTAAGCTCCATTGTGAACGTTCAGTTTGTCGCAATAAACACATTCAAGAAAATAATACGCATTCAAGGTGTGTAATTATCAAATTATAAAAGATTTGACAAACATCCGTTAGATATCACGAGACGTAGATCTATCGGAGGAGCAGTGTGGCATGATGGTGCGAGCCTTATAGCGTCCCCAGTGAAATAATAAGAAAAGACTTAAAAAAAAGGTAGTTATAAAGAAGAGATTTAAAAATTGAATAATATATATTTTTCTCATGTATCCGTATGATAATAATTTCTCTGTGTGAGTTTCGAAGGCAAAGAACTATAACAAAATGATCTAAAGAGACGACAAGATACACTCTTTTGTTAATTTTTTATCCGTCTTCACTTCTTTTGGCTTGGTTGCGTGTAGACGGACATCTTGCGAGTGCTGGCAAATGTAAGCATATTTGTACTAATTAAGCAGTAATATATTGATTTAATATTGTTGTTCATTTTTAATTTGTAAGAGGTGATCCCGATTTCATGTCCGCCTTCCTTTGAATTAACCTGCATTCGAGTAATTTACAGTTCAACAATCGCAGCGGCCGATGCAGCCAACGACGCCATTACGTGGCGATATTAACTTATAAAAATTAGCGGAAGCGGAAAACTCGCCCGTTATTAACATAATATACATTTTTCTCCACAGCCGCCCGACTCTGCAGAAAATACGTAGCTTTCAGATTCTTATTTTCAGTACAACAGCCGAGAGCCAGAGCCAGGACTCCGACTCTAATGCAATGGTTAACGGAGGAAAGAAAAAATACTCTCGCGCATGTGTGGGCCACAATTGTAATTAATAACTAAAGATTTTTCGCTTTAAAGTGAACTGACTAGCCGAGGAAATTAATATGAACAGTTTATTCCACTGTTCAACTTATATGTTCATGTTTTAAGATTCAGCGAGTCTAACGTTCATTAACGTAAGAAATAATTTTCATTTAAGATCAATATTGTTAAAAAAAAAAGAGAACTCCACAAAAGCATTTAATTCTAAATCAAAATTGAATGAAATACCGTTTTGATTAAGGCCCACCACGTAAGTCGGCAACAATCACCGCTAGCAATGAATTTCTGTAGTAAACAACAAATTAAATTACGACGGCCGACGGACGCGAGAGCCTGCATCCTTTCACGGTCAATATTCTTCGGGAGAATGTCTCACAAGCGATAAACTTTTCGTTGATAAAATAATTGGACACATCATTCCATACGCATCATACAACACAGCACGTAGCGAAATAAATATTTTAGAGAGATCAGGTGGAGCAGTTCTGACGAGGAGTATCAGCGAGATCGACGCTGCGGGACATATATCCAGCTCTCCTGTGGTATTTAAAACCAAAGACTTTTATTCTTTAGCTTTTAAAAGACTGAAGCTAAAACCTAATTAAAACCACTGGAAATCATAACTGGAAATACCAAAAATAAATAAGACGCGGAGAATTTTCTTAAACAAATTTCTTAAATAAATAAATTAATTGAAAGACGTCACCCTCAATAAAGACGACGGCCTGCACTGCTTGGGGCCTGGCCATCGGAACAATGAAGCGGCCGTGGCGGGCACCCAATAAAAACACTGCCGTATATGGCGTTGGAGCGAGCACCAGTGATGTCACAGGAGGCAGTACGGCTATATAAGCACGACAGCAGCAACCAAAAGACAGTGACCTCTAGACAATGTCCGAGGAGTACTCGTCCGAATGCTCGTGGATTTTAAACCACATGACACAGCTGGTAGCTCGGGAGAATTATATCAGTACGCAGAGGCCGCGAAACCATGCATTCATACAGAACACTGAGCCGGTGTAAAAATTGCTGTTTTGAACAAGCGCCGCAGCGCGTAGTGTGAAGCAGTCGCCCTCCATTTCTAGCGGTGGCACCGCTGTGGCAATCGCAGATTTGGTGTCTCCCTCTGGTGGGAAAGGGGAAGGGTTGCCTGTTCACGTGCATTTAAGGGGCGGTATCAGCTCAGTAGTTGGCCCCCCCAAATTACATAAGTCCCTCCAGATCCTTGAGCGTCATGCACTCCGCCTCGCCTTCCATATACGCCTCCCATCCCCCACGTGGATCCTCTATGATCTCATTCTTTTCCCCCGTCTGCTCCTATTCCTCGAACATATCCTCTTTCTCTACACCTCCCGCCTCCTTGATCTCCCTCACCCCCTAGTTGCTCCTCTCCTCTCCCATCCCCACCCCCTGCCACGTCTTCCCCGTTGTGTCCCCCATACCCTCCATTTCTACAGCCTACATCTCCTTTCCCAAGGTGGCTTCCATCAACTCCCCCTCCTGGATGATGCCCTCTCTCCCTCCATTTATCCCTCCTATCAACTCTGATCCTCACTCCCCCTCCTTTCCTCTGTCCTTTCCCTGGGCTCCCTCTTCCCTCCTGCCGTCCTGTTTTCTCCCCACTAAACCTCTCCCTACCTCCCTTCTGCCCCCCCCCCCCCCGAGTCCTTTTGTATTCTCCTCCTCTGCCTACCCCACTCCCTGTCGCGTCTGCCCAGCGCCCCCCACCCCTCTTATGGGTCCTCATCCTCCATCAGCTCCTTTCCCGGCTCCCCCCCTTTTTTATTTTCCCATCATCTGTCCAATGTCCCCCCACCTGCTCTCGGCTGTGGTATGTCACATTTGCCAACTTTTTAGTGCAGTGTTCCAGTGACTGTTCAGTGTTGTTCGTCTTTCTCGTGTTGCTAACAGAAATCATGCTGTCGCTGGGTGTGAATTTTATGTCTTTTGCGAACAGAAACCAGATTGTCGCCGTGTTTTTTTAATTGTCTGTCTCTTGTTTTACCTGTCCGCTTTGTATGTATTTTCTTAGCGTCATCATCCCTCTGTTCTTTGTTTTAAGTTCCACAATTTCTTTTCACCATGTTACTCTTTAAGTCTCCGATTTTATCGCCTGTTTTTATTATTTATTCTCTTCATCTTTCTAACAAAGTCTGTAGGCTGAAGAACGGCATACTAAGCTGCTGCCAGCCCGCCTCCTTTGCCGGGAATTGAAATTCAATAAAGGAAAAAAAAAACTCAGTAGTTGGTCAGTCGGAGTGAGGCTGGGTCAGTCTGTGAGTCTCGGCGAGTCTGGTCAGTTGGTCAGCCGGCTCAGTGTGGGACAGTCAGTGTCTGTCTATCTTCCGTTGAAGCGGCTGGCAGTGGACGGTTCAGGAGAGCGTTTTGGTCGTGCTGCGCCAGGTCTTCGCCAGACATCGCAGTTTATTGAAAGTTAAGTGATTCGTGATATGTTGTTTCATTTACTTGTTAAATTCTACTTACGTTCTTGGTCAGTCTCTCCTCCCCAGCTTGCTCGTCTGTCTCTCGTCCGCATTTGTTAGGCAGTTAGTGTCTGTCTGTCGGTCTGCCGTAAGTTAATAGCTACCTCTGTCATGTTTGTCGGATTCGGTGTTAACGAATTTATTGCTTAAGGTGTAAAGGCCGAATTCCTGAAATATGTTTTTATCTTCCCTATCGTCTTTCGATGTGGTATATGTGTAACATATATATGTGTAACATAAATGTTGGCACATTTTATGTAAAACTGCATTTCATGGATTTTATTTAAATCTTCATTTTAGTATATCAAGTTGCCACCCTTCCACCGTAAGAGTTCTTTAAAAAGAAGTTGCACTTTCGGTGGCAAATAATTTTTAATGTGGGTGTTTTGTAGCATTTCCATCCCTCTTACAGGGTACATAGTTTATGTGTTTGTGTGAGCTGTTAAAATTTTTAGTTCAAAGTAATCTGGTGTGTTGCAGATTTGCACCTATGTAGTCTTTCAGAGGTTGTTGCGAGTGGTCGTAACTACGGCCGTGTTAAAAGGGAGCGGCCAAATTCTCAGCCCAGGCTTTTAGAATAAAACTTCCAATTATTAAAAAAAATTTAATTTGTTTCATCAGTTACCATTGGCAACTACTTCCACGCTCACATAGTGTGATTAAATGTGTTAATGTTCTTGATGAATCGCTAGTAAATTCTTAAGAAAAGGTTTTGAAAGTAAATTCACGGTTCAAACGCGATACATTTTTGTTTCATTTGGAATCACCAAAAAGCTGTCAGTTTCTGCCTCCAACCAGTGTGTGATTCTTCCGCTGTTTATCTGCACTGTTTCTGAGGAAAAGTTTATCGTTTGTGTTATAATCTACTCACATTCCACATGAAACCAACGCTGACAGCGATGGTTCAGGTATACATGCCAACATCGCAAGCAGAATACGAAGAGATACAGAACGTGTACAGAAGATACTGAACGCGCAATTCAGTATGTAAGGGAACATAAAATGTAATAAATCTGGGGAGAGTAGAACGCGACTGTAGGTCAACAAATACAGGCAAGGGTTGTGAGAGAGTATGGGCTTGCTGACGGGAAAGAGAGAGAAAAAATCTGAGTTTAGCAATGAATTTCCGATAAAAATAGCGAAACCTCTGTTCAAAAATCGCAACTGTGCTGATAAGATAATGAATGAGGAGCTTCTCCGCAGAATCAGCACAGAAAGGAACACATCGAAAACCAGGGAAAATAGAAGGACTTCCTAAGACATCAGGGAAATAGCCTGCATGACGCTAGAGGGAGCATTTTTTTTTTTAGTCGTGTCGTGACTGGTTTGATGCTGCCCGCCTCGAATTCATCTCCTGTGACACCCTCTCCATCGCAGAAAAGCACTAGCGATCTACTTCCTCAAATATTTGCTGGATATTTTTCAATATCGTCTACAGTTTTTAGCCTCTACAGCTCCCTCTCCCTCTTGTCAGTGCTTTCCTCGCCGATTCTCCGGAGATCCTATTCATTCCTTGCTTTACCGGCTCACTCAATTTTCAACATTCCTCTGTAGTACCACATCTTAAATGCTTCCATTCTCTTTTGTTCCGATTTTCCCACAGCCCATGTTTCACTGGCAACGGCCTTGCCGCAGTAGATACACCGGTTCCCGTCATATCACCGACGTTAAGCGCTGTCGGGCGTGGCCGGCACTTGGATGGGTGACCATCCGGGTCGCCATGTGCTGTTGCCATTTTTCGGGGTGCACTCAGCCTCGTGAAGCCAATTGAGGAGCTACTTGACCGAATAGTAGCGGCTACGGTCACAGAAAACCATAAAACGACCGGCGGGAGAGTGGTGAGCTGACCACACGCCCCTCCTATCAGCATCCTCAGCTAAGGATGACACGGCGGTCGTATAGTCCCGATGGGCCACTGCGCTCAAAACACATTATGTCAGAAATGTCTTTCTCAAGTTAAGGCCTATGTTTGCTGCTAGTAGACATCTCTTGGTAAGGAATGCCCTTTCCGCCAGTGCTAGCCTGCTTTTTATGTCCTACTTGTTCCGTCCGTCGTAGGTTATTATGCTGTCTATGTAGCCGAATTTCTTAACCTCAACGACTTCGTGATCACCAATCCTGATGTTAAGTTTCTCACTTTTCTCATTTCTGCTACTTCTCATTACTTTCATCTTTCTTCGATTCACCCTCAATCCATATTGTGTACTGACCAGATTGTTCATTCTTTTCCACAGATCGTGTAATTCTCCTTCACTTTCACTGAGGAGAGAAACGTTGTCAGCGAATGTAGCCATTGATATCCTTTCACACAGAATTTTAATTCCACTCTTGAACCTTTCCTTTCTTTTATTTCCATCATTGGTTCTTCGATGTATAGATTGAACAGTAGGGACGAAAGATAAAATCCCTCTCTCGTATCATTTTTGATTCGAGCACTCCGTTCTTTATCTTCAAATCTTATTGTTTTCTCTAGGTTCTTGTACAGGTAGTTTATTATGCGTCTTTGCCTATAGCTTACTCTACTTTTCTCAGAATTTCGAACATCTAGCAGCACTTGACATTGTCAACGGTTTTCCCAGGTCGACAAAACCTATGAACCTATCTTGACATTTCTTTAGTCTTGCTTCCGTTACCAACCGCAACGTCAGAAATGCCTCTCCGGGGCCTTTTCCTATCCTAAAGGCAAACTGAAACATTTTCAAATTTAGTTTTTATTCTTTTGCATATTATCCATGTCAGCAACTTGGATGCTTCACCTGTTAAGCTGATTTGCCATAATTCCCGCACTTCTCGGCTCGTGCAATCTCCGGTATAGTGTGTATGATGTTTTTCCGAAAGTCTGATGCTATGTTGCCAGACTAATATCTTCAACAGATCAACTTGAATAGTCGTTTTGTTGACATCTCCCACAACGATTTTAGAAATGCTGATGCAATGTTGTCTATCCCTTCTGCCTTATTTGATTTTAAGTGTTCGAAAGCCCTTGCAATTTCTGATTTCAATACTGGATCACCTATCTCTTCTATATCGATTTCTGTTTCTTGTTCTGTCAATTCATTAGGTGAGCGTACCCCTCACAGAGGCCTTCAACGTAGTCTTCCCACGTATCTGCTCTCTCCTCTGCATTTATTAGTGGAATTTCTATTGCACTTTTAATGTTCCGGTCCTTGCTTTTAATATCACCGGAGGTTGTTTTGACTTTTCCGTGCACTGAGTCAGTCCTTCCGACAACCATTTCATTTTCGATATCTTCACATTTCTCACGCAGTCATTCAGATTTAGCTTCCACGCACTTCCTTCTTATTTCATTGTATTTCTACATTCCTAAATTTTCCGGAATGTTTTTTTTTTTTTTTTTTTTTTTTTTTACTTCGTTCTTTCGTAGGTCAGCTGATGTAATCCTTCTGTTACCTATGGTTTCTTCAGTTACCTTCTTTGTATCTATTTTTTTCTTTCCAGCTTCTGTGATTTCCCTTTTTCGAAATGTCCATTTCTTTTCAACCAAACTTCCTACTCACCTATTCACTATCGCAGTATCTATAGCCTCATAAGACTTCAAGCGCGTCTTTTCATTCCTTAGCATCTCCATACGCCACTTCTTTGCGCATTGACTCTTCCACACGAGGCTTTTGAACTTTATCACTACTAAATTGAGTTCTGACTTTATACCTGCTCCAGGATATGCCTTACAATCAATTACCTGATTTCTAAATCTCTGCCTGACTATGATGAAATCAAACTTAATTTTCCCTTATCTCTCGAATTTTTCCAAATATGCTTCCATCTCTTGTGATTCTTGAACAGGGTATTCACTATTACTAGCTGAAATTTGATGCAGAACTCAATTAGTTTTCCCCCTCTTTCATTGCTAGTATCGAGACCATATTGTGTGGTAACCTTTTCTTGTACTCCTTGCCCGTCAACCACATTCCAGTTCCCCATGGTTATTAGATTTTCATCTCCCTTTACGAACTGAATTAACCGTTCAGTATCCTCATATACTTCCTTTATCTCTTTACCTTCGGCTTGCGACGTCAACATGTATACTTGTGCTATAGAGGGTAAAAACTGTAGGGGAAGACAGAAATTGGAATACATGAAATAAATTTTTGAGGACGACCTTTCTCAACTTTATTAGTAGACTATTGCTTTCTTGCATCATTCGAAGCTTGGTGAAAATTCCTTTTGCAGCAGTTAAATTTATAATTTTGCTTCTTCTCATTTCCTTATGGTATAGCGGTATGTGAAAGAAATACTTTTCGAATTGTTTGACTAAGTTCATTCCGGTGCACATATCAGCGTGGAAGTGCTAAGAAAATTTTACCCGCTAACATATTTGTATCCAGCATAAAGGTTATGCATTGAATGCTTATAGCGCATATAGATCTGTAACCTGTCTCCAAGAAGATGATAAGGACTTAAATATATTGTGCATTCGCATAGACAACTTACGTCCACAAATAAATATCAACATTAACCCTGTAGAACATTTCAACATGGGAGTGCATATGCACTATATATAAAATATTCACTGCCTGTATGAAGAAAAGAAGAAAAAACAGCAGCTGTTATGAGTGATTAATCGAATCTGACAGTTTTAAATAATACGTGGCAAATACAGCCCTCATAGTAACTGCTGAAAATATGACCACAAATAGTACCTAATGTAAGTGTGGGCTCAAAACAAATATCTGGAAAGAAGTTTGTGTTGACAATGCAGAAACTGATGGCCTTTCACCTGAGTGTATCTGTGTCACAGTGATTAATAAAAGCCAAAACGATGACACTTCACGAAAATAATCACCAACATGGAGATGCAAAATTTGTTCCATTTGTGGAAAAGAAACTTTATTTGCTGAATATGTTTCGATCATTATCCAGGTTTACATCAAAGGTTTCTCTAATGTGTTTTATTTCTTACTTTTACACAATACATTTCTCAAAATATTTGACCGATTTCTGTTTCAGGTTTTCTTTAAACTTAATTTCACCACAAGACATTGCCAAGTCTCACAAATTAAAGAAGAAAGGGAGGCCAAAAATTTCATTTAGTCTTTTGTAAAGAAACTATCTCAGCAGTCACTTAAATAACTTTAGATATTCTCTGGATCACCAACAGCAGGACAGTCAGACAATAATTTTATACCCATTTTTCCTTTTCTGGGCCCAATGTCCTATATATAATGCTTCGCTCACTTAGATTATAAATAATGTCATTGTATGTCATAATTAAATGTTCAGTTACTTAGTTTAAACTGCTTTGTTGCTCCAGTATTTTAGTGACTACATTCCAGTGTGTTGGTCTGTACAATTTTATAATATTATGATTGTAAGACATGTTTCAATGAGAATTATGCTTTTAGGTATTTCTTTAAATTTCCATTTTTATTTTAATAGAAGTATTTTTGTGGCTTTTGAGAGAACACTATTTTTGTACTGTTGTGTACAACTATTCTATGCTTCATTATAAAATCCATTGTTAGAACAAAATAAAACAGTTTGGTACATAACTCGTGCCAACGTATTTTTTTAAGGTAGTCAAATAACAAGTTCACCTTTGAATTGCTACATACTGACTTTAATCGTTACATTAAAAGTAGAAAATCAGTTTTCAGATTTTGTGAAATTGAAACTGTCACTTCTACCTTGCACTTATACCTCACAAAATTAATGCATAATTGTTTAAATGTGTAATTGTATAAATATATAAAGCTATAAACTATGATTGAAAATTCTTCAAAACTACTTCTCCTGGGTACAGCCGAGGATAGTTCATGCACAATTTTTTAAATGCAAAATTATATAAATATATAACTTATGGTTTGAAAAGGTTCAAAATTACTTGTGGATAGAATCCTGGGCGGTTATTACGTAACTGTATGAATAAATCGTTGTATAAATTCGTAATTATATAAATGTATAAAATGTGATAGAAAAAGCTTCAAAATTACCTCCTCTGGGTAGAATCCAGGACAGTTTATGCATAAGTGTATAAATATATAATTTTATAAATGTATAATTGTATATAACTGTATATAAGTGAAAAACTATGATGAAAAACCTTAAAATTACTTCTACTGAGCAGAATCCAGGACAATGCTAGTAAAACATGTTATGAAACTCTTAAATAACCAATAAAGTGATGTGACAATAGTATCACAACATCAGTGAGTTTGTAAGAGAGATGCAGTCTTAGCAGTAATGCCGCCTGTGTCACAATTCACCTTCACCATGAATGGTGGTTGACTGCTACCTTTCTGTGCCTTGTGATTAAGTTAATTCTCATCAACCTCTGCTTCTTCCTCCTCATCAAATTCTGCATCATCATCAGCAGTTGCCTCTTGGTACTGCTGGTATTCACTAACAAGGTCATTCATGTTAGATTCCGCCTCAGTGAACTCCATTTCATCCATGCCCTCTCCAGTGTACCTGAAATTAGGAAGCAACACGTTATTGCTCACAGCATTAGCGTTCCTCTATTTCCAAACATGTTAAAAGAAGCAGAGTTCTGCTAAATCATGAATTATTCCGTTTGTATCGAAATATGTCCTTTGTTTTACTTTCTTGTTTGATTTGCCAAGCAGCTTTTAATAAAACTTTAATGTTTGACTAGTGGAAGTCCGACCACATCTGTATAGGCCTATGTATCGCAACCTAAAGATTGTATTCCACTAGTCAATTATAATTATGGACGCAGAAGTGAAGGGGACTTCAGGAAGTACGTCATTAATATGGCATACCATGTAAATTTTACTGAACGCAGAACTACATTTCAGAGTTACATAGATGCATGGCAAAATTTTTCAACAGGAATGCTCCATCAATCATTCGATTCCTCGACGATATACATCACCTCGTAGGTCATGGAGATTTTTCGATGCTCCAGACCTAAGGGGATGGTATAGGGGATGAAACGTATTTTGAAAACATATCGCTGTTAAGGCAATTCTGAAGCCAGCCCTAAGGAATTTGGTATTTGGTTTCTCCGCCAGAAATAAAGAAATGCATGTTTCAGCATCTTTGGAAATTTAACCTCTGAGGGGGTAAAACAGTGGGTGAATATTCTTTTGAAAATAAATCACTGTTAAAGAACTACTAGAGCATTTTTAAAGCTAAATCTATGAAAACTGGTATTTGACTCCTCGGTTACAACTAAACAGTACCACATTTCAGAGATTTTGAAAATTCAGCCACTGATGGGTTGAAATATGGGATGTAGTGTTTTATGAAATGTTTCATTATGAATACATCTGTGCTAGAAATAAAAAATACGCATTTCGTTGTTTTTAGAAATTCGACGCCTAAGGGGATTAAAAGTTTTATGAAAATATTTCATTGTGAAAGCATTTTTAAAGCTGAATCGGTGAAAACTGATATTCGGCGTCTCAGTCAGAAATTTAAAAAAATTCCTGTTCCACTAATTTTTGAAATTAAACGCCTAAGGGGTGATGAAATAAGACCAGTCTCATTTACTGACTCGTCACCGGCCAGTTCAAACCGCTAAGTACAAGAGTTTGAAATTTGGAGAAGGTATCGGTCTTGTATTGTAGGCAATGTTTAAGACGGGACTGTTCGAAATTCCGCTCCTAAGGAGTGAAATAGAGAATGAAAGGCTTTTTGAAAACATGCAGCTATTAAGGCAGTTTTGAAGCAAGAAGTACGAAAATTGGTGTTTCGTGTCTCAGCCACAACGAAAAAACAGGAAAAAAATTACGTGTTTCAGCCTTTTTGTAAGTTCGGCCTCCCAAAGGAGTGAAGCAAGGGATGAGAATTTCTATGAAATCATTTCAATATTAAAGCATTTTCAAAGATAATATTATGAAAATTTGTACTTGGTTTCTCTGTTATAAATAATAAAAAATTCAGAGTTCACCGGTTTTGGAAATTCAGCCCATAAGGGGATGAAATCGGGGATGAAATCTTTAGGCAAATATGTCATTACATTAAAAATTTGTAAAGCTAAATCTATAGAAATTGTTATTTCACTTCTCTGTTAGATATAAAGAAAGTTATACTGGAGGCGAAAGTTTCTATGAAAGTATCATCACAAGAACGTTAAAGGGATGTATAGCAAAATTCTTGAATTCCAGATGCCAGAATCGCTTTTTGTTCAGAAGTAAATTAGAAAAAAAAAACATGCTTATGTGGAATTAGAGTGAACTGTTTAGAAGGTTTTGCAATTTGTTAACATACACTGAAGATCCAAAGAAACTGGTACCCCTGCCTTATATCGTGTAGCGGCCCCGCGAGCACACATAAGTACCTCAACACGACATGGCATGGACTGAAGTAGTGCTGGAGGGAACTAACATCAGGAATCCTGCAGGGCTGTCTATAAATCCGTAACAGTACGACGGATGGACATCTCTTCTGAACAGCATGTTGCAAGGCATCCCAGATGTGCCCAATAATGTTCATGTCTGGGGAGTCTGGTGGACAGCGGAAGTGTTTAAACTCATAAGAGTGTTCCTGGAGTCACACTGTAGCAATTATGGAGGTGTAGGATGTCGCATTGTCCTGCTGGAATTGCCCAAGTCCGTCAGACATGAATGGATGCAGGTGATCAGACAGGATGCTTACGTACGTGTCACCTGTCAGAGTTGTTTCTAAACGTTTCAGGTGTCCCATATCACTCCGACAGCACACGTCCCACACCTTTACAGAGCTTTCACTAGCTCGAACAGTTCCCTGTGGACATTCAGGTAACATTGATTCATAAGGTTATCTCACTACGCGTACACTTTAATACACTCGGTACAATTTGAAACGAGACTCGTCCGACCAGGCAACATGTTTCCAGTCATCAACAGTCAAATGTCGGTGTTAACGGACCCAGGCGAGGCGTAAAGCTTTGTGTCGTGCAGTCTTCAAGGATACACGAGTGGGTGTTCGTCTCTGATAGCCCATATCAATGATGTTTCGTTGAATGTTTCGCACGATGAAACTTCTTGATGATCCAACACTTAAATCTGCAGCAGTTTACGGAAGGGTTGCGCTTCTGTCACGCTGAAGGATTCTCTTCCGTTGTCGTTAGTCCCGTTCCTGCAGGATCTTTCTCCGGCCGCAGCGATGTCGGAGATTTGATGTTTTACCGGATTCCTGATGTTCAAGATACACTACTGAAATGGTCGCACGGGAAATCCGCACTTCATTGCTACCTCGGAGATGCTGTGTCGTGTCTCTCGTGCGCCAGTTATAACACCACGTTCAAACTCACTTAAATCTTGATAACCTGCCGTTGCAGTAGCAAAAAGAGATCTAGCAACTGCCCCAGACAATTGTTGTCTCATATATCGTTTCCCAATCGCAGTGACGTATTCATCCTGTTTACATACGTCTGTATCTGAATACGCATGCGTATTCCAGTTTCTTTGGCGCTTCAGTGTAAAAATTCGATTAAAGGGAAAAGATAACAAAACGATCCTTGTAGAGTATACAGTTTACCACGAGCGAAGCAGCAGGCGCTAAGCTAGCACAAACTTAATATGTAGGACAGGGGAAGTGCAGAAAGAAGCCGGAGGCCACTCTGAAAACACGCTGAATCGAGAAGCCCGTGCCCCATGTCAATGCCTCACACCTAACCTTGAGCTACATTGAATTTTATTACGAAATTTGTGTGCAGTTCTGACTTTTGTACTTCAGCTATGGAATACGTTTCCTATTTTCCAGCTGAGTCCCTGCATTGCACCTGCTATCGGTACCGTAGAAGAACAGTGTGCCTAGGAGACCCATAACATGTACTGTCCTCTGACAATACGTCACTCCTGTTACATAGTGGCTTTACAAGACCACATGGCAATCGAATTTTTGTGATGTTTTTTATATTCACTCTACTCCATCGTTGGCTAATTGATAATGCAACGGTTTTCATAGTCATACTGATACTGAAACAGTTACGGTTGCAAAGGTATTTGTATTTTAAAATAACGCGTTTCGGCGAATTTAGGAGTTATCAGATTACCTAAAATGAAAATGAGGAGCTATTTAAACAACTGTCCTATAAGCATGAGAAGGAACGGTTGTGAGTTGCGTCAATAATTTAACTAAACAACACCCGTGTAAAACTGTCAAATGAAGTTCATTGCGCCAGCCACCCAAGATCTACGAGGGTCACTCGAAAAGAAATACACACTATTTTTGTGAAAATACAGTTTTCATTCTGCATTTGTGAAAGTTGTACAGTATGCAGATACATCCTTCCCGCTTGTTTTCAAACTTGGTTCAACCCGTTCCCGTGAGTGGCGCGGTCACAGCATGTGTTCAAGATAGCTGCTACACTTGACATTCGTCAGAAGCAACGTGCTGTCACAGAATTCCTGTGCTGTGAAAACGAGACAGTGGGAAACATCCACAAGAGGTTGAAAAAGGTGTATGGATATGCTGCTGTCGTTCGGAGTACAGTTAGTCGATGGGCAAGCAGGTTACGTGATGAAAGCGGGTACGGCAATATTGAGGATTGTCCTCGCAGCGGCAGGCCTCGTACTACACACACTCCAGACAATGTACAGAGAGTTAACGAATTGGTGACTGCTGACAGACACATCACAGTGAACTAATTGTCACGCTACGTTGGGATAGGGGAAGGAAGTGTTTGCTGAATACTGAAAGTGTTGGCGTTAAAAAAAGGTTTGTGCCAGGTGGGTTCCCAGGATGTTGACAAGTGCTCACAAAGAAACAAGATAAACGGTATGCAGCGAAATTTGGGTCAGTACGAGAATGGTGGAGATGAATTTCTTGGAAGAATTGTGACAGGTGATGAAACATGGCTCCATCCTTTTTCACCAGAGACGAAGAGGCAATCAATGGAGTGGCGTCTTGCAAATTCACCCAAGAAAGAAAAAATTCAAAACCACACTTGCTGAAAAAGTTATGGCTACGGTGTTTTCGATTCCGAAGGGACGGCCGCGGTGGCCGTGCAGTTCTAGGCGCTTCAGTCCGGAACCGCGTGACTGCTACGGTCGCAGGTTCGAATTCTGCCTCGGGCATGGATGTGTGTGATGTCCTTAGGTTAGTTAGGTTTAAGTAGTTCTAAGTTCTAGGCGACTGATGACCTCAGATGTTAAGTCCCATAGTGCTCAGAGCCATTTGATTCCGAAGGACTCTTACTTGTGGACACCAAGCCAAGTGGAACCACCATAAATTCTGATGCATATGTGACGACACTGAAGGAACTTCAAGCTCCACTGAGTCGTTTTCGACCACATCGGCAAAATCAGGATGTTTTGCTGTTGCATGACAATGCACGGCCACATGTCAGTCAAAAAACCATGGAAGCGATCACAAAACTCGGATGGACAAAACTGAAACACCCGCCATACAGTCCTGACCTGGCTCCATGTGACTAACATCTCTTAGGGAAATTGAAAGACTCTTTTCGTGGAACAAGGTTTGAGGATAATGACTCCCTTGTGCACGCTGCCAAACAGTGGCTCCAACAGGTTGGTCCAGAACTTTGCCGTGCGCGTATACAGGTGCTGGTTCCAAGATGGCGTAAGGTAATTGAGAGCGATGGAAATTATGTGGAGAAATGAAAATATTGTTCCTAAAGGATGTATCTACACACTGTAAAACTTTCAAACATGTGGAATAAAAGATAGACTTTAAATGGAAATAGTGTGCATTTCTTTTGGAGTGACCCTCGTATTTCACCCATATACACCTAAAACCGTCTGGATGAAAGTCAGTTCGTCAGGGTAACTACGTGTGACAGAAAATGTGGGAACCTAGACAGAAAATTTCGGAAATCAGCTCACGACCATAACGGAAACGATGTCTGACAAACTGATCAGAGGAAAGCAGCATGCAGAGCACAGTCTAGCACCACGTGTAACATCACATTGGCCTGGATGCAAAACAGCTGAGCGATATAACCGGTGGATGGCTGCATATAGACGCAATAATTCAACGAAAGCACAACAGTCGGCGCTAGTATACGTGCTGGACAAGGATAATACGGAAGTGATATACTTTAGAAAAACGATCAAATTAAAATTAAAAGCTAATGAAAATTACCAGTATTGAAGAGCGAATATGGGTCATCCAAATTACGTGCCGTTCTATGATACTTTCCAGAACTCGTTTTCCTTGTAGCTGTGGATTGAGTTTCGAAATTTTTGTCTATAGTCCCACAGTTCCATTTAGTTATTCTGACGACCGGATTTTTATCAAATCGGTTTTATGTGTATGTGGTTGACATAGAGCTTTCGTAGCTGGCGGAATGGATTTTATCTGACAGATTTACGTGACTGTTGTTTACGGATTTAATTAACTTATTGGCAGAGCTTAGAACCATTCCTTATTATGTTTGTAGAATAGTTATTTAATTAGCCTCCTTTTTCCTTGTAGATAATCTGATGATGCCTAACCACGACGTTGTTTTTCAATAAAATTACCTTTGCAAACGTGACTGTTTTATTTTCAATATAACCATGAAAACCCGTTGCTGCATTAGTCAGCGAACGATGGAGTGGAGTGAATACTACAAAGAAATGCCACGTTAGGCTTCCAAATTGGTCGCATTTTTATTAAGGAAATGTGAATTAAATTAATGAGGATGACGATTGTCATACTGTTCACTCAACATAGTCTTTGAGAAAATTTAATTCCCGCTTACCTCCATGCACAAGTGAGAACACGCAAGAATCAATGTCACATTGGAGACTTGTTGAAATGTGGTAAATTGGTTACTTCTAGCTAGGTGAAGCGTCTGTGTAAAGAAAAAGATAACCTCAATCTCCTATCTTACCATGCCTCCTTTTTAACTGTAAAATTTCCGTCTTATCACCTATTACATTATTTAATGAACGTAATTAACTTAGTTGTTTGGGATGCTAGACAACTATTCATGGTGACACTCATTTTCTGTTCGCTGAGAGTGGTAAACTTGCGAAATATAGGTTTTGACGAACAGTATATGCGGTTGTTAGATAAAGGCTTAAAACTTTGTATACACCGAGACTAGACGGCAAAATGACAACATCGTTAGTCGCACATTTGAAAATACCTATAGACGCTATTCCGTGCAGTAGAGATGAGAAGTTCAATATCTCATGTAAAGCTAGGGAGCTTATAGAAATAGCTTCTCGTAAGAAGTATATTAACAAAGGTCATATCCGCAGAACCGTCCGTGATAAGTTGAAGTCAAAAGAGGCCAATAATTTTACGCGCCGATAAGGGTAGTTATTTATAAAAGAGACTACGTTGGCTAGGTTCTAGCATTCTTCGCCGAAAACAACATTCAGCGTATTGAGGGTGACCCAACGGAATAATAACCTAAAGAGCTAAAGACATGTCTTAAAGAGTGCTTAAACATACTTTGCGGTGGCGTAACTGCTAGTCAGAAAGTAATGAACCCTAAAGCCTCCACGTTAAGTGCCCAGATCAAGACATAAACTGGTTTATCTGATACGTTCTATATCCAATGACATAGGCTAGCCGAGTGAACCTACCTCAAAATATATACAGAAATTTCTGCGTCAGAAGTTTGTTTTCGAAGAGAATTTCTTCATTCACAGAAGTAAGGAATTCAGATGGTTAAAATGGCTCTGAGCATTATGGGACTTAACATCTTAGGTCATGAGTCCCCTAGAACTTAGAACTACTTAAACCTAACTAACCTAAGGACATCACACACATCCATGCCAGAGGCAGGATTCGAACCTGCGACCGCAGCAGTCGCGCGGTTCCGGACTGCAGCGCCTAGAACCGCGTTGCCACCGCGGTCGGCAAGGAAGGAATTGCTCATTGCACTCGGTAATAGTGCATTTCCACATAACTGCATTTTGCTGTCACTAGGCATTAAAAATACGTAAACTAACATTCCCATCACTGAAACTATCTCCCTCATACGAGAAAATCTGAAATACAGGCGGCATATGCTGTAAGAGTACAATGAAATTATTTCCATCTCACAGTAATTACGGCACATAAATATTTCTCTTTCAATAGGCAATATCGTGTTTAAACTGATGGTGTGGTTATAGGCAATTGCCTAGCAGGTTTTACAGTTGACGTCTTCGTAATCCATTTAGAATGTGAATACTTCGGTAAAAACGTGGGTAGTTCGCAGCAAGTTCTCTTCTACTGTCAATACGTAGACGAAATTTCTATTATTTTTAATGCGTCGGTGACTGAGGATCAGGTATTGGTAGATGATTTTAACAAGCTGCATCCAAACTGAAATTCACTCATGAAATAAAGTACTCAGATACTTGGATTTACAAGTGAGCTCAATGACGTTGTATTAGGTTTGACATGCACTGAGAACCAATCACAAGTGACTGTGATATACGCTTCTCCCTTTTACTCATTCCACCACAAGTAAGCTCTTTGCAAGACTATGGTACACCACATAAGTGAAATACAATTAAGCCCACCATTCATAGAAAAAGAGGTGTCTAATCTTAAGCAAATTGCCGTTCGCAACGATTATAGTCGACAATCTATACAGAAAAAAAAGACTTCTGGCAACAGCCTACAGAACCGTTGTATCCCCAGTGAACAGCCGTATAAATAGATAAATTTGCTGGATCATGTGTGTACAAGTGCAAATGCAGAGAATATGCTGCTTCATACGTAGCACAAACGGATAGAATGCTTAAGACTAGATTTCGTGAACATTTACTGAATGGAGTGGGTCAGGTTAAAGACCACTCAGAATTTGCGGAGCACCTAGAAGATAGTTGCCTTCAGACGCCGACGCTAAGCAATTTGAAAGTAATGTTTAAGGGCCAAAAGGGAAAAATTTGAGCTTATTAGATGAAATCGAAATTACAGTAACTCATGCGAACATAGTGGTACGCTTCTTAATGAAGAGTTGGTTAGCAGGAATCAGACATTATCTGATTCAATGACACATGTCATAAGGTCCCCCACTGACTTAGCACTTTTATTAAAATAATTTGTTTTATCGTATTATTCTTGTATTCTAACCTAGACCTATTCAGTGTCTACCATTCGTTCTGGACCTTCTATTTAATGTCTTTTGCATGGTATTTAATGTGTTTTAATTCCATGACCACTAAGCAGGCTCTCAAATTTTGAGATTATTATTGCTGTGCGTGAACATTCGCGATAATTATGTGGCTTTTGAAATTACATTTGATAGTTCCGTGTCAAAGCATTCCGCTCATCACAAAGACGTATGTAATTCTTTAACAGCCGGCGTTGTGGCCGAGCGGTTCTAGGCGCTTTAGTCCGGAACAGCGCTGCTGTTACTGTCGCAGTTTCGAATCCTGCCACGGGCACGGATGTGTGTTCTGTCCTTAGGTTAGCTAGGTTTAAGTAGTTCTAAGTCTAGGGGACTGATGACATCAGATGTTAAGTCCCATAGTGCTCAGAACCATTTGAACCAATTCTTTAACAATTTTAATGAACCGTAAATGTTTAACTCGGTTTTGCAGCTGGTTTCTTTATGTACTTGTTGATGAACGTTGCTTTTCCATGCTTTATCAATGTCGTATTTTTTTTCTTTATTACGCTGGCATCAGTGTAATATGCCACTCTGCAGCCTACGGAAGAGTTAAAAACATAGTGAAGAGATATCAAAACAATGATAACAAGCGATATAACGGTGAATGTATAAAACTGGAACATGGCGAAAAGATGTGAAGTGAAAAGACGAAGACAAGAGGTCGGTGATACTGATTAAAACACATAGTAATTAGGCAGGCACAATTAAAATCACGGCGACAGTTTGTTTCTGTATCAATGCCGTACTTGCTGATTATCTTTCAATATTACCGACGCTACCAAAGTAATGTATACCTAGTACGTACAGGAAGTATCATAGTTGTTGTGGTCTTTAGTCCTGAGACTGGTTTGATGCAGCTGTCCATGCTACTCTATCCTGTGCAAGCTGCTTCATCTCCCAGTACGTACTGCAGCCTACATCCTTCTGAATCTGCTTTGTGTATTCATCTCTTGGTCTCCCTCTACGATTTTCACCCTCCACGCTGCCCTCCAATACTAAATTGGTGATCTCTTGATGCCTCAGAACCTGTCCTACCAACCGATCCCTTCTTGTAGTCAAGTTGTGCCACAAACTCCACATCTCCCCAATTCTATTCAATACCTCCTCATTAGTTATGTGATCTACCCGTCTAATCTTCAGCATTCTTCTGTAGCATCATAGTATTGCAATAATTTTAATTTTCTTTAAATTTTAATGTTAATCTAATTTAATGCTTCCTTTCAAGTATGGGTTAATCAGTTTAATACTAGTCTTGTTCATAACTTTGATACTAGCGCCATCTGTTGTGCTTTCGTTGTATTATCGCGGCTATATGCAGCCATCCGCCTTTTAGTAATATTAATACCGCTGCAAGTTAGACCGCTCAGCGATTTGGCATCCAGCAACTCTGAATTAAGTTTAGTTTCTAAATAGGCAGTGTGGGGGATTTGCTTGCTTGCCACGTTGGGGGAGAGGAGGGGGGTTGGATTCGAGTTCCTTCCGATACGTGAAGGTTCTACGAGCATTTATGAGACGTATTAAATACATAAGGATAAAAAATTGTTATTTCTATTTTTTTATTTGAATAATCTTTATTAACAATCTCTTATAATGTAGCGAAAATTAAGAATATACGGCACTCATGTTCAAAAAAACAGAACGGCTTGTCGACTAGAGATAGGACGTTCATACTCACAAGACATGTACATTAGTGTGTTATGAAGAAATGATTAGTATTTGAACCATGTCGATAACGCAGCGCAACACCACCTACCGCTAAATTGTGCCTTCTGCTCTCGTTGTCGCTAGCGACCGACGGTAATAGATCAGTGTGACCCGAGCAGACGTGCAGGATGCCTAGCCGACGTATGCGGGAACTGTACCGTCAAATCAGTGGGTTTGAAAGAGTGCCCATTATTGGCGTGAGAGAATCTTATGCACCCATCTGGGACATTGTCGCACGTACGGGAGGAAGTGTTTCGGCAGTGCGACGGATGTGTGCACCTCTTCCGAATGGCATTGCAGGACGGATCTGCGCCCTCCTCAGCTCTGGCACAACAAAGGAACAGTGTAAACGTCGCACACTATAAGGGCTGACAGCCCATTGACATTTATTATGGTATGGGTGACATGTGCGTCATAAACTTCTCCGCTTGCTTTTGAAGAATGTGAGGGAACATGCTAGATGGCAACGGTGTATGAAACGACGTTACTGGGGCCAGGAACGGCATCGGATAGTGTTTTACATCTACATGCATACTCCGCAAGCCACCTGACGGTGTGTGGCGGAGGGTACCCTGAGTACTTCTATCGGTTCTCCCTTCTATTCCAGACTCGTATTGTTCGTGGAAAGAAGGATTGTCCTTATGCTTCTGTGTGGGCTCTAATCTCTCTGATATTATCCTCATGGTCTCTTCGCGAGGTATACGTGGGAGGGAGCAATATACTGCTGGGCTCTTCGGTGAAGGTATGTTCTCGAAACTTCAACAAAAGCCCGTACCGAACTACTGAGCGTCTCTCCTGCAGAGTCTTACACTGGAGTTTATCTATCATCTCCGTAACGCTTTCGCAATTACTAAATGATCCTGTAACGAAGCGCGCTGCTCTCCGTTGGATCTTCTCTATCTCTTCTATCAACCCTATCTGGTACGGATCCCACACCGCTGAGCAGTATTCAAGCAGTGGGCGAACAAGCGTACTGTAACCTACTTCCTTTGTTTTAGGATTGCATTTCCTTAGGATTCTTCCAATGAATCTCAGTCTGGCATCTGCTTTACCGACGATCAACATTCCATTTTAAATCACTCCTAACGCGTACACCCAAATAATTCATGGAATTAACTGCTTCCAGTTGCTGATCTGCTATTTTGTAGCTAAATGATAAGGGATCTATCTTTCTATGTATTCGCAGCACATTACACTTGTCTACATTGAGATTCAATTGCCATTCCCTGCACCATGCGTCAATTCGCTGCAGATCCTTCTGCATTTCAGTACAATTTTCCATTGTTACAACCTCTCCATACACCACAGCATCATCTGCAAAAAGCCTCAGTGAACTTCCGTTGTCATCCACAAGGTCATTTATGTATATTGTGAACAGCAACGGTCCCATGACACTCCCCTGTGGCACACCTGAAATCACTCTTACTTCGGAAGACTTCTCTCCATTGAGAATGACATGCTGCGTTCTGTTATCTAGGAACTCCTCAATCCAATCACACAATTGGTCTGATAGGCCATATGTTCTTACTTTGTTCATTAAACGACTGTGGGGAACTGTATCGAATGCCTTGCGGAAGTCAAGAAACACGGCATCTACCTGGGAACCCGTGTCTATGGCCCTCTGAGTCTCGTGGACGAATAGCGCAAGCTGGGTTTCACACGACCGTCTTTTTCGAAACCCATGCTGATTCCTACAGAGTAGATTTCTAGTCTCCAGGAAAGTCATTATACTCGAACATAATACGTGTTTCAAAATTCTACAACTGATGGACGATAGAGATATAGGTCTATAGTTCTGCACATGTGTTCGACGTCCCTTCTTGAAAACGGGGATGACCTGTGCCCTTTCCCAATCCTTTGGAACGCTACGCTCTCCTAGAGACCTACGGTACACCGCTGCAAGAAGGGGGGCAAGTTCCTTCGCGTACTCTGTGTAAAATAGAACTGGTATCCCATCAGGTCCAGCGGCCTTTCCTCTTTTGAGCGATGTCAATTGTTTCTCTATCCCTCTATTTCGATATCCACCATTTTGCCATCTGTGCGACAATCTAGAGAAGGAACTACAGTGCAGTCTTCCTCTGTGAAGCAGCTTTGGAAAAAGACATTTAATATTTCGGCCTTTAGTCTGTCATCCTCTGTTTCAGTACCATTTTGGTCACAGAGTGTCTGGACATTTTGTTTTGATCCACCTACCGCTTTGACATAAGACCAGAATCTCTTAGGATTTTCTGCCAAGTCAGTACATAGAACTTTACTTTCGAATTCATTGAACGCCTCTCGCATAGCCCTCCTCACACTACATTTCGCTTCGCGTAATTTTTGTTTATCTGCAAGGCTTTGGCTGTGTTTATGTTTGCACACACAATCGGACGAATCCGGGTTCTGTTTGTTTAAAAATGATGGCCGCACTCTCGTTCGCTGCAGAAAGGGGAAGTGGCATCATAGTGACTGCATTTACTCAAGACATACAGTGCCAACTCCAGGTCTCGTGGTGGTGGGTGCTATTGTGTACAATCACAAATCACAATTGGTGTTTGTCCAGGGCACTGTGACCAGTGTGACCTGCGTGAATGATTGCACAACAGACGAGACGCCATTTTTCAACAAGACAATGCACGACCGCATGTTGCTGCACAAATACGTGCCGTCTTGGTGACACATGATGTCAGACTTTTGCCCTGGCCCGTCAGACCACCAGATCTGTTGCCAACTGAAAATGTGTAGGATATAGTGCAACGACAGGTGGTGTGGTGTGACCCAATGCCAACCACCACAGACGGACTTTGGACTCAGGTGAAGGCAGCATGGATGGCTATACCACAGGACTCAATTCGCACCTCATACAGGATGGCATCACACATGGAGCAAGTTATCAAGGTCCATGGCAGACACTGTACCTGCAGTACGAGGCAACAGGTCACATGCTGAACAGAGGTGGCTGAAAAGCTAATCATTTCTGTACAACACACGAATGTACATGTCCTCTAAATATGAACGTCCTAGCTCTAGTCATTCAAGGTGTCCGATGTGCAATTAGAAATATGAAGACACACATTTGTCATAAAATGACAGTTACATATGTGTTAATTAGAATATATTTGATGAATTTCATATTTAAAAGACTTAGTACTGTACCTGCTCACTGCGACGTACCCAAGTGTTTCAAATAACGGCTGCAGCAGGCCAAGTGCAGTTACATCGCGGTTGGGTAGTAAAATGGCTCTGAGCACTATGGGCCCTAACATCTGAGGCCATCAGTCCCCTAGAACTTAGAACGACTTGAACCTAACTAACCTAAGGACATCACACACATCCATAACCGAGGCAGGATTCGAACCCGCGACCGTAGCAGCAGCGCGGTTCGGGACTGAAACGCCTAGAACCGCTCGGCCACTCCGGCCGGCTGTTGGGTAGTACTCATGTAGGCGTCACCAATGAACCAGCTGACTAATGCAACCACAAAACATGGAGCCAAAGCGGGAGGCTGTGTTCACCTTTCTCAAATTTTTACGATCTTGTTTGAGCAGATCAGTTCCGGATCGTTAAGCACAAGAGCTCGTGATACCTGGGTAGTTCATCGATCTTGATTGCACATTTTCAACTTATTTCTGAACTGGTCCTTAACGTGCTTCAGAAGGACACCAAAGAATCTCTTGGCTGCATTGAGATTGCTACACAAGATTTCTGAAGGATATCAGAACTCACTGTCGTGATTGTGTAGCGGATCGATCTCCAGAGTCCGGTCCTGGAAGTGGAGATTTTTCCTCATTCTAGTCGCCCAGAACGGCCACAGGTCCATTCAATCTGGTATCAAATGAGTATCGACGACCCTTCCCGGGTAATATATCCGCCGTCAGCGGAGAGAAAAATCTCAGAGCGTGAGTTATAGCGTTTTTATTTAAAGTAGAGTCTTCCTTCAAAATTTACAAAACAATATTCGTGAGGTAGGACTGATCCTCCAAGCCTACCAATAACTAAATCAGAGATTCTTCCAAACATAAACTGACTGTAGTAACCACACAACTTCCCCAAACCAAGCCCCGGGCGTCTCGTAAAGAGGGGCGCGGAGTCCACGTTGCCGTCAGCTGAGTCCGAGGTCGAGTTGAGGGCCTGCGACGATGGCTCCAGTACGCTGGCAGCGGTGGAGAATGACGCGGCGGCTACGATGACACCAGTGGACTCGCTCGGCGACAACTGCCTCTCCAGTCTCCTGCGCCAGCCTAAATACTGCTTGGCGCATGGATATGGCTGGCTCTATTTGAAGTCACGTGTCGAGCGGAAGGAAAGAGGTCCGTGGCTGTAGCGACCTCTTGCGGCGCCGTGGACGCCTCCTGATGGTCTCTGGGAAGCGTCTGTTTTTCCGGGACGACCGGCCACGCTGACCCCTACACGGTCCGGGGCCCGCTGTACCGGTCTGCTTCGCGGGAAGCAAGAGTTTCAGGCGCTTAGTCTGGACAAAGTACCGTGGGTAATGGCCGCTGGTCCGCTGGGCTCGCCAACCTTCCTCTGCTAGTGCCGCAGCAAAGAAGGGCTGTACTCTGCCTGCAGTGACGCCAAGGATCCAGCCACAGGTTTGTTCCAGACTTTATCGTCCTTACTCACGTAAAGAGCGGTGGCGTAGTGTATTTGCAGATGTACTACACAGGTCACTCTGGCAGGAACTTCAAATAATTTTGATAACTTCTGTACTGCACATTCGTGCACTCGTGCAAGACTGGCTTTGTAGTTCTCCCATCTGATTTTCCAAATAGCCCAATGGCTAAGTGTCATTTGTCCAGACTACAAATGTAAACGTGTGGACTCTCTTATCTCAAAATCTGTTGTGCCACTTTTCATTTATTCCAGCTCTGGCAATAATATGTAAGTATGTAAAAATTTCAAGTTCCACCATGGGCGGGTAAGCCAGTTTATAGGACAAGAAATGAAAGATACACCATTCCCAATAGGAACTTGTGTAGGCAAGACTATCATGTTCAAACCACCCTTCCAACTGAGGACAGGTTTAATTTATTCAATTAAGCAGAGATTGTTTCATTGTCTTGATGCCATAGTAATCTGTGCAGGCAGGAACTACGGTGTCCAAACCCCGCTTTTAGTTGTGTTCAGGAGATATACCCTCATAAACACTGAGATGCGTGAGAAACTGCCGCATCACACATGACGTTTCAATTTTTGCTTTTTTCCTTCTACTGTATCTCTATTCGCAACACATTTCGCAGGCGGTACATACAGAAGCCGCGGAATATACCTAGTTCAAGAGAATGTACGTAGTTCAACAGATATGGTGCCATGAACACTAAGCCATGCGTGAAAATAAAACTGCATGGCAAAATTCGCTAGACATGCAGGTAAAATTTATGTACAAATAGAAGTGAAATATCTTAAATATGTGTGAAATATATTAGACGTGTTCGTGTGCGGGCAAAGACACGGGTAAAAACCTGGTTCTAAACTCATGAAACAATTTCAGTCAAGTCTGGTGCACTCATAGCTTACTCTCTGCAAAGAAATAGTTTAGGGGTAAGAACCGCCAGCCTCCTATTGCGGAAAGTGTTATAACGCAGAGGGAGTAGAGAGGGCTATGAAGATGGGCAGAGGGTAAAGGAGGAGACATGAACAGATAGGAGGAGGAGGAGATGGGCTGAGGTAGGGAAGGGGAAAATGAACAGAGTGGGTGAACAGGAGATTGACAAATGGCGGAGGAGCAGGAGAAGATGGTAATAGAAGGGGGAGGAGGAGATAGACGGAAGAGGAAGAAGCAGATGGAGAAAAGAGGGGAGGAGGAGGAGGAGGTGGACAAACAGGAAGGCAGGAGTTGATAGATAGAGACTGATGGGTGGAGGAGATGGACAGAGAGAGGATGTGGTGGGAATGGACAGAGGGGGGAAAGGGGGAGATGGACTAATAGAATACTGGAATAAATACACACCCAGACAATGCCAGGTACTCAACTTGCGTATGTATGCATGCATGTATATAAGTACGTATTTATGTTCATCTCCTACCATACCGAACGTCGTACACATATCACTTACTGTCTGGAAAGAATCGCTGTGAGACAAAAACGACCTACCTATCAAAAGGCAGCTAATGGTGTACAAATAGCCAGACTATATTCATCCACTATCTGAGAATGAGTATGTAGTGACCTGCAACAAGCTTTGCACATAAATTGAAACCTTTATTAAACTTTTACTCGCTGACAATCTCCTCAGAATGATGAAAGTAAAAACAACTATCGCTTCCCACTATTGCATTTTTCATGCAGTAAAGGTGCCACATTAGGCATGTCGTTTTAATTTATTACTTCTTTACCACTAGCTGTATTCATGACACATTTTGCTGACAACATTCACATGTACAAGCGGATGTACGACATACAATATATGACTTGGAGTTCAAGTGATATGTCGTCAAATACAGACATGCGTGAGAGACAGCTACATCACGCATGGCGTTTTAATTTATTATCTCTTCAGTTCTATTCGCAACACTTTTGCCGGCCGGAGTGGCCGTGCGGTTCTGGGCGCTACAGTCTGGAGCCGAGCCGAGCTACATATGCTGAGTGTTCAAGATCTTGGCATGGAAACTGACCAGAACTACTGATATATATCACTTCTTCACTGTGAGCCGGAGATACAAATTTTAGGAACTTGTTTCATGCCAATGGTTTTGCGCAGTTTTCCGCAAATATTGGCGCCCCATAAAAACTTCAGATCTGGAGCAGTTGCCCAGTTTGCTCCCACCCGTCCCCACCCCTACTTACGGTCATGCACACACGAATACATTTCGAGTCTCCGACAGACTGATATTTGCACCGTGACCGACTGCAACACACTGTGCGGACATCGAGCGAACCACTCGGAGCCGGCCGGTGTGGCCGAGCGGTTCTAGGCACTACAGTCTGGAACCGCGAGACCGCTACGGTCGCAGGTTCGAATCCTGCCTCGGGAATGGATGTGTGTGATGTACTTAGGTTAGTTAGGTTTAAGTAGTTCTAAGTTCTAGGGGACTGATGACCTCAGAAGTTAAGTCGCATAGTGCTCTGAGCCTTTTGAACCAATTTTTTGCAACACTTTTCGGAGAAAATATACACAGTTGTTGCTCAATGTAGCTAGAAAAATATAGCATTTTACGACACATAGTTGAAGAGATATGTCTTCATAAACACTGAGCAGCGTGAAAACGGAACTGCAGGGCGAAGTATGTGTACAAACATTTGTGGAATATGTTCCATATGAGAATGTAGCGTAGCAGTAAAACGTGGACTGTGAGAAAACCGGGACAGAAGAGAATCAGTGCGTTCGAGATGTAGTGCTGCAGAAGAGTGTTAAAAATCAGGTGGATTGATAAGGTAAGAAATTAGTAGGTAATCCGCAGGATCGGCGAGGAAAGGAATTTGTGAAAAAAACTGACAAGAAAAAGAGGCAGGCTGCTAAGACATCACTGAATAACTACCATGGTATTAGAGGGATCTGTAAAGGGTAAAAATTGTAAAGGATGACAGAGACTGGAATACATCCAGCAAATAATTGAGGACTTAAGTTACAAGCGGTACTCTGAACGAGAAGGTTGTCACAGTAGAGAACTCTTGGCAGGCCGCATCAAACTAGTCAGAACATCGATAACTCAAAAAAGTGTGAAATATACGTGCCATGTGCGTATGCAGGCAAAGCCACATGTAAAAAAGCACATCCTATATTCCTGGATCGATTTCAAGCAAATTTGGTGCACATATTACTTACTATTTGGAAAGACATATTACGGAGGTAAAAACCAGTAACTTCCTTTTGGGAGAAGGTGATAACTTGAAGAGCAAAGAAGGGTGAAGGAGTTGGACAGACAAGGAGGGGCAAGGAGGAGATGGACATAGGTAACGGGTGGAGGAGATAGAGAGTGGAGGAGGAGGAAATGAACAGAGATGTGGAAGAGAAAAGTTGCTCATAGAGAGGGGAGAGGAGATGAATAGAGAGAGATAAGGGGAGACAGCGGGGAGCGGAGTGAACAGTTGGGTGAGAAGGAAGAGATGGAGAAGGGGAAGGAGGAGATTAACAGAGTGATGGAGGAGAAGGACAAAGAAAGAGGGAAGGAGGGAATGGATAGGGTGAAGGAGAGGTGAAAAGAGGGGGAAGGGACAGACGAACAGAGAGAGGAGTTCCAGATGTACAGGGGGAAGGACAGAGCGGCAGGAGGAGATGGTCACGGATGTTTACTATAGTCTGAGAGGGTGGTTTCACAGGCAGATTTTGGCTTTCAAAATAAGGCCAAATTACCCACTCGTGCGACCAGTACTCTAATATTGCTCGCCAGCGGGAACCTTACGAGATGGAGGAGGACTGCGTTTCGTTACAGGTTCATTTAGTAATCAGGAAAGCGGCACAGAGACTCAGCCAGTGGAAGACGCTTGACAAGAGGCCTTGTGCATCACAGTATGGTCTACTACACTGAGAGCCTACGTTTTTAGAAAAGTCAACCAATATATTGTTCTGTCCTACGCATACCTCTCGAAAAGACCATGAAAATAAAATTAGGGAGATTCGAACATGGACGCTTGCAATCAGTCGTTCTTCCCATGAACCACACGCGACTGGGACAGAAAATGGAGGTAGTGACAGTAGTACACGAAGTACCTTCCGCCATACCTCGTAACACAGCTTGCGGAGTATAAATATAGATGAAGTTTTACTGGATTGTGTTATTGTGTTCATGTAGCAGGCTTGAGTCTGTCATTGCAAGCAGCTGTATAGTAGCGTTGTCCAAATTATTAGTAGGATAGGTGGTGGAGACTGATGGTGGTAGAGTGTCTCCCACCTCTCGGGGGATCTTTCAGGGAGTCCGCTTATAAAACAGCTCGGCCTGATAGTGTGGTATCTGTTCTTCGGTGGTGTCCCATTTGTATGTCACAGGACCCAGTAAGATTATTGTTTAAGGATATTGTATCTGCTTCGAATAAGCATCCTTTCTTTTTGTCGTGAGTCTTCTGACTGGTTTGATGCGGCCCGCCATGAATTCCTCTCCTGTGCTAACCTCTTCATCTCAGATTAACACTTGCAACCTACGTCCACAGTTATTTGGTGGATATATTCCAACCTCTGTCTTCCTCTACAGTTTTTGTCCTCTACAGTTCCCTCTGGTACCATGGAAGTCATTCCCTGAAGTCTTAACAGATGTCCAATCATCCTATTCCTTCTTCTTATCAGTGTTTTCCACATACTAGTTTCCCCTCCAGTTCTGCGCAGAACCTCCTCATTCCTTACCTTATCAGTCCACCTGATTTTCAACATTCATCTGTAGCATCACATCTAAAATGCTTCGATTCTCTTCTGTTCAGGTTTTCCCACAGTCTATGTTTCACTACCATACAATGCTGTACTCCAGACTTACATCCTCAGAAATTTCTTCCTCAAATCAAGACCGATATTCGATATTAGTAGACTTCTCTTCGCCATTGCCATTGCTAATGTGCTTTTGATGTCCTTCTTGCTCCTCCGTCAATGTTTATTTTGCTGCTTATGGAGCAGAATTCCTTAACTTCATCTATTTCGTGACCATCAATCCTAATATTAAGTTTCTCGCTTTTCTCATTTCTGCTACTTCTCATTAACTTCGTCTTTCATCGATTTACTCTCAATCCACACTCCGTACTCATTAGACTGTTCGTTCCGTTCAGCAGATCATGTAATTCTTCTTCACTTTCACTCTGGATAGCAATGTCATCAGCGAATCGTATCACTGATATCCTTTCACCTTGAATTTAAATTTCACTCCTGATCCTTTATTTGGTTTCACTCATTACTTCCTCGATGTACAGATGGAATAGTAAGGACTAAAGGCTACATTCTTGTCATACACCCTTTTTAATCCGAGCACTTCGTTCTTGGTCATTCAATCTTATTATTCCCTCTTGGCTGTCGTACAAATTCTATATGACCTATCTCCCTATAGCTTACCCCTTCTTTTTTCTGAACTTCGAACATCTTGCACCAGTTTACATTTTCAAAAGCTTTTTCCAGGTCGACAAATCCTATGGAGGGATCTTGATTTTTGTTTAGTCTTTCTTTCATTATTAACTGCAACGTCAGAATTGCCTCTCCTTTGTCTTTACTGTTCATAAAGCCAAACTGATCGTCATCTAGTGCATTCTCTTGTCCATTCTTCTGTATATTATTCTTGTAAACAACTTGGAAGCATGAGCTGTTAAGATGATTGTGCGATAACCTTCGCACTTGTCAGCTCTTGCAGTCTTCACAATTATGTGGATTATGCTTTTCCGAAAGTCAGATGGTATGTCGCCATAATCATACATGCTACACACCAACGTGAATATTCGTTTTGTGGCCACTTCCCCCAATTATATTAGAAATTATGATGGAATGTTATCTATCCCTTCTGCCTTATTTTATCTTAAGTCGTCCAAAGTTCCTTTAAATTTTGATTCTAATACTGGATCCCCTATCTCTTCCAAATCGACTCCTGTTTCTTTTTCTATCACAGCAGACAAATCTTCCCCATCATAGAGGCTTTCAATGTATTCTTTCTACCTATCCGCTCCCTCCTCTGCATTCAACAGTGGAATTGCTATTATATTGTGCTGTATCGATTTTAAGAATTATTCTTAGGCAGAACTCTTTATATATATATATATATATATATATATATATATATATATATAGAGAGAGAGAGAGAGAGAGAGAGAGAGAGAGAGAGACTGTCAAGGATTTCTGCTAAGGACGCTTAAGATTTAAAGTTATAATATGTTGTTGCCAGTAAAGGTTATTTAAAATGAAGCCCACGTTTGCTCACGATCCATCCCGAACCCCACTGAATCCAAATCCAGCACTACATAGTCTCACTTGGTTTATGGCTATGACCCTGAAACGAAGCAGCAATCACCACATTGGAAGAGTGCTTTTCCAAGTAATCCAAGATAGCTAGATCAATCACGAGTAGCATTAAGTCAGACCTTTCAGTGAGGAAAGAAGAGAAAATGCCCACATGAGTGGCGTACAAACGACAGGAAACTCAGCATGACGATACACGTCCAAATTGTTCACAAAAGATTTCGTTGCTTCAGGTCAGACGGTGAATAAATAGTTGCACAATGAGTTATGGAATGTTACAGGGAGAACGTGAACAAGAGAGGTCAACAAAAGTTCTTTACGGGTGAATGACCACTGCAAAAGGAGAAAGCATTACCACGCATGGCACATATTATTCAGTTGGTTCTCTTCTATCAGAGCATTCAGCGGCACTCCGAACTGTTGCCACTGCCTAATTGACACAAGAAATTGTCAGTTCACTTGCAATTCCCTGTCTGCCCTTCTTTCTTGACGTCTTTCGATACTATATTCTCTATCTGACCTTTATGTTTCACATTTCATCAGACATGATAATCACACTAAAACAACACATACATTATGGTAACGAAACACGAACGACTGATACACGTCACAAGCCAAATACTGCTGTACCATTTAGCACAAGACGCGATTCTGCGTCACATATTCAGTTTTGATAGACCTACAATAGACAAAGTCCATAAGACATTGCATGAGACCGAACTTCCTAAAAGCAGCAGATCATCGTTGAGACTAAATCTGTAGACGAATAAATACCAAACTTCTATTTTATGCGGTGCTATAGAGTAGTGGGTAACTTATAGTGTGGACGCGAAGGTGATAGCTTCAAATGGCTCGGAGCACTATGGAACTTAACATCTATGGTCATCAGTCCCCTAGAACTTAGAACTACTTAACCCTAACTAACCTAAGGACAGCACACAACACCCAGCCATCACGAGGCAGAGAAAATCCCTGACCCCGCCGGGAATCGAACCCGGGAACCCGGGCGTGGGAAGCGAGAACGCTACCGCACGACCACGAGATGCGGGCTAGCTTCAAATCTCGACAGATGATGATCCATTTTTATTTCCAAATATCTATCAACTTTATTGAATTTATTGGTTTAAATTAAATTTTTTTTCTCAATCTTTGTCACATCATTTTCATATTCGTACTGACAGCTGTATTTGCTGTTATTTTTGTGTTTCTATCATTCTTTCTTAGTTTCGAATCTCCCTGTTTCATCTATAACTGTCACTTTCTTTTTGGATCATCACTCTTCTGGTTTGATGCGGCCCGCCACGAATTCGTCTCCTGTGCCAACCTCTTCATCTCAGAGTAACACTTGCATCCTATATCCTCAATTATTTGCTGAATCTATTCCAATCTCTGTCTTCCTCTACAGTTTTTGCCATCTACTGCTCCCTCTAGTGCCATGGAAGTCATTCCCTGGAGTCTCAACAGATGTCCAATAAGCCTGTCCCTCCTCCTTATTAATGTTTTCAACATATTCCTTTCTGCGCAGAACCTCCTCATTCCTTAACTTATCAGTCCATCTAATTTTTAACATACGTCTGTAGCGCCATATCTAAAATGCTTGGATTCTCTTCTATTCCGGTTTTCCCAAAGTCCACTTTTCACTACCATACAATGCTGTACACCAGACGTACATTCTCAGAAATTTCTTCCTCAAATTAAGGCCAATGTTTGATACAAGTAAACGTCTCTTGGCCAGGAATACCCTTTTCGCCATTGCTAGTCTGCATTTGCTGTCCTTCTTGCTCCACCCGTCATTGGTTAGTTTGCTGCCTCTGTACCAAAATTCCTTAACTTCACCTACTTCGTGACCATCAATCCTGTTGTTAAGTTTCTCGCTATTCTCATTTCTGCTACTTCTCTTTACCTTCGTATGTTATCGGTTTACTCTCAATCTATATTCATTAGGTTGCTCATTACATTCAGCACATCATTATATTCTTCTTCACTTTCATTCCGAATAGCAATGTCATCAGCGAATCGTATCATTGATGCCCTATCACCTTGAATTTTAATTCCACTCCTGAACCTCTCTTTTATTTCAATCACTGCTTCCTCGATGTACAGTCTGAACAGTACGGGCGAAAGACTACATCCCTGTCTTACAAACTTTTTAATCCGAGCACTTCGTTCTTGGTCGTCCACTCTTATTATTCCCTCTTGGCTCTTGTACATATTGTATATTACCCCCATTTTTCGCAGAATTTCGAACATCTTGCACCATTTTACAATGTCAAACGTTTTCCAGGCGACAAATTCTATGAACGTATCTTGATTTTTCTTTAGTCTTTCTTTCATTATTAACCGCAAAGTCAGAATTGCCTCTCTCGTGCCTCTAACCTTTCCAAAAGCCAAACTGGCCGTCATCTAACATATCCTAAATCTTCTTTTCCATTATTCTGTATATTATTCCTTTCAGCAACTTGGATGCATGAACTGTTAAGCTGATTGTGCGATAGTTCTCGGGCACTTGTCAGCTCTTGCAGTCTTCAGAATTGTGTGGATGATGCTTTTCCGAAAGTCAGATGGTATGTCGCCAGACCCAGACATTCTACACACCGACGTGAATATTGGTTTTGTTGCCACTTCCCCCAATGGTTTTAGAAATTATGATGGAATGTTATCTACCCCTTCTGCCTTATTTGATCTTAAGTCGCGCAAAGCTCCTTTAAATTCTGATTCTAATACTGGATCCCCTATCTCTTCTAAATCGACTCCTGTTTCTTCTTCTATCACATCAGACAATCTTCCCCGTCGTAAAGGCTTTCAGTGTTTTCTTTCCATCTATATGTTCTCTCCTCTGCATTTAACAGTGGAATACCCGTTGCACCTTTCTTTTAATGTCACCGATGGTTGTTTTGTCTTTCCTGTATGCTGAGACAGTCCTTCCGACAATCATTTCCTTTTCGATTTCTTCACATTTTTCATGTAACCATTTCGTCTTAGCTTCCTCGCACTTCCTATTTATTTCATTCCTCAGCGACTTGTATTACAGCATTCCTGAGTTTCCCGCACTTCCTCCTTCCATCGATCACTTGAAGTACTTCTTCTGTTACCCATGATATCTTCATAGTTATCTTCTTTGTACCTATGTTTTTCTTCCAACTTTTGTGATGGCCGTTTTTAAAGATGTCCATTCCTCTTCAGCTGTACTGCCTACTGGACTATTATTTATTGCTGTATCTGTAGTCTTACAGGATTTCAAACGTATCTTGTCATTCCTTAGTACTTCCGTATCCCATTTCTTTGTGTATTGATTCTTCCTGACTTATCTCTTGAAATTAAGCCTGCTCTTCATGACTATTATATTGTGGTCTGAGTCTATATCAGCTCCTGAGTACGCCTCACAATCCAGTATCTGTTTTCGGAATCTCTGTCTGAGCATGATGTAATCGAACTGAAACCTTTCCGCATCACCCAGCCTTTTCAAGCATACCTCCGCCTCTTTTGATTCTTGACCAGAGTATTTGCTATTGCTAGCTGAAATTTATTACAGAATTCAGTTAGTCTTCCTTCTCCCAAACCCGTATTCTCCTGTAACATTTTCTTCTACTCCTTGCCCTACCACTGCATTGAAGTCCCCCATGCTTATTAGATTTTCATCTCCTCTTACGTACTGTATTACCCTTTCAATATCCTCAAATGCTTTCTCTATTTCTTCATCTTCAGCTTGAGACGTCGGCATGTATACCTGAACTATAGTTGACGGTGTTGGTAACGCACTCTCTGCCCTACCTTCCTATTCATAACGAATCCTACTCCCGTTATACCATTTTCTGCTGCCGTTGATATTACCCTATAGTCATCTGACCACAAATCGTTGTCTTCTTTCCATTTCACTTCACTGACCACTACTATATCTAGATTGAGTCTTTGCAATTCCCTTTTCAGATTTTCTAGTTTCCCTACCACGTTCAAGCTTCTGACAGTGCAAGTCCCGACTCGAAGAACGTTATCCTTTCGTTGATTATTCAATCTGTTTCTCATGGTAACCTCCCCCTTGGCAGTTTACACCCGGAGATACGAATGGGGGACTATTCAGTAATCTTTTGCCAATGGAGAGATCATCATGACACTTTATCAATTACAGGCCACATGTTCTTTGAATAAACGTTACTTGTCTTTAATGCAGTGGTTTCCATTGCCTTCTACATCCTCATGCCGTTGATCACTGCTGATTCTTCCCCCTTTTTTGTAATTAAATGTCATTTAATAAGATTTCGTCGATTAAAGTCTTTAGTAATAGTTATAAAATACGTGTTTTTTTCCTATAATTATCTCCTGTAGACTAATGAAATGTGCATATGGCATTTGTGGCGAGGATCCCCCTTCTGGCGAATTCGGCCGCCTGGTTGAAGTCTTTTTATTCGACGCCAGTTTTTTTAATGCTACCTCCCTCCCATTTCTGGGGATGCAATACAAGGGTTGTAATGGTTTTATTTTTATTTATTTCTTTTATTTTTTAAACAGTAAGGAACCAAAACGAATAAGTACACTCGTTGCGCCGACTTGGGGAGGCACATACCTGAAAACATATTTGCAGCAAGGGGCAAAAAGAAAGAGAACAAAGTATGAGGCGAAGGAAGCCATTCAATAAGCCATTAACCGGTACTACATCCTGCACCGGATGGTAAACAAAAACTGCGAAGAACCTTTCGCACTTGGGGTAAAAGGGGAAATTGGGCAAATACTGCTACACAGTGCGAGAGGTCACGACGGAACTCCCCATCGGCTTTATCATCCTGGTATGACTTCTCACAATGACCAAGGTAGCTGCCAACGTTGTACCGTGTAGTGTTCTATCATCGTCTTGTAATTTTAGCTTCTCTTACCCGTGATGATCCAGCTGCGTGGAGGGTCGTGGAACGCAGTCCACAAGTAATTGGAAAAATACTGTCGATACTTTAGTTTACGGAGGACCTTGCAACGTCGTCCCTGCAAATAGTTCCAAAAGTCTAAAGTGTCCTCAGTCGGATGATGTCCAGTGCTCGTTGGCGGTTGTTGGCTATCCTAGTCCGAACATTTCTAGAAGTTGTGAGCAGCGGTTCGTCGTATATCAATACCGAGGCATTTCAAAGCATCGCTGAGCTGTAAGGGGGTGACGCTGTCCTCAGGCAGTCCGGCCCCCATGTTCATCGCCACTGATTTTGCGACGTTGATACGACTACCAGTGGCCATGCTATTTGTAGCTATCCAGTTCAGTGCGCTGGTTGTGTCACCACCGTTGCGGATGACAATGACAAGGTCGTCAGCGTATGCCTTACATCGGAAAGTGTGGCCTCGTAACGTCATACACGTTAGTCGTTGGCGCAGGCCGCATAGGAGTCATTCCATGGCCACAGCGTAAACTAAAGTGGACAGAGGGCAGCCTTGGCGTATCGATCGAGAAATGGTGAGGGGCTGCGTAGGTCGGCTGTTGGCGATCACCTTGGATGTTGCACCACGGAGTAGTCGCATGACGACAGTGACAAATGGCTGTGGGTATCGCATATGTTGGAGGACCGCTTCCAAATAGTCGTGGTCCACGCGATCGAAAGTTTGACTGAAAGCGATTGCCGCCAGCGCACCCTTCAGACGACATGCCATCGCTAGTGGGATAAAGTTACGATATTCACTGAGTGCTGTTTGATTATTATTGTCGCCTGTTAATGACGTTTCATCAGGTGAGATGACGTGTTGTAATGTCTGGTGTATCCGTGCCGCCAACAGTCGAGAAAAAATATTAAAGTCGCAGTTCAATATCGTCAGCGGGCGGTTGTCATGCATCCATGAGCCACCCGATGGTTTGTGAATCAGAATAATGATCCCTTCTACAAGGGCCCCAGGAAGCAGTACTTCTGAGGATAGTAGTTAGCGACAGAATTCCGTCCATCGGGTGGCTAATAGATATTGAAAAGTCCGGTAAAATTCCAAGGGTAGGCCATCAGCAACCGGAGACTTGTTTGCAGCTCCTTTTCTAATGGCGTCGATCACTTCTTCTTTCTTAATGTCTTCCAACAAGGCCGCTTCCATCGCCGGGGTGACAGTCCCGTATATCGTCTGACATACGTCCTCCAGTGCTGTTGGATCAGGAGTCTCAGCTAAACAGAGCTGGGAATAATGATCGTAGCACGCTATCCTTATGTCTTGTTGCGTGGTGAGGCGATGGCCGTCCTCCGTGTCGATGAAGCGTATCAGCGCTCTTTGGCGTCGTACGTGGAACATAGACGGGCGTCCGCTCGCTATCCTATCCTGCGTCCTCTAGCGGATGACCAACCCCGTCTAGATGGCGTCTCCTATTAGTGATGATCTGAGCCTTAGTACGGCGGACCGCAGTTTGTCGTTCCGGAGACGGCGTCATAGCATCGTAGTCTCGCAGTGCTCTGAAGTAAAAATCGAGTGTATGTCTACGTCAAGCAGCGTGCTCGCGACCGTAGGTTACCAAAGTTCGCCTCATTGCCGGTTTGGCGCAGTCTGACCACCAGGGGATCGTCATGGGATGTACACGGAGGCGATTTTCACACGAATACTAAGTATCCTCAACGACTTGGCGGCTATCCGGATACGACAGGTGAGCGACGTTTAATTTCCATGGGCGGCTTCTCCACACTTGTTGTCGCAAACTCCTTCGGCGCTACTGGCTGGCAATCGGCAGCGGCAGTCTGCATGTGATCCTGCTCTTCTGTGGGGTCGGAGGGACTGAAACTGTCACTAAGGCGATCTTTTGGATGGGGTGTTATTGCCGCATCAGCACCGCCGGTACCGTCGCCGGATTGTCCACAGTCCATGTCAGACGTTCGCTGCAAGCACTCGTCGGATGGGGCACGTCGCCGTCTCTTATGTTTCCGGGGGGAATGCTTTTTACGGACATGTGTTTCTGTATCCGAATGTGGGTGGATCTCTTCAGTGTCTGGAAGAAAATCCGCTGTCGGCACAACACGTGGGTCATTCGTGCTTTCTTGCATGGTCGGTAGGTGATAGTTCTCAGGAGGGGGCGCCGTTGTAGTGGCTGGATCCGGTACTGCAGAATCCATCGTGGCCTCGCTATCGGGGGCGGCTGTCGGATGAATGTGGTCAGTATTGGAAAGGGTGGCCGCCCGTGCAAAACCTGCATAATTGAGAGGAACGGTCTTCACCTTAGAAGGAGTCATAGATTCACCTGTCTGGATTTGAGCAAGCCATAGTCGGAGACAATCCGACCTGACGTGTCCTTCTTGGCTACAACCGGAGCAAGTGCGTGGCTGTCCGCCATACACAATAATCGCCTTACGTCCGCCGATGACAAGTTAGGATGGTACATGTTTTGTCAGTTCAATTTTGATCTGTCAAACCTGGTTGAGAACCGAGTACGTTGTAAAGGTGGTCTATTTTCCGGCCATGTTGCTGACCACGGGCTGGAAAGCCGCGGTGACTACGTCCGGTGGTACTTCGAACGGGAGTTGGAAGACTCGTGTCGTACGGAGGCCAAGCCCCGTTTGATCGATAGAGACTGCCCCAATAGGGCCGTAAGAATGTTTAAATTTGAGATCGTTCGCATGTGCGTGTACGATTCTGTTGCACACCTCGCCACTTACTAACTTGAAGTAGACAACACTGCTCGTGTTAGATGGATACCAATGATGACCTGCGGATCAATTTTAAAGTCGTCACGTAGAAAACGTACCATTTAACAAGCTTGCGGCCGTGCATGATCGGGTTGAAAACTGATCTTGATGGCGGTTTGTCTCTATGAATGTGCCATGTTATGTCAGTAGTGATGGACTCTAAACTAGTGGCGACGAAGTAGTAAACAACTACGGGCACTCGCGACCGCGCGAATGGGACGTAAACAGAACGTCCTCGTTTCAGCGCTGCGGATATCAGACTGATTCAGGTGCAGTATCGCGCTCCTGCGCCCTCTTTGACAAGGCCGTTGGCAGGATGAGGATTTCTCCTTGTGCCGGAAGTCATCGACAGCCAATGCTGATTATTAATCAAAATTTAAACAGTGGCTGCATTCGAACCCGGGACCGGGGGCATTTTGATTGTTAATCAAAGACGCAACACTTTTTTTTAAAAAAAAAAATCTGATTTTATTCGTTTTAGTTCGTTGTATCTGCTCGGGGCGGACGTCGAAAGATACTCGTTTCAGTTCGATGTTGATCCATTAACTCAGTATTTTATTACAGAGCCCTCTGGCCAAACACGCTGATTTACCGTCCCGGCATACCTGGACCACAGACTTAGTAGTACCTACACATGTAAAATTATCGTAGACTACCGTAGACTACCATAAGTAAGCGAAGCGTACGACAGTTTTTCTAGTGGCTTTGGTCGCTTAAGGTCGTGTCTGTGTTATCTGTATGTTAGGTGTGTTGCATACTTGTTGGGCGTTACCTCATAACGATTGCTTTGTTTACGTATTTGATCATTGTCTTACTAGTTTCCTCTAAAAACCGGAAGTGGTGAACAGTCTAGAAACTGATTGAGGATGTACAAAGGCCCGGGTAACCAACCGAATATTTTGGTCCTAGAAGTTATCCTCGTTTGTTACTTAAGAATAAACTGTATTTATAGCAAAACTGAGATAGTCAACGTTTCATTCAGCTTTTATTAGCAAATGATTGATTTGTAAAGTGAAACAGACGAATGTTGTTATAAGATTAAAGAAAGCACTATAGATTTATCATTTAGTGGTAGAGAACGCAATTTGCTCAAAAAAGGTAAAATAAGAAAAAGCAAAAAAATATCCAACATGGCTTTATGAATCCGTCAAGCTGATATGAAACTTATTTGTGTTATTCATGAACAACTTCCGCATTTATCAATAATAACAAGAAACTCTTGCCTTCAATCATGATGACTCATAGCACTATGGGACTTAACATATGAGGTCTTCAGACCCCTAGAACTTAGAACTACTTAACCTAACTAACCTAAGCACATCGCACATATCCATGTCCGAAGCAAGATTCGAACCTGAGACCGTAGCGGTCGCGCGGTTCCAGACTGAAGCGCCTAGAACCGGTCGGACACAATAGCCGGCTCAATCGTGATGAATAACCTTTTACTATTTACAAAATAACAACATATATATATATATATATATATATATATATATATATATATATATATATATATATATATATATGAAGAAAATTGAGTACCCCATTGCCGCCACATTATCCCCTACTTTAGTATTTTCTGTAACTCATAACCGTAACTTCGTCATGAAGCTCAATCAGGCACTTGCATTAGTTTATTTTGACCATTTCAGGTCAAATATACTAACCTTGAATAATGTCCATCTATATTATATGGCCCGTATTGCCGGATGTTACTCATTAGTTGTTGACTTGTTCATATGTTCATTCTCGACCATTTGTGTGCTAAGTCAATAGGATGTTCATGCGTTGTAACCATAGCTAAGCAAATGTTTAACATTTACATCTAAAATAATTTTTAGACCTAGTCATAATAATGAAGATGTTGGCTTTATATTATCCTTCCCACACCTAAGTTCCTTAAGGTAATTAAACTTCGTGCTTAAGCACAAAATTTTCGTAGACAGGCCACACGTTGTAAGCACGCGATGTAGTCCTCATATCATGACCAACAAATACTTCATAAAGGTTAAGACAGTCGATCTAAGTACGTTCTGCACAGGATAACATATACACCCTTTTCTTCACTATACCTTTCTTTTATTTCACTTTACTAGCAAATTCATGGTCAGGAGTTAGGTTCGCGTCTCGTCCCAGCAAGTACCCTTCACACAGCTTATGCGCAGGCGCAAGGTATTGTATCCGCCTAGGCGGACCTCACGACGCTACGGTCAGTTCCAGTACAGCTTTCGTGGCTACCGCATCGCGGTCGCGAAGTGGGGCCCAGGCAGTTTCAGATAAGTTTTTACATCCTGACGATAATTTATTGATTTGTTGTTTTAGCGTGAGGATGTCCACTATGGACAAACGGTACTTACTTTTATTCTGGAGAAGATTGGGTTATCGCAACTGAAACCTCGGTAAATCTAGGTAATCTGTGCAACTGAGGCTGTTGATTTTTAAAATTAATATAAACTGTACTTGCGTCAAAAGTAATTACTTTGGTTATATGAAAGTGCGGAAGTTTTATTGTTATTTTATTACCTACACAATGTAATTTATATTCTGTAAGAATAAAAAATACACAGTGGACTAACAGTGAGTGTATTGCAGTTATAATTATGTGCAAAATAAACAATCAAACCAACAGAAAGCAAAGAGAAATCGTCGACTCTCATTTTCTCTCACACACATTCATTTACCTTTTTTTCTCTGCCAGTGCTACCAATACTACCGGTAATCATACCATTTACTATGTTATTTATGTAGTGTTCTAAAACTATCGAACTGTAGTTTTGGTATAGCGCAATTCTACTGTAAGAAACTGCTAACCAGAACTGCTTATCGGTTGGTATTGCGTAAGCTCATGGTGGCAGTGCGAGGATAGTTTCAGGTAACCAATGAAATGACAAATTACAGTCCGCTTTTAGTGGTGAAACCGACATTTTTCTGTTTTGAGTTTGCTCACAAGGGTCAACAACATTTCATCACATGTGACGTGATCAGCAATGTTTGCGAGTCACCTTAAACAGAGCGGCAGCCTATGTGGCAACACTACAGCGACTAGTGACATTAGGCGAGTACACACGAAGCCAACGAAGATCAACGAACGGTAGCCATCCGCTTCGTTAGCCGAGATTCGCTAAGTGTGTACGAGTGGCAAATAGGAGTCAACGATGCGAAAGCGCTGGCGGTTGGTTGGCTTTGGGATCCCTCATCCAGTGTGGAAGACGTGTCGAATGTTCTTTGGTTGAATACCATATGTTGTGTCTCTAGAACGGGTGTGTTTTTACGTTTTTCAGGACAATCATAATTAGCACTTGGTGTGTTTTATTAACTGGTTTCGCTATATAACAACATCGTCATCAGAAACTCTGGAATTTGCAGTGTATAGTGCAGTAGTTGAATGTTAAATTAAAGAGCGAAACCAGTCAATGGAACATACTTAGTGCGACTTATTGTCCGCCCCCGGTAGCTGAGTGGTCAGCGCGACAGAATGTCAATCCTAAGGGCCCGGTATCGATTCCCGGCTGGGTCGGAGATTTTCTCCGCTCAGGGACTGGGTGTTGTGTTATCCTAATCATCATTTCATCCCCATCGACGCGCATGTCGAAAGACTTGCACCCGGCAATCGGTCTACCCTACGGGAGACCCTAGTCACACGACTGATTGATTGATTGCTCAGTGCGACTTATTGCTGTCGTGAGAGTCCTCATTTAAACAGTCGCTGTTTCCCCTGCACGCAGTGCCTCCTCTCGCTAAGAACGTGTATTTATTTTGTTTAAAAATACCGGAGTATGGAATGGAATATGAGAAAGCTGGTAGTTCAATCGTGAACGGTATTGTTTATGGGCCCCTATGAACTGCAGTTATAGAAACAAACTGAAAACATCAGAAGTATGGAGAGAAATAAGTGAGCTGTTAGAAAGAAATGTTCACGATGTGCAAGAGAAAATGGAGCCTTTGTTGACATCTTTTCGCTTGATCAACAAAGAGAAACAAACAAAACTGGACGTGACTATTAACTTCCTGCTACAGCTACTGCTCTCCTAAAAGAGATGTATCTGTGGAAACTTTAGGAGAAACACATTTCAGTAGCAATTGAAAACAAATAACCCTCAGGAGGAAAAAAATATGATATAGTCCACATTCCAATTCAACTTTGAGGTAGACATTAATTTTATCCCAGCACACTGCTCCTTAGTTTTAAAAAGAGAAGTCATTCACCAGCGTTATTTCTTATTCTTCTGTTTCTGATGATCAGTTTCTTGCACCAAAATGCGACGACTGCTAAATCTGCATCTTCTCTCATAATGTCGGCCGGTGAAATTGTAATCAAAATGCTACTTTACAACAATAAAGAATCGGGAGATTCGTTGGCAACTTATCAGAGCCAACCGCGATTCTATAGGGCTGAATCCCTTTGCCCAGCCCCTTCGTTTGGTGTTGATGAGAAGCCGAACGCCAATGCATGGGCGACCAACGTTTTGCCGACTGCAATCTCTGTCGTTCGTTGGCCTTCGTTGACCTTAAGTGCACGCGCCTATACGTGAACTAGCAAGTAGCGGTAATCGGATAGTAAAGGCATGATTAAAATTGTGAATTCCGAAGTTATCCCAGCGCTATGAGTGTTCCACGATGTTGCGGGATGGCAGTGGAATGACATCTATATCTTGTCTTTGTCTTTTGCCTGACAACCATTCTGCTATGTTGAGCAGAGTATTCTACAATGCTTGACGTGCTCTCATACGAGAAGAGGTAAGAACACATACTGCACTCAGGAACACTGTCGAACACTGTGACACAACGCTGTTGTGATTCGCTACTGCTTCCCTATGTGCGCATATAATATAGCAGTTTTTCCTATGTATAATTAAAGTTTTATCGCGCTATGTTACTTGGCTGTGTCACCTCATGCGAAAGTTACCTCTGTCCTTAAATTCTGCTCACCGGTCTATTACGCTGGGGTGACAAAAGCCATGGGATACCTCCTAATATCGTGTTGGACCTGCTTTTGCCCAACGTAGTGCAGAACCTCAGGTAGTATGGACTCAACAGGCCATTGGAAGTCCCCAGCGGAAATACCGAGCCATGCTGCTTCTATAGCCGTCTATAATTGCGAAAATGTAGCAGTGTAGGATTTTGTTTCCGAACTGACCCCTCGATTATGTCTTATAAATGTTCGATGGGATTCACCTCAGGGGATCTTGTTGGCCAATGGACTGGCTCGAATTGTCCAGAATGTTCTTTAGACCAATCGCGAACAACTGTGGTCCGGTGAAATAAAAATGCCATCATTATTTGGGAAGATGAAGTCCATGATTGGCTGCAAAAGGTCTCCGCGTAGCCGAAAATAGCCATTTCCAGTCAGTGATGGAATCGGTTGGACCAGAGGACCCAGTCCGTTCCATCTAAACACAGCCACAACATTATGGAGCCACCGTAAGTGCCAGCTTGGATCCATGGCGTTGTGGAACAGCTCCATATCACAAGCCTACCATCGGCTCATACCAACTTAAGCTTGGACTGATCTGACCACGTCACGGTTTTTTAGTCGTCTAGGGTTCAGCCGATTTGGTCACGAACCTAGGAGAGCCGCTCCAAGGGAAGCCGTGCTGTTAGCAAAAGCAATCGCAATTTGGCCATTAAAGCCAAATTTCGGCGCGCTGCCGTACCGTCGTACGTCCCACTGATTTCAAGCAATGTTGCTTGTCTTTAGCACTGACAAATCTTCGCAAACGCTGCTGTCGGTTGTTAAGTGGCGACCGTCGGCCACTACGTTGTAGGTGATGAGAAGTAACCCCCGGAATTTGGTATTCTCGACACACTCTTGACATTGTGGCTCTCGAAATATTGAATTCCCTAACAATT